>NC_137565.1:11249292-12457804 GCF_963082525.1 Nesoenas mayeri | reverse complement strand
TTCGGCTGCTGTGTGAACGTGTGGTGAGGATGGGAAGAGGCAGCTGGGGAAGAGCTGTGGCCATTACCAAACTTGCATGGGTCGTGATCGAAGGAGATGCCTGCCCCGGCGCTGGGATTTTCACCTCCCGAGCCCGTGTATTCTCTTTTGTCTAATACCATGGGTGAGCACAGCACATTTATCCCCAGGCTGTGTCCTCCCGGAGAGCTGGGCATCACCAGGATGCTGGGCTGAGCCATGTCGGCCCCTGTACTCCGGACAGAGCCCCGGGGACCGTTTAGCAGCGCTTGAAATAAATGATGTGCAGAGCCGGAGATGGCACGTGAGCCTGGAAAGAGCCCTGAGAGGGCAAATATAACCCTGACGAGGTATTCCCCAGCCCCAGGGCGCTCCAGATGTCCCCGAAATAACGAGCCCCTTGGTAGGAGTTGGGGAAGAGTCGCTCTGGTTGCGGTCACGCGCTGCGCCGAGCGGGACGGGCATCCCGGCGGTGCGGGTTCCCCCTCGATGGCTCATCGATGCCTGGCCCAGCCCATAGGAGGTTAATTAACTTTCACCTCGTGCTCTCGCAGGTGGATTTTCCCGCCGCCTCTCCCCGGTCTCCAGGCAAGGGCTGGGTGCCTGACGTCAGGGCGGGCGGCAGGGTGCTGGGTGCTGTGCCGGGGGAGCAGCCGCCTTCCCGCTCCCCGGAGACCGGCGGCTTTGCACCCTGAGCCCGGTACCTGCTCAGTCACCGTGCCAGGTTTTGGGGTGAGCACCTGCCGAGTGACAGGGTGACAGAGGAGGCTGGAAACCCGCATTGGGGTGCAGAAGGGAGAAGCAGGTAGGGGTGGCATGAGGCCTCAGACCCCCTGCCAATCACCTTGCTGGCGTCACCCAGAGTCCCAGGGAGTGATGGGGAGCAGGGACATCCCTCCTGTGCCCGCACCCATGCCTGCGGGGCCACAGGGATCTGCCTGGGTCTCGTTTTTCAGCAGAGATGGGGGGACGCAGGAGCTGCCGGCCCCCCACCATGCCGAGGGGCTGCATGTGGCTTTATCCCCCTTTTGTTGGAGCATTGCACCCTCCCCACTCCCTCGCAGTGCTGAAGCGGGAGAGGTGCTTGAAAGGGTGTGAAAACCGAGCCCCAGCTCCAGAGGAAGTGTATGTACCCCCAGCCCTGGTCCCCCCAGCATCATCCCCAGTTGGGCCAGCAGCGCATCCCCCAAACAGTGAGCACCCCCCACACTGCCGGGTCTCCCACCCCTCCACTTGCACACCCACAGCACCCCAGGGTGCCATTTCCCAGGTGGGTAAGCTGAGGCATGAAAAGCTGCGGTGGCTGTGCCATGGCAGGTCTGGCTGTTGCAGCAGAGCAGCGTTTAGCACGTTTGCAAAACCCCCGTCCCGTGCGGGGAGGGCTGAGCAGAACATCCCCGCAGCCGCGGGACGGGGCTTTCCCCGCACCGCGGGGCCGTCTCGGTCACTTCCCTTCCCAGCACCATCACCGAAGCTCGCAGCAAAACAAGAAGAGCTTCTGGGCTTGGCAGGGCTTTGCTGGGCTTGCTTTCCCACCCAGCTAGAGCAGACCCATGGGGCAGAGCATCAGCTCACGCCTGGGCCCTTGTGAGTGCAAACAATGGCCCCTCTGGTCCCTGGGTGGGGTGAATTTCCCACACCTGGAGCCTGGAAATTAAAGTTTCTCCCTCCTCTTCCTCTGCTCTTGCTTTGTTGCCCATTTTTCTGTGTGTGATGGTGCTGTGGCTGCCTGGTCCCCAGCTCTGTCCCCATCCCAGGACTCCGATTTTAGGTCTGGAGAGGCCGTTGTGGCTCTGGGACCCCTTTGGGTCCCCCTGGGGAGGGGACAGGAGCAGATGCAGAGCAGGCTGGTGGGGATGGAGGTGAGGTTTTTGGGAAGGCTTTGCTGCTGTTTTGCTCTGGCATTGAGTGTGGAAGAGGCTTTTTTGAGTTGCATTTAGGATGCTGCTCTTTCCCCTCCAAGGGCCTGAGCTGTATTTAGGGTGTGTGATGGGGACTGACCCTGAAGCCTTTCCATGGTCTGTGTTTGGAGAGGTGTTTTTCTTAAAAACCAGAGCTGGCAGCTGGTCAGGGTGCTGCTGAGCCCAGTCAGCTCCACGGGATTCATAGAATCACAGATGCTTTGGGTTGGAGGGACCTCTCCAGCTCCCCCAGTGCCCCCCCTGCCATGACAGGGACATCTGCACCAGCTCAGGGTGCTCAGAGCCCTGTCCAGCCTGGCCTGGGATGTCTCCAGGGATGGGGTATCCACCTCTCTGGCCAACCTGGGCCAGGCTCTCAGCACCCTCAGGGCAACAATTCCTTGTGGCCTCCTCAGCCATTTGTTTTGCCAGCCCTGGCTCTCTTTTGGGTATTAATTTTTGGTAATTAGTCTCCATGGCTGTTAGCGAGGTTGGGAGAAGCTGCCTGCTTGGGGTGTCCGGCTCCTGACAGAGCTGTCACCCACCCAGGTGATACTGGTGGGGCATCGTGGTGGGGACTTGCTGTTCGCAAACAGTTGGGGACCACCAGCCTTTCTCGTGCCTGTGCTATCTGTCCCCCTCAGGCAGCTGCTTTTGCCTCTCTTACACCTCCCTGGGTGCACCCAGCTCACCCCAGCTGCTATGGGTGAGCACAGGGGGGCTGTCTGCCCCCCACCCACTCATCATGACCATCACCACTGGGTGCCACCATAGAAAGGGACTGGGAGAGACTGGGAAGCTCTCCCAAACCCTGCAATGCTGCAATGGGGTTTCTCCCCTCCCCTCTCTATTCCGAACCGTTGCATATTTTGCTCATCTATTTTTGGGGTGCGCGGAGGCCGGCGGGCAGGGGCACAGCACCATCTAGCGCTGCCGGCAGCGGGGAATCACCCGGCTGGAAGAACGGGAAATCCCGGCGGGTTTCCAGCGAGCCGGCTCTGCTCTATATTGCTGTGAAAGGAGGCCAGGCGCTCCGTGTCTTTATTTTGGGAGCTCTCAGGCCGCCGTTGCTCACTCGGTGTCTTTGGCCTTTGGGGGGACGGTCAGGCTGAGCAAAGTGGGGTTGGTGGCTCTGGTTGTGACGATGAGGAGCAGCGGGAGGAAGGAGGGCTGGGGTGGATGTGGGCTGGTGGGGGGATGATAAGGAGCAAATGCCCATGTGCCAGCCCTGGCACTGTGTCACACTGCATTGTCCCCAAATGGGGGATGCTCGGGGGGGTCCCTTTGCACCGAGCCTGGGTGTAAGAGAGCGGAGCTTGTCTTTAGGGAGATCGTGTTTGTGTTGGTGTGTGGGAGAGGTGGTGGCCCTGTGTCCCCTGTCCTCCCTCCATGAGGTCCCTGTGGTGGTGGGGGTGATGTCCCCGTGTCCCCATCCTCTCTCTGTGGGGTCCTTGGGGTGGCAGGGCTGGTGTCCCTGTGTCCCCTGTTCTCTCTCCATGAGGTGTCAGAGGTGATGTCCCTGTGTCCCCTGTCCTCTCTCCATGGGGTGTCAGAGGTGATGTCCCTGTGTCCCCTGTCCTCTCTCCATGGGATGGCAGTGTTGATGTCCCTGTGTCCCCTATCCTCTCTCCATGGGGTGGCAGAGGTGATGTCCCTGTGTCCCCTGTTCTCTCTCCATGGGATGGCAGAGGTGATGTCCCTGTGTCCCCTGTTCTCTCTCCATGGGGTGGCAGAGGTGATGTCCTTGTGTCCCCTGTTCTCTCTCCATGGGGTGACAGAGGTGATGTCCCTGTGTCCCCTGTTCTCTCTCCATGGGGTGGCAGAGGTGATGTCCCTGTGTCCTCTGTCCTCCCTCCATGGGTGATGGGGGTGATGGCCCTGTGTCCCCTGTCCTCTATCCTCATCCACCCACCATGGGGCGACAGGACTCATGTCTGTCCATCCCCCGAGCAAGACCCCAGAGCAGAAGCCTGCCGGGTTTATCCCCATAAAGAAGCTGAGAAAGGGCTTTTTTGGAGGGAGGTGGAACGCCTTTGCACACCCGGCTTGATGCCAAGTGAGCACAGAAGCTCAGCAACAGGTAAGGGGGGGGGGGGGCGGGTTTTGGAGGGGCTGCGAGTGCCCTGGGGATTTGGGCTGGGTGGAGGGGTGATGACAGGGGATCCCAAGGGACTTCTGTCTTCTCTTCCAGAGCAAACTGGTCAAGTACTTCAGCCGGCAGCTGTCCTGCAAGAGGAAGGTGGCCCTGCAGGAGCGCAACGCCAAGCTGGAAGGTTTTCCCCAGCTCCTGCACTGGTTCCGCATCGTCGACATGCGCAAGGAGGTGATGGAGGTGAGGGCTGGGGGTCGGGTGTGTGGGTACGGGACGGGCCGAACCTTCCTGGTAGCGTTTTGCCCAGGGTTTTGTGGGATCTTTGAGCAAAATTAGGTAAGGGGGCAATTTTTTTCGAGATGGGGACTGGCTTGAAGCCGTGTGTTTGGTGGTGGGGAATGGGCTGGGTGATCAGAGCAGAGGGACAATCCCTGGAGACGTTCGTGACCAGGCTGCCCATGGCAGAAATTAGCCCTGATGCTGCTGCCAGCTCTGGTTTTGGGGGGCTTGGGCGGGGATCCTGTATCTGGAGATTCTTAGGGAATAAAACTTCACTACCAGAGGTGGACGGGGAAGACATAAAGATAAAACACCGGCCCAGGTTGGCCAGAGAGGTGGTGGCTGAACCATCCCTGGAGACATCCCAGGCCAGGCTGGACGGGGCTCTGAGCACCCTGAGCTGGTGCAGATGTCCCTGCTCATGGCAGGGGGGGCACTGGGGGAGCTGGGAAGGTCCCTCCAACCCAAACCATCCTGTGATTCTGTGACCAGGTTGCTTCACCATGTGGAAAGATGCTGCAAGCCTGTGGTGGGTCATGCTGGCCAGGGTCACCCCCTCGCTGCCCCCCACCCACTAGGGAGGACACCCCATTGCCATTCCCAGTGAAGGACATGGGTGCTGTCCCCCACAGCGGGGGTTCCCCATGTCCCTGTCACAGCATGGTGGTGTCACAGCAGGTCCCTCCGCCACGTCCTGGGCTCCTGCAGACAACGGGTGCAGCAGCGGGTGGCACCCCGAGGTGCTCCTGTAACAGCCCCCGGGGAAGAGGAAAGGCTGTGCCAAAGCTGCGGGTCCCTCTGTGTCCTCAGAGCAGGGACAGGTTCTGGTGGTGCTCCCAATGTCCCAGAGCTGGGTCTGGATGTGGGGAACAATTTCTTCCCCAAAGGGCTATGGGGCATTGGAACAGGCTGCCCAGGGCAGTGCTGGAGTCACCATCCCTGGAGGGTTGGACAGACGGACATGAGGTTCTCAGGACATGGGACAGTGCCAAGGGTGGGTTATGGTTGGACTCCTTGATCTTGAGAGGCTTTTCCAACCAAAATTATCCTCTGCCCAAGACCGTGCAAAAACTTGAGCTAAACCCGAGGTTTTGGTTATGCCCTCTGGGTTTTCATGTGGATTTGGATGGAAAATGAACACTTTAGGGTCTGTGACCCAAATGAGGCAGCAGGAGGGGACAGATTCTCACATGTGCCCTGAGGTGCTGGTTTAGGGGATGCTCCAGGATGATTTGTTTTCCTGCCCCCATCAGGAAATCGCCCCCGGGCAGCTGAGCCTGGAGGAGCTGCTGGACATGACCGATGACCAAGTCTGTGCCACCGTGGAGAAGTTTGGGGCCAACAGCGAGGAGTGTGCCCGCCTGAACGCCTCCCTGTCCTGCCTCCGCAGCGTCCACAAGTCCGGTGGGTTGGGCCGCCTTGTCCCCACTGGCCGGGTCCCCTCGGGTGGCACTGTCCTGCTGCGGGGACACTGGCACTCTAATACATTGCAAGCATTTGTGGATTCTTCTCCATGGGTTGCAGAGCTCCTGTGTCCCTGGGTGATGAGTGGCTACCTGCTGCTCATGGGGACAGCTTTGCTCTGGTGCATCCCTGTGGCTTGGGAGCACATAAGGGGCTCGCTGCTCTGCGGTGTGATGAGCTGCTAGTTCTCTGCTTCTCTGGGGTGTGATGAGCTGTTAGTTCTCTGCTTCTCTGGAATGTGATGAGCTGCTAGTTCTCTGCAGGGAGGCTTTACCTGAGGAGGGGGCAGCATTTCTCAGAGGGTCCCCCCAACTCCCCTTTGCTCCCTCCCAGCAGATTTGGGGGGAAAGACAAGCCCCAAGACTCAGCATGACTTCCTGCCTGGCCGCACCTCCATCCCCAAAACCCCAGGGTGTGTACAAGCCCTGCTCCCCCTTTCCCTGCGGTGGGGCTATGAGTGCCAGCCTGGGGGATGCTGGTGGCCCCGGGGATGCTGGTGGCCCCGGGGATGCTGGTGGCCCCGGGTGCCGGGCGATTGTGTCCCCGGGTGGTGGCAGCAGAGCTCTGCGCTGCAGAGACGGCCGCACGAAGCAGAAGATGCTCTGGCTGGATCTGCACTTGCAGCCCGGGAACGGGGCTCGGGGGGATCGGGGAAGGGGACAGCGATGCAGCGGGTGGCTGTGCGGGGTCCATCTTTCCTGGTGGCACCTTGTCCCAGCCCAGCTGGGCCTTGCTGGGTGCTGTGTCCTGGGGCTGCGAGCTCCTTCCCATGGCTGCTGTTGGTCCAGGAGTTGGGGGGCTCTTCTCTATGTGTTCCTCCCACCAAGGAGAGGCCCAGCATGTCCCCACATGCAATAGTGACCAAAGCCCCCTGGCACGCCTCTTCCCCATTGGTGGCATCGCTGAACCGGTGCATTGGTGCAGCAGCAAGGTGGGGGGGTCATTCCCTTTCAGAGCAGTTCTGGGGGGACAGTGAAACCCTGTTTCACAGTCTAAACCACTCACTGTCCCCTCCCCAAGGGCTCCTGCCCTGTGGGGATGGTAGAGCACTGGTTTAGCCATGGTCCATACTGGGAGCACTGGTCAGGCAGGACCCTGCTCTAAGGGGACCCCAGTCCTGCCAGACACTGGGGTTTGGGGACCCCAGGCTCCTGTCCCCTTTCAAGGGGCTCCTTTAATGTAGCTACATCCCAGGGATGGGAAATGGGGGTGCACCCTGCTGGGGTGTAGCTGCTGGGTTTTGGCTGGGTCCAGAGCAGCCCTGGGGACAGGGCTGGTGGTGAGGAGGGTGCTGTGATGTGGTTTCAGTGAGTGGCAGCTTTTGGGGACTGGCAGTGTCCCTTCATTACTGTTGCTTGATGTGCTATGGATCAGGCAGGGGGTCTCACCCCCATCCACCCATTGTGGTCACTGTGATTTCTCTGGGCTTCCCGCATGGTGTGACACAGTGTGACACGGCGTGGTGATGGCAGCTGGTGGCAGAGGGTCCCAACTACTGTGTGCAGCTGCCAGGCTGGATGCAGCAGCAAAGGGGCGCAGCTGAACCCCACTTGACATTTCCCGCAGAGCACGGCCCCCCCATGCTCTTTAACTCCCTAAATCCAGCTCCCGCCTGTGCTCCTGCCCTCCTTCCCTTTGGCATTTTCACTAAGTCTCTCCGCTATTTGAGGAAGGGCGGCGCTGCCTCCCCCGGAGCCCAGGGAAGGCTCTTGACCTGCTCTTTGTTTAAACACCTTTGACTTTTAAAGCCAGTTCTAAACAAATGCTGCTTTCCTGGTTGTATTGACTCAGCCCGGCCCCTGGATCCCCCCCAGCCCTCTGCTCGCTCGACCGAGGGAATTCCCTGCACCCCAGTGGGATTTGTGCTTTGGAAAAATCCACATGAGCCGTTAGCTCAGCAGCTGCAGTGAAGATGCTGTAACATCATCTGCTCCTCCGGTGGTTTCTGGCTGGCAGAGATGGGGGAGTACCGGGGGGGATGCAGGATGCTCGCTGCTCGATTTGCTTTTTAATGAGGCAGGTGATGGGGCTGCCAGCCCTCCTGCGGGATAGGACTCGCTGACCCATTGGGTCCCTGTTGGGGGGAGTTTGCTGCTATCGGGCAGTGTGTGCATTTGCCTTCCCCAGCGCTCCATCTCACTCCATCCATCACTGAGTCGCTCCGGGGGGGCTGTGGGCTGGACTGTGCGGCGGGGGCTGCTGTTTCGTCCCTCTGGCATTGCAGAGATGCTGCAGTGGCTGTTCCTGCTCCCCTGGGGCTGGATGCTCGGGCTCTGCAGTGCAACAGTCCCCGGTGTTGTCAAACGGAACGTGTCCCTGCTGTGCCGGCACCGTCCGTGTGTGCTGCCAGAGAAACCCTTGAGCACATCATCTGATGGATGGCACAAACCCTGGAGACAGGGGACAGCCAGCTTGGGGCACCACAGAGCCTCTGCCAGACCAGAGGGATTCAGGAGCTCCCCGGGCAGTGGAGGAGACCAAATCCCCCTGGGTGCAGAAAGCTCCACTCAGGCTGGCAGCTGGTCCCCTTGTCCCCTGCCTCTGTGCTGGTGGTTCCCTGCTTGGCAGAGGCTTTCCCAGGTCAAACGGCCCCATCTCAGCAGTTCTCTCCCTTTTTGCCCCCTGGGAGAGGGGAAGCGCAGCCGCTGCCCCTCTGCTGCAGGGGGACACCAGCAGTGGTACCTCTGGGTCAGAGTGAGATGCTTGTTGGCTGCCCTCGGCTGTGGTTGAGGAATGGGAACAGATGATCTGAAAGGCACCGTGGTCCGGATGGGCTGTTTTGATGGGGAAACGGCAGAACAGTGTTTTGGATATGTTGGCAGCATACTTCTGTGTGTTGGGGACAGGTGGGACTGAGCAGTGGTGAGGCTGGGGCTCTCCCATCTGGGGTGTGCTAAAGCAATGCTGCCCTCCATCCCTCCATCCCTCCATCCCTCCATCCCTCCATCCCTCCATCCCTCCATCCCTCCATCCCTCCATCCCCCCAACTGCTGGTTGGCTCCACATCTCAGTGACCAACCACCAGCCTTGCCATCCATGCAAGCTTGGACAAGGAAGGTCTACCTGGGCTTTGAGAGCTGACCTGATTCACATCGAGCCTGGTGTGTGTCCCCTCCATGTCTCCTTGTCCCCTGTGGCTCCATTGGGCACATCACCAACCCTTCATTGAGGGTTTTTGGAATTACCCATGGGTTTTGTTGCCTTCATCCTCACAGCCCCCAGGAGCCATGTTCCACCTGGGTGGTGGGTCCAGGAGGCTCGTACCACCCCGAGGAGCTGGCTGGGTGCTGGGGAGCATCCTGGGATGGCAGCGATGCTCCCTCGGGATGCGGTGCTGGTACCTCAGGTCCGTTGGGTTGTCCGTTGGATTGTCCGTTGGGTTGTCCTTCCCTCCAGAAGGAACCCCAGCTGTACCACGCTGCGATGGACGTGGCTTTTCATTTCCATTTTATCTCCTTTATAACAAACCAGGGGATGGTCCGAGTCCGAAAACATAATTAATGAACAAGTTGCTGCCTCTTTAAAACATCATGTAATTTCTTCGCGAGTGCAATAGTGGTCGATTTCTAGAAGCCAAGATTAGTATTAATAAAGCAGGAATGAGGTACAGTATTAACCTTTTCCATCAATCTTTATTTATTGAGTTGTTAATTAGAGACATCTAATTTCCCAGGCCAATTCTGCCTGGGCATGGGGGCTGGGGAGGAAGCAAGATGCTGTTTCATCGCTTAAATGGTGATGAATTTTACCAGGAAGGAGGTTTGATGGTGGGGAAGAAACCCCTTCCCAAACGGAGCATTCAGGGAAAGCCCTGGAGCATCTTATAAACCAAAACCATATTATATTTATCAAATCTAGTGCCAACCCTCTATTAAACCCCTGCTTTATTGTGTTAACAAGTCTGTATTGGATTTTTCTGGGCTGCGAAACCTCACACTTGGCAGCAGTATTTTATTAGCAGCCAAGGTGTCAGTTTGGAACTCGAAGTGGGATTAATTTAATATTAAGTAAGAGCTGAGCGGGGCCGCTGTGGATTGAGGAGTTGATGGCGTGTGACTAGTGAGTTATGCGGGAGGTTATTAGCTGTCCTGCGGGAGGAGAAGGATCTGGAGCTGAATATTTATGAGTCGTCCTGGCCCTGGGGGGCTGCGGGGGCTCGGGGACAGTGCGGGGTCACGCAGGGTGATGACAAACCAAAAATAAGAGTGGCGAGCATCCTCATTTGGTACAAATTTAGAAGTTGCTCTAGTGTGAAGGTTTGCAGAGTCGGTCCCTCCCGGTGACCACTGTCCCCATCCAGTTTGTTTTAGGAAATCAAAGCAAAACTTGTGATTCGTCTTTTGGAACAGGGGGGAAAAACAGCTTTCCTGGTGACGTTTTCCCATCACTCCGCATCTTTCAGTCTACGAGCTGCATCCTGATGGTGGGCGCTCTAATCCTTCTCCTCCCAGGAGCTGGTTTGCTTGTTGATTTTAATGGAGTAGTTGAAAATAAAACACAGTGGGGTGATGGAGGCTGAGCTGAGCGGGGAGGCAGCAGCAGCACTAGGGGGATTAATACAACCAAACTGGGCCAAGGGGAGCATCTCCCCTTTGTGCAGCTGGGAGGGCAGAGGTGGCTCCTGGGCTCGGAGGGGCAGTGATGCTTGTAGCAACATGCAATTAATAATTGATAGCTAAACAAAACAAATAGGCTTTTAGGAGCGAACAGGCAGCCTCGCAGCGCCGTTGGGGCAGGGGGAGCTTGGGGAGAACCACGCAGAAGGGACTTTGCTGCTGTGCAAGATCTTCCTTTGCTTTTCCAGCCGGGAATCGGCTCTGGCGAAGCGGCAGCACCCGGAGAGCCCCAGGAGGGACCGGCATCCAAAAGCGTTTAATGCTCTTTGCAGAAAGAAGAGCTTGGGGTTTTTTGGGTGTTTTCTTTCCTTTCAAGCGCGTTCTCGGTTGAAGTGTATCTCACCAACCGGAGTGCCCGCTACCTGCAGCCGCCTGTTGAAAATACATTTCTGTGGCTTCTCCAGGGTATTTTTAGCCCTGATGCACCCCCGGCCCCAGGATGGGTTATTTTTGCTCTCCGGTGCTCTCTCAGCCCGGTGTCAATGGGGATGTGGCAACAGCCATCGTGGGCAGCAGCCTTGGCTCTTCTTCTTCGTTAACTCCTGCTAATTACTGCAGGGATGGGAGCACGGGGATGCTACCGGCCCCACAGCATCCGAGCAGCTTTGAGTTATGTAAATCTATGCACGCTGAGCAACCAATGGGGAGTGCCTTGATTTGCATACGTGCATATTGATTTGCAAATCTACGGGTGCAGGTTAATTAACCAGAGGGGTCAGTGGCTTGCGGGAGGGTTTAATTTGTGGCATTGTCCCCTGTCACCTCTGCCTGTTCCCTCAGACCAGTGTGTGACACCGGGTGCCACCAGCTGCGCTGGCCTTGGGGACGGGTGGCACCAGATGTCCCAGCACCGGGCTGCGCCCCTGCCCTGTCACCTCCTGCAGATGGGGCGGCCTTGCTGGAGGTGACACGTCCCCATGCAGAGCGGTCTTTTGGGGTGGGGGTGACACCCAGAGGCACGCTCCAATCTGTCACCTGCCGTGTCCCTGCTTGGGCTGGGCTGTTTTGGGCGGGAGGGGACTTGTACGGTGACTTTGGGGACGCAGCAGCGTCCTGGTGGCTTCAGCCAGGAGAGGCTTTCCTGCAGCAGGACCTTTTTCCTTAATTAATTAACATATGAGGAAGGGCGTTCACTTTTTCTGAGCTTCTTGCTGGCCTGAAGGGCTTTTTGCGGCAGCTGAGAAACAGCTCTAAAAGCAGTTGGACAGGACTTGCTATTTTTAATTGCTTTTTGTATATTTTTTAAAACTTTTAATTTTATTTGTATTTTCTGTTTTGGGAGAATGATTAAAGACAACTCCTTGTCTCCCTTTACACCGATCTTTTTTTTACCCCTCAATCCAATCCTACAGCTTTCATTTACAAAGCCCTTTCCTCCTTTGCTTTTCATTTGGAGCTTGAAATAAAACATCCTCCTTGAAAAGGCTGAGGAAGAGAAGAGGCCAAGCAGTTAATAATCAAAAAAGGGATGGGGGAGGCTTTCAAAAATAAAGATATTATGATTTTATGTCATTATTCTTAGTGGAGGGGATCAAAAGGAGTTGATGAAGGGACCTGGAACTGGGTCCATCACTTGGGTGCTCTGAAGTTGCTGCTTACAGCTCTTTAGTGGTGGAGATGGATAATGAGGAGTCCTGCTTAATTACAGCCCCTCGCCTTCATGCACCTGGCACAGTGCTCGCTTGGCTTTGCACGTGTGTGAACTGCTGGGTGGGGAAGGGCCTGGGGGTGCTGGTGACAGCGGCTGGATGTGAGCCAGCATGTGCCCAGGTGGCCAAGAGGCCACCAGCGTCCTGGCTGGTCCCAGCACTGGTGTGGCCAACAGGCCCAGGGCAGTGACCGTCCCTGTGCTGGGACCTGGGGAGGCCAAACCGCCAATCCTGGGGTCAGTTCTGGGCCCCTCATGCCAAGAAAGGCCTTGAGGTGCTGGAGCGAGTGGAGAGAAGGGAACGGAGCTGGTGAGGGGCTGGAGCACAAGTGTGATGGAGCAGCTGAGGGACCTGGGGGTTCAGCTGGAGAACAGGAGCTGAGGGGAGACCTTCTGATCTCTGAACTGCCTGAAAGGAGCTTGGAGCCAGGGGGGTCGGGCTCTGCTCCCCAGGAACAAGCGCCAGGAGCAGAGGAAACGGCCTCAAGTTGCGCCAGGGGAGGTTGAGGTTGGATGTGGGAACAATTTCTTCCCCAAAGGGCTGTGGGGCATTGGAACAGGCTGCCCAGGGCAGTGCTGGAGTCATCAACCCTGGAGGGTTGGACAGACGGACATGAGGTTCTCAGGACATGGGGCAGTGCCAGGGCTGGGTTCATGGTTGGACTCTATGATCTTGAGGGGCTTTTCCAACCAAACTGATTCTATAGTTCTATAATGCCAAGAAGCTCCTTGCTGGCATTTCAGGTGGGGCTGTAGTGCTGGGTGGGCATCATGTATCTTCTGCCACACCACACGGCTGTGTCTGTGTCCTCTGTCACAGGTGGGAGCCTCTCCAAGCAGGACTGGATCATCCAGTGGCCCACGGCGGAGCCGGGGAAGGAGAACAGCCCTGGGTGCCAGGTGGAGCCGGCGCCGTGGGGCAGGATGCACCCCTCGCAGAGCCCCAGGCTGCAGCCCAAGTGCGGGGGACAGCACCACTGCCACGCGGGCTCGCTCCATGGACCCATGTACACCCATGTGGACCGGCTGACCGTGGAGGGCCACCCAGGACTGTGCCCGCCCGTGGAGTCCGGCCACCGCTCTCTGCCACCCTCCCCGCGCCAGCGACACGCCGCCCACACCCCTCCGCGTACCCCCAACATCGTGACCACGATGACACCCCCCGGCACGCCGCCGGTACGACGGAGGAATAAACTGAAGCCCCCTGGGACGCCGCCACCCTCATCGCGAAAACTGATCCACCTCATCCCCGGCTTCACCGCGCTGCACCGCAGCAAGTCCCACGAGTTCCAGCTGGGTCACCGCGTGGATGAGGCGCACACCCCCAAGTAAGTGGGTGCCCCAGGATGCCGGTGCATGGGGGGGTGATGAACCCCATCCCAGCTCCTTTGGAAAAGTGCTTTGGTCCCTGTATTTTGGGGTGCCATGTTGATTTTTTTTGAGCTTTGAGGTAGCAAAGCCCTTTGTGGCTCTGGCAGGCAGCAGGGATGCTGCTGGGGTGCTGTGTGCTTTGCAGCCCTGGGACCTCATTTTGGGAGTGTGGGGTGGGTGGGGAGCACTGAGGGGCTCCGGAGCTGCTGATGGCAAAGCCCTACATGCTGTATTGTGGCACAGGTGGGCTGAGTGCTGGGATTTTGCAGCTGGAGAATGGGGATGTGCAACCCAGAGGAGACATAAAAATGCTCTGAGGCTGGAACAGCTCTGCTGGGGACAGGCTGAGAGAGCTGGGGTGTTCAGCTGGAGAAGAGAAGCTCCGGGGAGACCTTAGTGCGGCCTTTCAGTGCTTAAAAAGGGCTGATAAGAAAGATGGTGACAGACTTTTTGGCAAGGGCCTGTAGTGACAGGACAAGGGGTGATGGTTTTAAACTGGACCACGGGAGATTTAGATTAGAATTAAGGAAGAAATTGTTGCCCTGAGGGTGGTGAGAGCCTGGCCCAGGTTGGCCAGAGAGGTGGTGGCTGAACCATCCCTGGAGACATCCCAGGCCAGGCTGGACGGGGCTCTGAGCAACCTGAGCTGGTGAAGATGTCCCTGTCATGGCAGGGGGGGCACTGGGGGACCTGGGGAGGTCCCTCCAACCCAAACTGTTCTGTTATAAGAGCTGTGTGTGGGTGTGAGTGCGTGCAAGAGTGAGTAGGAAAGAATCATCTTTCGGCTGAAATACGGATATATAGATATATGAAGCCTTAGGGATAAAACACTTAATGTTCTGCAGACCTCCCCAGTATCTTTTTCATCTCTGCTGGTGTTTGCAGAAGGTTTTTCAGTCCTGGTTGTGACTCGGCTCCTTCTTGTTGCTCTTGCTCTGCAGCTGTGGTGCCGGCAGAGGCTGCTGCTGTGCAGGGAACAGGATCCCGGCAACAAAACGCTCCCTCTCCACCTCCTCTGGGCCCTTTTGGTGGCCGTGCTCAGAAGACCCTTCTGCTGCCTCGGCGGGGGGTGGCAGAGGGGACTGTGGCCACTTTGGGGCATCATCTTTTCCCAAGGATGCATCGGGATGAAGCAGGGCTGGTCTGTGCCAGAGTCCCAAAACAGCAGCCTCACGACAAACTGCATGCTTGTCCTCAAGTCTGGGGTTCTTAAGAGATCAGGTCATGCCAGGAGCCTGGGCAGAGTTCCCTGAGGAATGTGGTGGGAGCAGGGAACCACTGGGTACCACGGCACGGCAGCGCAGACCCTCCTGCCCAGCCCCGTGATGCTGCGGCAGCTCCGGCTGGGGCACATGAAAGGTTAAAATCACTGCTTGCACTGAGTGCTCCTGACTGCCCGACCCTGGTGTCCCCCTGTTTGGGCAGGAGGGGACCAGAGGGGGTTTGGGGTGGCAGAGGTATCCGTGGCCACAGCATCGTGGTGTCACTTGTTTCCCCCCTTGTGTCCCCAATGCTGCGGCAGCAGCGGAGCTGCAGTTGTTACATGAACCAAGGGTGGTTGTTCTCCCTTGGGCTGGGAGCTTTCACTCTCTAAAGGTTTTTAGCTTTTGGAAATGAATTTATTTCAGCTGGACGATGTTTCCTCTAAGGCTCCCCCCGCCTTGTGCTGCGGAAAGTCATATTTACTTTGGTCCATCCCCAGCGAGCGTCACCGTATCTGCAGGAGCAAAACAAGCAGCCCGGCTCCTCTCGCACTTTTATTTGCCTTTCAGCAGCTGATCCAAGCTGGATCCACAGCTTATGGAGCATGTCTCGCTGAGGGCAAAGCCCACCTGTGGTTGCCTCAAGACATTTGATCCCCAACATGGTCATCCCATGTTCCAGGTCACCCTGACACCGGGATGAGGTTTGGACACGGGTATCTAGACCCGAATCCAGAAAACCCTTTGGTCAGTGATTCCGGGGACAGGACGCCTTGACTTTCCTGCAAGGGGAATGAGCAGGGAAGGGGGGGAAGGAAATCACAAACAGGGTTTGCGTGGACAGTCACGTTCCCTCTTCCTCCATCGCCCTCTGCCTTCCTTCGGTCCCTGCCCGATCACATCCAGTTTGCCCAGCATCTCTGGTTCTCTCCATTCCAGCAGTGCTGGGCAACTTTAATTCACGGTTAGTGAATTAACAGAGAAAAGAAAGAGCCGATTAAACAGAGCTCTGTTGTGCTAGCGCCCTACCAGGGTTCATCGTGCCGATGCAGAAGGATCCAGGCTCCCGAAAGCCGCTCGGAGAACCGGGGAGGTTAATTTTCTCTAATGGCACTTAATGATTTTTCAGGAGGCAACCAATAAATCCTGCTTGCTAATCCCATTAGTGTTTCGGGATAGTAATTAGTACATTAAAGAGGCAGCTTCTTCTTTTTTCCTCTCTTTCTAGCAGAGGCGTGTTGAAGTTTTAGCTGTTTATCAGCCTGGATGAGGTGGCAAATCCTTTGCCTGGCACGGAGAAAAAGTGGCTTTTTGGGGCTGTTTTCAGCTAATTCTTATTTTATGGCCATGTCCACACAATATTAATGTATTGTAGGGTTTGTTTTAGGTTTTTTTTTAGTGCTGTAACTTCTGCAGTGTCCGAGTCCCCTGTGCTCTCTGCAGGAGGGAGCTTTCCTCTTCAACTCAAACATGGAATGGCGCTCATCCTTGAAAAATGATTTCAAGCCTTCTCTGATCATTCCCTTTTGATTTTAGCTGTGCCAGGGGGCTCTTGGTTTGCTCTGAGTCATAGCCCTCTGTTCCCTGTATCATGTCCCAGTGTGGCAAGAGGTGCTAGACCTGGAGAGCCAATAGTTTGGGGACACCGCTGGGGACACCAAGTGCTGGCTGGCATCTCCTAGGTCAATTTTTGGATCGAGATTTACCCCCATACTGCCTCTTTGCAGATTGCTCTGTGGTGGGACCCATTCAAAATCTCCCCATTGTGGTGTCCCTTGGGCTGATTTATCTCCTTGCCTGAAGTGTCCCGTCTCCGGATGGGTGGAATGTGCTCTGGGGAGCCAGGGATGCCCTTGGCAAAAGCAAAAAAACCTCTGTCCCCATGAGCTGTGGGTCAGGATTGATGGAGGGAAGATGCTGGGGTGCTGCAGTGCTGCCCCCACATATTTTTCCCATCTCAGTGCAGGCACAAAAATAAAACACCATCATATATTTAGGGGAGCAATAGTAGTGACTGGGGCAAGCAAGGCCACCGTCTACCACTTGGCTCTTGATGACAGCTCATAAGTTTGCTTGCGTTTTGTGTTTTGGAGCTTATTTCTAGGGTATAATCCATTGTTTTTTGTACGCCAAGAGCTTCTGAAGCAGGGGTTAAATTTTTTGAGCTTACAGCCTCAGAGTTTCCTGCACGGAGCCTCCAGCTGTTGACCGTAACTCTGGGGTACGGAACATTACTCCTAAAAAGATCCCCTGGCTTCCATAAATCCTCAATCCATAAACATCTCATGAATGGTCCTGAAACGGAAACAAAACATTTAGAGTGGCTGATAATACGATGCCCGTTTAATACCTCATGAATTCCACGGGCCATTTGAATCTTTCATGGGTAGTTAATGATTATTCATCAGCAAGAAGTCAGGAAAAAAAACAAACTCTACGTGAAAGGTCTTAAAAATACATTAGTTGGGGAACAAAAGTCAAGCTAGTTAAGAGGGAGCTCAACTCTAGGTTAACCCTTGGCGGGGTGTGTATGAACTAGTCTCCAGAAGCAAGACCTGCCTTGGGGTGTCCTTGGTTGGGTGGTCTTCATCCTTTAGACCCACATGAAGGGGAACGGAGCCCAAAACCTCATCCGCTTCCCAGTTGTGATTCCTTTTTGCCGCTCCAGTATCTGGTCAAATTAATGAACTCCACAGCCTTCAGGGAATAACCACCGGCAAACAGCTGGGGAGGGAGGATCAGAGTGTGGCGATGGTGAATTAAGGCAGCGTGACCCGAGGGAGCTGAGCCCCGAGGAAATGCTGAAATCTTCCAAGGGCTGATGTGAAGCAGAGGTTTTGTGGTGTGCCTATGTCAGGTCTGGGCTGGGAGGAGGCTCCTCCAGCTCAAGGCAGCTTTATTTTGAGTAAATTCTTGCTGAAATCTCCTGATCCCATATCGTTACAATTGCATACAGGGCATGGATGCAGATAGGGTTAGGTGTTGTGGTGGAAAGGGCTGGTTATCCAAAGCTTCACCTTCCTTGTCTTTGACCTTGTTGAGGTTGGTTTTCAGTGCTGTTTTTCAAAATCAGATGAGGATATCCTGGATGGATGAAGTCAGAGGTGAAGCTCACATCTGATCTGGCGATAGGGCACGTAGCCATTTTCTCCTTTTCCTTTTTCCTTATTTCCAACTCTGAAGCAACTTGAACTTGATACTTTCTCTGTTGTGGAGTTTTTTTCCATCCCATGTAACAGAGAAACCCCTGAGAACAGGGTTATCTCCTGCGACACTTGACAAAGTCTAGTATAGGATCCTACTTGGGGCATCTAGGCAGTGGAATAGTGAATGAATCATAGACTTGCAGGAATGTAGGACCACAGGTCTTCTCCGTTGTCCCTGCCACACCGAGCAGCCTGTGTCTAGGCTGTCCATCAGAGTTAATAATCTAAGCTGGTCTTAAATGCTACTGAGTGATAGATCATTTATTCTGCTCTGCAACCTTTATGATAACGATGTTTTCCCTTGTATCAATTCCAATCAACGCTCCTACCAGGTAGATCAATTATCTGATATTCCGCATGGGCTGGATTCGAAAGAGCGGCGTCGAGGTGGCTCTTGTGTCTGGTGTGTCTGACATTTCCCAGGCTTGGAAAGGCAGGTGGGCTCTTGGCATTGGGGATCAGCAAGAGATTGATGTTTGTAGAGCAGGTGGATGCAGCAGGACACTACCAACGTGTGCAAATAATCCATCTGCAGTGTTGTGTTATTCATCCTGTATGGTGGCTGAAAACATAGAGAGCAGCCTGGTCCTTCTGCAAGGGGGAGAGCGTTGAAGTGTGGGGATTTGGAGAGCAAACCGAACAGCATCTCCCTCTGCGCTTCCAAATAATCTTTCCGATTAATCTCGGTGCCTTTGGTGGTGAGTCAGGGCTGTGGAGTTTTGCGCAGGTCCTGGATTGTCCCCGTTTCTCTCAAAGTATGGGCTGCATGCCGTGTCTTGACAGTGATGGGTTGCCTCCGTAACAAACTGGCTCTCTGCTGCAATTATCCCACTGCTCTGGGCTGCGGTTCTCCTTAGGTATGTCATTAATGTTAATTACTGCTGTGGTATTCCATCAAGTGGAGCAGGAGCTTTAACATGCTTGGAGGAGAAACTTCTCACCGTGTCCTTTAATGAGAAGTTGAGGCTCCTTGTGCCACTTTGGAAGCGGAGAGCGTGCTGATGAATTTAGATAAGGATTAATGGCTCGGGGCGGGGGGTAAGAGGTGGCAGAGCTCTTCTGCTGCCAGCACCTCTGCCTGATGTGCTGCCTCCATGGTGTCCACATGGGAAAGAAGGGCACGGCAAGGGCAGCATCCCACAGCGGTGACCAGGAGATGGATTGGCCACTGATGGTCTTGATACAAGCAGGGGGACGTGCGTGAGCTCTTCTCATTGCTCTCGTCCAGCCGTAGCTTTACAGGAAAGACATGAGGCAGCTCCTCTGTCCTCTTCTTTGTGGCCCAAGAGGTTGGTGAGCACCTTCCATCACCTTCCTGCAAGCCCACACTGACCCACTGCTGTGGCCGGCCCAGTGCCTGAGCAGGTGATGGGTTGGCCAAGCAGGTGATGGGTTGGCCAAGCAGGTGATGGGTTGGCCAAGCGCTCTGTTGGCTTCCTTTGCAATAACAAAATGAAAACCAACAAGGCAGGGAGGGCAGGCTTCCCAAAAAGCCATGAGGCTGCTCTGGCTTCTCTGTCAATTCAACAGCCCACCATGCATCAGCATCCTCTGATCCAGAGGCAGCCACAGAGAGAAATTGCCCCAAGTCTCTTCTGATCAGAAAGGTTTGCAGAGCTGTAATTAGTGTAATTAACCTTCTCCTCAGGGCTTTCCAGCCATGGGCAGTCCATACTTTTCCCTTTGATGGTGTAATTTTTTGAGAATTATCTCCTAAAACCAGGTCTGGGTGTGTTCACATGTGCTTGGGCTGTTCTGTGTGCTGCAATTCTTGTGTTAACCCAAGTGGTGTAGGAGGGTGCTCGAGCTGATCACACCCCTTTTCTTAGATGGGTTTTGCAAGCATGGAGGTGATGGTGGCTGGGAACTGGGGTCTTACATTGATGGAAAGCTCTGTGATCTTCAGCACGTGCATTCCTCTGCTGGGGGACAGGCTGAGAGAGCTGGGGTGTTCAGCTGGAGAAGAGAAGCTCTGGGGAGACCTTAGTGTGGCCCTTCTGGACTTAAAAGAGGTCGATAAGAAAGATGGGGACAGACTTTTGAGCAGGGCCTGTTGTGATAGGAAAAGGGACAATGGTTTTAAACTAAAGGAGGGAGATTCAGATTAGACATGAGGAAGAAATTGTTGCCCTTAGGGTGGTGAGAGCCTGGCCCAGGTTGGCCAGAGAGGTGGTGGCTGAACCATCCCTGAGACATCCCAGGCCAGGCTGGATGGGGCTCTGAGCAACCTGAGCTGGTGCAGATGTCCCTGTCATGGCAGGGGGGGCACTGGGGGAGCTGGGGAGGTCCCTGCAACCCAAACTGTTCAGTGATTCTGGGAAAAAAACCCCTGGAGCTGGCTGGCCTGCCTGAAGTTGTGTCATGCGGGGTTGGAGAAACCCACTCATCTGGGTGCAAAGGGCTGAACCCCTGTGGAAGTGGCTCCGATGGAGCCAGGCTCTTCTCAGTGACAACCAGTGATAAGGGAAGGGGTAATGGGTTCAAACTGGAACACAGGAGGTTCCACTTGAATATGAGGAGAAACTTCTTCCCGGTGAGGGTGGCCGAGCCTGGCCCAGGCTGCCCAGGGGGGTTGTGGAGTCTCCTTCTGTGCAGACATTCCAACCCGCCTGGACACCTTCCTGTGTAACCTCATCTGGGTGTTCCTGCTCCATGGGGGGATTGCACTGGATGAGCTTTCCAGGGCCCTTCCAACCCCTGACATTCTGGGGTTCTGTGAAACGGGAGACTCAACCTCACCATGGCTGCTTGGCTACAGCTGGTGGTTCTCATCTCCCCTCACCCTTGTGTGTCCCTCAAAGAAACGTCACGGTGGAAACGAAGAAAACAGAAGGGGTTTAATGAGAAACAGGACCTGCTTCAGGATCCTGGCAATTAGCTCCTCCAGCTCCTTGCAGGCTGTGTCCGCCCCAGCACCGTCCCTGCTGCCCTCCTGCTGCCCCGGCTCCTCGGTGCGCCGGTTTCGGGAAGGGAAAAAAACACCAACCTGTTTGGTTCCAGCTCCCTTCAAAGAATTTCCCGGCTTTCTAATTTGCAGCCGTAATAAAAAGTTACGCTTTGTGCTCTGAAAAGGGAATAATAGATCAGTAAGACTTGAACCTTAAAATTCAGCCATCCAGGGAAGCGGGGACAGGCACTTGGATAAATATTTAACTGTCGAGGCTTTGATATGAAGAACCTGCTTTTCCTCTGGCTGGGGGAGGGAGGGGTTTGTTGCCTCTTACAGTAATGAGGAGGATAAATGCAACAGCTGGTGGATATTCTCTATATTTTCTTTTAATATCAAGCTAGTGTTGCATAGAGCTTGGGTGGATAATGAAGAAATTTCATCAGTTCAGACAAGTTCAAATAATCCACTGGCTTTACCTGGGTGTTTGCCTCGAAGCCTGAAAACGCTAACGCAGCCGGTGCTGTCCTTGCCGCACGGGGAGGGACGAGCGGCGGCACCGAGCGTAGATGCCGTACATTCATTTTCGGGCATTAAAGGTGACCCCGTGTCTCCTTTTCTGGCTGGGATGGCTCCAACCACGGTGGTTTTGGTCCAAACTCCCCAAGGCTGTTGGTTTGAGGATGCTCGTGCTGCTTGGCTGGGGATGTCACTTGGATTTTTGTGGGGTTTTTTTTGTTAGAATTGTTGGGAAACTCAGCAGGAAGGGAGCACAACTGGCAGCTTTTCATGCATTAAAAAGTGTTAAAGTAAATATATGGGGTTTGCCCCTTTTTTTTTGTCGTTTCACATGGATGCTGCTTGCTCAGGATGGAGGCGACTGCCCGGACTCGCAGGCTGCGGGGGAAGCACTTCACCTTCTCCTTCCTCTGATTTAATACAGAATATCGTGCAATTAAGCCACTCAAAAGGCCATAAATCTTGTGGGCTGAATGCTGGCTGGGGCCGTGTGCTTCAGGCCAGGAGCAGCGATCTCTAATCCTGTGCAGAGAGAGAACTGAAATACTGATGAGAACTGAAATACTGATGAGAGGAGGTTTATTATTTTTTTCCACTCTATTTCCCTTCCTTTAAAAGAAATGTGTGTGTTGGAATTGGAGTGTGCTGGAGAGGAGCAAGTGGTGAATAAAACATAGTCCGGTGTAGTCAGCTGCAGGGTCAGCTCACCTGTTTTGGCTAAATTTTAAATTTAAACCTTATTTTTATTATTTTTTTTTATTTTACTCCTTCTCCTTCTCCTTCTCCTTCTCCTTCTCCTTCTCCTTCTCCTTCTCCTTCTCCTTCTCCTTCTCCTTCTCCTTCTCCTCCTCCTCCTCCTCCTCCTCCTCCTTCTCCTCCTCCTCCTCCTTCTCCTCCTCCTCCTCCTTCTCCTCCTCCTCCTCCTCTTCTCTCTCTTCTTCTTTCCCTTCCCTTCCCTTCCCTTCCCTTCCCTTCCCTTCCCTTCCCTTCCCTTCCCTTCCCTTCCCTTCCCTTCCCTTCCCTTCCCTTCCCTTCCCTTCCCTTCCCTTCCCTTCCCTTCCCTTCTCTTTTTTCCTTCTTTTCCTTTCATAATATTGGCAAGTGAGACCAAATGCCTTCAGGACAGAGTTATTTACCTGATTTCCACCTTTCTTTAAGCAGTGGGCGTCTCTATGTCACACACAGGTCCCCCCATACCCATCCTCATATTCCCACTTCTGCTTCTCCCACTCACTTTCCCAGCACATCCTGCTCTTCCATCCTGGGAATCACCCGGGGACATCCCAGATTCTTCATCCTTTTGCACAGCAAAGCTCTGTGCATCCTCATCGGGTACCTTTCTCTGGGGTACTCTATAGCATCCATACCGTCCCTGCATCCCATGCCGTCAATCCTCCCGCACACAGAGCCTCACTGGGGCTGAAAGGAGTGACGAGCCCTTTGTCCTGGGTGTCTGCTCCTGTTTTTCACCGCCTGTTGAAACCCTCTATTTTATTTTCCTGAAGCAGGTGATAAGCATTTGACTGATTCCACCGAGCAGGCGGGGATGAGACATTCAGGCTGGATTGACACCTAAAGGAATTTGCATTAAGCGCTTGCAACTAGCCGGGCTATTTTTTTTATTTTATTTGAAAACCATCATCATCTATTTAGCGAATTCTTGCATGAAATTATGTCCCTGATAGTTGGCATTATCCTATCTGTGTGTGGAATCGCTCCTACCAGATGCACGGGGAAGGTATAAAGGTAAAACAATGGCCCAGGTTGGCCAGAGAGGTGGTGGCTGAACCATCCCTGGAGACATCCCAGGCCAGGCTGGACGGGGCTCTGAGCACCCTGAGCGGGTGCAGATGTCCCTGTCATGGCAGGGGGGGCACTGGGGGAGCTGGGGAGGTCCCTTCAACCCAAACCATTCTATAATTCTATGATAAGGGTAAAAATGAGCTTTTTGGGCCATGTAGAGGTTTAGGTGAGAGGTGATGGGGCAGAGCAGGGTGTTGGGAGAATGCTGGATCTGCAAAGGCTGAGAATTGGTGACTTTGGAAAGGATTTGGGGTCTGTCCTCATCTTGCTGGTGGGGAGCCCTGCACCCCTGTGGTGAGGGAGACTCAGTGCTTGCGGAGCCCCCAGGCTGCCTTTTGCAATGGGGCTGGGGCTGGGATGAGGATGGAGAAGGGACCTGGGGCTCCCGGAGTGGCAAAAGAATCGCTGGGATGTTCATACTTGGGGATCTGCTCCAAATCTGTCGGGAAGAAAGCCCTTGTCCCTGTGGTGACACTTTTCCTGCCATCCCTGGGGCTTGCTGTAGCCACCCCAGGCTGTCTCCCAGATTTTGGGGTGCTCCAAGCATAGAGAAGGGCTGCGTGTGGTCCCGTTTGCTCCCCACAAACCCTTTAAAGCTAAAATAAAAAACAAGCGGTACATAACCAGCTCCCCGCTCCCCCAGCCGGCGTTTTGGAGCCTCCCCCGGCGCAGGCTGGAGGTTCATTTCGGTGCTTGTCCAGCTGTGACTGGAGGAAAATGGTCCTTCCCGGGGACAGGGAGGTATCGGCACCATCTAAATAGCCCCTTCTGTAGCTTGGCAGAGCTGCGCTGTGAATTCCCTTCCACCACCTTTGCTTCTCCATCAGCGTTTCTGTATCATCGCCGGGGTGTTTTAAGGGGAGTGTTTGCTTTTTCCACCCCCTCAGCCAAGTAGCTGAGAATTTGCCGGCTTCTGGAGAGGTCTGAACTGGTGTTTAATGGGGGAATTAGCAAGGCCAACCCTCCTGAGCACTGAAGCGAGTCCAGCTTGTGTTGTGCGCTGGGCTTTGGTTCTTCTGGTCTCCATCCAGCAGGAAGGGTCTGGGAGCCTGGCATGGGGTGATGTCCAGTAAGGGGATGATGCCCAGCAGAGCATGGGGCTCCTCCTGCCCCCCAGGTGTGAGGTCTGGGAGCTCTGGGCTGTGCTGGGGGGGTTTAGGCTGTGAGGGCCATGATGCATTTCCAGCACATGCTGTTTAACGCCTTGTGTGATGCTGGCTTGGATAAAACAAAGAAAAATGGAAATGTTGGCCAAAGATGAGTGAAACCGCTCCTGGGAATTGGAAGGTGAGGCTAGGGGTGGTCAGGAGGTGTAGCCCCCTCTGCCCATGGGACTTACACCTTTACCTCCACTTATTGCTTGAAAAGTGAGAGACCTTTCACCCTGGGGTGCTGCAGTGCAAATGGGTGGATGCAGGAGGTTGGTGAGGAGTGATCTCTGACCCCCCCCATGGCTTTAAGTCCATTATGTGGTGCCTCATCCTGCACCCCTGCTCCGAAGCCCATGCAGCAAGGCTGGCATGTGACACTAATTTTGCATAAGCAGCCCCAAACGAGGCTTGTTTTACATGGCAGGTTTGCTCTATGCCCCGCTAGCACCCCAGTTACCTCGTCCCCAAGTTGGTGGCTGGGACTGCTTTGGAGTGGCCAAGAGAAGATTGCAGAGAAGCAGAGGAACCGTGTCACCTCTTGGGATGTCTTTGCAGCTGGTTATTTATACCCTCTGCCGCTTGCAGGACTTGTCCTTTTCCAGATTTTAGATTATTTAGTGTTTTTACCTTCTTTCCTGTTGCCTTTGCTGGAGGATGGGGCAGAGATTTGCTCCCTGGGTGCACCAGCCAGCTGTGCACAGTGCTGGGACACACTCTGCGGGTTGGGGACAAAACCATGGGGAAGCCAGCAAGGGGACAGCCGTGTGCTCTACAACCCAGCCACGTCTGCCCCTGCAGCTCCTCCCATCTCCCATGGGTGCTGTGGCCTCATCCTGCCCCTGTGCTGGTCACCCATGGAGGGACAAGCTGCCATCTCCATCTGTTCAAGCAGGACTCAAAGCTCGGCGGGCACACAGTGCTTGTCACACCTGAGGAGGTGAAGGTGCAGGTTTGCTCTCAGCACCCCAGGGACACCTCGGGGGTCCCTAACAGCTGGGACACCGCTGTCCCCAATGTCGGGGTGCTTGCAGCAGGATACCTTGTCCCTGTGACCCCCCTGCGGCAGGGGACTTGCTGGGCAGAGGATGCTCCTGCTGCAGCATCCTGCTCGTCTCCTTTGCAGTGGGGAGGCTTCAGTCCCTCCTCCCCCCACTTTGGGACATGGAAAGGGGTCAGGGCCATGGGCAAACATGCAGCTGACTCTCACTGGTCACCCAGTTGGCTCATGCTGTTTTTGTGTATTTACTACTTTTTTTCCTCCTGAAAAAACAAGGAGAGAAAAAAATATCTCTCTGTCCAAAATCACTCATCCTTCCTCATAATGAGAGCTGTCACCAGCCCTGCTTGGCAAGGAAATGATGCTCGCGGTAAATATTTGGTCTGGAACTGATTTATGGGTGGAAAAAAATGAGATTAGTGGCTAATCATTGCGTTGCAGGAAATGTTTTGGGCCGAGTGCCGGGGCCGAGCGAGCGGGGAGCTGGGGCTGTGCCCGCGCTGGGGCTTCGGCGGAGGTGCCGCGGTTGTGCCGCCGGGTTGGGATCAAGCAGCAGCAATGGAAGGGTCAGACCAGCTTTGGAGGCTTCTTCTCACCTTAGTGCTTGGCAGATTTGCTTTAGGGACATTAGGGACAGCTCAGGTTGCCCTTCGTGGGGCGTGACATGGTGACCATCACCCACAGGGCTGCTGCTGCATCGGACCCCGTGGGCTCAGAGCCAGGACGGTTCTTTCATCGGACCTGGCTGGACACATCACCCATCCCAGCACACCCAAAAAAGTCATTACAGCCACCCTAAAGGCAGCAGCAGCTTTTCCTGTGCGAGGAAACAATTAGCTTATTAATTTTCCCCTGCTTAGGCAGACTGGGGAGCGCAGTACAGTCATTTCCTATCGCCTGGCATGGCCAGATGCCCGGGGCGGTGGGAGATGCATGGCCACGGGGAGGATGCTCCGCGGTCCCCAGTGCGTATCTGAGCTCGGGTGCATCTCCGGTTGACATCACTGGAGCAATGACAAGAGAGCAGAACCTGCTGCTCATGGACAAGTGTGTAGGTGTTTGCAGGAAAGCAGCTGCTGGATGCAAAGAAAGTTTTGAGAGTGAGCAGTACCGCGGTTTGTGCTTTCCTGATTTCCACCGCATTGGCATTGCCCAGCTCTGGTTTGATTTTGGGGCTCTGGGTTTCCCTCCCAGGCTCAGCTGCTGTGGTTGTGGAGGTGCTGTGATTTGCTCCCTTCCCTCTCTGCTCCCACGTTGTGTTTTTTGCCTGATTATAACCATATAAGCAGGTACTGAAGGCAGCAAGTTGAGTTAAAGTCTGTAATTCAGTTGTGCATCAATGCTAATGATGTCAACTCTGAGAAAACCAGCTGTTCATGAGCTGTGAGCTTGATGACCGTGAGCTGTCACGTTGTCTACTCCATGCTCGTATGGGTCTCTGCCCCAATCCTCCAAAAATGCTGAGCTGCCTTTCCCCGAGGCTGCTTTGGGGCAGGACAGAGGATGCTCCTCTCCACCTCGCGCTGTTGCAACATGGCTCTTTTCAGCCGGGTTTTGCAGGAGGAAGAGCTCCTGAATGCAATGCACTCCTTAATGAAAACTGTCATTTTTGGTGATGGGGAAGAACTGGAAGTTCTTGTAGGAAAACGGGTCTAATTCTCACATCAGCTCATGGGCAGCACAGCATCTCCTTGTGTGAGCAGCTGTCTCCATCGTGCCACTGATCCCTGGGTACATCACTCCCTCCTCCACACCCATGAGCAAATCCCCCCTAGATTTCTTGCCATTCACTTTTCTCTCATTTTTCTTCCTCCCAGAGTCAAGAAGAAGAACAAGCCCTTGAACCTCAAGATCAACAACAGCGTGGGAAGCTGCGAGAACATCCCAGCGCAGCGCTCCCCGCTCCTCTCCGAGCGCTCCCTCCGCTCCTTCTTCGTGGGGTACCCGCCATTCCTCCCCTCCACACCCCCTGTCCACACCGAAGCCACCTTCTCAGCAAGTAAGTCCCAGTGCCACCCCCAGGTCCCCTTTCCATGGGGTGGATGATGGCTGATGCGTGAGCATTGATGGTCTGGGAGGGTGTTGGTCTCTTCTCCCCAGGAACAAGCGCCAGGAGCAGAGGAAACGGCCTCAAGTTGCGTCAGGGGAGGTTGAGGTTGGATGTGGGAACAATTTCTTCCCCAAAGGGCTGTGGGGCATTGGAACAGGCTGCCCAGGGCAGTGCTGGAGTCACCAGTCCTGGAGGGTTGGACAGACGGACATGAGGTTCTCAGGGTTAGTGCCAGAGTCAGGTTATGTTGGACTTGATGATCTTGAGGGGTTCTTCCAACCAAACTCATTCTATGATTCTGTAAAATATGAGCCTGGAAAATTGAATATATGTGTCTGTGTGTATATAAGACCACTGCCATATTGAATATTGATTTATATAGACTGATATGCTCCAGTATCACACTAATGGGTGCAGGAGGGTGGCTGCAGTCGTTTGGAAAAGCCACAAGCTTTCCCGTCCTGCCTGGGTTGGTGACACCAGCTGGTTGTCACTTGAGAATGACTTTTCCAAGGGCTCCTTTGTGAAATCAGCCGTGGCTTTTCGGACCTCTCCTGCTTGCAGGACTTTCAGCCTACATGGAGTCACGAGTGACACCGGCCCCAACGCCGACAGGTCTGGTGATCCCAGCAGCTGGGCCTTGTCCTGCCCGGGGCCGTTTGTCCTCGTGCAGGAGATGCTGGTGGTGAGACACAATGGGTCGAGCTCACCCAGAGTGTTGGGAGAAGCAGCCTGACCCTTATTTCTCAGTCTTGGACCAAGTGCTCCTATTAATTCTGCAGGAATGGAAGCTTTTACAAGCCAAGCGTGACTCTCAGCCTAAACAAAACCCTCCCAGAAAATGTATGGCAGCTGCTGGGAGTGATTTACACGCCAAGAGCTGTCGCGGGGAGGCTGAGCTCCCTTTGCCTCTTGTTACTCAGCTAAAAACTTCCTCTGACTCCATATGCTGGCTTGTTTTCTACCACCTTCCCCTCCCCAGACTTCTCCCTTCTCTTTACTTACCCAGAACGTGGTCTTTGTGGCTTGTTTTTGGTTCTTCTAGTCATTTTTACAGCTGGGCTCCTGGCTGGAGGAGGGGTTTGCAGGCAGCCCCCTCCCTGCCCACCCAGCCCCCCAGCACCGCCAGGTTCTTCTCCTCACCATGGGAAGCGACACCAAGACGGATTCACCAGCCAAGCACCGGTTTGTGGGTACCAGTGTGACAGGGAAGATCCTTTGCCCTATTTTCATCCCTCTCCCAGTCCTCTGAAAGGCAAAAAAATCACAATTCCTGTCTTTACTTTTTTTTATACCAATCATCCACTGTTTAGGATTATTGATTGTCATTGAGCCATTTCTTGGCATTCTTTTGCTCCCCTTCCATTGGCTTTGGGGACAGTGGGACCTGGCAGGAGATATGATTTCTAGAGATGTCCAACTACCCAACCCTGGCAGAGCCAGATTTACCTGGAATGAGGGGTATTTTTGCACCACTCTTCCCCCCGCGGCATCAGCTGAGTTCAACTTGCAGCCCAGAACGATGGGGACCAGTGGACCAGAAACCAAGAAATAAAACCCGTTCTCAGCAACCCCCCGCCATGTCTCGTTGCATTAGGTTCTCCTCACGCATCAGCCTTGGATTACATCCCGTGGTGTGATAACCTGATGTAATGTGGCATCGCAGGAGTGCGATGCGATGAGAAGTGATGGGCCGTCAAGTGACTAACGCTGCTGGGGCGGCGTCTCATTTCACTCGGCCCTACAACTTTCTTGGCTGCTGCGAACGTTTGCTGGGCTTGATGTGATCCGTGGAGAGAGGGGCTTGCTTGCGCCAGATCCCTGTTGAGAGGTTTTAGCATCAGCAAAATCATTTGGTCCTTGCAGGATCGCCGTGTGTGCACTGAGCGACCCTCGCTCTGGGGAAACTGGGGGGAAAATGTGATGCAAGGCAAAAAAGTCCCACTAGATCATACTGTTTCTCTCTCATTTTTCTGCATTGTTTCTGTACTGGTGGCATATCCTTGAGTTGCATTCTGGATTTCTCTCACCTTGCACATTTGCTTTTCTGGTTTGTGACCCTGGGGGATGAGCGGCCACATCCTGCACGTGGCTGAACCCTGCAGAGAGAAGGATGGGGTTAATGGAGCTCAATGCCAGGTTCGTTAGCTTGTGGAGAGTTCGTTACCTTATGCCGAGTGGTGCACAGGAACGTTTATTAGTGTGATGGAGTAGATATCTCTACAGGTTTCCCTGTGCCCAGCGTTGGTGTTGTGGGACCTGAGTGGCTTCTCCCAGCTCCGATATGTGGTGCTTCATGTGTTTTTGGGTCTCCTGCTCTCATCTTGCTGCAGTTCTCACTGGTCCAAAACACCAGGACTTGTTGGTGCATGAAAAATGCTGGTCATGGTTTGGGGGTCCCGTGTCCTCGGGTGCCACTGTTTCTCATTGCCTTCTAAGTGTGATGGATTTCCTGTGTGCTACTGGATGAGCTCCATGGGGCTCACAGTGCCCACCCCGCATCCCAGGGACCTCTCTGTCCCCATCCCCATCCTTGAGGCACAAATGTGGTTTAGCAGCCAAGTCTCTTCTACCCAGGAACAAGCGCCAGGAGCAGAGGAAACGGCCTCAAGTTGTACCAGGGGAGGTTGAGGTTGGATGTGGGACCAATTTCTTCCCCAAAGGGCTGTGGGGCATTGGAACAGGCTGCCCAGGGCAGTGCTGGAGTCACCATCCCTGGAGGGTTGGACAGACGGACATGAGGTTCTCAGGACATGGGGCAGTGCCAGGGGTGGGTTATGGTTGGACTCGGTGATCTTGAGGGGCTTTTCCAACCAAAATGATTCTGTGATTCTAAGTTCTCCCCAATATCCCACCCCTATGACCATGGATACCTAAACTTTTATGACCAAAAATTCCTCTTCCCTTTTTCTCAGCACTGCAGCACCTGGTACACTCTAGATTGATGTGGAATTACATCCCTGATCACTGAAACCACAAAATGTTGTTGTTGTCAGCTTGAGATGCAGGAGCAGAGCCCGGCGAGCCCTCGGCCACCCCCCCTCTCCCGCTGTCTCTCCGTGATCTCTTCTCAACAGCCAGCGCGTCTTGCTGCTTGTGGCAGGAGCGTGTCCCCATCTGCGTCACCTCTGGTCCCGATCGGATGCGGGTTTGGATGCTTCTCTCTTATTTTTAACAGCCGGTTTGCCCTGATGGGAATAGATTTTCACAGACATGAAGCGATGGTGCCCGGGCTGGCAGTGGGCTGCAGGAGGAGCCTCTTTCTCCTGCAGCACAGATCTTGCTGGAGGGGCAAAGTTCCCTTCACCCAGGGCCAGGATCCCTGTGAATTTTGGTTTTGAATGGATTTTTTTCCTTAGCAGCCCTTTGAGGGGAGGCAGAAGGGGGAAATGAAGACTTTTGGGGTGCCCTTGAAGTCTGAAATAGCCCAGCCCTATGGTTGAGGAACAGCAAATGGTTTGTCTCCATGCAGGACTCTCTTATGGTGCTTCTGGTCCCTCCTGTTGATCCAGTGACCACCAGAGATGTATTGTTACTTTGAAATAGAATTTAGGACTCAACACCCCATGACTAGTGCTAGTGGTAAGTGAATGGTGGTATGTGATGATCTTGAAGGTCTCTTCCGACCAAAATGATTCTATGATTCTATGACTTGGCTACAAGCTCCCAGAAACCAGGTTGGATCTTCTCGTTTTTATTGTCAAGGCTTATGGTCTAGTAGGTCCTGTTTGTGTCGTGGTTATCTGTGTGTCCTGGTGGCATCTGGCATTGCTCCTGGGCTGTGTCCTCTGCCTGTCCTCTCCCTTTTGCAAGGCCAGCCAAGGCACTGTCACCCTGTGCATCCACATCAGGTCACCTGCTCAGTGATGTCCAGGATGGGCCAACAGTGTTGTCTCCATCCTGGACTATTGAAAATCAAAGTGGGGAGAAGGAAGGACAGAAAAGTCCATGCATGGCTTTGCTAGGACAGAAAAATGAGCACCCGGGCACGTGGCTGTGCAGGGAATGTCTTCGCTGCTGTCCGTCCTCCAGCTGGCATCCAGCCCTGCAGAAGAGAAGGAGCAGCCAATGCAACCCAACCCAAGACCTTGTGTGTACCAGGAGAGAAAAACCCATTGTCTGTCCTCAGTGTTCCATGAACTGAAGTTCTGCTGGAGGCTCCTTTGTGCGGGGACATCGCTGAACACCTTCCTGCAGCACACAGCGGGGAGGCTCTTCCTGTGGCCTGAGAGCGAGACAGGAGCCGTGGAGCATCTCTTGGTACATGGAGTTATGAACAGTGACCTCTCAGAGCTTTAGTCTTGTCCCTCAAGAGCCCATCATGGCTGTTTTAACGTGGTCTCTGGTGATGTCCACCTCCCTTCTCCAGCCCCATACATCAGCTCTCTTCTACAGTTGCCTTTGGTGCTTCTCTGGCCGTGTCCCTGGTGGGTCACATCTCCTGAATCCCAGTCCTGGCTTTGGCTCTTTGTGACCAAGGGATTTGTGGTTTATAGCATGGATTGTCTACCCCAATAAGCAGCCTGGCTATGCCTACCTGGGCCTACGGTGGTCAACTGGTGATGGCCAAGCAAGTGGCAAGTACTGAGGTGCCACCAGAGCTCCTTGTGCTTCTTCAGCCCCTGAGCATCTGCCAAAGTGCCCTCAGAGGGGCTAGCACTGGTAAGTGTGGCTGGAGGAGAGGTGTTCAAGGTGATATCCAGTGGATCAAGGAATCCAGGAGCCCTAAATCCAGGCCCAGGCAGGACCTGAGAGCACGATGCTGGTGTTCAGGGAGCCATGGTGCACGTGCCATTCCTGTCCCCAATGCTGGAGGTGGCTTCGCAGGGCAGAGACTTCTCTTAAACACTCTCCCAGCCCACACCACCCTCAGCAGGGTACTTCCCAACCGGGACATCATTTTTTTGTGAACATCAGTGGATTTTTTCCTCCTGCAACCTTCCTGCAAACCATACCAAGCCATGGTATGACACTCCAGAGCTGTGTTGGCAACCGAGATGGGAGCTTCCCACAGCCACATCTGGCCACATCTGCCTGCCTCACCATCGGCAGCAGAGGTTCCCAACCCCAGCAGTGCTGTGCGGAGCCGGGGAACACAGCTTTGTCTGTTTAAACCTAATGGACCTTGCAAGGCTGCAAACTGGAGGAGGGGTGGAAAAATCACAATGCGAGTATTTAAGCCAGCGAAGTGACTGAACGTGACATTTCAACTGGATAAATAGGATTGTCACGCTGCAAAGAGGAACTGCCAGGATTATAAAGTGACTCTTTTCTTACTAGAGAGGTGCTCTGAGAAGAGCTTGGCCTCGTTCAGCTGCTCTGGATGATCCCCTTGGCAAGGGCTGAGGTTTCCTTTCGACTTGCCCAACCATCCTTCTACCCGCAGCAGGGACACTGTGGGGATGTTGCTGGATTTGGACCTGGCTGTGGTTTTCATACAGAATATTTGCCATATGTACTAGTGGAGGGGGCAGGTTGACCCTCTTTTTAGCTTGAATCTTGCATGGATTTTATATCCTGAGGAGGGAAAGCTGCTGGCACGACTGCTCCAAACATTGACGCAGCTCTATTTGGGGATCTCTCCCATCCTGTTTTGGAGCTAAAACCAGACAGAGCGAGGACTGAGGTGTATCATGGAGGGACTTTGCACCCTTGGGTGCACCCTTTGCTGCAGAGCAGCTCCTTGGTGTGCTTGGCTCTCTGGTTGGGACTGTGTGGGAAGGAACCTCTGCCAGCATCCCCCATCACCATCATGATATGTCAGGTTGGCCAGAGAGGTGGTGGATGAACCATCCCTGGGGACATCCCAGGCCAGGCTGGACGGGGCTCTGAGCAACCTGAGCTGGTGCAGATGTCCCTGCTCATGGCAGGGGGGGCACTGGGGGAGATGGGAAGGGCCCTGGGTTGTGATTTTTGCTTGGGGATGGGCTGATAGAGATACACCTGATGCTGGACCTGTCATGGTTGTCTTCTAGGTCATTGTTGAACTGTTTTGGAAGGGAGCTGCACCCCAGTGTCTCTCCATAATCTCCCCAGGGGACTCAACTGTCCCTGGGCCAGTGCTGGGGTTGTTTTGGTGGCTGCTCAGGGCAGACCTGGGTCTATAGGACGTCTACAGACAAGTGCAACCTCTTCTGGCCCTTCCTGGGCTTCGTGGTGATTCATCCCGGGACGCTTTCCAAGTTCACTTCCATCGATTTGATCCATCCCATTCATAATGCGAACATTGCCTGGCACTGTTCGTTGTAGTAGGAGGAGGAGGGTTTGTTTGTCAGGCTGTCACCGTGATGGATAACGTGTTCACACCAATTCCCTGGGCATCCAGAAAGGTGCCAGGAGATGAATAAAGGGGGACAATGTGCCAAAACATGGCTTCTATCAATGCAGTTCAGCTCGGTGAGGGTGCTGGGGCTCGCTGAGGGCATCGCCACCCTCCTGTCTGCCCCCAGGGAGGGCAGAACCCCACAATAAATGAAATAAGGGAGCTCTGGCTGCGCCTCTCCAAGCAGGAGATGTCCAGACATCCCATCTCCTGGCTGGGGAGCGATGGACAAACATCCGCACCGGCAGCCGAGAGACACCGAGACCTGTCGGGATGGCAGCGGGGGCCGGGAGGGCGTCACGGCCGAGGCAGCATCCCGGTCCCCGTCACCTCCCAGGTGCGCGGGTGTCACTCAGGGCGCAGCGGCGGCTGTCACAGCTGCCTGTCAGCGCCGTGTCGGCTGTCAGGGACGCGCCGGAGGCGGCTGTCACCCCCGCCCGGGCGGTGTCCCCCCGGCCTCGCTCTCCTCCCGGCACATCTGAGCCCGTCAAGCGCTGTGTTGACTCGAGGATAAGCTGTGCCGTGGAGCGGGAGTCATGACCTTTACCGGCAGCGAGGGAAAGCGCGGGGGTTTTGGGGTGTCCAGGTGGAGGGGGATGTTGCCCAGCATCGGGGGGTTCTGTGCCGCACTGCGAGGATTGATGTGCTGGGTGGTATTGAACAATATCTTGATACTAGGAAGGAGGGTTTAGGCTTTTGGGGTCTGCTCCAGGTGATGGGGAGACAGGAAAGTGATGGGGGCTCAGCTGGGGGGTCCCCATTGGGCTGCTTGGTGGGTACCAGCTGCATCCTGCCCTGGGAAATCACACCCATGCCCATTAACCACCACATCAGGGGAGGACATGGGAGGGGGTGGAAATAATCCTAAAACTGCCCTCACACCCGTGTGTGAGGGGAATGATGGCTGAGAGTGCTGTGATTTTCAAGCCAGAAAGGAGATTGTTGGTGATAACTGTATAAGTAATGACTGACACCCGGGTTGGGGGGGTCAGGAGGCATCAATCACTGCGGTGTTCCAAAGCTTAGGGGAGGCCAACCCATCCCATCTACAAGGTGTTTATATAAATACATATTTTATTTTATTTTTTCTTGCAATTACCTCTAATTGTGACGATTTGGGGTTTTTGAGAATATTCCTTCTGGGATGCTGCACATCCACCTTCCCTTTGGGCATCACCCCATTTAATATCCCCCAGGAAAAAAAACAGCTTTTCCTCTGGGTGGGCATCTCATGTGTGCAGGTTAAAGGGGAGAATCCCCAATTAACTCCAAAGCCCCCCAAACCCTTGGGGCTGTTCCCCATGGCGGTGGGGGGGGGCCTTTCCCTGCCCTCCTGCCCCGCTTCGCTGGTTTTCCCTCCTGCAAACAGCAGGTCTATTGTTAAACGCCACGATCCTTCACGTCTCGCTCCCTCTAATGAACATAATTAGCCGTGAATCACGTAGGTCTCATTTTTGTTAGGAGGTTAAAATTCCCCGATACACTTTAATACATTTTTGCAGCGAGCACATTTAGAAAGTAATTAAAAGGCTCAGCCGGCTTTGCCTGCATCCCCTCTCCCCCTCCCCAGGTTGGATTTAATTGAGGCCAGCTGAAAGTTAGTGGAAATAAATTGTGGTTGATAAAGCGGAGGTTGTGATTGAATTCTGGGCGAGGAGCTTGTTCTTGCCCGTGTGTTGAGTTCATCGAGGAGCGGTGTTGAGGGGTGGGGGGGAATTTATTAGCGTAATGTGATTTTACTGATGAGAAAATGATGTTTAAGGAGGAATAGTGCTTGTGTGTGAGGGTTCTGCTTATAAGAGCATCATCTCTGGGGCTTGGGGACATCTCTGGGTGGCTGCAGATGTTGGGGCAGCGGGAAGGATGCTGGTCTGGGAGCCTGGGGTGGGTTATCTCAAGGAGTGGTGAGGAACGTGTGTCCAAAATATTGGCATGATGCTGGTGTAAAACAGCCAACCTGGGGCTGGGGGCAGCAATTACCTTAATTGGCTTTGTAGCCCATTAACATCGTAATTGCTGGCTGTGCCTGGGGGGTGCTCAGGACGGAGGTGATGGAGTAAGAAAAGGAGCCGGTGCAGCTGAGGGCGGGAGGTGCTGGAGATGGATGTTTTTTCAGGTGCTCCCAAGGCTTTTAAGAAGCACCGAGCCGCCCCGGTGCTGGGCCATGTAAATGTAACCTTCAGAAAGAGTGCGCAATTAAAGCGCCCTGCCGCCCGCTATATTAAAGCAGGATATTAAAGCAAACAGCGGCTCTCCTTGCTCGCGGGGATCGTGTGGAGAGCGTGTTTGGCCAGGGATTTGCTGGCGTTGGGAGCAAACGGCCGGGCTGGCAGCTGGGGCTGCGTCCTTGTGCCCGGGAAACCTTGAATTGAAAAGTCAGTGTTTGAACCCCTAGGCTGAGCATCCCAGGGGCAGGATCTGTCCCGGGACAGGAGGAGGATGAGGAGGGTCCCTGCCCTTGCTGAGGCTGAAGGGGGATGTGCAGTCCAAGCACAGCGCTGGCATGGCTGTGCTGCTAATTACCTGCCTGCTCCAGCTGGCACTAATTAACTTACCTCCTTTTCCTTAGCCGGCCAAGGTCCCATTACCCTTTCTCCCTCCTTTTCCCTCAGAAGGAGAGTGTCCAGGATGCTTTTTACTCTGCTCTCGTATTTCAATATGAGTTAAATTACCTTCCCAGCGACTGCCACTTGGCTTTTGGTTCAGCCGCAACCGCAAGACGTGATGTCTTATTAATAAATGATGTGGTTGCCGTTTCGGCTGCGCTTTGCCTTTCTTGTTTGGACATCACGATAGCTTTGCAATCCTGCCCTATGTGTGGATGGGTGTAGCACCCGTGGGGTGGCTGCAGGACCTCCCACCCTGGCCCAAACTGGGTGCTGGGAGGTGCAATGAGGGGGCAGGACACCTGGGTTCCCTACAAAGCTTGAGGCCTCTTGCTTTCCAGCAAGGGAGCCCAGCAGGGCATCTCTACAGGGAAATAGTAGGCAAATCCTATTTTTTTGTGTGCATCCCGTCCCCAAAAGCCTGAACCTTCGCTCTTGCTTTTGTTAGGCCTGATGGTGTTCCCTGTGTCTCCTCTCCCTGCAGATACGCTGTCAGTGCCTCGCTGGTCCCCGCAGATTCCCCGTCGAGATCTGGGAAACTCGATAAAACACAGGTACGCTGAATCCTCCCCACTGCTGGGAATGAGCATCTCCCTCTGCATCTCTGGTCCCGAATGGGGGGGGGCTTGGGACCACTCCCCCTATTTCCCATGCTGGGCTGTGCTGTCCTGGAAGCCCATTTAAATTCCATTTCAGTTTAGATTTGGTTTAGATAAGGCTTGAGCTGCTATCAATAGAAGCTCTATCTAATCCATGACCCCACTAACCTTCAGCAAATTGCCCGTCTCCAGATTATTGCCCTTCCGTATCTCCTGCAGAAAGAAGCACTAGAAATGGCTTTGGTGCTGCTATTCCATGGGGCGGCTGCTTCTCTGATGGGCTCGAAACTCGGGTCCCCAGTGCAGGGAGATGTTTTGGGGGCTCTGGCTGCAGCCTGGGGTAGGTAAAACCAGGGAGCTGGTGGCTAATGCCCATCTTGGATGGCTTGGATCAGGCTTTGCCCTTCTGGATAACTCAGATTTGTGCTTTGGCATCCCTAGAAGATGCCTTGACACCTGCCGCAGTGTTTGAGGGCAGCAAGGAAAGGGAAAGTGGGAGCTGGGTAGATAAGTGTGATTGGCGAGATGTTTCTGCAGGAGCAGGGGATGGGGCAGAGCAGCTGCTTCTATTCCCAGCCGCTCTCTGTGATTCTCTCCGCAGGTTTTCCACCAAGTACTGGATGTCTCAGACCTGCACCGTCTGCGGGAAAGGAATGTTGTTCGGCTTAAAATGCAAAAACTGCAAGTACGTCGTGGTGCCCGAGCGGTTTGTGTCGCTCCTTAGTGTCGCAAGGGTGATAACAAGGGGAGCTGAGCTTGGGCTCGGGGAGATGAACCAGCCTCTCGCCAGCTCAGCCTTGCAGGAGGCTTTAATGAGACATGAAATGGGGCAAAGGACATCACAAAATGGGGCTGAGCTTGGGGCTGCGTGTGGAGGATGGGAGCGGGGTCCTTGGGGAAGATCCTGCTTGATCAGACCCCCCCAGCCACCCACTCGCTGCCCCCCTGCAGATGCCCATGTCGGAGGGTTCCATGTGGAATTATGTGGGGAAGATGGGGATGGATGCGCTGGGCCGGGGGCTGAGCAGCTGGGACGAGAGCATCGCGTGTCCGGGCATCCGATGTTTTTTTTTCCCTCAGCTTTGGGCTACATCCTCTATTATTTTTGCATCAGCAAAAGTCTCGTGGCTCTCGATTTCCCGGCAATGTCGTGGCACCAAGAAGCCAACTCACCCCACACCGCAATGAAGCTGCGGTGCAGAGGAGAGGGGCCGTGCTGGCCGTGAAATTGGGCAGAACTGGGAAAAGATAGCGAGGCAGAGGCTGGGGCCACTTATCCTGCTTTAAATCCGGCACAGTCCCAGCTCTTAAACCATATCGTGCAGCCATCAGCACTTAGTGAAGCTGCTTCTGGAGACACAATTGCCTTTCCAAGGGATGGGTGCTGGGAATACGCCAATCGGCCACCGGTAACCGCGTTAGCCAGAGCTATCGAGTGATAACGATCGCTGTTGCTGTTGATTAAATGCTGATGAGTTAGCAAATTGGGATTTAAACCTGGACGAGAAATGCCTGGCTACTCCGCAGTTGCTGGTGGTTTTCTGGAAGTGCTGTTATCAAATATATGTATATATTTTAAAGCAGCAATTTGTGTTGCGTTAAATGCTCAAGCAACCCAAGGCTTTGCTGCCCGTGATCCCTGCCCGGGGCTGGTACCCGAGCGGGAGGAGGGATGTGATGCAGGACCTGCGATGCTCCCGCTGCCTGTAGACGCTCAGAAAAGAGCAAACAAACCCCCGGTTGTAAAAAGTTCAGGTGAACGCAGGGTATTTACGTTTGCCGGCTTTGCCGTAGCCGCCGGCTCCGGTGCTGCTTTCCCCAGGAACAGGAGGGGAACGAGCAGGTAAAACAAACAAACCTCCGATCCCCCCAAGCCTCGAATACCAAATTAATCTCTGCCTTTCCCTCTAGGAACGGCTTTGCAATAAAAGCTAACGCGCGCGGCTCCTGAATTTTCATTATTCAGCTCATTGACTTGTAGCTGCTGTCTTCTTCTTTTTTATTTTTCATCCTTTTACCCTTGTTTTTTTAAATCCTTTCCTCTTTGCCTTTTCCCCGCTTGGGTCTCCCTGCTCTGCTGGGGCATGAGCTGGGACTCATTTCCATCCCTAATTAAGAAAGAGTGAGAATGTTTTGGGGCGCGGGAGCCTCCTTATGCCTATATGCATGACCCAGGGGTGAAGCCCAACATGGACTCCTGCCCCAGCTCCGCGAAATCAGGCAAAGCTCTGCAGAATATTCACTGTAGCTGTAAATGCTCTCATTTATTTTTTGTTAAAGGTCCTGATCATAAAGCCAGGAGGGAAGGGTATAGAGGCAGAGGGTCATCAGGAGCCAAAGGGAACTGTGCAGCCACTGCCCCTGAGTTTAATTAGGTGTAATTAGTGCTGGATGGTGGTTGGGGGGAAGCAGCTTTCCCCGGAGTATGGGTGTCTGCTCCTTTTATTGTATTTTATTTTAGAGAGTTGAGAGAAGGGAACGGAGCTGGTGAGGGGCTGGAGCACAAGTGTGATGGAGCGGCTGAGGGACCTGGGGGTTCAGCTGGAGAACAGGAGCTGAGGGGAGACCTTCTGATCTCTGAACTGCCTGAAAGGAGCTTGGAGCCAGGGGGGTCGGGCTCTGCTCCCCAGGAACAAGCGCCAGGAGCAGAGGAAACGGCCTCAAGTTGCGCCAGGGGAGGTTGAGGTTGGATGTGGGACCAATTTCTTCCCCAAAGGGCTGTGGGGCATTGGAACAGGCTGCCCAGGGCAGTGCTGGAGTCACCATCCCTGGAGGGTTGGACAGACGGACATGAGGTTCTCAGGACATGGGGCAGTGCCAAGGGTGGGGGAACGGTTGGACTCAATGATCTTGAGGGGCTTTTCCAGTCAAAATGATTCTATGTCAGCCGAAGTTGGCAGAAATTACAATTTTGGGCATCCTCAAGCTGGCTGGTGGGTGCCTGGTCCCTCACAGCTGGTGGAGAAAGGAGGGGAGCCAGGCAGCCCCCCTTGGTTTGAGGGTTCCCACACCTGCCCATGGGGACAGATGAAGGACCTGCAGCCCCTGAGTCCTCCCAGCCACCAGTCCTGATCCTCCAGGACGTGCATCCTCACAGATCCCATCTGGGAAGATGCTCCTCATCTTCCTCATCCCTGTACTCACAGCCTGGGTGGGTTGGGAACTGAGGCTTCTCCCAAGCACAAGCTGCAAAACCGCAGGGATATGTGACAACCAAAATCATACATCAAGTCACCTTTCTGGGTGGAAAAAGGGTCCCTGGTCCTCAGCGATGCTGCCTGCCCTGAGCTGCATCCCTCTGCCGTACCGCGATGCTCCGCATCCCCTTCGCCCTCACTCCTCACCCCTTGTTTCTCTGCTCCTTGCCAGGCTCAAGTGCCACAACAAATGCACCAAAGAGGCCCCTCCATGTCACCTGCTGATCATCCACCGCGGAGGTAAGGGCCTTTCTTCCCCCTTCTGCCTCCGTGGACGTTGCCACCAGGTAAAACTTTCAGCAGCCCCCCGGGGCGATTCGGGAGCCTGAACCCCTCGCTGGCGGGACCGGAGGCTCCCGAACCGCTTTTGGGCGCTCGGTGAAAATTTTACCCACCCGTTTTTTCCGCTTGTAGGGAGACGAACCGTTCGGGGCGAGGCAGATTTGCATTGCAAACCACTTCCACCCACCCTTCCCCTGCCTCCTTTTCTTTTCAGATTCCCCACCGCACGGGGTAAGTGCTACAGGTTTTAGCCTTTTGCTACCATCCGAGAGCCAAATCTCGACCCAAAATCTCCCGTGGCGCTGTCGGTGCATGGGGGTCCCCGCCACGGGGATGCGGCCGTACCCCTGCGGATGCTCCTGGTCCTTTTGGAGCCGCCTTATCCCGCACTCCTCCCGGGGAGCCCGTCTTAAAATCTGCTGAGGAGGGAGAACTTTGCACCAGGACCACGGGCGTCGCTTCCCACCTCTTTTCTTCCAGATTTTGGCCAGAGGACTGTGACCGCCTAAGGGAAATGCTTCCAATTGCCCCAATCACCATTGCCTTGAATTTTGAGCTCTTAAGGCTCTCTGTGTTAAATACCACCAAAATCACACTCAGCGGTTTAATCCCGGGGAAATGCATTGCGCTGGTGGCATCTCACGGGGATGCTGTGGCTTGGAGGGGGATAATTTTGCAGCCCTCTCACTGGCCCCCGTACCCTTGCTTGCAGCAAATTTGGGTGCAAAGGGCTAAAGATCCCCCTGTTGTGCTCTGAGCTGCTGCAAACCCCGAGCAAGAGGCAGGGAAAGCAACGTCCTGCACTGCAGGGCTCCCAGAATGGGCAGAAATTGGGGTTTATGGCTGAGGTCTGTGATGCTGCGGGACGCGGAGCTGCCCGCTGTGTGATTTAACAGGGGAGCAAGGAGCGGTGTGGCTTTGGGGTGGCCTCAGCATCCGTGAAAGAGCCTCCGCCACCAAAAGGAAAGAAAGCTCTTAAATCCATTGCCTATCAGCTGGCCTGTTCCTGCAAGCTGTTTTTCCCCCCCAAAAAAATCTCCCCACCAACAGCAGGATGCTCCGAGCTGACTCCTTCCTCTCACCCCAAAAAGCTGCAGTGAGGAAGAGGACGGTGCCTCCTCCTGATGCGGCTGAGTCCCCCTCGTTCGTGGGGTGGGCACGGTGGCTGCTGAGCCTCCCTGAATTGCAGCCCCTTGGCCGGGGGGTTTGCATCCCACCCCGGGAGGCTTTAAGCCCCCCAACATCCCAAGGGGGTTTGGCTGCAGCCGGGGTGCAGCGAGGAGCCCCAAATCTTGCTGTAGGAGCCCAGTGGCCGGAGGTACCAGGGGTTTTATTTGGAGAGCGATTCCAGAGCGGTTTGCAAGCGCAGCGTGACCCCAAGTGCTCCTTCCAAGCTTTGATGTCTCTCCATCTCTCTCCCCCCACCCTCCATCCCCTTTTTCCCCCCCCCACTCCTTTCCCTTCTTAATCCAGCAAGGTTAGTCCGGACAGAGTCGGTGCCCTGCGATATCAACAACCCCCTGCGGAAACCCCCCCGCTATTCGGACCTGCATGTCAGCCAGACGCTCCCCAAAACCAACAAACTCAACAAGGTGAGCGGCTCCCCCAGCCCTGGACACCCCCTTTGCACCCACCCCCTGGCCCCGCATCGATGAAATATCTGCAGCTTTTGCTGGTTCTTTGCATGAAGCTGCTCTTCTTATGGACGTTGGGGGCAAAGCTGGTGGCGTTTCCAAATGTCACCCAAGCTGGGTCACTCGAGCTGCCCCTGGTTTCCCCATGGGGATGCTCCTTGCAGCAGCTTTCCCAGGGCACGTCCTTTGGGAGCATCAATCCCATTTTCTGGGTGGAGAGTAATTTTGTAATAAAATAAGGAATTTAAAAGCAAAAGGGGCTGTGCCCTGACCTTGTGTTTGGAGCAGGACGGGACCAGTGGGTTGTCTCCAGGATGGCGCATCTCCCAGCTCCTCACCGTGCACGTGTCCCCATGGGTCTCCAGGCTTTGTAACTGATGCTTGTATCACCGTCTGGGTAGGAGCTGCTTAAAAACCTGCTTGGGGGCTTAAATTAAAAACCCAATCTTCTGGACCGGTGCTAATTCAAGGAGCAGAGTGAGGGGGAGCTTGTGGGGTGAGATGCTCTGCAAACCCTTCACCACTTGGGTTTCCTGACATGGGTTGTATCTCCTGAGGGAGATGGGGTCAGTGCTTGCAAAATACCCCATGTCCCATCGCTCTTGCTCCATCGTGGCCTCTTAATCTCTGGATCTAAGCTGAATTTGTGCTGGTTTGAGGTCTCTGCTACCACCTGAGGCTTCCGTAAATAATAAATTTATCGTTACAAATAAAACAAGCCCAGAATTTGATTGTGTCGCTGACAAAAGCTGTTGAAGCCAGACCTGACAATGCACCTGGCTGCCTTGCTGCTGCCCGGCATTAATAGCAACAAAATGGCAAGAAATTATTTGTGATGGAATTTAGAGCCTGTTGCCTTCAGTGGAAAATTTCTCGCAGGTGCCTAGAGCTGATGCCGAGCATGTGTATATGTATATATATATATATATATATATATATATATATATATATATTTGGCTTTGACCTGAGAATTCCCATTCTAGTTAAAGTTTCCTCTATAAATGCGCCTTATGCAACAGGGTTCACTTCTTACTTTGATATTTCTAAAAGCGCTTCTTTAGAGATACTTTGTTCTCTGTGAATACCATTGAAATCTTATTGTTAGTGGCCTTTAGTGTTGGTTTACAAAAGAATTTACCTAGCCAAGATTGCCATGTGTGTCAGGATGGTCTATAGATAATAAAATGTATGTGGGTTTTCTGGAAAGCCCAAATCATTTGAAAATTAATCAGTTTGGACAAAATGATCTGCTGAGGGAGGCTCATGCAGGCTTTTCTAACCTTGGATGGAAATGCCATGGGTGCATCTGTCTGGAGATGGGAGAGCTTGGTGCTGCTGAGGGTCAGACCTTGTTAAGGGTTTGGGAATGCTCTGGGGAGACCTTATTACGGCCTTTCTGGACTTAAAAGGAGCTGATAAGAAAGATGGGGAGAGACTTTTGGGCAGGACCTGTTGTGATAGGACAAGGGGTGATGGTTTTAAACTAAAGGAGGAAGATTCAGGCCAAACATGAGGAAGAAATTGTTGCCCTGAGGGTGGTGAGAGCCTGGCCCAGGTTGGCCAGAGAGGTGGTGGCTGAACCATCCCTGGAGACATCCCAGGCCAGGCTGGACGGGGCTCTGAGCACCCTGAGCTGGTGAAGGTGGCCCTGCTCATGGCAGGGGGGGCACTGGGGAGCTGGGGAGGTCCCTTCAACACAAACTGTTCTGTGATTCTATGGAACTGTGGGGTTGGGATGACCTGTATAGCTCCTGCTTGTCACCCAGGGTCCTCTGCACTGGAGCATCTTGGGGTGGCCCTGGGCATCACTGCTCTCACCAGCTCCTCTCTTCTTCTCCCCGTCCCCGTGTCCTGCAGGACCACATCCCGGTGCCCTACCAGCCAGACTCCAGCAGCAACCCCTCCTCCACCACCTCCTCCACCCCGTCCTCGCCGGCCCCACCGCTGCCGCCCAGCGCAACGCCCCCGTCCCCCCTGCACCCGTCCCCGCAGTGCCCGCGCCAGCAGAAGCAGTTCAACTTGCCAGGTACCGTTGGCTCCCCACCCACCTCCGCGTCTGCCCCATGAGAGGGGCACCTGCCCTGGGGTGTCCTCAGGGTGAGATCTGCTCCTTCTGCTTTCCTTCCTGGATTTACACTGCGATGGGGAAAAGCTGGAAGCAGAAATGAGCAGCAAGGATGAGTTTCGGATGATTCAGGTTGTGAGGGAGCTTGGGAGTCTCTAGTCCTGCTTGAAGTAGAGTTAGAGCTCAAGGCTTGATCCAGTTTGGTCTTGAAAACCTCTGCGGGTGAAGCCAGCACAAGCCCTGTGGGCAACCTGCTGCACTTGAGGCTACAAAAACCTTTCCAGGCATGACTTGTCCATGGTGTGTTCCAACAGTGTTGCCTCAATAGCCAATAAGAAACAAGTTCTTATCCTTCTACGAGGGTAATGTGAGTTGACTTCACTGTCTTTGGGGTAATGGGCCTTCAACAAGCTTTTTGGAAGCACTTGTGGGGTGGCAGTGGGGAGTAGGTGATGCTGGGGGTATCTGATGTAGCTTGTCCCACTAAGTCTTGTCTGGGTCCCTGGGCCCCACCTGCTCCAGGAGCTGTGTCTCTTCAGCAATGGTGGAAGAGGCAATTTGGTCACAGTGGCTGCAGAAGGTACATTAAATGGCCAAAAAAGCTCATCCTGGCCTGAGGACATGCCGATGCCTTTGGTTTGTCCATGGGGCCGTGCTGCTGCTCCAGGGAAGGTCCCTTCCTGGAGATGAACATCTCAGCATTATTCCTGGCAGTATGGAGGGGCTCAATTGCTTGGTCTGTGGCCTTTGAGTCTCTTTGATGAGGCAGCAGCCAGGAGGTTGGGTCTCTCCTGGATCTCAGCACCCTCAGGGTTAATGAACTTGTCCAGGTAGGGAGGAGGGTTGGGATTGCTTCTCCAGAGGAACCAGATGGCACCTTTGTGCTCTGCTGATCCTGCCGCACCGTGGTGATCCCTCCCTGCTGTCTTGACAAGCCTTCAGCTAGAGAGGAGGAGGAGGACAAGGGATGCGAGGGGGAATTTGACTGGCAGGATGCATTGCCACAGCAACAAACATTTCCAAAAGCTGGGGAAAAACAAAACAAACTCGAACAACACGTCCTCATGTGCCCGGAGGGGCTGCAGCCGCTCCCGAGTCTCGCTTGCTGGAGTAGCTGCAGGTCAGCTGAGATGTTGGAGGTGTGAGAACGACAGCGGAGGAGCTGCGAGGAAGCACTGAACACTGCATGGGTTGGTGTTTCTGTGCCAGTATCACTGAATTTGTGGTGGTCCAGCCAGAGACGAAGCATCCTGACATCTCAGCAGTGTGATATCTGGGCTCACAGCGATTAACATCCCCAAAATGCTCACTGGACAAGCCTGGACCCTGTAAAGTGACAGAGAGTCCAGACTTTGGTGATCTCGTCACGCGTCACTTCTGGAGTAGAGACCTCCTTGCAGGTCTTCTGAGATATCTCATATTGTTTAAAGCAGAAACCACAGAAGTAACCCCTGTAGTGGGCAGCAGTATCTCCTTATGGGGACCGGGACCTACTGTCACCAGCTTGGCTGGCAGGGAAGGAGCAGGGCAGGATCAGGCCCTGGTGGCTCGGAGCGGGCCGCTGCTCCCTGTGTTCTTGAGTAGAGTCCCATGGCAAACAGGAGCTGCTCTGACACAAAGCAGGACTTAACTGTGCTTTCATCTTCCCTCGAGGGAAGTTCTCCATGGTTCATCTCATCAAGATGGTCATCTCAGGGATTAGGATTTGAGCTTGGAAATTGTAACACAGTGACCTCTTTTCTGCCAGAATTAACTTTGAGTCTCCTTTGATCTCGGCTCAGGGGTACTCGGGTCCCACTGCAGAGCTGAGGTCGGTCTGCGGGGTCTCAAAGCTGAAGAGGAAAAGCTGAGGGATGGTCTTTGGGGTCTTGAAGCTTAAGGAGGGAGGTGCCTTCTGAGCTGGTGCCAAGTTCTGGTGGCCTCAGCAGCTCTGTCTTACTTCATGCCCATGACATGCCTGCCCAGCATGAGTCAAATCAGCCCTTGGGCTTTGCCTGTTGGTGATGGGGATCCAATGGATCCCAGAGCCCTTCTGCAGCGCTGGCTTTTGGTGACGACTCCTCTCAGTGCTCTGGGAGGCAGGCAGGGAGCCCAGGAAGGACACGTCTCCAAAAGATGGCAAAACCACACGGTTAGATGGACAAAAATGGATTGGACAAAAATGAGCAGCAGCTGCAAATCTATCGCTCGGTGTCTCCATGACGCTGGTTGAGGGCTGAGCACTCAAACCCTTTGAGCCTTTGCTGGCAACCAGGTGTCCAGATCCGTCCAGTGACATTGCAAGTGACATCAACACTCTCCGAATTGTATAGAGGCATAGGTGATGGTGGCAAAAATCAAGTTATAATCCAGCCATATAGTTAGAGGGCTAAGGTCTTAATGATGCCCTACGTGCCATCTTGGGTGACATCCTCTGGAGAGGTGGAGGTGGGACAGGTTGGGTCATATGGGGGACACAGACCTGGGACAGTGTTCTTGGATGCAGGTTGGAGTCTCCCCAGTTCTGCAGGTCAGCGTTTAACACCCTTTTCTCTTTTCCAGCTTCCCATTACTACAAGTACAAGCAGCAGTTCATTTTCCCAGGTAAGTCTCTTCGGCAGTCTCTCCTGTAACATGTGGGGCTGAGATATCCTTTGGTGGGGTGGGTGCATGGCTGTGCAGGGGGGATTGTGCTGGGATTTCCCCCCCAAACCAGCACAGTGTTGCAGGACTGGGCACTCCTGAGATGCTGCAGGGCGGGTGGCCCTCAGTTATCCCTAGCTAGAGCTGAGTGTGGAATTAAATCATAGCTGGGGATGAAGGGAGGTTTTCATAGAATCACAGGATGGTTTGTGTTGAAGGACCTTCCCAGCCCCACAGTGCTCCCCCTGCCATGAGCAGGGACATCTGCACCAGCTCAGGTTGCTCAGAGCCCCGTCCAGCCTGGCCTGGGATGTCTCCAGGGATGGTTCAGCCACCACCTCTCTGGCCAACCTGGGCCAGGCTCTCACCACCCTCAGGCCAACAATTTCTTCCTCATGTCCATCCGGAAGCTCCTCTGAATCACTCCTCTCTCTTCTCCCCAGACGTGGTGCCTGAGACGCCGACCCGAGCTCCTCAGGTTGTTCTCCACCCTGTCAACTCCAACCCCATGTGAGTGCCTCCTCCTCCTAGAAAGCTTCACCTCCCGCCCCCCAGCAGCACATCCTCTGCACCTCACCTTCTGCCAGCACCCATGGGTGCTCCCCTGGCTCTGCAGAACCAGTCTGGGGCTTGGGGATGCCTTTTGGGGTGGCTGGTTGGGGTGAACCCCTCGTGCTTCTGCTGCTCTAACCCAGCTCAGCACTCTGGCTTGTATCTCTGGGAGGAGAAGGGTTGAGCAGGCAGGAATTGATTTATAACCCACAACGATGCACCTGCCCAGCGCTTCGCCACCAGAAAAAATAATGACTTGCAGTTGCACAAGCCAAAGCCCAAGTGATTAATCTTTTACTGAACTATAAGCAGAGAACTGGGGTTTTTGAGATTGTTTTAATGAAGGTGGTTCTTGCAGGCCCACCTGTAATATTTTCAAGGCAAATAAGCTGAAATCAGTTTCGAAATGCAGTATCTAGTTGTTAGGACCAGCGGCTTGGGTCAGAGCTGCTCTGCCGAATCCAGCATTTGCTGAGGTCCTCATGCCTGTGATGTTGCGTTTCAGGGTTGCTTGTGACCCTTTTTATAAATGCCATTTTTGAAGGATTTTACGCGCTGGGAGTTGAACAGATAGAGTCTGGCTCCAGGTTTGCGTCCGGCTCTCCCACGCTCTCCAAACTGCATTGGCAGCTGCCGGGGGGTCCGGCAGATCTGGGGGAGGTGATGGGAGGGATGGGAACGGGGCCACCTTTCCTTCTGGTGGCTGGAAAATTAATGGCAAAGTCGTGAAGTCAGTGCCTTTATTTATTTTTTATTCCTTCCCTGCCTAAAGCAAGGTATCAGGTGTAGGGCTGTTGGGCTTGTGTGGGAAAATAGCTTTCAGTATGCAAAATCTGTGATGCTCCTTTTGCTCATCCTGCTGGAAATAATCTGCGGGAGTTTATCTTGGGGTTGACTGGGTTAAACCACAGACTCTGCTTCAAATACTGGGAAAATGGGTATTTGGATAGTGGGGAGATGGGTATTTGTGCTGGGTCAAAGATCAGGCAGGAGGAGGCTGCTGCTCCTGTAAATGGCTGGTGCAGAATGATCTGCATCTACCTGGGTTTTCTGTACTGCGTAAAATATCAGGGCTGATTCCTTTTGTAAATGCAACTGGGATTTATAGCTCTTTAGTGGCAATTGAATGGGGTGGGAAGTTCAGGACCATTGTGTCCAAGTGGCTGGAGGGGTGTTATGCCTCTCCTGTGATCCTCACCGTCTCTGAGAGGGGATGCTGTTATTTATCTTATTGCTAATAATAATTTTTAATATATATATATATGATGTTCAAAACCATCCGAGCTGCTCCAGCTGGTCTTCCCCATGGAATTGCCCTAATTCCCAGTTAACTATTGGGTGCACAACCTGGTTGTGTGTTCCATCCTGGAACTTCATGCATTCAATATTAATGAATGCAATAATTAATATTGCTCATCTCCACTATCCTTCCCCCTCCCGTGTGAGCACCCAGGGGTAGGGGCAGCCAGGGCATTGGTGGGAAGGGGTTGTTCTTCCCAAATTAGCAGCGAGCTTGGTATTTCTCCTCCCTGATCCCTTTAGCCCTGGTGCAGAGTGATGCTGCGGGATGCAGGACCCGGTGCCTGCACGTGCTCCCCACCTCACTGTGTTTATACCCCATGGTAATTCAATAATTCTTTTAACAGCCTGGAAGGCAACCCATTGCTTCAAATTGAAGTGGAGCCCACCTCGGAGGTGAGATATCTGGGCTCGGTCCTCTGCTTAATGGGCCTTTAGTTTATACACATCCTGGGGCACATTTCACAGGAACCAGAGACATTTAGCATCTGTGCAGTGAAATTGCTGATAATTAAATTAATGGCCAGGCCAGATCCTGCCCAGGCATCCGTGTCCCCACCCCATGACAAGGGACCCTGATGGGCTTCGTGTCTGCCCTCAAGTTTATAATTCAATGAGCTTCTCTGAAGTGCGTCAAAAATGTGGCGGAGGGGAGGAGGTGAAGGGTGAGGATGAGGATGCAGCTTTCAACGGGGTTGTAAATCCTGCAGAAATGACATACAGAGGATCAGGGGAGAAGTCAGACCCATCCCAGAGGGCTGGGGGCTGCAGAACGGAGGGTATCGGGGTGGGAGCAGTTTGGGTTAGAGCACAGCTTGGCCAGGATGAAATGCAGAGAAATGAATTAAATACCTCGGTGTGTTGCTTTCTTATATTTAAATCTGGGATAAATAAACACGCCCCCACCCCACAAAACCTGGGTTTCTGCCGGCTTTGCATAAAATGCAGAAGCCTTTGGAAGTTACTTGCTGGGGTTCTCTAGATCCAAGGCAGCAACAGGTGGGTTTGTGGGGTTGTATCCACATTATCTTCCTTGGCCACAGATATTTTTTACCCCTTTACCCCAAACTGCAGAATGAGGAAGGCGCTGAGGAGGCTCAGGAATCTGAGGACGACTTTGAAGAGATGAACCTCTCGCTCCTCTCCGCCCGCAACTTCCCCCGCAAGGCCAGCCAGACCAGCATCTTCCTCCAGGAGTGGGACATCCCCTTCGAGCAGCTGGAGATCGGCGAGCTCATCGGCAAGGGCCGCTTCGGGCAGGTGTTTCACGGCCGCTGGCACGGGGAGGTGGCCATCCGCCTCATCGACATCGAGAGGGACAACGAGGACCAGCTGAAGGCCTTCAAGAGGGAGGTGATGGCGTACCGGCAGACGCGGCACGAGAACGTGGTGCTCTTCATGGGAGCTTGCATGAGCCCTCCCCACCTCGCCATCATCACCAGGTAAGCCCCAGTGTCTTGTGCTCACCTGGAATCGATTTTTTGCTTTCCAAAACACCTTCCTGAAATCAGATGTTACCAGGAGGAAAAGCTGGCCATGCCTCCCTGTCCTAGCAAAGGGATGTTCTCCATCTGCTGCGATTTATGCTGCGAAGCAGATAGAAAACCCATCTAAGTGGGTCTTGGCAGGTCCATCTCCTGTAGAAGTAGAAATTGAGATAGGAATGGTTTGTTTTGCCAGGGACAGGAATGTCTTGGTTTAGAATCATATAATAGTTTGGGTTGAAGGGACCTTCAAAGGTCACCCAGTGCCCCCCCTGCCATGAGCAGGGACATCTGCACCAGCTCAAGTTGCTCAGAGCCCCGTCCAGCCTGGCCTGGGATGTCTCCAGGGATGGGGCATCCAGGACCAGGTTTAACTACGACAGGTGTAACCTGGTGGGATCAGCAGCTTCTGTTTCAGGTTAGTTTTTTGCATGGGCCCTGGTCAGGTCCCTAGATGGGTGGTGGGGTCTGGACCCTGCTCCAGCACTACCACAAACATTGCATTAAACAGACAGCCCTGCCAAACGTCAGGTTCCATGGATAACCCAGTGCTGTGGAAACAGCTTTGGGATTTGGGGTCTCCCAAACCGTCTCAAACACCTCCAGAGCTGCCTCGCTCTTAACGAATTGTTACGTACCTGCTGTCACCCCCGTGGCTGGTGCGGAACGCAGCACTGAGCATCCCAGCGTGCTCCTTGCAACCACAACACCTGCGCTGGCCTCGAGGCGGGCAGGCTGCAGCTGCTCCCGGGGCAGCCGTTGTCATGTGAAATGCATTTATTTCTGAGTATTCAGTTGTTTCCCTCAGCTCTAGACCATGCACTCAGCCGCAGGGCTTGGGGTGGTGCTGCTTCACATCCCGCCACAGGTTCCCTTCTCATGGAGAAGTTTCCCCAAGGTGAGGTGGAATTTCCAGCCTCCTCCTGGCAGTGTTTCAAAAAGCCTGCGCTGAAATGGCAACGCTTCCGACAGCCATTAATGATGAAATATTGCATCATCCCTTCCAAATGTCCCTGCAAAGTGGCACCTCCTGGTCCCAGCTGGGGTGGCTCTGTGGGTGCCAGGGTGGGGGTTTTGTTCTGCTCCCCCTATTGCTCAGCAGAAAAGGATTTCAACCTGAATTTGTGGCTCTTCATGCCATCGCTTGCTCCCTGCCCTGGTGGGTTCATATTCCGTGTTTGGCTCAGGAGCTGCATCCTCCAGAAACGAGGTGACTCCAAACAGGGGATGGTTCTCCCCAGCTGGGGACTGGAAAAATATATACTTTTTATTTTGGACCAAAAAAAAGTCATCTGGGAAAATTCAGCAGCATTTCAGATCTCCATCTGTGAGCCAGCTTCAGGCCAAAAGCTTTTAGAAAAGTGTGCAAACACAGGTATTGATCGATGCATCAGAAACGCCATCCGGGTGTTACATTGGGCGTGTTGCCGCCTCTACCCAGAGGAAAATGCAGATTCTCCGTCCCGCTCTGCCGTCCCTTTGCAGCCCCTATTTGCTCAGCTTTTCAATCCTATTCAATATCAAAATCTGGCAAATATACTCTTTTTTTTTTAGCTACAAAGTGTTTTCTATTCTAATGCCTCTTTATATAAAACCGTAAAGGTGCCACTTTTGACAGTTTGACAAAATAAATATGTGTGCTGCAGCAGCTTGATGCATTAATATGAGGTCTGCGAAGCGCGCTGCTCGCTTTGCTTTTCCTCCCAGGTGCACTTGGTCCCCTTTTTTAAGGTCAAAGTACAGCTTTATTGGCTTGCCCTAAATATAACCTGTGCTCGCGACGTCCCTGAGCGTCGCCTGCTCTTTGCCTACAACCGGCAATGAGCTTTTATATCTAATTCTTCGAAGGCTAAATTGACATTGTGGTGGTTTTTCGGTTGCATTTGGGAACCTGTTTGTTTTTTCCTGTTGGGGTTTCTGGGGCTCGTGGCTGGTGATGGCCACGAGGATGGAGAAAAACCATGGGGGATGACAGAATCACAGAATCCCAGAATGTGAGGTGTTGGAAGTGCCCTGGAAAGCTCATCCAGTGCAATCCCCCCATGGAGCAGGAACACCCAGATGAGGTTACACAGGAAGGTGTCCAGGCGGGTTGGAATGTCTGCACAGAAGGAGACTCCACAACCCCCTGGGCAGCCTGGGCCAGGCTCTGACACCCTCACGGGAAACAAGTTTCTCCTCAAATTTAAGTGGAACCTCCTGTGTTCCAGTTTGCACCCATTGCCCCTTGTCCTGTCACTGGTTGTCACCAGCAGAGCCTGGCTCCATCCTCCTGACACTCCCCCTTTCCATATTGATCCCCAGGAATGAGTCCCCCCTCAGTGTCCTCTTGTCCAGCTCCAGAGCCCCAGCTCCCTCAGCCTTTCCTCACACGGGAGATGCTCCACTCCCTGCAGCATCTTGGTGGCTGCGCTGGACTCTCTCCAGCAGTTCCCTGTCCTGCTGGAACTGAGGGGCCACAGCTGGACACAAGATTCCAGGTGTGGTCTCCCCAGGGCAGAGCAGAGGGGCAGGAGAACCTCTCTGACCTACTGACCACCCCCTTCTAACCCACCCCAGGTCCCATTGGCTTCCTGGCCACAAGGGCCCAGTGCTGGCTCATGGTCACCGTGCTGTCCCCAGGACCCCCAGGTCCCTTTCCCCTACACTGCTGGATACTGGAAGAGTGCTTGGAGCTCAATCTCAGAGAATTTTTGGGAAGGCCAGGACTGCAGGAGCACACAACCCATAGCCCTAAGGTCATTTCCAGACATAATTTATTCCCTTTTGAGGCTTTCCATGAGTCTCTGTTCTGCTGGTGCTTCTTGGGACTCTTGGGCCAAAACATCCCTTAGATTTCCCAGAGGGATGGCACAGGGATGCTCTTGTGCCTTCTGTCCTTGGTCTGTCTTTGGTTAAACAATTTTTTGGGGGCTTCTTGGGACATCTCTGATCATCTCCTGTGGGGAAAAAGCCTTGTCATCATCATGGTGACCACCATCCCATCCACCTTTCCTTACCTGTTGGAACAGGCAGGTATATCCTAAGAGATACGACATCCCTGGAGCTGCTGCTCGGTGTTGTAGGGAATGAATACTGGAAGCGGACAATGTGGGCTGGGGATGGTCAAGGATAATGGGAATGGTCCAGAAGGTGGCACAGGGAGAGGAGGGAGGATGGTGACGCCGCGCAGGGGAGAGCATCGCTCTTCATATGGGATTTCTCTGAAGGGACTCACATTCTCCCTCTGGGTTTATGGGAATAACTTGAAATCAGGCTTTGCTTGGAGCAGGAGAAAATCAGTCCCAGGTGTCTGATGGGGCTAATTATGGATACAAACCCAGAATGTCCAAATTTCCTTGACCACACATCCCTGGGGCTGAACTGGCTTTGTGCACAAGTTCCCCCTTCTGGGTGCCCAGAAGTTGTCGCTCAAGGACTTTTTTCCATCAAGAAAGCTGTAGTGGTTAAAGAAATCTCCGCTTTCCTGCCAGCACACTGGAAACAGCTGTGGGTCCCTGGAAGGGGCTTTACCGCGCCGTGCCGCCCGGTGCTGCCGGAGGGGAGTTATTTATAGATGGGTTTATTTTTGCTTTTTCATGTCCCTACGTTTTCCTTCCTGCTTGCTTGTGTTATTCAAGGATAGTCTCATTAGCAGAAAGAAATCTCCCCCCCCCAAATCATGGTCCACAGGGAAAAGCTGGGGGGGCTGCAAGCGCCTGGCGAGGGGAAACTGAGGCAGCGACTTGCTGATGGCTCTGATGTGTTAACCATTGATCTGGCCAGATGATTGGGATCAGTACTGTTTAATGTCTCCATCAATGATGTAAACCATAGTATTGAGTGCATGTTTGTGGATGATACTGAGCAGACATGAGGAAGAGATTGTTGTCCCTGAGGGTGGTGAGAGCCTGGCCCAGGTTGGCCAGAGAGGGGGTGGCTGAACCATCCCTGGAGACATCCCAGGCCAGGCTGGACGGGGCTCTGAGCACCCTGAGCTGGTGCAGATGTCCCTGCTCATGGCAGGGGGGGCACTGGGTGACCTTTGAAGGTCCCTTCAACCGAAACCATCTATGATTCCTGAGTTGTCTCTGAATGCTGCCATCTGGGTTGGAAACAAAGAAATTCAGCATCTTTTGGCCATGGGAGTTGGTGACTCCAAAGAGCGCTTCCATCAGAGCTGCTAATAGATTTTCTCTTGGGTAATGAGCGGTGGGGACAGTTAACATTCATCTTAATTAGTCTTGAGCAAGAGCGAATGTGAGCCTTGGTGCTTTGAGCGCTGCATAATGAATAGTACGAAACGGCATCAAAGTCCTCAGCCTGGTGGAAATGAAAGGACTGAAGAAATGCCGTGTTTGCTGTATAAAGGCAAATGACAAGTTGTTTTTGCTAGTATTGAATGAGACAAAGCCAGGCTTGGGTAAGCTCACGTTAGCTCTTTCAGGGTTCCTGGTCCCGGCCCCCATTGGCAGCAGGATGGGGAGGGGAGGTAAAGCCTCAACCACCCAGGAGGTCCTTCAAAGGACAAAGTCTGGCAGTTTTTTTTAATGCTATTAAAATGGCTCGATCCACCCACAAAGGTAACGGATTGCTGAAACTACCAGGTTTTAGAATTTGGCGGGGCGGGGTGGGGAAAGGAGGGTTTTAATGCGTATTGATCCTTCCCAAGCCTCCTGAGTCTCATTGAGTCTGTATTGAAAGTGTGTGGGGGGGATCAGCACGTTTGGTGCAGCTTTCTGGGGGACATCGATGGCTCTTTTTGGGTGGCAATGTTGTTTTTAAGAAGGGAGTGAGGTCAGTAGATGGGAAAGGTGGGAGAGAGGAGGTTTGGGCTGGATCCTGCCCGTGCTCCGAGCTCCTGCTGACTTGCGTGGGGGACTTAGTGCAGCTTTTCTAAGAAGGTTCTTTGCTTTTTAGTGAAAGGCTCAAATGTGGCGCTTGGGATGCCATGCAAAGACCCTGGGGTTTGCACCCTGAGATGCTTCTGGCTGGTTTTGACCCCTATTTTGTTGTGATGCGATGCTGGAGTGACTTCGGATTGACAGGGTGCAACTGGAGCCTGCTTGGCAGCTGCTGGCGCTCGCACCCGCGGCTGCGTGGCCGTGATTTATAGTTCCAGTGTGATGTGTCAGGAAGACCAAGGAGAACGCTGAAGAACATTGGGAATTAAGCTTGACCATGGCAGGACTGTATAAAGAGAATTAATTTGTTGAAGGTGCCTTTCAGCAGAGTAACTTGGAGCGTTTCTGCTGGAGAGGGAGCGTCTCGCGGAGTCTGGGGATACGAGTGCTGAGGACGAACAGAAACCTGAGCACTCTTCTCATGTGAGATACCAAAGAGGAAAAGAGAGCTTGTTCTTTATTCCTCCGTGGCAAAGCAAACTGGCTTTAGTAACAGGGAACACGTTACCCACCATGAATTAGTAGGGAAGGTGTGAGAGTGAGGGATGGGAAGATGGGAGATGCTATGGCTGTATCTTATGGGATAAATTTCTTGTGCCACATGAGCTAAATTTTAGGGTTTATTTTGATTTTATAATCTATTTCTATGCTGGCTTTTGCCAATGTCTAATGGTTGGCTCCTCTGCCGGGTGGAACAAACCTGGCTCCTTGCAGGGGATCCTCTCCCATCCCAGACCCTGTTCCCTGCCCAGAGCTTTGGGCAAAGCTCGGCTTTAAACACTTGGCTCTTCCAAGCCTCTCCCTGTGCCAAACCTCCTGACATTTACAGTGTCCCGGCTCAGCTGCGAAGGATTTGGGGCTTGTGTAGCTTAATGCTTAGGGAGCTGGGGGCCGAGTGGATATTTAATGTAATCTGAAGGACAGGAGAAAGGGAAAGTGTTTAAACCATCTCACCAAAGACAAAAGAGTTGGGGGCTGTGTGGCTTTTCACCCATGGGGCAAGTTTGCAGCCCTCCCATCGTTCTCTCCAGGGAGCAACGTTGGCCATTTGGGCTTTAATGAACAAGTTGGCTTTTTCTTCTCCTTGCAACCCAATGATATCAAAATACACCCTTCCCTGCACAGAAATGTAAGCAGGAGCTCTAAATCTTGCTCAGCAGGAGGGAAACTGAGGCACAGAGCTGTCACAAATCCCAGAGCTGGCCATTTAAAAGGTGTATAGATGAGGCTCTTAGGGACATGGGTTAGTGCTAGAGCTGGGTTATGGCTGGACCCGATGATCCTGAGGGTCTCTTCCAACCAAAATGATTCTATTTCCGAGCTGCCTTTTAGGTCTGGCCCTTCTCTCCCCACTCATGGGTGTATTTTGGGAGCAAAAGCCATGAGGTCCTGCCTCCCCCAAGCCTCCCATTGTCTGAGCACCCACTTTGGGGACCCAAAGCGTCCTGTCCTGCCTCTTGGTAGTTTTCCCTCTTACTTTGTGCCGCATTTCCCCTTTCCCAGTAGTTAAAGTAATGGACCTCGTAGATCATATAATAAATAGGTATCGACTTCATGCCACAGGCTGGATCAGAATTGATTGACCGGTGGGAATACACTCCTGCGCAATCGATAAGAGGCCATCAGGCTGGATAAATCTTGATAACAACTGACAAAAGGAAAGTCAATATGTGTATTAATATATACGTTAAGAGAGCATATATCTTCCGTTTGGAGACAGCGTTGCTTTAGGCAGCTTGCAGAACGGGACGGATTGTGGGGGAGACCAAAATATCCCGAGCAAAGAGGACGGTGGGGATGGGGAAAGGCAGCGGCTTGATCCTCTGCGAGGGTGTTTGGTGTTGAAATAAGAGCTGGTTCAGTGCTGGCTGAGCTGCTCAAATCCCCGCCGGCGGGTGTTCGTTAGCGCCGCATTAACGTGCTGCTCCGGCGGAGGATGCTCCCAGAGGAGGTTCTCCTTTGTATTTCAAAAATGCCATGAAAATATTTCTATTTTGGCCATGATTTCTATGGGAAAGCACTTACCGCAGCAGGACTGAAGCCCTTTGCTGGAGAGGAAGGGATTTAAGCGAGTGTTTAAGGGAAAGCCTGGGATTAAGTGCCCCACTGAGAGATGGTCCCACCACGTCTTTCTACTTGTCCCAGCCTTTCCCCTCGCTATTGAGTGACATCTCAGCATGATTCCTTATTTTATCTGAGCATCTGCAATGCTGGGGATCCTTTTTGGGATCCGGGGCAGGTTAGGGGGGACCCACATGCTAGTACCCTCCTGCCTTGACAAATGGGAGGCTGCCCAGGGAAATAGATCCCTCCCATCACAACATTATTAATTTTTTATTAATAATAATAATTATTACTCTTCCAAAGTGGAACTGGGTTCTAGTGAAGCAGCTCTCTTGATCAAAAGACTTGCTGCTTCCCTCACTTCAAAAGAAGTTTTTTCTTGGTTTTTTTTTTTCTAAGTTTCTTTTCCTTCCTGAGGTTCAAAATAGCAGGAGGATCACTGCGCAGGGAATATATTCATCTCCTTCAAAGGCAAGGAGAGGTCAAAGCGCCTTTACACATCCCCATACACTCCGCCAGTCCTCTCGGAGCCGATTCCGAGCGCACCTTTCCAAAAGGCGGCAAGTGCCGCCCGAAGCAGCGAGTGTTTTCGGATGACTTGTTTGCAACCAGGGCTTTAGATAAGCCCCCGGGGCTGCTTTGCATTCACCTGTCTCTGAGCTCCTTTCCCTGCAGCTGGAGAACAGCTCATCTCCTCTGACACTATCTCCTTCAAATAAAAATGCATGGAGTTTGCTTTTTCTAAATAACTTGATTTTTTTTTCCGAAGCCGCGATGGAGTTGGAGGTACTTTTGGGGGAGGCTGATCCCCCTTCTCCTCCTCCTCCTCCTCCAGCCCTTACGTTTGCCTGCGCTGGCTGTAGTTATCTCACGTGCCAGCTGCTGGGAGGACAATTTTCTTGCTTAAGTGTAATATCCATCAAAGGACGGTGCTTCCACTGCGCAGAGATAGCGAGTGAGGGATGAGGGGAGCATCGTCTCTTCAGAGTGTTTCTATTTCCCCGCGGTGATTTTGCTCCATGCCAAGCAGGAGCCGGGTTGCTGTGAGCTCTGAGTGGGGGATCTGAGCTTTGCTGTGGCCAAAAACCTCCTGGCGGGTGATGAATTCCCTGCCTCCCCATGGGGTTGCTTTGGGAGACTTGTGTAAGGGTTTAAGTTGGAGGTAGAGTTCAATGAGAAAAGTGTTTTCACCCCCAAATGATGCACTTGAGGGGCTGGGCTCTGGTGGATGCTGATGGTTCCTGGTCCAGCATCTCATGGCCCTGTGATGCTGCAAAGGTTTTGGCTGCTGCTTTCTCCCCTGGTCATGGTCCAGCGAGGGTGGATGGGGTTTCTCCGGGCCGTGGGGAGTAAGGAAACCACCTGAGCAAAGGAGAAAGCAGTTCCTGCAAAGAGAAGGGAAATGAAATAAAAGTTGTAGGTCCTGGGGCCGAAATGTTTCCATGATGAATTTTGGGGCGCTGGGTATGTGTGGCTCAGAAAAGAGCTGCTTTGCTTCATGGGGAGGTTTTGGGAAGGGTAAATCCTATTTAAACCAGTCCTGAGCATCCCTCGGCAGGGCTGGGAGGACCTGCGTCCCCACTAACACTGGGTGCTACTGACATCCCAGCAGGGACAACCAGCCCAGGAGCCAGTCAAGCTTTTTTTATTGCCCCTCTAAGCTTTTCATTAAAAAGTATATATATATATAAATGTGTGGTCCAACACATGCCGGCTTTCTCCTTAGACTGAGACCTAACGTGCTCATTGCAGCTCATGGAGGTGTGACCCTGGCTGTCCCCTCTGTCCTTGGGGTGGCTTGGGGACATCAAGCTGGACGGTGCCCCACGCCGGTGTCGCAGAGCAAGTGTGCGGCAAGGGTGCGACATTTCCCGTTGATTTTGAGGAAAACAAAGGCTAGGGATAAAAATTAACCCAAACCTCTCCCTTTGCTGGCCTCCCAGCCTTGTGTAATTTTCCATTTCGGGGCTGTCTCATCTCCAAAGCACAGTAGCCAGATGTTGGTAAAAGAGCAAAACGAGCCAATAGATGGAAACAGCTTGAAAAGTTCCCAAATAACTCAGGCACGTGCAGGCAGGTGCACTGCTCGGTTCTCCACTCCCTACGTGGTTAGTCCTGCTCAATGAAATCAAATAAGTCCCAGCTCAGTGGCTCTGCTTGCTGCGGTCGTATCTTTCTTAATATTCCCCAAAGATTGATTTTTCTCCGTGAAATAGTAAAAATCTGTAAACTGATGGGGAAAGTGGAAGCATCTAGACAGGCTCTCCTTTGCTCTGGCTTTCTTCAAGTGCAGATGTAACCTGCTAGCAGAGGTATTTTTATATTAAAGTACTTATTATTAATTCCCCTTCTCTCCTTCTGTGTCTCCCCTGGGTTTATAGTGCCGACTATCACCATGGTATCTGAGCTGGTTCCCCATAAATCAGTATATGAGCAAGTAATGAGCTTCCTGGGGTCTGGCATTTATCACTATGGGGTGCTCAAATGATCCTATTTAATTTAATGGGCATTTCTGTGGATGGTTGGGCAGAGGGAAGAAAAGCACAAAACACCGGTAAGTAATGGCATTGCAACTTGTGTGTAACCATCAGCTCGGAGGTTATTCCTGCTCCTGAGCAAAAGCCAGGCTTAGGGCTTCAACCCTGTAGAACCTCTACATCAATGTAGAGGTGACGGCCATCGATGTAGAGGTGACGGCCATCGATATAGGGGTGATGGCCATCGATGTAGAGGTGATAGCCATCAATGTAGAGGTGATGGCCATCGATGTAGAGGTGACGGCCATCAATATTGCACGAAGGGGGAAAATAACCCCATGGAGAGGGGATGGATGAGGTTGTTTTCCCATTGAATGGCAAAAAATATCAAGAGGCTCCAGCTCTTCCTTGCTCATCCCGCCCCCCCCCCCCCCCCCCCCAATTATTCAGTCACTTTGGCTTTGCTCCCATTGCTGATGTCTTCAGCCCACGCTGGTGAAATGCAGAGTGTTTATAAAGCAATTTGGGATTTGGCTTGCTTGGCTGAACACTTCAAAAACTCATTTTGAATAGAGACTTGTATCTGCAGTGGGATGGGGCCGCGGGGCCAGGACTTTTGAAGGGGCTGATTTGGGGGGACGATTGGGAGCTGAGTTTGCGCTGGGGGTTGAGGTGCACCCCTGGGTGCTGGGATGAACCTCTGCACATCCCCGAGCTGCCCGTCCCTGCTGCCCCTTGGCTCTGTCTGGGCTTTGGCCAACATGGCATGTGTCACCAACCTCCTTGCTCTGGGATGGAGAGGTTGAAGAGGAGAAGACAAGTATTTGGTGATGAATACATACTTCAGCGGTGAATAAGCTGAAGACGCAAATCATCTGCCTTTGTTTCTGGTGTCAAGCGTAGGCGTCCCAGGCCGTGTGATCCGCGGCATCGCTCGCTCGCAGCCGCCCGGGTACCTCAATGCCGCGGCTCAGCGTCGACCTCTTGAAGCGGGGAGGCAGAAGCTGGTGTGCGTGCCCCGGGAGCCGCGCTTTGTGTGCCGAACGGGGAGCGATTGACGGCAGAGGAGGAACCTGAAGAAGCCAAATTGTTGAGCTCTAGCCGTGAAAAGGTTGTGCAGGTGGTGGCTGAATGGGCTCAGGTGCTGCATAAATAGGTATCAACCGGGCTTTATCTCTGCGTTGGCAGCTCCTTATCCAGCAAGAAAACTCGAACAAATACCGACGTGGCTGTCGCTAGTTGAATTCATTTGGAGGAATTATTCATGGAGGGGAGGATAGAGGCACCTGGGCTGCCTTGGGGTCTGGGGAGCAGAGGTGGCACATCCCATGCCAGTGTCCTTCACCGTGTGCTGGTGCCACCACCCCAGGGCTGAGCGGTGGCCGCTGCCTCTGTGCCGGAGCTGGCGCCGGGTGCACCTGCTGCCTCCTTTAATGTGATGTTCCTCTGGAAATGAAATGGAGAGATGGGCATCTCGCCAGGAAGGGGCAGCGGGCTCCACTCCTGGGGTTATCTCTGCACTTCATATAGGCAGAAATTGGAGGTTTTTTTTCTCTAAACAACCCTTTTTCCTGGAAAACAGCTGATCTTAACTCCCTTTAGGGCTGAAATCAAACTCCCTTCCCTCGCTAATCTATTTGTGGCGTTTGTAAAGTCGATTCCTGACTAATGCAGACCAAAACCAACTTTCTGGAAGGGTTTTCTCTGGGGGAAAACAGGCATTTGCTGGGGAGCTGGTGGGCCCCTTTGTGCACAGGCAGGTCATGGGAGGTGACAGAAAGCCTTTTGCATCATGGAACTTAAAGCTTTACACCTCTATTTGGCAAATTAGTGCAAAAAAAACCATACTGGGAAGGTGGTCCATCATTATTTTGCACCCTTTAATTCCAGTTGCAGAAACCCAAGGGTTGTCTTTATCACTTATTTCCAAGTAGCGGTTTGAGTGCTTGGATCTTAATCTTGAGAAAAACTCATATTTCTTCATGACTGCAGCCAAACGATGTCAAGAGATAGGAATCGGCTGCTTTAGAGGGAGATGGTGCTCATAATCGTGAGTGCCTGGGGTTTCCAGTCCAGCCGGGGTGCTCAGGGACGTGCCGAGACACCCCAGCAAGGAAAGTGTTACCGAGGAGGCACTTGGAGGGTACGAAGATGCTCTGAACTCCCCGTTGTGCCTTGCGTGTGTCCAGCAAGGTTATTCCCAATGCAAGCCATGATAAAGTGCTTTGAATAATAGAATAATTTTGGTTGGAAGAGACCCTTAAGATCACTGAGTCCAACCATAACCTAAATCTAGCACTAAACCATGTCCCTAAGAGCCTCTTCTATGCTGTTGTCTTTCAAAACTCATGAGATATTGGATCAGTCCCATTCCTCCTTGACCTGAAAACTGTGCTCTCTGCCCACGGAGTTTTTAGCATAGGAAGAGGAGAGTCTTTTGTATCCATGAGCTTCTGGAGGAGCGAGCAAGGTTTGTTCCCAATAAGCGTTATCCTCACTTTCTGGATCACATTTTAATCACTCGTAGGGACCTTATTTGTGATGGCCTTGGCCAGGGGATGTGTGATAAGAATGGAGGAACGGTGACGGCCTATGCTTTTTGGGGACTGTTGTTGCTGTCTTCAATGTCTCCACGGTGCATCCTCCTGGGGGTTTTGCCTTAATGCTCTGCACTGAGCCACCACGGGGTCCAAGATAAAAGAGCGGCTTTGTCATGGTGTTGTATTCCTGATTTATCTGGGCTGCTCACCTGTCCATGGGGCTGTGCTGAGCATCGCTGCCCTTCATCCCTTGCTCTGCCTCTTCTTCCTCGCCCAAGCTGGAGGTCCGAACCACCCCCTCTGAGCATCATGGTACCCAGGTAAACCCAGGGTGAGCCGGTGTGATGCTCCTCAGCCCTTCTAACAGCCCAGGCTGGTTGTTTCCATCCAAAAAGGGCAAAACCCCTTATCTCCCCGGGGACAAATCCAGACTGGTCCATACTGGCATCCCCGGGATAAGGGGAAAGCGGTGGAGCCAAGTGAAGATGCAGGAATTCAATCCTGTAACTTCTTATTTGTTAACTAGAACAGGATCAAATTAGCATCTGTGGTTGCCAAAGCCTCTTTACCAATGTATGTATTGGGTGCTTTATTTTCTGGGCACAGGTATCCAGTCTCATCGTTCTATAGTTGCCTGTAATGAGCGTGGGAGGGTATAGAAAAGCAAAAAAGCCCTTTTTTTGTGGGCGGGAGTCGAGGCAGCATCCACCCACGTCCTCCATTATGATATTCAAATGTCAATATATTTTTAATTGGTTTATATCCCCCCCTCCCCCTCCAGCTGCCTTTGATAATTAAGGCTCTGTAAATAGATTTTACTGTAATTGGTACGAGAAGGAAAATTGGAGGACATTGTACAGTGCATTGGGATTTGTTGTTATTTTTTCCCCTCCACGTCTTTCCTCTTTTGACTCATGTTACATCTGTGAGTGTTGTATCCTCTTGAGGGAAGAAGCTCAAGAAGTCTGAAGCGAGAGGACCAAGTGGTTTTGCTCATGGCTGGGACATGGGGATCCCCAGGTCACCCCTTACAGGGCTCGACACCACGGTGGTGGCACCAGCACACACTGGGGAGCAGCACCCGCTCCTCCCAGTGCCAAACTGGGGACACCGCCCAATTTCCTCATGGAATCTTCAATCTGCCTTGACATGTAGCCGAAGCTCTTGTGGTTATTTAAAATTCCCTGACACAACCGCTGCCTTTGTAATTTGGGGATGTTTCTTGGCAGGGTTTTATAAACCATGTTTTTGTCTTTCCCTTTTCCTGTTCTTTCAGCCTGTGCAAAGGACGGACTCTCTACTCGGTGGTGAGAGATGCCAAAATTGTCCTGGATGTCAACAAGACGAGGCAGATAGCGCAAGAAATTGTGAAGGTACAGAGTGGTGGGGGGACAGCCGGGCACCCGTGAGGGTCCAGATCCATTTGAGAACCCAGCCAAGCTGCTCCATGGAGCAGGAGTGAAGAAATCAAAGAGGCTGGGTGGGATAGCACCTCAGCTTTAAAATCCAGGTCTCTTAGACCTCCCTCACCCAGTCTGAGCTGAGCTGGGGTGGCACCAAGGCTTCCCATGGGCTCCCCGTGCAACTTGGGGCTCATCACACAGAATCACGGAATGTCAGGGGTTTGGAGGGCCTTAGCATTGCCGAGATTCAGTACATACAGTCAAGAGATTCAGTATCACAGGATCCCAGAATGTCAGGGGTTGAAGGGCCCTGGAAAGCTCATCCAGTGCAATCCCCCCATGGAGCAGGAACACCCAGATGAGGTTACACAGGAAGGTGTCCAGGCGGGTTGGAATGTCTGCACAGAAGGAGACTCCACAACCTCCCTGGGCAGCCTGGGCCAGGCTCTGACACCCTCACCCCAAACAAGTTGCTTCTCAGATTTAAGTGGAACCTCTTGTTTTCCAGTTTGCACCCATTGCCCCTTGTCCTGTCACTGGTTGTCACCAGCAGAGCCTAGCTCCATCCTCCTGACACTCCCCCTTTCCATATTGATCCCCAGGAATGAGTCCCCCCTCAGTGTCCTCTTGTCCAGCTCCAGAGCCCCAGCTCCCTCAGCCTTTCCTCACACGGGAGATGCTGCACTCCCTTCAGCATCTTGGTGGCTGCGCTGGACTCTCTGCAGCAGTTCCCTGTCCTGCTGGAACTGAGGGGCCACAGCTGGACACAAGATTCCAGGTGTGGTCTCCCCAGGGCAGAGCAGAGGGGCAGGAGAACCTCTCTGACCTACTGACCACCCCCTTCTAACCCACCCCAGGTCCCATTGGCTTCCTGGCCACAAGGGCCCAGTGCTGGCTCATGGTCACCCTGCTGTCCCCAGGACCCCCAGGTCCCTTTCCCCTACGCTGCTCTCTAACAGGTCATTCCCCAACTTACACTGGAACCTGGGGTTGTTCCTGCCCAGGCCGCAGCTTCTCTTCCCCCTTCAGAGTGCTGGTATTTGAGTCTGCCTTTGCTCCTGTGAGCAAGTTGCTAGTTGGATGTTCCTTCGCTTTTGGAAAAAGAATAAGAATGTGCAGTTGGTCTGAGGTTTCCATGTCTCAGTAGTGAGAGCATCCCGGCGGTTGAGGAGCTGGTGCCACGATGCTCGTGGCAGGGAGCTGTGTGTGCCATGAGGCTGAGCACACGGCTGTTTTTCAGAGCTAAAAAAGCTTTTCCTTTCACCGAGATGACTCAAAGTGCATGTTCAGCACTCCAGATGTGATCATATAAATAGATGCTGGGGAGCATCCTCATGTGGCCGGGAAGTTGGGTCCTGAGCCATCAGAGCTTCCCAGTGAGTGTCCGTGACGGCTCGTTTTCCTGAGAGGTGTTGAGCCGTCTGCCAAAGGAGGGTTGTGCTGTGATTCCAGACATATTTAGCACCAAATGATACCAGAAGTATCTGGCATGTGTCCCACCATGGGAGCCGTGACATTGACCATGTGCCCTGCTCAAGGTCAACCAGCACCTCTGGCCCCCAGCAAGGCCACATCACCTGGGGCTGAGCTCATGTTTAACATCTTTCTTTGGGAAAAACAAAAGCAAAGAAAAATAGTTGTCTTTCTGGAAGATCTTAAACCCCCCTTCAATTTCTAAAGCTTTGTTATAAACCAGAATGTGTTCTGCAATATGAACTGAATGGTGCCGTTTCCCTGTCCATGCTTAAGCTGTCCCATTAAACTGCCTATTTTGTGTTTATTTACACCCAGATTTAGCAAAGTGCATGCTGTTTTTAAAGGAAATTCATTAAATTCCCCCAAAGTCTCTGGGGTCCAGGCAGGAGCTGATGGTTGAACAGAAGCTTAACCACGTTTGTGGCTGCCCATGTCTGTACGGGTGCTGCAAGAGGCATCTTGGAGCAGTGACCTGGCTGAGCCCCATGTTGAGGTGACGGGGAAAGCCACAGGAGATGAACCCTGAGTCTTTGTTGTGCTGTCCTGAGGCACCCAGCAGGTCTACCTGCCCCAGGGGTGCTGCTGGGCCCGTTGGGTCATGCTGTCAGGGCTACAGGATACCTCAAAAGCCAGGTGGTGGCACCTTCTTGCAAGCTCTGGCTTGTACGTTGGGGTGTCTGAGGCAGCCAAGGGCCTCTCCGCTTCATTCTATTTGTAATTTGTATTTTCCACTTTTTAAAGATGGATTTTCCCCCTGAGCAAACAGCTCCGCCATCACATAGGCTTGTCTCACATTTTTTTCCCCTGAGTTCTGCCACTCTTGCACTCGGGGTTCTCGCCTCCAGATGTTCCCAGCAGGAGGTGATGTCTCGGTTCAGCCTCTTGCTCTGTGTGGGCTGTATCGCTCCGTGTGGGTTGGGGTTTTGAGGATGAGGCGAATGACATTGCTGTCTTCTGCAGCTGCATGTGCATTGGGAAGAGGCTGGAAACCTCAAACTCTTTGTGATGTTGCGAGGCATCCTTAGGGCTGGGGAAACATCACTGGATGTGTGAGATGAAAGCATCACCATGAAGAACTTCACCCATGAGATGTGCTGGAGCGAATCAGCATGAATGCCCATAGAGCTGGTTGTTACCCCAGGGGTTTGGTGATCCTGTTGCAACCCACTGCAGGGCAGAAGGACTTTGGGTCCAACCTGGGTGCCCATAGGAATGAGCAGAAGTCCCAAGGCAAAGCTGTGCCACATGGTTGCTCAGCACAGGCTCTCCCTGCTTACCGGAGGGATTTTAAGACAACAGCTCCTGCTTGCAGGATAGATCCATCACGCTTCTGTCTCAGCCCCCTCCAAACACGTGGCTTGTTGCTGGTGTGCACCAGGAGGAGCAGCTTCTCTGCCTAGGGCAGACATGAGGAAGAAATTGTTGCCCTGAGGGTGGTGAGAGCCTGGCCCAGGTTGGCCAGAGAGGTGGTGGCTGAACCATCCCTGGAGACATCCCAGGCCAGGCTGGACGGGGCTCTGAGCAACCTGAGCTGGTGCAGATGTCCCTGCTCATGGCAGGGGGGCACTGGGGGAGCTGGGAAGGGCCCTCAAACCCAAACTATTCTATGATTATTTGCCTTCTCACATTTCCATGTCAACCATCAGCAGATGTTATGGATGTTTTGATGGACTTGGAGGTGGCTGGCATGGAGAAATGAAGGAAAACCTTGACATCTTGGTTTGGTTTGGCTTGGGGCAGCATCACCCAGAGGAGCTGGAGGCAGGACCAGGTGGAGGCGTTGGCTCCCCTACCTGGTCATGGCAGTTGTTTGCCTTTATCCTTTGTGTCCCTGTTTGTGATAGGAGAAGCCATTGAGTTTATGGGATTAGCGGGTGCGAGGGCTCTTGTTTTGCCGCGATCCTCTGGAGGCGAAAGTTAATTTATTTAAGAAGCGAAGCCGGCAGAGGGAGCTGGCTTTTCACATACGCCGGGCAGCCCAGCAAATTAAGGCATTACTGGGCCGAGAGTGTTTTCTCACAGATCATCCCGCAGGCAAAGGCGACGGGGCTGGAATTTGCAGTGGGATCTGTGCGGTACCCTGCGGAGCGAGGCGAGGGATTTGGCTTTGCCCAGAGCTCCTTGAGAAACACCTTCAGCGAAGGCTTGGCTGCCTTTGATCACATGGGATATGCATTCCCATCCATTGCATAGGTGCAAAGTCCCTGATGCCACCTCCTGTCTCCCTGGGGTGCTGGAAGGGGCTGTGGAACATCCCCATGTTGCCAGGTCCTGCCCCATGGGTGCACCTTGCAGGAGGAACAGGCTCATGGCATCAAAATGTTGTTCCTGGCACAACCCCGGTGCTTTGTGAAGGTGACAGTGACATTTCAAAGCAGATTTTTAAACCTCATCATTATTTCATGTACTGGGACATGGAGCCCCATAATTAATCTCGGTGCCTGGAATGGTCCTGGCATCCAGCTGTGGCATCTTAAGACCCCCAAATCCTTTTCTTTCTCCAGCATCCTTTAGCAGAGGCCCTTTGGGGTGTGGCCCCTGTGATGTGCTGGGAGGGGGTGTTTGCTGTCCCCAGCAGCACGCTGTCCCTGGCTGTCCCCAGCCTGTCCTGCTGCCCCTGGAGCGGAGCCCTGCAGGTCTGTGCTGCTGTTGACTCCTCAGTACCTTCAGGGTTTCTCTCTTATCCTTGCATTTGAGGATCTAGGGGATTTTCAGGTTGCATTCCCAATTTTTCCAGATAGTTTCTAAATGTGGATCATGCCTCCCAGCTCCACGTCAGCTCCAAACTTAAAGCTATCTTCTTGTTCCACTGCATGCATAGTTAATGATGATAAAAGTGAAAAGATCACACTGAGGATGGATCCCCATGGAAAGCCAGTTAATAAATCCTCCCATGTGATAGAGTCACAGAACAGTTTGGGGTGAAGGGCCCTTCCCAGCTCCCCAGTGCCCCCCCTGCCATGAGCAGGGACATCTGCACCAGCTCAGGTTGCTCAGAGCCCCGTCCAGCCTGGCCTGGGATGTCTCCAGGGATGGTTCAGCCACCACCTCTCTGGCCAACCTGGGCCAGGCTCTCACCACCCTCAGGGCAACAATTTCTTCCTCATGTCCAGCCTGAATCTCCCCCCTTTAGTTTAAAACCATCACCCCTTGTCCTATTGCAACAGGCCCTGCTCAGAAGTCTGTCCCCATCTTTCTTATCAGCCCCTTTGAAGTTGTCAATCACTTGTCGGTGATGGACAACTGATATTTGCTCTAAAGCAACAGTTTGCTGGCCTGTTTGGTATTTATTCTTTGTTAGCTCCCTCTACACCAAGTTCTCCTAGTCTGCTTATTAGAATGAAAATCGAGACAGCATCAGAAGCCCTACTGATCTCAGGATAAATGGCTTTTATCACCTTCCTCATTCCCAGAGCCGATTATCCCATTGGGCTGCACATCCATCACACGGAGCTGTCGGCAATCCGCTTGATTTGCCAGTGTTAAACAAGCCCAGTGCAGGGGAATTTGGATTTCCCACCCATGGTGCTTTTTTTTTTTTGCATCATTAACAATGATTTTAATTAACCACCAAGTAGTTTTTCCTAGGGGAAAAGAATGAAGGCAGGACTCCTGCGCGGTGCTTGTTTCCCGGCTAATGGTACCAGCACACACGTGGGCAGCACTAATGGCTCAGTCAGGGTATGGGGATGGAGAGCTTTGACTTATTACCCCTCTGCTCCCAGCCGCCAAAGAGAACCAAGGTGAAAACATCATCATCATCAGTTTCTCAGCGGAGGATTTCAGGAAAGCGACTGGCAGTTTGGTTTGCTGCTAATTTTTCTTGCATAACCTATTAATCAGGAAGATGAGCAGGTGCCGTCACAGCCACACATCCCATCGCGCTCTGTGAGCATCACCCGCCCCAAACCAGGGACCTCCCCGGACACTTGCCCTGTCTGCAGGGACATTTGGGGACGTGCCGCCTTTGCCTGTGGCCCAGACATGGTTCGGGATTGTGGATGTGCCGCCGCGGCACAGGGACGCTGGCAGCCGGGATCTCCCCATCTCAGCAGTCATGAGGCTGCCCTCGTGCTGGGATTATCCCATGTAGTTGTGCTGCTTTTTGAATTTTGGGTTGTTTTTTTCTGTTTTCCATCCTAGGGAATGGGTTACCTGCACGCCAAGGGGATTCTTCACAAGGATCTCAAGTCAAAAAATGTTTTCTATGACAATGGGAAGGTGGTGATCACGGACTTCGGCCTCTTCAGCATCTCGGGAGTTCTCCAAGCGGGCAGGTAGGACATGGTGTGGTGGAAATACTGACATTCCTCCACATACCCTAGAGCATCCTGTTCAGCTGAGAACACAGGGAGGGAGCCCAAAAACCTCCCCTGCAAGTGCTGAGGGGAGACCTTCTGATCTCTGAACTGCCTGAAAGGAGCTTGGAGCCAGGGGGGTCGGGCTCTGCTCCCCAGGAACAAGCGCCAGGAGCAGAGGAAACGGCCTCAAGTTGCACCAGGGGAAGTTGAGGTTGGATGTGGGAACAATTTCTTCCCCAAAGGGCTGTGGGGCATTGGAACAGGCTGCCCAGGGCAGTGCTGGAGTCGCCATCCCTGGAGGGCTGGACATGGAGATGAGGTTCTCAGGACATGGGGCAGTGCCAGGGGTGGGTTATGGTTGGACTCCATGATCTTGAGCATCTTTTCCATCCAAAATGATTCTATGATTCTATGTTCAGGAAGGCAGAGTTGCTCTTGATGGGTAGGAAGGAGCATGATGTTTTGTGCAGGTCTCCAGCTGTTTGGTTTGAAGAGGCAGGACCTGGCCCCGGGCAGGGTCTCTTGAACCCAACCTCTTCCCATGGGATACATAATTTCCATGGCCAAAACAGCCAGGACACACTTCTTGGGCTCTGTTTCACTGGGGCTGGCAAAGCTGTCTCATTCCTTGGCCTTTCCCCAACACCATCATAAATCCCCCGCATCTGCTTCATCTCCTGCCTCTGGGCTGATGAAGCGACAGGCCAGGTCGAGCGGTGCCGTCCCTGTGGTTGTCCCCCAGCTGCTCTGGTGACCTTTTGGGTGCTGCAGACATCTGGCCGTGGTGTCCATGCCAAGCCAGGGCATGGAGCAAGACACAGAGCAAATGAGAGCCAAGCTCGGGACATTTACAACGCTGTGACATTTTGGGTCTCTTTGGATTTGGAATTAAGTCCATTTGGTAAATGTTCCTTATTAAATGTTTGGTTGTGGTGTATTTTTTTCCTAGTGCTTTGTGAGGTTTTCAAGCTCCAGCCACGGCAGGGCAAAGACTTTCAGCAGCCGTGGAAAGGAAGAGAAGCAAAGCTGGGGGGAGGGAAAGGAAACAGAAGAGGGGAAAAAGAACAAAGGTCATATTTTTATTATTTGTTAAAACAAATAAAAAGAGCGTTGCTGACTTTTCCCAGTGGGAGAGTGCCTTTTCGCTAAACTCTTTGTGCCAAAAGGAGGTTGAGCCAAGCGCGGTGTTATCGGCACCGGCAGCTCGAGCAGGTTTCCTCTGGTAGTGTGGTACCCACCTCCTGGTCCTTTTGGTCTCCATCACCCCATGCGATGCAGCTTGTTGCTGGAGAGCTTGTCATGGCCGATCATCGCTTTACGGCGAAGATGCTCAAGAGATAAAATGCTCTTTGGAAACTATATATATATTTTTAATAATTTCTGTGTGATGAGGTTAAAGGATTAGAGGAAAAGGCAACGAGCGCCTCTGTCCATCCCGGCGAGCCGGGCAGCCAGCCTCTCCGTTCCGCTTGTATAAATATCATCTGGTTTTAGCACAAAGTTAGGGAAAAGCTCAGGAAGCCCAAGAAACCCAGCAGCAGAGACGTGGGGTTTGGCTCTGGTTTAGCAGCTGGGCAGGGGGTTTGGGATTTGAGTCCTGCAAGGATGAGGTTGCAACTCATTCCACTGAAAGGGTTTGGGCAAAAATGGCTCAGTTTTGCCAGAGACCTTTGCTGTGAACTTTACACATGCCCTGGTGATAAAATGAGAGGTGATGCTGGGGAAATGGGGTATGCGATGGGGGAGATCAATGTGTGGCCATCAATATCCAGGTGTCACCTGGGGGTTAAAGTCCAGAAGGTTGCTCAGGAGAGGAAGGATGGTCAGATTTGCAAGGCTGGGCAGAAATGAGGAGTGTTTTGCTAGAAAAATTAAGAAAATAAGGCAATTCCTGTCCTGAGGTGTGGCTGCCATGGACTGCTGGTGGCACACGTGTCTTCTGCTGGTGGAGAGCTGAGAGAAGGTTTTGGGGATCCACAGTCATTGGTCACCATGAATTTTGAAGCAGCGTCTACAAGTCTTATTTCCCTTCTTAGGGTGTTGTGTTGTTGTTTATTGGTTGGTCTTGTTTGGTGTTTTTTAGCTGTTCATGTTTTTCTCATATGGAGAAGAATGATAAAGCCCAGGTTTGGGTCCTTGGGGGCTTGTGTGGCTGCAGGACAAGCATGTATGGAGAAGGGAGCAAATTTTTACAGGTCAAGTTAAGGATGGTGATGTTGCTTCAGGTGTGAACGAGAACTACAAACTGGCCTCTTTTCACTGGCTTAAAAATCCTCCTTGTCCTCCTAGAGCAGGGTCACCTTCAGTTTGTGGAAGCACCTGGCACAAGTTCGCAGTGTCTGTCCATGCCGTGCCGTGCTTGTCCTGCTGAAAAATGAGATGGCTGTCACAACTAAAATACCTTCTGCAGAGACTTCATAATCCGGCATCTTATTTTGATGAAATCAGATTTATTTCTTCCTTATTTAAACATCGTTTGGCTCGGTAGGGCTGCTTTGTAATTAGGAGGAGCATGGGGTGGGTCTTGAGTAGTCTGAGGAGCATTTCTGCTCTTGCTTTTGCCTTGGGGCGGCTCGTCCTTGGGTGGGTTTGCCAGACGCTTGGCTGATTGTGCTGCTTTCTGCTGGTGGAAGCGGCTGGGTCAGTTATGAAGCCAGGCAAACTTTTGTCACGAAACCTCAAATTGCTGCAATTGAGCCGCGTTTGGGATTGCGCTAAAGCTCGGCCTTTGTTGCTGGAAGCTCGTAAACCCGCAGCTGTGTGTTCAGGTGTACGTGAGCTTTGCTGCAGGACGGGACTGGGCTCAGAGGGGAACTGCGGAGCCAAATCCCTGCCCTGGAGCATCCCTGGATGCCACTGCTGGGATATCTCAGCACTTGAGTGAGCAAAAAGAAAAGGCGCAGGTGGAATCCTGGCCGTGCTGCGGGCGGCGGAGCAGATCTGAGCGCTGCCCACCGCGTCCCGCTCCCCGCTGCCCGCCCGAGGGTGGACACCGCAGACACGCAGCGAGCTCCTCCGCGTCTCTCTAATTGCCCCGATGCTTAATGCCGGCTTGTAATTAAGAGCTGTGCAGGGCTGGAGGAGGTGGCGGGAGCCAGCTGGGAAACTGAAAGTCTCCCCCCTGTGCCAAAGTGCTCTCGGCCCCGGCTCCTGGTGATGCAGGGTCCGTGTCTGGCCGGAGCTGCTGATTGCGGCGGTGGCTCCGGGGCAGCAGGGTGACAAGGAGCCGTCGAGTCCCCGGAGGGGGTTATGGAGGCTCAATCAGTTAATTCCCTGGACAGGCAGTGTCCTTCCCTAGGGAGGGGGTTCCTCCTCTGGGGGTGATGCTGGGGGACAGGTGTGGTTTTATGGCTGGGATGATCCAGACTGCATTATCTTGGGATTGTACCTGTTGTGTGCACGCAGCCACAATCCATCCAGCTGTTTGTGGTGGGAGCTTGTCATCCTGCCTCAGGGGTGGATGGAGAAACCGGTGCCTGGATGGTATTTCCTGGGCTCTGGGATTTTGGCCCCAGAATGAAGTTCAGGGGACAGGTGACCTCCCAGCCATCCCTTCCCCATATGTGTCACCACCTTTGGGAGGTCATCAAAGCATAAACAGGGAGAAATCCCTTGGTACAAGTCAATGGGCTCATCCTTCTCTAAACCCGACATGACATGGGACAGTTTTTGTTACCTCCTGCAAAACTATGCTGCAGAATTTGGGCTCAGACACATGATCAAGCTGCTTAATGTGTTACCACCATTGGTGGTCCCTGCCTGGGGACCCTTTTTATGCCAGTGGTGCATCCCGGGTGCCTGCTGGAGGGTGGGAAGGATGAAGCAGCAACTGCTATCATCCTCAGCTCTTGGCCAAAGGAGCCTCATGTGTTTGTACCAAGCAGAGGGACCTTGAGGATGAAAAAAACTGTCTGAGGTTAGCTGAGGGGCTGGTGAGTGCCATTAAAGATGAAGTGAAATATTTGGGTGGCAGCCTGAGATTTAATAGCAACATCACAGTGAGATTGGCCACGACATATCGTGGGGTGGGTGATTGTGCCAAAGCCAGGCTGCTTCTGTGGGTGATGGGATGGGAGGCTTGGACACCAAGGTGGGCTGGAGAGGCTGTTTGGGGTGAAACACCTGAAAACACTGATTTCCAGGTGATTATTATAGGGTGGGTTTGGTCAGAAGAGACCCTTAGAGATTCCCAGCCCTGCCTCCTGCTCACACCAGTTCAGGTGCCAGCGCTGGTGGGATTTACCCCTTGCTCTTTGAAGGTGTTTTGGTGTGATGGTCACAGTGAGGGCCGCAGCAGACCCTGTGTCCCCATCACCAGCCTGGCAGAGCCAAAGCTCCCCCTCACCACCGTCCTGTGACCAAACTGCCCTGTCGCCTGGGACAGGAACAACGCCACTCTGCTGGCATTGCTCAGAGCAGGGTTAAAACTCAGATTTACTAGGATGCTGTAGGGAAAACCAGGCTTAAATGTCCTGCAGAGGTGGTGGGAGGGCTGTGAGGCTGCTCACATGGTGGTGATGTCCCCTGCTGTGTCACCCAAGGCTTTGGCTCCATGTTTTGGCAGGCGAGAGAACAAGCTGCGGATCCAGAACGGCTGGTTGTGCCACCTCGCCCCCGAGATCATCCGCCAGCTCTCGCCAGACACCGAGGAGGACAAGCTGCCCTTCTCCAAGCACTCGGATGTCTTTGCCCTGGGGTGAGTCCCTGTGGCAGGGCAGGCGGGTGGGTGGCAGAGAACCAGCGCGGTTGTGTCATGTGCGAGCTGCTCTGAGCAGCCGGCGGGGGACAGGGACACTGTTCACTTGCTGCAATGCCAAGGGGATGCTGACCATGGGAATCCCCATCGCTGGGCTCGGAGCACTTTCCTGTTTTGAGAAATTTTGAGTTAAATTCCTCTCAATCACTAAATCCTCCTGTTGTAGCTAGAAGGGAACGGAGCTGGTGAGGGGCTGGAGCACAAGTGTGATGGAGCGGCTGAGGGACCTGGGGGTTCAGCTGGAGAACAGGAGCTGAGGGGAGACCTTCTGATCTCTGAACTGCCTGAAAGGAGCTTGGAGCCAGGGGGGTCGGGCTCTGCTCCCCAGGAACAAGCGCCAGGAGCAGAGGAAACGGCCTCAAGTTGCGCCAGGGGAGGTTGAGGTTGGATGTGGGAACAATTTCTTCCCCAAAGGGCTGTGGGGCATTGGAACAGGCTGCCCAGGGCAGTGCTGGAGTCACATCCCTGGAGGGTTGGACAGACGGACATGAGGTTCTCAGGGACATGGGGCAGGGACAGGGGTGGGTAATGGTTGGACTCTATGATCTTGAGCATCTTTTCCATCCAAAATGATTGTATGTGTCTATTCTATGGACCAGGGTGTCTCCAGGCAGCAGGATCCAGAGCATCCTGGGGATGCAACCTGGCAGAATCTCTCCCCTGCATCCTCCTGGGGTGGGTACCAATGCAAAGATGCTCTGGATGCAGAGGGTTTTGGACACAGGTCTGGAAGCTCCCAGACACCCTGGTTCTCCCCTGCAGCTGGTTGCAGGGGTCTGACAGTGGTGGGAAAAGATGCCAAAAGTCCGAGAAGAGGAGAATTGATGAGTCTCTTTCAGTGATCCGGCTCATCACTCCTGCTGGTTATCTGAACACAAACAGGAGCCCAGTCGCCCTGATCAGACCTTTCTGGAGGCAGATGTAGGGCTGGGGGTTTTACCCAGCAGATTAATTTTCTCGTGGACACCTTAAAGGCTGCGGGGATTAGTGCACGTGGGGCTGTTATCGGAGGCGATATTTCCATCAAAACCGCAGTAATTAAAGCTGAAATGGTCTCGCTTTTTTCCCCCCCTTCCCTGAGGTATAACTTTAGCACAAAAATAGAGAAGTAATTAAGAGATTGTATTGAACAAAGTGAGAGTTAGTTACTTAGACTCAGTTTTTCCTTTTTTTTCAAGTGTAAGCTCTGCCCTTACATAAAGCATGAGTTTCCTTAAAAGATTAAAAGATTTTCCCACATTTTTTCCCCTTTCTTGTTTCTGCTGCCCTCGGCTGAGCCCAGGAGGCTCAGGGATGATCCGGAGGGTTATTGCCATCGCTGCTTCTCCTTAGGGATTTGAGGATCAGCGACAGCAAGAGGAAAAGATCTTTTAAAGACTCTAGAAGAAGGCAGAAATGTTAAATTAAAGTGTGTGTGAGGGCGGTGGAGAGTGGGGGGGCTGAGGCTGGTGATGTGTGCTTGCTGAAGCCTGAGAGATCGCAGCAATAATTAGTATTATAATAGACGTGTGGTCTTCTCATGCAAAAGGAGATGGAGCAGCAAACTCCTCTCCGTAGCGCCATCCATATCCCAGGAAACGCAGCCCAGAGATTTTGGATGCGCCTCAAAGTGGGAGGGTGAAAAATCAAGTCCCAAACCTCCAAGTAGAAACTTGAATTGAGCTGCACTGGGGGCACTGAGGCACCTTTGAAATCCCCACTCCTGCTGGAGCATCTTGTCCTGTGTCCCCAGGACCTGCCCCTCTCCAGCCCCTGATTCCTCCACACCTGCAGCACCAACAGGCATCTCACATTATTCACATTTTTTTCAGATTTACAATCGAAATGTGCATATTTTTCCAAAACCACAAAAGCTGATTTCCAGCATCAGGAAACCCCCTATCCAAGACTGATCTTTCATTTATCAGACCCCCTCCACCAGATTTTTCCACCTTAATGCTGTTTCAAGCTCATGTCTTGCTGCTTTAACCTGCCGTGATGCCATCCCTGGAAGGGAAAAGCAGCTCCAGGGTATTTGCCTTGGAAACTGGGGCCAGCGCTGTGGGAGTCGGGTCTCATCCAGCTCCGGGTGCCAGAAAACAAGGATGCAGAACTCCCAGGCGGTAGCGGGGGTGGAGAACCACGGGGGCGGCCAGAGATCGGCCAGAGACGCCTTCATTTTGGGATATTCCCTTGGATTTGGGTGTCCTCACGGAAAGGAGGGGCTGGCTTAGTGCTAAGAGCGGTGCAGCAGCAGATGGCCGCAGGTTCACGTGTGCCATCATCCGGTGAGGGCACAGGGGATGGTCCATGCCATGGCTTGGATGGATTGTTTGCATCTTGGAGAGCTTTTTTGCAGAAGAAAAAGGGAAAACTCAGAGCGAAAGGGAATGCTCAGGCTTGTCCTTCCCTGACACTCGGTCGACAGCCTCAGTTTCCCCGTCGGGAAAGTGGGAGAGGTGCTATCTCCATAATGAGGGCTGAGCACCTCTGGTGTTGTATCAGGTGTGAAACATTTAATGGATGTCGGTGATTTTGGAGCAGGCAGAGGTGGTGATGTGAATGCAATGGCCAGATGTCCCTGTCCCCCCAACCTGGGGTGCCTTTCCATCCCCTGACCCCACTGTCTCCCCACAGCACCATCTGGTACGAGCTGCACGCACGGGAATGGCCCTTCAAGACGCAGCCGGCAGAGGCGATAATCTGGCAGGTGGGAAGAGGAATGAAGCCCAACCTCAGCCAGATCGGGATGGGCAAGGAGATCTCGGTAGGTTTGGAGGCAGGCACTGGAGCCACGTGGGCATCGGTGTGCGGGCAGGGAGAATGTGCCCTGGGTGGAGGGTTCTCTTGGAAAAACGCTGTGCTGCCCACGATCTGTCCTTCTGTCCGCAGCCAGTGTGGCTCAGTCCTACTCCAAGTACCTTCCTGCTTTGGGAAATTTTGAGTTAAATTCCCCTCAATCACCAGATCTTCCTGTTGTGGATAGAAACGAACAAGCATTTTCCAAGCAAAATGACTCTATGATTCTATGCTGCTGTGACACCAGCATCAGCCCAGCTTGCACATCCCCTCCCCTCAAGGGTGTGGGGTCCTCGCAGGGTGGTCATTGGGTGCGGGAGTCATGGTGGGACAGGGACTGGCCAGGCTTGCTCATGTGCTCACCCCTGTGGCTGCAGGACATCCTCCTCTTCTGCTGGGCCTACGAGCAAGAGGAGAGACCCACCTTCACCAAGCTCATGGACATGCTGGAGAAACTGCCAAAGCGCAACCGTCGCCTTTCCCACCCCGGGCACTTCTGGAAGTCGGCAGAGTAAGTCCCTGTCCCTCTGCCCGCGCCCCCTAAGACCCCAACGTCACGGCTGGTGTCGGGGGAGCACAGGGCCAAGCTGTGGGTGCATTTGACGCCACTTGGGTGGTTGGGAAGGGTGGTAACAGCGTGCTGTACCCATGCCACTTTGTCACTGCAGTGCTGGCTGTCCTTGCTGGGGTGAAAAAGCCAGTGACAGTGGCAGGAGAGGATGAGGAGGAGTGTGGCGATGTGCTCCACCAACGCCGGGAGGAAGAAGCAGGGTAGATCCAGGGGCAGGCTGGGCCCTTGGGGACATCTCCTTTGGGGACATTGGCCAGGGCTCCAGTGCCTGCCTGTGTACAACACTCACAGCAGTTTTCCCTCCTGGAAACGTGGCTTTTCCTTCTTTTGCCCAGATTAGTCGCTGGTGGGGATGCCTTGATCAGGGTCCCTCCCCAAACCTAGAGCCTGTGTAGCCATCGCAACTTCCAGCGGTGGGAGAAGAAAACATGGTCTCTTCTACCCTGGAAAGAGCTCGTGGCCAAGTCCTTCTCCGTTTCATTGCATTGGCTTAGTCACATCCCCCTGGTGCAGCAAACGCAGTGTAAATGGGTCCCCGGTCAGGACTTTGGGATCTGGCCTGGTGGTAACAGCAGGCAAAATGCTGGAAAATCACTTAGAAACTTATTTTCTTCTCTTGAATTCATCACAGTGTGACAAACAGGACCCAAAGCCTAACCCACACGGAGGCTGCATTCGGGGGGGATTTTTCCTTCTCCTGGAGTGCATCCCCAGAGTGTGGCGGCTGGAAATGGGGATGGAGGGAGGGAAGAAAACGGAGAGAAGCGGGGATGCTTCAGGCTGCTTCAAGCATCCCTTTTGGACCCGGAAGATGCCGATTTTTCCTCCTGAATCTGATAACCAAACTTCCTCAATTCCTTATTTGTGCAGCCTCATTTGTGCACAATGAAAGCTGCTGGAGTGTCCCCTCCCACCCCGGTGTGCTTGGGGCTCTGGGAAACAGCACGAAGTCAGGGTCAGATGGCCCCCAAACCACCCGGAACATCAGCCATTAATCAGGAGGGAAGTTAATTACCAATCCGTGCTCCGAGCAGGCACTGGGGTGGCTCCAGCAGCCAGGCAAGGAACCTGCAGGTTGATGAACCCCGAAGCAGTGGCTGTGTAATTGCTCGGCTGGGCTGGGGAAGGTTTTTGCAATCACTGAGCCACGCTCTGCCTGCCACCAGCTTGGGCTGCCCCACGGCTTCCCTGTAATTACCAGCCCCTTCCTTGCTGAGCGTGAGAGGAGGGAGGATGCTCCAGCTCGGCACTCGCTTCCCATCCCAGCTGCCTCTGTCCTCAGGGACCCGGCTCTGGCCTCTTGTTCCTGGCATTCCTCTGTTGGTTCCTGGCATTCTGCTTGCTCAGGTGTCCGGGCTGTGGCGCCGAGGGCTCTGCCAGCCCTGCTTGAAGGGGATGGGGGGCAAAAACCCTCTGGGGTCCTGATGCTGGGAGAGCCTGGAAGGGCAATGGAGCTGGGGAAGGGGCTGGAGCACAAATGTGATGGGAGCGGCTGAGGGACCTGGGGGTTCAGCTGGAGAACAGGAGCTGAGGGGAGACCTTCTGATCTCTGAACTGCCTGAAAGGAGCTTGGAGCCAGGGGGGTCGGGCTCTGCTCCCCAGGAACAAGCGCCAGGAGCAGAGGAAACGGCCTCAAGTTGCGCCAGGGGAGGTTGAGGTTGGATGTGGGAACAATTTCATGCCCAAAGGGCTGTGGGGCATTGGAACAGGCTGCCCAGGGCAGTGCTGGAGTCACCATCCCTGGAGGGTTGGACAGACGGACATGAGGTTCTCAGGGATGCAGGTTAGTGCTGAGTTGGACTCAATGATCTTGAGGGGCTCTTCCAACCAAAACGATTCTGGGATTCCATGATTCTGTTTGATGGGGATGAGATTTGTGGTGCCTAGCAAGCACTTTACCCCTCTAGACGATGCTAAACCTGAGAGCTGCCAGCGCCAGGCTAACCAAACCAGACTGCAGAGAAGGTGCATGGCTTCATTTGGGGCCAGCCCCATGGCAGAGCCATTCGGGGAGGCTTTTTTGCCATGGGCTGCCCTGCAGAATCCCCCAGTGCAGTGGGACAAAGTGCCTAGCACTGACTCTGTGATATTTTGTCACTTCCAGGCTGTGACAGGAGGAGTTAAGGGACGGTGCCTTTATCCCCCTGCGGTTCTCCTCTTCCTCTCCACTTCCTACCCCACGCTATGGAGGAGCAGCGGGCACCGCGGGCCGACGGCAGGATGAGGACAATGCCGCGCTGCTTCACCCTGCGGAGCCTCTGCAAGGAGCTGAGCTGGCAGCCGAGCCCCGGAACACCCGGCTGCGGTGGGATGGGGACAGCGGGCGGTTTCACATGAACACGGGGTCAGATCTTGGGCCGATTCCCCTCAAGTAGGGGTGGCCCGTGGCTTCAGTGTCACCCCAGGGCTCCTCTGATCCCCATCAGCACAGTCAGTGCACCTGATGCTCACTTGGGGAGGGGTTGTTTTTTGATTCTCAGTGGGTTTATTTTGTTTCCTTTATTACTATTATTATTTTTAATGAAAAAAGGGGGAAATGTTGCTGATTCACGAGTTTAGCGCTGGAGCCCGCTGGGGGCCGGGAGTGCCGCTGCTATTAGCTGCCACCCGCGGGGAAATGCATCTGCAGAGCCAGAGCTGGAGGAGTCCAGCTCCCCCGGTGCCTCGGCAGCCCCGTCACGGGCAGCGCTGACCTTTCACAAGTGGCTTCTCTACCTCCCGGCCATACCCACTTATGTCCCCCACCCCGGTCTCCCTCTCGCCAGGGCGCATCTCTACATTCCTGTTAATTTAGCACATCTAATCAGTGAGCCGTTCCCTCTCGCTCCCCCGTGGTGTGGCGTTGCTCTTGGCTTTGACCCTCACTCCCAAAGGCAATGCCGAAGCCCCGGTTTGGGGGTTGCTCTGGGGCCAGGAAGAGCAGGGCTGGCTGATGTTGGGGTCCTTCCCTGCTCCCACTTTCTTCCCTGGGCTCATTGCTGGGGATGTGGACGGGCTCTGGTTGTACAAAGTCAGCATCTCCCTTCCCAGCCCCACGCACGGGAGCCGGGACTGTCTCAGCATCCCAAGCAGCTGTCCCCAGGACCACTTTTCCCTGCATCTTCATTTTCCATCAGCCAAATCCCAGATTTCCCCCAAAAGATGCTCTTTGGGCAGCATCGCAGGGTTGGTATTGCCATCTGAATATCACCATGTGCTGGTATTTCCCTCTCCCCCTCGGCTCGAACGGGCCCCTGAGCCCGTTAGATGAGTTGTCAAGCGACAGACGATAGCAAATTGCGTTTTCAGGCCTCTATTGAGCATAATTGCTTGACAGGAACTATCCTGAATAATTCAATCGCAGTCTAAGTTAGCTTTAATTTGGAGACATGATGAGGCTCTGCAAACTTAACCAGCCCTGGTTTATTTGCTGCTCCTCTAACTCCCTCTCACTGATGTTTGAACCACTTTAGCATAAGTAAATGAAGATTAGAAACCTAATTGCTGCTAGGGAGAGATGTTACTTTAGTTGTGGGGGTGTGTAAGAAGGTGCTTTTATTTCTTAAAATGTGCACACGTTCATATGCATAAAAGTGGAGGTGGCAGGAGCAGGAGGGTGAGTTTGACCTCTGGGGTCGCTCTGGATGCATCTCCTGGTGATGCTTTTGGGGCACTTTTTGTGCTGTGTGGTCGCATCTCGCTCTAAGATGTTTTGCACAAAGTGGGAATGAGGCAGGATCACCCACATCTGCTTTTGATGCTGAGGCCAAGCGGGACGAGCGAGCCAGGGCAGGCTGAGCCCTCGTTTGTGCTAATTGTCCCCTGCACCGGGTGGGTTGGGGTCCCCTGGGTGTGATGCTGCATCATCCTCATCCCAAAGGTTGCTCTGTGGCTGCTCATCCTCTGCCTCCTCCGCATCCCACCTCTTCCTTCGCTAACACAAACCGGCTTCTTCATCCCACCCCAGTGAAGTCCTCTGCTGCCTGTCCTCCCCGTCCCACCCCTTCCCTCCTCATCCTCTGCGCATGTGCACACGTGTGCCATAAACATTGCACTAAAGCCTCAGAGACTCTCTGAGTTTTCACCGATGCCTTCACCTGCCGTGGTCCCGGGGTCTGTGAGAGGGAGGACAACCCCATTGCCAGAGGTCTCAGCTGCCAGGGAGGCACGGGGAGGTCACACCATGAAATCACCAGTCCCCAAAACACATTCAGATGGAGCAATTGCTGTAGAAAGGTGGTGTCCTTCTCACTTGGTGGCTTTAGTTTCTAAGTAGGTGTGAACTTCCCAGGAGAGCAGTAGCAGCAAGTGGAACTTGTTGGGAGGATGAAGGAGGTGATACTGTGGATGATGCTCAGCACCAGGGGTGGCAAAGAAATGTAGCCTGGTAGACGTTGTGCAGATTTATGGTTTAAGATATGATGTCCATCTTTAAAGACTTGTGGGTTTGCTCACTGTGCCCCATGCCCTCTGCTTGCCTGGAAAGGCTCACGTTAACTCTCTACAACTGCCTGAAAGGAGACTGGAGCATGGACAGTGTTGGTCTCTTCTCCCAAGTAGCCAGTGATAAGACAAGATGAAACGGCCTCAAGTTGCGCCAGGGGAGGTTGAGGTTGGATGTGGGAACAATTTCTTCCCCAAAGGGCTGTGGGGCATTGGAACAGGCTGCCCAGGGCAGTGCTGGAGTCACCATCCCTGGAGGGTTGGACAGACGGACATGAGGTTCTCAGGGACATGGGGCAGTGCCAGAGCTGGGAGAAGAGTTGGACTCAATGATCTTGAGGGGCATTTCCAACCAAAATGATTCTATGATTCTACCTTGACTTATCTCCCCATGGGGTCTTGCCAGCTGTTGGCAGACACCTGCTCTATTTTATCGGTGGAGACTCAAGGAAACAAGTGAACTGATGAACCTGTTAGTTTGGTGACTCCACGGTGTCAGATCCTCACCAGGAGCATGGAGTGCTCTCCATCAGCCTTGGCCAAGTGTTGCTGCCCTGGTTTTTGGGCATCTGAAAGGAGCCAACTGGTCCCAGAGCCAACAAATCTCGCCAACTCTTCCCTCATCTCCCTCCTCCTTCTCCCCCCGTTTCCTCACCATAACGTCTCAGCCAGGCTACAAGCAGAGCCGTCGCACAATAGTATCGATGGAAAAATAGCTGCCCTGCATTTATCATAAATTAGCTCAGAAGAGCAGCTCCTTCCCTTCCATTCAGTGCAGCAACGGTTGTTTATGCAGCCGTGTTATTTGCATCATGCCTTCTTATTTTTGAAAGTCTTAATTATTAAAAAAAAGCAAACCGACAAATCTTACTTTTTATTTTTGTTACTTTTTTCTTTGTTTTTTTGACTCCAGCTTTGTGAGGGTTTTTCTTTTCCTTAGTTTAAAAATATCCAGCCCTTCAGCAGGGAGAGAATGTGGGAGAAGCTCTCCACAATGCCCTCTAATAGGAGATCCGAAGGAGTGAGAAGGTCCATCCGGCAGCTCAGTTTAGCTGTGGGAGCCAGAGGAGACACGGGCTATTTCCAGCTGTGCCGGGTGAGAGTGGAGCCACTTTTAGCCCACTGGTGTTTTGAGCAGCAGCTTGAGATATAGAGAATCATCCCCAACCCCGGGTAGATGTGCTGGGCAAGGGGCTGGAGCACAAGTGTGATGGGAGCGGCTGAGGGACCTGGGGGTTCAGCTGGAGAACAGGAGCTGAGGGGAGACCTTCTGATCTCTGAACTGCCTGAAAGGAGCTTGGAGCCAGGGGGGTCGGGCTCTGCTCCCCAGGAACAAGCGCCAGGAGCAGAGGAAACGGCCTCAAGTTGCGCCAGGAGAGGTTGAGGTTGGATGTGGGGAACAATTTCTTCCCCAAAGGGCTGTGGGGCATTGGAACAGGCTGCCCAGGGCAGTGCTGGAGTCACCATCCCTGGAGGGTTGGACAGACGGACATGAGGTTCTCAGGACATGGGGCAGTGCCAGGGGTGGGGTAACAGTTGGACTCGATGATCTTGAGGGGCTTTTCCAACCAAAATGGTTCCATTATTTTACATCCCTGGGCTCTGGCAGCGGAGCAGCCCCAGTGATGCTCTCTGGCCCCATTCTCCATCCCTCAGCTGCTCCATCCTTTCGGTCACCCTCTGAAGCTCTTCCTCGAGCTCCCCAGCCCCCGACCTCGCTGCTGCCTGAAGGATTTTTTCCAGCATTTCAATGTTGTGTGGGGCTGGGTGGTGATGGAACAGCTAGTGCTGCACGGCCCCATAGCACCATGTCCTCCTTTGGCTGCTAAATGATATCCCCTGGTCCTGCTTCTGCTTTTTCTCCCCACCTTTCCCCGCAAATTACCCAAATCCTTGCTGAGCCACAACCAGCCGGGTGGTTCCTGGGGTGATGAGGTCTGACCTGGTACTTGGCCACGGCAGGAGCCAAGATGAGCAGGTTCTGCTGGGTTTAAGACAGAAATGAATGTCCTGGAGGTGGAGGAGCTGCCCAGCCTTTGGTAGATGCCATGGAAGGGTCGGTGCCTACTTGGTCTCTTTGGCCATGCCAAGGTGAAGGGGGGTGTCTTGGCGACACCGTCTGCACCCCCGAGTGCCGCGGGGAGCCCTGAGTCGAGCCCACCGTGGGCTGGCGCTCCACTGGGCACCTTCGCTTTCCTTCCTCCTTTCTTCACCACTTATTTATTTTAATTTATTTTAATCTTTTTATTTTTGCCAATAGCGATTCTTCGGGAAGCTTGGTCAGCTGCAAAAGCCTTCTTAATTTCTGGTCCCTGTAAAGTATGCTGTTACATTTTCTTGTACATAAGGTATATATAAATATATATACATATCTCTATATGTATGTATATAGATATATACATATATAACGAGCTCTAAATCCTGTACAGTTTCAAACTGAACTTGGTGGCCTGCTTTGTTTTCTCTGTGTTAGTTCTGACTGTTGCAGAATGAGCTGACTTTCATTTCCCTTTTCCTCTTTCCCTTTTCTTTTTATAAATATATACATAAAGATATATATATATATTTTGTTGTCGTTGTTGCAAAACTCGTGTCACTGGAAAAGAACAGTTGATTCTGGTGCAAAAAAACCCACCAATATCACCCACGAACCAACAACAAAAAAATCGCTGAGAAAAGCACGATGGATCTCCCCGATGTAAATTTGTACAGTAACATTTATAACGTTTTCTACACTTGAAGAAAGTATTTATAATTTCAGCTGTCTGACTGGGTGCGAAGCTCTGTGACCTGCAGAAACGGATCGCCATTTGTTCCCGTGGTTTCTCGTGCAGTGTTTGGTGAGGTGACAGTGTATGAATTATTTATGCCAATAAAAAAAAGAAGAAAAACACGCCAAAAAACCCCCACCTTTGAAAACCATTGCACCCCCATGCTGCTCCGTGTCCCCTGCCCTCTGCTTGCTCTGCATCCTAGCGATGGGGAATATTTGTCCATGGGGGGGTCTGGACCACTCTCCTCCATCAGCATCTCATCCAGGGATGCTCAGGGGAAGACACGGCACTGCCGAACCCTCTTTGTTTCTCTCTCCATGGTGTCAGCCCTTTGGGAACAATAATTCACATTTGGATGGGAAACGTGGCAGCCGAAAACATGGCAACTGGGAAAATTATGGTGTAGTCAGAGGATAAATCTCTGCTGGGCGGAGGGGTTGGTGCTGGGCTGTGCTGGGGGGATGCTCCTCCGCAGCCGGGTCCCCACGGGGACGGCTGAGCCTGGTGATGAAGCACTGGAGGTTCCTCGCATCTGCCACTTTATTTGTTTGCTTCCCTCATGCTGTTTTACTGGGGGTGCACCATAAATCTGTAAAACAGCCCATTGGGAAGCAGCAGCCGTAGCGTTCGCTTGTGGTACCCGATGGCAGGAGACGGAGAAGAAAGTTGGGGAAGGTTCATGGCGCTTCCCCCTGGCCCCCCTTCCCTCCTCGCTATCACTTGAAAGGTAAAATAATGATGACTCGCCATTAATAAACCATGAACACTCAACACTTCTCCTGTCGAGGGCTTTTCATCTTCCAAAGCCTGCAGGAGCCGGGGAGCAATTAGACCAGGCTCATCCCGAGCAGGGAGCAGCAGCAGGGCCAGCCGCGGGATTTTCCTGGAAGGGATGGGGAAGGCGAGGCCGGATGGAATGGGGCTGCTGTGATGGGGCACAGAGCTCCCAAAGCAGCCAGAAAGAGGAGATTTGGGGGTAAAGAGGTGCCCTCACCATGCTGAGGACTTTTCCAACCCCCCACTGCCTTGCAAGCTAAGTGGGACGATGGCTACATCATGGTGTGAACCTCTCTCCATATGTGCAATAAACAGGGGGTTAAACTCTGCTGGTGGTTCCCTGGATGTAAATCTGGAAGGCTCCCACTAGTCTGGAGTGTAACTGGTTAGCACTGGTTGTTCCAGTGCTTGAGGGACAAAACTGCTAAATGAAATGATGGTGGCAGCGCTGAGCCCCTGCTGAGCCCAGCTCAGGGATGCTGAGCCCAGCTCAGGGATGCCAAGCTCGCTCCTGGCTTTGTGGCTAATGAGATGCCAGCACCAGGCTGGGGATAAATGTGCAATATATCCCCGAAACAGCCTGAACAATAGCCATGGTGGATTACAGGCTCCTCTGAATATATATCTGCATATATATATGTGTGCGTGTGTATGGGAGAGCCACATGAATACGTACACGTGTCTGTAATCTCCTTCTTGCCATTGATGAATCACGAGCCATTAATATTTCACAGAGAAAGAATAAACGCAGGGATTGAAAGAGGAGCTGAACCCCCAGGACGTCATCTCCAGCCCTCCTGCCGCTGCTCCCGAGAGGGCCCATGGGGACTCAGGGGGGCTTTGCTCCCACCCGGGACTGGGTGCCAGTGGCATCGGCACAACGGGGGTGCAGCCCCCCAGCTGGTGTGCAGGGGTACAGTCTGCAAACAGAGTGGTTTGCTTTGGGCTACTGGCTCTCTTTGGGTCAGTAGTGTTGGTGGAGAAGAGCAGCATGGGGCATCTGTGTTTTCGCTGCCGTGGTGGCTTCAGAGCTGTCCCCACATGTCCCAGGTACTTCTTGGGTGACCCACCCTCTCTCTGGACAAATGGGGTTTTGCACACGTGTATGTTCACAGAATCACAGATGGTTTGTGTTGAAGAGCCCTTCCCAGCCCCCCAGTGCCCCCCCTGCCATGAGCAGGGACATCTGCACCAGCTCAGGTTGCTCAGAGCCCCGTCCAGCCTGGCCTGGGATGTCTCCAGGGATGGTTCAGCCACCCCCTCTCTGGCCAACCTGGGCCAGGCTCTCACCACCCTCAGGGCAACAATTTCTTCCTCATGTCCAGCCTGAATCTCTCTCCTTTAGTTTAAAACCATCACCCCTTGTCCTATTGCAACAGTTCCCTGTCTGCCCCTAAAATAAAGCACATGCTGAAGCTTTTTATTGACTTAAACTTAAAAAACAATCAGATATGTGAGCACCAAGCTGCAGCACCTGGCTGTTAGAGCTGCATGCTGGCCATGAGCCGCGGCTGGCCCCGGGGACTGCGTTGTCACCTCAGGGATGGCTCCAGGCCGAGTTGGCTGCCGGCAGGTTTGAGTTCCCCCCCCTGCTCTGCACCAGCAGAACTGGGTGAAAAAAACCCTGGCAGGGAGCTGAGCCCTGAGCCTGGAGGGTGAGAACCGGTGGTGGCCCCAGCCAGTGCTCTCACCCATCCCAGCACCGCACTGGGGGGGCCCGGGGGGGTTTGCAGAGCAGGAAAAACGCTGCCAGTTAACGCAGCCAGAGTCAGGATGGGGCTAGTGGGGGTTCTGCATCGCTGCCCTGGACCATCCTGCTGGTGCCGGTCCCTCCCAGGCTGGTGCTGCCCTGGCACAGGGGGGCTGTGGCAGTGCCCCACAATGGGGTATTGTTCAGCTCCTGTAATTTATGCTTCCTCCCCAGGCTTGCCCAGGCTTTCTCAGGAGCCTCGATGAGCCCTCACTGCTGCAGCACAGGGCTGGTCCCTTCTTGGGGGTGAGCTGAGCCTCCCACAGCCGCCCCAGCAGGGACTTGGGGGGTCCTGCCTGGGTGATGCATGTGTGGGCACAGGCTGGGGAATAAAGCCCAGCTCCAGCCCTTCGTTAGGGCTTTATTAGCTCATCAAGGGCTGTCCTGCCCCAGGAGCAGGACACACTGGGACAGCCAGAGCCTGCTCCATCACAGATATCCCCGAGAGCATCCCGGGGGCTGTGGGGAGTCCCAGGCAGGCGGCTAACAACGCATGGACTAATTAGCCACTTCTGTCATGACAACCCACCCTTTAACAGGATTGCTGCTCTTAGCTGGAGCAGAGCTGATCCCGCTTTGCAGAAAGACCCAGCTCGTTAGCAGGATTAATGCCAACCAGGGCTATAAGGGAGCTGCCCGGCTTCCCTGCTGTGCTTTGCCCTGGGGTTTCCATCCTCCCCGCCCAGCTGCTGGGGAAGGGGCTGCCCCAGCCCCGCTGTCCCTGCTGTCCCGTTACTCAGCAGATTCCCTTTCCTCACGTCTATTTTTACGCTGCTCTCTGGGACAGAAACCTGAGCCCCTGCCTTGCCCTGTGCCCGGAGACACGACGTGAGCTCCCGCCTGGCTCCCAGCACAGGACCCTTTCCTCCTGGCAGCACTGAGAAGGAGCAGCAATTCCCAATTCCCAGCTTTTTCACCCTAAACTTTGCACCTGCAGCTTCCCCTGAGGGTTAAAGAGCCACATCCTTGGCAACACCAGGTAGAAAAACAGGCTGAAGGCTTTCCCGTGCCTCGCAGCTACTTATTTATTCTGTGTTTTACTGTGTCTGTGTTGCAAATCCTGGGCTGGGGTGGGTGGGGGGTGTCAGGGCCCCCACTTGCTGTTGGGTGCTCTGTGAGGTCCCCATGGTGTAGAAGTGGGACCACAGTGCTGATGGTCGCCCTGGGAAACAAGCCTGCAGCCCTGAGTTTGTGCCGGGGCACCGGGAGGGCTGCGCTCACCTGGGTGGCGTTTAGGCAGCTGGCACCTAGAGAGCTGGAGGAGAAATCATCCCTTCAGGGCACAGGGTGGTGTGTTTGGGCATGTCAGGGTTCTGAGCATCACTGCAGGTCTCCAGGGGGTGAGTGGAAGACCCTGTGCCCCTGATCCTAGGGGCAGCCATGGGACAGGGATGCTCTGTGGTACCTGGTGACACCACGTCCCCATTTCCAGCTGGTGGAGAGAAACAGCCCAACAACCTGACACTGGGGGTGAGCCTTCGGCCTCTCCTCCCTTCCTCCTCTACTAGCAGCCCATTTTTTGACCCTAAGCATGAAAGCAAGTGCTTCTGCCCACATCACCCCCTGCACAGCCAGGGCAGGGGAATGCCTGGAACATATATATATAACATGTTGTTATACCAGGTCATGTAACAACTCTATAAGCTCATGGGCTGTTCAGGTGAGATGTGAGGAAGAAATTGTTGCCCTGAGGGTGGTGAGAGCCTGGCCCAGGTTGGCCAGAGAGAGGGTGGCTGAACCATCCCTGGAGACATCCCAGGCCAGGCTGGACGGGGCTCTGAGCACCCTGAGCTGGTGCAGATGTCCCTGCTCATGGCAGGGGGGGCACTGGGGGAGCTGGGGAGGTCCTTCAACACAAACCATCTGTGATTCTGTGAGGGGCTTTGTAAAGGTCTCTTAGAAAATCATGCTCCATAAATACCTTCTTATCTTGGGGGCTTTTGCGGCACTGAGTTTGCTGGCTGCTGTGGCCACGGGCACCTGGGGATGCCCTAAGCTTGGGGACCATCTGTCCCCCTGTGGCTGCTGGCACCATCGAGTCTCTGGTGGCCTTGGCTGCTAACCTGTGATGGGGAGGGATGTGGGAGGGGTCAGTCACCCCCAGGCTCGTGGACGCTACAATTTGCGTGGTGCCACCACGGCGGCCAAGCCCGGGTTGTGTTTCACCCGCTGCCGGCTATTTTCAGGCCTGCAAATCCGATGGGTGATAACGCTTGCGACTGCATGTGTGTGGGAAAGTTGTTTGCTGAGCAGCAGGTCTTTCCTCAGCCTGCCGTGCTGCTTGCTTTGTTAGAATCTAACGTTCTCTTCTTTTCAGCTGCTTGTTCCATGCAACCCCCCTCCAGCATCCTGGTTGGGTATGGCTCCTTGCTCACCCATTGCATGGGGTGGAATTTGCTGCTGGATTTAGCCCATAGCATCCTACCCCATGGTGACAGGTCCCTTTTCCCTATCTGGAGCCCCAAAAACCCAACATGTTCGGCTGCTTCTGAGTTAATTTTGCATTTAGAGCAGCACATCCACACTGGTGCCTTGGCTCTGCATTGGTTTTGTAGCCCACACATTGTGATTCCCATTTGCTCCCCACATCCATAGGGATGGGGGGAGGCTCTGGGCAGTAACGGTGGTGGAAGGAGAAGGTTTCGGCCTTGGGGATCCCTTGTTCTGCAGCTGGGTAAATGCTCTTGGTTTCCCCCAGGTCCTGCCCCTGGGCTCGTCTTGGAGCAAACCTGCCCTGGGTGCTGGGAGGAAAATAAATTGCCCCATTATTTGCATTTTCTCCCACACCTTAAATACAATGCATCTGGCAGGAGAAGGGCCCCTGGGTGCTGGTTGCCCACACCTGGTGGGTGCAGACTCAGCCTCCTGGGGAGCACCGTGGGACTGTTTTTCCCAGGGGAACAACACAGGGACTGTCCCTGGACCCAGCGGTGAGCAAGGGGACATGGTGATGGGTTGAGACCCTGGGCTGGGTGATGCTGAATGGGGCTCTGCTGTGGGGATGTGTGCTGGGGTGTCTGTTGTGCTTTTTAAGGGGGGGGATTTGGAGGCTGAATGGCTGGGAAGGTCATGTGTACCTTCTAAAGGGGCAGATGAAGGGTAATGAAACTGGTCTGGAGCACAAGTGTGATGGAGCGGCTGAGGGACCTGGGGGCTTCAGCTGGAGAACAGGAGCTGAGGGGAGACCTTCTGATCTCTGAACTGCCTGAAAGGAGCTTGGAGCCAGGGGGGTCGGGCTCTGCTCCCCAGGAACAAGCGCCAGGAGCAGAGGAAACGGCCTCAAGTTGCGCCAGGGGAGATTGAGGTTGGATGTGGGAACAATTTCTTCCCCAAAGGGCTGTGGGGCATTGGAACAGGCTGCCCAGGGCAGTGCTGGAGTCACCATCCCTGGAGGGCTGGACAGACGGACATGAGGTTCTCAGGACATGGGGCAGTGCCAAGGGTGGGTTAACGGTTGGACTGAATGATATTGAGGGGCTTTCCAACCAAAATGTTTCTATAAAAACTGTTGCAGAGGCTCAAAACCCTCTTGCCTTTGGAAATAAAGTGGGGAAAGCAAAGGTTTTGCCTGCAAATGTTTGGGAGGCTGATAAAATAACAACTGCCACTTCAGGAGCTGCTGCCCATGCTGCATCCCTCCAGATCTCCTGTTCTGCTGGAGGTGTCCAAGCCCCTTCTCTCAATGCCTTTAGTCAATTATATAATTTTCCTGTATATGGGTGCACAGCACCATTTTCACCTGTCCCCACCTTGTTTCTGTGAAGCCGGTTGATGGGCAGGGATGGATTCTGCTTCTCCTGGGAAGCTGGAGCTGGGATGTAAAGGCAGAAACACTGAATTGCCCCAATGCATCTGCTCCAAGGCGGTTTCTCAGAAGTATTTTGCATGGAGACTTGTTGTTAAAATGTCCCTGGTGCAGAGCAAAGGGGACTCACCAGCTTTGGAGGAAGAAAACGCCGGGTTAAATTGCTCAGAGCCAGATCAAAGCGGGGTTTTGCAGGTGAACAGTGAGCAATGGGAGGACGTGCAGCAGAACACCCCTGCTCTCGAGAGCAGCATCTGAGTCACCTTGGGATGGGAAGGGCTCGTGTGAAGTGCAGCAGGGACCTGCTCACTAGGTGTTGACAGCAAGCAGGGCAGGATGCTTTCAAAACTATTTTGATTTTACAAGGTTTGGGTTCCTTGGGGTTGAGCTGAGGCTTCTGGGCAAGAGAGACACAGCTATGGTGCAAAGCCAGGGTCAAGAGCACCCCTCCCTGCTCAGGGCTGGAGGGCTCTTGCTTAGGGTTAAAGTCTCTTAAATTTAAAGAAAATAGCAAATTTCCTCTGCACTGGCCGAGCTGGGGAAGCTCAGGAGCTTTGCAGCAGCCAGACCTGATCCTGAATCAAGGTGCGGCTCTCCCATCGCTGGTCAGATGCTGGATGGGGAGACTGGAGGGCAGAGAAGACAATAGTGTCCTTGCTGATTATTTAATCTTGAAGCACTGGTTTAATTAATGTAGCAACTCTTGGATGCATCCTAATCCTCTGGTCACACCTGACTTTGCATCACGCAGGGGCTGGATCCGCTGCAAGGAGCCCGTGCGCACCTTTCTGCTCTCCCTCGCTTTGTAGCTGAGAAAAAAATCAATGCAAACCCCTTCAAGATGCCTGGAAAGACCCGTTATCTCCCGATCGAGCCGGGAAGGTGAAGTTTAAACAAAACCCCACTGCTGCGTCAAGGACGAGAGCTCCTTGCCTGCTCTGCCGGGGCTGGGCTAACAAACCAGCTCCTTCCTTATACACATATGTAATTCCTTTGGTCTAAGGCAAAAAGCCCCGTGCTGTGGTGTGGAAACAGCCTTGTCCCTGAGTCTGTGACTTGTTCTGCTTTGCAAAGAGCATTTTGCAGAGGGGAAGGTCCTGGTCCCCGTTCACATGTCCCCGGGAGGGACATACAGCCTGTTTCTACAGCATCCAGGGTCTGCTGGGCTTTCTCCTTATTTTTTCCCATTAATTGCATGTTTTAAACCTAAATCTGTTGCTTGCTCTCGCTCTTACCCTCTTTTCCAACCTTACCAGTTGTTCTGAGGGAGAAACAGACCCCAAACCACTAAATGCCTGAGAACTGGCTGAAATAAAACCCCATTGTGCCATTAGGCGGCTTCCACGTGGGGAGGTTAAAAGTTATTGAATAACCAAACTCCTCCATCAGCCGCCGGTTGTTGCCACAGACAGTCCACGGGTATTTTGGTCACCTAAAACCAGGAGCAACATCCCCACCTCACCTCAGCCCTGGGGAGCCCAAGGGGACACCCTGGTTGGGGTGATGGGCAGCGTGAGTCCTGGGAGGCGCTGGCCATGCCCTGGGTGGGGGACGGGGACACCGCAGGGCCCCACTGAGGGCAAATGCGACCGTGGGAAGCTGGTTGTGGCTGCGCAGCCGGCTCAGCACCATGCACGCAGCCCCCCCGCAGCTCCCCCTGTCCCCCCCCCCCGCCCGCTCCACCGCCGGCAAAGCCCTTCGGACGGCTCCAGAGCGATGGAGTCGGTCTGTGCCTTTTGTTTGCTCTTGCTTTTGGGGCTGAAACCCCGCGGGGGGGGACAGTGGGGGCCTCGGCCAAGCGGCATCTGCGGCGGGGGCGAGCGGGGCACGATGCCCAGAGCTCTGCGGACACAAGTAAGGATGGGGACACCTGTGGGGTGGGTGGGGGGAGGATGGGGGTGGATCTGAGTGGTTGGGTGGGGTGAATGTCTTTGGGTCCCACCCCGCTGGGAGGTTTCCAAGCCTGGGGACACCATGGTTTGTTCAGGATGGGATTGTGGGGGTCAGCTTGTCCCCACCTCCCCATCTCCTGATATTCCCTTAGCCCAGGAGGGATCACTTCTTGTCTCTAACTCTCCACGTGCATCACTTGTTACATCCCTTCTCCCATGGAACAAGCGCCAGGAGCAGAGGAAACGGCCCCAAGTTGCGCCGGGGGAGGTTGAGGTTGGATGTGGGAACAATTTCTTCCCCAAAGGGCTGTGGGGCATTGGAACAGGCTGCCCAGGGCAGTGCTGGAGTCACCAGCCCTGGAGGGCTGGACAGACGGAGACGAGGTTTTCAGGACATGGGGCAGTGCCAGGGCTGGGTTAATGGTTGGATTCTTGATCTTGAGGGGCTTTGGCTTCCAACCAAAATTATTTTATGTTTGGCCTTTGCAGGGTGGGTGGGGGCCGGTGATGTTGTCACCATCCCTTTGGCTGGAGCAGGAGATCGGTAGCTCCTTCAGCTCAGTGGGTTAGTGGGTTGGGGTCTGCAGAGTCATTTTATACACTGGAAGCCTAAAAATCCCCCACATGTGCATCTTTTGGGACCTTTAGCTTCTTCTCCATGCCACAGGCTGGTGAGGTATGCTCTGCTTTGATTAACCACAGCAAATTTTCAGCACATGGGCGAAGTGATGTGGGGCACAGAGGGGTGGCCATGGGGTCTGGAGGAATAAAAGCAGCTGGGGGTGGGGGGGTGCCCCCCCAGCCTGTGCAGCAGCTTTTGCAGCGAGGCGTGAGCTCCTTCCCCCATCCAGCAAGAGCCTCATCCTGCAAACCGCGTCGGCACGCAGCTGCTCCGTCTTCCTGGGAAGTCCTATTGATGCCAAAGCAATTCTGAGCCGGGGAGGGGAATGACTGAAGTTATCCAGGGCTGCGTGCGGCTGCAGATGTGGGGTCCTTACCCACCCCCCCCACACACACTTCTCCTTGATTTTTGGGGAGGGATTCAGAGACTGTGATCAAAAGCTGGAGTCGTCGTCCATCTGCTTCTGACAACCTGAGCGCTCGCTGGCAGCTTCTGTATTCAGAGCATTGAATTCCTCAATAATTAGAGGGGCTTTTTTTGCAAAAAAAAACCCCAAAAAACCATCTGGGCTTTTTCATGATGGGAATGAAAAGCCAAGGTGGGTGTGGGAGGGGGGCAGGTGGATTTTCAGCCTTAGCAACCCAAATCTTGAAATATTACATCAGCGCCGAAGAGGTGTAATTAAGTAGGAAACAAATGAGCCCAGCTAATCTGTTTTGCTTGTTTGAGCTTAACGGAGTGCAGAAAACAAACAGAGGCTGAATGATGAATGAGACTTTATTTTTTTAAAGGGTTTTTCTTTCTTTCAGCCCCGGGGGGTGTTGGGATGTGGGTCAGGAAACTCGGCCGCTCTCCCCCGCGGCTCGGAGGCCACCGGAGGCCGTGTGCCGGCGCTCGCCGTTTGCCTGTTTCTTGCTTTAATTGGCTGCTTTGCCAAGCTGGTTCCCTTGGACACGTTCCCGGAGGGATGGAGATGGATCTCCACGCCGCTGTTCCCTGCACAGGGGGGTATCAAAGGCGTGTCCCCGTGCCCTTTAGCGTGGGTTCCGTCGCCATGTCCCCCTGCTCGGCTGCACCCCAGGAGCTTCCATGTGTCCTCGGGAGAATGAGTCCCTGCCCGAGGTTATCTTTTGGCATAGGTGTTTTGGTTGCCATAGCGCAGGGAACTGATGCTGTCAGTGCATCCTTGGGGACCCCACAGCTCCCCATCCCTCCTGCCGCCTCCCCAGCCACCCCATGAGGGACAGGGGGATGTGCCCCCAGCTGTGAAGCCACTGATGTGGGTGATGTTTCGCAGCCCTTTGAACACCCCAAAGGGCTTCGGCAGTTTGGCAGCCTGATCTGGCTGAAGATGTCCCTGCTGATGGCAGGGGGTTGGACTGGATGAGCGTTGAAGGTCCCTTCTAACTCAAACTATTTTATGATGTTATGACTGTGCTGCTCCTTCTCGGTGCCCAGCTCTGCCCCTGCTGCCTGCACCTTCCCCCTGCTTTGGGGCGGCTGTGGCGGGAGCAGGGCTGGCTGCTGTTTGTTTGCTCCGTGCACCCGTGTGCTTTTGGGCTCCGGCGGTGGCACGAGGTGCCAGGAGCAGATGGCAGCCATCGGCCGGGCTTTCTCTCAAATCCCTGTGGCTCCTGGCACCGTGCTGGGCCGCAGCTCCCGGCAACCCCCTCGCTCCCGTACCACTCTCCGGGGAAATAACTGGTTTGTTTTTTCTCTCTTCTTTGAGAACGTTGCATCTAAGCCCCCTCTGTGACCCACTGAGCAGTGTCTTGCTGTGATTTACAGTGTGATGCTCTGTGCCAGGGACCAGAGGGGACCTGGCGTGGAAAGGGTTTGTGTCACAGGCAGATGGGTCTGAACCACTTGCCCATCAACCGGTGTCAGCAAAGACCCTGTTCCCCCTCCCACCCTCTGGCCAAACCTTCCAGAAATGTATATAACACCAGAGGAAATGAGCAACTCTCTTGACCCCAGGGAGGGTGGGTGACCATGTGCCATGGGGAGGAGTGGGAGCTTAGCTGGGTGGGAGGGAGCATGCAGGGTCCTGGGGGGCTGTTGGTAAGTGGGGTCACCCCCGGATGGTGGGTCTGGCCACTGCCATGCTAGTGTTGAGACCCTCCCTGATGCGGGGTACATGTCTTCCCGGGCTGCACTGTGACCCCAAAATATTTGGATGCTCTCAGTGAGCCCCAAATTATTTCATGGTGGAGGTGATACTCCCCGTGAGCCCCAAAATATTGCACAGTGGAGGGGATGCTCCCAGTGAGCCCCAAAATATTGCAGGGTGGAGGGGATGCTCCCAGTAAGCCCCAAAATATTGCACAGTGGAGGGGATGCTCCCAGTGAGCCCCAAAATATTGCAGGGTGGAGGGGATGCTCCCAGTGAGCCCCAAAATATTGCAGGGTGGAGGGGATGCTCCCAGTAAGCCCCAAAATATTGCACAGTGGAGGGGATGCTCCCAGTGAGCCCCAAAATATTGCACAGTGGAGGGGATGCTCCCAGTGAGCCCCAAAATATTGCACAGTGGAGGGGATGCTCCAAGCGAGCCCCAAAATAATGCAGGGTGGAGGGGATGCTCCCAGTGTGCTGGTGGTGTCTGTCCTTCTCTGCACCTCCCCAAACTACCCTCATGCTTCCTTTGCACCTGCACTTTTGGTCCTGCACCTTTAGGCTGTTTTAAAGCTCTTTGCCAGGGCTGTGTCCCCAGCAGCCCCCCTTTTCCCCACAGCAGGAGGATGCTGAGCCCCCCACAACACATCTGCCTCTCCCCCCAGCCCTGCCCTGGCCTCCCCTCACCCCCCCACCAGCCACATCACATCTCCTGCCCCCGGAGAGTCTGGGAAATTGGGAAAAGGCCAAAATGAAACAAGTTTTCCCGTCCCCTCCTGGGTGACAATTTCAAGCCCGCAGGAGCTCGGTGCCCGCCGGCCAGCTCCTGTATCCCAGAACCCCGCCAAGGGCAGCACCAGCCCCTGCCTCCACCACAACCAGTCCAAGCATTTGCTGTATTATTATTTTTATTATCATTATTGTTATATTTTTTTAAATCTTGTTTTTTCTCTGCCGTGAAAAGGCGGGTGCTGTTTATTCGCCAGCGCCGCAGTTGGCTGCCTTGTTTCAGGCGTGTTGCGGTTCTCTCCAAGTAATAAGAGCATCTCTGGAAGAGAAAATTGAGCAACTCAGTAGCAGGCGGTGTCTTCCTCACCGAGTGAGGGTGTTTATCCTCCTCGTTTTGTTTCAGATGAATAAATTTGCCAGACAGCAATGATATTAGCCGCGTCTCAAAGACTTTATCAATTTGCAGTTGTCTCTCCACTGATAGTTTTTTATTGAACTGTCTGAGATGATTTCCAAAGAGAGGACTGCAATTTAAACTATTAAGTAATTTGGGAGAGCAATTAGTGTTAATCTGGAAACTCCCTGTGTTGCTCCCGAATAAATCAACCTCTCCATGAGAGCCACGCTGAAAGAGCCAGGGCTGATTTATGCAAAGGGGTGTGATTTTGTTCGGGAAAACAACAAGGAACAAGTTTCTTGCCTGGAAAACTTTAATGGGACGGTGTTGTGGTTTGGAGGGTGTTGGGGTCCAGCTGGGGGGATGCAGCATATGGACTCAAGTTGCACCAGGGGAAGTTGAGGTTGGATGTGGGGAACAATTTCTTCCCCAAAGGGCTGTGGGGCATTGGAACAGGCTGCCCAGGGCAGTGCTGGAGTCACCAGCCCTGGAGGGTTGGACAGACAGACATGAGGTTCTCAGGACATGGGGCAGTGCCGGGGCTGGGGGAACGGTTGGACTCGATGAGCTAGAGGGGCTTTTTCAACCAAAATGATTCTGTGATTCTATGATACTACAGGAGATCATGTCAAAGGCCTCGCTAAAGTGAAGTTACGCAGCTTGCACTGCTTTGCCTTGGTCCACAGAGCCCATCATCTCACCCAGGAAGGTGATCTGGTCCATTGGCCATGATTTATACCAAACAAATCCCTGCTGGCAGTTCCCAACGCCTCTCTTGTCCATCATAGATGGAAACAGCTTCCAGGAGGATTTGCTCCATCCCCTTCTCAGACAAGCTGAGCAGGCTGAGGTTCCCTAGATCATTCTTGCTGGACAATGGGTGACATTTGCCTTTGTCCTGCCCTTGGGACGCTCCTGTGATCCCGAGCATCGCCCAGCGACAGCAGCATCCTTGGGCGAGGACAGAGCGGGGGGTGACAGCAGCCCCAGCGGAGCAGATTGGCCATCCCAGCCCTGCTCTCCCTCACCTTGCCTCTCTCCTCAAGGTCAGCCCAGGCAAGATATTTCTGTTCACGGGGAGCATGACGGCATCTCGCGAGCAGCAGCCTGGACAGCCTCCACCTCTCCTCTTTGGAGCTATTGCGGTTTTCTGGTGGCTGCTGGTTCCCCATTCCAATACCTTCGTAATCCACTAAGGGACCTCACATCTCCCTTCTTTCTTTTTTTCTTCTTTTTTTTTTCTTTTTCTAAAACAATTAGCTTGGCTCAAGCCCTCTGCAATACATCAATTAATACAAGCTGTGGCAGTAAATTAAAGGGAAACAGGAACAACTATGCTGGGATTAGGTCACTGAAACTATAAACTTTGGACCAAATCAGATTTCCTTGGGAAGGGAAATGGACAGCGGTGATATGTCAAGTCCTGAGATGAGACAGGCTCAGAGCAGCTTTCCAGAATCTCCTGACTTGGCCGCTGGATGCCAGAACTTCTTCCCCAGGGAAAGTTTTGGGGCTGCCAGACCCTGTTTCTGTTTAGAAATGCTTGGATGGCCAAACAAACAAAGAAGAGAGAGAAAATGGCAAAGAGGGTGGGGTGAAGCGTTGGGCAGGGTATGGGGTGTAGCTGTAGCAAGACTTGCTGCCCAACAGGTTTCCCGGCTCAGGCCCCGTATCTCCCCTGCGGTGGCTGATGCTCTTGGATGTTGTACATGGTTATGTTAGAAAGTCAGACTTCTTCATTCCCAGCTCTCCAAGTCACATTTCTGTCCTGCACGGCAGTGGTAGGGAGCGATGCTGGGAAGGGTGATGATGCTCGGAGGAAGGCAGAGTGTTCACACCTCTGCGCCAGCTCCATCCGCAGCCAAAATGGGCTAAACAATCCTCCCAAAAGCTGCAGGAACTAGTACAATGGCAATTTCTGCACTGAGGGAGCGAGAGCATCCCTGCACAAGTGGTGCCTCCCCCTGCCCATCCTCTGCCCCTCACTGTCAGTACCCAGGACAGACAGACTGACAGACAGAGCTCATCTCTCATCCCCCTGTGTTCCTAGTGATCCGAGGCTGGTGGAAAGGGGGTTCACACCCCCGCTGGGTGCTCTTGCCAGCAGGAATTATTCCAGCCTGCATATTCTCATTAGCCACATCACCGCCTCATCCCTTTTGGCCTCTTACTCAATCCTTGGCTTCAGCGAGACGCTGCAAACTGAATTACACAGTGCGTGCCTGAGCGAAACTTTTCCTACTGCCGGCTCTGCATCATTCCTCCCTCCTCGCTTCCCACAGCTTTTCTCTTCGCCCCATGCTTTGTCACCAGGCTGGTCGTGCAAAACCCATGATGTCCCCACCACCTTGGTGGGAGCATCCCTCTCTCCCTGTGAGCACAAACCTCCACTTGCTGCTGCTACCTGACCCCCAGCATTTAACCACTGCCCACGCAGCTTCGTTAGCAGTGGTGTGAAGGCCACCGCATCCCTTCACCTGCAGACAAAAGTTTGCTAATGATGGAAACCTCTGCTGGTGGAGCTGGAACAGCGTGGGAGCCGTGGGGACAGGGCTGCGGTGCTCTGTCTTGAAAAAACAACCCTATGTGGCCTTTTATTTCCTTCAGTATAATGATGTTTCTCAGACACCTCAGCTCATTTGGAGCATCAAAGTTGGGAGTCAATGTTCTGGGTTCCTTGTGCTGTCAGAGAGGAGAGACGTGGCTGGAGGTGGGGCTGTGATGGGTTCCAACACCTTCCATAGAATCACAGATGATTTGTGTTGAAGGGCCCTCCCCAGCTCCCCCAGTGCCCCCCCTGCCATGACAGGGACATCTGCACCAGCTCAGGTTGCTCAGAGCCCCGTCCAGCCTGGCCTGGGATGTCTCCAGGGATGGTTCAGCCACCACCTCTCTGGCCAACCTGGGCCAGGCTCTCACCACCCTCAGGGCAACAATTTCTTCCTCATGTCTGGCCAGAATCTCCCTCCTTTAATTTAAAACCATCACCCCTTGTCCTGTTGCAACAGGCCCTGCTCAAAAGTCTGTCCCAATATTTCTTATCAGCCACTTCTAAGTACAGAAAAGCTGCAATAAGGTCTCCCTGGAGCTTCTCTTCTCCAGCTGAACACCCCAACTGTCTCTGCCTGTCCAGGGCTCCCACCCCTCACTGGAGAAGGACCAGAGCAGGTTACAGTCCCAGAGGACCTGGGCATCTGCAAGACTGCACCCTATGTTTGTTGGTGTGGGCTCTGCCATGGCCAAAGCTCCCTGTAGCAGATGTATGATGGAATAAGGTCGAGTAGATATGTGCTGGAGTAAAGTAGGTGAGAGCAGAGTCTTGGCAAACTTGGTTAACCCAGTTTCCTGCTTCTTACTTTTGGTGAGACTAAAGCTGTGTCACCTCTCCTGGCTCCAAGTGAAGGCAAACCTGGCAAATCCTCCCCATGTTTCACACTCCTTCTTTCCAAGGTAACACTTGGAGTGATGCCACTGAGACAATTCCCATCGAATTCATCGGTCATTGTAGGCAGAAGTGTTTTGCAATGTTCCTGCTTTGCCAAGCATGTCGCCGGCTCCAGGCTGGCTTGGGAAAGCTGGATTTCCCATCTTCAGCCCGACATCCCTGCAGCTGCTGCTGGGGACAGCGTTGGCTTTCTCTCCATGTACAGACTGGTGTGGTAATGAAAGGCTGGAAGCACATTTGTGACGAGAGGCAGATGTTCACCCCTGTGAAATCGCAGAGGTGGTTTCATGCACAATTTATTGCTCTTTCACCACGTCTTCCTGGTATTGATTGGGGGCAGGGATGGGAGAAGCAAAGAGATGTCAGCATCACTGAAGGCAAAACCTGATCTCGGCTGTTCTGGTGGCCCCTCATAACTTGGCTTCTTTCTTGAACTTCTCCTCTGAATTATTTGTTCTAAACCCTCTTGATGACAGAGAGCTGATCCAAGAAAACATGTTACTGTGCAATGTGATGCCAATTGAAAACCTTAATGTCCATGTAGACTCCAAGACTGACATCAGAAGGACCCTCAACCAACTTAGACAAGCATCTCGGTACTGGTTCAGGTGTAGCACACGGGGTATGTCCCATTAGATGCTGTGGCAGAACTTGCATTACTCCGACATCTTGCTTATGCTTCTCCTTCAACATGCACCATTGAGTAAGAATGAGCCATGAGGCTGGAAGAGGCCAAGAAAGCAAAACAAAGTGGGATTTGTAGCTGGAAAAAAGTGGGATTTGTAGCTGGAGAGCCTGGGATAACATCTGCTCAAACCTCTGCTAGCAGTGCACATGTTCGCAAAGCCTCGGTCTTTGGCTCTTCTTGATCTTTCCTTCTCCTTGTCCAGCTGCATCTTGGCTTCCCAGGGCTGCTCGGGGTTTTCTGGGGTCCTCGAGCCGTGGTGGGGAGCGGAGCCGACGGCAGCGAGATGGGGAGGTTCAGCCCCTGGCTAATCCTGTTAGGAAGCCAGTGGTTATTGCAGGGCTTCCAGTGGGACCTGCTAAATGAGCCGTAATTCTGTAATGAGATTTCCTTTTCCCGGCCAGACTAAATGTTCTTGGCCAGTGGGAATAGAAGGTCGGGGGGGAAGAAAAAAATAGAGATAAAGAAGAAAGGGAGGGGGAAGCCTGTCTCAGGCTCCATCCATCTCGATGGTATCGAAGATGTGAGGAGCTCTCAGACATGCCGGGTTGATGCAGCTCAGGACAATCGGCTGCCCTGTCCTCCCCTACGGGAGGTTGATAGAACCCTGAGAGCAAGAAAAAACACATTTGAGGTTGAGATGTTGCTCCAAAATTCAGCGAAGGTGAGAGAGAATTCTTTACAAACCAGCAGGGAAGGGGAAACAGGCTGCAGGGAGAAAACACACCTTAGAAAGACAGTGATTTCTTTGTAGGGAAGCTGAATTTACACCAAGGAGCATCCAAGGTGTGTTTTGTTCTGACTTTTAGCTACAAGGGGGACAAGCCAGCAGCCTCCAGCTCTGCCCTAGGAGGTCTCAGGGTGTATTTGCAGGCAGAGTCTGCAGGGAGGGATGCTTCGGGCTGGGGCAGCTCAGCACCAGTCCTGTGCCAGTTTGGCAGTGGGACACCAGTGTCACTGCAGCCCTGGTGCTTTGGCTGGGGTGAAGCCAGGACAGAGATGACCTGCAAAAAGCATTTGTTTTTTGTGAAAACCTGTGGTGGAAGCTGCCATGAGCTCAAAGACCGTCCACTGGTCCTGCTGGACCACTGTCCCCACACTATGCCAGCGGATGGGGACAGTTGCTCCCTCAGGGACACGTGGGGACCACTGCACCAAACACCCCTTCCCTGGGAAGAGCTGCCCTCCCAAAATGCATAAGACAACGTGTTTCCGATTCAAACAGCTCCTCTTGCTCCCAGCGAGGGGCTCTGGGGAGCACTGGTGTGACCCTTTGCTCCCCAACAAGGTGGGAGTCCCCACTGCTGAGCCCCCATGGGTGGCATTGGTGGCAGGAGTGACATTTGGGTGGCACAGGGGACACACCTGGGTACAGGACCAGTGCGACCTTGGTCACTGGGTCAGCCACCAGTAGTGCAACTGGTGCAACCGCAGCCTCTGCTAAGGCCACGTCCCTCCCCTCCTCCTCCATCAGCTTGCATGCAGGTGCTCCCGAATGTCCCAAATTGGCCTCATTTCACCCCGGAATGAGCAGCCAGCCTCCCCTGGGGCAGGGCTGGGCTCTACGCTCCATTGCTTGCTCCAGTGCGGTCTCTCTGCTGGGAACCATTTTGGGGCTGGAAGCTTTTGATGCAGCCCAAAGAGATCCGCCTGCTGCAACTTGGTGTTTCGCAACAGCTCTTTTCTTGCTTGATCTTGCTTGTGCGATTTTTCTTTTCTTTCCGAGTGTCTGCCTCTCTAATTTATTCCTGTCTGAATGGCAAACAGAAGCTTTTGGTTTGCCAAGTCCCAGGCTGGGTTTCGCCAGCCATGGTTGATGCTTTGAGCAAGTGTTTTCCAGCCGTCCCCTGCTCCAGGGATTCCTGATGGTCCTTCAACCCCAGTGAAAAGCCCAAGCCTGGTCTCTCATCTAGCAGGCAGGTGAGGAGAAAGAAAAATGCTTTGATCTGATTATTTTTTGCTTTGAAATTTGCTTCCAGGGTGCTGCAAATTTGCTGGCTGACCCTGGCCCCTTCTGTGCCTCAGTTTCCCCCTTGATTGAATGGGGATTGGTGAGACGGGTGGTTGTTTTCAAGCGTTTCACGGGGTAGTGCTTCACAGATCCAAAGTGGTTTCTTCATTTGCTGGGCTATTTGTCCTGTTCACTATGTTTTTAGCCACAAAGCTTCCGCTTGGGCAGCATGGACATGTACCTCTTGCTCCTAGCTCACAGCCTGTTTCCAGGCCATCAGCTGCTCTTGCTGCAAATGCCTCCCTCAAATGAAGGAGAGGAAAATAAACTTGCTAAAAATAAGGTAAAAATCAGAGTGTTTTGGCTGCCAGCTCTCCTGGTACCTTCTGAGGACCTGTGCTCCTTCCCGACCCAGGACCGTTCGATATCGGTCTCACAGAGCAGGAAATGTTGCTGGGATGGAGATGGGTGTGATGGGGCTTGGTCTGTCCTGCTTTACCAACGCAGAGACAAAACCTGCGGGTCTCCGTTCTCCTGCTTGGGCTCTTTGATGTTTAGTGGTGAGGTGAGAGGAGGATTCAACCCATCTGACATGCAGCGGTGACACTGGGGACAGTGGTGAAGTCTTGAAGAGTCAAAACCACAACCCAATTTCTATGGCCAAAGGGCTTCTGCTAGCAGCCTGATGGCCAAGGGACTGTCCCCTGTGCCACAGTGGCCTTTGAAAGAGCCCGAGGGTGATGGTGGCACTACTCCCACTGGGACCTCACATTCCCTGCTTTGGGGACAAGGTGGGACCCATCAGGTCCAGAGCTGGGCTGGGAGCAGAAGCTCAAGCAGATGGAGCTGGAGAGCTGCAGAGCAGCGAGTCCCATAGCCGTGACCCGGGGGCCGGCGGATAAATCACCACCCGGCTCCGCACAAAGCGGCATGGAACAGCGAGGATATCCACAAGCTCGTTAGGTAAAGCCCTAAAGCGCATCGCTGCTGCCGGCTAAACCCGAGGTCAGATGTTAACATCGCAGCAATCAATTTAATCCAGACTTAACCGAGTCGTCTCGTAAGAGTCAAAGCATGTTAAAACGCAGCGGGGAAGGCGGGAGCCTGGACATAAAAGCAGTCAGGGCCCCTCCGGCGTTGCCCTGGCATGGAGAGCCAGGATTTCCTGGGATTTCACCTTTTCCCTCAACAAACTGGGCAGGATCTCAGGACTGGGCTGTGTGAGCCCATCAGGAAACCTCTCCTTGCTGGGACTTACCCATGGCCCAGCCTGGGAGGGGAACTCCAGCTAAAGAGGGAAGAAAACAGATTTTAACCCCCAAAAGCAGCTGGTTTGAGTTTTAGGGGTAACGATGTCACCCTTGCTGGAGTTACCATCACCCACTGGAGATATTGAGAAGTGGAGATCCTCCAGCTTTTAAACACAGGCACAATTTCCCTTCTCCAACAGCACCAAAACACTACAAGGTTTGGGGAGTTGGTTTTTCTTTTTTTTTAAAGGTACCTTTGGTACCACTTTCCTAAGGAAACAGGTTTATCCAGCTGTGCTGTGTTTATCCATCTACCCCATTCTAACGAATCCGGCTAATTTTGACCCAGTGTAATGGAAGGGTTGAGACTTCAAGAATACGATGTTGTGATTTGTATGAAAATGGGTCCCAGGTGGCTGGAATGAGCAAGACACTGAGATTTGGACTGAAATCCATGTGGCACCGGTGATCTCACAAGGAAACACCAGGGATGGTTTCAACCACAGGCAAAGTCTCCATCAACCCTATTAGATCCAACATCAGCCCTGCTCAGGGATCGGGTGCTAAGGAAGCTCTTGCAGGTGACACCGATGAGCAGCTCAGCCCTAATTCCCCCTTGTTAGTGGGGTCACCCTGATTTCAAGAACCTCAAACCAAAGAGGCTGTGGCTGGGCCAAGATTTGGTTGTGGGAGTCCCTTGCAGCCTGGGGGTAGGTGAATCACTGAGGGTGAGCAGTGTCTGGAGGTAGCCAAAAAGCTGCGAAGTCAGGGCCTGGCATGTTCAATCCTGCTGCCATGGCTTTGCATTGTGCTGTTGAGCTCTCCTGGCTGGGGCTGTGCTGGTCGGCTCAAAGTGAAGCAGTTTGTCAAGGGTTTGCTTCATCACGGTTTAACCAGGAGAAGCTGTTTAGTACCTTTAAATTACAGCAGCGTTTCAATATCCCATTAAAGTGATTCCAGAAATAAATCTAAATTCCTGGCATAGCTGCTGCAAACTTCTCCCCAGTCAGTGGGAAGGCTGAGCACTGTGTCTCTTTTGTTTGCTTCGTGGAAGAAAAGGGGGAGAAAAAACCCACAGTTCTGTCTCTCGACTACTTGTTTTTCTCCCTATTTTTTGGGGAGCTGCTGACTCACACGTTTAGGCTGGGAGAGAACCTTGGTTGCTGTTTGGCCGTGAACAAATGTGGCTGATTCAGAGGTGGGTGACCAATGTCTTTGTGTCCCCCTTCGCTTGCACATCCCCCAAGGGTTGTTTTAATTTTATTTGTTATATTTTTCTCTTCTGGGGCTGTGAGTAATTTGGGGGCTGGGATCAGCCTTCCACGTTCTCGCCTTTGCTTTGGTCTTTGCAGCTGGGGCTGCATCACTTTGCTGCTCCATCCAGGCTGGGTGATGTGATGAAGCTTGTTCCTCCTCGTGGGCTGCCTCAAATACCCCATTTCATTTCAGCGGGTCTGGAGGGCACCAGGGATGCTGGATCCTCCCTCCCCACCTGTCCTGCGGGGAGATACATGGGGGGCTTTGCTGGTGGGTAGCGGAGTATTTTTGGCTTCTTTTTTTTTTTCTTGCTCTTTTTTAGAAATTAAGAACTCGACAGCAGCTGTTTCTCTGCTTTTGGGTTTGCTTTGTGTTCTTTTTTTGCAATGAATGCTTTGCAGATTTGGCTTATCAGGCTCGTCAGGCTGCTCCGAGCCCCGGCCCTATTTACCCAGGGCGCTGCTTGACGCAGGGCCCTTTCCTGCCTTTGTCACCACCCACCCCCGGGTCCTCCGGTGATAACTTTTCATTTAAGATTAGGGATTTAGGTCTTTTTTGAAAGAGTCTTTAACCTACAGTCCTCTGAAATGTGTCACTTAATAGTAAAAATAAAAATAAATCTCTAAATATACTGCTTGACACAAAAGTGATTTTTCTAATTTGTAATTACCTCAATAATTGACCCAAAGGTTAAAAGATACCATTTGAGGGGGGGGGTTGATCCTGCTAGGAAGGAGCAGGCTGGAAACAGGGACTCAGATGGTATAAAGCAGGGGGAAGTGGCTGGTTTTAGCTGGCTCTAATGATCTCAATTCTGCTGATCGCAGTGGAGTCGTGTCGCTCCGCCACTGCCGAGCATCTGCCCCCAAACTTCCAGCTGCTGCTGGATGGCTCAGGCACTCGTGTTTCGAAACAGGGTTTGCATCTGAATCACCCAGAAGTAACTCGAACCCCTTTCAGCGAGATCTTAAAGCAGGTGTTTTGTTTGTTGGCTTTTAAAAATCTGTCTAAATTAGACCCGGATTTACAAGAAGTCCTTGAACTTGGGTGTGTTTGTTAGACTGCCAACGTGTCCTTAAAGTGATAATGAAAGCAATTTTGATGGAAAGGTGGTAGGGCTTGGGTGGAGGAAACATGTTGCTGTGGCTGTCAAAGGTAGCGGGTTCACATTTTGAAGTACAAACACAAGGGAAGACAGACAGGTACTTCTCTGCCCTGTAATAGCGATGAAACGTTAATTCATCCCCTTGGAATTTCTTGTTTGTGTGCTTCCATAATTTCATTTCTTTGGTGTCTGTACGAAGCTGGAGTTAGTTGAATGCCAGAAGCCAAATACTCTTCGACTAATATCTTTTTATTAGATTTTGTGTGCGCGTACGTGCCCACGTGTACGTGTGAGAGAGAGATCACCCTTTATAACCCACTTTATACCCTTGGAGGCAGTGACATACACTTGGAAAAAATCTTTCCAGCAGCATGTTTTGAACTGTAACCCCCAGTTCAGGGAGGTTTCAGACATAATGTTCAGTGGGATTTACAGGTGTCTTGTTGGAAGGGAGGGTGTTTTTGGGGAAAAGCTGAAATCGATGTTTGTGCTGATTAACTTTATGTCTCTGTCTGGTCACTCAGAGCTTCTGAAAGTGGAGAGCAAAGATTTGACCCCAAATATGCCTTGGAGCTGGCACAGGGATGTCTCTAAAACGCAGCTCCCTTGGCTCTTATTTTTTGAGGCAGTCTGGATTTAATCACACCCCAATGTTTTCCCCGTGCACCTTGCAGTGAGGATGATGCCAAACAACCCCCCAAGCCCAGGGTGTGCAGCATATGTGGAGTGACCGAGGGAGGAGGCAGCGGGACCCTCTACCTATATTTGTGCCCACAGCCAAAACTTCACCTGTGGGGTGAGAATGCAAAGCTCCATCTCAGCTGGGGACACCCCAGGCCCTGCTGCTCTGCTCGGGGCCAGGACAAGTGCGAAGGCTCACTGCCACCTCTAGGCAAGCACCAGCAAAGGCACTTGCTCTAAACTAGAACACGGACAGACAATCCTGGGATTTGTCCCAAATCGCCGCAGTCTCTGTGCCAGACCCCCCTCTCAGCTGTCTGTGTGTGTGCAGTTACATAGGCTCCTTAAGCTTCAGCATAAATATGTTTAGCCGTTTCTTTATTCCCCGGGCAGTAATCCCTCGAACACGTTTCGAGTTGCATAGAAATAGCAGCCGGCTAACTCCCGAGCCGCGGCTGCCGGGGATATTGTGTGTGTGATCTGTGCCGAGGCCGCGGTTTCCTGAAGATCTTAGCGAGCTGAGCATCCCGAGCGGCACGTTCCCACCGCCGGGCTGCGACCCCCCAACCGCTTGCCCTGGAGAGGGACCCATCGCCAGCTCCTCGATACACAGCCCAGCTCCTCGCTGGAGCCACGGCCACCACCAGCTCCTGAAAGAGAGGTGGGTGAGGGCAGACGGCAGCAGGAGAGGGGAAAATACTCAGATTCAGGGTGGGGAGGGAAGGAAACTTGGGTGAGCATTAGCGGCTGTGTTTATATTTGGCTTCTCGAACCGCTGGCAGCATATGGCCAGGAGCGAGCGGCGCTGAGCTGATTTCCGAGGAGAGAGGGAAGCGGGGAGCAGCTGTGTGAGGGGTAGGGAGGAGGCTGTACCCTCTCTCCAGCAGTTTTGGGGATAACTTGCTTGGTAGCATCGCTTGCATTTGCTTCCAGCTATGAGAAGGGAAGAAACAACTTCCACGGACAAGGCTGGGCTGGGTATGGGGGCGCTTCTCCAGAGCTGGGGTCTCTTCTCTGGGGCTCTCGGCTGCCCAAGTAGGATGAGGCAGGATTACAGGAGCACGCTCCCCATGGAGAAATTCTCTCCACAAATGTTCTTTGCTGGAGGAAGGAAGGTGCAAATGTTTGCAGTCACACCAAGAGCTGTGTGGGAACGGGCTCACTGGGTGCAGATGGGCTGGAGAGGGTCACGCTCCATCATTTACAGACCAACATCTGTCTCATTAGTTGTTTATGAACCTCCAGGCTGACTCATGGCTATCAGCTGGAGAAAAAGGCAACCTGGGGCTCATCCCTGGTTCAGGGGAATGCACAGGACATGCACAAGCCAGCAGCTCTCCCTTCTCGTACTGATGCTTTGCTCCTGGCTCACCCAGATTTATGGGCTTCAGTGAAGCTTCAGATGATACAAAAATGAGCGTTGTCCCATTAATTTTTCTGCCGGTGAAGAAAGTGATGCAGATGTGGCTCATGGGTGAGCACAGCTCATCTAATTGCCTCAAGCTTGGGGCTAGCGGGGAGGGCTGGGATCCTGCCGAGGATGCAGCTCGGGTGGGTGAGCATGTGGTGGGTGAGCTGGATCCTGGAGTAGCGCAGGGAGCCTGTGTGCCTGGATCCCAGCACCCCAGCAGCCAGGGCTTTGCTTCACCAGCAGCCTTTTGCCTTCCATAGGTCTGTCTCGCTGGCAGGAGGGCAGAGAAGCAGCAAGGTGCAGGTAGCAGGAGCTTGTGTCGTGTGTCAGGGTGGCTTTGGAAGCACAGGGTTCCCTTGAACATCCCACGAGTCCATCGCACCCATCAGCCTCATCCCTGTCAGTCTGCACCCCCATCCTAGGGGGGTCAGTCCAGTTCCCCTGCTAATCACTAGCCCCAGTGGGAGCCGTGCAAAGAGAAGGTCTTGGACTTTTCTTAGCCTGTGCTGAAGCTACAATGTTCAGCCTGTGGCAGGGTCACAAAGCCCTTCTTTGCCGGTATGCTCATCCCTCCATGGGGTAGGTTTCCCTGCCCAGTGGATCAGAGCAGATGTCGTTGGGTAGCTCACTATTAGATTAGTCCTCCCACATCTAAATAAGCATAATCATGTTTTCATTAGCCCCAGACAGTGCCTTACAGCTTGATGTATGGAGGGGGGAGTAGGGGAGAAGCAGCCCCAGCCCCAGTTCTTCTGCTGTGTTTGCCTATCCTCTCCCTTTCACCACCTCTGCAAAACTCCCTCTGTGCTGGTGAGGAACAGGGCTGCTCGGTTTCCTTTTCCCTGTGGGAAGTTTTGCAATTGAATTGCCTGCTGTGCAGCGCTTTCTTTGCCTGCCTCCAGAGAGGTGGTGGGGCAGGCAGGGGCTGCCTGGGGCCACTGTCTCCCAGAGCCACCAGCCATCCACGGCCTGTGCATCATCACCAGGTTGAAGCCACCTCTCCGTGCTCTGGTGGCAGCTGCCCCCAGGCTTGGGAGGAGGCTGTGAGCAGGTGAACCTTGCACTCCTGCCCGAGAACCCACTTGGGTTTATATAATATTATATATCTATAATTGTGTGTGTGTTTGTTGCCATGGGAATGAGCACAATTGCAAAGCCTCGAGACTGATGTCAAGCCTTGGTCTGCACTGGGCCCTTACTGGGGGCAGGTAAAGAGTCAGAAGGGGAAATGGGGTGAAGAGGAGCCCCTTTGCTCCCTCTCCTGAGTGCAGCCCAGGTTTGGCTCTGGCAGAGGAGGTGTGGGCACCTGGGAGAGGGACAGGGCTGTCCCTGCCTGCAGCATTGCCTGGCTCAGGGCTAGGGGCACTGGGGGACCCCATGGGGCTGGTGGCACCTGCCCTGGGCACAGAGAGGGGCGAGGACAGGGGCAGACTTAGCAGGAAGGGCTGAACCCTGTCAGGGAAATGGGAGGGGGCTTCTATGGAGCCCCCAGAGCATAACCCAGGGGGGAGCAGGGAGGTGAGGAGACTGTGGTTTTCCAGGGGCACAGAGGCAGCTGGTGGTGGAGCTGGGTGGGGGACGGGGCAAGCAGAGCCCCCTCTCCCTCGGAGAACGCTGAGGTGGCCCGTGGGCAGCAGAGCGGAGCATCCAGGCAACAAGTGGGGGCAAAGGGGGTGTCTCTTGGCTCTTTAATTGATGAGGGAGCTGGGCGGGGGGTGATGCTCCCCGGTAAGAGGAGGGAGGGGGAAGAAAAGCCACGCTGGAAATGAGGTTATATAAAAGATGTATGATTTGGAGAGCAGAGTGTCTCCTAATGAGGGCTGCACCGGCTTGCTCCACACCCATAAAAACCCTGGTTGGACGTCAAAGCGGATTCGTTTCAGTGATGCTGGGATAAAGGGGCGCAGCGAGGACTGGCTCCCTCCCTGCCCGCCCAGCGCCGCGCCGGGCTCCGTCCCTCCGGAGCCACCGGGAGGGATGCGCCGGGCGGGGACGGGGACAGGGACGGGGACGGGGACGGCTCCGCTCCGCCGCACGGTAGGTGGGGCGGCGGGTGGGCTGCCTCCAGCCCCGCTTCTCCGGGAAACTTTGCGGCGGGGCAGGGGGAACGCGGAGCCCCGCGGGACCGTGCGCTCCCTCGGGCGCCCGTCGGACGCGCTTTCCCCGCCAGGGCTGCGCCGCTCCGCTGTGCCCTTGGCTGGGTTACGGGGATAGGGGGTAACAGCGCGTCTCCAGCCCCACCGGTGTGGGTAGCCGGGCTCTGCCCCCGGCTGCAGGAGCCTGAGCTGGGCGAGCTGCCCCCAGGTCCCGCGGGGAGGGGAGGAGAGTGGGGGACACGCGTGGGTTCTGCCCGGTTAAAGCCATTTTGCCGGGCAGTGAAGCCGCGGGTGACCGCGCCGAGACGCGGATCCCACCCGTCCCCCCGGGACTGTGCTGCCCGTCGGTCGCCGCGGTCGGTTCCAATCTCCCCCCGCCACTCCGCACCCTGGGGATCCGCAGCAAAACTTCCTCCACCGCCTCCGTGCCCGCCGGGCTGGGGGGGCTGAGCCAGCTGCAGGGAGCGGAGAGAAGCTGGCTGTTATCTCCCTCCCCCGCAACTCTTTACAGCAAGTTTGAATGGGGCGAGGGGGGGCCGCTTGCACGGGTGGACAGTTTACCGGGGGCGGGGTGGGGGGCAGGGAGCCAATTTGGCCAGGGAAGGCAGGAGGGAGCATCGGGCAGCGTGCCTGGGACAGCCGGCCGTTTGCCCGGGGAGGGAAAGAAACGGGACCGGGGCAGGCTGGGGAGTCCGGGTGGGATCTGCCTGTGGAGGGCAGGGGACAGTCGTGCCAGGGGCGGTTTGACTGGGGAGGGGGCGGTTTTCCCCGGGCGGGGGGGGGGGGGTGCTGTTGGGGTGCAGTTTCCCGGGAGTGGGGGGCAGTTTCTCGCGTGGACGGGCAGGGCCAGGGCTGTTCTCGCCCCCTTCCCCCCACCGCGGCGGGCGGTGCTGGAGCTGTCCCGGGTGCTGAACGCCGCCGCCGCCCGACTGGAGCCTCGGCCCCCCGCCACAACGCGGGATCTGGGCGGACGGAGATGCCGTCACCCCCCAGTGCTGGGCTGGGAGGGTGACCCACGCCGGGTCCTTCCCCTGCTGTTCCCCCTGTCCCACGGGGTCAGGGTGTCCCCACCATCCCCAGGGCACGGGGGTGGGAGCAAGATCTCCATCCAGCCCGGGGTGGGGAAGGGACACCCCGATGCTGCTCCAGCCCCCGAATGAAGCCTTGGGTTGTCCCGTTCACTTCTGGTTCCCGTCCTGCAGGGAGAGCCGGGGGTCAGTTTGGGTCTTGTCCCTTCCCTCTCCCCACCCATGCACCAAGGACCCCCAGCATCCCCACTGATAGGCTTGAAATGCAGAAGGGAGTCGTCGCATGGATCAAAGGAGATGAGCCCTGCTTGCCCTGCCTGTGGTCTCGCTCTTGGCTTGGTTTGCAGTAGATAGTAGAAAGCTTCAGGTTTTCACTGGCAAAGTGGAGGAAAAAAGACCTTTGTGTATGCACAGCTGGAGCATCTGGTGCTGGGGTGGGTGCGTGTCACCCCATCCACAGCCTTTCCCTGCCTCAGCCCCACGCTCCCTTGAGCATGCTGACTCCACAGCCCAGGTGCAGACATTTTCTTCCAACGCTTTCAAGTTCTGACTGTCAGGAGGAAATTCTGGCAGGCAACTTGACAATTATCTGCTGAGTCCCGGAGGAGCTGATCCGCCTCTCACTGAAATGCAGGGGAAGTGTCTCCTTCCTCCTCGGGGGAGCACAGGCTGTCTGGAGCGGGAGATGTGGGAGACTACGAGGGGCAGTCGCAGTGATGGGGGGGCTCAAGTGCTTCAAATGCTTTAAATGCCAGCTCCTCTTCTGTGTTCCCAAATGCTGATGGCTCAGGCAGCTGGTGGAGCGGGATCTGCAGGGCTGATTGCACAAAAGCTGTGGGGACTCTTTTGGGACAGGGGGCTGTTCAAAATAACACTCTCCTGGAGATTTCTGTCTGCACATCTTGGTTGGCTGTGCTTCTCCTTTTAAAGGTCTCAGGTGGGGGAGTCTTATTTTCAAGAGTTTGAGTTTGCATCAGCAATTTCTTCCTCCCCCCTATTTTCTTCTTAGCTTCTAGTACCCAGAATATTTTCTTAAAAGCTGCTACAAACTCAGTCATACACTCTCCAATTTTAAAACGTGTGTGTGTTTGCAAACAAACTCCCAGTACAGAGTCTTGTCTTATGCAGACGTAGGTTTTGAAGGGATATTTCTCTGATCAGATACCTGCACTGGGAGAAGCATTTGCATTCCTTCCTGAGCAAAGGAGAGCGACAAGTCTTTGTGCCCTTTGAATTCTGTTTATTCCCTCCATCAGCACAGCGATCGAGAGCGAGTACCGCAGAGGCCATCTTAGGCAGAGGGCTTTGGGCTGAATCCTCACTTGCAGTCAATGTTGTGTATCTGCTGATGGGGAGGGTTTGGTCCTCCCTGACCCCCAGGGACATTTTAGCCCCATCGGAATCTTTTCCTCCTGCTTTGCTTGTGTGTGTTGTATTTTCTGTTTCAGTGGTGTATCAGTACAAGGGCTTAGGAAATCTGCCAGATTGCCTAAATCAGTGCCTGAAAACAACTATATATAGTAACTGATAAGTCACATGAGCTTCACTGGCATAGATTAGCATTTACCTTTCCCGAGTAACAAGAATATTGTTTGATACTTGTTGATACCATCAATTTTTACTAAAGAAATACAACTCTGATAGCAAGGAACCGGTTTTGAGAGGCGGCTCCAAATGAAGCTAAAAATGCCTTTGCTCTCTCATGCTGTTCTGGTTGTATCTGTGCATTCAATCAAATCTATATATGTGATCTGATCTCTTGTATGTAGCCAAAAATAAACATATTGTGTCCCAAAAAGAGAAAAGATCTGTAAGTCACTGTCTGGCTGAAGCTGGATGAAACGTGTTTATGACCATCCGCTTGTCCTGAATTAACTGTGCGACGTGGTACCTGACCCGGCGCCCCCCGGGTCGCAGCTGGAAAGCAAGGGGAGCAAAGTGCTGATATGATGCCAAGCGAATGCTTGGGATCTGGCTGCGGGCACGAGAAACGCACGGTCTGGAAAGGCCATATGGTATCAATATGTTGATTCTATATGCAGAGTGTGGAAACCTGTGAGTACTGGGTGTGTAGAGACAGAACTGGAGGGATTTCTTCTAAGGCAACTCTTTTCATAGCTCCTTTTTTATGTGACAATTCAGAAATGCTTAATGAGATCTTGCAAAGCCCTTCTAGGGTAGGCTTGTCTTAATCCCATTTTGCAGAGTCTGAGGCTTATGTTTGCAGCCGTGCTGAAAACGTGCAGTTCTTCCTCGCCCTGAAAGTCAGAAAAGCTCTGTCTTTTCAGAGCAGTTCATCAAAATGAACATGTCCCTGGAAACATCCTTGGCACATCTGGGCCGAGAGCTCCAGCCCCACTGCAGTGTGGTGGGACCATGGTGGCCCTGCTGTGACAACCTGTCCCACGGCTGCCACCCTCCACAATGCCCGTATTGAGAAGCAGGGTCTCGGGAAGGCAAAATCCTCTGGTGTGGGGAAAAAAAATCTGTTTTCAAGGTAGGGACTGGGGCTTCTTCAGCATCACCAGCATAGGACTGTCCCATGGGGGAAGGGGACCAATTTCTACTCCCCACCCCATGCGTTTTCTGGCCACCGTGTCACACACCCAGCCCCGAACGGGGCCATGGTCAGGGAAGCTGGTGGAGTGAGGGCAATGTGGCTGGTGCTGCCCCTAAGGAACAACCTTCCTATTGCCAGCAGCACCTTTAGCTAAAATCAGATAGCAGAAAACTCCACATCATCCCCCAAGCCCAATCCTGCTCGAATTAGAGCCAGAGACCTCCGTGGGACCAGGAGCAGGTCCCAGGAGACCCATGGAGAACTTTGCCGCCATCGTTGATACTATGGCAACAAGTGCTAATGCAAAACCTTAAGAAAAGCGCAGATGGAAACTCAGGGGAACAAATTATCTTCTTCTTTTTATTTTGCGCAGCCACCTAGGATGTGGGTGCAAAGAGGGTGAGAGCTCTGCTGTGGCTCCATATCAGATTAATCGGTGGGGAATCGCACCTCTGGTCCTCCTACACCTTTTGATGTTGGAGAGATGTGGTAGGGATGCTTGAGGGATGGAGAAAATCCTGCAACCTGTTCAGCATCAGGATTTCACGGGGACCTGGTGCCTCCAGCCCGAGGAACCCAGGCTTGTGCCGTGAGGAGCCTGATGTTCTCCCAAGGTTTTTAAATAGTGATATGAGTCACTCTCACTGAAAATCAGTGACAATAAGGTTTATTGCTATTTAATGTCCTAATTGAGCTACTTCTCCCACTGGCTTGTTAGAGTAGGAAAATTTAATGCCATGCTGGAAGGATTTTGGGGAGTCAGCAGCAAAGGAGGGGATGAGAACGTGAGTTGCAGAAACGAGCTGGGAGTTGAATTCCTGGACCGACGTGAGCTGCGAGATCTGCCGCTGGCTTTATTGATGCTGGCTGGCGGCTCTGGAGCTATTACAGCTCCAGCCAACCTGCTGCGACTTTTAAATTCCCTTTTTCTGTATTTTTTTTTTTTTCCCCCTCGTGTGCTGCGATTGGATTTCGGTGCCATCTATCAAGTGGCATTTTCTCATTTATTTCCTATCTACCTATTTTGTCATGTAGGACAAAGTGGCGTTGTGTTAACACAGGTCCTATTTGTCAAACTGGAGTCGCTGGTGTAATTCCAATCCCCTTGGCAAATTGATGGTGGTGAAATTTATGTTTTACAGATGGGCTGAGTCCTAATAAGAACATCAGTTTTAGATGGAGTTAGCGGCAGAATTGACGGTTTTATCTAAACTCTGTTTCAGCCGCACACCACAGGCGTCAAGGAAATATTGTACGAAACAGTAAAAGAGAAATGGCAGGCGTGTTACTGAAATATGCTAAGCCTTGAACTCCAAATTAAAACAAAACCCAGCTTCTGGCATCTGAAAAAGGGGGAATTTTGTCAACACAGTTGTCTTGGCAACATTAAAATGTGTTGCCTGCGGTCTGCTCGGAGAGATACCGCTTGTATTGGATGGAGCGAAGGGGAGAGGAATGAGAGACTTCATTGAATTACTGCAAAGTTTTGGGGTGGTTTTGCCTCCTCTAGTGTTGCCGCTCTGTGACTAGAAGTGTGCAGGATGCCAGCCCGAACAGAATAAAATACAATAGAAGAACAGAATAATTTCAGTTGGAAGGGACCTACAATGATCATATATAGTCCAATTAGGACTAGGCTTTCCCTGGCCATTTAATTCCCTGAAGAGAGGCAGTTGGGAGGAACATGAAAACAAGTGTCAGGATTTGGAGAAATGTGCAGGCTTTGGGGCAGCTTCAGCCCAGCAATGTGGCCATGAGCCCCCAAGCATTTGTTTTTCCTAACTGTTCTTTTACCAGTGCCAGGCATGTCTTCAGTGCGAACACCCACGCACTGCTGATGTGGGGGAGGCCAGGGGGTCTCCAGGGCTGAGACCTCGATGCTTCATCCCTCCAGCATCATCCTCCCCAAACACACTGGTTCCTGTGGCCACGAGGACTGGTCCAGCATCTCTGCAGCATCCAGGGTGTTGTACAGATGGTGAAGTGCCTCTTATTCAATTCACTCCTAGGTGCAAATCAGCTTTATTGGAGGTGAAAAAAATGGTGTGACCCAGGTGAAATAGCCACTTTCCAGCTTTATGGGCTGGGAGTGGAAAGGGAGAAGGGGAGAGCATTTGGTTGTGAAGGAAAAAGGGCTCCCTCCTTCCCAGACGGCTTTTGGCAAGGTTGATGGAAGGTGGGTAATTAGAGATAACAGGGGGAACATTGTCTATATATTCTCAGAATTAAAAGGCCGTGTACGTGGATACACCGCGGCGCTGGTCTGAACCGAACGGGAGCTGAGCGCTGAACTGCTGGCAGGAGTGAGCTGGCTGCCAGTGAATCACTTTAATGCTCCATTTTCAGATGCACAAACACGCAGGTTTACAGTAACTGTGCATATGTTGTATCCCATTGCTCCTCAACAGATTCACTGACGCTCCATGGGTCGTAAAAATTAAAGGGGCATAAATCCATCAGCCCTTGGGGTTCTTTGTTGAATGCTATAAATCCCACAAAAACTAATTAAATAAGACAATGGTGTCCATTTAAAGTTGGCACGTAGAAATGTAAGCCATTACCGCAGTGAAGACAAGACTCAAAATGGATTTGGGAGGGCAAGGACAACCTGGGTGCCCCCACCGAACGGCCGGTGTTGGGTCCGTCCCCGCTCCCCATCGCCTGCGGCTCCTGGCTGGGAGAGTTAAGAGATTGTGTTAAGCTCCTAAGATTTATTTCTCCTCCGCTTCGCTTTCTAAATCAAATCATCCAATTAACATATGTGCTGGAGTTTGTTGCTTGAAATGTTATCTGGTGACTCTAAAAGCTTTTTGTTATTAGTTTTTGTAGGGCTTGTTCGTTAAGTAAACGCCTTCATCGCTGCCGTGGGGGAGCCTGTTCTGCTGCTCTGCCCGACGCTGATTAAAGCTCCAAACAAGCCATGTCAGCGCGGATCGGTGTCGGGATCAGAGCTAACGCTTTTCGTAACGCTTGTCTGGGGTGCGAGAAGTTCACAGCTCTGCAGGGTTTGTTGCTCTTCTGTAAACTGAGGTGGTTTTATGCTTTGGAAGGGGAGGGAAACTGAGGCAGGGAGTGGGACGGCACCATCCGTGGAGGTTTGTTCATACGGGGTGAGCGGCTTTGTATACGGCATTGACCACCTCCACTTGTCCTTTGGGGTGAAGTCAGTGTTTCCATCTACGTAGCACTTGCCCTGGTGCTGCTCTCACTGGTTTTAAGCAGTTAGACGTGACACTTCCAGTAGCTTTAAATGTATGACCTGGGAAACCTATTACTGCGCTTGGGTTCATCAATCAGACTCTTAATGATGCTCGTGGGGAGAACTGAGCTCAGCAGAGCCCAGCGCAGCTCAGCCACCCGCGCTGCGAGCAGACGGCATCTTCGCACGGGGATTAAATCTTTCGAGTTTCATCTGAAACGTGTCCCCTTTGGAAACAGAGCTGCAGATGTCCCGGGTCACCCTGGGAAGCCCTGACCCTTGCTGGGTGTCCAGGGAATTCTCCCCTGTGCTCCATGTGTCCCCTGCTGTATTCTCCTGCCCTGAACCTTTCCCTCCCATCCTCAGTCTGAATTTATGCAAGATTTTGTAGCTGGAAAAAGACTGGACTTGATGATCTTAAGGATATTTTCCAACCTAAATAGTTCTATGATTATATGAAAATGCTTGTCCAGCTCTTCTCCAAAGAAGCAGAAGGGTCAGGGGCTTAGACACAGGTTGCCCTCCTGCCTGCTCCTCTGCTGCTGGGTCTTTTCTGACTTTCCTTACTCTGGAGAGTGGCTGAGAAGTAGGAAATAAAGGCTGGAGTTTGAGAGATTGGGAAAAAAACCCTGAACAAGTAAATAAGGTCATTCCCTGTCTTCCAATTGTCCCCAGCTGCTGCTGTAGAGCCTGTAGCTGAAGTGGGGGGACATCATAGAATCATAGAATGTCCTGATTTGGAAGGAACCCACAAGGATACCCCAATCACTCATGGGAGAGAGCATCCGAGGTCTGGGAACGAGTCGCCCTCTTGTCTGTATGGGACATGCTGATGCTCACCCCCATTTTGGAGAAATCCCTGGCTGGGTGATTAAGTATCACCTAGAATCTGTGGGGTTTTTTTATCCTCTTCACACTTGTAAGAAATACTGAGATGTTGGTGGGTTTTGGGGATGAGGAACGATGTGCACCAGCAATAATGTTCCCTGGGATCTTGCAGGCTGGAGCTGTGCATATGTAGCAAAATATGAGCTTTGCTAGAAGCTTTTGGGAAGAAAGAAGTGGAAATTTGCCGAGTGGGAGAAGAGTGGGGAACTGTAAACACTTTGGGTTTTCTTAGCTTTTTGGGGTGAGTGAAGGCCCTTTCCAGTGAGCTCAGCATCACAGCGGTTGAGCTGGGCTGAAAAACATCATCTCCTCCAGCTGTTGAACATCTGCCTGTGGGAGCTGCCGGGGACACGTGCCAGCCCAGCGGCAACAGGGGCTCATGTTGAGCGTCCCCAAGATGTCCCTGGCCCCACTGAGACGGGATCATGCGAACATGACTTCACCGACTGCCAGGAGCTCATGAGCACTATGTAACTGGTGACTAATCCAGAGCAAATAACAGGGTTGTCCACTGGCCAGGGGAGCTGATAGTCCTGCACTCGTGTGGTTCTTACACCAATTTTAAAGCCTTGTTCATCCTTACAGCATCAGATAATGCGTTAGATCCGAGTCCTGTGTGAATCAGTGGCTGCCCTGGCATTAGGGTGACAGTGACGTGGTTGGCAGTGGGACCAGTAACGGGGCTGGGGGATGCGGTGACAGTGCTGGTGGGCTGCTGGGAGTGGGGCAAGGAAATGACAGACCCTGTGCAAGGAGAAAGAAGCTGGTCCTGTGATTTGGCCCTGGCACCAAAGAGCCAAAGGGCTCTCGACTGTGAACGAGGAGGAGGCTTGGCTGCCAATGACAGCAGGGTCTGGCTGGGGAAGGGCTGCGAAGAGACAGGGACCTTCCCTATCCAAGTAGACCTCTGTTTTCCTCCTTCCTCCCCAAATACGTGGCCTTCCCTCCCCAGGTGGCCCCAGAGTCTGGAGATGTCATGCTGGGCTGGCCCAAGCCCCAGGAGTTGACACAGTCCATTGGGGTTGGCGCAGGTACCGCTCCAGCCACCTCTGGCCAGGGTCACTTGTGGGAACTCATGCAGCAATCAGGGCTTATGTCACCTGGGCTAATTAGCCCTTGAGGAGGTGACTCCCTACTAACTCAGGTGGCATTTAACCCTTTGTACACTGCTACTGCTCCACAGGGCTGAGTAATGGCAGGAGAAGGGCAATTCGGGTTAAATCTATTGGCTTGGGTTATCGGGCTCTAATTGCTTTATTCTTTACTTGGCTGTAAAAAGCCAGGCTGGGGTCAGCAGCCTTCATCACATGAGGATTAAAATAATCCAGTGAATTACTGCCGAGGCTGGTGTCACTGCCCTGCTCCTCAGACCCCTGTTTTTCCCGTCTGGGTGCTGGAGGGAGCTCCTGGCAGAGGGGCACTCGGTGTTGGAACGTGCTGCTTCTGGGAGACAGGAGAGTGTTTTCCTTGGCACGTCGGTGCCTCCAGCCTGCAGATCTGGTGCCCTCTGTTCTCTCCCCAAAATCTGGATTTTAAAAAGGAAAAATGGGCATCTGCGTTTCAGCTTGCTGTTAAAAGTCAGGGCACAGTCCCGGAGAGAAATGTTCTCGAGAGCATTTAACAAACAGGAGGGGAACGCAGAGAGGATTTGGGAGGTGAAGTTCTCCAACCTAAGCGTATGCATGTAAGAGCCAGGGTCCCATCAGGAGTCAATGAGACGTGGCTCCCCACCCCACGCGAGGGCTGTAGAAAGTCAAGCGCAGCTGGCTGAGGTTCCCCCGAGAGCTGGCTAAACTCATCGCATCTTCTCTAGATGGTTTTCCATCAGTTTGTTTGGGAGCTGTTCAGAACTGCATGGCAGGACTGGGCACAGGGGAGTGCAAGTTTGCCTCCCGCATCCCCGCGCCGGGGTTGGAACATGGGGAGAGGAGGAGCAGAGGCTGTGATCCCTGCAACCGGGCTTAAAAGCGGTTGCCATCCTCAGTGCTTTGCTATAACTCAGGGTAAGGGGAGCTGGGTGTCTCTTCTACTGCCTCATTTTGCTTGTGGCTGCCACTCTCCTGAAGCACCGAAAACCACAGTGTGAAAGCACCTGTGGAATGAGTTTCACCTGGGCAGGGACGTATGTCGCCTGTCTGGTCACCCTGACCGATCTCAACCATCAGGTTGTTGGATACTCTGGTAAGCACACGCAGACAAGATCTTCAGCCGGCAAAAATCGCCGCTGAGCTCCATGCGGCTCGACTCCTTTGCACCACTCGCTTGCACAGGGCTTTTATTTTTGCTCACAACCCAATGGCAAAGCGGGGAGGGTCCGAGCGAGGCTGCCCAGCAGCTCCTCCCAGGGCTCCCCCATTCCCCCCCATGCTTCCCCGGCCCCCGACGAACAGATGGTGCCGATTTTTCGCAGGGGGAGCGGAGGAAACAAAGCCCAGAGCACTGGGAGGCGGCAGCCTGTCTCCCAACCGCAGCCCGGGGGGTGACATCTGTGGGGACGTGCTGATGCATGGGGGTGTCTGTGGCGTGCCGAGCCCCGTGCTGAGCCGTGCTTATGCCTGCCTTCTCTCACTTTTCTTTCTCCTTTGTTATTTTTTCTTCTCTTTCTAGCTGAAGAAGCGCACGGACCCTTTGCGGGGATGCCAATGAAGCCAGCGGGCTGCCTGCCCCTCTCTGCCCAGCGCAGGACCAGAGGCTGACTGGGAAGCTGGCATGTTGTCCGCTGCAGCCCCTTCCATGCCCAGCGCTGCCCGCCCTGCCCCTTGCCGTGCTTTCCACCACTGATACACCCTGTTTTCCCCAAGGCGTCACTTTGGGACAGAATGCTGCAGAAATCCAGCCTGCAGCCGCAGCCCAGATGAGTTTTGCAATAAGACCAGTTGCTTAAAAGCCAAATATTTACTTTTTCCCTGCCCTGGCATGGTTAAACATCTCAAGCAGTGAATTTCTCTGCACACAAAGGGGGTTGAGGTCCGAGGCTGCCATGGAAGAGAATGTGTTCAGCGTGCAGCAGATCCAGCCCAACGTCATCTCAGTGAGGCTCTTCAAGCGCAAGGTGGGCGGCCTCGGTTTCCTGGTGAAGGAGCGCGTCAGCAAGCCACCCGTCATCATATCTGACCTGATCCGGGGAGGGGCCGCGGAGCAGAGTGGCCTCATCCAAGCTGGGGACATCATTTTAGCTGTCAACGGCAAGCCCCTGGTGGACGTGAGCTATGAGACAGCGCTGGAGATACTGAGAAGCATCGCCTCCGAGACCTACGTGGTCCTCATCCTGCGGGGCCCTGAGGGCTTCACCACTCACCTGGAGACCACTTTTGCAGGTGACGGGACACCAAAAACCATCCGTGTCACCAGACCCCTCTGCCCGGCTCCAAAGGCGGTTGACTTGTCCAATCCAAACCTGCACGGCAAAGAGCAGCCAGCAGCCGACCGCACCATGGGCTCCCTGTGGACAAGAGAGTTCGGGCGAGAGGTGGAGCCGATGGTCCACGTTAATGGCGTCGTTACCGGCAGCAAAGGGCAGGACGCTGGGAAGGGGAAGGAGGGTGCCTGTGGTCACTCTTGTCTCAACGGTGGCGTGGAAGACAATGAACTGCTCAAAGAAATCAAGCCCGTCCTGGATCTCCTGAAGAGCAGCAGTAAGGATGGCAATGGAGATGCACCCTCCAAGGTAGAGACAAGAGATATAGAAGTCCAGGTGGACTGGTAGGTCCCTAAATACATTTTTTTTTTTTTAACGTTTGGTGAAATGTGGTGGTTTTGGCTGCCTAAGGCGGCTGTTTTCAGTGTTGGTGGGCACCTCTGCAGAAACGGCTGCTCTCTGATGCAGCAGGATGGAGATGGAGAGAAAGGGATGCAAAGAAAAGAAAGAGGGGGAGGTCGTGGATGATGAGGGGAAGATAAAAGGAATGAAAAATTAAGAGTAGATGGTGGAAGACAGGGGGAAAGATGAAAACATGGGAAATCGGGGAGACAGCAGGAACGATGTTTCGTGGAAGCTGGGCTGTGCAATGTGGTGGATGGTGGGCTAGGCTAGGATTTGTTTCTCTTCTGTGTTCTCAATCTCATTTGGTTTTAAATTTTAAACAAAATCCCATGCCTCATTTTCCTCATCCGCCAAATCAGATTTATGGTCGTGTCTGCCCTTGCTGTTCTGTTTCGGAGCTCTCCCCTTGAAATCTGCTATTGATTAACTGCTGGAGAGGGAGAAGGAAGGTCAGACCAGCAGAGCACGATGCTTCTCAGGACAAATGAGTTCCAAAACCTTCTGCGATTTTAACAGTCAGGCTCTGGATTTGGGGAGGGAGTGAGGGAGCCCCAGTGCAGCTCCCACTGAAATCACAGGGAACCTCTGTGCGAGGGTGGTGGGACCTGCCTTGGGTGCCCCCTTCTTCTGGGAAAGGGGGAAACATTTCCCATCAAGGGCTAAGAAATGCCTATCCTGTGTTGAAACGCTGTTCACCCCCTCCTCCCTTTCTTGATCAGGCTAATCGTTTCAATATATGTACATCCATATCATGAGGGTGGAGACATTTGGATGCTTGTCCCATCCTTCTTGAGAAGGATGAAGTCCTATCCTGCGGACGGAACCACTTCATTTCTGCTTTCTGCTCCTGCAAAGGGCCGTGTGGGGGGTGTTGCCCTCCTGATCTTGCTCAGCATTTCCCTGCCATACAGACCATCGCTCTGAGCCAAAGCAGCTCCCCGTAGCCCTTCATGCTTTGCAAAATGTTGTCAGTAGCTGTTTTTCTTTTGTACCAGCTCTCTCGCCTCCTGGCCGTTTATTAGCAATGATAAGTCACCTGCTCCCGTTGCCTTTCCCCAAGTCCCTGAACACATTTTAGTCGTGTCAAGTGCCGCAGCGGGTTGGGGCTGCCCTCGGTTATGGACTCGGCTGTGTAAACCAGGAGGATTTTTTTTCAGGAGAGTTTGCTGTTCTCAGCTCAGTGACAGAGGAATTTGTAACTTCAAGTTCCTTTGCTGCACCTGTTTCCTCAGGGAAGAGAAAAAAAAATTGTATTTATTTATCTTTTATCAGAAACAATGGGGTATGAAAGGCAGAGCTGTTGGCTGGGGACAAGCAGGATCCCTGCGGTGGGTTTCTGTGCCCAACTCAGCGCCTGAGCTCCCAATCTCTCCCATCACAAACCAACACCCACGCTCTGTGTTTTCCGTAGATTTTTTACCAGTTTCAGTTGTTTTCGTGCCGTCGTTTCTGCTCTCTCCCAAAGGGCGCATCTTATCCGCGGAGGACACGGTTACTCAAAGCCCGTTAGGGTGATCACACTGAGTCAGAGCAGAGACAAAACATCATCTCAGCTCGTTGCCGGCGGCGGGTGGCAGACGGCCGGGGACGTGGGACAGGGCGCACTTGGGGACATCCTTCCCTGCTGTCCCCTCACACATCCCCAGGTCTCAGCATGCTGCTTTTTGCGTTTGTCTGCTTTCAGAAACTGCTGGGTTTAGTCTCTGCTGGGCAATAGGAGGTAATTTAACCCCCAGGAAGGCTGAGGGCTCCCTGCCCATGTCCTTTAATCAGCACACACCCAACCCTGGGGGGCCCTGATTTAAGCAACCGAAGAATTGAGACCCTGAAGGGGTTTGGCTTGACCACAAGTCTGAGAAAATGTGCCAGGGTGCTTAAAAATCTCTTCTGTCCCTCTGTTTTTTTACAACTGCTGTGATGGAGCTGGGGGACACAATCTGGTGAAGCCCCCAATGGCACAATCCTGAGCATTGATACAAGGCACAACATCACCCTTCAGACTGTCCCCCAGTGGCCCCATCCTGTGCCGTCAGTGCAGGTTGTCTGAGGAAATTCTGCTCTGGCTTGGGGAAAGGATGAAAAATGTGATTTTTCTTTGAGTAGTCTCTTCTTTTCACGAAGAGATTAAACCCAGACGCTTTAAATTGACTTAAACTGAAGGACCTCAAACCAGCAAGAATATTAGCGAAGTGGGTACTTCACCAAAGCTCCACTCACTTAATTTTTTAAAATATCCTTTTAAAAAAAGTCTATGTAATCTATGTACCTCGGGACTGAAAATCCACTTCTCAGTCGAAATTCATCTTCAGTCTCCTTGATGAAAAGCTGCAGCGGTCGGACTCGGGATGAGCGAGAAGCCCTGGGCTGGAGCGGAGAAGTGGGAAAAGAGATATACTGCAGGGAAAACTTGTCGAGAGCTGCTCTGCTGGGTAAAGGGCATTTTGCAGCCGTCTTTCCTCCCACTCCTGCGACGGGCTGGAGATGATTCATCTCCCCGGCTTGATCTCAGACAGAGCTGGGGCATCGTGAAGGTCTTCTACAGCTGGAGTGTTCTTGGTCCATAGGAGAAGCATAGAGAGGTTGGGAAGTGATGGGGAGTGGATAACTGGGGAGAATGTGTTGATTGAGGCCAAGGAAATGCCCACAAAATTTAAGTAATCCAGATCAGATTGATGTGGCTCTCACATTGTAGGCTGTGACTGCTCCCGGCTGGGGGGAGCAAGCAAAGCCAGCGTTAGTCAGAACAGGAATAGAGCTCAACCTAGACAGCAGGAGGGTGAAAAACCTCGCTCAAGGTTGAGCTGGACACCCACAGCCTGGATGACTTGACCATCAATCCAGTTGGAGATGGGATCAACCCTGCCCTCCCATGGTGCTGACCTTCACAGCCGGCAGCGCTTTGTCAAAGCTGGACTGGCTGGCAGAGCTGTGACAGCTTTCCCAGGGCAGAAAGGGCTGGTATAAGCGTGAGGTTTATGCAAAGGGAGCCAAACGCTTCTTGTTTGAGGTGATCTTTGCCAAAAATGATTCCAATCACACCTGATGCTTTGGGCTTCCAGCCCATGTCTCTGATGTCACTTGCAAGGAAAACTGGGAATTGTAAAGTTTCCAACAGGCACAATAGAACAAGGGGTGATGGTTTTAAACTCAAGGAGGGAGATTCAGACTGTACATGAGGAAGAAATTGTTACCCTGAGGGTGGTGAAAGCCTGGTCCAGGTTGGCCAGAGAGGTGGTGGCTGAACCATCCCTGGAGACATCCCAGGCCAGGCTGGACGGGGCTCTGAGCAACCTGAGCTGGTGAAGATGTCCCTGTCATGGCAGGGGGGGCACTGGGGGAGCTGGGAAAGTCCCTCAAACCCAAATTATTCTATGATTCTAAGTTTGCACTGGGGGAAAACATCAGTTTATCTGCACCCCTGCAGCCCTGGTCTGCACTCTCTGGGGCTGTTGTCCCTGCAGTGACCTGGCTTTTGCTTCCAGCTCATTTCCAGCTGTAAAGTGCCCCAGGTCCATGGTCATGCCCGTGGGATGGGCTGCAGCTACGGCTCAGTGTCTGCTACTTGGCTAAAGCCATCTGCAGTGAAGTCGATCCTAAACCATGAAAGAGGGGCACAAGGTATGATGAGAGCTGGCATTTCTGCCACGAGGCTCACCGTGGGCTAGAAAACAAAAATAGAGTTTGATTCACTCGCTGCCAGCTAACCTGGGTCTGTTTTTCCCTCGGAGCTCTAGGGAGATTGTCAGGTCCCATCTTCCCTCCCTCTCCCCCCCACCGAGTTGCCAGTGCTTATTTTTCCTCTCAGGTCTATTCCATAACATGAACAGCATGATAGAAACATGGTAGTTTTGGTCCAAAAAGCAGCATCAGCAGCCTTGAGAAGGAGAAGTGTGCTGAGAGCAGGAATTCTGTTTATGAAGGGTTTCAAGGTTTCAGGCTCCATCCTGCATTGGAACAAACCCCGTAATTTTGCAGTTCTCGAAAAGAAAATTCTCTTCCTCCCACCTCCTTCGCCGCCGCCAAAAATCTCTTTGTGTTGCTCAAAACATTTCATTTGCATTTCTGATGTCTTCATTATTCCGTACTTGGACATAAACTTTAAAACCTCTGAAATGAAAAGGTTTCCCTGAAACTATCATGTTATTGCCGTTCTGCAAAATAGTGAAGGAGGAAGCTTTGGTGGTGAGTAACCCTCCCTTGCTACCTCCACAGATTCTTCCTCCTCATCACTCCGACTATAATACATCAATTGCATCTAGAGAGGCATTTTGTGCCTTCAAACAGCATATTCCACCCAAATATACCCCATGGAGCCCTTTTGGACCAGTCTCCAGAGCATCCTTCACCCACTCTGTACTGGTGCTGCCTCCTGCATCCCATGGGGTGGCTGCTCTCCTTGTACGTGGTCCCAGCAGACAAACCCATGGCCCATGTACGAGCCTGTGGTCTCCTGACAGATCTGAATCACGTTTGGCCTCCAGATGAGATGCTGAGGCTGGAATCCTCCGGGCGCTCTTTGGGCACGGCTGGGTAGGGATGAGCGTGGCAGCTACAGGTTGCATCTGACACTGGCTGAATCTCAAACAATGCCAGTGGGACTTTGGGATCGCTTGGATCTCTTCCCAGGTCTTCCCAGGTCTTTATCTGTTGATGCCTGGCATTTACCAGCCTCGTATTTCATAGGTCTGTCTCCAAAGCTGCTCCGTGCAGCTTGTTCAGCTCGTTAGTCCCTAATCCCAGCACTGAGCACAGCCCAGCCATGCTCTGACCTTCTGAGGGGCTAGGCCTTCTTCAAGCCATGCCATGTGCTTGTTGGTGAGGCTTTTGTCCTCTTCCTTCAGTGCCATTCAAGCTCCCACTTCTCTTTTAGGAAGTGTTTTCTTGCTTTGATAGCTCTGCAACCACCAGCTCCAGGCAAGCTGGTCCCACTGCCGCATCCCACCTTTTGGAGTTATTCCTTCTGGCTCCAACATTTCCTGAGCATTTCTCCATCCGCTGCACCCTACAAATTGTAGCTCCTGCCCCATCTCTTTTCCCACCTCTCCCTAAAACGTGTGCTGTTGTGTCAGATCTTGCTTTAAACCTCAAGGCAAGGAGTCTGCAGCCAGCACATCTTCCAACAATTCAGCTTGTGAGATCCTCCAGCATCATGATAGAAAGGAAATATTAACTTCTGAGGACGCAATGCCCTCTGGAGTCCGGTTTTCCATGGGGTGAAAGAAAGGTGAGGCAAAAGCCATTTACTCCAGCCTCTAGCACTGGAAGGAGGAGCAATGCACAGCAGAGCTTTGCTGCCGTCTCCAAGGACACACCAGGAGAGGGGGGAAAAGTCAAACCAAGAGATTCTTCATCCAAAGCTCAAAGTAAGCAAGGTGTGCACATGTGAGCATCTCAAACTCACAAGCCCAAGCACCAGCATAGGGTTTTCAGCCACCTAGACAAAGGTTGGAAGGAATCTATCCCGATTGGCATCACGGCACGAGAGCCATCATTGGAGTGTGGACTGCGCATCATTATCAGTTCTTCCAAATTGGCCCCTGGGGACTGCGGTGGCGAGTGGTGCCTCGCATCTCCGCCTGGGAAATCAGATTCTTCTGCCAAGTAAATTGAAAGAAGCGAAGCGACAAACTTTCTTTTTGCTCTTTTTATTTTTCTTCTTTCTTTTTGGAAAAATTTCTCAAAGGGCTGTCTCAGCAACTTCCCTTCTGCTTCATCACTCTGAGCACTGCAACATCATCAAATTAGTCAAAAGAAAACAGTGGTGCCTCTCATTTCTCCGAGCAGCCAGATGCTCTTTGTGAGGTGGGGCAGCATCCGAGGTTCTGCCTGCGCACCGGTGGGGGAGGGCAGGATCCCTCTTCCTTTTTATAAGTAACAATTCTTGCTTTCAGAACAAAAGATGCCCTCAGATGGGGTCCCTTCCTAAAAACCTCCGTTAGATCCAAGAGATCTCACTAATACTATTTAATAGATCTGGCAGGAGGACCAGGTCAGAGAGAGATCTCTGGATCCTGGATCTGGCCAAATAGGTGTCTCTGAGGACAGACCTGCAGCATCACTTCCAGTTCTTCAAAAACACTAAGCAGTGATTTAAAAAATCCTGTTCAATGCCCTAAAGTGCCCAAGCTCCCCACTCCACTGCAGGGCTGAGGATGGGGCTGCTCCTGCCTCAAAACACCCCTTGGGGGAACCGCGTCCCCCCATCACCCTGTGAATGTCCCTTCGGGCTCTCCTGTTGATAAAGTGCTTTTGGAAATGCTCTCTGGAGCTGAGCTCGGGCACGGTGTTTTCACCATCTGGCCAGGCTCCTGGAGCGTGTGAGTGACATCCTCGTGTGAACGTGGCAGGTCACCCTGCATCACTGCTGCTGGCTGGGGAAGCCAAGGCAAGAGAGGAAAATAACTGACCCAAAAGACCCTGTTCCTGCCTGGTCTCGCAAACAAGGCACTCACAAGAAATGGGCAGGAAATATTTGTAAAATGAAGCAATTGATTTCTTTAAATTTTTTTTTCCCCATCTGGGGTGAGGCTGCGGCTGCTCTGAATGGGCTTTTCTCTCCCTGTTTCTCTCCAAAAGACAGAGCCGGATACTTCTGGGCAGCGTCATCCGGGAGAGGTCTGTGCAGGGACACGCACCCACAGCCCCTCCTCACCCCACACCAAGCAAACCGCAGCACAACGCCAAGAAATACAACCGGGGTTGGGTCTAATGGCTTTGTTGCAGCCCCACTTGGCTGTGGGTTTAGAGCAGAGACTCAGGGGAAGGGCAGCACCTCGTTGCCTCGTTCCCACAGCTGTAAGTCCATTGGGAACAGTGATACACAACCCGTTTCTGCCCCAGTTGCAAACATGCAACGGGATGTGGAGTGTTTGCTCCTGAGCATCCAGCCCTTAGCCCCCACCTGGACTTTGCTGTTCCTCAGGATGGAGCATCTTGCTGTCAAGTGATGCTCAGGGCCAGTAAATGGGAGCAGGGACCTGCTCCAGTGGAGCAGACAAAGTAACCAGCAACGGTGATGATTTAGTTCAAGCATATGGTCTTTTTTCCATGCCATTGGCACAAGTAACAGCATTTACGGCTTTGCTGGTGTGCAGACAAGATTATGCGTGCAGCCTCCCCACCGCTGCTGCTGCTGCTGAGTGATGATTTCTCTCCGAGGTTCCCTCGTGCTGGCAGATGCCCATTTAGATGGGCTCGCAAACACCTTCCTGGAAAGGGCGGGTCATGCCAGGTGCCTGCAGGGAGTGCTCAGTGTCATTTGGAGGCACCTGTGGGATATCTGGCACGTTGGGGTCTGTCTGCCCAAGCCGCTCCTGTCTGCAGAGCGGCAAAGGCTGTGTCCCAGGAGGCAGGTTCCCTCTGCTGAGCCCCAGGCACCAGTAAAGCCAAGGGATTTCTTCCATCACCTTCTTCCATTGCCTGGAGAGCAGGAGCTAAGGGGAGACCTTCTGATCTCTGAACTGCCTGAAAGGAGCTTGGAGCCAGGGGGGTCGGGCTCTGCTCCCCAGGAACAAGCGCCAGGAGCAGAGGAAACGGCCTCAAGTTGCGCCAGGGGAGGTTGAGGTTGGATGTGGGAACAATTTCTTCCCCAAAGGGCTGTGGGGCATTGGAACAGGCTGCCCAGGGCAGTGCTGGAGTCACCATCCCTGGAGGGCTGGACAGACGGACATGAGGTTCTCAGGACATGGGGCAGTGCCAGGCGTGGGTTATGGTTGAACTCAATGATCTTGAGGGGCTTTTCCAACCAAAATGATTCTGTGATTCTATGGATTTAGTGCTTGTGTCTTGATTTTGGGCCAGTCACAGGGAGTAGCACATTGGAAGCTACATGTGATGGCTCATGTGTGCTCATCATTCTGTGTGGTCCATGACTCTGTGCTGACCTACTCTCATGCGGTCAGGGTGAGAGAACAGGGGTGTGCAGGCATGGAAATGAGTGTTTTCCAAGGAATTCAATAGCTGGCCTTAATACAGGGAGAAGAGCCAGACTGGCTGAATTTTCATCCTGCTAATTCTCTCTCTTGCTGCTGGAATTCTCTGGGTGAAGGTAGGCTGGAGGTGTCAGGAGACCCTGAGCTTCACTTGGGGTGGGCTGATGGAGAGCAGAGCAGGTACAGTGCAGTTCATCATTGTTCCCAGCCCCAGGAGTGCCGTGGCTGCCACTGTGTAGCAGAGACCCAGGACCTGTTGTCTTTGGCTGCTGCTGTGTGGTGCAGCGGGTGGGGTTTCTTCTGGTTTATCTGATTGAAACCCTTTTATGTACTCATAGGAGCCAAGTCACAAAAAAACAGCTTTTTCTTTTTGTTTTGCCTGGGGGTATAGAAAACCCAGTCAAAACTGCACCTATTGCGCTTGTACCCCCTCACTTATACCAAGCTGGCCACTTTCACCCCAAGGCAGCCAATGTTTGGAAGGTGTCCAGCAGCCTGGTGTCATGTTTTGGCAGCTAAGCATAGCTCAGTAAAGGTAGAAAAACTACAGAAAGCTTAGAGCACAGGGAGATCATCTTTAAGTGGAGCGTTTTCCTTAAGCCACACCTAAAGACACAAGCTGCGGGGCAAGAGGGATTGTGAAACTGCACTTGGTTTACATCTGTATCTTCCTGGGGTGGTGTCAAGAGCACCGTGCTGGTGTGAATTGTGCCCTGAGCGCTTGTGTCCTACTTTGGTCAGTGCCCCGAGCCTGCTGTCATTAGTGGGAAAGCTCATTATTGACTTCAGTGGACATCTGGAAGACTTTTAAGAACTGACAGTGGGAGGAAAACAATTGCCAGGGTGTGCTGCCTGGATGGGCTGTTGAGCAAGGGTGAAGGCAACGTGGACATGAGCCTGTTGCAGCCTGTGGCCCCACGGAGCTCCATCCCACGCGTGGTCCCACGTGGATGGTTGGTGCCATCGGTGCGGATGCCTCAGCCCATCTTCTTTGAATGTCACGTCTCCAAACCCCATTTGTTTTTCCATTTTGTGAGAGCTCGTGTGGCAGTGGTTTTCCATCACCTGCCTGTATGGCATTTAGCAACCTCACCGATGTCCCGCGGTATGTTCTCCAGACAAAACGTGCGTTGTAGACTCTGTGCACCATGAGTTACACCCATCTCACTGCACAGGCCAGGGGAGATAGCGCTGAAGCACCCTCACTCTTACCAACACCCCCGGTTCCATGGAGGCAATCCATCAGTTCACTGAAATAAAGTCGCTTGCACTCGCCAGCGTTTGCAGCATCAGTAAAGGTCAGGAAGACGAGAGAGAGCTGTCTCTTCCTCTTGGGAGCCACCTATTTTTTCTTGGCTTTTTTTTCCCCCTCTCTTCAGCTCATAAACACCAAGCTGCTCTGCAAACCCAGCTGGTTTTGCTATGAGATTTTGCTATGAGGTTTTGCAACGGGGTTTTGCAGCTCGAAGTGCATGCGGGTCTCCTTCCCCCAGCTCCGTGTTTACTTTCACAGGGCTCCAGCTTTGGTTTTGGGGTGCAGAGGGTCCGGTGTGTGACCCCACTAGAGCCAGTGTGGGGCTTTCCTGCTGTTTTGCAGGCACCGCACTCACTCGGGTGGTGAAATTTTCATTGTGTTTGGGTTGTCCTCGCCGCGGTGATTCATTGCCTCGGCGGAGGCAACGTGTTTCCTCCCTCCCACGGGTGATGTGTGAGTTTTCACTCCTGCAGGAAGCAGCTGGAGCAGGACCCAGAGCCATCGATGTGGGACCTGGTCCCACCACCCAGCCACCCCCCAGCCCGTTCACCCAAATTGTTTTTAACCCTTTAGTTTCAGGGAAGGGGAAAACAAGCCACAGAAAGCATTACCGGCCCAGATGGAGAATGACCGTGTCCTCGGTGACCTGTGGGGGAAGAGCAACGTGCCCATGGTCCTGAACAACCCCTATTCTGAAGCCGACCAGGTAAGAGCCCACGTCTTGTGCTGCTTTGGGTGGGAAGGGGCTTTGGGGGACATGACCCATCCTGGTGGGTTCTCACACCATGAAGAACCTGCAAGAACTACCTTGAAGACCTTTGATCCCAAGAGGTAATGGGGCGTAGAGCCCATTTGGTCCAGAAGCTGAATTCCCCGTGGTTCGGGCAGGTTGTAGGTCACTGGAGAACGATGCTTGTCACCCAAGGGACCAGAACGGGACGGGAGCACAGCCAGGGACCAGGACTATGAAACCTCCCTTGGGATCGTCATCCCTTTTTTTGGCAAAAAGCCGAGTTGCACCGTTAAGTTCTTCTAGATTTATATGACGGTAATTCAATAGAGCACTTCAGATAATATGTTGTACGGTGCCTTTTCATCTCCTCACGCTCTACAGACATAAATTCTCAGACTCCCTTGCCAAAAGTGGATTAAGTCCACCTAGTAGCAAAGCCAGAGATGTAAGGCAGACCCTGACGGGGTGGAAAGATCACCCCGGGGAAAACATGACGTGCGTGTGCACTGACGAGCCTGTTCAGGCATACGTATCTCCCTGATGGGATTAACTAGGAGCAGGACAGGACATGGGGGACCAGTCTGGGGACTGTCTGGTCCCCTAGTCCCACTATATTTCTCCAGATGACATAGTGAGGACTGTTTTCCAGAAAAGTGATTAAATAGTCATATGAAGAATTCGGAGAAAATCAGTATTTCCTCAGCTCGGGAATGTCCTTAAGTGCAGAGCACCCCAGGGTGGGTGCCACTCGTGATGTAGACGCCCCCCAGATGTTGACCATGACCTTGACACCCAGCAGTGTCCAGCATCACCTCCCCACAGCTCTGCCAGGGGATGTTTTCCAATTTCATGGGCATTTTGCAAGATGCAGAGCCAAAAGCAAGGGGTGACGTCACACAAGGTGACGTGGTCCCTTCATGCCCATGGAGGTGACATGGTCTTGGGCACGGTGGCTTAACTCTTAACTCCTGGGACTCCTGAGCAGAACGATACCTGTGTGCACGTTTTCAGCATGCACAGTGTCGGAGGCTCATGGGACACACGACACCCACTGTGCCGGTGCTGGTGCACACACGGGGTGGCTGAGAGGCTCCTGACCAGGTTTTAACCAAGTGGTTGGGTGCTTAGATGTAGTGGGGAATGATTTCCACCCTCCTCTCGCCTGGCTGCAGCTCAGCACAGACAACCTAATGCTGGGTATCAACACCCCGGGCATCCCCATGTCCCACCGCACGGTTAATTCGCTGTGGCAGGTATCATGAGCCCAAGGACAGGTCACAGCTCCGGTCCATTTGCCCCAGCTCTGGAAAGATGCTGTCCCTGCCTCCTTTGCTAAGCTCCTTGCAAGTACATGTCTGTCTACAAGCACTTTATAACCTTCAGTGTTCAGAGCTTAATTTCTCGCCGTGTTAAGGCTGCCAATACTCCCGGTCTTAAGCTGATATTAAACTCTTTAATTTTTTTTTTCTTTTTCACTAGATGTGCAGCTTTCTTTTGATCCTTCTTATCCCCAGACTGGTATGCCTGCTCTTCTGGAGGCAGTTTGGTTTTCCCCCATGTTCCCTGCAGCTGTTCCCCAGGCTGTCAAGCAACCGAACTTCTTGCAAGCTGCAATAAATACTGTTAACAAGGGGCAAGTCAAGACAAGTGCAAGCTTTCTATAAACGTTGTTCTTTAAAGCAGGATTTGGTGGATTCACTTGCCCAGGTGGGGAATTCTCACTGAGGCTTGTAATAAGGTGCTAAAATACCCGTTAGTCATTGATCCCTACCCCTCTTTTTTTTTGCAAAGTCAGGCAGTGTGCTTTGCTTGTTCACCGGGAGCCCAGTCCCCTGACCCTAAACCTGACCCACGGAAAGTTGCTGTGTTCGCCCCAACCCAGATCCTATGCAAGTTGCATTTCAGTCCATACAGGTGGATTTGTCACGAGGTCCAGGGTAACCAGCGGATTTTGCATCCGTGTAGCTACCAGGGAGAGTAATATCAGCTCTGCACTTGTAAGAATGATTTACAGCTTTATAAAAGCAAAAAACACGCTTTCAGCTAGAAGGGTTAATGCAGTCTGGAAGGAAATGCCAGCGTGCCAATATATCCACAACCAGGGCTAATGCTGCAGACCTCATCCTCCCACTGTCACAGGGTAACATATGCCGCGGTCACGGGGACCCCTGCCACCCAGCTGGGTTGTGGGTGGAAAGCTGAGGAGCCATCGAGCCCCCTGGGGTCCGCAGCACGGGAGGTGCTCCCCGCCATCCCGGGGCTGGGCGCGTTTCTGCCCGGCGTCTGTGAGAGCCGCAGACAGCTCGCAAGCTGCAGCCTGACGATAAGTGCCAACGCGCTCCCTTGGAAAAGATGTTTGCATAATGCATGTGCGCCCCGACCGCTACGTTCGTCTCTCCGTTTGTCCCACTCTTGAGTCACTAATATCACAGCTGCCTAATTAAAGCATGAAAGGATCTCACGCAACCTCCCTGACAGAAGCAGGGGTAATATTTGGCTTCAGCTGCACTGCACAGGAAAGGCATCCACACACACACACAAAGCTGTTTCCCAGTTTCTGCTGGGTGTTGCTCTCTCCACAGCTGCTGTTAGATTTGGCACCCCGCTTTCTTGTAGGTGGTGTCACCTCGGCTGCTCCAGCCCCAATGGCATCCCAGGAATTCGCTGTGTCTCTGCACTGTGACCCTTTTTCGGCAAAGATTCAAACCCTGCTAGTTCTGCAGGGAAAATACAGAAAGGAAAGCAAGAAGCTTTGAGAGAGGTTGAAGGTAGAACATCTGTAGGTTAAGCAACTGATGTCCACCAGCTTGGACCATGAGCTTGCTCGCTCCAAAGATGGGGTCATTGCTAGATCTGGATTCATAACACACTCTTGGGCCAGATCTGCTCTTGCAAGATGTGGTTTAGCCACACATCTCCTAACCTGCACCAAAGCCCCATCAGCAAATTAAAACTAAATCAGAATAAAAACCTGGTGCTGGATGCATCCAACACACTCTGCTTGGTGACTGCTGCCTGGCAGGTGGAGGTACAGGTGAGGGTTGGTTTTGTTTGCATTTTTGAGCAGCAGTTTGCAGTTATATTTTACCAGTCTCATGGAGCTTCTCTGAGCAATCACGTTCAGGAGAAAAGTGGCAAATTATCCCCTCCCATCCTAAGGGTGGCCCAGGTTAGCTCAGAGAGCACAGGATGCTGTTGGTGCCTCAGGAATGGTTTAGCTCTCTTAAAAGTGTAAAGCAAGCAGAATTAAATGACCAGGAACTTCCAGTGCCATAATTCAGGTCAGATTCCCCAAAACAAAAAACAAAACCCACTTAAAAATAATGCTGTTCCAGGACTACATCTAGGAGGTCCTTTTTTATTTCCTACTGATTTTCAGCTCTGTATGAAGTCTTCTATTTGTTTTCTGCAGTCTGGAAAGGAGAAGCTGAGATCCAGTGTGTGGTCATCTGGCTCCAGGGACTTCAAAGCACTCCTTGGGAAGATCACAGGACTTGTGACAGGAGGAATGTCACAGTGACCTGTGACAGCACAGCCTGTGGTGTGCAGAGAGTGGTTTTTGGAAACTGTGAGGACCAAAGAGGGTCCTACAAAGGGGTCACATTATAAACCTCTCCCACTCCATCCTCTCTGTTCCCAGCATCTGTTTTAGCGTGTGGTGTTACACTGTGAGCCTCAGGCTGCTTGACAGCAAAATCTCTGTTTTCCGGGGGAAAAAAGTGTGGAGTATATGGTAAAAACAAGGACTAGGCAAAAAATGTGGCCAACATTGCCACCAGAGCAATGGAGCGGTGCCTGGAAGGGCATCAGTCTTGCAATTAATCAGGCATCAATCTCCCTCTGCTTCAGAAAAACAAAGAACTAGTTAGATCTGGAGCCTCATCTGCTTTTGTCATCCTTGTGGCCCCTGTTGTTTCCCCCCCCGGGTTTGCTCATTAGCAAAAGTGCTTGTTCTGGAACAAGACCTTCTTCCACTGTGTGCTGGTTGGTTCTTTGGGCTGCGATGCTGGATTTGTGCTGCAGCTGGGACGTGAGCCCAGAACCACCAAAAAGCAGAGTGAGACACTGCACATCTCTGCTGAAGTCAGTGCCATCTTTAAAAAACCTTGCAGGTGGATTAGAAAGGGACATGAGCTCCAGGATTCATGTAGGAAGACCATATCAAAAGTTGGTCCAAGCCCAGATTTTCTTTGCGGAGCTGTAAGCCTCTAAGTGATGGAGGCTTTGACAGGACGCTCTGGTATGGGATCAAGTCTCCCCTCGAAACCTGCAGCAACACTGTAGTGATTGTGGTGACTAATTCCACCCTTTCATAACATCTGATTCTAAAAGAATTGTCTCTGCTTCCCAGCATCACCGCAGATCTCGCTGTCCCCTGACATGCTGGCAGACACTAATTGCTCTTTAAGTGCTTGGAGTAAATAAGGGTCACAGTAGAAATGCAAGATATTATCTGAAAACGTGCAAACACAAGCTCTTGCAGCCAGCTCTTCTCCTGACAAGCTCTCTACTGGCTGAGTCTCCTCTTTATGCTGGCTTATAACTCAAGATGTGCTGGATGAGCACACCCTGATGCAGAGATTCAGAGCTGAGATTAAAGTATCCAACTATGCATAATTCAGCAACCCTCCCACTTGCATAATTTATCCATCCTTATTCCTACAATCTTGCAGCATTGATATCAAAGGAGATGTGCTGTTGGCTTGCTCAGAGGAATGATGGGCTGTTAGGTCTATCTCACGGTGCTCGTACTAGTGAGGCAGAATTTGGCAGGTGTAAAATCTGAGCAGGTGAAGCTCTTTAAAAAAAAATCTAATACATTTTAGAGAGGTAAGTCTTCCACTGGGAAACTTGAACATGATGTTCTCCTAAGTCATTGCTCTGGTTTTTAACTCTCAGTCTACAGGTCTGGCTCTTCTTTAAACAGAGGCGACTTCTCAGTTGCATTGAGAGTTGGTCACTCCATTGTAGGATGCCAATATTTGGATCATATACCTTGTCTCAACATATTATCACTAGGATTTAAGCACAGGCATCCACTAATACAAGATGCTGCTTGTTGTTTTGTGGCCCTTTTCCTGTATCTCATTGACAAATACTAACCTCGTGCCTGGTTCTTGTCCAGCCACCGCCATCTGGGCGGCAGTCTCCGACTAAGAACACGGTGAATGGAAGTCCTTCCAAATGCCCGCGGTTTTTCAAAATCAAGAACTGGGAGACAGGCTCCGTGCTTCACGACACGCTGCACCTCAAGACGGCGATGGTGAGTAGACTTGATAGGTCTAGCCAAAAGTTGTCTGAGCACAATGGAGTGGATGACACAGTGTTTCCAAGGTGGCGTCACCTGAGTATGCAGAACTGGATGATTTCAGGCCAGGCTTCTTGTCCCTGGTGGTGGCTGAATTTCAAACATCTGGTGCAATAAGCTGGGTGAGAGGGGAGCCCATCTGGGATAAATCAGGAAAAGCATATGACTTCATGCCAAGCTGGGGCAAGAATCTCATGGGCCCCGATTGTCCGTATCGCGTGGGACAAGAGATGACAGCACATGCTTGAGCTGTCTTACACGTTACCCATAGGTGCAAAAACAGCTAAGTTGGAAATATCCTTGTTTCTCAAAGATGCCACTGACTTCTGCATGGCTAATCGTTGACTTCCCCCAGCCCAGCTCATGTAACCAAAAGCACTGCTGTAACCCAAGACACGTGTGTCTCCTTCTGTCTCCTCAGTCCACCGCGTGCACCGAGCAGATATGCATGGGCTCAGTAATGACCCCCAGCCAGCATGTCCGCAAGCCAGAAGATACCAGGACAAAAGAAGAGGTGCTCCTCTTGGCTAAGGACTTCATTGACCAGTACTACTCCTCCATAAAGAGGTAAGTGTTGGCTGGAGAAGGCTGCAGGCCCTGGCTGCTGCTTATGCTGAAATGTTGGAGGAGATGTTGAGGAGGCTGTAGCATGGAGGGTGTTGGTCTTCTCCCAAGTAGCAAGTGATAGGATGATAGGAAATGGCCTCAAGTTGTGCCAGGGGAGGTTGAGGTTGGATGTGGGAACAATTTCTTCCCCAAAGGGCTGTGGGGCATTGGAACAGGCTGCCCAGGGCAGTGCTGGAGTCACCATCCCTGGAGGGCTGGACAGACAGAGATGAGGTTCTCAGAACATGGGGCAGTGCCAGGGGTGGGTTATGGTTGGACTCCATGATCTTGAGGGTCAATTCCAACCAAAATGATTCTCTTATTATATGTCCCATATGATCTGATCTTTCACACCGGGGAGTCAAAGCAGGGTGAGCCTGTGCTCCTCCACATTCAGCTGCTTGTTCAGGAGAGTTTCATTCCCAGCATTTTTTATGTACCTCTGTGCAAATTCCTGACCTCTCCCATTTGTGTTTCATCATCTGTTCTGTGCTCAAGAAAGAAAAAACTCATGCCCAGGTGTAAGCAGCAGGATTCCCTGCCCTCCCCCTGGGCTGCTGACTGACACCTCCTCTGTTCCCCACACATGCAGATCTGGCTCCAAAGCCCACATGGAAAGGCTGGAGGAAGTGACCAAGGAGATTGAAGCCACTGACACCTACCAGCTGCGGGACACAGAGCTGATCTACGGAGCCAAGCACGCCTGGAGAAACGCAGCCCGCTGCGTGGGCAGGATCCAGTGGTCCAAGCTGCAGGTGAGCACCAGCACAGCTGGCAGGTTGCCTGGCCAAGGATGCACTGAAGTTCTGGAGGAGCAAATCTTGCTCTTCCAATACCCAAGGAAGCCCAGCACATGTATGGTTGGGGCTGTTCAGCCCACAGCAGGTACCTTCTCCTTGACAGCTTGGGGGGTGCACAGGCTGAGGAGTCTGGAAAAGCAGCTGTGGAGTTGGCATAGCTGAGATGTCTGTGTCTGAAATGGGGCCAACTAGAATGTGACGCTCTGGAGATTTTCCAAAATCAGATACTGCTCCAATATCTTACGTGCTGCTTCCAAAACTGTTGTTCTGCCTGAAGAGAGGCAGCAGGACACACTCATCCTTGGTACAGAGATGTGACGGCAGGAGAAGCTTTGGCTCAGTGCCCTTCTGAGTAGCTGGAAGCGTGAGGTAGGATCTAAATTGGTGATCTCTGATGGAATCCCTTGGTATGGAGATGATGCCTCTCTCTGTAACCTGGAGTACAGCTCAGGTTCTGCTGAGCAGTTCTTGTGGCTGCTTCACACAGGGTTTGGTAATGCCTGGGGCTGGGAGGCTGGGTCTCCTTCACTCCCAGTGCAGCCTTCAGTTCGTCTCTTCCACTGTTTGTTTTGGCATATCTGAACCCTGGGAGGAGCCATTTCTGCAAGAAGTTGCCTTCAAGCCTCCTGTTGATCCTCTCTCTTGGTTTCCCCATCCTTTTGTAGATGTCCCATTCCTAGAAACACTCAAGGTCAGGTTGGACAGGGCTCCTGGTTTGGTTGAAGGTGTCCCTGCTGTGGCAGGGGCTTGAACTAGATGAGCTTTGAAGGTCCCTTCCAACCCAAACCCATCCTCTCAGTGGATCTCAGGCCTGACTGAGCTTCAAGTCTTGGTCTACAAGAGATGAAGAGCAGAAACCAGAACTGTTGGTGAATAAGTCAGGAATAGCAACAGGCTGAGAGCACTGCACTGAGGAGGTTTTGCTGGAGCAGCAGAGGACTCACCTCTCCAAAGCAGAAGGGGCAGCTGGATTAGACATCCACGTGTTGTAAAGACAGAGAAAGCCTCTAGGGCTTTCCCTGTGCTGTGTTTCTTCTGCTTGACTCTGCCCTAGGAGCTGGAGCATCTTGTAGCATTACCACAATTACTTCCACTCTTTCAGGTGTTCGATGCCCGGGACTGCACCACAGCCCATGGGATGTTCAATTATATCTGCAACCACATCAAATACGCCACCAACAAAGGCAACCTCAGGTGAGCCACCAGGGTTAATATCCGAAGGACTCTGTATGTGTGGGAACCCAGCTCGGGGCCTTGCTGACATTGACTAAGGAGATGGTTGTAGCCAGTACCTGCCCCAGGGATCGTTAGAGGGACCTGCTATCAGGGGAAGGTGTCATGGTGGTCCCAGTATTTCTCCTTGCTCTGATGACCTTGTCCTGTGCCATTGCAATGTCCTCAGCGTTCACCAGCCCTACCTCTTCCTTCCAGATCTGCTATCACCATCTTCCCGCAGCGGACAGACAGCAAGCACGATTTCCGCATCTGGAACACCCAGCTCATCCGCTACGCCGGCTACAAACAGCCCGACGGCACCATCCTGGGAGACCCTGCGAACGTGGAGCTGACGGAGGTACCAGTTGAAGCACCTTCCTGGGCACCACGGGCATGGGGCTGGTGGGAGTGTGGAGAAGGTCTGACCAAACTGAGAGAGTTGGGGTGTTCAGCCTGGAGAAGTTCCAGGGAGACCTTATTGTGCCCTTTCTGTACTTAAAAGGGACCAATGAGAAAGATGGGGACAGACTTTTGAGCAGGGCCTGTTGCAATAGGACAAGGGGTGATGGTTTTAAACTAAAGGAGGGAGATTCAGTCTGGATATGAGGAAGAAATTGTTGCCCTGAGGGTGGTGAGAGCCTGGCCCAGGTTGGCCAGAGAGGTGGTGGCTGAACCATCCCTGGAGACATCCCAGGCCAGGCTGGACGGGGCTCTGAGCAACCTGAGCTGGTGCAGATGTCCCTGTCATGGCAGGGGTTGGATGTATGACCTTGGAAGGTCCCTTCAACTCAAACCATTCTGTGATTCTACCATTCTGTGACCATCCCAGGAGTGAGGAACATGCTGGGCCAAGCAGGGTTTATCACACCTACTGAAGCACCACGAAGTGGGGCTGGATTTGTCTCACCTTTGGATATTTTCCCAGGAATAAAAGCTTTTTCCAGTTGTGCACATCTGGCCATAGCTGCACTGAAAGACTCTTATCTCCTTTTGCTTTTTGCTGAGAAGGGATTGGCTGGTGGTGCTGACAGAGAAGGACGTGTGCCCACTGCTGACCTGGGCCACTGAGCATCAGGAATGAGATTTGCCTTTTGCCTCGTGGCGCTGCACACACAGCACCAGTGCTCTGATCAGCTCTTTCCAAACTCCCCTGCTTTTCTTACCCGTTTTCTCTTTCACCATCATGGGCACAAATAGGGTAAACAGCTTTTTCAGAGCTGTGATTCTACCTGGGGATCAGTTTGGCTGCCCAGGGCAGTGGTGGAGTCACCATCCCTGGAGGGATCTAAAAGACGTAGAGATGAGGTACTTAGGGACATGGTTTAGAGGTGGACTTGACAGTGCTGGGCTAATAGTTGGACACAATGATCTGAAAGGTCTTTTCCAACCAAAATGATTCTATGATTCTAGGTTCATTTTCAGCCCGTATACCCCTCATATGGTCCTGGTTTGGCTGTGAGAGGCAGCCCTGTGTTGTGGATCCCTTGGATGGAAGTTATCACTTGGCTGTAAGGGCTGAGCAGAGATGCTGTCAGAAGACACTGCTCAGCGCTATGCAATTCCCTGCCCAGAATGCTTGAAGAGCAGATGATTTGCTGGGATGTCTAAACCCCACTTTTGTTTTGCCTGTAGATCTGCATTCAGCAAGGCTGGAAGGCTCCGTACGGGCGCTTCGATGTCCTGCCTCTGCTCCTCCAAGCCAACGGCAATGATCCAGAGCTCTTTGAGATCCCTCCAGAGCTTGTGCTGGAAGTGCCCATCCGGCATCCCAAGTAAGTCAGAATAAGCCCTAAAACTGCCGGAGGGGATCAGTGGGACTCAGCTCCTCTGGTTTCACACTAAGTCACCTCGTGTCCTTGGCTTTTCTTTGCTGTGACTTGGGTGCTTTAGTCAAGACCCTCTTTCAGTTCCTCCCCCATCTCTGATACAAAATTGGCAGAGCCTGGAGGTGGAAAAAAGTCATGTCCTTTGTCTCAGGGATGTTTTTCCTTTCCTTGAAGTCTCTCAGAACTTAGGCCACTCTGTACCACTCCTGATCTAATGTTTTTTCCCCATAAACAGTCCCTGAGGGAGATGTTGCCTCCAGGAACTACTCTGCTCACATGTCCCTCAGCCTGGTGGCTGGTAGCAAAGTACCGTTCTCCATTCCCCTGCCTGAAGTGGCCAGGGGAGATCTAGCTGGTCGCCTCACCCTCTCGTGTCCCGGCAGGTTTGAATGGTTTAAGGACCTGGGCCTGAGGTGGTACGGTCTGCCAGCGGTTTCCAACATGCTCCTCGAGATCGGTGGCTTGGAGTTTTCCGCCTGCCCCTTCAGCGGCTGGTACATGGGCACAGAAATTGGGGTCCGGGACTACTGTGACAACTCTCGGTACAACATACTGGAGGTAATTCCCCTCCTTGAGGGTGCCAGGAGCTCCTAAGGGGCCACAGACGTGTGTGAAGGTACTGGGGAGCAGGCAGGACACTGGCAGAGTGTTGCCTTGAGTGTGGGAGAGTGTAGGACATCCAAGTGTCTCTAAGACAGGGCAGTTCCATTCTTCTGGAGCCACATGGCCAGGGTGTGATGGGCTGGCAAGTTTCTTTGTGTCCCATGGGGCCAGCTGGTATCTAACATAGCGAATGTGATGTCTATTGAGCTCCCCATAGGATTCTCAAAGCATCTTATGGCTCAGCGGGTCATGTGCTTGACTGAGGTCAAGTGCTAAGACATGGTGAGACTGAGAGGTGGCTGAGACACTTGGGACACTTGAGCCCACAGGGTCCCTCTGGAGTGCTCTCCCATGGCTCAGGGACTCCCCACACTTGGGGACACAGTGAGTCAGGACAAAGCCAGGTCATGGGGAAGTGTTGGTGCAGGGGATCTGCACCCATCAAGAGAGATCTTCTGCCATGCCAAGGGACATGTTGTGTTATGTGGAGGAGCTGCATCTCTACCCAGGTGCCTGAAAACCAGCGGGGTGAGAGTGAGTGTGTGTGCGTGTATGTGCCCATCTGTCGTAGCATCTGGAGGAAGGTCTCCAAGTAGAAGAAAGGGGCTGAGAAAGAACAGAGTTTAGGAGCAGTGGGAGGTCTGGCATGGGAAGGGGTGCAAGGGTCTGTTCTTCCCAGGACATGGATCAGCAGCCTCACATCCTGGGGGCAGTTTTGGGCCCCTCACGCCAAGAAAGCCGTTGAGGAGCTGGAGCGAGTTGAGAGAAGGGAACGGAGCTGGTGAGGGGCTGGAGCACAAGTGTGATGGAGCGGCTGAGGGACCTGGGGGTTCAGCTGGAGAACAGGAGCTGAGGGGAGACCTTCTGATCTCTGAACTGCCTGAAAGGAGCTTGGAGCCAGGGGGGTCGGGCTCTGCTCCCCAGGAACAAGCACCAGGAGCAGAGGAAACGGCCTCAAGTTGCGCCAGGGGAGGTTGAGGTTGGATGTGGGAACAATTTCTTCCCCAAAGGGCTGTGGGGCATTGGAACAGGCTGCCCAGGGCAGTGCTGGAATCACCAGCCCTGGAGGGCTGGACAGAGATGAGGTTCTCAGGACATGGGGCAGTGCCAGGGGTGGGGGGACAGTTGAGTTTGATGATCTTGAGGGTCTCTCCCGACAACTATGATTCTATGATTTCTACTCTCAGAAAGAGAAACTGCTCTTGAGGACCCTTTTCAGCAGCATTTAGTCATCTTCCTGCGCCTGGGGGAGAAAGGAAGACCAAACTGACCCTGCCTCTCTCAAGGAGAGGAAAGAGCAGGACCACATCTCTCAAAGGAAGGGAAAACATCAGCCAGTTGTGCTGCCCTGCCCTGCAGGTGCCTTGTGTCAGCCTGGGTCCCTCCTTTGGGTTCCTCTCCCCAGGCAGAGATCTTCAGTCCTTGGTTCTTGGCCATTACATGTGTTCGCTTTCTACCGTGTTTTGTTACAGCAAGTGGCCAAGAAAATGAATCTGGATATGAGGAAAACCTCCTCGCTGTGGAAGGATCAGGCCCTGGTGGAGATCAACATTGCTGTGCTGTACAGCTTCCAGGTACCTGCATAGTAGGACTCTGTTGTGTTTGGGTCAGGCTTGAGGGATGCAAGGACTTGATGGAATGAGTATGGAGACATCTGCCCAAGGACAATGGCAGCAGCTGCTACACTCAACTGAAATTGGGCTGCATCCTCCTAGTTTTGGGTCATTCCAGGAGCCTGCAGTGAAATTTAATAATCTCTGTGCCCTGGATGTTGTGAAGCCATCACTACAAGCGCCTGAGCTCTGCTGGTCCAGAGGGAGTGTCCCAAGGGGGCGAGATCCAGCCCTTCTGTCCCATCCATGAGGCAAGAATCGGCCCAGGTTGTCTCCCCACCTGCACTTAAAGTTTGAGTAGCAGAACTTGTCCTTGGCAACACAACTGTAAAGGGTGGGAGTTCTTCCCAGAGCTGGCTCAGAGCTGCTCCTGGAGTTGTGCAAACCATGAAAGAGTTCCCCAAGGGGCTGAGCAGGGCGTGCTCCATCCCGTTCACGCCATCGTAGTCTTTGCTTGGCCCATGACAAATAGCAGGAAAAACAGCCATCCCATAGCATATCTACTCATGAAAGACAAGGGCAGCATCTCAGCCCTGGAAAATGGCGTTGCTCAGTGACTGTGTTCCTTCAGAAGACAAGGGTCAGCAGTCAGTGTCATCTCCAAAGGCACAGTCCTGTAAGACTACAAGAATGTGGCATATTTGGGTCAAACAACTGCAAATATAGAATTTTGGCTTTCACTTTCTGGGGAGTATTAACCCACAGTTGTTGGCTCTGCTCTCTTCTCCCTCCAACAGAGTGATAAGGTGACCATTGTGGATCACCACTCAGCCACCGAGTCCTTCATCAAGCACATGGAGAACGAGTACCGATGCCGTGGAGGCTGTCCTGCTGACTGGGTGTGGATTGTCCCACCAATGTCTGGCAGCATCACCCCAGTTTTCCATCAGGAAATGCTCAACTACCGTCTCACACCCTCCTTTGAGTACCAGGTACATTCTAGCAGTGCTGGGTGCACAGAGGTAGAGCCAAGAGCAGGGTGGGAGCAGGAGGTCAGGATACACAGGAAGGGGAGGGACATCATGGAGCACAAGTGTGCTGGGGAGTGTCTGAGGGAGCTGGGGTGCTTTATTCTGGAGAACAGGAGCTGAGGGGAGACCTTCTGATCTCTGCAACTGCCTGAAAGGAGGTTGGAGCATGGAAGGTGTTGCTCTCTTCTCCCGAGTAGCAAGTGATAAGGCGAGAGGAAACGGCCTCAAGTTGCACCAGGGGAGATTGAGGTTGGATGTTGGGAACAATTTCTTCCCCAAAGGGCTGTGGGGCATTGGAACAGGCTGCCCAGGGCAGTGCTGGAGTCACCATCCCTGGAGGGTTGGACAGACGGACATGAGGTTCTCAGGACATGGGGCAGTGCCAGGGGTGGGTTATGGTTGGACTCAATGATCTTGAGGGGCTTTTCCAACCAAAATGATTCTGTGATTCTATCATCTAGTCCCATCAACAAGCTGCCTTCAAGGCAATAAAGACCATGTACAAGCCTAATTGGTGGTCCCCCCTTCTGTGGGGTAATAACCCCCTGGATATTGTACTGTTTCCCAGGACTATGGCTTCTTGTCCCTTCGTGGGGACATGGGATGCCTGAGGCCCCAGCTTTTAACCTTGGAAGCAGAATTAACCAGATCCCCCTCCCTTTGGAAGCACCTAATTTTGCATTTTGATGGCTCGGTGAGGATATGAACTGGTGGTCACCCTACCCTTCCCCTCTCCAGCCTGTTGGTTTGAGTGGATGGCTCCTGCCAGCTTGGGGATCCAATAGTTTGATGGGTGGACTCTTGCTCAGCAGGCCAAGCAGCAAGTTTGCAATGCTGGTGCTGGAGTATTTAACACTTCAAACCATGAGAAAAACAGCTGTAAGCAAACACATCCTCATTAGCCAACCATCCCCGCTCCGGTGGTTTTCACACAATGTGACCTTTAGTCAAGAGCCCTTAAGCAACAATCACAAACCAGGAGCAGCCTGTTCATTTCTAGAACCAACCCACCAGGAGCCCCGATGGTTCCTGGCCCTGATTACAGACAGATGCCTGCCAGGGCACTGAATTAGCTCCTATGCGCTTGTTCCTCACTTCAGCTGCCTCCCTTTCCCACAGGGAATAAAAAAAGCTGTGGGTCGGGGAGAGGGAAAGATGTGTTTTTATTGCTTCCTCCCTTCTGGCATCGCCTGCTTTCTTTTTGCCTATGGCACATTAATGCTCATCTCAGAGGTGAGAAAGCATTTGGCCAGATGCTGTTACAAGCCAGAAAGGTTTTATTATAGAGTGGAGAGAAGGGAACGGAGCTGGTGAGGGGCTGGAGCACAAGTGTGATGGGAGCGACTGAGGGACCTGGGGGGTTCAGCTGGAGAACAGGAGCTGAGGGGAGACCTTCTGATCTCTGAACTGCCTGAAAGGAGCTTGGAGCCAGGGGGGTCGGGCTCTGCTCCCCAGGAACAAGCACCAGGAGCAGAGGAAATGGCCTCAATTTGCGCCAGGGGAGGATGAGGTTGGATCTGGGGAACAATTTCTTCCCCAAAGGGCTGTGGGGCATTGGAACAGGCTGCCCAGGGCAGTGCTGGAGTCACCATCCCTGGAGGGTTGGACAGACAGAGACGCGTTCTCAGGACATGGGGCAGGGACAGGGGTGGGGGAATGGTTGGACTCGATGAGCTCGAGTGTCTCTCCAACCGAAATGATTCTGTGGTTCTATAATTCTATTGTATTGCCATTTTTTCTGTGCATACTCCATTGCCCAGCTTCCCCAAGAAACCCATGGGGCTCATAGACCAGGGACCTATAGAGAAGAAGCAGAAGAGGCCAGCTAGTCCTCCCCTTCATGACTTGAGGAATTCAACACTCCGTGCTGCCGTAGGGCATTTCTCAAAGCTCTGAGCAAAGCCCATCAGCTGCTGCTGCTGTTTTCTCTCCTAGCCGGACCCTTGGAACACCCACGTCTGGAAAGGGGTCAATGGAACACCCACCAAGAAGAGGGCCATTGGCTTTAAGAAGTTAGCAAAGTAAGCACCAGTAGGCTCTGAAAAGCCGTGAAGGGTTTGGGGCTGGTCCTGCTTTTGGGCAGTCGGGTTGTTTGATGGTGCTGCCGTACGGATGTGTGCAAACTGATGGGTTGTGAGCCTGGATCTCAGGCCACTGGAGCCTTTAACCACCAAGAAGGACATTTGGAGAAACAGGCAGCCTTTTAAACACCTCATGAGATCATCAAAAGCTGTGCAACCAGGTGAATACCAGATGTTGCATATACTCTCTTCTCCCAAGCTGGTTCATTCTCCACTAATGTGGAGATGCTCATGAAGGGCTTTCTCACTTCTTTGTGGGTATATTGCCTGTTTCTCCTGTCACAGCCTCCAGGAACATCACCCACCACTGTCCAGGGCCATGCTGGCACCAGCGAGGTGAAACTCCTGTCCATATTTCTCTTTTTCTCACCAGCTCCTTAGCTACTTGAGGAGCACTTGTCTCCAGTGCGCGTCTAAACCTCCAAACACCCTCTTTGCAAGGAGCGGGGAGATGGGAATGAGGAATCTCCTGACAAGTAGCAGACGGATCAGGGCTGAACTCAGATTTGGACTTCATGGCCAGATGACCCCTAGTGATGGGGAGTCCCTCTCCCCATCAAATCTCCTAGGCGTGTAGGAATGGAGTGTAATTTGGACCTTTTGGCTAATCATGGCCCAAATGTCTTCCATGCGGGCCATTGGCGGAGAGGTTCTTGTAGGAGCGGCTGACTCCACAGCAGAGCCCTAAGCCAAGATTGGAAAGGTCCAGGTCTGCCCCAGTACCTGTGGCCAGGCTGCCGGGTGGCCTTTTGCTGTTCACAGCATCTCCCCACGCTTCAGTTTCCCCAAGTCCCTGCCATCAGTTTGTTCCCACTCTTCAGCTGTCACCTCTTTTGAAGGTGTTTTCCATGGAGCATCCATAAACGTGATCGAATGTGCTCCTGGGGCTTACACCGGTGCCCAGGTCTGGGCTGCAGCACGGGGCTGCTGGAGAGCACAGGAAGATTAATTGAGCCATTGAGTCGGGAGAAACAATGCATTTATTTGTGTGTGTGCGACTGATGAATGATTTTATAAAAACGTGAGCATGGCAGGTAATTAAAAAAACAACCCTATTGTCCCTGATGTAGAGGAGAGGAATTATTTTTGTAATTCACCATTAATCCTACCTGGATCTGAGCTAATCAGCTGAACAAGACACAGACCGAGCCCCGCAGCCCTGAGCGTTGTGCTTGGCACTGGTTGCAGCAGGATTTTGGTGCCTGTTCAGACAGGCTGTGCTGGTTCTGGCCAAATCTGAGCCTTCAAAGCTGCAGTCCCTGCCCCTTCCCTGCCCTGGGGACAGGGTAAGCCTTGGGGACAGGCGGCACTACCGTCACATGAAAGCAAATGGGCAACTTCAACATGCAGAATGATGCTGAGGAGTGATTGTATAGCAGCAAATATCGATAATATAAAAGCTCCTGAGGCTGACTTTGGCATGAAGGGGAGCTGCGCAGAGGAGGCAAAACATACCAGCCTGGTGGGGTTTCTACTTCTTCTTTCCTCCTCTTTTGTTTTTGTGTCCCCCAAGTGATTTCCTCCCTCCCGGCAGGAGGGGCAGGGGGAAGCTGGGCTTCTCTTCTCCTGCCAGTGTGACCAGTCCATCTTCATCTCCATTCCCCATAGCTCCTCTGAAGGGGATGCTGGAGTCCTGCTGAACTTGATTGCCCAGGGCAGGGTCTGATCACCCCACAGAAGTGAATCAAGCAGCCCTTGTTCTTGCAAAGGCTGCAGAGGTGCTGTGTGCTCTCTCAGCCACTCCAGAAACTGCCCCTTCCCTGTTGCAACGTATCAGGCTAAATCCGGACCCATCTTTCTGGTGGCTCTATACAAAGGTTTGATGGTCCATTTAGAAAAGGTGAAGATATTCTGCACTTAGAAAAAAAAATGTTGTGCTTATGAATGGCTCTAAAATAACAAATTTCCCACATTGGGTCTGGTGCCCCACTGTGCACCCCAAAGCTGGCTCGTGTCCCTCATCACTGTGCTCCCACTGATGATAGGATGAGAGGAAACGGCCTCAAGTTGTGCCAGGGGAGGTTGAGGTTGGATGTGGAGAACAATTTCTTCCCCAAAGGGCTGTGGGGCATTGGAACAGGCTGCCCAGGGCAGTGCTGGAGTCACCATCCCTGGAGGGTTGGACAGACGGACATGAGGTTCTCAGGACATGGGGCAGGGACAGGGGTGCGGGAATGGTTGGACTTGATGATCTTGAGGGGCTCTTCCAACCAAAATGATTCAATGCCAACCTGGCAGCACTAGCGTTGACAAGGAGCCAGTGTTTCTAGTGCTGCATCACCTTGGCCATTATTAGAGAGGCTGGTGACCTTTCTGGGCCCCTCTGCCCTCCTGTTAGAGCCCAGACGGTGGGGAAAACCAGAGCAAATGCTTCTAGTCACGATTGCAGACGCAGGAGGCAGCCGGCTAGACACAGCCCTGTGAACACTCAAATAAATGTGCAACCTCTCAGCCTCGGGAGGGCTGTTCCTCTGAGTCAAGTTCATAATGTCACCGGAGTGCAAATCAAAGGGACGACAGCCTGGTCTGACCTTCTCCTTGTCCTGGGGCTTCGTGTGTGATGTGTGGAGCCCAGGCACCCCTGCTCGGCTCAGTCACCTCCTGCAGAATGGCAGCCAGGTAGGATTTAAAGACATGAAGAGATGGAGAGGCTGGTCTACAGCTTTGCCTTTGAGGTTGTCTGGTCACTGAGTTCAGCAGCTGCTGCCTCTCATTCTTCTGCTTCTGTGTCCCTGCAGAAAGAGCACCTCTGCACTTGGTTTAGCATTTTCCTCCCTACACCCGGGCAGATATTTCAGCTCTTTTTCAAGCCCCCCATCTCATCTTCCTCTCTGACAAGTCAAGACAGACAGACTCTTCCACAGCTGCCCTGTTTGGCACATAACAGCAAAAGAAAAAAAATGATGCTGCAGTTTTTAAGGCAGAATGTTCATTTAATAATAAATAACACGATGTGACTAGTCTGGGCTAGAAGTGCCAACAAAGAAGCAAGGTATCTTATCAGGATTTATTCTTCCTTCCTAGGGCTGTGAAGTTCTCAGCCAAGCTGATGGGACAGGCCATGGCTAAGAGAGTCAAAGCGACCATCCTGTACGCCACAGAAACAGGGAAGTCGCAGGTCTATGCAAAAACGCTGTGTGAAATCTTCAAGCACGCTTTCGATGCCAAGGTATCGTACCGGCTCCCAGCCCCTGCAAAATAATGTGCACATCTGGGCGGCCCAATGAGATACGTGGCTTTGGGAAAATACACGGATCATGTGGAGCTTCCCAGCTGCCAAGGGGCTTCAGCACCTCCCAGGACTTGACATTGTGGGTCTGGATTGAAGCCTGCACAGGAATTTTTCCAGCTGATTTCCAGGTCCTGCAGGCTTTGTAGCATATGTATGTCTACTGCCTTTCAGATGGTAGCCCCGTAGTTTGTCCATGTTCCTTAAAGCTCTTGTTCTCATGCTCCCTGTGTGGAGATCTCTGTGAGGATATGCTGCTCCCATCTTCGGGTGGACTGGGCTCCATCCCTGTAGAGCGGCTGGGGGTAGATCTCCCCACCAAAGGCCTCTTGCTATAACAACATCTCTGTTGCTCCCAGGTCATGTCCATGGACGAATATGATATCGTGCACCTAGAGCATGAAACCATGGTCCTGGTGGTCACCAGCACCTTTGGCAATGGAGACCCACCTGAGAACGGAGAGGTAGGACAGGGCACAGGGGTGGGTGACTGATGTGGGGACACGGGCAGTGGGGAATGGGGAGGAACATCCCAGGGCATTGGTCACTGCTCTGGTTCCTGTAGATGTTGCCAGAACTGACGGCTTTTTAAAAATTTCTTCTCTGCAGAAATTTGGCTGTGCGTTAATGGAGATGAAGAATCCCAACTCCAACCTGGAGGAGAGAAAGTAAGAGCACCCCAAACCCCTCTTTTCCACTCATTCTTCCCACAGCCAGGACAGCCTGCTCCTCTGCGTCCCTCCTTTTGGAAGGGAGTGTGAAATCCCTATGTGGGCTTCAAGTTTGCAAAGGTCCGAGGGATGGAACCTGCCTGGAGAACCAGGGGATGGAGGAGGTGGAGGTCCCAGGGAGGACACAAGCACCAAGTCAGGCATGGCTGTGGATTCCAGCTTGTAATTCCCTGGGCTGGCATTGTAAAGTTTCTCTTTTCAGCTGTAAGAGCCGGGCATCTATTTTAAAAAATTATATATGTATCTATATACATAGATATATATAAAATCAGGAATTCCCCCCAAATCATTGAATCCAAGTGCTGGGGCTGTCCAGGAGACACCCAGATAGTAAGATCTGGAGGTAGAAGGGAGATCCCAGTTATATGGATGTAGGTGGGGTAAGGCTTGAGAACCAAATTTAGCTTCTTGCATCATGTCATAATATTTCTAGGGAAAATAAGAGCTGTGATAAATTCCAGCTGTGATGTCTGTAACACTGAGTCTGGAACTGGTACCTTGGAGACCAGGTCTGGGGTTTTAGAAAATCCCCCATTGGTGGAAGATGAACCTCGAGCATCTTGTTGCGTGTCCAGGAGGCTGGGAAGTGAGGGCAGCTGGCAAAGTGTTAATCATTTGGGACCTCCTCTTATTTTATCTGTTAAATACAATATATTTTGCTTAACTGGGACACTGCTCTGGAGTCTCTCCTGAGTTAACACAGTGATGCTCACAATTGGCAAAAGGCTGCTCCTTAATTAAGGAAGAATTAGCACTGGCCAGAGATGCTGTGCAATTTAACTGGGCACCGAAGCCCTGACTTTCTGCTTAAGTGGTGACAAACAGCGCTGGGCAGGGACCGATTTGTACCTCTCTGCTGCTGGTGAAGCAGCAGCTCCAAAGTGATCTCCTGGCTGTGCAGCCAAGTCATCTGATGGATCCCACAGGGCTCGCCAGCCAAAAACCCATTAGGTGTCTAATAGCCTTGTGCCTTAATGGGGACAGCCGACAAAATGGGATGTGCAGGCTGCCCGGGAGGTGTCTGAATGGAGAAAGGGGCGTTTTGCACGTGGTACTCACCCCAAGGATCTTCCCTTTTTGGGGGTGGGTTGGGTGCGGAGGTGCCACCCATGGCAAGCCTGGCAGGTTTGAGGAGGACAAAAGCACCCAAGCTGGGTGCCAGCTGGGCCAGTCACCTCTGAATGGAATTTAAGGGACTGGCAGGAGTTTCTAAGAGCTGAGACTGCCTGTGGCTTGGTTACCTGACAGCAAAAATGGTCAGAGAGCTGGAAACAGCGACCTGCGAGGATGGATCAAAAGGGTGAGAGCTGTTTTATGTGAAGCAGAGGAGACAGAAATGCAGTGCAGTAGCACACTTCACATACAGCAAAGGTGACTGCAGAGGCGGAGGGAATAAATTACTCCCTGTGCCCCCCCCAGGACAGGCCAAGAGGTCATGGCTCTGTACGGTAGGAAGAGATGCTGAAGTTAAGCATGAAAAAAAGCTTTTGCAATGAGAAAAGGCGCCCTGGAGAAGATGTTCTAGGGAAGAGGAGCAGAGTCAGCCTGGTAGAAAGGTCTGGAGGGAGCAGCTCCTGTCCCTGCATCCCATGAGCTCCCAGCTCCATGTCCACCTGAGGATGCTGAGGGTGGCTGAGACCCCGCAATGTGGGGATTGGTGGCCTCTGGAAGCCACCATGTCTCAAGGAGCCTGCCAGGGCACTGCAGTTGTGGCTCTCCAATCATGGCCCAGTTGTATATTTGGTTCCTTGTGTCTTACAGCAAGGGTTTGCCACGTGTTTCCAGAGGCATTCACAATCACAGAATAATCTGGGTGGAAAGGGCCCTTCCCAGCTCCCCCAGTGCCCCCCCTGCCATGACAGGGACATCTGCACCAGCTCAGGTTGCTCAGAGCCCCGTCCAGCCTGGCCTGGGATGTCTCCAGGGATGGTTCAGCCACCACCTCTCTGGCCAACCTGGGCCAGGCTCTCACCACCCTCAGGGCAACAATTTCTTCCTCATGTATGGCCTGAATGATCCTTCTGTATTTAAGGACCTGCTGTCGGGGCAGAGAGGAGGAGGCTCCGGAGCAGAGGGGGAGCACGGGGCTCTATGACCCAGGCAGATGTTTAGCTCAGGGGTTGTCTCCTCAACGTGTCAGTGCTGGAGGATGCTGTGACTCATCCACACACCACTGCTGCGTTGCTCGGGCAGTATATTTAGAAACTCTTGTGTAGAGCAATTTTTGAAGATGGTTCAATTCAGAAATACTTCTGCTGTTGTCAGATTTTTTTTCTCCCCTCCCTTTCCCCCTTTCCCCCTCCTCCCTGCTCTCACTCTGTGGGTTTTTTTTTTACTTGCTATGAATGAAAAAACCTTCAGAATATCTGTTCAGATGTACACCCGACCTTGTGTACAGTCAGGGAAGGACAGGGAGAGCCAAAGGTCCTGCCACCTCTGCACCACTGGGGACAAAGTGGTGGCCAACAGCTGAGGTGACAGGCAGACCCCATGTAGTAAACCAGCTCCAGCTGGTGGGGTGCAACATATGGCCTCAAATTGCAGCAGGAGAAGTTGAGTTTGGATCTTGGGAACAATTTCTTCCCCAAAGGGCTGTTGGGCATTGGAACAGGCTGCCCAGGGCAGTGCTGGAGTCACCATCCCTGGAGGGGTTGGACAGATGGAGATGAAGTTCTCAGGACATGTGGCAGTGCCAGGGGTGGGGGAACGGTTGGACTTGATGATCTTGAGGGGCTTTTCCAACCAAAATGATTCTATGATTCTATATGGGCTGCTATGGCTTACCTCCAGGAGGGAGCACATTTCTCTGCTCCAGACACTGATCACAGTACCTGCTCATGAAATATTGAGCCCTGAGCTTGAGCCTGCTCTGATTTCATGTCCTCCACAGCCTGGTGGTCCCCTTCTGACATGCAGCCCGGTGGGACCCACGTGCACATGGTCATCACAGTTAATACTTGATGCTGTTGCTGTTCACAGGAGCTACAAGGTTCGTTTCAACAGCGTTTCCTCTTACTCGGATGCACGGAAATCCTCAAGTGATGGCCCCGACTCCAGGGACAACTTCGAGAGCACAGGGCCCCTGGCTAATGTCAGGTAAATGGGTTGGGGTGGGAGGTGACAATTTCTTGCTGCAGAAGGGACAGAGCAGGAGCTGGTGCTGCACGGAGCCCCTTTCTCCTACTGCAGCTCATTCTTTCCTATAATATGATGTATTCTTGCCATAAGCAGATCCCTCCATGCTCCCTCATGCTGGTGTTGGCCATAGTGGTGTGTGAGGGAGAGATGTCCATGTCCCTCCCAGCTTGGTGTCCACAGCTATGCCACCTTTCCCCAGGTTCTCTGTCTTTGGGCTGGGGTCCCGAGCGTACCCCCACTTCTGCGCCTTTGCCCGGGCAGTGGACACGCTCCTGGAGGAGCTGGGTGGAGAGAGAATCCTCCGCATGGGAGAAGGGGATGAGCTCTGTGGCCAAGAGGAGTCCTTCAGGACCTGGGCCAAGAAGGTCTTCAAGGTAACTCACGTCCCTGGTGCTCCAGGGAGGAGCAGGGAGGGAAGGACACAGAGACAGAGCAAAGCTGCTGGTTTGAGCAGGAACAAAATCCAGCATCTCCTTGCATCTCCTTCCCTACACCAGGACACCCGCCCATCACCCTGGCCCACAATAAAGAAGTTCTCCATGTTTTGGTGGAGCTGACACTCTGGTTTGTGCTGACTGCCAGAGCTGAATGTTGAATTCCCGTGTTATCTCAGACAACTGGTGGGGGTGGGCACCACGGGACATGCCCATGGCCTCTGCTATAGCCCTATGGCATTGGGGCCACCTCCTCCATGTGTTGGCTGAGGTGGGGAGGGAAAAGAGAGGTTGTGGGGCTGGGTCAGGAAGCCAAGGGGCAGCGGGGAGGTGCCTGAGAGGCTGGTGTGTGCTGCAGGCAGCGTGCGACGTGTTCTGCGTGGGGGACGATGTCAACATTGAGAAAGCAAACAACTCCCTCATCAGCAACGACCGGAGCTGGAAGAGGAGCAAATTTCGCCTGACTTACGTGGCCGAGGCCCCGGAGCTCACACAAGGTATGAAGGTGGGGTCACCCCAAGGGGATCTGGATGTGGGGCAGGTGGAGAAGACACAGTGGGCTCAAGTGGGCAGAAAGGGGCCAGACATCCTTATTCTGTGTTAAATTCCCAACTTTTCAGTCTATCTTTTCCCCTCCATCTCATGCTGTAGGAACAGTTTGTGAAGGTCTCATGCCCCTCTGGCTGGTCCCTGCTTGATTCTGTAACAGAGATGTTGAGATCTGATCTGATCTCCCTCCTCCTGACCCCATTTTCTGAAGCAAAGAGCTGGAAACCTGGGAGCTTTCCAAGCTCACTGTGTCCAAATGCCGCTCGGCTGAGCATGGCGGTACAATGGCAGGTCCAGCCCACCGACACCTGGCCACTCAGCACGGCTCCTGCAGTGGATGATCTGCCGCACCGGTTCAGATCTTCCCGAATTCAGGTGGTTCTGGCAGCGAGAGGTGCATTCCTGCACATGAGGGCACGTCCCTGAGCCTCATGCGGGTGGTTTCTCTGTCCTCCTCAGTCACTAACACAAGGGACAGGTGTTGGGTTTCCCCCTGAGGTTTTGGATCCCCTGGGCTCGCTGAAGCTTTGCAGGAGATGGGGACAGGAGAGTCATTGAGCCCATTGTCCTCTGGTGACAATTCCAGTCTGAAGCGCGGTGGCCAACAGCCCTGCAAATGCCAGAGGCCACCTGCCTTGGCCACACTCTGCTGCGTTGCTTCATGACTGTTCTTCTCTGCAGGACTGTACAGCATCCACAAAAAACGCGTCTATGCAGCCCGGCTTATCACACGGCAGAACCTGCAGAGCCCAAAGTCCAGGTAAGAGATCATAGCATCATGGAATAGAATCACAGGATGGTTTGGATTGAAGGGACCTTCCCAGCTCCCCCAGTGCCCCCCCTGCCATGAGCAGGGACATCTGCACCAGCTCAGGTTGCTCAGAGCCCCGTCCAGCCTGGCCTGGGATGTCTCCAGGGATGGTTCAGCCACCACCTCTCTGGCCAACCTGGGCCAGGCTCTCACCACCCTAAGGGCAACAATTTCTTCCTCATGTCCAGCCTGAATCTCCCTCCTTTAGTTTAAAACCATCACTCCTTGTCCTGTCACAACAGGCCCTGCTCAAAAGTCTGTCCCCATGCTTCTTATTGGCCCCTTTTAAGCACTGATGCAGCTGTCCAGGAAGCTGCAGATACTCGTGGTGCACCAAAGCATCCCTGCACACGGTGCTGCAAATATCCCTTGACCCCTAAATGTCCCATGGATTGCATCTTTGTGCAAATTATGACCAACACTGGAAGCCCCATTGACCCAGGGAAGGATGTTTCCTGCCTTCTTACCCGGTGAAATCTGCTGGTACAGAAATGAGCCTCCTGCCTGTAAGGATGAGAACACGGGTGGCTGCACTGCTGGAGTGGTGGGGCACATGCAAAAACAAAAAAAACAAAAAAAAAAAAAGGAAAAAAAAGGATAAAATTGCTGAAGCAAGAGGTTAAACTGCTTTTTCCCTTTTAAAAAGTCCCTGAGGGTGAGTCAGCGGTGAAGGGAGGTGGCCACTGCAGTGTCCTTTCTCGCTGTGACTTTGGGGATGTGCTCAGCCAGCCACCAGGGCTTGGACGTGCCACCACTGCCCAGCACAACCAGCAGCTCTTGAGGCCGGAGCTCAGCATCTCCCTGAAGATCTCACCCAAAACCCATCCTGCTTTTTCTCCTGTTCCTGTAGTCGCCTGACAATTTTCGTGCGCCTCCACACCAACGGCCACCAGGAACTGCAGTACCTGCCCGGGGACCACTTGGGCGTGTTTCCAGGGAACCACGAAGACTTGGTCAATGCTTTGATCGACAGGCTTGAAGATGCTCCCCCAGCCAACCAGCTGGTGAAGGTGGAGCTCCTGGAGGAGAGGAACACAGCTCTAGGTAACCAGGGCCACTTCTATGTAGAGGTGGCCTCTCTCCTCACCTCTCCCTTGGAGTGGTTCTTGTAGCTCCTTGGGAAGGGAGGTGGCCTCCAGGAGAAATAAGTTCCTATCTCACTGGTGTATTTGCCTGGATTGGGCTCACCTTCTTCAACCTTCCTCTGCGCAGAGCCATTGCTCGTCTGCATGTGGGGTGTACAGTAAGGGTTTGAAGGGTGACAAGATGTTCCCTTGTTCTTCAGAAGAATTAAAGCTGTTTATATTCTCATGGAAAAAGAAACACAGAATCACAGAATCAGAAAATGGTTTGAGTTGGAAGGGACCTTAAAGATCCTGTAGTTCCAACCCCTCCTGCCACAGGGAGGGACACCTTCCACTAGACCAGGTTGCTCAAAGCCCCATCCAGCCTGGCCTTGAATGTCTCTAGGGATGGGGCATCCACAGCTTTTCTGGGTAGCTGTTCCAGTGTCTCACCACCTTCATGGGGAAGAATTTCTTCCTTATATCTTATATAAATCTCACCTCTTTCAGTTTAAAGGCAGCACCCCTTGTCCTGTCAGTACATGCTCTTGTGACAAAACAACGTCTAGAACTGTAAGGAAGAATTCAGGGATCTTGATGGACCATCCCAATGCTGTATTTCAGGGATAAGTCTGATACCCTACTGCCATGCACAGTGTAACAGGAGGTGGAAAACAGTATTAGTTAACTCGGAGAGACCGAGGCTGAAGGTGGTGGAGTATCAGACAATTTGTGCTCATTGTACAGCATCTCACTTGTGGCACAAGGATATCTCATTGACTCTTCTTTCCAGCTCTTCATCATTCACTGTCATAGAGCTGATAAGGGGGAAGGAAAGCAAAGATTTATCCAACTTGACTCTTATGCTCAGCTGATCCCCTGGTTGTGCTGAATTCCCTCCTGGCAGGTGTCATCAGCAACTGGACAGATGAGAACCGTGTCCCACCATGCACCATCTTCCAGGCTTTTAAATACTATTTGGACATCACCACCCCTCCCACCCCCCTGCTGCTGCAGCAGTTTGCTTTGTTAGCCACCAGTGACAAGGAGAAGAAACGTCTGCAGGTCCTTAGCAAGGTAAAGACCCCAAGTTCCTCAAGGCCCTGGGGACAATCACAGCCCCAGGGCACTTTCACCCCACGCTGTGGTTGTGTTAAGTCTCTACCTGTGATAGCAGAGCTCCTGCCTTCATGCCACCCGCCCCAGCTTTGCTATAGGTCTGGTGGGACGTTGGTGGAGGGACACAGCTTGGAACAGGTCGATGCTGCAGCTCTCTCCCCCCTCCTTCCCTGGCTGCAGGGCTTGCAGGAGTACGAGGAATGGAAGTGGTCCAAGAATCCCACCATCGTGGAGGTGCTGGAGGAGTTCCCCTCCGTGCAGATGCCCTCCACGCTGCTGCTCACACAGCTCCCCCTCCTCCAACCGCGCTACTACTCCATCAGCTCCTCCCCGGAGATGTACCCAGGCGAGGTCCACCTCACCGTGGCTGTGGTCTCGTATCGCACCAGAGGTACTGCACTCACGCAGGGGGCAGTGGAGACAGGCTCGGGGTGGGGAGCAGGGGAAAAGTGTTTGCACATGGGCAACACCACAAGGTCTTTGGCAGAGAGATGGTGTTTTAAAGCCTTTCTGCCTGCTGCAAAGACAAGATTCCTTCAACCCGTGCCACTGCTGGCCCACATTATGGAGAACGGCCATCCATCAGTGTATTACAGAGGTGCCAGGTCTGGGTCAGGTACCAGCCACAGTGGCTCCAAGCTCCACATGAGATCATTTTTTTGCACTGAAGTCCACACTGCCATGACCAGCCAGACTTCTGTCCCTGTGCAAGCACCGATGTGGCCACATGGCCCTGGTTGTGGTGTAGATGGACACAGCCCCATCACTCCTGCAGCAGCAGGACACAGGGGAGGACTCTGGCCATTCATCTGGGGGTGCCATAGAGGGTTTGTGCCTGGAAGCACCACAGCATGATGCTGCTTCTGCCCAAAAGGACCAAATTGAAGCTGGGTGTGTCCTAAGGATTGTGAAGGTCCAGGTATCCCAGGGCTGGCTCCTGGGGGAACTTGGGTAGCTCCACAGAGGGTTCTAAGTGCCAAACTTCCACCAAGATCATGGGGGATGGACACAGAGATACTCAAGTTTTCAGTGCAGCATTCATGTGGAAAGTAGCAGGGAGGGTTTCAGAAAATAAAGTAACTGGAGTGGTTGGCTGGTGTGTCAAGCACAGATCTCCTTCTCTACCCTCCTAGATGGAGAAGGACCAATCCACCACGGGGTCTGCTCCTCTTGGCTCAATCGTATACAGACAGATGAAGTGGTGCCCTGTTTTGTGAGAGGGTAAGTGGCCCACACAAGGGTGACCCCCCTTGCAGGATGAGCTCTTTGCCCTCTGCTCTTCTTTGCAAAGCACTAAGGGAGTGAAGAAAATAGGGCTGGATTTGTGAGCAAATGGGTCCCTCTTGGATGCAGTTCTGTGCTAAAATATAATTTTCTGGGATTTCTCCTTGTTTTCTACCTCTCTTTCTCTGGGTGGTGTCTCAGCTTGCTGTGGGCTGGGGGATCATCTTTCTTGGGTTAAACTGACACCTTCCATGTGTGCAGCGCACCCGGGTTCCACCTGCCCCAGGACCCGCAGGTTCCCTGCATCCTCATCGGCCCCGGCACCGGCATCGCCCCTTTCCGCAGCTTCTGGCAGCAGCGGCTTTTTGAAATCCAGCACAAAGGTGGGTTGATGCTTCTTCCTCCTCTTCCTCAGCTCACCCTGGGCTGGTGGTGCAGAGAAGGAGGTCCAGTCTGCCCTGGAAGGCAAAGGGCTCCTCAAAGCAGGCTTGGAGATCTGCCCAAGCTCCCAAAACAAACGCCGTGAAAATCCTTCTGTAAAACTTTGCAGGTTCTTATGGCAGAAATATAACATTGGCATTGTTTTTATGTGAATACAGATTTTTCACTTGTCATTTAGACCATTTAGGTAAAAAAAGAAAGAGTTTAATTTCTCCCCAAATCCTGGCACAGAGCCCCTGCCATGTGATTCCCAGGCTCAGCCAGTCAGTGTGTTCCGTCTTCCTTGCTGGTTTTTCCTCCCTCCCAGTTTGGCCGGGGAAAGCTCCTGGCAGCCTGACACTGGTTGTTGTGGCTGCTGCCGGCTCTGGAGGATGGTGGCTTGCAGAAATCAGGTATCGGTGATTCCTGGGCTAATTGCTTCCCCTATCTGTGCCCCAGGTCTGAAGCCTTGTCCTATGGTCCTGGTGTTCGGCTGCCGACAGTCCAGGATTGACCACATTTACAAAGAGGAGACGCTCTTTGCCAAAACCCAAGGTGTCTTCAGAGAGCTGTACACAGCCTATTCCCGGGAGCCGGACAAACCAAAGGTGTGTGATGGGACCGCTACGGTCCTGGTGTGTGGCCATGGGTAGCCATGGCCGGTACAGTGTGGAGATGCTGGTTCCTTGGTGAAGCCAAAGTAGCTTATGCACTGGGGTGCTCTTGTTGCATAAAGGTACAGGATCATGCCCTTCCCAGTGTGCCCCAGTTCCCAGGGCCCATCCCTATCCCTGCTCCAGCCTGAACATGTCCCCACATCACTCACACTTTGCCTGGGAGGGCTGCAGCTGCCCTCACCGGACACAACCTCCTGAGCAGGTGGGCAAGGAGTGGTGTCACCAGTGGGGTGGCCCAGTGCCAGCATGAACATCTGCTCCAAATTCCTACTGCCACATGAGCAGGTGTGGCAACGAGATATATGTTCAGCCTGGATAAGAGAAGGCTCTGGGGAGACCTTATTGTGGCTTTTCCATACTTAAAAGGGGCTGATAAGAAAGATGGGGACAGACTCTTGCGATAGGATGGTTCTAAACTAAAGGAGAGGAGATTCAGGCCATACATGCAGAAGAAATTGTTGTCCCTGAGGGTGGTGAGAGCCTGGCCCGGGTTGGCCAGAGAGGTGGTGGCTGAACCATCCCTGGAGACATCCCAGGCCAGGCTGGACGGGGCTCTGAGCAACCTGAGCTGGTGCAGATGTCCCTGCTCATGGCAGGGGGGGCACTGGGGGAGCTGGGAAGGTCCCTTCAACCCAAACGATTCTGTGATTCTATATATAGTAGAGGTGTGAAGATGCAAGAGCAAAATGATGCTTTGCTGCTTTCCTCATCTCTTTTCTCTCCTTGTGGGTGCTGCAAGGTGCAGGGATGCTTCCCCAAAGAGGTGGCCACATTGCACAGCTGCCTCGAAGGCAGCTGGTGCACATGAAACTGACCAGAGTGTACAGGTGGATGGGGCTGAGAACCTGCAGGACCTGAGGGAATGGCGGGAAGAGGTTTAGATTGGACATTAGGAAAAGATGCTTCACCCAGAGGATGCTGGACACTGGAATAGGCTCCCCAGGGAGGTGTCATGGCTCCAAGCCTGACAGTGTTCAAGAAGAGACTGGACAATGTCCTCAGACACATGGTGGGAATATTGCAATTCTCATATGCAGGGACAGGAGTTGGATTCTATGATCTTTGCAGGTCCCTTCCAGCTTAGGACATTCCATGATTCTATGAGCTGTAGTTAATCTCTGCTCCCACCTCCTTCTCCCTCAGAAATACGTGCAGGACGTGTTACAGGAGCAGCTAGCCCAAACTGTGTTCAAAGCACTGAAGGAGCAAGGAGGCCACATCTACGTCTGTGGGGATGTCACCATGGCCGGGGACGTCCTGAAGACCATTCAGCGCATTGTGAGGCAGCAGGGCCAGCTGTCGGTGGAGGAGGCAGGAGCTTTCATCAGCAAGCTGAGGGTGAGTCGCGTCTGCACCGCCAGACACCGGGCGAGCTGCTGCCACGGGCGCTGCACCTGGTGCCTCCTCCTGCGGAACGGGCAGCACAGAGGAAACAGGTGCTGGGGGGTCTGCAGTTCCCTCGCACACTGCCTGCACCCGGGCAGGGTTGGGAGAGCGATCTGCTGAAGGTCTGGGTGTGCAGTGGAGTTCATCGGCAGTGCAGGAGCTCTGCTCTGGGCTGCACCCCTCCCAGCCTGCGCTGGGCACCCACAATGAGCCTGGTGCTGTGCTGAGCGCTGCTACAAGCTCTTTTGGGGCATCCTAGGTAGCCCAGGCAGGGCTTGTTCACCTGGTTAAGTCCCCGCTGTCCCTCCATCATTGCAGCAAGCTAACAGGGCAGCATGAGCATTCCCCTCCCGAAATCTCCTCTGTCTGTCCATCTGGTTGAATGCTGCCCCTGGACAAACACGTTGCTGCTGACATTGCAGCTGAAGCAGAAGTGAGCTCAGGTTGGGACACAGCCCCGAGGACAGATGCTCAAACCGCTCTGCTTCTGCCCAGGAGGACCACTCAGCCTGATTCCTACAGGGCTGAAGCATGTCCCCACACTCCACCCAGGAGCCAAGGGGGCCCAGAACCACATTTTTCATTGGTTTGCCACCAAATCTCTTGTATGTGAGCTGACCTCAAGCTCCTTGTCCCCTTGACAGCCAGGCAGTCCTTGGGTTGCAGCAGTTGAGGTCTGAGCACTGAGCAGCTCCACCACCACTCCGCAGTGCGACTTTGGGAAGGTCATGTCACCTCCCTGCTTGTCCCTGCCCCTCCTGTCCCACCAGCTCTTGTGACAGGCCCTAGGACACTTGGTGTGTGTTTGGTACCTACTCACAACATGGCAGCTTTCTGGTGCTGCAGCAGTGCCAACTGTTTGTAAATATTCTTTTTTGTAAATGTTCTTTTTTTTTTTTTCTGTAAATATCCTTTTTCCCACTGCCCCCCTCCCATCCTCTGTTTCAGGATGACAGCCGGTACCACGAGGATATTTTTGGAGTCACCCTGCGTACGTACGAAGTGACTAACCGCCTTAGATCTGAGTCTATTGCATTCATCGAGGAGAGCAAAAAAGATACGGACGAGTGAGTTGACGTGTTTCTTTTAACCCCTTCGATGATCTCCCAAGCACGTGGGCTGTGGGATGGGGAAGGGAGCTTTAACTTTTGCACACATGTGGTCCTTCTTATAGCAGAGGCTGAGACAAGATATTTGATTTTTGCACTGGAAGCCGTGGCTGCAGCCTGGCAGTCGCTCTGAAATAGCTGTCACCTCGCCAGGACAAATCCCCCCAGCATTCCTGGGTTATTGCACCCACTGTACCAATGTGCTCAGCCCTGACAATCCCATCCCAATGGGGATGCAAAGCAAAAGTCCTGCCTGCCGCCTGTCTCTGCTCTCCAGACAGCCACCAGCGGATCATGGGTACAAGGTTTGCAGGATCCATGGCAGGGGGGGCTCTCCCCAGCTCCAGTTCTGGCTGGGGGGACCTGGTTGGTTCCATGGGTGCGGCAGCAGGTACCCACGGTTCGAGAGGTCTCCAGGCTGCTGCATGCCTGGTTAGGAAAGATCTAGAGACTTTTCTTTCCACTGGTGTAAAAACAACCAAAAGAAGTAAAAGAACCTTGACATTTGCTATGTTTGTTTCTGCTCCACTGTGTCCTGCCATTTGCTCAGCTCTGCCTTGGCAGGATTTTCCCTGGCTGAGCAGGATTATTTAGCAGAAGGGATGGGCGGTTGCATGGATCATAAAATCACAGAAGGGTTTGGGTTGCAGGGACCTCCCCAGCTCCCCCAGTGCCCCCCCTGGCATGAGCAGGGACATCTGCACTAGCTCAGGTTGCTCAGAGCCCCGTCCAGCCTGGCCTGGGATGTCTCCAGGGATGATTCATCCACCACCTCTCTGGCCAACCTGGGCCAGGCTCTCACCATCCTCAGGGCCAACAATTCCTTCCTCGTGTCTGGCCTGAATCTCCCTTGTCACCAGTCCTGCCCCTCAGCAGCTGAGGCTGCAGCACCTTCTCCAACACAACCCATACTCTGAGGTCTGCACTGTACACAGAGTGCCTCAGTTTCCCATCTCTAGGTTGGGATAAGAGTCACCTACCTGCTCATCTCACCCACCTGCAAAGGGCTCTGTAAATTCCCATCCACAACATGGTCCCTTGGGAAGTGCTTAGACCTAGGTGCTCCTCATCGCTCTAAGCTTGGCCTTTCTCCCCTTTCCCTTGCAGGGTTTTCTGCTCCTAACTGGACCCTTCACCCCAAGGGGATGCCAAACCAGTCCCAGCACCTGCTGGCCCCTCCAGCCAGAGGGCACTGGGTTTTGTATTTCACGGACACGGTGGCTCCTTTTCCGCGGGGAACTGCCCATGGAAAGTCTCTTGTCCTGTTGTTGTGTCCTGATGATGATGATGATGATTTTTATTTCCTTTTCTTCCTCTTTCTCTTGCTCTTGTCCTGTGGCCATTTCTTTTCACCCTGTTTCCCTGGTTTTCCCCAGATTTCCCCACTAAAGTACGATGGCTTTATAATCTGCCGTGGCTCTTAACAGAATTTCACATTTTTCCTTCTTCTCATAAGGGCATTTTGCATCTGCATGAAATCACCATCTTCGTGATCATCTATGTTTTTGGTGTTTTGGGGGAGAGCAGAGGTGGCAGGGGCTGGGCAATAGCAAGGTCTTCGTTGCTTGACCAGAGCTGGGGCTGTTTCCCCCAGGCTCCCCTTTTCCCCAGGTCAGGGCTTGGCTGAATCTTTGCATTTTCTCAGCTTTTCTTTGGACTTGCACAGACCTGGCTGCACACCTGAGGCTGGGGGCAGACGATGTGCAATGCCCTCGTGCCTATGAACTCTGTTCATCCCCAAAGCGCGGGTACCAATGTGTCTATTTTGATCTGAAGGGTTGGATGTCTCTGATTCACACATCGTGGTTTCTCATAAATGGACTCTGTGTTGTGTTTGCCTCCATCTCTTCTCCCTGTTCCCCACGAACCCCTCCTTTTGCTCAGTCCCAACATTCGCTGGCATGAAAGTCCTCCTGCCGAGGAGCCAAGCACTGAACACTGATGTGTATCTTAGGGGAAAAAACTCATGGCAATGAGTGCTGCTTGGCCAGGCTGTCCTCCAGAAGGCTTTCCAGGAGATCTGTGATCTGCAGCCGTGATGCTGGTGGGAGACATACAGGGACCGTCTGCATCCCAGCGCTTTGCATGCTGTGAATGTGTGAACCCCCTCCCAGGTGAGACTGGAAAACCACAAGGATGCGAGAGAAGCAGCTCCAGCCTCCTGGTAACAAAGCCTATTTGGAAGGCCTAATTCTGACCAAAACTAACCCCCATTATTCTGAGTGCAGAAGCACTCAGGCAGCACTTGGAGGGTTACGGAGGCTCCTGGTGAGGATGTGCCAACCAAGGACTTTTGAAATCCCAGAGAGCATCAGCTCCACCTTAGCACAGTTCTGGGACAGCAGAACCAGCCACTTCCACACCTTTGGGAGCAGCAAGTGCCAGCACTGAGCGACCTGCCTGCCAAAAGAAATACATGTGGCATCTCGGTTGCAAGCGCGTCCCCTCTGCAGGCTCTGCGCCACCTGCCAGCGGCACGAGCTGTCTCTGCCAGGACATCTCATGTGAGAAGGGAGGTGAGATCGGCTGCAAAGATGCTGCGTGATTCTGGGCTCTGACACGCTCGCACGTCAGCCCCACTGCAAAAATCTGGCCCTGAAAGCAATCTGTGAACACGATCACAGAAAGGTCCCAGTCTCTTTAACAGAGAAAAGCTATCTGTGAGGTAAAGCATTCTGACCTTGTGTGTCCTTCCTCCTCCTCCCTTCCTCACCCTGAAGAAGGTCCGTCCGCCCTCGCTGCCAGAACGAGGACAGCAGGGCATGGCTGTGTCTTACTGGAGGCAGGGAGACAGTGTTGATGTTTTAAGCTGCTAGGTGCTGATCCTTTCCTCCTGCCCCTGCTCTGCTGCACCGCGTGCTGGTGCTTCTATGGAGCAAAGCACCTGCACCAGTGACAGCAGGGGGTTTGTCCAGGAGCTGCAATGGTGAGCTTTGCTTTCAGAGGGCTGAGATTAACTTCCCTAAGCCAGAATCAGAACTAAAATCACTGCAGGAGGTTTGCTGCCCTCTCAGCCCATGGTACAAGCCGTGCTGGCTCCTCTGACCTCAGGCTGTCCACACCCTCAGCCAGCACCTCCTGCCCTTTCCTGTGGCTTGGCCACATCTTCATGTGCTGTGACCATCTTCTGCATCTTTGACTCCCTGAATGCTTGAAGCAGCTCCAGCCCGAAATCCAGGAGCAAAAGGCATCCAGGCACTGGGAGAATTCAAGATCCAGGTCTCGGTTTTGTTGGTCGCAGCAGAGCATCGGTGCACAATGCGAATGACTGCTGCCACGATGCGGCCAGAGCCGAGCTCGCTGGGCTGGCGGGCTGGTCGGAGCCAGGTGCAAGGCTGGGTTTGTGTCAGCGCTCGGGGACTTTGTAGCCTGGAAGTGAAAGCAGGACAAGACAGGAAATAGGGCAGCCCCTGCTCCACCTCTGTGGGTTGTGCCCAAATCCCAGGGCAGGCAGCCTGTGGGAGAATCAGGTCCCTTTTCTGCTGGGATGTGTGAGTTTGGGCAGAGGTCCTGCTCCCTGGCCTGGCCCAAACCCCCAGTCCTACAGCTGCAGAAATAGAGCTAAAAAACAGATTCAAACCCATCTCCTCTTTCTGGGAAATTTTATTCTGACTTTGGAGTTTAGGCTCGGGTCCTCCTTTAAGTAGAAGGAGCGATGAGAACTGAAGAGGAGGTAGTGCCCAAAGAAATGCCCTCGTCTTCATCCTCTTCCCAGCTCATCCTGTGTTGCTGGCAATTCGTTTTCTCCTGTGCTGCCTTCTGCCCGTATCACTATACATTCTCACAGCTGGAAGTCATATTGCTGCTTCAGTCTGTGTCTGGGATGAACTGGCTTTGCTTTTCCTGCACCCCAAATACTGCCACCTGCATCTCCCTTGTCCACTTCAACCACCAGTGAAAGCAGCAGGAAGCACAGCAGAGCAGGGACCGGGGTGCGTGCATCACCATCAATGGGATCTCCAAAAGGGTCTGTGCAGAGCAGACGGGCAAGGCCACCTCAACAGGCTTTGTGTAGGTGAGTCCTTCAGAGCTCTTTGGAAGGGAAATGCTGTTTTAAGGCCAGCCTGCCTGCCAGGCCCTGGAGAAGAAACCCCCTCCCTGCCGGGAAGGTCCATGAAGTCAATATGTCCCCAAGGGCTCTGAGCTGCCTCTCTGCTCCCTCTGCCTGAGTGGGACCGTCTGCTCCTCACAAGGTGCACCACTGGGAATTTTGATTCATTGTTTTTGGTTGAGTCAGTCTCAGACGTCTTAACTTCATCCGTCTTACCTGCAGGGGCTTCGCACTCCTCTCGAGCTTCATTTTCTCCCACAGCAAAGGGGGAAATAAACTTGTGGATCTGCTTTATCATCCCACAAATGTGGCTCTTCCACCAGTTGTTTCAACTCTGCTCATCTCAGTGTGACGTTTCTGACATGTGGGTGTAGGCACAATATCTCCGGCATGCGTAAACAGCAGAGATCGAGGTGGGGTCTGCCGCAGATCAGTGCCACGAGCTGCTCGAGGGTGTCATGCACACAGGGGTTGTGTCTCGGGCACTTGGTTCACAAACCTGTCACCTCTGGGTGGCTGCTCCCTGTCCGGGCTCCTGCACAGCCCCATGTGGCTCCTGCGGTGAGGGGACACTGGATGTGATGGACACCCAGCCTGATCCGATGTCCTCATGGAGGATGTCCGTCACTGCTGCTTTTGCAGCAGCTCAGCTCCTTTTCCCTCCCAGGGATTAAACTTAAAGAGGCTCTTCCTAAACAGATTTGATTTTTCAAGACATGGTGAAATGAGGGTTTTTTTTTTTTCTTGAAGATTCTAATATGTAGGTTTTTCCATGTTCAGAGAAAGTTATATATGAACTCAAAAACTCGTGGGAAATGGTTCTCTGTTTTCGCAACCTGCTGTGTCCACTAACAGGGAAAAACAAGTTGTTCATACAGTGCAAGGGTATCTACTGTCTGTGTTGCTGATGACTTCAAAGGTTTCATCTCCCCAGAAGGACTGCCTGGGAGTTTGTTGTTCTTCTGTTTATGATAGACAGCGGGAAAATAATGAGACTTCTGTCACCAGGAGCAGACTCGCAAAGATGACAGCTCCACGATCGATGCTGGGCAGGCCTGAGCTTGTTGCACTAGAGGAACCGAGCCAGCCGCATCCATACTGGCCAGAGAAATGGGGTTTGGGGTTGGGCTGTCCTCACTCCCTGTCCCCTGTCCTGTGCCTATGCATCCCCAGGGACAAGCAGGGGACTCTGTTCACACCCAGAGCAGCGTGAGCCAACGTGTCTGTGCGCAGCTGGCAAATTTGCAGTTGTGTCCTGAGCAAATGTGATTGTACCTACACAGAAGAGGAGATGGGAAGAGACAGGAGCTGTGTGAAGCTGTGTCTAGTTTAAATGGGATTGCTCATTAGTTCCTTTACTCTCCATACGCAACACCTCTCGCCCCGTCCTGGGCTGTAACCCAGTTTCCTTCCACTGCTTCTCTCTGGAGACCCCCCTGGAGATCCCTCCTTTCTCCTTCTCAGCCCTGTCGGCCCAGCCAAAAGGTGCAGCAAGCTGCTCAGCACGGGTCAGTCTTGGGGACAGCAACGGACTTACAGTGCCTTGTGCTGGGAAGACTCTTGCACCGAGGGTGCCCTCCCAATCCTGCTCTCTGCAGAGATGCTCCTTGCACACAGAGCCTGGGCGCTGAGGGGAACGGTAAACATCATTTTATAAATTAAATTCTTGCTGGACAAGTTCCCCCTGAGAGCAAACTTACAGCCCTCCTTGCTAATTAGTCTCCCACTGATGGGGCTTTATAGGGGAACGGAGGCAGGGCACGGTTAGAGTGGGGGTGCAAACCAGACACAACCCTCTGCAAGCACCATGGGTCTGTGAACACCCGCCACATACTGGAAACCACATTTTTACCACACTGTTTGGGGAGAGAGGGCATGTTTTTGCTGAAGCCTCATGGCCTTGCACTAAGCCCAAGCCAAAGCTGCTGCCTCCCAACTTCATGACCACTGAAGCCATTAGTCCTCTGATTTATACCTGTGGGGAAGCTGCAGAGAGTTCCCAGCGTTTTTCGGAAGGAGAATTTTATGCTTAAAACTAAATTTTGTTCCTGCTTTCACTGGGGACCACTTCTCAGCTTCAGAATTGCCCTGATTACTTTGCAATTGCTTTGATAGTTCCAGAGGGGAGCACAGTCCCTTTACAGAACAGATGGAGACACATTTCCAGGATCATTCAACTTTGCCATAATTCTGTCTTTGTTATAACAATTTCTTCTGCTATAACAGGAAGGGCAAAATTTGGCCAGTGCTAAACACTCTTGAAAACTGTATTACCAAACTTGGATTAAGTTAATCTAGAATCTGAGTTCTCACAGATACAAAACGCCTTCTGCACCCACCGGCTTCAGTGGCGCTGGGGATTTCAGCAGCTTGTGGGATCAAACTTTCACAGCAGCGGCAGCAATTTTGTGACAGCAGTGTTTTTGCGTGTGTCGATCTGCACTTGCACTTGCCTGCAATGCATGACTCTTAGCAATTCATTCGAAATCTACCCTCAACAGGGAGATCTAGCTCGAGCTTCTTCCATACGGCCGTGTGTATTTAATAGGAAATCAGGGGAGCTGGAGAAAGCTGATGAGATTGCTGCTTTAAAGCACTTGGTTCCAGAAGTAAAACAGACCTTATCAGATGTTGAAATTGGCTTGAATTTAGCACGGTTAGAAGGGCAACTCATGAAATATTGAAGTATTGTAATGCAGATACGCCTTTTTCCTGCCATGCCAGGAATGAAGCAGACTAGAAACTCCTGGCCTCCACCCCTACAGATGTTTGGCTGTGATGGAAGTTTGAGCCATCGAATCACAGGAGACAAATAATAAAGAAAAAACAGATTGTGAGTTCGTAGCTGAGCAGTCGCAGCTTGTTTAGCAGTGAGAGTGCCTCACTGAGAGGGCTGCCGCTTTCCTGCCTTATTCATGTACCTACCTGGCCAGATTTCAGGGAGGGAAGAAGGAGAAAGCACTTCAAAAGCAAGAAAATGCCAAGACACTGGTGGCTTCTCTTGCGTCCACGGGTCGAAGCTTGAGGAGCAGTTGTGGGGCTGTGCAGAAGCTGGAGCGTGGTGCTGGGCTGCCGGGAGAGTCCTGCACAGCCCAACTGCAGCATCTGCACACAGGTCTGCGGGGCTTCCTCAGAAATCTGCTAGAGAATAACACCGAGAAAAGTATTTTTCTTCCAGGGGCATTCTTAATACTTTAGAAGTTTAAAGATTAGATACTAAAAAACTCGGTCTAAAAGAGCAACCAATTTGGGGCTTCTTTTTGTTCCTTTGTTTTCAGGCATTGGGAAAGCAAACAAAAAATATATCAAACTGTTTTGGATTAAATCAAGTATTTTGTTCCCAAAATAATTGCTGATGGAGATTTTAAATTTTTCCAAGGGCAAGAAAACTGCCTTAATATATACTCAATTCCAACAAGAGGCATTAGCACTACTTGCTTTTGAACCTGCTTTTTAATTTTTCTCTCTGTGTGATCATGGCATGGAATCATGTCTTAACAAAATATACTTAACAGTACTCGACAGGATTTGCAGAAGCAGAAGATGGTGTTTCAGAATCTCCCCGTACCCAGCATTGAAGTGATGGCTTTGAAGCCAATGAAATTCAATGCAAAATTCCTGCTTTGCTAGAATTCTACGAAATAGGCCAATGTCCACAATTCCCAAGGTTAAATGTGCTCTGCTGCCTTGAAATGCCTTCAAAAAACCCTGGGATCTGCACGCTGAAAAGAGCTTGAGTTCCCTAGTCTGCAGCACCATCCCCAGCTCTTGCAGAGTGCACAAAATTCCCCAGGCAGGAATACGATGACTTTCAGCCAGGACTCATTGCTTTGGAGATTGCATGTGCTTAGAAACATGAGTTCTGCCAGCCGCCCAGGGAATCCGATATTCAGTGCCAATTAATTTTTGTAACAGGGATTCATTCCCTCGGTTCCCTTAGGCACCTTTGAAAAGCATAAGCCTCAAAGGTTGGTTTGGATTTGTTTGTTTGTTTGTTTGTTTTCTGGTGGCCTTTTTCATGCAGAGCAGTCGTGCCCAGATGAGAATGGGGACCGATCTGTGAAGGGCTGCAGTTTTGGGGCAGGAAAGTCCCAAACTTTCCATCACAGAGGTTTTTCTAAACTCTTCGGCTGTGGGTTAATTCTGCTCTGCCCGATGGGGCTCCAGCCTCTCGCTGTTCTCTGGTCCTTCCTCCCTCCCTCCCTCCGCACCTCCTCATCTCACTGTGCCTTCATTGGGTTTATAAAATGATGCCGTGAGTTAAATCTGGCACCTTGTCTTTACTCTCACTTTGCATCCCATAAGACAGGTATATGTTGGGGGGGAGGGAGTAGCTTATTTTGTAGCTTTCCGTGTGATCCTAAGGTGGGTTTTTTCTGAGTAAAGGGGTGGGGACGATGGGAGCAGGGATGAGCCGGTGTTGTGTTTGATCATACCAGTGCTTTAAGCGGTCAGAAACATGGTTTTCCCCTACCTCTGAGCTCTTAATGCTGCTAAAATCTTTGCCATTCGTACAATGTACTCCAGCCCCCTCTTTCGGACTGACTCTGGCTCTGTTTGCAAGATATCCACGTTGTTCTGAAGCATGCACCTCTTTCTATATAGTTCCGATCTTCTGATTTTATGGAATACTTATGCCTGTTTGCATTACAGTCAAAATAAAAAAGTGAACGAAAATCTGGTGGACCTCATTCTTTTATCTCTGAGGTTTTAGTGCCGAAAGGCCTCTCTGGATATCTTGGCTTTGCTCTGGTTCGCTACCTGTAATGCCAGAGCACTATAAATAGGATGATGGCATCATCTATTTATCTGCAAGACAGAAACACATTCTTGTAAGGTTGCTTGAGTCACAGCATTATATGTTTCACATCGTTTATACCATGTCCGCTGGGAAAATGCCACCCAAGCAGCCCGGCTGGCAAAAATAACAGCTGCACATGGAGAGGCGAAAGAGCCACAAGTATGGACGCGGCTTTTTGCACGGGAAGGCAGCGTGCTGTTGTAACGGGGTGCTAATCTGCCTTTATTAAAGAGTTCAGTTCTTAGTGCTCCCTCAAGAGCAGCAGGACAGGTTACCAGGAATGTGAGCAGGGCAGAAAGACCCCAGGTTTTTTGCAAGGAGCGGGCAGGAGGATGGAAGGCGTCGCTGTGCGGGAGCGAAGGGCTGTTCCCCGGCTGGCGTGAGGGGTGCGTGGCTGCTGTGTCACCTGGGACACAGCGGTGGTTTGACCACAGACATTGCTGCGGTTACACCTCAGACATCACCACAGAGTTGTCTCAGAGACCATGGTGGTGCTGCCTCAGACATGGCAGCAGCGTCACTTCGGTCACTGTGGTGGTGTCACCTGAGGCATGGCAGCGGTGTCACCTCAGACATGGCAGTGGTGTCACCTCAGACATGGCAGCAGTGCCATCTCAGACATGGTAGCAGTGTCACCTCAGACATGGTAGCAGTGTCACCTCAGACATGGCAGTGGTGTCACCTCAGACATGGCAGCAGTGTCACCTCAGACATGGCAGCAGTGTTACCTCAGACATGGCAGTGGTGTCACCTCAGACATGGCAGCGGTGTCACCTCAGACATGGCCATGTTGTTACCTCAGACATGGTAGCGGTGCCACCTCAGACATGGCAGCGGTGCCACCTCAGACATGGCAGCGGTGTCACCTCAGACATGGCAGTGGTGTCACCTCAGACATGGCAGCGGTGTCACCTCAGACATGGCCATGTTGTTACCTCAGACATGGTAGCGGTGCCACCTCAGACATGGCAGCGGTGCCACCTCAGACATGGCAGCGGTGTCACCTCAGACATGACAGTGGTGTCACCTCAGACATGGCAGCGGTGTCACCTCAGACATGGCCATGTTGTTACCTCAGACATGGTAGCGGTGCCACCTCAGACATGGCAGCGGTGCCACCTCAGACATGGCAGTGGTGCCACCTCAGACATGGCAGCGGTGTCACCTCAGACATGGCAGCGGTGTCACCTCAGACATGACAGTGGTGTCACCTCAGACATGGCAGCAGTGTTACCTCAGACATGGCAGTGGTGTCACCTCAGGTGCTGCCACAGAGATGATGGCAGTGATACCTCAGGTGCTGCTGCTGACATGGCCGTGGCATTACCTCAGGCGTTACGTTACCAAAGCCATGGCGGCAGCGTTACTTCAGGTGCTGCCACAGGCATGGCGGTGGCATTACCTCAGGTGCTGCTGCTGACAGAGGTGGCACCTCAGGTGTCACCTCAGACACGGTGGCAGAGTTGCACTGCATTCCACCTCTGCCGCCCTAAGCCCTGTCAGCCCAGGGCAGACAGGCACAAACCGCTTGCACAGCCCCGGCTCCCTGCACCCTGCCCCGGGGTCGGCCCTGGTCTCTAACTGCCCGCCCAGCTCTATCGGGGTCGGGGGAGCAGACGCCGTTTGCAGACACTAAGGGTCCCCTCGGCGGATAGGAACTTTGCAGACGCTCCCTAGGCCCCGCCGCTGCTATGACCCGGAGTGGCGCTGCGCTCCGCTCTGCGCCGCGACACTTGTCAGACGCTCCCTGGTGCCTACATGGGAGAAAGCGTCGCTTCGCTCCGTTCTGCGCTTTCCGGCGCGGCGGGACTTGGCAGACGCTCCCTGGGCCGTTCCTCCGCCTTCGCTCTGCGCCGGAAGCGGCAGACGCTCCCTAACCCCTCCCCGGGCAGGTAAACAGCCAAGATGGCGGCGGCGGAGAGCCCGGGCCCGGCGGCGGCGGCACCGGGCGGGCCTGAGCCCGACGGGATGGGCCTGACGGACCTGCCGGGCGAGCTGCTGGAGCTGATCCTCTGTTGCGACGTGCTGGGAGCCGCCGACATCGGGCGGGTGTCGTGCACTTGCCGCCGGCTGCGGGAGGCGTGCCAGCCCCGCGGGAAGGTGTGGCGGGAGCGCTTCCGCCTCAGGTGGGCAGCACGGCCCGGCCCGGCCCGCCGGGGGCTGCGCTGGCTGGACGCGGCTCGGGGAAGGCGGGCGAGGGGTGCCCGGGGTCTGCTCAGCGCCCCGCGGGCCCTGTCAGCGCAGGCGGGGCCTGCCCGGGGGTTCAGGGGCACGGGGACCGTGTCCTGCGTGCGAAGGCCTGGGGGGGCCTGGGGTGCTGAGGTGCCCCCCACACACCCCGTGTTTGTCTCCTCGGCTTCGCAAGTTGCATGCTGAAACCCTCATAGAATCACTGTGGTTGGAAAAGACCCTCAAGATCGAGTCCAGCCATTCCTCACCCCTGGCACTGCCCCATGTCCTGAGAGCCTCATGTCCGTCTGTCCAGCCCTCCAGGGATGGTGACTCCAGCACTGCCCTGGGCAGCCTGTTCCAATGCCCCACAGCCCTTTGGGGAAGAAATGTTTCCAGATATCCAATCTGAACCACGAGCTGGATGAACCCTGCAGCTTTTTGCTGTGTGTCTAAGGGGTGAGGAGGTGCGGGTGTCCTTCCCCGCAGGGACTGCGGCCAGGCTGCTTCCCCTCCGGAATTCTGTGGGCTGAGCCTTGTCGCTTAGGGAAAATCAATCTTTTCAACCCTTTCCACAGCTGGGCCTGTGGTGCATCCCAGATCCAACCTGGTGTCCATGCTATGGACATAGGGCCACACACACAGTGGAGTTGTGGATTGACCTCCCCGGTAGGCAGCTATAGCTGGCAGCTTCCAAAGTAACCACCGAGACTTGTCCTGTCCCAGGACTAATACTCTGCAGTGTGTTTATTTGTGGTGCTTTTGGGAGAGTTATTTCCACAGCAACCAAAATCCTTTGGATGGATTTTTGCTTCTTGTGGGTTTATTTTCCCTCAAAGGCTGTCACAGGGCACTTGGTGAGGGCAGAGCTGTGTTATAACCGGGGAACCTATTAATACTTTAGTTGGAAATACAGTGTGAGTGCTGTATCGCTTATGCTACACTGGTTTCAGCAGTTCTATAAATGCCACCTCTTCACTGGGGCTGCCAACCTGTCTGGAATAGCACACACTCATTTGCTACCTCGTTTTGTCTGTTTTGGCACAGAAAAAGTAGCAATATTGCTTTCTCTAATCACCAGTTGGCTTCTAAAATTTAACACAGCTCAATTGAGGGAATGATTCTCTTTTCACGGTTGAAAAAGGCTGCCGGACAATTGCAGCCTCCCCAATTCACTGAATTATGGCTTGGGATGGCCGGCCAGATCCTTTCACCGATTCAGTGGCTCTTAATTTCTGAAGTGAACCTGAAAGTTTAAAAATGGTTGAGATCCAACAGCTGAAATGGAGTGTGGTAGGTGATTACCATACACTGCCATCCTCTCTGTCTTTGATAATAGAACCTTTGGCAGGAGTTTGCACATTGACCTTGTCCTGGCTGGATTTCGTTGTGAGCAGTTGCGCTTTATCACCCTAAAATTTTCAGTATAATTTCAACCCAGGAAATTATTCGTTCTCATCCTAAAATAAATGATTGTAATTGTTAGTATGACGTGGCTGCGTTTCAGCAGTAGATGAGCGGCCAGGGATCTATCAGGAGAGCGCTTGTTATGTAATGTGAAGTTACTTGGTTAGCCTTTGATGTTATTTTGTAACTGCAATTGCAGTGGAGTTTTATTATTAACTAGTAATGAAGTATCATCCCTGTGTAGGTGGACATAACTCTACATTTTGGTCAATTGGTAACAATTTTTATACAGAACTAGTGATTTAAACATTTGATGTTCTCTCTATTTATAAAGACATATAAAAGTACATATATATATATATATATGTATAAAATATTTATAACCTGAAAAGGACCTAGGGCAATCCACCTACTTGAAGGAAAATGTTTTGTAAAAACCAGTAATAATTAACAGAATTGCAAAATGTGAAATGGACCTCTCTGTAAATTACAAGAGGCTTTTCTCTCTGCTTGCTTTCCCATGCTGTCCAAAATATTTCCATCTGTGCTGATTCTTCTTCGTGTTTCAGATACGAATGATCTTGGTGTCTTCAGAACCATCGTGGGTATTGCTGCGCTGGCTCGGATTTTATTGCACAGGGCTGTGTTGTGGCACCACGTGCCCACTTTAATAGAAAAGGTGCTGCTTTATAGTTTATAGTCCCCAAAATAATACTTGCAGGTTTTCACTTGAAACACTTCTTAGTAAACTGTAGAGGGTGTTTTAGCTTTTGGATTTTTAGACTCAATAAAGCAGGTACAGCTTTCTTTTACAATAAAGGCTTGAGGGTTTTTTTAAATAATTATTTCTTGCGTTAAAAATGATCTCCAAAGCCATTTAGTTGTCACAGTTTCACTTCAGAATTCTGTTTTCCTCCAGTAGATGTTGCCGCCAGCGAGGGCAATAGAGGGTGCTCCTTTTAATTAGACCCACAAGGCAGTAGGAAGAAGACAGGACAGTGAATTCTCAGTCTGTTAGATGACAGGTTAGCTTAAATGTGATATATCTTCAGAATGGCAAGCTTTTTTATTATAAAACTCTGCATCTCTTCTACTAATGTGATACCTTTACTCCTCTTATCAATCTCAAAAGTGTTTAGGATATTTAGATATTGAAATACGTTTGAGCCTTTGAAGGTTTCCTGTCGGAAGACTTCAGGAGAGCTTCCTGCTAAATAACAATACACAGGTGAAATCCATCGGATTTATACTTTGTTGCTTGAGTCAGTCATTGTATTAATGTATACAACTACATTTAAAGTTGTACTGTGTCTTGGCAATGTCTCAGCCCCTCGATTCACATGGTTACAATATACATTAGACAGTTCTGGAGGTTCTCAGTGATGCTGAAATTCTAATGAACCTTTTCACTGGTGTCTTGTGTAGGTGGCCGTCACTGCTGAAGTATTACAGCCACACAGACGGTGTCAGCTGGCTTGAAGAGTACAAAGCACGGCACAACGCTGGTCTAGAAGCCCAGAGAATTGTAGCATCATTCTCCAAAAGGTTCTTTTCAGAACATGTAAGTCGTCTCTATGTATGTGCAACAGCCCAACTTCTTGTTTAGTATTTTTATTAGTTTGTTTTTCCTCTTTCTTCACATCTTTTCAGCTATCCATTCAGAAAATGCCTATTTCCTCACTTTGTGTGGAAATGCTAGAGCACCAGCCAAAAACGGAGAGAGACAGTTCAAAATCCAAAGGTGCAAACTGCACGCAACATTCAGCTGTTGCTGCTGCAGCTTTAAAAGCTCTTTCTTTGTTGCTGCGTGTTCAGACCTGGCTCTGGGAACTTCTGATGGACTGATGGCTTGTTTACACGTATGAATTTATCTCACTGCAGACCTTGTGCAAGGATACGTTCTGCGAGTTGGCAGAAGTCATTTGAAAACAGGACCAAAGTGCAATAGGTTCAGTGAATTGTGAAGTATATTATTGAAGTTCTTTGCACAGCCATGACATCAAGATGCTTTTGCATTCAGTGTGAATAAGGTGAAAATCTTGTCTAACGTGTTTGAGGATCAACAGTTATTTCATTGTCTGTTTGCTTAGTCGGTGGCTGTGGGTTTTGGCTAGCCGTACAATTTGAGTCAGCCTGAAATTCTGTGAAATAATAGGAATAAATGCTGCCTGTAACCTAAAAAGTTCACACAAGAGCCACTGAAGGGCTGCCCCTCTGTGGCTCATTTGTGAATATGTTGTGGTCCATTAGAGAATTCCCCTAAGACATAGGAGACCTGTGTTGAAATCTTATCTGATTTTAACTAAGGGCTGGCACCTGGGTTTGCACCCCTGGAGAAAAAGGCTGTTTGGAGCTGCATCTCTCTAAACTGTTCTTTTTGAATTGTTCAGCTGTAGCTACAACAGTGGGACATTTGACCGTGAAGAAATGTGCGTCAGGGCATTAATAACTGGGGGCAGAGGCTCCTGGTTTCCTGCTGTTTTAATCACATGTGCAAAGACTGAGAGACCAGTCAGCAACACCAGTTCTGGGCCCCTCAGTTCCAGCAGGACAGGGAACTGCTGGAGAGAGTCCAGCGCAGCCACCAAGATGCTGAAGGGAGTGGAGCATCTCCCATGTGAGGAAAGGCTGAGGGAGCTGGGGCTCTGGAGCTGGACAAGAGGAGACTGAGGGGTGACCTTATTAATGTTTACAAATATATAAAAGGTGAGTGTCAGGAGACTGGAGCCAGGCTCTTCTCGGTGACAACCAACGGTAGGACAAGGGGTAATGGATTCAAACTGGAACACAAGAGGTTCCACTTAAATTTGAGAAGAAACAACTTCTCAGTGAGGGTATCAGAACACTGGCCCAGGCTGCCCAGGGGGGTTGTGGAGTCTCCTACTCTGCAGACATTCCAACCCACCTGGACACCTTCCTGTGTAACCTCATCTGGGTGTTCCTGCTCCATGAGGGGATTGCACTGGATGAGCTTTTGAGGTCCCTTCCAATCCCTGACATTCTGGGATTCTGTGAATGAGGATCATCTCCTGTAGGGCTGGAAACTGCAGCTTGATTCCCTACTTAGAACTGAGGGGAAGAGATTTTCAATCTACTTCCACTAGATCCTGTGGAATGTCCACTAAGATACAGTATAATGGGAGTTGCTTTTTCCTCTGTTAGCCCATGTCCTATACTGACAAGCTTGAAAGCGGGAATATTTCTTACAGTTCAAACCAAGGTGTTCCAAAAAATACTGTTCTAGCAACACACTGGTAACCGTGGGTTAGCGCTTGTCATTATTGCTTCATCAGGTGAGGTTTTTGAGTGTAGGTTTCAGGCTGAAATGAAGGCTTCTGGTCCTTCATTTCTTTCCTCAGGAGCAGTTTGCTACACCAAGGAGCATATGTAGAGGTTTGGTCAACCACAGTTGATTCCACCCTAAAATTACTTTCAGCTTGGACCCAGTCTGCGTAAGATCTGATACACTTCGGCTGGTCCATACACCCGCTGGAGGAGTCCTGGACACTGTTTTATTTAGCTAAAATTGCAGTAATTCCATGGAGCAGAGACTATGAGTATTTGGTGAGCTGGACATTTTTAAGATCTTAGATAAATTTTAAAAAATAGAACAAAATTGGGTTTGAGACTTTTTATGATATTCTGTGATTATGTTCTTTTGGGAAGAATCTGTTGGGCTCTGCATAATTCATTGTCTGGTTCGACAGGTCCCCTGTGATGGATTCAGTGACATTGAGACGCTCGGGTGCCCAAGTCATTTTTTTGAGGATGAACTGATGTGTATCCTTAACATGGAAGGAAGGTAAGAAAGAGAAGGGTTAGAAATGGAAGGGGTTTTTCCCCTTTCATCAATTAAAGAAGAATGGTACTGTGGTAAACGTCTGCCCTTGGCTTCTGTCCTTCTGTCACTTGTCAAACAACATCCCCAGGCTGACCAAGGCTGAGAAGTATTGCTGTGTTCTACAAGAAGAAGGTCACCTGGCTTTGTGTTGTGGATTGTTACTTGTTGCCTTGCTACTTCATGCCATCACTTGGGACATGTTCCACGTGCCCCTTTCTCTGTTGTAGTTTTGATTTAAGAAGTTCCCATCCTCCTGTTCCTTTTTTATTTAAATCTGGATCAGTGTGCTGAACTGATTTGCTGGATGAGGCCACAGCACGGGAGGAAAGCAGGAATAGTCCCTGAGGACTGTCACCTTGAGTGCACCTATCATGAAATTACAGCCTTTGTTTTTCCTTTCCCCCCTCTTCTTATTGCTTTTCTTAGCTCCATAGGTTGGTACAATTTTTGTCCCCAAATAAGCAACTGAGTTTAATTCAGCCACTGCAAAATTTGCAGTTCTGTAAGTAATTCAGACAGATGAAATGCCAAGCAGGTAAATAAAACTTCTGATTGGCACCTGCCTAGGTATTCCCATCACTACAGTTAACACTGGGCAAGATGAATAAGTCACTGCTTTAATTGAAGGTTTTTCTGCTGGTAGCATATAAACCATGCTGATTTTGCTGTGCTACGAAGCAGCGATAGATTGCTCTTAATGGGGTCTAATAACCTTGATTAAAGAGACTGTTAGTGGAGCTTGAAAAACAAACTATAACTGTAATGGCAATCATCTCATTTTTGCTTTTTTCACATGCATTTTATTATTTTCTTTATTTGAACTGGGACTGAACATCTCCCATTTGACAACTGGATGAAAAGCTTTTGAGCCTTTGCACCAGCCAAATGCCTCCCGATAAAGCAGAATTGATGCTAAGTACACCCTGATGAAGCTGTCACCATTACTGCGCAGGGGCATTAGGCTAAATCATTTCCCTGGAAGGTATCCCAATAAAGCAGTTGTCCCTATTGAGCATCTCAATTTATTGGAAGAGGATAAATGTGATGAGGTTTGATTGTTCTCCTGGCCAGCAGGATGGAGAAGGCTGATTTTTACCTGCAGTCTGGAGGAGAGGAAATGTAAGCAGGGTAAAAGGTTGTTTTCTGAAGAACATTGGTCTGTCATATTCAGGTGACCTTTTCAAACTTACCTGGATAATAACCAGCTCTATTGCTTCTTGGGCACTCTCCTTCACTTGTTAATTTAGAAAGAGAAGGGGCTTTACTATAAAAGCTGTAAGGTTTTGGGGCTGTATGATCTACAGACCAACTATTGATCTGTTCCTGCCTATTCAGAGCAGCAGAGGTGTTTTTCCTATGGGGATTTTGTTTATTCTTCTGAATACTATTGGACCTACATTTGTGTCCTCATCAATTTCTTGTTAATGATGAGGGGATAGTTTGATTTTTGGAGGGAACCAGTCAAACAGAGACTAGTGTTTTAAGAATGAAGGATAGGATTTTAACCAGATATTCCCGAGCTACTTTAATTATGACCTGTGTTGTTTCCCATGATACTATATCTTCTCAAAATTATATATTGGTGATAGGATAAAAATTTGAAATGTTTTGCAAGTGTCCTATATTGCAGGGTTTTTAATGAGTTTCCTCTTAACATTGACCTTTTTGGTTGACTCATCAGTGATAGTGGTGTTGTTAAACTTGTTAAAAAAGCAACAATCTGAATTGTAAACCTGTATTCACTGGAAAAGTTAAATCAAATGTTCACCCTTAAAGTGCTTGCTCTTTGTGTTTCAATATGCAGAAAAGGTCTCACCTGGAAGTACTATGCAAAGAAAATTCTATACTTCTTACGGCAACAGAATATACTAAAAAACCTGAAGGAGTATCTTCAACGCCCGACTGATCGGCAGTCGTTTTTGGAGGGTAAGTCTTTGAAAGAAGTCCCATGTAAAACACTTAATGACAGCTTTCTGTTGTTGCTTTATTTGGAAAGAGCCTTCCTTGTTTGTATTTCAACTAGCACTTGGGCAACGCAGAATTAAGTTTGGATTTTTGATGTGCCTGAAATCCTTCAAGTCTTGCCGTAGTTGCACAGTGTTGCATCAGAATCTCAGGATTCCGTTAGATTCTGTCAGTGCTGTATGCTTGAATAATTGCACACGGACAGGTGAGCTGAAAAGCAACAGAGAAGTGTCCAGTGTCATGGTGGGAAGGCACCAGATATGAAGAAAGAAAAGGCTTTTCCACAATTTGTGTCCTCAGTCTGGGGGTTTGTTCTCTTCTTCAAGTTTCCGATGGAGAAGGTCTTATGAGTGGATCGAAAGCTGCCGGTGTATATAGAAGAGTCCCTTACTCTTGGTATGTACCTCAAAAATGTCACACAAAGGAGTCTCTAACACCAAAACTGGTTCTTGTTAGTGGCAGTAGACTTTGAAGAAAGGACTGTGTTAAGGCAAGAAGGAGAAGTCAAAAGCAGCTTTAACTGGAAACAACTGAGACAGTTAATTGTGTGACTTAATCATGTGGGTCACAAATAAATGCATTTGTCTGCCATGGAGGTACCGTGAGAGCACCAACAGGTAGTCTGTTGGGAAACTTCACCTGCTCAGCATGGAGAGCACCGGGCAAAGAAGACATGACTTGGAGTCCTGCTGAAATCCTTGATCAGGCCTGTCACGGACGGGCTAACAAAGCAGTGTAGGAAGCTGGAAGAGGTATGATCCAGGCAAAGTTCCTGCAAGTGGATACAGTTAATTCCAAAGATTGAACAATAGGCAGGCTTTGGAAAGAGCGATGGTGATGAAATGACAAGGAGAAGATCCTGAGAAAGGGCTATTTTTTTTGCTGCAAAAGTTTGACAGAAGAGGCTTGGGCAGAAGAAAAATGAAAATGTGTTCTATTATAGCGGGTTTTTGACATGAAGATGGAGAGCAGGCGTGGAAGAGAAAGATGAATGTAGTGGTAGATGGAATGATGAGCAAGAATGATAGCTATGGGGGATATGGCAGGAAGAAATCAGAAGTGGAGATTGTTTCAGGCTCTGAATAACAACTGTAAGTTGAGAGGATGCCAGGGGATGCAGTGGAACTGGAGAGCTGGATGGTTAAGCCTGGTTTAGCAGAACACCTGCTCAGTGTACAAATCTTATCAAGATGGTGGAGAGGTGAATACTGGATTGAAATGGTATTTATCCTGTCAGCTTATTCTTTGCATTTTATGCGATAAATTTTAAAAAGAAAGCTCTTGTGTTCTGCTGCAATTGCTTGCTGCATGCCTGGAATTTAGAACAGATAAAACTAAGCAAAGAAAAAAAAACTGAAGTCCTGTTTCTTATATAGTTTGTTTTTTCCAGGTGCTGTTTTAATTGACCAGTACTGTAACCCGCTGTCAGACATCTGCTTAAAAAGCGTCCAGGCGCAGGTGGATGATATCACAGATAAAGTGCGCAAAGTCCTGCGGACGAAAAATCCAAGGCACCCCAGCTTGGCTTCCAAGGCAGGTACTGTACAGAAATACATGTTTTACTGCGGAGCATTTCTGCAAGTCTCAATACAGGCAGACAAGGTGAAACAGCTGTTGAATTATCATGGCTTAAAGAGCTGTTGTTCTTTATCCCCTGGCAAGCGTATTCTGACATTTGCTTAAAGCATCACTCAGGAAATAGCCATTTGTTCAGTCACAGGAACTCCATAGCCCAGGATTGCCTGTCTGTCTGATGCTGTATTAGCAAAAAGGACTGGGAGGGGAATTCTTCTTGTTTTTGTTCCCATTTCTCTCTGAAGTTGAGTCTTGATGTGTGTAGCAGAGCTGTGAGACAGGAGATCAAGTCCTTCAGCTACAGAAGGAAGCGAGGCAGCGCTGAATCTAAATTGAGATGGATCTCTTGTGTTCTTAGCCCATATGAAGAATTTTGCTAAAAGATTAATTGCACAAATGTTAAGACCACTTGTTTTCTCAGTCTGTGTTTCTTTGCGTCTGTTTTTAGGAGAGGTCCTGATTCCAGAAGTGGAGCTTCAGCGGCAGGTGCTTGATGCTATGAATTGTGTCTTGTATGAGCAGTTAAAATACAAAGGGAACGAGCTGGATTACTATAACTCCCTGAATTCATACATTCACCAGGTATGTATATGTTGGAGAAAAAGAGGGGGCTGCCAGGCTTGAGAAATTCTGTTTGTAGATTTAGTAGTCCAGATGTAGTCAGACAAATATTTTTCTCTGAAGAACAACTCGCTGTAAGTCAATATGATGTCATCATTTAGTGCATATTCTCTCAAGTTGGTGTATCACAGAATCACAGGGATTGGAGGGGACCTGGAAAGCCCATCCAGTGCAATCCCCCCATGGAGCAGGAACACCCAGATGAGGTTACACAGGAAGGTGTCCAGGCGGGTTGGAATGTCTGCACAGAAGGAGACTCCACAACCTCCCTGGGCAGCCTGGTCCGGTGTTCTGATACCCTCACTGAGAAGTTGTTTCTTCTCAAATTTAAGTGGAACCTCCTGTGTTCCAGTTTGCACCCATTGCCCCTTGTCCTGTCACTGGTTGTCACCCAGAAGAGCCTGGCTCCATCCTCCTGACACTCCCCCTTTCCATATTGATCCTCAGGAATGAGTCCCCCCTCAGTGTCCTCTTGTCCAGCTCCAGAGCCCCAGCTCCCTCAGCCTTTCCTCACACGGGAGATGCTGCACTCCCTTCAGCATCTTGGTGGCTGCACTGGACTCTCTCCAGCAGTTCCCTGTCCTGCTGGAACTGAGGGGCCACAACTGGACACAAGATTCCAGGTGTGGTCTCCCCAGGGCAGAGCAGAGGGGCAGGAGAACCTCTCTGACCTACTGACCACCCCCTTCTAACCCACCCCAGGTCTCATTGGCTTCCTGGCCACAAGGGCCCAGTGCTGGCTCATGGTCACCCTGCTGTCCCCAGGACCCCCAGGTCCCTTTCCCCTACGCTACTCTCTAATAGGTCATTCCCCAACTTACACTGGAACCTGGGGTTGTTCCTGCCCAGATACAAGACTCTACACTTGCCCTTGTTACATTTCATTAAGTTTTTCCCCCTCCAACTCTCCAGCCTGTCCAGGTCTCACTGGGCGGCAGTACGTTAGCATACAGTATTTTTCATTTGTGAAATCGAACCTTAAGGGTTGGTGTTTTTCTTAATATCCCATGTGTTTTTATCATATTCTTATCCCCCAGGTTTTGATCCGCAGGACGGGAATTCCCATCAGTTTGTCTGTGCTTTATTTAACAATTGCCAGGCAGCTGGGAGTCAAACTTGAACCTGTCAACTTCCCCAGCCATTTTCTACTGCGATGGTGTCAAGGAAAAGAAGGGTAAGTGATCTGCTGAATTTCGAAGTTGTGTCCACAGTAATAGAAGCCAGAAAGCATTTACAGCTCCAGATGTATACCAGAATGTTTAATTATTTTCCATCTAATTATAACCTATATGGAAGACAAGATCAGACCTCTGAAGAAGTTTTCCCAGAACTCAGCTCTCCTGATGATGAATGAGAACAGATTTTGAGTGTGAAATAGTAGCAAACATGAGGTGATGTTTCTCTTCTTGAAGAAAATAATGGAAAGCTGAAAATAAGATAAAAGGTGCTGATTTCATATGACCTTTCATACAGAACAGCAGCTAGAGACCATTGCTGTTGTTCCATACATTCATTTAATTCTCTGAGTCAGTGCAGGATACCTCTTTGACCAGGTCATGATCAGTTTACAGAAATCTATTTTGTGAATGACATCAGCAGTCCAGTTGAAGGTGGTGGTTTTGTTTGCACTAGGTATTTTGGCACTAGGCTTCAGATGTTGTATGCGTGGGCTCTGTCACATTTTCTGATGCAGTGTCATAATATAATCTAGCGGTAGATGCAGCAAACCTGAAAATATCTGAAGGAAAAAACCTATATTTACCTGAAGAAGTAGCTAGGAGGAGAGAGAAGGTGGCAGGTGATCTCTTTTTGGGAGGGAGCTGAGGTGTGAATGACGCTGCTTTTAAAAACAAGCTTGAAAGTGCTGAGGGAAGAACAAAAATAGGTAATCATGCTTTACCGTGAGACCTATCATCACAATTTAGGTTTTGTGCTGTTCACAATTTCGTTTCTGTGTTGATTCATTAGAAGCACAGATATTTTTGACTACACCTACATCGATGCCTTTGGGAAGGGGAAGCAGCTGACGGTGAAGGAGTGCGAGTACCTAATTGGCCACCATGTGACAGAAGAGTTCTACGGAGTGGTGACTTCCAAAGAGGTCTTGCAGCGGATGGTGGGAAATCTCTTAAACCTTGGCAAGCGGTGAGTTGAGGATCATCTTGCCTGTAAGGAGAGTGTCTGTGTGTCTGATACTGAGTGAGTGCTTTAAAAAGGTGTCAGTCGCCCCAGGGGATCATGAAAATTCTGCATGTCATGTTGCATTTAGTTGCTTCTAATCACCTGCAGCAGTATTACATGGAAACAAGAATATCTAGTAAAACTAGTTCCCCACAAGCAAATGGACAGATAGTTTATTTCTCTGTGAAAAGCTGATAGGGAGTGCCCACTGTTCCCTTAAGAGCTGAGGCCTTTTATGATCTGGTAAACACAACCCACTGGCAGTTTCATAGTTACTGCTGGTTTGTAGAAAATCTGGTCTTATTTTCTAATACCCCCGATAATCACTTTCCCAAGTAGCCAAAAAAATAAATCCCAGAGTGAAGGGATTGTTTTAGGTGGAATTAAGCTAGGGGAACAAAAGCAGATTTCAAAAGAAAATGGTTTGGAGAGTGAATTGTCTGTGTAGGATTATTTGACCAAGTAGAATACTAGTGAAGTGGGAGGGTAGAGCCCAATGGTCAGTTGTGTCCTGTTTTGCCTCCTGAGCAGCCTGTTGGGTGTGACAAGTGACAGTCAGTGCTGAAGTCACTCTGATTGAATGAGCATGTGTGTAGTGTCATTTTCTGTGACTATCCTTGTAAATCAGAGTACCGGGGGTAGGGGTTGAGGAGCTAACCTTAAGATTGTGCTGTTTTTTTCCTGGCAGGGAAAGCACTGATCAGTCTTACCAACTATTGAGAGACTCGTTGGATCTGTACCTGGCCATGTATCCGGACAACGTGCAGCATCTGATGCTCCAGGCCAGGTTATACTTCCACCTGGGAATCTGGCCAGAAAAGGTACCTCGCCGCTCAGCCGTATGTTTTCTGTTAGGCTAAATGCTATTAACACATGTCTATTGATTTTTTTTGTTGTTGTTGTTGGGTTTTTTTTGGACTACGTCAGCTTGCATTACAGTCTGCCACAAGTTGCTTCTGTAATAAACACAATTAAATGGGTTATCATGTTTCAGAGAATCAATTTGTACTATACGAAGCAGGGAAGAGAGGACGATTCTTGCTTGCCCGGGGGGAGACTTGTCAGCAGCCTCGAGTCTGAGTCATAATGTATGATTTACTGCCCAAGTCTGACAGCTTGTCTTGCAACCGATACTGTGGTTGTAAGTTCTGTAAGGGCATTTTCTTTGGTTTACCCCTAGATTGTGGGAGTGGTGGTAAAACTCCTCCTGAACTCGTGTAAAAGGAGCAATTAGCTTATCAGAAAACTTGCAGGAAGTTATCTTTTATAATTATGATCAAAACTGTTCTCAGAAAACCTCAGCCACACAAGCAGTGGCTCATGTGAAAAAGCAACTTAAATTCCTGTCCTTGGGATTCTTTTTTAATGTCACCTTTAGCGTAGTGACTTGAGTCTTGGGAAAATGGGAAGGAAGGTGCCAAGACTTACAAGCTGCCTTCCTTTTGAAGAACATAAGTTTGCCTTTCCTTTCTTATGGCAGCAAATTTTAGGGTTGCCACAGGAGAAGAAAAGCACAAACTAAGGAATTGTGTACAGGGGACTCACTGAGCTGAAGTGGCAACTATACGTAAATAGGAGACAGCTCAGTGAAACGCTGCAAGATCTTCCTTCCCGTTTCTGGCACTCAGTGATGTGTTTGTAAAGCATCGAGGCTTTACATACTTGCATTTTGCTGCCCTCAGACAAATAATGAAGGCCCATGGCTGAGGTTTGCATTCCAGGTGCACTGAAAATGGGTACATTTGGACTTCTCAGTATTGCATCCTCATAATGCACCCAGTCGTTCCAGGGTGTCGGGTGGGTTTGTAGCTAAGTCAGGGAGAACGCTGTGTCTGACAGAACAGGGGATGCTGGTTTTAATAGAGATCTGACAGATTTACGGAAAGAGGTACAAAATCTTAAAAGTCAAGCAAGGCTACCTGGAATTTGTCCTAAATGTCTGCAAATAACAGTAAATTAAATTGCCAAGAAGCTGTGGTCACTGTCCCCCTTTTTGTGGGATTTTTGGGGATTTTCACATCCTTCTTAAGGTGCCTGTCAGAGAATTAAGGTGACCGAGAAGCCTGAGCTGTGTTTCTTCTTCTCATACCTCATTACTTACCTGTTCTTTTTCTGCAATTATTTTCTTCACCTCTTGGCTGATGCTCATGCCTGAGATTTCTGTTCCTCTTCTGCTGCTGCTCTGAACTTAGTGTTGACCAAAACTCCCAGCATGTGTGATCAAGGCGAAAATCCTTTTGCCAGGTGCTATGGTGTTTCACATTTTAAAACTGTGGCAGCACTTGGGATATTTGATATTGGGACAGACGCATCTGTCTTTTCCCAACCTGTTTAGACAACAGTTTTGTTAAGAGCAGGAAAGAAAGTGTGCCAGAGGGTGTTGCTGGGCTGGTTTTCTGGATCTACAGGGTTTGCTGCCTTGAAAGCACGTTTAAAGTTAGTGTTCTTTAGTCATCCTGAGACAAGCAGGCTCTCTGTCTCATTCACTATTTCATGCTATAACATCATAGAGGTTATTTGTGTTTCCTTCTGTGCTGCTCCATTTTTCCTCTTCCAGGCTCCCGCAGGTGTGCTGAGGAGCTCTTTTAAACTAAAATATTTGTTCTCGAGTACAACAGAAATCATCTGGAGTCACTTCACAGCAGCATTTTGGGAGACTAGCACCAGTTTTCTCTTAGCGTTTCATACACCTTGAAAGGGTCTCGTCAGTGCAGCAAATGTGACGCAATTAACTTGTATGACTTAGTTCTAGGGAGTTACTTTGCTCAACACTGCCCTTCCTTGGAAGTAGGGAGCTTTACAAATGGAAAAGGAGCAGTTGCAGTTTCTACAGACTGAGCAAGTGTGAAGAACTCCTTGGGAGCCTGTAACTGGAGAAAAGGTTCTCAGTCCTCTCTGGAAAACTTGTGTGGGAGACCTCTAGGCCTGGGCACTAACGCAGTATATACGTGTAAGTGTTGGACTGCAGTAGAGACTTGTTCTGAATCTGTCTCTTTGGTTTGGTTGCTGAAGGTTCTGGACATCTTGCAGCATATTCAGGCTTTGGACCCATCCCAGCATGGGGCTGTCGGGTACCTGGTTCAACATACCCTGGAGCATATTGAACGCCGGAAAGAGGAGGTGGGACCTGAGGTGAAGTACCGTTCAGATGAGAAGCACAAAGACGTCTGCTTTTCCATCGGGCTCATTATGAAACACAAGAGGTGAGCTCTTCAAAACCTTCCTCACATTAGGCAGAAGTGTTTGTTCTGACAGTAACGAGATGTGGTTTTGTCTGGCAAGGAGGTACCTGGAATGGAAAATACCAGACGTGCATCTGTGCCATGTACCTCATAGGAAAACGGGAGCAGCTCTGTCTGTCCTTTGAGAGAGCGAGCGTGTTCACTGCTGTTTGCTCGCAGAGGAGAGCTTGTGAGGTGACTTGTCTGAGTCATCACATATCACACAGCTAAAATTTCCACATCCCAGAGCTCTCGAAGAAACATCAATAATCAGTTAATGAGGGACCATGGAAGAGTCGACTTCAAAAGGGATTGTAAGATTCCTAAGACAGCTTATTAATCTCTCCCTGTGCTATTATTATCCCCCCTTCCTGCACTGCACAGAGGCTTTGTGTTCTTGTCTGCACTACTCTGCCAGAGTGACATGCCAGCACTGTGCTGCTCTGGCCTCTTCTCCAACTCAACAAGACATCTGGAGTATATTTTAAGGGTGTCGGCAGTGACAATTTTAATACCTTGCGATTAATCGCATAAACAATCTGAAAATAACGATGGCTTTGTTTCTGGGAGTTCAGCACTGGGATTACCATGTCTGTGCAGTGGGCTCAGAAGGAATTGCACGACACAGTAGGATGGTTGTTTCCCTCCCTGTTTCTTGTTTCCTTCTTCCTCTCTCTCCCATTCTCCTTTCTTGCTCCTGTTTGGTTTCTTTGTCCTCAGCTCTTTGTTCCTGTCTGTCTATCCAGCCACTCCTAGTTGTTTCCCTCCACCGCAAAATACACACACATATACACACAATCTTTTTTAATTGATTGGTTTTTTCCCCCCTTGTCCTCTCCTTGTGCCAACTCACAGGAGGCTCCTATCCAGTCTGTGCTTTATTAATCTTGAGGAAAAAGAGCTGGCCCTGGAGTTTTCACAGTCTTTGGTGTGCAATTTTTTTTAATTAGATATGGCTATAACTGCGTGATTTATGGCTGGGATCCCGCCTGCATGATGGGGCATGAATGGATCCGGAATATGAACGTCCACAGCCTTACCCATGGCCCCCACCAGCCTTTCTACAACGTGCTGGTGGAAGATGGTTCTTGCAGATACGCTGCTCAAGGTGAGTAGGAGTCTCCTGTGTTTACTATCTGTTTAGAAATACGTTAGGAGAGAGGGATGCTTAAATGATTAACACTTCAAGTATGAAACATAAACTAAAAGGGTGGAAGATGATCTTGAATTCATGGCCTGATAGGAATGAACATCAAGGAGCACTCTGGTGTAGTCTCTTCTTGCCCAAGAAATGTGCTTTGGACACGATTGGTTTTATGGTGTAAACCGTGATTGCTGCTTTTGAGAGAAGTAATTCACCTTTTTCTGAAGTCTGAAGTTCTGTCACCAGCTCTTGTTCTTTGAAATTGTAGGTGTGCTTTGGGCAGGGCCTCAAAATAGGATCTAGTGAGGAAGCACCCAGGCTTTGCTTGCCAGGGCACGGTTCTCATCGAGAGACTGGACATGCCAAGCTCCCAGAGAACAGGTAGTGTGGCTTTTAGTGCCACCTCGCATAGAAAGGGACAAAAGCGAACATCTCTTCTAAACCTCTTTGCGTTTGTGAAATCTCTATCACCCATTCTTTCTGCAACACACTGTAAGAAAGGATATTCATGTCTGATGGTCAGGATATGAGGTTAAGATACAAGATGTGTTCAAGTGAGGTTCAAAAGGGGAAAAAGACTTATATGTTTGTAACTCAATCTGTTGTAAACAGAGTGTTTCTTTCCTCATATTTGTTGTTTTTCTTGTGACACGGAGACATCCCATCCAGCTGGCAGGGCAGCTGCACAGCCTGACTGTGTTTTGCTAAGACAAGATGTAGAAGCTGCTGGAGGTGAAATGCTGGACAAAATGCAGCTCAGCTCTTTCACTCAGGGATGTTCCCCAGCACGTCCTGGTCCTGTGCATGTGAGCAAGAGGTGGTTTTACAGTAGGGGACGCTCCTGTCTTTGTAGGTTTAAAGTGCAGGTGTTTCTCAGTATCCTGAATGTTACTTTCTATTCAGTAGTGCAAGAAAATCAGTCAGAAAATACCAGGTTGGAAGGGATTTCAAGGATCATCTGGTCCAACCTTTCTTGCAAAAGCACAGTCTAGAAGTGGGGTCTGTGAATATCAAGCTCAGCCTTATGGCTCATGTTAGGCAGTATTTAGCTTCCTGAAGTCTTAAAAAACTAAAAATCTGTGTGTGCCATGGGTTGGTATTAGAACACGCATCTGTGAAAACTAATCAGATAATTGGCCACGACACTTCTGGGGCTGAGTCATCTCTCATATCTTTTGTCTAATTGTTTATAAACGAGTACAATGCTGGTTGGTTCCAGAGCACAGAGTATTTTAGCCAAGCTGTAGGTTGACACAATCATCCCTCTGGCATCCAAGTGTTTTGATATTGCTGGGGAAAACGGAACGGTTTGTCCTTGCTTGCTGAAATCTTGCTGCCTTGCTACCGAGTGTTCCCTCTCAAATACATCGCCAGCTCGTTTGGGAAGGGACTATTTCGTAACTTAGTGACCTGACTCTGGGGAGGCAATGTTAGTTTTTTACTTATAGAACCTTAAATCTGCATGCAGAGCTTTAGCTAACCAGCTCAGAAATAACACCAAGCTTATTATAGTTAATTGTACCTCACTTTGAGTCCTTCCTGTACATTTGTAGGTGGAGCTGTAACTAATGCCAAAACACCGGTTTCATACAGTGAGTTTGGTATCTACCTGTCCACTCCTTTTTTTCCTTTGTGACAGCACAGGGCAGATATCTGTGGTTTGAAAATTTGTAGTCAGCATATTTCTCAGGCTCCTCACCTTGTGCCAAACTTGCTTGTCTCGGTCTCTTCCCCCCTGCCAGCTTCTTTTTCCGCTGTGTTTTTCTCTCTGTACACAGCTCACTGCTTCTGCAGAGCAGAGGGGAGTGCAAATTGTTTTCCCGCAGTGGTGCAGTATATGAAAAAGGTACTTTGCAAGCCCGTAGTATTGCACCAGCCCAGTGAAGTGCAGAAAGCTCTCGTGCTTTTGGCTGTGCACACCGATATACAGCAGCTTCCAAGAGCCTGTATGGATTTATATTGACTTGTATGTGCTCTCTGTAGTGAACTGAATAGTTTGATTGACAGCTGAATTATGTTCTCTGCATCCCATCTTGTGCCTGCCCTGCCTTGCAGATAAGTCAGGCTTTGGGATGCCGGCAGCTTTGGTTTCTACCTGTGTGTCTGGCGCCGTGCTGGAAAAAATGACATCATTTGGGGACCGCTGCAGGGCACCTGCGCGTGTGATTTGCTGCCGGGCTGCCTCCTGCTCGCGCTGCGTTACACAGATACTGCGGGAGCAAAGGGGCCCTCAGCCTGGGTCACCTTCGTGTTTTAATGCCAGTGCTTCTGCGCTGATTAACTCTTGTGCTTAATCAGGTCCTCTTTTAGTGCAAAGGAGGAAATGGGGCACTCTGGGAAGGAATTAATGTGCTCTTCTTGGGGACTTTCTCTTAGCTTTGGGAAGTTTGGATTTAGAAAAGCTAATTTAGCTTGAAAACCAGACTGGTGACTTAACGTGGTTGAAGAGCAGCAAGAAAACACTTGACTCCTCTGCCAGGACAACCTTGTGCAGTCACCCTCACCTTGGAGCATTTGAGAAGGTCCCTTCTGGAAACTCATCTCTCATGGGGCTTGAGGGATCAGAGCTCAGCGGCAGCAGCTTCTCCCTGTGCATACAACCAAGATTTGTGACCAACAGTGTCCTCCTTCTCTAACCCAACGTCAGACAATGTGATCAGGCATAAAGTAGTTTTCATGCAATGAGTAAACGGGGTCAGCATCACGTAGGAGATGCGGCTCTGTGAGCAGTTGTACTGGCACACTCTGTACATGTTTCCTGGATTGTTATTTGTTATTTTTTTTTATCTTATCAGCAGGTGGTGTTTCTAGAGCCAGAAACAAGACTTGAGAGAGGTACAGGATTTATTGCCTTGTAGCAAGCATTTCATGTGGTGATAACTTCTTTTCTTTCCTAACAGAGAACCTGGAATATAACTCTGAGCCTCGAGAGATCCCTCACCCTGACATCGGCCGCTATTTTTCAGAGTTTACAGGCATTCACTACCTAGCAAATACCGAGCTAGAAATTCGGTACCCGGAGGACATGGACCTGACACGTGTCACAGTTCAGATGATCTACAGCTCAGGCAAGGAGTGAGTGCAAAAAGCATCGTGAGCACAGAAGCAGCTGGAGTGTAGCTTTACCCTCTTTGCAAAACTTGCGTGGAAGGCAAGTTTGGCGACAATCCTTCGGCTTAATGCATTGAAAACTGCATTGAACTTTGTAACCGGTGCTATAGCATCTTTCCATTGCCTGCCTGCAAGGCCCAAAGGCACAGGGACGCGTTGGTAGTTGAGGCCAAGCGTAAGGATCTTGCAGGGCCAGTTGTGCTAGGAAGCGTGTTGTCCTTTGGGAGGATTTGCGCATGCTACTCGTTCTGTGATTGTCTTGCCCAGAAGGTCGACACAGTGAGATCCCTGATGTGGAATATGGAAGAACCCCCCTCTTGCAGAGAAGGAAGTTACTTGTCCTTGCAGTGTTGTGAGTTTTCGTTTGGTTGGGGTTTGTTGTTTGTTTGTTTTTAAAGTATATCTCACGCAGGTGATAGTTTTTAAACTCTCTTATGTTTCATTGTTGTCTTTTCCAGTCTGAATTTTTGCTAAGGTTTTGCTTCACCTCTGTAGTCTGATTATTCATAGAGCTACCATTCCAATTCTGAATGTCCTTATGGGCCCTGGCAACAAAACCGCTGCAGGGCTAACACTGAGGCCCACTTGGGCGCCTTGCTGATGATACAAACTCTCCCAAAGCAGAAGATGAGCTGTTAGCCCTTTTCCGCGCCTGCCAAACACACCCACTCCATGTTCTCACCTTTTTTTTTGATCTGTTCATTGTGTATGTCCAAGACAGGATCTTCAGCACCCCCACGAGAGCTCCCAGGATGATTTTGAACCTCACAGCACTGTTTCGTGGAAGCCTTGAAGTCAGTGCCACAATGACTTTGATGTATGGGGAGCTTCCACTCGCTGCTGTCTCCCATCTATAGGTATTTATGCAATATTATATAATGGCATCATGACTGGAAACTGGCCAACCTTGGAGTCAGCCAAACCATGTACAGAAGAGAGATGTTAATTCCTGCAGCTTGAGTCCTTCTTCCTTTTTGCCAAAAGTGAATGGACTTTAGGGGAGCGCAGACTCTGCTGCCCAGAAGAAAAGAGCTTTAACAGCTCAAGGCACATGGATTTTATTATAACATGACTTAAAGGCCCAGACAGCCACTGCAGCAAAGGTTTTCCTCTGGGTTCAGGTATTACGGGGCTGCAGAGTGACACAGTGTTTGCGCGTACGTATCTTTGTGCTTTCTGAAGCAACATCTACAGACTGGGTGCAGCTACTGTCTCCTGTCACTGTCCCCTTGCAAAACCGTAGTTATGCCAGAGGTGAGCATTAGGAACCATGCCCTATAGAATTAGATGGATGCTCTTAGCCTATTGTAGCCCTTCAGGTATCGCCATTCAAAATCACACAGCCCACCTCTTAAAAGAATGCTTGAACTGCATGCCATCCTCTTGCAATATTAAGCACTGATTAAATGTGAGAAATAAACACGGAAAGCCCAGCGCTTCTGCCAGCAGAGTGGTGGTGGGTCTGCAGGGCTCCGGGTGCTTTAGGAAGAACAGCTGTGCTGGTGTTTTGGTGCTGAGGAGCGGTGGAGGTGCTGTACTCCCAGGAGAACTGTCTGTAAAGTCAGTGTTGAACTTGGAGAGGGGGGAGGCTGAAGGATTTCTGCAGAAGCAGAATGGGTCCAACTGAAAGCAGGGTAGGGAATCATTAGGCAAAATCTTAATATCCATCTCTTGTTTCTGAGGGTTGGAGTAGACCCCAACCCTTTTTAAGGGTTGAAAGCAGATCTCAAAAGATCCCCAGCAGGGATGCAAGGTTGGGGATGGGGTTGTGGAGTCACAGGGTTGGTGCTGGTAGCTGAGAACAGCCCTGCGGGGCCAGGACCTGGGCTCTCCATTCGCAGCCTCAACTTTGACAAGGGCGACTCTGCGACAGCACAGATACCAGTGAGTTTCCTGGGGCTTTGTGCTCCTCTCTACCGAACGGGCAGTCTGCCGACACCTTGCTCCTCTCAAGTGCATGGAGAGCTGCCGCATACTGAGCTCGTAGGAGCCCTGAGCAAGAGGTGCTGCCTCGGGGAGGATTGCACCATTAAAAAAGCCACAGGAGTCAACAGAAACCTGCCCAAAGTTCCTCTGAAAACTGAGGCTGGACAGCGCTGATCTAACCCGTGTGAAAATGTGCTGTGTGCTTTAACGTGGGGGTCCCAGAGCAGCCAGCAGGAGCCCATTATTATGGCCTCTAAACATAGAAGCCACTCTGTGTTTATACTCTGCAAATTCAGAGTCTGGCCAAGGAGGTGTGGGAGCTGCTCCTCACGCGGTTCACACACGTTTCCCCCACCCACAGGCTCTTTGCTGTTTCCCTTTTCGCTTGGGGTGCAAAAGGAGAGCGTTCTGGTGCAATAGGGGACAGACTGCAAGTGACTTGAGTACACAAGGCGACCCAGCCAGCCCTGTTGCTAAAAACCTCTCGTCGCTTTGACAGACGTTTTGTAGAGGAACTGCGTCCCCAGACAGGACTTCTTGCCTGCTTTGCTGTGCTGACCGCATTGGCGCACAGTTACATGGGTGTTGGTGGCATCCAGGAGCGCAGACACCCCCTTGTACGTGCCAAATTGGGAAGAGATGGAGGCGTGTTGGGTAGGCACCGCAAACCATCAGCATAGCATCCAAGTCCCATTTTGGGATTTCAGACAAAACCAAAGGAAACAGTGTGGAAGGCTCCCCCGTTTTGCTCCGGTTTGGTTCGATGTGCCAGTTACTGCGTTGAGTCTTTGTGAGGAGGAATACCCAGCTGTGTGTGTGTGTGCAGCTGTGGAGACCTCAGCCCCAGGGTCCTCGGGGAAACTGAAAACCCCACATCTGTATCCCCACTTGAGCAACCTCTGTTCCTGCGGGCTGAGCATCCACGGTCCAGCGCAGCCAGGGCACTGCTGGCTGATGGAAGTCAGCTTTAGGTGATTGCTGGTCCCTCGGGTGGCTCTTCTGTCCCGCCCTCCCCTCCTGGCAGCCCGGGTGTCTTTGCAGCCACCATCTCCCCAAGAAGCCAGCGGTGGGTCCCCAAAAGTTCATGTCTGTGAGTAACGTCTGGGTCCACGTGTATCTATGTATGTCAAAGATGCACATACATCCCGGTTTGTCCTGTCGTGTCTATGCAGAGCTCACCTGGGAGAAGGGACGTTCTGCTTTCTGGAGAAGGTGGAGTTGCCACCCCTGGTGTGGTGCAGTGCCCAGCTCTCCTCATCCTGGGTCCCGTGCCACAGAGGGGTGAATTTCCCGCAGCCAACACCATCTTTTCTGTGTCATCGGCCATCTGTCCTGTGGACAGGACAGCCAGGGTGCCACCGCCTTCAAATGGCTCTCTGGAGGGTGAAGGAGAAAAATACAGAGGGGAGGAAGAGAGGACAGGAGCAAGTAGTAATTGTTGTCTGGTTCATTAGGGAAGGGGCGCAGGGAGGTGACACATGGGGCCACTGGGGACACATGGGAGGTGTGCCCTGACAACCTGTAGAGCTGATGGCGTGGCGTGTGGCCTCTGTGACAAACCGTGGCAGTTTGTCACCAGCCTCTACAGGAAAAGCAGATGCCCCATGCACCAGCCAGCCCGGACTCTGGCCAGGGGCGAGCTGCATCTTCCAGGGCTTTGCTGCTGAGTGTGGGAGGGAAAAGGGAGGAAAGACCTATTTGGGTCTTCTGGTCCCTTCCAAACCACCTTCAGCTTCGCTCTGGGTTGTGCAGGGTATTGTCCTGCCTAGTGTTGAACATCTCCAAGGTTTGTGGCTCTTCCCTACTGCGGCGACACGGGGACTGGCTGCGTTGGTGTCACCGCGCTTTCCTACCCATCTCCTTTGGCTGGGGACACCTGGGCTGGGTGAAAAGATACAGAAGATGAATTGTCTCCCCCAGTCCTGGCCCAGGGTGACAGCTGAGGCTGCAGCATGGGGACATCTCTCCTTTATCCTTTTTTTAAAAACATGAAACAGGTGTTTTATTGGATCTGGGGCAGCTGGAGGCTGGAAATTATTTGATTCTTGTCCTGTTTGTATTTGGCTTTAAAAAAAAAATAAACCACCCTGACTTGCTGCCTCCTGTCCTCGCGTGCTGCGCTTCCTGAGCCGCCTCTCCCCAAACTGCGGCGTTGTCTCCGGAACGCGTTTGCTCTTCCCTGCGCCCGTGGGAGGCTGACGTGTCGCTGCCACTGCCAGAGCCCAGTCTGGCACCGAGAGACACGGTGACAGAAACACCCACCTCTGCACCGGGCCCCGGCAGACCTGCTGGGTGCTGCCTCCCCACTGGTCCTGCACCCCGGGGTCACAGCCAGCGCCTCTGCTGGGGTTTCTTGCTTTTGAGGGGACTCTGTGTCATCCCTGGGTCTCTTCCCAGCTTCCTGTGTCATTCCTGGGTCCCTGTGGGAGAAGCTGGAGGGCTCACATGAGAACTGGGGTTCCTGCTGCAACGGGGGAGACCCCAGCCCAGGCTGGGCAGGGAGTGGGGGGACCGTGGGGCCACTCTGTGCCCATCTCCTAGGGACTGGTCCCAGCATGAGTGGGCCCGGCCGGGTGCTGCAAGTGCTACCAGCGCATGGCGGGGGAGGCTGTTAACTCTGGAACCTAATGATGGCGCGGCGGAGCGGGTTGCTTAGGGACCCGGAGGAGCCGCGCTGCCGCCTCCTCCCTCCCCGCCGCGCCCGCCCTTATAAGCGACAGCAGCGGCGGCGGCGGCCGGTGCAGCGGCCCGGCCCGGCCCGGCATGGGCTCCGCGCACTCCGTGCCCGCCGAGATGCGGGAGCTGGCCGACAGGACCGGCTGTGAGTATCGCCCGCCGCGGGGGCAGGGGCAGCCCGGCCCGGGGGCACCTTGGCCGGGCCCTGCCCGCTTTTTCCCCCGCGCCCGGAGCCCTCCTGCCCCACCGCCGCGCACCCGCCAGGGGACACAGGCTGGCCGGCCCTGCAGGGGACATGTCACCGGGGGGGGGGGGGTGCAGGACATGTCAGCTGCGGGGCGGGGGGGGGGATGCAGACATGTCACCGGGCTGGGGGGGCAGGCGTGTCACCTGGAGCTGCTGGCATGTCACCGGGGGCGGTGCGGGGGGATGCAGGCATGTCACCGGGGATGGGGGGGTGGGGGGGAGATGTAGGAATGTCACCTGGAGGTGCTGGCATGTCACCAGGGCCGTGGGGGGGGAGACACATGCAGCCGTGTGACCCGCAGGGATGCACCCCCGGTGCCGCACACGTGTGAGCCCCGGCAGCGCTTTGCCCACCCACGCTGCCACTGCGAGAAATTGTCCCCGCGTCGCTGCTGTGCCCCGGAGCCACCGGCGATGCTGGCGGGGCCGGTGCGGGTGTAGCGCCCGGCGGTGCGGGAAGAAGGGACGGGGGTTTGCAGCGGGGGTTTGCAGGGGGGACGTGGCCCAGGGCTCCAAGCTGGGCTCGGTGCTGGTGGTCATGTCCCTCCTGGGAAATGTCATCGCTCCAGGGTGCCCCAGGATGTGCCCAGCGCTGGGGCGCTCCCCCGCGACTCCCCCAGCTGGGATGGAGGGGGGAGTGGAGGCTCTTCTCCTACCCAAAGGATGTGCTGGGCTTGGGGGCGATCCAGCCCCTTCTCCCCAACCCTATGGTCACATCGTGCTTCCTCCCCTCTCGCTTCTTCTCCTCTTCCTCTCCCAGCAAGCGCTGAGCTCTGCAGCACCCGGGGTGAGCTCAGCCCTGCGGGCAGGCAAGAGCCGGGGAGCCCAGGGTGCGAGCGTGGCAGCCCGGGGTGGGAGGAGGTTGTTTTTGGGACACCCTAACCTGAGGATCCTGCCGCACCGGTGCTGCCAGGCCGCCTGTACCAGGCACCTCCTGTGCAGATTCTGCCCACGAGCCTTTCTCCAGCACCTGCCCCACACTCGAGTGCCCCAGGAATCCCTCCAGATAAGGGTTTATAGAGACAACACCCAGAAAAAGTCTCACCGAAACCAGAAGCTGGGGGTGGCGGGAGTTGCAATAACCCTGTGCCAGGACCAGCAGGACTCACAGGGCTCCCACGGTGCTGTGGCTGCTGCTGGAAGAACCTGGGGAATGCAAGTTTGCCCCAGGCTTCCGACTGTGGGCATTGCGTGGAGGGCATTGCTATCACCCTTGGGCCGTGGGAGTGGCAGGGACAGGGCAATGGTCCCTGCAGCTCCCCAGGACGTGCCCATGGCATGTTCCTTTGCCTTCTCCCTCCCCAAAAGCAACAGGGGAGCCCATTATTGTCTGCTCAGGACCATCAGGACCGGTTCCCGTCCTTGCTGCCACGTGCCCTATTAAGAAGAAGCAGCGGCAGCGGCGTCTGCCCGGAGCTGAAGTGGCTCTTCCTGGGACAATACAATCTTTTCTACACCCAGGCCAGTCCAGTGATGCAAAACACAGCACAGGGAGGGCAATGGGGGCTGAGCCCCCCCCAGCGCATCTCTTCCCGGGGAACACCCCTACAAACTGCTGCAGGCTGGGAAACAGCAAACCCAACACCCTTTGTTTTAAATACCCTTTTTTCCCCCTATAGCACAGGTTACCGTGCTCAGCCACGGGCCTGCAGCATCAGAGCGCTGGGGATGATGCTCAGTACGAGCAGCCTGTGCTGCCCTTGAGCCAGTCCTGCTCGCAGAAAAGCCTTTGCCCTTTGTGTAGGTGCGGCTTTGCTGCTTTTTGATTGGAAAGCAGCTGAGTGCTGCTGCCCTTGGCAGGACGGTGCCGTCCTCGGAGACCTGCCTGTGCCGCAAACACATGGGTTTGGGGAAACAGCCAGGAAGATCCCTCTTTTTTGCCTTGCAGCTGGATGGGGAGCGGGGCTGGACTGACCGTGAGCATCCAGCCACTGACCCCACATTTTTGTCATGGAAATATTTTTCCAAGAGATCAAAGATTTTTGGTGTGTGACCAAGTCCCAGCTGATGCTGAAGGCTCGGTGGCCCAGCTGCTCCCATGGTGACGGCCATGTTGTCACGGGAAAAAGCGAAAGGTCACTTCTTTGTGGCCAAAATTGGAAAGCAAAGACCAGAGAAAGTTTGTGTGTGTGTGTGTGAACAGCAGCAGAGCACCAGGCAGAGAGGCGTTAGGGAAAAAACATCAAATGGGTGAATTAGTGGTGTCTATGCAGCCTGAGGGCCAGTGGGTTCAGAGGGGGGACCCCCAAAGTTGATCCAAGGGGTTCAAATGGCCTCATCCTGCAAAGGGACCAGACACTGAGCCCCAGCAGCACAGATGGGTTTCCCAGTCCATTAACAGAGGGCTCTGACGGCTCAGCCTCGCTGATCGATACCATTTCTATTTCAAGGCTGCGAAACAGCAAAGAGAAACGGAGCAGAGGACATTATTTAAACATAATAAAAGAGAGAGAGGGAGCCAGCCAGCGAGCACGCTAGCTCAGCATTGACCTGTTGTCTTTCAGCTGCAGTGCTTAACCATTTGCAACCCCTCAATTACACTTTAACGTGATTTTATCCTTCTCCGCACCGCCGGGAAAGGCTGCTGACCTGCTTGGAGCCGCCTTGAGCGCAGGGTCCAGGTGGTGCCCAGGCAGACGCCACCATCCCATGTGAACAGCACTGAAAGCCGCTTCCCTGGCCCCTGGGAATTGCTACTGTCAATATTTGTACAAGAGAGTCAGGCTCTGCAGGTCTCCCGGGGTTTGCAGAGCTTGGTTACAGCCTGTAGAGAGTAGCTGGGAAAAAACCAAATAGCCTGTGGCATGGGATGAAAGAGGTGAAGAGATGCTGCTGAGCCTCACGCTGTAACCTCAGCATTTTGGGGGCTCAAAGCAAAGCTGACAGGCTCTGCCTCCAGCCCAGAGCCCAGGCTGATGGTCCAGGGCTCCCCCATGTCCCAGCTTTGCTCAAGCAGCAGCTGTTTCAAAACCCGGCTTTGCTCTTTGGGTGCCGCTGCATCTCCTGCATGTTCAGCCTTTCCTCGGCCCTGGCAAGACACAGCGGGTTGTCCTCAGCGCTGGGCTTTTCTTTTTGTTTGTTTAGCTTTATTTTCTGTCTCCCTCTCATGGCTGTGGCCATGAGCACATTAACTTCTCAGCAGAAAGCGGGGACACCCTGGGACAGGTTGAGATGCGCTCCCAGGGCACACAGCTCCTGCCCAGGCTGCCAGCAAACCCCAGATTAAACGGTCAAGCCTGTTTGCAGGGTCTGTGAATCCTAAACTGGGGGAGGTGGGATCCCGCTGTGCCGTGCTGGGCAGTCTGAGCCAGGGGGCTGGTCACAAACCAGCCCTCGCCATCCCCTTGTCACCCGCCTCGCAGCAAGGGACACAGCACCCAGGGAGCAGCGGAGCAGGGTGGACCTTGCAGGGCTGCATAGCGCCAACAAAGGGAAATGGGGATGGGGACAACTGTGCCAAGGAGTGCCCAAGGCTGCCCAAGGGAATGCAGGAGCAGGAAGGCTTTTGGCTGTCGCTGGACAGGGTGGGCTTTGGTGTCCCCACGGAATGAGTTTTGTGGCAGGTTTTGGTGCCCCCTGATCTCCTTGTGGCAGTGGGCAGGACAGGAGCCCTGCAGATGGGGTCCCCAAGGACTGTTCCCCAGGGGTATCACCCTTGTCTCCTCTCTCTTTTCCCCCTGTCACCTCTTTCCAACCACATCACCTCTCTATTTTCCCCCCTGACAGTCACGTCAGAGCAGATCGAGCACCTGCACCGGCGATTCAAGCAGCTGAGCCGCGACCAGCTGACCATCCGGTATGGCCCGTCTGTCTCCATCTCCATCTCCATCGCCATCGCCATCTCCATCTCCATCTCCATCTCCATCTCCATCTCCATCTCCATCTCCATCTCCAATCTCCATCTCCATCATCTCCATCTCCATCTATCTTGATCTCCATCATCTCCATATCTCCATCTCCATCATCTCATCCCTATCTTCGTGGCACTGGAACAGGCTGCCCAGGGCAGTGGTGGAGTCACATCCCTGGAGGGGTTGAAAAGGCGTTTAGATCAGGTTCTCAGGGACATGGGTTAGTGCTAGAGTTGGGTTATGGTTGAACTCGATGATCCTGAGGGTGTCTTCCAACCAAAATGATTCTGTGACTCCATCCCTGTCCCGCGGGGCTGCCCAGAGCTCCCCCAGCACCTGCGTCCCCCAGGCTGGCAAAGGTGCCAGTTTGGGGAGCTGGGTCCCCAGGGTGCACCTGGTCCTGGGTCCTTCCCACCACCCCTGGCCGTGCTGAGCTGCTCTCTGCAGCCCGGCGTTGCAGTTACAGTTCATAGTTTCCAGCTCAGATATCTCACCATTTTATATTGACAGAGTTTGATTAGACTGATTAGTCTCATACCTAGTTGAATATTATAATTTCATGATAAAACCCAACCTGAAAGACTTTTTGCTTCATATGACTCCATTGTTCTTTTTCGTACATGTGTATTTTCACTCCTTTTTGTGAATGCTCAGACTATAATCCTTAACAAAATAGGAATTTAGAAAAACATTTTCCCGTAAAGATGTAAAATATCAAAGCTGTAAACAAATAGAGAAAAGAGATCATATGACATCTTAAATAATTTGAGTTAGTACTTAAAATTTTCACTGTAAAATTTAATTGGAGAAGGACTTTTCTATGACAACACATAGTGACAGGACAAGGGTGATGGCTTTAAACTGAAAGAGGGGAGATTTAGATTAGATACAAGGAAGGAATTGTTGGCCTGAGGGTGGTGAGAGCCTGGCCCAGGTTGGCCAGAGAGGTGGTGGCTGAACCATCCCTGGAGACATCCCAGGCCAGGCTGGACGGGGCTCTGAGCAACCTGAGCTGGTGCAGATGTCCCTGCTCATGGCAGGGGGGGCACTGGGGGAGCTGGGGAGGTCCCTCCAAGCCAAACTATTCTAGGATTGCAAATAATAGGAGGAAAAATGAGCGGCAAAGATGTAGCCTGAGAGCTGGGTTGCTCTTGCCGAATATCTTGTTTTTCTCCAGCCTTAAAATCAGTTTTGGGGAGGGAAGTGAGACGTTCCTGCTGCACTTGCCCTTTTCCCTGTCCCCAGTGTCTTTGCAGGACATGGTTCACCAAAGCCGCGGCTCAGGAAAGCTCCGGCACACCCGACCGGCGGCACCAGCCACGCGAGGAGCCGGGCAGCCCAGCTGCCCTCTGCATCCGCCGCAGCGGAGATTGTTTCTTGGCTCATTTGCTTTGTAAAAAGTTGACGGCAAAACACCCAGCCCAGGCTTGGCCCGGTGTTGGTGCCGCACAGCCCAGCACAGCGAGGTGCAAAGGCAGAGGGAGCCCGGGGCACGGGGGGCGGCAGAAGCTCCTTCCCCACCTCGTCCAACCCCGTGTGCCTGGGAAAACTGCCTGAAAACCGTGCAAAGAGCCCAAACATCAGCCCCAAGCTGCTGTGACCCAGAGCTCCCCAAGACCCATTTTAGTGGAGACAAAAATCCCTTGTAGCTCCACCAAGCACGGACTGATGCAGTAGCACAGCTTGATTTCACTCTGAATTGAGGCAAAAAGGGGTTTTCATGCAAAACCTCCTTTTTTTTACCCAGCATTCCTTTGAAAGAATGGGGTCAGGGCTTCTGCTCCAGCCCTTCAGTGACTGTCACAGCATCTCCCTCCTCTGCGGCTCCCTTTACATTTTGGGCTGCCTGTGTTTCCTTTGCAGCAAGGAGAATTTCGACAGCATCCCTGACCTGGAGTTCAACCCGATTAGGGCCAAAATCGTTCATGCCTTTTTCGACAAGCGGTAAGAACATCCACGGTGCTGCCGGGAGGGTCAGGGGTAATTGGTTTATCCTGCAGAAGCAGGAGGGCAAAGATCTTCTCCTTGAAGGCTGGGAGGGAGCCAGGGTAAAAATTACAGACATTAAAGCTAAGTCTTAGGGAAACAACAGTCCTAAAGTTTTGCCAAGGGACACACTGGGCTCTGCGGGAGGTGGGGGTAGCCGGGGGTGTCAGCTCTCTGTCACCAGTGGCTCCGCTCTCGCAGGAACCTGCGGCCGGAGTCAGATGGGCTGGCGGATGAGATAAATTTCGAAGACTTCCTGACCATCATGTCCTACTTCAGACCCATCGAGATGAACATGGACGAGGAGCAGCTCGATCGCTTCCGCAAAGAGAAACTCAAATGTGAGGCTTATGCAAAGCCCGGGGCTGGGGGTCGGATGGTTGATAGGACAAGGGGTGATGGTTTTAAACTAAAGGAGGGAGATTCAGGGTGGACATGAGGAAGGAATTGTTGCCCTGAGGGTGGTGAGAGCCTGGCCCAGGTTGGCCAGAGAGGTGGTGGCTGAACTATCCCTGGAGACATCCCAGGCCAGGCTGGACGGGGCTCTGAGCACCCTGAGCTGGTGCAGATGTCTCTGTCATGGCAGGGGGGAAGATGGGAAGGTCCCTTCAACCCAGTCTATTCTGTGATTCAGTGATGGGACAGGGCTCCCCTGACCCTGCCGTGTTCCTCTCCCCAGTCCTCTTCCACATGTACGACTCAGACCACGACGGGAAGATCACGCTGCAGGAGTACAGAAATGTAACGTATGGTCCCTCCTGCCCCAGCACCACCGAATTCCCGGCCCTCAGCTTGACCTGCTGCCTTGTAGGTGGTGGAGGAGCTGCTATCGGGGAACCCCCACCTGGAGAAGGAGTCGGCGCGGTCCATCGCTGACGGGGCCATGATGGAGGCGGCCAGCATCTGTGTGGGACAAATGGTGGGAACCGGTTCCTTGCTCTACCATGGCACAGAGATACACAGATACAAAACAGGGCTGGAAGGTGCCCGAGGCATCTTCCCTGTCCCCAGGCTGCTTTGGTTACCGATTATTTTTTCACAGGCAGAAGCTTTCAGGGTTTTTTGGAGGGGTGTTTTCCATTATAAGAGCCAAGGAGGATAAGCAAGCAGCACCCCATAAAGCACCATCCTCAGTACTTGGGGCTTTAGTGCTTATGTAAAAGGCAGCTCCTTGCAGCCATGGTGGCTCTGGGAACCAATTCTGGGCTGGCCATGGGGCACAGCGCCCATGGGAGACGTGTCCCACAGCCCCAGGGGACCCAGCCTTGGTGACACAGTGTCCCAAGACCCCTGAGGGCAGCTGTCACCTTCTCTCTCTTGCTGTGCACAGGGGCCGGACCAGGTGTACGAGGGCATCACCTTCGAAGACTTCCTTAAGGTTGGTGGCATCTCCGCTCGTGTCCCCAGGAGGAGGGCACCGGGTGGCCGCAGGGACCAGGGCATTCGGCCGCCGGCCCCGCTCAGCCCCTTCCCCTTGCAGATGTGGCAGGGGATCGACATCGAAACCAAGATGCACGTTCGCTTCCTCAACATGGAGACCATCGCGCACTGCTACTGAGCTCCGGCCGCCTCCGGGGAGCCAGAGGGGGAGGAGGAGGAGGTGGGGGAGGAAGAGGACTCTGCAGCAGCTCCATGTTCCTGGCACCAAGCGCTTTGTGCCTGTCCTGTGGTAGGGCTGCCTTCTGCTCTCTAGAAACATAAGAGGCTTTTATCTGTAATAAAAGGTATTTCTCTTTTTACTCCTTGCTGAGAAATACTCCATCCGTCCATCACCCAAAGCCTGGCGAGGTCTCTCCCTGTGCAGAAAACCTCCACAATCCTCGTGTCCACTTAGATGTGAATTTGTAGCCTCTGCCATGGGGAAGGGGCTGCCCGACTTGTGCGGGGAGCCCCCGATCCCGTGCCATGGGGACCGTGTGCAGGCAGCGATGGGGATGCTGGGGGGTGAAGGCAGCAGCATCCGCACCTGGACGGCCAGTCGCATCCCATGAGATACACAAGCTGGTGAAGGTGGTAGCAGCATGAGGAAAAACCTCGATTGAAACCCAAACCAGGCACCTGAGCTGCGTCTGCCGGGCACGGGGAGCAGTGGGGACTGTGCTGGGGATGGGGGTTCACATCCAGCCCCACCACGGGGCTGGGGCACAGGCAGCGGGGATGCGGGGACATGGGGACGTGGGCTCCCGGCAGCCGGGTGCCTCCCGCCCCCACGTGTTCCTGCTAGAACAAGGCACCGGAGATAAGGGTTTGTTTACTGGTATTAATAACTGGATGGCTCGAGGCGGATTTCTGTCTCTAAGGCAGCCTGAGCTGGGAAGGGAAGCGGGGGGAGAAAAAAAGGGCAATGGCTATTTTTAGAAAAGCTGGAAAGATTTGTTTGTTTTATCAAAAAATAGGTTCTCCTGGTAATATGTATGCTCAGTGGCAAAATAGCCCCCACCGCAGCAAGCGGCCGCGAGCAAAGCCTGCGGTGAGCAATGCACAGCCCTGTGCCACCCCTTCTGTCCCCCCATGGGCAGTGAGTGCCCAGCATGGACTATTTCTCTCTCTGCTCCGTGTTAACGGAGGTTTCTGCACTGCCCAGGCAGCCCCGCACTGAGGATGGAAATAGGGACTTACCCGCACGGGCTTTTGCAGCTTTGCCCCTCCGCAAAGCCCCGCTCTCCGCTCAGAGCTGCTGACCCACAGCCCCTGCACTGGGGGCTCATCGGAGCCAGCAGCGGGACAGCAGCCGCACCGACCTGCCAGGACACCCTGCAACCAGCCCTGGCCTGCTCGGTGGCACCAGGGACCGGCTGGGGCTGGCCCAGCTTTGCAGGAACCCGTGGGAATGGAGGCAGTCCCATCTTGCAGCTCCACACGTGGGGATGTCACCGTGGCAAGGCTGGGGCAGCGCTGCTGGCACCGGTGGCGTTGGTTGAGCAGCTGTGGTGCTCAGCCTGGGCTGGGTGGCAGAGCCAGGGTTGGTGCCGGGGCTGCAGGCAGGGCTGGGGGGGGACAGTGGCGGTGGAGCTCCCAGCGATTCCCGCACAGCCTGCCACACAGTCCCAGGCTGGTTGGGCTGCAGGAGCTCTGCAGATCCCAGCCCAGCCCTGCTCACGCAGGGTCACAGAGCAGATCACACAGGTGGGTCCAGGGGGTTTGAATGTCTCAGAGCAGGAGACTCCACACCCGCTCTGGGCAGCCTGGGCCAGGCTCTGGCACCTCCCAGCAAACAAGTTTCTGCTCATGTTCACATGGAGCCTCCTGTGTTTCAGTCTGTGCCCGTTGCCCCTCACCCTGGCGTTGGGCACCATGAACAGAGTCTGGTCCATCCTCTGACACCCGCCCTGAGCTATTGATCCATTGATCACATCCCTCTCAGCTTCTCTTCTCCGGCTCAACAGCCCCAGCTCTCTCAGTGTCTCCTCATCACAAAGATGCTCCAGATCCCTCAGCATCTTCATAGTCCAAAGCCCTTCCAGACCCTGAGGGTCTCCAGGTGCTGCTTGATCGCAGCCACGGCCTTGTCTGGCTCTGCCAGGCTCTGGGACTCTTACAGAATCCCAGAATATCAGGGATTGGAAGGGACCTGGAAAGCTCATCCAGTGCAATCCCCCCATGGAGCAGGAACACCCAGATGAGGTTACACAGGAAGGTGTCCAGGCGGGTTGGAATGTCTGCACAGAAGGAGACTCCACAACCCCCTGGGCAGCCTGGGCCAGGCTCTGCCACCCTCACCCCAACAAGTTTCTGCTCAAATTTAAGTGGAACCTCCTGTGTTCCAGTTTGCACCCATTGCCCCTTGTCCTGTCACTGGTTGTCACTGAGAAGAGCCTGGCTCCATCCTCCTGACACTCACCCTTTATATATCTGTAAACATTAACAAGGTCACCCCTCAGTCTCCTCTTGTCCAGCTCCAGAGCCCCAGCTCCCTCAGCCTTTCCTCACACGGGAGATGCTCCACTCCCTGCAGCATCTTGGTGGCTGCGCTGGACTCTCTGCAGCAGTTCCCTGTCCTGCTGGAACTGAGGGGCCACAGCTGGACACAAGATTCCAGGTGTGGTCTCCCCAGGGCAGAGCAGAGGGGCAGCAGAACCTCTCTGACCTACTGACCACCCCCCTTCTCATACACCCCTCTTAGTCCGGTTCTGCTCTTGTTCCTCTGGCCACCTCCATCCCCTGGGCTCATACCCAGCTGTGCTGTGTCAGCACTAACCTGTGCAGGGGGGTTCCTGCCCAACCCCCAAGTTGAGACCCCCCCAGCCCCTCACTGCACCGAAGCACCAGCTGTTCTCCCCCCAGCTCTCCTCAGCACTGGGAGAGGGGCGGCAGCCCACGAAACACTGGAATTGCTCTTCCCCCACTGCCAAGGTGGCCAAGGACACAAAGTAGACACAAAAAGCCTTTTCTTGCAGACTTTGCTGCTGGCTTGGACCCCACATATGTGGAGGGACAGCTCTTCACCACCCATCGGTTTTCACTGAAGTCAGAGCTCCAGAGCCTGATAACAGCTTCACCCTTTGATCATATATTCTCTTTGGAGAACAGTAAGGAAGATGCTTATATCCAGGGATCCTTCTCATGAAGACAACAGCCATCTCCTTTGTGCTAAGGATCACTGTCATCAAGAGCAGAGGCCAGGAGTTGTTCTTGAGGCTCTTTACCCCAAACTTCTACCGCCTTTGCTGCTATTTGATTTTTAGGTGTCCCCAGCTACCCAGCCCCCCTGATGGTCACCTGGCGGATGGCACCATGGTCCCAATATGGGACCGTCACCCCCAATCCAACCTCTGCCTGGGGGACACAACAGGCTCTCCTGAGACAGGAGTCGAGCTTCACCCCCACCTGCTGCAAACTGGTGGCACTAACACGTCCTAGGGAGCCCCCAGATGGGGAATCTGAAGGTGGCATCTATCTCTGACAAAGATTTAATGCTGACTGCATTCTTGCTCTTGAAGAGGCTCCATTTACATGTCAGCGAACTCTGGCAAGGACGTGAATAGCCACGATTGCGTTTGCTACACTCCAGCACCCACTTCAGCGCGGTATTAATGACTACCCAGTGAAGTAGGACAACATCCCGTTTCAGAAACAAAAATGAAACTCCAACATGGATGCTCTCCAGCAGCCTGAGTGCCCTCATTTGCATTATGAATGCACGTTAAATACATACACAATCTTCTGCTGTGGTACAACCTTCCTAAATGAATTCCGGCAACAGGAAAAACAGACCAAAAGGACCACCCTCCGAGCCACCCCAAGGAGCCGCATCCAGACCGTGAGCAACCAAACGGTGGCTGTGGGGACAATTCCTTTCTCCGCTGGAGGTGATGCCTGCCAGGATCTGGATGGGTTGATCTGTGGTCCCCAATGGGTCGATGTGAGTCTTCCCCACATAAAAAAGTGAACATCTCTATAAATGTGGGTGCTGCAAAACACCGTTTTCTGGCAACTCAGTGACCCTCAGGGTGAAGAAATGACCCGGCGGCAGCACAGGGGAATGGCAGAGGTGGGCACGAGACAAACTGATCTGCTACTTGCTGCAAGGAGATGAAGAATGAACAAAGCTGCCCCGAGATACTGGGGTGAGATGCGGAGAGTGACAGGTGGAACGAGCCAAGGGTGTCACTGAGACAAGCAGCAGGTCAGAGCACACACAGCTGTGATACAAGTTCTGCGTTTGGTCACAGCAGAAGCCACAGGGCTGGAGCAACCCACAAAATCATTTGTGCTACAGAAACTATGATTTATTTGACAGTTTTCAGCTGAGCTCTTGTCCATATTGCATATCCATGACACTTCTCAGTCTTCCAGGAATGGAGGGAGGGAGCTGGCTTCTCAGGAGGCCAGAGAAAGAAAGAAAAGACAACCAAAGCTTTATAAAAAGATACAATTTATTGGTCAGAGAGATCTTTGCCCCTTGAACTTCTTGTTCGAGGCGAAAGTTGCCGAGGAGTCATGGAAACACCCCAGAGCCAAAGCCAACGAAGAGCTGTGAAACGCGTCTCCCCGGGCAGGAGGGCAGCACGAAGCTCTCCTGCTCCGCACTGCACTCCTCCATTGATTCCATTAAGCCAGTAAAAAGGTGTTAAGTTAAAACTTAACCTCAATTTAAACTTGATTTATGTGGCTTTGGTTTGCACCAGTAAGTTTACAAGGGCAAAGCGCAAGAGTTTTAAACCAGTAAAACATACCTGTGCAGGACTCGAGCTCTTGTTCGCCAAACTGGCTCTACCTTCATCAGTGCAACCTGGGTTTCATTTTCTGCTTCATGACACCTATATGATAAATTCCCAGCTCCAAAGTGAGGACAGTGTCAGAAACTCAAGTCCCAGCCACCTGGTGCTGTGAAAGGGCACGATCCAGCAAAAACACACCTGACAACTAACCTGAGACATAACAGCCTCTTGTTTCAGTGCACAGGGGCTAGTTCAGCCTATAAGACTTATGGACAAAAAAGCCACAAACACACACACACGTACAATTAGAAAACATTTAATCTGTATTTTTAGAGATTTACAAAAATAATTTATTTTAAAATCATTTTGATCCATGTGGCCTGCTGAGCTTCCACGTGCCCAGCCTGGCCGAGGCCAAGCTTCCCTCTCTCCACCACCCTCTCCTCTCCCAACCCTCTTGGTCCTGTTCCTAGACACATCCTGATCCAAGGAAAAGAAGAATGAGCAGCTCATTAGAAGGAAAGAAGTTTCAAACATGCGGCTCAGCAAGATGCGGTTTCCAAGTCCTGGGTGGTTTTTTCCCCTCTCAGAACAGGCATGAGCTCCTCAACGTGCTCCCATCACTTCAGCACTTTGCCACTCGGGGCTCTCGCTTCCCAATTGTGTCCTCGGCCACGATGGGACCAGCAGCGTTTGTCCCACGAGCAGCAGGAAGAACGTTTTCATTGACACTGAAACATACCGTTCCCCTTCTCTCTTCAGCCTCTCCGTTCCACCACAGCGGACTTCTGAACATTTGCGCAGCAACATATTTCAGTGCTGTGCCCGAGGGCAGCCATCCTCTCCGTTCTGCTTTACGTCCCCACGTTTTCGGCCAACGCTCAGCCCATTTGATGTGCCTGCAGCTAATGCCACCTTTTCAGCGCTTGTCCCTTGCGGAACTTCTTGTGGCCGCTGGTCAGGTACTTGGCAGAGGGGCTGGACCACAGGAGCCAAGCGAAGCGGGTTCCCTAAATGTTATCGTAGGGAACGGCGAGGCCAACGTTGTAGTTGTAACCAGTCACTTCATCGTAGGACGAGCGGCAAATCGGAATGACGCTTTCCACAGCCAGCTGGTCCACCGAGAAGTCATAGGCGTAAATGATCCCTCGGTGCCTGTACGAAACACAACCAGGGCACAACATTTTACCTTAATTATATATTTCAACGAAGGACACTAACAAAGTTAGAGATTGTCATAAAGGATCAAAATTCGACGCTTCAGCAGCTGAATATAAAAACCCTTCTGCGCTAGGGCTGTCTGTGCAGTTTGAACAGGAAAAGCTCCCTCCTGCCTCCTTCCAGGGATCCCATCGGGCCCTGGAAATGAACACAACAGTGAATCATTCACTTTAGCGCTGCCGAGATGTGACTGTCATCAGCTGAGACATCTCTAGTCTATTCAGGAAGGGGAAGATACGTATATTGTAGTCTGATAGTTCAATTAGAGATGTTAACAGCCACCCGAGATGCAAATACCACAATGTGGAGTTTAAACACCAGTGGTTTTCGTTTAGGAGGAGATATCACTACTAATAATTAAAGCAAGGAAAGGGCTGTGTTCCCTCTCTGGCTTCAGTGTCCTTTATATCACCATGCTGAAAAAGAAATGATTTTTTTGGTGCTCAGAAGAAAATCAAGAGTCAATCCACTGATGGTTTTGAAAGCCTTTTGTTTAACCTTTTTTTATCTTTTAGATGCTATACCTTCTCTATTACCGCTCTGGATCATGACTCAGGTGTCATTTAAAAATATGTAACAGAGCAGATCTTCACAGAGCCAAAAATCCTGCCCTTTGGCGCGGGTTCACTCACTTGCGGTGCGCGGTAAGGTCGTCGTCCGTGATGCTGCCGCCCCGGGGGCTTTTCTCATCAGGGATGTTTGCGGTGATGAGGCTGTGAGAATTAAACCAGACGTGGCGGACTGGATGCCTGAAAAATAACCCACAGCACTGGGTGAGATGCCACCTGCGTTAGGCTCCTACAGGGCAAGTGCAGGAAAGGAATAGCTCTGGATTAAAGAAGAAATAATATAAATCAGCGGCCTCTCTATGGAAAGAGACTGAGAACATGCACCTTCGGCTCTTCCCCTGTGTGGAGCAGATATCTGGAGCTTTTATCCCCATCTAGTGGGCTCTTACCAGAACACACGTGGAGGCCAGAAAATTGGCAGCACATGAGCTGTAAGAGATGCAGGTCTGTTCTTCTTTTCTTTTCCTCTCACTGGTAAATAAACTAACGCTGAACCATGTTAACAGGATTTCCTGTTCAAGTAGCAGTAACTTATCTTCTCAGATTACGACAGCTCATCTCCCTGACCCTAACGTGTCTCCTGTCACCTCCCTTGGCTTCTGCCCTTGCTTTCCATCCACAACACGGGGCTGTGGGCACAGATAACACCACACACACCTTATCTCTGGAGGCCTTTTTGATTGAAGTGATCCCTCCTGATTCCTGTATAGATTAAACAGTATTTTAAACGCTTAATCTAATGATTTCACTTTTAGTACACCCCCAAAGCTCAGCAGACCTGCTCTCCTCCTTGGCACGCTCATTAGTGCTGCTCCAGGAGGTAATCAATGCAATATTGTCCTTAATGCATCAGCTGCATCACAACAGGCTTTATAATTCACAGGGTCAAAAGAGAAGGAGATACCTGCTATTAATCAATGCCAAATCCAACTTGAACTTCTCTGACTGTAAATGCCTCATCTAGCTACTCTTTGGGGAAAATGCATTAAGAAAAAAATCAGGATTTATCTCAGCATTTTATTAAGTATCACTCAGACTTACAAGGGGCTAAATCCTTCATTTATTCGAAGTTGACTCCCTGGGAATTTTCCCTTGAAATAATAATTTGGCTGTAGCAACCAACAGTTCTCTGCAACTCCAGGATCCTGATCGCTGTTTGTACTTTCAGTGCTGTACCGCTCGTGCTTTCGGAACAAACTGGTATTTCAATACTTCAGTGAGCGTCAGTACCAACCCGGCTCTGCCCGTCCCTGCGCAGGGAACGCGAGTACGAGCTGAACAGAAACGCAGGTATCGTGTGAGGATACAGCAAACGGAGAGAACCAGAACCAGCTGCTCCGAAGGCAGCAGCCAGTAGTGTGGCATTTAAAATCCAAGGTTTGATAAAGTAAATACTGCTTGGGGATGGGCCAGGGAGAAGATACTAATGGAAAACCCAGGGGAAAGCATTTCCACGCTCCCTTAGGCCAACCAAAGCGCTATTTTAAGTAATGAGTAAAAAGCTACGTTAGCTAAAGGGCACACAAAGAACCAGGCGCAGGACTCCAGGTGGGGAGACAATCTGTTCCCAAATCACAGGAAAACAAACAGAACTCTCAGAAGCTTTAGCCACGGGCACATTCTCATTTTGGTGGTGGATCATCCCATTCCCGTGTCCTTCCAGTTGGCCAGACCCAATCAACACCTTCGCAATAAGACCCCAAAAGGATTAAATTACCTGGCGTGCATTTCCCAGAGCTTGGTGCCCATGCGCTGGTCCCAGACGCACACCAAGCCCTCTTCTCCTCCGCTGACGATCTTCCAGTCGTCCATCTGCACCGCGGACACTCCTAACTGGTGGGCATAGATGGAGCACAAGGACTCGCTTCTGCGGAGATCGAACACCCTGATCCTAAGGGAAAGACAGCGAGGAACAGATAAAAGCAGCTGTGGATCTACAGGCTGGGGGCACCAAGAGCATCAATACTTGTGGGGTCATGACAATGCAGGATACCAGGAGTCCCACGGCCACCACCAGGACAGAAATCCAACAGGGTTGACGCTGTTCCACCACCAAGTATTCACACTGATGTCTATTATGGAAGATCTTTTGAGGCAGAGTTTTCACGCCATACAGGACATCTCTGTCTCTTTATTAAGTCCAAGGTGATATAAACTGCAAGTGAAATTTGGAGACAGCTCTTCTCTCTCTGCCTCCCCAAGCATCAGCGGTGCTGAGAGGTATACAGGACAGTGTTTTGGGGCCAACGCTAACTCGTCCTACCTCTGGATACTGGACTCATGGCCACTATGGCCTAGGGGTAATAACACTGAGGATCAAGGAAAGAATTACTATTACAAAGATTGATGAGGAGACTAAATGTGAGCAATTCAAGAGACAAGTCTAGGAAATCATAGGTTTATATGCTTGAGTTATTCACCAATATTGAAACAAATCTATCCACAAGCACCCAGCAACCAGTATCTCTTCTGAAAAGCCTTCGAAAACACGACCAGTGACTGTGGGCAGCTTTTAGGTATGTCAGATGTTCCAGAGATCATCGATCGCTCAGTCAAGGCATTTTGAAGAGAAATGGATCAAAAACCAGGCTATGTTTAATGAAGCAGAACTGTAGAAAAGGAGCTTAGATTCCAACCACTGCACCAAGCCCACAGAAACAGCTAAAGCTGATGGTGTTAAGTTTTAAATCCAGTACATATCACAAAGGAGTATGGGTTTTGATCCTTTTATGTCAAGGTAAAGCAAAGTACATGAGTGAATTACAGAAAAATGCAGCGAGTGAAAACAAAAGTAAAGGGAAAATACTGATCTCAGATTTGAAAAGAAGCCAGAGAAGTTCCTCCCAGCGGATGGCTATCAAGAATAAATCCACCAAGTACACATTAATTCCAGAAAAAGCCAAAACACACGTGTTCCAACACATCAACTGTACTTTATTCCGTAACCCTGCCATGATCCTAACAGTGCTGCGACTCTCTCCTTTTCCGTTCTCACGTGGAAATTGCATCATATGATTTTACAAATAACACACTGAAATAAAAGGCAGCGCAACAGTCCAAAACTCCAGCACGGCAACATCTGACATGCAGAACATGCTGAAGGGAGCGAGAAGCACACGTTGTGTGGCTCTGCGGCCGCCCGCTGGAAAACCCAACAGTCGCTGATGGCGAAAAGAACTTCTGGCTTTCTCCACCTCCAGCGGAGAGCAGCTTTGGCTCTGTATTAGAGCTGTGCTTTGGGTAAGGATGGGGGATTTTGGAAGTGTTCACACCCAGCGCTCTCCCTGTCTTCCCGCATGTGTTCTGCACGGAAATCAAAGCCTCTGCTGTTCGCAAGCACAGTTGGAAACGAAGATCTGATCGTGTCCTGGTTATTTCATTAGCGAGGGCCCAGGTTTCAGGCAGGTGGCCATTCTGGCACACTCTGGGAAGCACTTGAGTAGTTTAGATGTGCTTTATTAAAGAAAAAAAAACAAAAACAAAAGGAAAAGCATTTTGCAAATCTAATGGGATGCTCTAATGCGGACCTGGCATGGCCCAAACCTCCCGCCTCAACAGCTGGGCTCAGCGGGAGCGCGTCGCATCCATCCCAGCTCGAGGAGCCACAAGGAAGGTGTTCTCATGACCGGGCTTTGCCTCTCCTGTCAGATTACCTTACAACACTCACTCGCCTTAAGGAGAGCATGAAATACATGTTTTGATCTGCATCCTTCAGCGATTACACACACTGGGTTTGCCATATGTTTGCTTTCCCAGCGCTGGCCTCAGGTTCCACCAAGAAACTGGGTGCTGGTGTGTGGTGCACCAGCTCACGCTCCCCGTTACCAGATGTCCCGCCAATGCAGAGCGCAGCTTAGTGACCAAACCCACCAGTGATGCTTCAGGGGGATTTTCTGATGGAAAGACAGGTTTTACAGGTTCTACCCAAAGTATTTTATGAGTGTTACTTCTCAAAATCATGTCGTTGAATAAAAGAATAGCATATAGTAGTATAAATGGTGAAATTGCTGTATTTAACTCAAGCAATACGTCTTCCCAAGGCCACTGTTTTGTACACTTGCTCCGTAATACGGCTACATGTGTTCCAGCCCCATCCCATGTATGGGTGCCGTTGGTGCAGCACCACACAAGAAACCAACCTCTGAGGCACCATAGTCTTGCCTTCTGATGCCAAACTTATCTGCCGGACTATTGATTTCCAGCTTCTTGCTATTTTAGTGATGGGCAACCCCTTGAACTCAGGTTTGTGCTTGAGCTGAAAACCCGAAAAGCTTTTTGGAGGGGAAAGGGCACAAACGTTTACTCTGGTATGGAGTAGATTTCAATATTACTTAAGGGTTATCAACTTTATCTCTCTCCAGTCATTGTGCAAGAGATCAAAACTGGAGGTAGTTTTACCAGGGTGCTTTGGAAAATCAATTATCTACTTTTTAGGGGAAAAAAAAACTGCCAAGGATTCAACCAGACGTCTCAAACTTCAGATATTTCCTTTATCCTCTTTGCTGAGGAAGCGTGAGGTTTGCTTGCGCTACCTATTCACCGAGAAGGGAAAAAAAAAGGAGCTGTTTGACAAAATAATCATTTTTGCAAGCTGCCGCGCTGGCGGGACAGAGGCCTGGGATTTGGCAAAGGGAAATACCCGCCTCACAATCTGATCCCCACCGCCACACCAGACCAACCACCTGCAGCCCGCTGCCCAGCGGAGGGGGAAGGAACCGGGAGCCATTAGGGGTTGGCTCCTCGCCACCCCACGTCTCCTTTGGTGCACTGGATCAGAACCCGCAAACAACCAGCCAACAAAAAAAGAAGAGAAAGCTAAAAATTGGACTCAAAGGGTCTTTTTAAGCACTTTAATCCTTTCGCGCTGGCTGTTCCCAGCGCGTCCGTTCCTGGCACCAGATATTGTGCTGGGAAAATCCTACTCCCCAAGCCAAGGAGTTAAAGAGAAAGCTGCTAATCAGCTAAATAGAAGCTGGAATCTGTTCATATGAAAGTCTCTTTTTTTTGTCACCTGAGGGACATCACAGTGTTCCGAAATACACTCTTGACATCATTTGGCAGCCGGACCCATCTCATCCTACATCATTCATCCCTTAGGTTATTTTTTTAATATCAGAAAGTGAGCTTTTAAATGCCAAACTAATTTTGCGGGTGGTGGTGGGGAAGTGGAAGATATTCCAAGTGGTCTCGCTGGGCTGTACACCAACTGTGTCCACCAAATGGCTTAAAAAGAAAGTCTTCCCATGGAGCTTTCTGAAACAAAGCAAACTGGCAGCCACATCCAACTATTACCTAATAGTTTGATCCTGAAGTTCACGCAGGCTGCATTTGAAGCATTAGAGGAGAAACAAATTCAAGCAGGTCCAGATGTAGGACAGCAGGACAAGAAGGAAGCTAATTGAGGATGGGTTACAGCTCTTGGTTGTACCTACCTTCTGTCTTTATTGCCCGAAACGAGCATGTTTGGAGGACTGTTCTGGAGGTTGACACACGTAAAGTCACCTATGGAGTTGCCCATCTTCTTCAGACACTGACTTGTTTCCAGATCGTAAAGAAGAATCTGGCAGAAAGAGAATAAACAGCGGCTAATGTAACGTGAGCACAACCACCACGCTCTGCTGCAGCATAAAGCGGAGCAGAGAGGGTTTGCAGGACTCGTTTCTCAATGTGCTAATCCACAACCAAGATACAGATGAATCCTTATTAAGAAGGGCAACAACGCCCTCAGAAATAAGGAAACCAAGTTTCGGGATGGAATCCATCCAGAAGCAGGGACGTGACGTTCCTGCCAACCAGCATCGGACAGGTACAGCTCCCGGTCAAACCTTTGAAGGCTTACGTGGAAAAGCAAATAGTTCCCACATTGATTTTAATATCTAAAATAGGAAAAGCAAACAACCACCACGTAGCAGGTTTAGGCAGATGGACTGTGCGAGACAGATTCAATCAAATAAGCAAAAAAACAGCCGAGCAGAACTGAGTCAGCGCTGACAGGCCCTGCTGATCGCTCCTCTGCCGATCCCGCGGCGGAGACAGATGAAGGGAAACGCTACGTTACATCTGAAGTGGCAGCTCAGATGGGAAAGGAATAAAAACAACTCTTATTTTAAGTAACATCCAAGATGATTCGACCAGAGACTGGAAGAGAGGGATGAGTCGTTTCCGTCTGCTCACCCTGCTCCGCTCGGTGCAGCAATCGCTTTCATCGCCTTCCCTGTCTGTCCTGTGCGGCCAGATGAAATTTATCTACTTGGGCCTTTCGATTTAGGAAAGGAGGTATTTTTAGAAATAGAAAAATGTGCTGGTCAAAGCCCAGTGGAGCTCAGCACATCACCTGCTCTTACATAACTTTACAAACTTTATTCAATTTCATGGTGATGCTTCTTTAATTTAAAGGAAATCTATGACCGTGAACAGAGGAACAGTAGCTAAAACATCAGAAAAAAACCTTATGGCTTCCATGGCAACATCGGCATTGGGTTAATTTCTTAATTTCTACTGTTCTAATTATATCCCCATGCAGCTTAATAAATACGACGCTATGTGTACATATTATTTAAGCATTTGCCAGTCCAGCGCCGGCGATGCTGCCTGGCCTTTTATTTAGCTATCTGTGCAATTTTAATAAGCATGTGAAAGGCCGAATTAAGAGAGCAGGAGGGGATCATTTTGTGATGGGTGCCTCTAGGCAACAAAAGTGAAGCTTTAAAAACCTCTAGGAATACTGCAAAGAAAGGCAGAGAATTTGCAGGTTTCCTCCACTTGCCATTTCACCCAACGAAAGAGCAGGTTTTATTGAGCCATATTATCAACTCCCTACTAAAATCAACACCTCCTCAGTTGTCTATAATATTTACAATTCCCCAACTCTTTCCCAGCCTTGTCTTTGTGACGCTATCTGCCTCAAACACCTTTAAAATATAACTTTCCATGCTTTAGACCAAAAACCCCAAAGCAATTTCACCCAAGCTCTGTAGAGCAAGGAAGACTCTATTTTTGCACAGAGACTTAAGTTGCTAAAAAATGAATTTAAGCTTCTACACCTTTAAAAAGTCGCTACAAACTGCATGAAAACGTTGGTCTTCAAGGTAAAGACCAATTTACAGCCTGTTCGCACTTGCGGCGCAGCTTCCAACAGCTCACGAACCAAACCCAGAGATAATGACGTTCTGGCAAAGGTACTTTGCACAGTTTTCCATGCAAAGGAAATTAATTTCTGTGCCTGGCAACTGAATTTCTCCTTGGAAAGTTCTGAACAAAAGACAAAGTCAATAAACTGCTGAATTCAACTTGGGAACAATGAAGGATCGGGTCCCAGTCGGGGTTCTGAACCAGCCCTGGGGCAAGTGCTTCTTCCAGCCCCCCTGGGGCTAATGCTTCAAGTGAACATCCATAAACTATTCATTTATCTAAACGTCCAGAGCTCCCATCTATCCTATAAACATATGATACATACTTGAAAATTCAGTTATGGCCATGAAAGACTAGAATGAAAAATTGCTTCCCCTATTTTGCAGCAACAGTATTTAAAGATTCCCTTGTTTTACACATTGTCCTGTTTGCAGTCTTGATTTTAGACCTGTAGGCAGCGCCAGCTGAAAAATTATGCATTTCTCCTCCAACTGGCCACCAATTTAAAGTGTTTGTGTCTAAGAGAATCCGTAAACAATAAAAGTTCAGATACACAAAACTGGAAGAAAAGCTTTTCCCTCTTATCTTCTCCTACTCCCTTCTCCCTTCTTCATTTTTTTAAAGATCCTTGAGTTGGTTTTGGGTTTTAATTTTATAACGCATAGGTGTATTTCTAGCCAATTAGCCATATCATTGCAAGAATGATTGTCTTTGCGATTCGCAGTATCTGGGTTTTACCCATCTTTAAACTCTCCTTCTGTCTTGAGCAATTTTATGGTCTTGCAAATGAATTTCCAAACCTCATCCTGACAAACCGACAGGTAAAGAAACAGAAGGACCTCAGAATGCTTTTTTAAGGCTGAATAATAATTTCTGGAAGACAGGGGTTTTAAAAGCATTCTGATGACAATTATGGAGTTGCTTCTGATGAGCTCTCCTATCACATCCCAAGGCAACCAGGATTTTCTTTACAAAGGCCAAGGGAAAAGAATAAAAATATCTGGTCAATAGGGACTTGAAATAAGGGCCTGTATGTGAAAGGGCAGATAAAGCGTAAGATCTTGAGGAGGTTTATAATCCTATAATGCACACTGCAAAGGGATTACCCTTTTAAAGATATTTATAATCCTATAATGGACACCCAAGACCAGTGACCTAATAGGTACAGAACTGAAGGTAAGTGAACCAAGAGCATTTGGGTGTGAAATGAAGTGCCCTGGGATGACACACTAACGAGCATCCCTTCCCCCAAGCACTAAATACCTCGTGCAGATGTACCAGGACCTAACGCACAAAACAAAAAGCGTTACCTATTAACATTGTTCAAACGAAAAAGTCTTAAGTTATTGGACGGGAGCCAAGCAATCTCCCAGAATGCTTAATAATTCAACAAGCCAGAAATAGCCAGAGTACCTTTACCATTATGTTTAGTTAAAGACCACAGAGATTAGAAAACACATTATCCATCTCAGAGGTGGTTCTTTCCATGTTACAAGTCCCTTAACGACCTTTACCATCTCTCCCTCTCTCTTTTAATAAGGCTGAGCAAATGGGACTTCATTTTATCCGATTGCCACAGACTAGTGGTATTAATTATTCATGCTTATACTCTCTCTTTTGTTAAGGCAGTGCATTAGACTAATTTCCCTCTTTACTGGGCAAGTTGGGCCAGTCTCAACCTGTGGCCATTGTTCTGGGCGAGATGCACTGAGAAGCTGGTGCGCTGATGAGAGCGGGCAGAGGAAAAAAGGACAAGTTACTGTACTTGAGGAAATGGCAGAGCAGCGGGTACCAGGAACTCTCTTTAAATGCTGTCCAAGAAGACTAAATTAATTCACAAAGAATCAAAATCTCTGTAGACAGAATAGCGAAGCTGGGAACTTTGTTACATCTTGCTGCTAAGCGAGGTCAAGTGTGGACGATGTGCTCTGGTTGAGACACTTCCAAGAAAAACCAAGGAATGGAAGGCAATGCTGTTGATGGAACTCGTCCATGCGCGTCCAAGACGCCAGCAGGTGCTCCGGGATCCTGCGTAGTCGGAGATGTCTTTTTTGGATGGGACATTAAAACAACAAATCCCCAAGCACTTGTTATCCAAGAGCCTGTGGTGCTTTCAACAAGAGCAGGGGTGTACAAACCACCGTCCTGGCGGGAAGCCAGCGGCAACGGCTCCGTGAAACGGCGACTCTCCCTCCGCCATCGCGTTTCTGCTTCTTGTCACAAGTTACCACATCGCACAGCTGGTGAAAGCTGGGTTCTCTCTCAGAACTGGGCGAAGCAGTCTGTATATATAGTGTATTTAGTTATTATTTAGATGAAGTGTTGAACGGAGCATCATAAATATCAGTGAAAAGTACACTGTAAAACCACACGCAAACCCTACATCCTTCTCCTTACTGAATGACGCACAGGATACATTCAAGAATGCCTTTCTCATAAAGAACCATCTAAGACAGAGGTTTCTAACCATCATTTTACAGAATCACAAAATCGACTGGGTTGGAAAAGCCCTCAGAGATCATAAAGTCCAACTCCTGGTCCAACTCCAGCCCATTGACTAGATCATGGCACTGAGTGCCATGTCCAATCTCAGGTTAAAAACCTCCAGGGCCGGTGAGTCCAGCACCTCCCTGGGCAGCCATTCCAATGCCTGACCACTCTCTCTGGAAATAATTTCTTTCTAATATCCAGCCTAAATTTCCCCTGGCAGAGTTGAAGCCCATGGCCCCTTGTCCTATTGCTGATGCCTGGGAGAAGAGCCCAATCCCCACCTGGCTAGAACTGCCCTTCAGGTAGTTGTAGAGAGTGCTGAGCTCACCTCTGAGCCTCCTCTTCTCCAGACTGAACAAGCCCAGCTCCCTCAGCCTCTCCCCAAAGGGCTTGTGTTCCAGTCCCTTCCCCAGTCTTGTTGCTCTTCTCTGGACTCCAGCACTTCAATCTCTTTCCTGAGCTGAGGGGCCCAGAACTGAACACAACACTCCAGATGTGGCCTCCTCAATGCAGAGCACAGGGGAAGGATCACTGCCCTTGTCCTGCTGACCACGCTGGTTTGGATACAGGACAGGACACCATTGGCCTTCTTGGCCACCTGGGCACAGTGTTGGCTCATGTTGAGCTTCCTGTCCATTAGTCCCCCAGGTCCCTTTCTGCCTGACTGCTCTCCAGCCACTCTGCACCCAGCCTGGAGCGCTGCAGGGGGGTGTTGTGGGTGTTGTTTTAGAGACAGAGGATCAGAACAAACAAAACCAAGTTGCTCAAAGAGTCAGAGGAACAAGCAGGAAAACCAGGAACAGAATTTGCATTTATTTTCAGATTATGTTTCTCCCCCTTTCCTTCTGCCAACTAGAAGCAGCGTTGCCCGAACGCACCCAAACATTGCCGACAAAAGAGAGGGTTGTGAAATTTCAAGCCCACCATGAATACAAAGGGATCTGGCTTTTGCTCAGGTCAAAACCATTCAATTCAATGTAGATACACTATCTACAAAAGCAAGAGGGGTATTTCATATGCACTTGCGGCAGAAGTCATCAAATTAAGCACAACATATGGCACACACTAGTGCAATTTTGAATTTTATTTCTAAAGGGATGTGGAAAAAGAATATTTTCCAAGTTTACAAGCCTCGGGGGCACAGTTTCCCAGTGCAAATGTATTGAATTGCCTACTGTAAATATGGCACATAACACTGCAACAACAACAACAACAAAATTTTACTAGTAACAAATGCAAGGTCAGCATATTGATACTTGCACACAGAGATAAGTGTTCTGGCTCCATAAATTTGAAGATGAGCTAAGATTTAAAAGGAGCAGCTGAGAGAGACAGACAGACAAGCAGAGAGAAAGAAAAAGAGTAAATCAAACACAAAACAGCCAGTAAAAAAAAAAACCTAGAGAAAAGCAGTTAATATACATGAATAATGGATGTTTGATTTAAAAGCAGTTTACTCCAATATGATGTAATTTTTGACAATCAGCCAGAGAGACTATTTTGCAAGTTCTTGCCAGATATAAGTCATTGTGTAAAGCTGGTAACACGACTGTTTCTCCAAGCATGTGGAAAATTGACTTTCATGCCATCCTAAAGGTGACTTGACGCTGGCAAACGAGAACTCGGATTATTTCGCAGGCATTGAGCTGCACCAAGCGGCCTCGAGCAATGCTGAAAGACCCGCTGCAAAAATAACCGTATAAACAGCTTGCAGCCAATCCAGCAGCAAAAAATCCCAGCGATACTCACGATTTGCGCCTCCAAACGTCCACCCCTGCTGTAAAAGTTGGATGTGATGCTGAAGACAAGTGGAGTTTGGTTTTTCCTTGAACGTTTTCGTTTCACTGGAGTCAAAAAGGAAGAGTCCAAGCTGGCAGGGGGAAGAAGAGCCAAGCGCGGTGCAGGTTCTGCCAAGGCACCTGCAATCCGCGCGGTTCCAGCCCTGGGGGCTCTGCCAGCGGCCGTGGCTCTGCCAGCCCCACGGGGACGGGGACAGACTGTGCTGGGACCTGGAACCAGGACCCGCCGCTCAAGGCTGATGGAAACATACTGGTATCCAGAGATGAAAGGATATTGTGTTTATCCACTGATAAACATCACTGTGCCTGGAGCACAAGTGTGATGGGAGCGGCTGAGGGAGCTGGGGGTTCAGCTGGAGAACAGGAGCTGAGGGGAGACCTTATCTGTCTACAACTGCCTGAAAGGAGCTTGCAGCGTGGAGGGTGCTGGTCTCTTCTCCCAAGAAGAAAGTGATAGGACCAGAGGAAATGGCCTCAAGTTGCGCCAGGGGAGGCTGAGGTTGGATGTGGGGAACAATTTCTTCCCCAAAGGGCTGTGGGGCATTGGAACAGGCTGCCCAGGGCAGTGCTGGAGTCACCATCCCTGGAGGGCTGGACAGACGGACATGAGGTTCTCAGGACAAGGGTTGGGTTATGGTTGGACCCGATGATCCCGAGGGTCTCTTTCAACTGAAATGATTCTATGACTCTATGAAACACCTGCTCACTAAAGAATAAGTCGTAAGCCAAAAAACCCATACTTGCCCTAACCTAAGGACAGGACAGGTAAAAGGAAGGTGGGGTAGTTTTTAAAGTGGAATAAATTCTCTTGGTCTCACAGACTATCACCTTGAATTCTCAAGGCACATTCTAGTAACTACATTTTCAAAACCTGAGACACTTACCTAAGCAGTTGTGCCAATTCTGAGGTATTCATATTAATGTCCAAACAGGTAAAAAAAGGCAGAACGCCATTAACATTAGCCAATACAAAAGGGATCCTTATATCTATATATCTATATCTATATTTTTTTAACTTGCAAAATACTTTTCATAATTTACAAACATAAAAAATCCCAAATGGATGATGGTTACTTTTCAGCAAGGGAGGGGTTAACCAGTACATCAGGCAAGGAAAACTTGCGGTGTCTCTGCTGAACTGTATTTGTTTCAGTGCCTGACCATAAAATTTACACAGTTCAGATCCTCATAAAGAGTTCTGTCTCTCACACGTGCCACCAAAGAGTTTATAAAGAAAAAGGTATTTAAACCACCCTTCACCTCCAAAGATCTGCTAAGACTCCACAGTCCTATAGCTCCCCAAAGAGAAACGTTTGGCTAAGTCCCAGATGTTCAAATTCAGCCATTGGTAAGACCTGCCCTCCTACTAGTGTGAAAACAAGAGCACATCAAGATGAATTTAATGCAAACTCAATCATTTGCGAGGGCCGCAGTGGTTAACAAAACTGAAAACACACTCCCATTGCTTAAATAAGAAAAATCAAGATTAAAGTATTTGAAGTCTTTGGAACTCTATGAGAACTGGAGATATTACAACAGCAGAAAAGACAACACAAGTTCACCAGCTAAAAAAGAGGAGGATTTTAGTTAAAGTAAGGTGCACGAAAGATGTAGTGGCTTATATAAAGTAGCTATGACCTAAATACATCATCCAAGAGAGACTGTAGAGTATGAAATGCAATTTAAATGATTATTTAATTTTTTTTTTCAGTTAATATTAGCTCATAACATCCATTTCAAGTGGTTAATTCTACTGGATATGCTCACATTAGCAAGCAGTTGAAGAACTCCGTGGAAACATTAAATACGGGGCAAAACGAGGCAGTATTTCAACTGTTGATGAGAAGGGATGGGTGATGCTGAACGACATTTCATCAAGGACAAGCCAATCGCCAGCTCAAAACAGATGAAAAGGCGACAGCATAACAAACAACTCCCAAGACATTGGAACTCAACATATTTAACCTCTTTCTGTGTTGGAAGCTCTAAAAACCACCACTGTCCCTTTGCTCCTTTCTTCCCCATCTGTCTGTTCTGACGTAAGGTTCAAATTCACGCCCAAAGCAACTAAAACCACAGACGTACCCTGAACAGTGTCTTATAATTCACGTAGTACATAAAGAACTATTTATTTGGTGGGAAAAAACCCAAACAAATCCTCTTGTGTTGATTATCTTCTATCACTAAGAGCTCATGAATACATTATTTCAACTACATTTTGAAATATTCTCTTACCCCCAAGAGAATAAAGCACCTATACATTTCAGAGAATAATCCACAAGCAGGAGAGTGCTCACCTGAAGCTACAGCAGGTGACCAGACTGACTTGATAGCAGACAGGCCATTCAGAGCAGCTTATAAATATACCAACTATGAGTAAAGCTTCCATCAGATCCCACCATCAGTGAGATTACTGCATCAGAAACCAGACGACGTTAATCCTCACGCTTACAGTGCTACCTGCTCAAGAGGTTTATACCCTGACATGAAGAGGACCAAAGCCAGCCCTCGTTTAAATCTGCGGATTTAATTCTACGTACGACGCTCAAACTCAAAATGTGAATGCCGAGACTTTGCGATGCTGCTGCAGTGTCGGGATCACGGGTCTCCCAACCACTTGACACAATAATACGCTGCTCATTAGACACCGTCCTTCAAGGTATGTTCGCCGGACGCCACGAGCATTGATTTAGGCTGAAAGGCAAAGCCAGCGCGAGGGTTGTCCCTGTGGGTCATTATCTGGTCTATATTATTAGCTACATATGACCCTCAATGAGAAGATAGACCTCAGCATTTCAATAATTTGGAATTTACGGAAGATGGTACATTCCACGTTGAGTTAATACAGTTGAAATAACCCTTACTAAAGAAACTTCTCTTAGCTTAACATAAAGAATTCCAAGAGCACTAAACGAACTTTCAACAAACAGCATCACGCTTGTGCTGTTTGATGCTTAATGAAGCTGAACTTCTCACAGATGAAGCATTTATATTCTCCCCTCTCTCCTGCACCGATGTCTGTCTAACAACAGGCAAGTCTAAGAAACCGATTTGATGTTTTTCTCCTCTTCAACATAAAAGTTCCTACAAAATTTATGCCTCAGATCTCTACTCTGCTGTCAAATTTGGTTAAAATTAGACAACGATTAAAAAAGAGAGAGGGAAGAAGATGGTTTCCCTAACAATCTTTTCATTAGAAAGCAGTTACTAGGCAGTAGCATTAGGATTGGCAGCTTATGCTAAAAAAAAATGAATATCCCTTGGGAAAAACAAAGAAAACACCAAACTGGGAAAAAAACCCTCAGTTTTCCTGCTACAGCAACACAGGCAGCAGCAAACGGGGCTGGAGTTCTTCACCACTACATTTCCGAGCCCAAAAGCTCTCCTAAAGGCAGATTGTCAACTTGTGACCAGCATAATCAGCCAATGCGAAGTCCCTTCACGTCTGCGCGAGGCGAATCATTATCATAATAGACATTAGTAATTAATTTCCGGCGTGATGTCAGCTGGTGCGGCGATGCCAAGTGAGCGTCGTTGTCAAACACACGCCGGCCGTCTGGACGACTTCGGTCCCATCTCCCTGATTAGGATGCGCGGCTTAATACGACCTGCCACCAAACGCCAAATACTTCGGAACTACATTAGGAAATATGTCCGGCTTTACAGAGCGGCGCTCCGGGGTCTAAGTAGATTTCTCTGTTCCTTGACGAGGCGCAAAGGTGATCACCGATGTAATGCCCCTGAATGAGGCAATTTTACCTTTTAACCTCCCACCTCTGGAGGGAAAAAGAATTGGATTAGGACAGCAAAGGAATTAATAAAGCCAGCACGGCCTCGCAGCGTGTCTCAGCCCTAGAGGTATTTATGGTGGCCTCAGCATTTCCCCCATGAAAGTGAATTTTAAGGGGAAATTAGATGCAGCTGGACACATTTATTCCTAACACACGGGCAGCCCTAAATAAAGCGTTGCTGTTCTAGTTGCTTGCCAAACAAAACGCTGCATTTGTACCCTACAGACCACAGCTCCTTTCATCTGGGCGCTCACCTCCTGCTTACCTCTCCACCTCCTTCTCTCTTTGCTGATAGCCCTGAAGTATAATCCCCCAAAATGGAAATCACAGAGTGGGAAAGTTAGGGAGGATGCAGGAAAGGGACAGAAACTCTCCTCGAGGCATCTGGAAACAGGTTTTTCTGCAGCTTCATCCCTGCCCTGGAGCGGGGCTGTGTCCAGGATCACAGGTAGGATTCTCCCAACAAAATACAATTATTTATGCATTTATTTGGGTCCGCAGGCCCAAAATAGTCCCTCATGCAAGCAGAGAAGTTTGAGAACAGCTGCATTAGAGGCCTCGGCTGTGAGTCTTCAGCAGGGTTAGAAAAACAGTCCAGTTTTGATCTACCTGCTAAAAGAAACAGACTGTGCCACAGGGGCTTCAAACCTATGATTATCATCGAGCTTCCCTTAACATGACAGTCACACCACCCTCATCACCACGTTGGGAGGAACTTAGTTCAAAAACTCATGTGCACTACAAAATAGAAGCATCCTCCTAAGATACAATAGCAATGACATGTGGGTTCCTCATCAGAAAGGCTGAGGGATGCTTTGGCTTTTTGGGCAGGGGTTGTTTATGAGGGTTTTTAGGGGTTTGGGGGGTTTTTTTGAGACGAGTTCCCCCTAGAGGAACACTGCTGTACAGCTGGAGGAGCCGCGACTCGCCGAGGAGCAGAGAATGCAAAATATTTACAGTGAACCTCATTAGTTGAACAATATCCCTACTTCAGCCCACGGGGAGAAAACTAAGAGAAGCATCAGGTTATTGCATTACAAAAACGTCTTCCATCTACTGCCAAAAGCTGAGTAGCAGGGAAGGAAATGATCAGTAGCATGAACTCTTTTTCCCCTTGTTAATTATGAAGGTATAAAAATCTTACCAAAAAAGCAAAATTAAATACCTGGTTTGGCTCATTCAATAACCAGCCGAAGTTTTTCACCCCAAAAGCTGCTTCATGAGCAGACACGTCGAGACACGTGACGGGCTGACCATAGACACAATGGAGAACTTTGCCAGGAACTTGTGCTTTCAGGAGATAGACAATGTCTTCGGCAGCTGCTATTGTCACTGGGCTCCCCGTAACATCTGGAACCAGATTAAGGAAGTTGACCTAAAAAGAACAGACTTTTTATTTTTATTACAGACAAAAATTCTTTTACATCATTACCGCCACACGCTAAACTGAACAAACTACTGATGTGTGGTTATTGGCTGTCCTGAATCCTCCCAATTATGGATTAATTTCAGACCAAGACCAAGGATCAACTTTATTTCTGAACTTGTGCAAGTTTAGGTCGTCTGCTGAAATCGAGCTTGGAGTCTTTCAAATTAGCCCATTTGAAAAACTAATCAGAACATACCAAAATGTCACATGAAAGGAGCGAGACTTAATGGACTCATCCAGATGAAGGACAGAAAGTCATGAGGTTAAAGCTCATGAAGCAATTATTGTGGTGAGAATGTGAATACAGCGCTCCAGGAGAGACACCACATTCACGCAGTGGAAGTGGAATAGCTGATGCTTACCCTGAAATGTATGTATATATATGCTAAATCAATAGAAAAGTCCTCCCACATCTCTTGAACAGTCATATTTTCAGTTCCCCCATCCTCTGTCACAAGACCAGAATGATGTTGCTCTTCCCATTTCAGGAAATAAAGTTAAGATGCTGCTGAAAAGTCTCAGCATGGGAAGGGTTTAAACCACTTAACAGCACAGCTGATCTCTGACCCGGCCTTAGAAGGGAGTGTGGTGTCCTGAGTGTCCGTCTGTCACATGTGGCAAACTGACATTTCACAGCGAGACGCAAGAGTAAAATGGATCCAACTACAATGGATTGCGTGCTGGTGTTTTAACATTTTTTTACTGGGAAACCTCTTAAATGTTTGGAGATTTAAGTATTTTAAGACTTTGCTTTGAAAGAGGAGTGGTTTAAATCAGGAGCGGTTTAAATGGCAGCTCCATACCCACCACCTGCGCAACCAGGAGAAAAGCTGCAAAACTCAATTTATTCCTATGCACTTCACCTTTCAAAAAAGCATTGCTACACTGAGACATAAAGAACTTCAGAGAATGGGCCAGCTTTGGATTTCTAATTAAAATAATCTCAAACCTTCAGTGACAGAAGGTGCAACCTGAAGAAGCCGCACGACCAGTTATGGCTTCACAAGTGATGCTATTAGCTCGGCTGCAATATCCTGCCTCAGAATTAATCAGATAGCGTTGATCTGGAACGAGACCTCGCGTTTGTGCTCCAATTCTACGCGAGAAAACTGATTTACAAAATGAGCCAACGTAGTTTAACGTTGACACAAAAAAAAAGTAATTAAAAGCAGCCAACCTCCTGCACCATATGGACTTGTACTCATTTTCACTTGTAGCTTAAGCCAGTATTTCACCCTCGCTCTTCAGAGAGGAAAGGCTCAGCCATTAACCCGCTGCAAAATCTCTGCCTCTAGCTGATAACGCCGTTATCTAGTTCATTTTACTTGAGTATTAGTTCTCTTGTCACTGCTCTGTTTAAAAATATTAATTCATCTTTTTTCTTTACAATTGACCTATTTAACATGGTCAAAAGTATTCTCAGCATCTTTGTTTTTTCTTATTCTGTTTTATGATAATTCTCTGGTATCGTGCAGTATAACAAAGGAGTGAAGAGAAACTAAGATGATTATATTTAAAACAACTCATTATCTAAAAATATATCCAGAAAACACTCCTTAGCCCTAAATTACTTCTCACAGTGAAAATGATGGTAAGCATGATGGATTACTACTTTTACTCAGGAGCACACCACTCTGAAATATGGTGCTTGCTGTGGAGACAGGTGTTGGAGAAAATAGGCAGAAATAAATAACTGACGCTTTATCAAAGCTCTTGAAAGATTTTTATAAGATACCTCTTAACTGTACCAAAAATAATTAGAGGATCGGGAGCTCCTGGAATGAAGCTGAGTATCATACAGAATCCCAGAATGTCAGGGGTTGAAGGGACCTGGAAAGCTCATCCAGTGCAATCCCCCCATGGAGCAGGAACACCCAGATGAGGTTACACAGGAAGGTGTCCAGGCGCGTTGGAATGTCTGCACAGAAGGAGACTCCACAACCCCCCTGGGCAGCCTGGGCCAGTGTTCTGTCACTCTTACTGAGAAGAAGTTTCTTCTCAAATTTAAGTAGCTCGAACTCACCAGTTTCTGGATTTCAAATGTTCCTGTCGTGTGCCAGAATCCTCTGTCGTCGGCGCTTTCCACCTTGACCTCGAAGCCGGACGCTGTGGCCACCGTGGCGCCCGCTGAGCCCAGAGCTAAAGCCTGGATGCTCTGGTTGTGCTGGTAGTGATGGATGGGCTCCCGCCCCAGCATCAGGCTCCACACGCTAACGGTTCCTGCATACAAAACCAAAATAAACACTATGCGTCACCTCAGAATTCAACAAAACCTTAAAAGATCATTTAAAGATGAAAGTTTTTAAGCATTCTAATGGAAGATGTTAATACAAAGAGAGTGTAGGGCAGGAAACCAGAACTTCAGGACATTGCACAGCACCACATAACAGGGTCAGAGGAAACTTCTCAGAATTAGGGGCTCTGGCATTAGAAGCTCATTGCTCTCATAGTAATTCGGAATTTATTAATTTTAGATAGCATTGTTATCTACCATGATGAAGACTGCTTGAATTCTCCCGCTTTTCCACATTTGGAGAAGCTCAGACTTAAACAGACACCTACATTTTTATTCTGCTACACGCTCGCCCTCAATTACCACTAAAACCAGTGAGGCAGAACCCACCCTGAAAAGTTTTGCACAGAGAAAAGTTTTGAAGTGAAGAATCCGAAGCCCTGCACACAGCAAACAAACCAGGGACTTCAACACCATTTCAAATAGTTTACAACTGGCAGCAAAGCTCCGAATCCTGACGCTCCAGAAAGAAAAAACAACAGAAAATGCAAAGGAACAAGACACAAATAGCTTTTTTTCCCGGCGCAAATCACCAATAATCTACTCAAAAGCACGGAACATTAAAGCAATCATCTGAATAACCGCAATGGGGAGTGTATGACGGACCAGAAGGGCCAGACGGAATTGGAGACTTCAGGGCCACCTTTGCACGGAATTAACGGAGGAGCAATCTTGAGATGCGATGGATAGGGCTGGATAAGCCTTGGCCATTAATGATGAATTGATTAATGGGAGCTGCTCCTTCAAAGGAGACATAAAAGCCCTGACAGGCAGCTGGGGACGGGCACCGGTGCCAGTTCGCAAACACTCCTCCCGCGTCCCAAAGGAGGCGAAGCAAGAGTGTGGTAATGAAACTGCGCAGAGCGAAATGGGATCTAAATGAGTTTAAATTGATTTATGTTTGCTTTTGTAAAGATTATTCGGTAGCTGGAAAGTGCTAGCCATGTGAAATAATGCAGATAATCCTTACGATCCCTGTCTAATGGCACTCCCACTGAATATTTATATTCCTCGCCATGGGAATGGGTACCATAATGGGGACCATTTTTGTTTTATTAGGGATGCATATTTAAATTAATCTGCTATTTGCCTAAACAATTAGCTGCCTCTGTTTGTTTACACAAAGCCAAAACTGCAATTAGGCTTCCATCAAAAAGATAAGTCCCGACTAAAACTGTCCCGGTGGAGTCATAAGGGCTCAGAGCAGAACTTCCCAAAACTACTTCTTAGCATAATGGTAATTATGTTAATTGCTTGAAAGGTAAATAACTGCTGAACTGGTTTTGAAAACCAGACCGTTCGCTCGCATCACACACACGCTTCAAACGAGTTAACAAATACAAATGGACGGCACGGGCTCCAATTCCCCAGCGGAGGCTTCGCAGAGTCCTCGCTGCAGATTCAAACAAAGCAAAGGGAAGAAGTTTCATCCCCAGGACAGCCGATTGAAAGAAGGAAACCAATATCAGCGATAAAAGATCGCGGTGGTGTCAGATCATGAATGTTTGAACTGGACTTTTTCATCAGACAATGAATATCGCTGCCAAGCTCAGAGTACTGTCAACTTTAGTTTGTTTAAACAGAACATTTATCCCAATTAAAGACCAATTTGTGAAGGTAAAGCTGACTTGCTTGCAGTGAAATCTTTTATTTACACATGTCTGTGATGAGCATTTCAATGTGTTTAACGGAGTTTATTAACGCATGAAAGTTCTGCAAAATACCAATAAAATATTCAAGCCAAAGAACCCTCTTCTTGCCACGCAGGCAAGCTGGGAAACCCAGAATTTGGAGTTCTGCTCTCAAAATTTGGGCAAAGCAGCCACTATTATTATTATTACTGCATCTCAACCATAAAAAAGAGAAGGCAGTGAAAACGGCTCATGCAGTAGTACAATCAATTGGAGACAGGTACTTTATTTTGCCAGATGTTCAATAGCAAAATCCACCCAAAATATCTTAAATCAGGCAAACACAGTGTGTGTAACTTGATACACAATATGGTGTGAAAACATCCCTGGTAACAAAAATAACCCAAGTGACTTGTACGGTAACATCTGTTTAATGAAGGAGCACAATATAAATAGCAAAAGGAGAGTTCAGAAGGAATGCAATGAGAAATACTATTTTCTTGCATTAGGATGAACAACTATTTGCTTGTCCCCTCCTCCAAAAGAGCGTCCGATTCTGGAGGTACATCCTCCATCGGCTGTGGAAATGCACTATCAAAAGAGGTATATGCATTCGTGAAGGAAAATATTATCGGGTTTTACATAGCAAAACAAACACTCCACTGTATTTATCAATTGGTAAAGCTGCCAGGTCTGAAAGTGCTACTCAGACTATTTTGTGCTTCATGGCAGACACAGCAAAATGTATTTATTAGCATGGAAGCCTTTGCAACGGTCAATCATGTCTGTGTAAGAGCAAAAGAAAGCCATCGTTATAGGTAAAGTTATTAGTACAGCAACATAAAAAAATGAGGCGTAAGATTTAGCAGTGCAGATGAGATCACTGCTCTCCATAGTCGATCTTCCTGCCTCCAGCACTGACCAGCACTTCATTTCCAAAGCAATATCAATGCTAAGGTGAAGTTAAGGTTGCAAGCATACGGTATCATTTTTCTTTTTTAATACTGTAATCTTAGAAGTGTTAGAAAGCCATGAAATCAAAATTATAAGCAACGCTTTCACAGCGTGCTAAAATCCGCACCACAGTTGTCATTATTCTAATTTAACAATAACACCTCAAAATTATTTAGGCTTTAGAGCTGGCTTATATTTCACCTTGGCCCAAGGAAAAGAATTAAGTACAAGATGCTGATGAAGACGGTTTTGACACTTGACATTACAATCGCTATGCAAGTCTTCTTGTTTAGCACTTCGGCCCAGATTGTACAACAAATTCAGGTTTGTAACTTCTGACTCAATATATTGTTGAAATGTGGCCTGATGGAAGGCCCATTTATTGCAATTCACTCTAGATTTTGAGGTATTTGGTTAAAACGTTTCGCTGTGAGCCTATTGTGCCTTATGCAGGGCGCTGCTGATCCCGCCTGTGCTCCAATTTCGGAGGCACCAGTCAGTCTGACACATCTCCCGCGGTACCGGAGGTGAACGGCTGTGAACAAAGGTGGACGGTTCTGTTAACGGTGCCTGTCTCTGGTCTATCTCCCGTTGGAAGCACAAAATCCTGCAAAAACAGCTGGGTTTTACATCTGTTTTCACACGGGTTTCTCTGGTGTAAAAAGCAACACTTTTGCCGCAAAAAAAAAAAAGGAAAAAAGCATCTCTTTTCCTATGAAATACTCTAATCCTGTAATGGGGAAAGGCAGCTTGAACATAGATGGGAAAAACATTAAATCACACTTGTAAATAAACTGGCTGCGTTCTCCAGCGTAATACAGCATGTATTCGGTGTTAACGGTTTGACACAATGACCATGAAGGTCTTTTCCGAGCGAAATGATGCTATGATTTTATGTCACAGCTCCTCCTAAGAGCGAGCGGAGAGCCGATCACCACCAGGGAACCCGTGGGCCATCCCAGGGACGGCCGCGCTTCAATGTAGATCCCATTACATCAGCTCTTCACCTGCCAGCCCTATCACCTGCACGTTGCTGCCAGCCTCAGGAAAGACGCAGAGCAATCTATGTGGGTGTTATCTGCAAAAATACATTTTAAAAAAGACAGAATTTTGTGTATTTTCATGCTCGCACGCTTCAGCTTCTGAGCGCAGTCGCACGGGAAGGAGAGAAGCTGATTAATCCACGTTCTCTACATGATGTTTTTCCTGGTTGAGGGTCACAGTCCTGACATTTCCTACCTCAATTTCAACAGGACAAAATTCTTTTTCACCTTTTGAAAACACTTCTTACATGCATTTTTTTCCCCTCTAAGCTGGGAACATTAATTTATAGCCTTATAATTTTCAGATAACATTATACTACGAAGTACAGACAGTTAAAACACACAGGAGGAAACGAGCACCAGCCTGAAGTCTCCAAGCTGCTTATCTTGGAGTTTCTCCCAAAAGCTTTTCTAGTCAGAGGGAGCACCAACACACAGCCAGCTCGACCTTAGCAGATGCCTGGTGTTTATTGACTAAAATGTTGCATTTTATGTTCATTGCACTGCGGTTTCCCAACTTTCAGCAGGTACAGCAAGCTGCTTACCGTACTGAATAGTGAGAGATTGAACCTTAGTTGTAAGAGTTGTGCCTTTATGTTACAATGACCACACCAGTTTGCACCAGGTTTAATCTCCATCACTCTTACAGAGATTTCCAAACGACACCATCCCCGTACAGTCAGAAAAGCCACAGACGAGATAGTCGGTGTTTTGTCCACACCTTGGGTACTCAAGAGGCAGACTCACCTTAAAATGATGTGAAATCACATGCTATTTATCGAAACGAAGAGTTTTACATCCACCTGTAAGTATCTGATGGAAATAAATATATTATACTACCGCATGCTTCAAAAAACTCTTCCTTTATTCCAGCTCGCTGGTGTCCCTGCTCTTCCCACCCTACAGCATGTCCTGGCACTTAGGGATAACTCCAAACAAATTCTTTGCAAGGAGGGTACAGAAGAGACAACACCCGCAAGCGGCTCTATGGGCATCAGAACGGACAACACGGCAGATTTCCCATCCCAGAAAGCGGTGCTGCCAAAATTCCCTTCCTGGAGCCTGCCAACAAGCACGAGCGCTCCTGGTCCCTGCAGAAACCACCTTCCTTTGCTCCAGGTCGCTACTCTGCAACTTGTGAAGTACCAACTCACTCCTCCCGATGGGTCTCCAAGCACCACCACGAAGGCTGACAGCGCAGCATCTCCCCTCTGTGCCTACACGAGTATGAAGCGCAGCATTTAAAAAAGAGAAGAAAAGTAAGCTTTCTTGCTGCAACACATTGTTTTCAAGTCAAACTCCGAGATTCTGGAGGTTGGGGGTAGGGTGATGGCTAAAGTAGACTGCTGTTTCCCAAAAGCTGTGGCTCGCAGCCAAAGCCAGGCAAGCATGGAGCAGATGGAGTCCTGGCAAGACCTCCTCTGTCCCTGCATTAGCAGCATCTGCTCATTACCCAGAACCCTCGCCTGCTTTATCTAATGCTCCAGGAAAAGCATTTTGATTTGATTCATTTCAGTGCGGTAACGTGCAACACAATTAGTGGTAAAATCAAACTGGAGGCCTGCCAGTGCTGACAATAGGAAACAAGGCAGAAGAAATATGAGGCCAGTGGGTCGGAATTCAAAAATCACAACTGTGGATCAAGTTGCCAAGTCCCGTTGCCCCAGGTGTACATCCAGCGGCCCCGCTGAGCGCTGGCACGGGCGGAGGGAACTTCATTTTCTCCCCACACATTTTCCCCTCATTTACCTTGTTTCTCAGAGGCTGACGCCGTCGGAAACATTCACCAGAAGTCACAAATCAATTTTTCCTTTAGTGCCATCGCGGAGTTACAATTCGCTTTGGATGCAGGCATCCCAGTAAGAACAGAAAAAATATACATATAAATCTTTCTCCTTCCTATATTTCATATGCCTCGGGAAGCGTTTGCTACCAGCGAAGCAGCAAAAGAGCGCGAGCGGAGTCTGTCTGTTAGTTCTTCCCTGTGATCGGATGCCAAGGACATCGCTGCGTGAGCTCTGGTGAACTGGGAGAAACTGATGTTATCGGGACGAGTCTGCAAGGCAGGGATTCGCCAGGGAAGTCTCGACTCTGCCTGACAGCACCACCTCCAACAACAGCAGATGGTTCCTCTGCCTTAGTCAAACTTATAAACAAAGAGAAAAGGGAACTGGAAATGTACAACAAACAACAATCAAACGCATTCTCTTCAAAGTCGTCCTTGCTGAGTTTAGAATTCTCTCCGCCGAACTGTAAATACACGCTTTCAGATTGTGGTTAGTGAACGTTTCTAAAACGGGTCTTTACAATTCCCTGTTCACATAGAAACTAATCTGTTCTGACCGGGCTTCTCAAATCAGAGTAACTGCCGTATCACAGAGCCCATTAAAGTCTCTACCCAAAAGAATAAAAGAAGCCGGGCTTTCTGCAAACTGGTTTAGTCCCAGCGCACAGGGGACTGACAACAAGACTAAGACAGGAAAAACCCCTTTGACAAATTATTAGATTAGTCAGTGGGAGACTAGAAAACAAAGACCCTCTGCTAGTCATTGTTTGTCACGCTGGACAAAAAGCCAACATTAAAACTATCATTGAGTTATAATTTTCTATGACTCGAGTAAATAATGAGTATTCTGTAACATCAGAATTGTTGTTGTCGGAAAGCGTTGCCTATCAACAATTTATATCCACAGAAAACCATTCCAGCATGATCCATATGAAAAAAAAACAGCTAAGGATGTTGATCATCTTAAAACAATTGTTTTCACATACAAAGCATTTAATTTACTTCTAAAATAAAACATATGGATAAGAGATCTTGTTTGGATTACCCATCTTTGGTTTTGTTTCCCTGTGCAGAAATGCCGGGATCAAAGGCACTATGTGTACAAAGCTCCCTAACTTTGAAAATGCTCTTTATTCACCCCTGAGGAGAGGTTTTTAAGTGTCAAATCAAGAAAGACGATAGGAGTTGAGTTCTGCCTGAGCAACTCAGCCTAGGATCCCAATGGGATCAGCCCAAACCTGACTTTAATTGCTAGTCCCATGTCCAGTAGATGTACGGTTGGTCTCTGGCTCTTGTTGCCCATTATATAAACATCTAAGCATTTAAAACAATGCATGTAACCAGGATTTTATTATGTTTTCATTAAATATTAGGTCACAGGTTTTATTTCTCTCTATATAATAACCCACCACTGCAAACCAATATTTCAGCTAAGAAAACATGCATCCATACACGATGCCAAGAGCAAGAGAGGACGCACATTAATCAGACGTGTGAGTTTACCAGTATTCCCATTACAAAGCCCCACAGAGCCCCAGGGGAGTTCTGGACAGAGGAGAAAGCTGGGGGAAGAACATTTAATATTTTTATAGCAAAACAAGTTATTTGCTTAAGATAGTTTGGCTGGACTAACCCCTGGCACTCTGCGCAGGAGCTCCAGTAGGAATTAAGCACCAGTTTTAATGGGAGCTGTGTTCCAGCGCCTCCTAATGCATTTAGGGTTATTGGCCAACTTCTTTCTCACATAAAAGCGAGTGTGTGCGTGTGTGTGTAGACCTAGGATTACAGACACAAAAAGCTGAGCACAGCTGCTTCGTTTTTGTAAAGCCTTGTTCTTTAGATAGGGAGGAGAGTTGTGGTTACTCACCGTCCTCATGAGCCGCGACAGCCAGCGAGCTGCTTATCCTCACGCAGGAGACGCGTGGCCGAGGTCCAGCATTGGCGGGCCCGTGTGCCGGTTCCAGGATGGGGGCTGTGTAATCCCAGGTGCGAGTGTCCCACAGCCTCACCTCTCCTGATGTGTATCTGGAAGAGAAAGCCATTATTCATCCCAAAAAACAGCTGAGAAGAGGGAGCTGCAGGAGAAGGGAGGAAGAAACAAGAGTTGTGGTTTAAAACCCAATGCCTTTTACAGCTCCTAGACTGACTCTCCCCCTGTTTACATGCTCTGTGTACAAGCCCATCAATTCTGCTCACTTTATTTCTATTTACTGAATGCAGCATTAATTCTACTAAGACAGGCAGGTAAATTGGAGCTACAAAAACGACACGGCTGACCTACCACAGTTACCAACTATTGATATTAGCTTTACTTGTGGTGTGCAAGGAGAGTCGGGCTCAAGGGAAGAAAGATAATCAGTAACGAGCCTAAATTACATCATGGCAAAACTTCAAAGCATTTCCTTTCAGTCTTTAAAAATCTGTGATTGTGGTGGTGCCAAGGAAAGGCTGTTTAATCAGAGTATTTATGTACATGCATATAAGCGCTCACACGCAAACACCCACCCAACCTGCTGCTCTTTATAGAAAGAAACTTTATAATGCCTCATCAACAGATGTCTACATCTCTGAAGACTAATTAATTTATTAATACAATTAAGTGTTGTATTTAGAATTAAGGCACTGCTGTCTTCTTTGCAGAAGGTGCTCTCACTGAAACATCAGGAAAACTATAGTTTAACATCAAACTATGGTTGCCAAAAAATCAGAAAAAATAGAACTCAACTTCTTAGACAATAGTGAATGTATCTAAATAAATGAAGGTTGTAACACAGCAAGCAACATGGAAACTGTTCTGTGCCATAGAGCACGCTATTAAAATAAAAAACACTGCAGGCAAAGTAAAGGAGAAACTCCCTTTACAACTGGTCAAAGAACACAGTTCAAGCTATTTGGAGCAGTTCAATAACTATTTAAGAGAAGTTTTGACAGCACTGTGACAATTAACACAGTTAAATAGTCTAAAGTGTCTTTTTCTGCCATACCCGAGGCTTGGATTCTGTTGGAAAACGAAGGGTCCCTCCTGCTCTCTCAGCTTTGTTGTGATGATTCTGATAAGCTGCAATGATTCTGATAAGCTGCAAAGGTCTACAGGTTAGAAAGCTGGCTGTCCTGTGTTTATGAGGAAAATACGACAAGAGTTATTTACAAAGGAGGCGAAGGAAGGTGCTTAATAAAGGTTTAGAAGATGCTGGAGCTGGACTCTGATCTGGGTCTTGGGGAGCACTGGGGTATAGGAACTCGGGAGCAGGTGAATTTCAACAGCTCTGGGTGAAAATGCTCCACTTTATACACCTAATTAAAGTGCCTGAGGGGGCGGCGAGATCTGTCGAGCAGGAAGAGACGCACATTAATCCTCTGCGCTGAAGCTGTGTCCTTGTCACCCGGATTCCTCTTCAGAGCTTTACACGGTAACACAGAAGGAAATGAGAGAAGAGGGTGGGATGGCGCTTTTCCCTTTTCCTCCCTCTGCAAATGAGGCCCCAAATTCCTCTATGAATCCTGTTTTCATTTCCAATTTATAGCAGCATTATTTAAAAGAAAAGATCATAAAGTAAGCTTCCCTAAAGCAATGCAAAACATTTCCTTTTGGACCAAATAAGCAGCTCAGATTAGCCCACAATAACTATCTTTAGTTACAAAACTGAGAAGTGCTCATTTCAGACAATGTTAAAATTGGAGATAGAGCACAACGGGGCAGGTAATTGCAGATCTGTTGCAGTCCCACTCAGCAGGAGACACACGGAACACTTCGGAAGCATTTCAATTTTGAGCTGCTTTTTGTTTCCCTTTGTGTCTGAGTTGGTTGGGTTCATGTTTTAAAACTTCTAACTGCAAAGGGTAGCACATTATTCTCAAGAGGGAAGCCAAAATTCTCTTGTCACTATATGACCCTGAAAAGCAAGATTCAAGGCACCGGTAGAATTGACAGAACTGACAGAATATTCATTTTCATCCCCAAACATGCAAGACCAGCAGCTCCTCCTCATGCACATACATGTTTGCTGTCATATAGTCCAGCCTGGGAATGTAAAAAGGACTAATAGATGGAGAAAATAGCAAAACAGGAGTAGAGAAGAGGCACGGTGCTGCCTAATTCTGTGAGCACTCTGCTTCTGTTTTTTCTACACAGTGTGTAACACAAGTGATCCAGGGCTCAAGACATGAGCATCACAGTCTTGGAATTAAAGATCCAACATCACAGGAGCACAAGAAGCACTTGAATTAATCTTCCCTGAGAATTCAACGAAGCCTAAATTCAGTTTGAACCATTCTTTCTTCCTGCAGAAGAACCCGAACCGTCTCTATAGCTGGGCTCAAACTGGCACGGAACCACCAAACATTTCCAACTACCAGTTTGAAATAAATTTGAATCAAATTCTGTGGTGGGACTTAAACAGAGGAACTGTCTCTGCTTGGCAGGCTCTGCATCAGAGCACCGGCAGCCTCCTCATTCTCAGCCCTTCCTCTCCATTGATGGACAGGTACACGCTGAAGAGCTTTTACTTCTCCCCATGAAGCCGAGCTGCTCTCCCACCCCAGCAAGGACCTGTTGAACACAAGAGCTTGTCAGTGCTCGAAAGAGGATGATCAGAAACATGGAGACAGACTTTTGAGCAGGGCCTGTTGCGACAGGACAAGGGGTGATGGTTTTAAACTAAAGGAGGGAGATTCAGGCTGGACACGAGGAAGAAATTGTTGCCCTGAGGGTGGTGAGAGCCTGGCCCAGGTTGGCCAGAGAGGGGGTGGCTGAACCATCCCTGGAGACATCCCAGGCCAGGCTGGACGGGGCTCTGAGCAACCTGAGCTGGTGCAGATGTCCCTGCTCATGGCAGGGGGGGCACTGGGGGAGCTGGGAAGGTCCTCCCAACCCAAACCCATCCGTGATTCTATCTCAGTCCCATGAGGTGAACCTAAAAGATGTGGAGAGATGTGACAAGTCCAGGCTGGAAACACAAGTGGAGATCCAGGTCTGGGCAGGGAACCAGCATGGGAAAATGGGAGATATAAACCATCTCCTCGGCTGACAACACGCTCGGTTGGCCATCGCCACCGCCTGCCCGCTTCCAGCGTACACTGGGACTGGACCAGGACTGAACTGGAAGAATTTCAAACACACATGAAGCCAATTCAGGACTAAAAAATTTAATAGTTCCACTCCCCGCTTTTAATGCTGTTGTAAAGAGCACCACACTTTCAATTTGTAACCACAACAAAAGGCTTTTAAACTATTAAAGCATTGCCTTGCTGTAAAAAAATAAAAAGGCTGCTTTATTGCAGATAATTGGCAAATCTGCCAGTCAATAGAGATGGCTGAAGAGAAGAACACGCTGCACTGTACAGACCTATTTCTAGATAATTTCAGCATTCCTCTTCATTTCCTACCACAACAGTCTTTATGCTTTGCCATGGAAATGGGTTTGGATTACCAGCTCTTGAATGAACGCACCCAGGGTAAGTCTTTTGCCCGAGAACAGGCACAGTCCTCCAAACTCCTTCAGTTACTGATTTTCCTATCACGATGGCTACGGAAACCAACAGAACTTTCTGCTGGAACGAATAAAAAAACCCTCAAATCTTTCTGTTTAATATAACAACAAATACATTCTATTTGCTATAACACCGAGAGCATTCAGCTGCTGCTTTTTCCTCCCGATGGGTGTATTGAGATGATTATTGCAGCGGCAGGTAAATACTCCAATGTCTAATATAAGCCACTTTCTCAAAAACAAACCAAAACACAATACCAAACCCAAACCACATCCCAACACCTACAAATTCCGAGTTCTCACCTGATTTACTTCATCTAGAAAGGCTGTTCTAAGTCTTACTTTCTGGAGCACAACAGAAAAAGGCTGTTGGTCACAACCTCAAGTCTCCCCTCTCCAGACACCCCGATGCGTCCCAAGGTGTTTCACCCCCACGGATTTCGGCTCTGGGTCTGTGTGTCTGTCCCTCTTCACCAGACACAGCTTTAGTGTTCAGCAGAGACCTACACTTCACTTTGCTCTCGTTCTGCTGAACATCTCAGTTTATCCACATGAGAAGTAGCAGCAAGAGAATGACGAGTGCTATATTTTTCTAACTATCCTTTTCTAATTATACCTCTCTTTGACAAGCCAGGTCTGTAACTCCGGACACGTACGTACACATCTGTAAAAATTAGTCTGCAAATCCAGCTTAAGCTTTACAGACACGCATAAAAAACTTGCTGAAACAGAGCAACAATAGGTGGAATGTATCAAAGCGTAATCAAAAACATTTCAACGACTTTTTATGGGCAGTAATGTGGCAATGAGATGAAGCGTTTCCTCGTGCCCTCTCATGCCAGTGGAAGGAGAAGGAGCTGGGGTGAGAAGCTGCTGATGTCGGGCGATGGCCGGGAAGCAGGTGGTGAAGCGCGGAGCGCACAGGCTCTAATGAAGTGCTGCTGAAGAGCCGGACGACTTCACAAGGAGAAAAACATCAGGAAACTGGTCAAAACACAGAGTCGCATCTGAAAAAGCTCGACTGTGTTGGATGGCAACAGCCAGAACAAATTTGGGATAGAGGAGGGAGAGGCTGATCTCTCTCCAGAGCCCCAGATGTCTTTATCGCTGCCTAATGACAATTATACTCAACCAATTAAGACACTGCTATCACAGTTGCATTGTTAGTAAGCCTTTGGCCCTGAGTGTTGATGGCTGTCTAATTAGTGTTTGTGCAAAGTACAACTGCAACTAATATATAAACTGACAAATACACAAAGAAAAACTGTTAACATGAACATTTTGAGAACAGTCGAGACTCTGTGCATTCAGCCCATGGCAGCAGCAAAGACAAATCGCTCACTTTTGTGGCTCGCTTACTGCTGGCACCGCAGAATTCCACCTCAAACAAGCGGGTCAACTACATCGTCGTTGGGTTTCTGTTGAAAGAAGACGCCGGTGTTGGTCTGTTCTGTAGGCTGCCTCAAGCATCCCACTCCAGGGCAAGTCTTCCTACACTAAGTTGGTCTGAACACCAAAGATTTTTGATAAGGCACATTAGAAATCAGTTTATGTTTTCCATATTTTCTCTAAAAAATTAATAGCAAGAAAACAATAAGGAAGGGGAAAGGGAAAAAAAACCCCTTTGTTTCACAGTCAGGTTTGACTTCCAGAAGGCAAAGTCTGCTCAGTTTCCAGATACCTGCAGTGATCAACAAAACAAAACACAACAAACCCCACAACTTTCTTTCAGGCAGTCGGTGACCATCTGTTAATGCTCAAAAGATCTGATTACGAAGTCCTTACAATGTCAATGCATTTTATTGAAGTCGGTAGGAATTTTGCTCAAGTAACAATGTCCAACTATAGCTCTGTTTAAACGGATGCCTGTTGATAAGCAAGGAAAATAATGAGTATTTTGCATTGTCTTGCTACAAGAAGCATCTCAAGACCTTTCATCCTCATTCCACTAAAAGCAACTAAGCAGTTCTTCATGTGGTTAATTAAAATATCTACTCAGTGACCTGCTCTGTAGGCTTAAGAATAAAGCCCAATTAAACACGCAAACCCAAGCACAAACACCTTTGTGAGTTGGTTCAAATTGCTCCTACAGCTTCATCTTCCCTATAAGGCTCAAGAAACCGATAATTCAAAATGTTCAATTTATATAAAAACCTCTTCATCAAAAACACCACAAGTTGGAAGGTACCTCAGTCACTGAGATTATTAAATGGAAATTATTGGAATTATTCTAATACCTTCTTTATACCCACAATTCTTCTCTGAAATGAGAGATAAAGATGGGCTGCTCAGATATATTTCCTTAAGGGAAGAAATCAGGAGAAACAATAGTAGTAGCAACAATGGAGTAAAAAACTACTTTATATGGCACAAGAGGATATAAATAACACAATGATAAAACCAAAATTAATAGAATTGGATCAGAAAAGAGAAAAAAATTGCTATTACATAGCTTGGCAGAAAGCTACACCACAAAATACAAACAAAACCCCAAACAACCCAGATGTGGTATAACCAAAACCAGCATTGGAAATAATCCTAACAGTGGTAGGAGAATGTAGAGTAGAAAAGTAATGTCCCTGATGACACCCAAACATTATTTTGGGTTGCTCGATACCCGAGTGTAGCGATGAAGAAAAGTGATTAACTTGTACCAAAGAGGACCTGGAAATATTTGAAGACTTGACATGTAGGAAATACATTCTGGGCATCCCTCAAATCAGTTCCCAACCTCTTCTGCTGGGAACTTGACTTCCCAATCCATCGACACACGTCCATCTGCAGACCACGCTCACAGAAACCGAGCTTATTCCTTTCTTCTCAAGGCCTTATTTAGGAAATCGGAGCTCTAGAAAGTGGGTTATCTGTAACAAAATTAACATTTCACCATCCTAAAGTGCTTCTGCGTGCCTCGCTTTCTTATTAATTTCAAGTGCATGCAAATGTCATACCAAGGGAACAGAAACAAGCCAAAGGGTTATATGGTAGGCAAAACATTTTAATGAACACTTACAAAAGCAGAAGCTAAAGAAAGTCAAACTGACTCTAGTAACTTTCTTTTTTAAGGCCAAGAATCTCCCATCATTTACATTGAGGTTCCAGTGGGTTGCATCAACCGGGCCCATCAATTAACCAGATGCTCTGACCAAGGAAACATATTAATAGTACTATGGGTACTGCCCATAATAATATTTTCAAAAGAATTCATGAGGAATTATGACACAATTTGGGAAGGATCTGGTCCCTCAGCCCTATTAATTCACAAAAGACAAACACATAATACAATGAATGAAACAATGGCTCCAGTTCCAGATGCAGGGGAGGAAACACCATTTGAAGATGATGTAAACCAACACGTTTACATGTTGGAAGGAACACAAACTGCACCATACTGCAAACAGCAGAGGGGAAAAGTACCACCGGAACTCCAAGCACTGACGGCAACAGCCCAGAGGCTGGTGGGTTGTGTGCGAAAATGAAATGTTCAAGAAGCTTACTAGAAAAAGGATGGGTTTGTGTGGCCTCAGCAGAAAACCAGGCTTCACGAGCTCAAAATTAACTATTAATACCATGACTTCACCACACTGGGCATCGCTACACGCCGGCACATCTCCCTGCAGCAACGTGTTCCTCTGCATCCTGTAAAGCCACAGGTAAAGCCACAGGTAAAGCCACAGGTAAAGCCACAGGTAAAGCCACAGGTAAAGCCACAGGTAAAGCCACAGGTAAACCAAGAACTTCAGGCTGGAAAAGCAGCTTTCACAAAGGGTCGGTATCAAGCTTCTGCTATTGGTTTCACCTGAAAGGTTCTTTTTTCACAAGATGACAGAGAAGCCAATGTGTTTGTCACTTAACACAACCTTCCCTAACTCCGACCCCTCTGAACTCATGATGTCATCCCGGTTTCAACCCTCGCTTCAAACAAAAGGTCTGACACTTATTACTTCTTAACGATGATGAGAATGAGTGAAGAGTGAAGAGGAGCTTGGGGAAGGTTGAAGGAAAAAGGCAAATACTTTTACCTTCTGTCTTACACTTTGTTTTACATCCAGGCTCAGTTGCTGGATGGGGAGGGAAAACTCTATCAAAGTTGTGCCATTAAACAAGTGACATTCAAGCAATTAAATAAGGCAGGGGTTTATTCAGGCGGTTTAAGCCTTCAGTTTGTTAACTTTTATCCATTTTCATTACTAATTAATATTTTGGTTTCCTCAGGTCTGCACGGTGAATTAAGATGCAAGAGCTAATAAGAAATACCTTGAGAATAGCCCACAAGCCCTATAGCAAGAAAACCAAATTAGATGAGAGTTGACATGAAGTTTTAAAAGTGCAGAAAAGTGTTTTTGAGCCTTTCGGGCTAGTTTCACACATCATTATAAAGCTAAAAAGAGTGGCAAGCCCATTTCTTAAAAAAAAGTCATTTGCAGGTCACCTTTGAGCAAGAGAAAGGCAGAGCAGGAGGTGATCTAGAGAACAAAGAAATCTACCATATAGTAGCAGCTCCTTATATGTCATAAAGACATATATGCTTATTGCTCATAAAGATTGAAATTGAAAGGCTCAAATTGTTCCAAAGTGCTGCAGTGTTTAAATAGCAACTCCCCTATAACTTCAGCACAAAGACAACTCCATGAAATTTATTTCAGTGTGTTTAGTTTCTCAGTACGAGGGAATCAAAATGTGTCGCTACCTCAAAAAGAGATGATTCCCCAAAGCATGGAAGATATTTAGGTAGTTTTCTTTTGCTTCTCATCACCTTTTTCTAGCATCATGTGGAGAAATCCCACCTGCGCCAGGTGTGCTCCAACCTGGAAAAGGAGGAAGAGTCCGCCTGTTGATTTATGGAGGTGCTCGGAGCAGATGAATCTCATCAGCGCTAACACAAGAAAACAAGAAGTCTAGGAAAGAAGACAGTACTTACTGGGGCAGGAGGAAAAAGGCTGAAGTTAAAATGTAAAGTGAAGAACCAGGGGTTGATCCCCAGCTGAGTCTGTCAGGGATGCGGGGACTCCAGGCAGCGTCTGCCAGACTGGACTTTGCCCTTAAATCTCCATTTATGCAAACTCTAAACTATCGGTCTGCCACTCTTCTTTCGGTCAAAGACGACTGAAAAAAGACAAAGTAGATACCTTTATATCTCTGGGCCTTTGGAGGGGTTGTCTGACTGCGGATCTCTCCTGTGTATTTTCACTCGGGAAGCTTTCAGAGCCACCACCGGCAGCAGTAAAGCCCCGGTGCCCCTTCCACAAGCATAAAGGAGTTAAAACAACGCACAATAAACCATCACCCTGACTCACAGCAGATTTGGTGTGGTTTAACAGGGTGAGATGATCGCCACTGACACCAGGCAAGTTTACCACCCAGCCACGTGTTCAGTATTTCATGCAGTCAGCCTTACATACACATATATACACATATAATACATACAGCCAGTATTTTCACACAGTCAGACAGCAAAACAGCCTCACAACACGTTACATCACAGGAGCCACAGCGTAATGAGAGCACTGTTCAAACAGGGAGCAGATACGTGCTCTGAGATCAGTATCTCCAGAAGACCCAACCTCTGCCTACAAATGCCCATCAGCGTATGGCAACGCTGCCAAGAAAAAAAGTAGCAATTTTACTATCTGAACATGTGCTTCCTTAACAAAAAACCAAACATATATCGAAGATTTTATTATCAAAAGGTGAAGAAATCCAGGCATTCTGTACTGAAAGCAAACATATAGTGTTAGGTACAGCAAACCTAATCATCAGTAGTAATTCATAAAAGCCAAGTGAGCAGACATATAATTGCTTTAAGTAAACTCTGACTCGGAGAAGAAACTACATTTGAATTGAATATGGAGAGGGGGGAGGACAATATCCCTTTAAAGAAGCTCCTTTGAGACGTGTAACTGTAGAAAGGCTGGCGAATACAACATTGATTGGGAGTGAGGTAACCACAAACACCGCTGTCTCAAATGAAAAGGGATTCGAGGTCTGACCCAGAAAACAAGCATCGTAACCATCGGGATGAAATTTTAATGATAAACACAAGATGCTCTGCACGCGGGCCAGATTGAATTATCTGATGTCAGGCAGTAAATGCAGGGCGCTCGGAGCAAGAGGAGCCGCTCGCAGCCACCTTCCACTCGCAGCTCAGGTTGCACTTCATCAATCCTTGATATTGTGCCATCTTCTGGCTCCAGCTTTGGCAGCAGCGCGGAGACAACAGAGAGTGCGCGAAATAGGTGTATTTTTCTAAGGGAGAGCTAACCCTGAGTAGTTCATCTTTTAGTTAACAGCGAGACCCGCTCCTGAACCAGTTCAGGCAAACCATGCCTCTGTGTATTACACTTGTAGCTGCTATTTTAAGTCACTCTGCCTACAGCCCGTACAAATTCCTTCTCGGAAAGAAAAAAGCTCTCCAGCAGCTAAAATAAAGATTATTCTGCTTCCCAGCAGAGTTTGGAGCAGTATAGTGAAGAACACAAGAGCAGGTCTATCAGTCCAAATCAGATTGTTCCCAGGCTCGCTCCAAGACCCCACACACACCACAGCCCCAGCATTTCCGCTGGAGAACCTTCTCTCGCCACCCCTTTTTTTAGATTTTTATACCAATTCTCTGATCTTCCGAGATGCCGAGTGGGAGCTCCTGGAAGCAGGAGCAGCCGCTGTGTCCTGCCACAGCTTCCAGCTCTAAAGACGGAGTTTAACGCCTGCCTGGCCTGACTAGGCCGAGCCAGAGCGTCACAGCTGCTCCGCAAAGTCAGACAGCAAAAAACCTGCTAAAAACTGAGCGGCCTTAATTTTTGCAGCAACCCGACTACAAAAGAAAGGAAGGTCAATGATGCCACCAGCCGCTGCTTCGAAAATCCCGGGAAATGCCACAGACAAAATTAGCTTTAAGATCATCGCCAGCTTCTCAAGTCTCGCAAAGTCACGCGTCTGTTTAGCTTTATGTACATGGCAAGTGTCACTGTAATCTATGATTATTCACATGTAAAGCCAAGAACATAAGTGTTTGTGAAACTGAAGATATAATCATTAAATGCAACAGATAATTGATATTTATACCGAGAAGAAAATTGACTTCTGTTAACCTCAGCTATTAAATTACTTCTTCAGGACTGCAAGAACGCAACAGCCAGCTATTGATCACCAGATTCATTACACTCTTATGACAAATTTGCAAGCACAATGCCATTAAGTACAACACTATAAGCTGGGGAAAAAAAAAACAAAAAGAAGGGTTATGTTTGGATTTAAAAACAAACAAACAAAACCCCAACAAATTCCTCCATACTTATCAAACACACATAATGAATAAAGTCTTTCCCTGCACATCCTGCTAATGTCCTTGGGAGTTTCAGTTATATCTGTAGGTCTGTCTTGTTTGATATTTACCATGACATCCCATGAGCTGTTACTGGGGGGGGTCACAGTGTGGTACCCTCTTGCAGACTTGGATCGTCACTGGCAGAACAATAAATTCATTGTCTTTTGGGTGAGATTCACACAACAGTTTCCCTCTTGCAGCGATTCAGGAGATGCTTTCGGATATCTCAAGCTACCAAAGCAGAGTGAAGGGCGAGTCGTAAACCGCAAAGGGATCAATGTGGTTGTTGTGTTCTAATATACTAAATGGTTCATGCACTAACCAGGTAAAGTCTGATTTTGCCCATGTTTTATCAAAAATAAAATTCATTTTCTCAGAGAAGGGTAATTACCAGAAAGTAATCTGACTGAAACCCATAACATCACTTTTGCTAATGGATACGCACATGCAGCTTTTCCCCCAGTAGTCTCTCACCTGCTCACCTATTATGAGTCTTACAGGAACCTAAATTATTTCCCCCCTCCCTTCCCCATGACAACTGAAGCAAATTCATCAAAAGAATCAAGAGATATTGGAGGAGCTGGGGAACCAACACAAAAAGTGTGCGACTGCATAAACCAAACTTCCATAGTACATCAAGCTAAAATACGGACTATTAGACTTTAACACATGTTTTAGAAGTTACATTTGTGCTGCCTACCTACTGCATGTTTGGATATAAATACAATGGAGAAAGTGAAGCAAAAGAAGAGCTGGAGGTTTTGGCAGCAGCCTGGAGACAAATGGGGTTTCTGGCTCCCAAAAAAACATCCAAGAGATTTCATTAGAGGCAGTGGAACAGATACAGGAGTGCAGACCCCCTCCAAGAGAGGGGCACGGAAGAAATCAACAGGTACAGCAGCGAACTCATCGCGTGAAAAGCAGAGAAATGAAGCAACAATTAATAGGATGGCAGAGAGAACAGAGACTTCCAAATGCAGAATTAATACTAACCCATCAAATATTAAAACTCCCCTCCTGCTGTTCGCCGGTTTAGATGTCCGCTCTCACTTGCCCAACAGCATTCAAAAGTATTTCAACATATATGGGAGTTACCCACACACAATCTATTTCGAGGCCCCTTCCTTATAACCAATGAGTTAATTTTCCAGTATTTTTTATAAATAGTTTTCTCTAGTCCCACAACACAGAAGCACAACACTAACATGAAGTGCTACTACAAAATACAGAACTCTGGCATGTTAAGGACAATGTCCTTATCTGATATAATTTCTAGTTATTCACATGACTGCTTCTGGAGGGCTCTAATTACTCAATCTGGAAAACCCAAGCAGAATACAGTGAAGCCTTCCAGTCACAGCAACCTCATCCAAGAGTTTGGGAGGTTCTCAACAATGTATGTGTGAAGCAAATGAATAGTTAACATTAAATCAATGAATAGTTAACATTAAATCAATGAATAGTTAACATTAAATCAAGGTCCCAACAAAGCTCTATATTCGGAAATGAAAAGCTTGAGCTCCTCTGGTTTTTGGGTGTTTTCCACCCTCCCAAATTTATTTTAAATAACGATGGAGAAAAGTAATACTCCTTCTGAAGTTACCTTGCCACAGCACACAAGAATATCCTTGTGATTAAGAGATTTTTACGGAAAAAAATAATAAAAAGAACATTTTTCAGTCTACAATATTTAATACATTCTGGGTGTTTCTGCAGCAAAATAGATACAGTTCATCAGAAACTACTATTGCCTTTACAGGGACTATATGCACATGAGATAAAAATTAGCGCTGCTCAAATGACTCGCTGATAACCACCATTATCAGTCACTTTAAGGACAATCTCCCTCACCCACAAAGGAACTGCAGTCAGAAAAACGGCACGCTTGTTTCCTCAAAGGGACGCTTCTTTTGGATTTGCTAAAAAGCAGCACTCGAGCCCTCAAACAGCGAGGATGAAACGAGCACGACGCACCCTCGTACTCACCCAGCAATAACAACTCCATCCCAGGAATGCACGTCACAAAGGATTTTTCCCAGCTCGTACTGCAGCTGGCTCACGGCACCAATGCGGTTCTGCACAAAAAGACAAGAAAGGGCGTTGGAATCGCAACAAATTCATCAACCAAGTTCATTTGCTGCTTCTTGGAAAACTCCGAGCTTTACTGTTGCTACTGACAAGTGGCAGAGCAGCTGAGATAAGACCCATCTATTTTATGTTTGCCTCCTGGAATACAGACAGAAATGAAGGAGAAAGCAGCAAGCACTCTTCATTATCATTCATAATGTGCAGGTAGAGAAATAACTATCAGAACAATTAAACAAAAAGCTTTTTCTTTAGCGGGGGTATGTAATGAGCCTTTATCTGTAAAGCTGCTTGTCACTATCAAGGGATGGTTGATGTATAAACATCTCTTGCTGAAGTCAATGCAGTAGAAGAGCAAACAGACTCACTCTCAAAATAATCAGTCATTGAGGAGAAAAAAGGTTTTGCAGCTTGGGCAAAGCCTCAGCAACCCTTCAGCAGCTTTCCCGTCTCCACCAGCAAAAAGGTGTGACACCAAAGACCAGCTTTTCGCTACCACTTGCTTGAAGCAGGTTGCCATTTTTCTACAGTACACGGATCCCATTAAATAGAATCAACTCCCTTGTACCTTCCAGCTGGTTTTCAGAGCGCGCTCTCTGGCACGGCAGCTCCTGAGGACGAGCTTCCAGCAGGAACGCTCCGAGATGCTCGTATCCAACAGGTATCCCTCCTGCTGGCACAACCGGTACCACAGCACTTCGTCTTCTGCGAGGATTTTCCATGTCCTGCTGACCTAGAAATCAAATTTTTATATTAATATAGATATATATTTATATATATATCACAATGTTAAAGTAAAAATCACACTTAATATAAAGTTATTTAAATAACATCTGAAATACACACATATGAAACAATACAGACCTGCACTGAGACTAAATACTTACCTAAGCAAATATACTACTGACAATATGGAAAAAAAACAACCACTCTTTTAACAAAATACTTGTTTTCTGTGGCTTCTTTTGGAAAAAAACTGAGTTTCCACTCCCCTAAAGGTCGCCATGGACACCAGTGAGCAGTGGCCACCCCACCAAAATGAAATGTCGGTGTATTAGAAAACCTTGAAGGAAATAAAGCAAGAAAACAATTAAGACAGCATTGTAAGTTTAGACCAAAAATATGAATTTATTTTCATATTTGCAGCCAAGAAAACCTCTGGGATCACAGCACTCTATCTCTAAATTCCTACTGACAATGCCTGATTAGGTGTAGGACATTGGTGATTTATAACCTATTGTATTACAGTGTGCATAAATAGGAATGAATTATTAAGTTTTTCAAGTAGCCTCAAGTTGCTGTCCATTTCGGAGAGAACAGCTTCATCATAATCAATTGTGGGCTTCGAATTAAAGATTCAAGAGGTAAGAGCCAACTTGAGTAGCATTTGTTCTCTGTTATTCTTAATTTAAAAAAAAAACAGATGTAACCAATGAAAACTGCTCCGGATGAAAGCAGCAATCAATTCCACGCTGTTTCCAAAGGATTACAAAACCCACCTCAGACTGACATCATTTTTAGCAACTTGCAATTAAGCATCTAATGCCCATTTCGGTCCCAAGATTACACCAAGAATCCAGGTCTCCCATCGATACCAGCTCACAGGCCCACATCTCCGCGTTTCCTTGCCATTCATTCCACATTTACACATAGATACAACATGGAACAGGGAGGTGAAAGATGAAATATTACTCATTCTCTATTTTATAAGACTAATCTCCTTTGTATTTTATCATTACCATGCACGTCTTGCTTCAGACTTCTTAAAACTACAGCTTTCAAATACAAAGTATAGCTTCACAAAATTATATAACGTGGGGAATACTGAAATTATAGCTTCACAAAATTCTATATCACAGGGAATAGTGAAATTATGAGTTCCCGCCAGCTGGTACAGATTTGGAAGAAGTCCCTGCAGAACACAGGGGGCTGGAGAAACACAGCGTGCAGTGTGGTTTACCGAGAGGTTAGGGAAACAGCACCCCCGCCTTCAACAAATGAAACGATCTCTGAGTTCATAACATGATCTGTAAAATTTTGCACGTGACAATTTGGAAGCGCACGCCTCAGTCTGCTCAATCTAACGCAGCATCGGGCCAAGACTAAGTAGTCAGCCCCAAATCGCATGGAGACGGGAGCCGAGGTCTAGAAATCCCGCATCAGCACAGCCCTGTTTTACAGAATCACAGAATGGACTGGGTTGGAAAAGCCCTCAGAGATCATCCAGTCCAACCCTTGGTCCAACTCCAGCCCATTGACTAGATCATGGCACTGAGTGCCATGTCCAATCTCAGTTTACAAACCTGCAGGGCCAGTGAGTCCAGCACCTCCCTGGGCAGCCATTCCAATGCCTGACCACTCTCTCTGCACAGAATTGCTTTCTAATCTCCAGCCTCAATTTCCCCTGGCAGAGTTGAAGCCCATGGCCCCTTGTCCTATTGCTGATGCCTGGGAGAAGAGCCCAATCCCCACCTGGCTAGAACTGCCCTTCAGGTAGTTGTAGAGAGTGCTGAGCTCAGCTCTGAGCCTCCTCTTCTCCAGACTGAACAAGCCCAGCTCCCTCAGCCTCTCCCCATAGGGCTTGTGTTCAAGTCCCTTCCCCAGTCTTGTTGCTCTTCTCTGGACCCACTCCAGCGGGTCTCCTTGGGTCACAGTAAATGAAAAAAACATCTTGTGCATGTGGTCCCAAACCTCCTTGCATGCTCTGTCGTCCTCAAACTGGGACAGTGCACACAGCCAGAGGTCCCCTGGAAAACTCTCCTAAGGTCCCAGTCATCTCCTTTACATTGTGTTGCCTGTTGGTCTTGCTGTAACAACACACATCTGTCATCCCTGCTCTCAAAACCCAACAAGCTGCAAGGAATCAAGAATTGCATCATAAGATGAATCTCATGATCTGTTTCTTCCAAAGACAAAACCAATAATAATATGGGAGAAAAAATTCTGGTGGACTGAGTAACCTGCATATTTTTGAAAGATTTGATACTGACATATAAGAGCAGCTCACAAACAGGAATATCCAAGTCCAGCAGAGCTAATATTCTAGTTATTCAACAAAAGACCTTGATTCAAACTAGCAGACATACAATCCCCTTCCATCAGCAGACAAAGAAAACAACCTGGGTAGGGCAATTGTAGCTGCCTTACGAGTGATAGAAACAGCACTGAGTCTTCTTGAGCATTATACATCATCCTGCAATAGTAAAACCAGCGCTTAATGCTCCTGTCTCTATAGGGGAACACTCAGATGGGTCAAAAGCAAAAAAAAAGGCAATCCCAATTTCAAACCGCAACAGTTTAGTGGGGAATTTGCTCTCAATTTGGTTTTAGAGTAACATAAATCCATACATTATTGTTCAAAGAAGGAAAAATAAAGAAGAAACACCCAGCCTTTTGCTGTCACACACACAAAAGCAGCTGTTGTGCAGGAGCGGAGCAGCCGGTCAAGTGACGGCACCTCTGTCCTCTGTCCCCTCCGGTCACAGCGGCACATTCTGCTGACACCGAGGGGATGGAGGACAGACACACGCACAAACAAAGCCAAATGACAGCAGCTCTTGCCTTCCTTAAAAAAAAAGCCAAACACGCACACCTTTGGAGTTTGCCAAAACAGACAATGTTGCACAGACCTTTCTGCTTTCAAGGTCCTAAAAGCATTTTACAAAGACAGTAATAAAAAAAACGGGGGGGGGACTACATCAAATTTAGAGTGGCTTTTCGACTTTCAGGAACAAACGTTCAAGGGGAATAAAGATCCTATCCTATTATGATTTTTTTTTTAATCAAATTACACCGAATCCTGCTGCTTTACAAGCATGAATTTCCAAAGGGTCCCTAACGCGGCCTTTTCTTAATGCACCAAAACTGGCACGACGAGCCCCTGTAAAAGCCCCACTGAGCGAGCCCCAGCTGCAAGAAACCTCTAATAAAAGTGTCTCAAGCATTTCGCTTTACAGCGCCACTGTGAGCCACCGCATTAAAACCAGGCTTTGGCTCGGAGTCAGCTTTATTAGATCTGCTTGACTTCAAGTTGCAGGTGAGGCCCCGAAAGCCGGAGCGTTACGGCTTCATTGATACGCACTCGTACGTTCTGCTGCTTGAGGGGTCGCCGGGAGGTGCAAAGCTCTTAATAAACAATGAACAGAATTATTTCCAAATCTACACTATGTAGAAACTCCAGCGACGATCAATGACAACACCTTACAGGGTCCTTTATAGGTTTCGAGTCCCCGATTCAATTTTGTCTTTAGTTTTCCTATTATCTTTTTACTACGGCTCTCAACAAAGAAACTTTGGTTTCCCCTGAGTTCCACACAGGAACAGTTTTATATCTTAGAGTTCAGCAAGTAATAATGCTCCAAAGGACTTCAAAGGCTTTTGCTGACACAGGTTTTGCCTTTGGGGGATTTTTTTTACCCCAAGAAAGAGAAAAAACCCAATAAATAACCCCACCTCTTCCATCAAATCCTAAATTTCTTCTAATCCTGTCTAAATCAACTGGCTCAAATCCTCCTGGAGGTTTATTCATCTCACTCCATCTGATAAACCGTCTTTGTTTCATGAGGTTTATTTTCTTCCCTAGTCACACAAAGACATATTGAAGGTTCATTCGCTGAAGCCAGGAGCCTCAATTCAAAATATCTGGACTGTCAATTCAGTACAATACGCAGCACCAAATAGTATTTAATCCGAAGCTATTCAGATGCACATTTACCAGGTGGAAGCCGCTCATCTTTTCAATTTATAGCCATAATGTTATTTTAGGTCTCATGCTGAGCCCAGGATATCCTGATCCACCCGTTGCTCTGCTCTCTCTCTATGAGGAGGATGGATGATTAATTTTACCCATACACAACCTCGATGCGAATGTATGCTTAAAAAACACATTCGATTTTCTATTTTTAAAAGTATAAATACTAAAAGTTTGACAATGCCAGAAGCTCTAGAGGAAAACATCTGAAATTCTTGATCTATGCAAGACAATTAATTCTTAAATTCCTAGAAACAGGCTCCCTTGTCCTAGATACATACACAAGTGTTGTGTTGGTAAACACTTCTAAACCATCTCTCAGATGAAAACGTGAACAGTTCAAGGCAATTTCCCACTGATTTGTTCAGAAATAAAACTGCCTTAGCATTGCTGAGATTCAGTACATACAGTCAGGAGATTCAGTATCACAGGATCCCAGAATGTCAGGGATTGGAAGGGACCTGGAAAGCTCATCCAGTGCAATCCCCCCATGGAGCAGGAACACCCAGATGAGGTTACACAGGAAGGTGTCCAGGCGGGTTGGAATGTCTGCACAGAAGGAGACTCCACAACCCCCCTGGGCAGCCTGGGCCAGGCTCTGACACCCTCACCACGAACAAGTTTCTTCTCATATTTAAGTGGAACCTCCTGTGTTCCAGTTTGTACCCATTGCCCCTTGTCCTATCATTGGTTGCCTGGCTCCATCCTCCTGACACTCACCCTTTATATATCTGTAAACATTAATGAGGTCACCCCTCAGTGTCCTCTTGTCCAGCTCCAGAGCCCCAGCTCCCTCAGCCTTTCCTCACACGGGAGATGCTCCACTCCCTGCAGCATCTTGGTGGCTGCGCTGGACTCTCTCCAGCAGTTCCCTGTCCTGCTGGAACTGAGGGGCCACAACTGGACACAAGATTCCAGGTGCGGTCTCCCCAGGGCAGAGCAGAGGGGCAGCAGAACCTCTCTGACCTACTGACCACCCCCTTCTAACCCACCCCAGGTACCACTGGCTGCCTGGCCCTTACAAGGGCCCAGTGCTGGCTCATGGTCACCCTGCTGTCCCCAGGACCCCCAGGTCCCTTTCCCCTACGCTGCTCTCTAATAGGTCATTCCCCAACTTACACTGGAACCTGGGGTTGTTCCTGCCCAGATGCAAGACTCTACACTTTCCCCTTGTTATATTTCATTAAATACTGTCGAGAAGTATTTTGCACCACAAAACGCAATATCTGCAGCTTCTGGTATTTACTAGTAAGCAGTGACAACTGTATATGGAGAAGTTCATAGATAAGACACATCACCTTATCACAAAGCTGAGGGTCTAAAGGCCAGTTAATTGTACATATCTGCAGGATCAGCCCCAAATAACGCAAGAAGCCCTGATGCGTTTCAATCTCTCACACTTGTGGTGTCCCAAGCGATTGTTTTTCTTTTCCCTCTCCATCACAATGAGGAAGGAGAGACTGTTCTCAAATCTGCTCATCATAGATAGTTTGTGCTTTATAGTACTAATTTCAAAAAATCAAAGCAAAGCTGAGGGTGGGGGGAAATATCAGGGTGAAATTAAAGTTCTCCAGGGCAGCCTGTGGTGTGATTAAATCTCAAAGAGGCTCCACAGTCAGGCTACTTTACTATTATTTGGTTACCAATTTGGCATAAAGCGCTAAGCAAACAGGTTTTCTCCAAAGGCACTCCTATGGTTCACGATGCCAATTCCACTAACGGGCCCAATTTCACTAAAATCCCAAGGCACCTTAATAAAAAACCCTTTCTACGACATCACCATAAAGCAGCAGGGCTTTCCACTTAACAGAGGAGGCTTCCCCTCCAAAAAAACACAAAATCACCAAGAGAAAAATGAAAATGGTACTTATTTTTATTGCTTTGCTTTTTATTTGAACACTTAAAAGAGAAGCCAGTTGCGCACTAAAAGCATTTGATATTCATCTTGTTCGGAAAGCCTTGTAAAACATCGGGCATTTGCTCGGCTACCTGTGAGCTGCCATGTAGAACCAACTGACTCGCTCTGGGGAGGTGAATAAGAAACATGGACAATTTTCTGAGTGTTAAGCACATCTTATAAGAACAATTACGAGTTAAAAAGCAAAGTGAGCGAGAGAGAAATGAAGTGCAGCCCAAGCACAGAGAAAAGAGAGCAGCCCTTCATCAGTTCTTGTTCCTAAAAAGTATTAGCAAGTGAACGATTTAAGCAATAACCATCTGTAGCTATTTAACACAATAACTTGCTCATACTGGACATAAAAAGCCCAATTTCTGTTCAATGCATGTGCCACTTGGTGTCTCATTTACTATCCACAAAGCTACACGCTGTGACTTTTCAATTTTTACATGTGATTGGGTTTTTTTGCTCTGACAAACAGTCCACGGCGTGATCCGAGTGTAACACAAAGAATGGGTTTGGTTGGATTTTTGTGAAGTCACAAGATGTCCTTTATATGTAAGAATTCAATGAACATCAGCCCAAAACACTAAATAGTGGCCACGGGAGAATATTCTCAATATTCCACTGTATTTCACAGGGTAATCAGCACTTGCCCATTAAGTTTGCTTTACAGATTCCTTCAGAGAGGATGTTAATCATTCAATGTGTGAAGAAAGGACACAAAGAGGCTAAATAGTGTGGGCTGAACCCTCCTAAGTGTAGCCAGGTGTGTGTGAGTGTCTAAGTTAGTAAAGCTACCTAAAGGGACAGGCAGTTTACAGCTACACGTAAATTACACACCATGTTTTTCACACTGGTGAAAGCATTATCTTAAACTATCACCAAAGAAAAATATAAACCCTTTGCAGGGGGGAGGAGGAAATCAGTGTCATTTAAGAATTTGCCCTCACATGAAATTACCACAGGCAACTTCTAAGGTTCAAGTCACACACTGAAAAGTGAGGGGGAACAGCTTTGTTTCCACGCCTTTAACTCCACAGAGTACCATGTTCTAAATACTGCAGCAAGATGCTCGCTTGTTCCTAAATACATTCACTTGAATCAAAAAAATATTTGCAAGTAGTTATTTTAAATTTGACAGCTTCACTTTTGTCCAAGCCACAAATGTTTTATTCAACTCTACTCAACTGCAAGCTATAAATCCAGCTCATTTATTATTATTTTTTCAATATTCAGCTTTGGAAGTATTTCCAATAAGTAAAAGCACAATCAGCTGAACTACGACACATCTTCTCTGCATCAAGGTGCCTGTTTCTTGACTATTTCTGCCAATTCTACATCGTATCAGAGATGCAAAGTGTCGGCAGCACTGACCTGAGCACACCTTCCCAATTCAGCCTTGCCCAGGTACTGGAATATCTTCAGTGCCAGTTCATAAGGCAGCTGGATATCAAAGAAAGGAACCTCATTTATTTCATTCTGAAAAGAAAAAGGAGAAAAGCATTTGTTAGGCTTCTTCAACACGCAGCTAGATAGTGGCAAAAGTTCCCATAGTACAAAGAAAGGATGTTGTATCTTCGGTGCCATCTCGTTTCCATCAAAATGAACAAGTAATTCTGTCTCTCCATCCCATAACTGCATAACATCAGACAGACCACAGTGGTGTGAAGGTACCCGAGCTGCTCTTTGTTTTCTCTGAGCCATGTCGGGTAAAGAATTTTAAATGACCAAGCGGAGCTTAAAGCAAATCAAGAACTATAAGACTTATCCATAGTCAGATGGCAGAGGAAGACAAGACACAGGTTCTAGTAAGAAAAATCCATCTAAAGTTTCAGCATCAGAAAGACCAAAACCTCATCACTTTGAAGACATACACTCATTATTAATTTCACTTTCAAATGCAGATGAAGAAAAATAAACAAATGTTTTATATAAAGCTGAATGAGGATGTTGTTACAGTTTGTTTGTCTTTAATTAGCAACATATAAATGTCTTTTTAAGATTAAATGTGCTGAAAGAATTGCTACTTCAACTGATTAAGTACCCCCAAAAAATTAAAACCAGCAAATCCATCACTTTAATCTAACAGCTAAATGCACACATACATTTTTATCTAGATGCTTTTCTGTTTAACTACATAATTATTAAATCTTCTTCCTGCAGTTATCAAGATTTGTCTTCTCCCTCATTTCTGTTCTAAATCATTATAATATATAAGAGAGTGCAAAAATCAGCTCATTCTGACCATTTCTATGCCACCTATTCCGAAGTTTTGCTCTGGAGTGTTTTTCCCTGGTTTCCATACCAAACACCTGATCATCCCCATCAGTCCTCACACACAAACCCAGCTGCTCAGTTGAAACCGGTGTCCACTGTTTGCCCTCAGGAAACCAGGCAGATCCCAAATCAGGATCATCCCCTGCCTCTTGGCACCTTTATTTCTTTGCAGGTCTCTTCTACAGCTACCCCTGTCTCATTTAAACCTGGATGTGCCAATGAAGCTGCAAAAACAGGCAAGGCTGGATTTATTTGAAGCACAGTTACACAGGGAAACCATTGGATAGTACAGTTGCGTGAAAATTTTTAAAGCAAAAGGCATTCTATGCTAGGTAAATGCTTAGAAAGCAGAAATATGGGCAATTTTCCTATTAGGCCTTTTTAGGAAGGCAGCACTAATCTACAAACATTAGAACCTTGCGCTTGTTCTAAAGTTACTTAAGCCAGACCTGCAGTCAACATCCCTGCTCCCCTCCCTCCTCGTTTGCAGTTTTCCAGCACAAACGGCTCCTTTTCCCCCTGCACAAGGATCACCGGCTCCGCTCCCTGCTGTGGATTTGCTTTCACGCGCTTCAAATTGCATCTGTTTCCAAAGGGGAGACCAAAGACAAACATAACAGGAGCTCTGAGAGCACATCGCGGCCACACGCAGGCAGAGCCCGAGCTGGCCAGATGAGAACACGCTCGGATCCAGGAGCTGCAGAACCATTTCAGAGCGACGCGCTGCCCAAACAAATAAGATGAGCCATTCGGCAAGGCTAATTAGCTCCGGGCTTATGAGCTCAGGCACAGCACCACTACGAATATATCGCGTCCAAATCGGAGCTGACTTGTGTCCAACCAGCAGAACCTGCTCTGTCTGCAAAAAGTTATCACTGGAAGGACAGGCTGCTTATGGATAGATACAGACACAACAGTCAAGACTGACAGCGCTCTCGTGAAAAAAAATGAGGAAAAAAGAGAACAAACAACTACATATATATATTTTTTTTAACCAGCCTGCTAAGAGTAAAGAGTAAACTAAATAGTAAGAGTAAACTAACCTGCTAAGAGTCAAACTGTAAGCACAAGCCCGTGACAAAGCACAAGCAACATCTCACACTGATTCCACCCTAATGTAATCTTAACACTCGAGACAGACCAAGGTCTTCCCTTCGTACACCCCCAAAGTTCCCGCAGTTTGTCTGTAGCCCATTGCTCACCCCCGCAAACCAAGTGGTGACGTTAACTCAGCACCAGCCTGGAATGAATCCAAAACTCAAATACCACCATCCCCTCCGAGACTGATTGGGGCTCCCGTGTGCTAATGGAGCACTAATTCTGTAAATGGATTAATTTGTGCCTTGCAGACAGAAATTTAATCTGTTCCTTTTAATTTTTTTTTTAAGCAAAGAGTAATTAGTTGCGGTTAGGTTAGTGAAAAGCAAGAAAATGGGTTTCCCCCCTAGTTTTCCTACACTGTAAATAAAATCTCTATCACATTCAGAGGATTTACCAAAATAACTTTTATCTGGTTCAGAACTGTATTTAAGACTATTTCCAAATTAACTCCTTTATTTAAAGAATTAAGACTTGTTTTCTTACTGCGCTGCTGTGGCACAAGGCAGGATGTCATTAATTACCTTAATGCACCGAATGGCCTGAATAAACAACAAAATATTTAAGAGAAAAAAAAATATCATGAGAAGAAAAGATTTTGAAGAGTTAAAACCTTGCCAGATGAAACATATTCAGAAGCTGAGGCTACAAACAAGCTCATGGAACCCAGAACTCGCCCCATCCCGGGGCTGAGGCACAAACGGGCCCTTCACAGGATCCCAGAATGTCAGGGGTTGGAAAGGACCTGGAAAGCTCATCCAGTGCAATCCCCCCATGGAGCAGGAACACCCAGATGAGGTTACACAGGAAGGTGTCCAGGCGGGTTGGAATGTCTGCACAGAAGGAGACTCCACAACCCCCTGGGCAGCCTGGGCCAGGCTCTGACACCCTCACCCCCAACAAGTTTCTTCTCATATTTAAGTGGAGCCTCCTGTGTTCCAGTTTGCACCCATTGCCCCTTGTCCTGTCACTGGTTGTCACCGAGAACAGCCTGGCTCCATCCTCCTGACACTCCCCCTTTATATATTTATAAACATTACCGAGGTCACCGCTCCGCTCCCCCCAGAGCGGCCCCACCGCCCCCCGGCTCCAAACCCACAAACCCCCCGGCTCCCCCGGCACCGACCGCAGCGCCGCCAGCCCTACCAGGTCCCGGATGAGCTGCCCCAACAGGTCGTCGCCGTCGCCGCCTCCGTCCCCCGCGGGCTGCGCGGCGGGGCGGGCGGGGCCCGGGCTGCGCGGGGCCGGGCCGGGCGGGCCGCCGCCGTCCAGCAGCCCGCGGGCCAGCGCCAGGTAGCCCGGCTCGGGCGGCTCCGCGCTGCGGCGGCTCTCGGGCTCCGCCGGGGGCTCCGCCGCCGCCTCCCGCCGCCGCCGCTTGGCGCCCCCCGCCAGCTCCTCCCGCCATTGGCGGCGGAACAGCTCCAGCTCCGCCGAGCCCTCGGCCATGGCGGCGGGGCCGGGCCCGGCCCAGCCTCCCGCGGGCCCGGCACGGAAACCGGCCCCCGCTCCCGCGCGTTCCGCCGCACGAAGGTTCCTACGGGCTCCGGGCCCGGCTGACAGGGGCCGCCGGCCGCCATTTTGTGGGCCTGGGATGGGTGTGAGCGCGGGGGCTGCCCGCGGACGTCGGGCACACGAGGGAGCGGTGGAGGCCAAGGGAGCTGCCGGAGGCCAGGGGGCCACAGCCCGGCCTGGGAGAGCCGCTGGTGCTGAGGGCCGGACTGAGGGCAGAGTCCCGGCGGGAAGCCCTCAGCTGCCTCCCAGCCACGGCCAGGCTGTGAGGCCCCACAGGGGAAGTGCGCTCCCAGAAAAGCAGAGGAGTCACCACTGAGGGGGCTGTTGCCCACAGAGGAGGCGCAGAGACACGTTGTTCTCCCATCGGACGACAGGCCCCAGTCAGCCCATTTCCTCCACCTGTCTCGTTGGCCAGGTGTGAACCGGAGCCCGCGGGCAGGGCCGGTCCTGCCTCGCACCACGGCCACCGGTCCTGCCCCGACCACGGCCACCGGTCCTGCCCCGACCACGGCCATCGGTCCTGCCCCTCACCACGGCCATCGGTCCTGCCCCGCACCAGCCACCGGTCCTGCCCCGCACCAGCCACCGGTCCTGCCCCGCACCACGGCCACCGGTCCTGTCCTGCACCAGCCACCGGTCCTGCCCCGCACCACGGCCACCGGTCCTGCCCCGCACCACGGCCACCGCGCCTCCCTGAGCCGCAACCGCCACCCTGCAGCCGCCACAGCCCCGGAGCTGCTGCTTTCGTGGCGCTTTGGGAACGAAATAACATTTGCTCCTCAGCCCTGCAACGTCAACACACCTTGTTGCTTAAAATCTGCATTTCAAATGACAGCGAAACCCAAGCGCCAAAACACAGCTGTGGAGCTGCTGCTGCTTCAGCCGGTCCAGCTGCTCAGTGGAAAAGCTGCGAGTGTTTAAGTCTTCAGCACAACTTCTGTGAAGCACTTGGGGAAATAAAACAGGTAAGCGATACTTGTCCATGCAAATCAAACAGCTGGGCACTGGTCACCATGATAAAATCTGTGGCCTTGCTCTCAGCAGCTCGTGCCAAAGCGCCTCCACCCTCACACCCGCCTCCAACCGATGCCATTCAGCATCATCAGAGACTACTTGCTGGTTTTTCTCCTTTGCAGCTTGTTGCTGCTCATGCAGGTTACAGAACCCAAATTCATGAGCAGGCATTTTGGATTCTAGGAAAAACACGAACTGCCTCATTTTGAGGAGGGTTTCCTGCATGTAGAAACCCCACATAAGGTTTGTTTTCCCTGCAAAACAACCATGTGAACTTGCAGGATCTCCCTGGGCTGCGGTGAGGGGCTGCAGAGCAGGAGCTTTCCCTGTGTGGGGACGCAGGGCTGCTCTGGGGATGGCACGCGGGCTGCGAAGGTGCTGAGCCCCAGGAGGGCCTCCTTGGAGCCCTTTGCAATATCAGCGTGACCTGCTAAGAAGGTGGCAGCAGCCTCCCTGCCCAGGTGGAAAAGAAATGAACCACTTTGGGGTGATTCCTGCCCCACAGGGAGCCCCTGCTGCCACCCCAGGGCTGGATATGTGATGGGGAGATCTGCCTGGGGGTCCCAGCCCAGCTCCTGCGCCGTGACGGCTGGGGGGGCTCTGCATCCCCCTGGGTGGGTATGCGGGGGGTGTGCAGTCCTGCCTTGGCCACTCAAAATGTGATCAGAATCGGTAATGCTTTGGGTGATGAAATCCCCTCGAGCTCTGTGTAATCCCCTCACTGCCCTCTGCATCTCCACACTGTCGCCTGCATCCCACACTGTCCCCTCCATTCTGCACTGTCACCTGCATCCCCACACTGTCGCCTCCATCGCATGTTGTCCCCTGCGTCCCCACACTGTCCCCTGCATCCCCACATGGTCCCATCCATCCCATATTGTCCCTTGTATCTCCACACTGTCCCCTCCATCCCACACTATCACCTGCATCCCCACACAGTGCCCTCCATCCTGTGTTGTCACCTGCATCCCCATGTTGTCACCTGCATCCCCACACAGTCCCCTCCATCCCATGTTGTCCCCTGCGTCCCCACACTGTCCCATGCATCCCACACTGTCACCTGTGTCCCACACCATCACCTGTATCCCCAGCCGGTCCCCTCCATCCCACACTGTCACCTGTGTCCCCACATGGTCCCTCCCATCCCATATTGTCCCTTGTATCTCCACACTGTCCCCTCCATCCCACACTGTCACCTGCATCCCCACACAGTGCCCTCCATCCTGTGTTGTCACCTGCATCCCCATGTTGTCACCTGCATCCCCACACAGTCCCCTCCATCCCATGTTGTCACCTGCATCCCCACACTGTCACCTGCATCCCCACACAGTCCCCTCCATCCCGTGTTGTCACCTGCATCCCCACACTGTCTCCTGCATCCCCACACGGTCCCCTCCATCCCATGTTGTCACCTACATCCCCATACGGTCCCCTGCATCCCCACACAGTCCCCTCCATCTCATGTTGTCCCCTGCATCCCCACACTGTCCCCTGCATCCCCACACAGTGCCCTCTATCCTGTGTTGTCACCTGCATCCCCACACGGTCACCTGCATCCCCACACTGTCCCCTGCATCCCCACACTGTCCCATGCATCCCACACTGTCACCTGTGTCCCACACCATCACCTGTATCCCCAGCCGGTCCCCTCCATCCCACACTGTCACCTGTGTCCCCACATGGTCCCTCCCATCCCATATTGTCCCTTGTATCTCCACACTGTCCCCTCCATCCCACACTGTCACCTGCATCCCCACACAGTCCCCTCCATCCCGTGTTGTCACCTGCATCCCCACACGGTCCCCTCCATCCCATGTTGTCACCTACATCCCCACACGGTCCCCTGCATCCCCACACAGTCCCCTCCATCCCATGTTGTCACCTGCATCCCCACACAGTCCCCTCCATCCCATGTTGTCATCTGGATCCCCACACAGTCCCCTCCATCCCATGTTGTCACCTGCATCCCCACACGGTCCCTCCATGCCTGCGCTGTCCTGTCAAACTCCCACACCATCCCTAGATAACTAATGTCCCACGACACAAACCTTCTGTTCCCCACAAGTCCCCCCATCCCCCGCTTTCCCTCGGATCCCCCACTGTCCCCCCCATCCACACACCGTCCCCGCGCCGCAAACTCCCCCCACCCTTCGCCGCCCCCCCGCTCCCCGCGGCCGAGCGCCGCCCCGCGGGGGATGATGTAACCCCCCCGGCCCCCGCCCGCCGCCGCCCCGGCCCGCCCGCCCGCCCGCACACGCCGCGGCACTCGGCGGCGAGCGGCGGCGCAGCCATGTGCCCCTGCGCGCTGCACGGCGGCCCCCCCGCGCCCTGCCCCTGCAGCCCCGGCCGCGCCGCACGGCCCTCGGCCGCCGCCCGCCTGGTCGCCGCCCGCCTGCGCCGCCTGGGCGATGAGCTGGAGCAGCGGGCGGCGCGGCGCAAGGCGCGGGGCCGGGGCCACGGGGCCGCCCGCCGCTTGGCCGCCGTGGTGTGCCTGCTGTGCGCCCTGCCGCCCGCGGCCGCGCTGGCCTGGCTGATCCGCAGGAGGAGCCTCTAGGAGAGACGGGCGCTGGCCGGAGCGGGGAGCAGGCGGGACGCGCAACAGGTCGGCACCGCGCCGGGGGACGGGGACGGGGGGAGGCGGCGGCGGGGCGGCCGTGAGGGCACGGAACGGAGCGGTACGGTGTGGAACGGAGCGGCAGCGCCCGGTACCGCCCGGTGCGGCACCGCAGGGCAGGGGTCGGTACAGCCCGATACGCCGCGGGTCGGCATGGGGCGGTCCGGCCCGGCAGGGTACGGCCCGGGTCCGGCTCGGTGCGGCCCGGGGACCCGGCTGTGTCCAGCCCAGGGAGCAGGGACGCGGCTCGGTCCGGCGGGGCCGGCTGCGGGGCTGGCCCGGCGCAGCGCGCTGTCCGCGGTACTCGCGGGGCTGTGGCGGCTGATCGCGGGCTGCGGGTACCGGCGGTACAGGCAGCGGCTGCCAGATCGCACCTCTTCTCTCTCCTCTCATCAATGTCCCCTGTCCCAGGACTCCCCAAACACCCCCCTTCCCCTTCCCCAAACTTTCATGGCTTCCAGCCTGGGACCTCCCCTCCACCCAGGTGATCTGTGCTCTCACAGGGCACTTTCAGCCCTGTGCCCACCTGGGTGAGCCTGTGGCCCCAGTGGCAGCAGCACAGGGCAGCTCAGGGGGATTGGAGCAGGTCCTGTGTCAGCTGGACTGCCAGACCGTGGGGACAGAGGACGCTCACAGCCTCCTGGCCCGGCCACACACCTGTGCCGGCCAAGCCTCCAGCCCTCTTGTGAGCGGAGGAACTTCTGTGTCCTGCCTGGTGGCCTTTAGACCCGTGGGTGCTGCAGGGCCCCCATCGTTGTGGTCCCTAGGTGGTGGGATGTCCCCACAGGACCATCCAGTGGGACAGTCTTGGACTTTGGCTGGCTGTGCCTGGCTCTGTGTTTCGGATAATGTGCTTTCCCTAAGCTGGGTCCCAAGCCACCAGCCGTGGAAAAGCATCCAAGCCCAGTTACTGCTGGTTCCTAGAGCCCCCAATGTGCTCCAGAGCCATCGAGCAAACCAACAGAAGGGAAATGGTTCTGTAACTTTTGTTGTCATCCTGGTGACAGCTCCTGGGCTGGGAGTGACAGGTCTGCGCCCTCAGCCCTGCAGCACTCGGATACTGAGCATACCTGGGGTCACCTCAGGGATTTTGGGATGTGGGTTTCTCCCCACAAACATGAGGAGCAAGGGCTTCTATTTTGGGTGCTTTAAATTACGTTTTTGTCCCCCAATGTCTGTCTGTGTTCAGGAAGGACCTTAAGTGCATGTCTAACTTTCAGTGTGCGCTCACATCCCACCACCTTGGTTAGGGTCTTGACAAGAGCTTAAAATCAGTTGAAAAATGCCACCAACTGGGCTGACCTTGTGCAGCTTTCAGCTTAACTGGGCTGTTTGCAGCTCTTGGGCCAGATCTTGGCTGTTGGAAGTCAGGTCTTGTATTGCAAAATGTCTTGCTTGCTTTTTAGGTGCATGAAATACAATTAGATATATATGTATGGTGTGGGGAAAAGTATGGGGTTTGAGCGAGTTTAAAAGTAGGGTTTTCCAGCAGGTATGTGTGTTTGCACTGTATGTGTGTGTATGTACATGCGCCGGTATATGGGGGGGCATTGTTGTCATCTGTCTGAGCCACGACTGCTGCGACTGTCAGCAGGTTCAGCTGCTTACCTTTGGAAAGCTTTCTTTGTGCTGAATCAAAGCCTCAGTTTCTATAAAATCATCAGCACAGAGGTATGAGGCTCCAGGATGGAGAGTGTTCGTGGTGTGGGGCCGTGGTTAGAGACGTGAGGCTGTGGTCAGGAGCAGAGCTTAGAGATCTTTCCCTTCCCCTCAGTTTGTGGCAAGTTCGGTTCCAGTGTTTGGAAGCAAACCCACTTGTCTGCCTTGCTTGCCTGCTCAAGAAGTTGAAATCCACATGGGACTGCAGTGATCTCCCTTACAGAGTGTCTCAGGTGTCCTTTTCTTTCTAACAACCCCAGGGAATTTCCTCCCCTCTCAGTTGGGGACTTTGTCCCACATAGAGAAGGTGGCAGGTGAGAGGTGCTGGCAGAGGGAACCGGTTCGCTGGCCCCATGTGCACACACTCGGTCCAGACTCCCCGGTTGTCCCGCGAGGATAAGGCTGTTTGGATTTGTAGTTTTTGGGAAGGTTCACGTAGCTTTGGTTAGGCAGGTATTACTTTTTTTCCCAATCTCTTCTGCTGTTGACTCTGTGGAGGCCTCACCGCCTTCTGCCTTTCTGCACTTCAGACCCAACAATAACTGCCTTTGATAAAGACACTACAGAAAAGCAAAGCGTCATCCTCAACACAACCAGGGCGAACACAATCCTTCAAAGGCTGCCGCAGACAGGACGTGCTGAGCTTCCTCCACATGCCCTGGGGCTTCCCGGACACAAACACAAATGTAAGGGTCTGGAAAGAAGATCCTCGTGTGGGGTGTGAAGCAATTTCAGGGATACAGGGGCCAGATGTGGGAGAGTAATGAGCTGGGAACAGCCTCCTGGGTGCCCCATGCACAGCGGCCTGACCTGTCCGGCTCCTAAGGCACAAGTGACCAAGCTGCAGATGAGAATACAATGTAACCCCAGAGTCATTAAATATATCATCGACACCTCAGTTCCTGAGTTATTTTTGCCATTAAGAATCTTTTCTTTCTCACTAGTAGTTTGCTCACACCAGTTGAAGCATCTGATTATCTGGAGTGTCTCAGAGCCCAAGTGATAGCACAGTGAGCTGGGTTAGACTTAGAGGTGGGGTAAGACAGCAGTGTTTTATTAACTCAGCAGAGTATTTCTGAACAAAATAAATGTTTTTTCTGCCATCTTCAGGGACACTCTGCAGTGATTATAACATTGTTCTGCAACAAGGTGGGTAGTCCAGGCTCTGAGCACTTGTGATCTTGGGATTTCACAGAGCAGCTCGTAAGAGGAGAGTAATTTGTGCACTTAATAAATGGGTTGCAAAGTCAGCATTTGTCTTGTGGTGGTTGTAGAAGGGACAGAGAAGTTAAAGGCCAGTTCCAGCTTGGCTTACTACGCAAGTTCACCCTCTCCTTTTCTATGGGGTGATGGCGTTTTGCATTGGCGGCCGCGTGTGTACGCACCGTTTCTGAGGAAGAGGGTTGGTAGTTGTTCCCTCAGGTCCTTGTGGCCTCACACACCAGTGCAGCCGAGGGAGTAATCCCGTGCACCAGGGAACTTCTGCTCGCCCAGCCCCTGGCTGGTTCCACCGAAAGCAGCATTAGGGCCACTGCATGTGACCGACTTCTTGTTTCTGTGGATCGTGCTTGGGATTTGGGGATGAATGCTTTGCAAATGGCAGTTTTATAATGTATAATCTGACATCACCTTGAAATAGCCAGCCAGGGCATGAAGTATAGTTGTCACGTGCCAGTTTGGCATACAGTGTCACTCGTATTTCGCTCTATTAGTTCAGAAGTGGCAGTGTATTAAAATCAAACCCTGCTTGTCCCTGCCAGCTTCACCAGCCTGGTTCCGTGCCCACTGTGTTGCCAGTAATTCCCCCCGCTGTTTGCTGCGAGGTTCATGCAGAGCCACTCTGTCCAAAGTCTCTGTGCAGTTAATTATCTGTATTAAAATCAGGTTGATAAGATTTCTGGAGATGTCACGCTGAGCTGTGCAGGAGTGCAAAGCAAATGAAGGACCAGAGGCGGTGCAGCCAGCGCGGGACCGAGCGGAGGAGCTCAGGGTGAGCCGCGGGTGTGCGGGGGGACCAACACTCAGCCTGTTGCACCCCCTGTGCATCCCTGACACAAACAGGCGAGCGCTGGTGTTTATCCTCCCAGATAACGAAGGAAGAAGGAGGCTGCTCATCCTAGGGGCGAGCGTCCTGCTCAAAAACACCAAAGGTCCCTGCCACCCTTGCGCCAACTTCACAGTTAAATTGCACAAGGAAAAACCTTCAGTGTTAACTTGCATGATAAACAAGCAGCGGAGTTTTCAAAAATAAACAGCAGTCCCAAAATGCCTCTTTCTGCAGGGGGACTGTGGCCAAACCGGCCGCTTCTTTGGGGGAAGATTGGAGCCCCAACATGTTTCTTCACCCTCTCCGGGTTCCTCAGTCTAAGTCTAAGATCTAAATCTAAGTCTAAGTCTGTGCTAAGATCTCCCAGACACACCATTCTTTGGAGTTCTTTCCTAGTAGTTCTACTCTTCTCTTGCCTCTCAAACCCCCTTCTAATTGTTTTTTGGGCTTCCAAGTTACCCTTCCACCTCCCGCGGAGCCGCTAATGAAGTGTGAGCATACACGGATGCAGGCTGCTCGGGAATTTGTCGAGGCGCTTGCCCAGCCCTTGTTTTCTCATTAACCTGCTGCTGTGTGAGGAAGGAAGCGAGCGTGCCTCGTTTTGTCCCTGCCGCGAGCTTTCCCTCGGCAATCCAAGCCCTTGGATAGGTTTCTTTTCTTTAAATATATCAATAACTGTTATTTTATTAGGAGTGCAACACGTGCCAACCGAATTGCCTGTGTAACCCATTTAAATCAAGAAGTCACAGGCTGACACATTAGCTGTGAGCAGCACCGCTTTAGGGGACATGCGCTCAGATTCTCCGACGGCTTTATGCCCGTGGTACCCAAGCACGGCTTTGCGTCCCGTCTCTGAATAAAGATTAGTCACAGAAATGCTGAGATGAGACTAAGGACCCCCTACCTGAGTCATTTCATGCTCGTCCTACTCAGCATCCCAGAGAAGAGCGGCTTTTTTCCCTGGTAAACACGGGCTTAGCAGGCTGTGTGGTAAAACCGTAGGATTTAAGGCTGCGGAGTTCAAAGTAATTGCAAAGACGAGACGCCCGTATCTATTAAAAGCGACGAGATGTGTCGAGCCTGGCTCAGATGGTTTCGCAAATATCAGCCAATGTGATTTGTTGTCTCCCAACCTTATTGCTTAATAGGTGCAGTGAATAAGAGCAATTTTCTGAGCAGAAGCTGCATCTCCCGAAACAACCAGGAAGAGGGGGATATGTCACCAAAGGGAATGTTGCTTCCCATGAGAAATTTCAAAGCAAGTGATTTTTGTTCCTTTAGCACTTGCATGTTTTCATAAGACACCGCATTTTTTATATAGGAACTCAGCTAGAGTTCTTCTTGTTTCTTTAATAATAAAAAACTTTAATAATAATGGACCATCCCCCACAAAAGTTGCAGCGTTATAAGAATGACATGTAAAATAAATGATGTTTCAGCAGCTCTACGGAGGGGTTATGCTGGCACTCTGATTTACTATCAACCCCAGTATTACAAATGGGATGTTGTTTGGTTTTCCTCAGCCTTTTTCAGCCTCAAAGTACCACATTTTGATCTATCTGCCGAGTGCCTATTGTGGGAAATTTGGAGGAACTCCACCGAAGTCAACTGGGTTGCCCTGGATTTACAGCGCTGTAAATGAGATCAGAATTTGGCTCCAACTATATTCCATTAATGAGTCAGATACTGGCAATGCAGCCAATATGCACCCAGAAATGGCTTTAACACAGCTTAGGATATTCAAAATCGCTTTATTGCGAGATGGGCTGAAGGCCAGGGTTCTGGGCTTCTCTTTTATTCTTTCCATGAAACTCACCTTTATGCAGAAAGCCAGCGCGGGGCTGATGCAAAACTTAAGAGCCATTTAAGCCCTTAGAATAGGGCTTGTGAGATGCATAAACGCTACACTTTGCCTGCCCCAGAGCAGATTTACGGCTCAGAGTTCAAGACGGTCTAGGATTTATCAACTTTTACAGGTTTCTAAAGATTTTCTGTACTTTAAGTGACGCAGAGTGGCAGTTTGTAAAATGTAACGCCAGCATGGATGATCTGTTGCAGGCCGTAGGTGGCACAGCAGGACAGGGGCTCGTAGCTGCCGTTTGGAAGTGCTGCTACGGGAGAAATAATAAATAAGGATTAGATGGTTTTGCTTTGGAGGAAATCCTTTCATCGACTCCTGAAGTCTTTATTTCAGCATAACCCGAGTGAATACCTCACCTCTTTGAGGGGAAGCAACCGCATCACGGGCTCTTCCTCCGCATCGCCAGCCCGGTTTCTCCGCACCACCTCAGGTCGTGCCCCGATTTCCCAGTGACAGGGTGAATTATGACGACCTTTCTGTAAATTCATCTTGTGTGAGAAATGCAGGTGCCCAAATCTCCTCCTGGTGCCGTTGTGCGTGTCTGGAGCGAGCCGTGGTGCTGGCTGTCTGTCTGTCCGTCCGCTCAGCGCTGGCCTAGACCCGAGTGTGCGGTTGTGCTGAGATCCCAGGGGGCCCAACGGGGACACGTTCCAACCTCTCTGCAAAAAACCCTCATAAAACACCTTTGGTGCTTCCCAAGAGTAGGGGGGTGTGAAAGTCTGTGCACGTGCACATGTGGAAGCTGTAGAAACTGTGTGGCTTAGCCTTGATCGCAGCAAGACAAATAAAATGGGCTTCTGTTCTAGCTGATCCATTCTGGCTCTAGTCCCTTGGGCTGTTTTCGCTGTTGCTTCAGATGCCCCAACACGAGAAAGCGAAACTGCGACTGGAGGGAAAGGGAGGTTCTGATTGCCGCGGCCGGCGCGCAGCAGCAGCTGGAGCAGCTGGCGCTCACTGCGATAACGCAGAGACGGTTCAGTCTTGTGAGGCTGAACCAGAGATGCTGGAGGTTACTCAGAATCCAGGATCCTGAGAACCTTCACGCTGCATAACCCGAGGGGCAGTGCGGGAGGAAGGGAACCCATCCCGGGCTTGCAGCAGAGCGGTGCCGATGGGAATCTGCCCCAGAGCTGTTTGCCGGCCCTAGTGATGCTCTGACTCCACAGCCCATGCAGTTGCACAGTCAGCTGCTCCCCCCTCCTTTCTCCCAGCCGGTGAAATCACCGGCAGGCGGCCGGCGGAGGTTTCTCCATGGAGGTTTTCACCAGATTGTCATTGTCCCAGTCTCGTCTGAAAGACGGGATCCACCCCAGCGAACGGCGCTAGAAATGTGGGAAATGGGAGTTTCAGAGCAGATGCCCCTTGGGCACCTCTCCTGCTAATTTGCACTTAGATGGGTGCCTTTCCCTGAGCACTTTATTAATTAAGGCTTGCAGCCCACCTCTGAGGCAAATAAGTTATTACTGCCCTCATTTTCCAGCAGCAACTGCAAGAAGTGGTTTGCCCGAGGCCACAAATCTAATCAGTGGCAGAACCAGGAATGAGTGAGCTCTGCCCGCCTCCTGTGGTACTCGGTGCACCCGTTGCCTACCTGCAACAAAGTTAACAGCTTCCCTAAAACTTCGCATTTTTGTTAACACGATGCGAATGAAGATGGAGCACCCAAAAGAACGGGCTTTGCAAAAGGAGAGCTCACCAGAAATCTGCCATAGCCCAGGGGTAAAGGCGCAATCTCATGTTGAACCACAAAACCATCCTCCCCATAAATTATACACCTCTTCTCGTCGGTAAATTTAGCAGGAGGGTTCAAGCATAAATTTAAAAGAAGCTTTTATTGTAAGCAATGCATCAATATAATTAAAACCAAACCCAATTCTTTTCCTTTCTTAGGCTGGAGAAAACCCTGTGCCCTTGGAGAAAATTGTTTCCCCTTTTCCTCCAGGGAATCCAGAGCCCGAGCAGCAGCTGTGAAGAGTGGAGAGAAAGAAAGAAGTGGAAGATGTTGGAAGTGCTTTGGGCAACATGAAGAAGGATTTGCACGGAAGGAGCTGTTCAAGGGCCCAGCAGCAAACCAGAGACACATACATGCTTATATATAGAAGAATGTAAACCCTCCTGTATGCATACGTTAAAACGTGCATGCCTTGTTGAGAACGTAAGCAACATTCCTTGTAGATGATGGTGGTCTGAGCATTCGTGCTCCTGCAGTCTGAGTCAAAAGATTAGTGATGTCCTCGCTGTGCCGTTAGCATTTTCTCCACTGCACCTTGTTTATGGCAACATAAACATTCCTTTCAATGCAGCAGGATGAAAAGTAATCTGTCCATCTGGAGTTAAGTAACGTATTGAGAGAACAAACTCGCTGCAAAATGGGCACGTCCCAGGCTGGGTGGTGGGGGAACAGGTGCTTGGCAGCTTGGACAACAGCCAGTTTGTGTGTGTATATATTAAGCGCTATAGCACCAGGTGAGAGAAGCTGTTCTTATGACTTTAGTTTGTCTGGTGCTACATTTAATATTTGTCTGGGGCTAAACCGCCTCTCTGTGGTGCTACAGTTTCCCCAAGAGGATGTTCTGAAACATGGGACAAGGAGAAATCTATTTTGGTTATTAATATTTATACACAAGATAGCAAAAAATAATACTTGTTGAGAAGGTGCTATTTTTTTTTTCTTTCTTTCAATCTCTGCATAAATTAAGACAAAACAAAGAATCTAACCCAGAGCTTTATAAAACTCCTTTTCTTTGGGGCAGTTTGTTAATTCTTGTGACGGTTGGGAGCTTGGGAAGCAGCATTCCCTGAGGCAGTAAACACACAGCAGGGCTTTTCGGCGCAGTGAGCGCGTCAGAGTGAGCTCGTGCTGCATGGCCTGCAGCCCCGGGGCTGCGTGTGCTGCTGCCCGCTGCTTTGAGATCCTGGGAACTGCATCTCCGATAATCAACAGACTATGGGATACCAGGAGAACTTGGCCTTACGAGTCAAAGGGCTTTTCTCAGTCTAGTACTGAGCACTTTTTGTTTTTTTCTTGCAGCCAAAACTTACCTGTCACATTCAGGACACCTTCCAGATGCTATTTACAGTAATTATTACACACATTGTTTGAGAAACATTTTTCCCAAGACATTTTTCCCAGCTTCAGATATTTGCACCTCCCATGGCAGGAGGGAATTCTCAAAGGCATAAGGGAATGTTAACAACCCAATTTCCCAAGGAAGTTTGGCTCCCCGTCTGTTAAAAATGCTTCCTAACCCTCGCCCAGCCAAGGAACGAGCCGAGGGGCCACCATGTCCAAGTGTTTTTCGCTACTGCAGAAGAAATGTTTCTAAGAAATCTAAAAGCTAAACTCTCCCTTTATCAAATATTCACCGATGTGTCTTGGCCCCCTGCGCACATATTTGTGGGTATTATTGATCCCAGTCAGTTCACAAACAGCAGAAAGGGCGATGCTGGAAGAGCAAATTGTTCCTAATGAATAACCTTGCTCTGCTTTATATGATGTGCAGTGGTGGGGGGGATCGTGTAGCTCAGTGTGTAGTTTGGCTGTGATAGAGTTTGGGTGGCCTCAGAACCACAGGGACCAATAAAACGTTTTCCTGCCAGTTTTGGCCCAATGCTCAGTAACACTCGGCATCCTGCCCTCAATCCTGGCTCGGTCTCCTGCTGAAATCAGTAAGAATTCTTCCAGAGGAGGAGCCGCCGCTGATTTCAGCAGGGTTGCAAGTGCTGGGTCAGTGACTGCTGGATCTGACATAGTCTTAAAAATACAACTTGCTGCAAATCACTCGAATGAGTGAAATTGTGTTTATGGGGTTGGACAAGTCCGATTTGAACAGAAAACAATTGATTGGGGAAGACTGGATGCGTCACTTTGCTACACGGGACACGCGGCCTGCAGGACCCCCCAGAACTGTCCCCCACCCTGTGTGTGTACCCACAACATGGGCTGGCTGGTCACACTTAGTGTGAGAGAGGGCTCTCCAAAATCCCTCACCTGTACCAGGTATTAGCTCCGGAGTTCTGGATGTTGAATCAACATCTCACTTGGAATCTGCGTTACAGAGAGAGCGGTCAGGCATTGGAATGGCTGCCCAGGGAGGTGCTGGACTCGCCGTCCCTGGAGGTTTTTAAAGTGAGGTTGGATGTGGCACTTAGTGCCATGATCTAGTCAAGGGACTGGAGTTGGACCAGGGTTGGACTCGATGATCTCTGAGGTCTTTTCCAACCCAGTCCATTCCGTGATTCTGTGATTCTGTTTTCCTTTGCATCTCCTGTGCGGTTTGCCCGGCCGTTGGTTCTGCCACGCCGGCTCTTTGCCTCTGAGCCTTTTTGTAGCGTTTTTCCCAAAGAGGCGGCTCCCCTGCAACAGCACAGCACAGCGAAAGGGAAGTTCTGTTCTTACTGTGGTATCCTCACCTTGGGAAAGCCCCTCAAATTGTCATCAACCTCAGCAGCAAAGTGATGGACCAGTCCCTCAGCCCTGCCCCTCCCTGGACAGGCCTCTCTGCAAAAACCCCAAACCCCAGAACCGCCTGCTCAGTCTCCTCCTTGGTGGTTCCCAACATTCCCATTGTGATTTTTGTAAAACAACCACCAAATCCATGGTGCTTCCCAAGCGCAAACAAGAGCGGGTCCAGCACCCCAAATCCTGCTTTAATCCTGATTCGCTTCACTTTTTAGTTCTAAATCAGATGTTTCATGTGAACTGAGGGTTGAGTTTTGGAGACTTTGATCTCTTAGTTGCTGGGTCAAGCAAGCCTTGCTAGAGAAACAGCTTACCAGCACTTCAGAGCCAGCACTCACTGTACAGAAATCAAATTACTGACTAGAGGGTATGTATTTGTCAAAGCCTTACATTTTCTGGTGTAATTGCTATTCTTGAATGCCTCTGTTTTTTGACAAGGGGTGTTTTTATCCTTTTTAAAAGCTCTGATTTAACCCTGGTTGGTGTTTGTATTGGAAAAGACAGCATGCTGTGTACTCCCCTAGCGCTGTCCGGACTGTATTGCAGCCGCTGTGTGAGACGGGGGATTTCTGTACCGCACCAAGGGGTAGGAAACCAGCACAGTTCCTCTCGCTCTTTATTTTTCCAGCAGCCAAGAAGTCATTGATTTTGATCGGCTCTGCAGTCGCGCCTCCACAAGACCGAGGATGCCTCTCAAAATGAAAAAATAGAGCTCAGCTTAGGTTTCAGCAGGCAGAGGAGGAGGTTATGAGATCATAGTCTATACAGAACGCCGCATAATGTGGCTGAGAGGAAAGTCTTTATTAATTTTTAAAGCGGCACTCCACCAAGACGGCTCCCACCGCATATTGGAACTTCATATTTCAAGTTCGAAAAGCAGCCTCGTGTGGACTGCGAGTCATCTCCTCTCCCCCTGCCTGTGAAAATAAGTCCTTTGGGCAAATGAATTGTAAGATGGCACTGCTGTGTGCAGTGTTACACCCAGGCCAGAATTTAGCCCTTCGATTCCAGATTCCTCTTCTACCTTAGAATTATTGTCAGTAGTTATAAAAATATGGAATGGGAGCAGTTCTACCTCCTGTATTGTGCAGGAACAGCGATACCTCCTGTGTCACACACTTTCATGCGCCCAGGAGAGGCATCACCTGATAAAAACATAAAGCAAATCATCAAAATCAGTGAGGAATGAGAAACCCATCCTACTGCTGCTTCAGAGCATGCAGAAATTACCCTGAAGCCCATTACTAAAGCAATTTACTTGAATCAGAAACACTCGTTAAATCAGTTTAATCTGATTTGTGAATTTGCTTCGTTTCTCTATCAAGCTAAGATTACCAGGGTCTCAGCACCACTGCAAAAGCAGCAGCGATACCTTCTAGGGAAAAGATCACAACCCGATTTGGTGAAGCTGGTGCAGTGTCTGTGTCCACGTGCACCTTGGAATTGGGCACGTTTCCCCCAGACAGACCCGTTTGGTTGGGTGTTGCTGTCGCTGTTGTCCTCACAGCGGGAGCAGCCAGAGCAGAGTGTCACTTTGTGGGGAACGATGGACAATGGGGAGGCAAAACTAAAGATCTTTGCCTCTGAAAAGCTGCGCCAGCACTTACAAAAGAGTTCGTGATGAGGGCAGAATAGCAAACCTACCTTAATTTTAATTTTCCTACAAGTGGTTTTAAACCAGCTGTCTGGCAGCGTGACAGAAGGCTGAGTTACGTACAACTACCTGTGGCTCCATGTTGAATGCTGGACTCACATTTTTTGGTCCCTGTCGAAGCCTCCTGGCTGTATCCTACCTCCACAACAGGAAGGTATTGACCTTCACAAATTTGCTTAGAGCAAATGGAAGGTATTCTACCTTCGCAACGTTTCTTAGAGCAAATTTACTAATGGCAGATTTGATTTTGAATCCAAGATCAGCCTCGTTCTTGTGTGACGCTTTGCGAGGCACTGCTTGCTGTGTGCTGAGCGAGACTTGTTCATCTCTCTTGGTACAACAGGTGAGGAGAGGAGACACTGCCCATGTTATTTCAGAATCCAAAAGCTTAGGAAATGCTTAGGAAGAGCCTAGTACCTCAGCTAGTCTGACTGGAGGAGAGGAATCCTCGCTTGCTGCTCCTACCTTGGTCTTTAAGTCTGTCCTTTTCATTCTAAAGCCCGGCTTTGCTCACCATAGGGGTGTTAATCCATCCCTGTTCCCAGCCTAAGACACTCCCGTGGTTCTTCCCTCCTGCCTTGGCTCGCGCTCTGGCTGCGTGATGAGAATCCATCAGCGTTTGCTCCAAACTCGGTTCTTCCGACCAGCTCTGCCTTGAGCAGCCGTGCGGGAAAGCGGACTGGGCCACTCAAACCTGCAGAATTTCCATATAAAACTACAAAATATGAAACAGGTGATTATTATTATTATTATTATTATTTTTGACAATCTTTATTTGAATACAAGAGTGAATTTTTGTGTAACTCCAATGACACTTCTACAGCGTTCAAGTGCATGAATACTTGAGTACTTGAATTTCACAGGTTTTTTAATATTTACAGCAAGTGGCTCTGGAGCTTGACAAATATTCACTGAAAGCATCTGAGGGTTGAACTGCCATTATTAGTTAGATCTGTTATTAGTTACAGACGCCACCTAAGCAGAGAGCAAAACCAGCTACAATGCATTCAGGGCTATCACAGCACAATCTTTCCAGTCCATTCAAAGACCAGAGATTATCCCAAGAAAAAGATCTTCCCATCACCTTCAGTCCTTAGGGCATTTGCAGGTTTTCCCGTCTGCTCCCATCTGTTGCTAACGGGATAACCCAGAGCAAACGCGGTGAATACGCAGCTCCCTGCACATTCCCGCTTTGGGACTGTTTGGATTTAAACTCTTGCAGAGTCACTGTGCGAGTTTCCCCCCTCTGCTCTCTGCTGATCATCCCAGTTCATGAAGGCTCCTGGTCATGGTTGGATGTGGCTTCTCTCTTTTGTAAAAGGAATTTCGTATGCTGAGACTCTTTGTACATATTTATAATGACTTTATTAAAAAAAAAAAAGAAAAATAACTGTTCAATGGCAAAAAAAAGGCTCTGAGTTTTATTTCCTTTCTGAGAGAATAACTTCTTTCCACAACCCTGTTTTCCCGTGGAAATCAACAGACATTTCTCATCACTTGTCATTAGAGCTGAAGTTTCCCCTGTACGTTTTCTGGTCCAGGAGTGGTGTTGTATGGGGAAGCAGAGCTGTCCCGCCGGCCAAACCTTCACAGAGCCGCTCCTGCCACCGCGGCCGGGCCCAAAGAATAAGGGCCGAAGGATGCTGGTTTAATTTAACAGCTATATAATAGTGGCCTCTAGTAAATTCTTCTGTCTTGCAGGAATTAAGATGATCTTTGTTATGCTTCCAGTAGAATAAATATCCACATTTTCCAGGAGCATTTAGAAAAATAATCAGAATTAGAGGTGGCTTTTCAAACATTTTCAAAGCAAATACCACCAACCCTTTAATTAATTGGCATTGCCCTGAAAACCATCGCTGAAACTTTTAGTAAACTGAGTGTCCACAGAGTAATTTTCCCTTTTCCTGGTGAATATATCAGACTAGTGTACATAACAACATCTTCATGGCCACTGAAAACCCTGCTTCCTTCCTACTGAACTCTCTTCCCCCATCCCAAAAAGGCTGTTCCCATCAGAGATGGCCCCCGGATTCCTTGGCTTCATTCTCCAATTTCAAGGGATCTATTTGACAAGAATCACATTATTTTAGAAAGTCAAGCTTTTCTTCCTTAACTTCCCTGTAGCTCTCAGGCCAGATTTGGACCATGTTCCCCACTCAGGCTCTGCCGCTCCCCGTTTCTCCTCTAGTCATACTGAACTACTATTTCCAAATAAATGTTCAGCCTTAATCCTGTTACCATGAGCTCCTGTTTGCTTTAATTCTCCTCCCTGTGGAGTCGCGCAGCAGGAGGGGAAGGCGCAGTCAGTTACATCCACACACACGGGTTCATTTCCCCCAGGTACGGTTCCTCCTGATTATCCACTCAAGTGGGATTGTAACCTTACGGCCATTTCCATAGTAATGAGCGCGGAAGATGCCACAAGTGCCTAATGAGGAACTTTCTCCGGGTTTAGTGAAAGACAAAGCTCCAGCGAACAAACAGCAACTCCATTTGCACACAAGCACCATGCGGCCCCCTCAGCAGAGATGGAAACGGGGGCAATATGAAGTGTGTAGAGTCTTGTATCTGGGCAGGAACAACCCCAGGTTCCAGTATAAGTTGGGGAACAAAGTGTTGCAGAGCTGTGTAGGAGAAAGGGACCTGGGTGTCCTGGGGACAGCAGGGTGACCGTGAGCCAGCACTGGGTCCTTGTGGCCAGGAAGCCAATGGTACCTGGAGTGGGTTAGAAGGGAGTGGTCAGTAGGTCAGAGAGGTTCTCCTGCCCCTCTGCTCTGCCCTGGGGAGACCACACCTGGAATATTGTGTCCAGCTGTGGCCCCTCAGTTCCAGCAGGACAGGGAACTGCTGCAGAGAGTCCAGCGCAGCCACCAAGATGCTGAAGGGAGTGGAGCATCTCCCGTGTGAGGAAAGGCTGAGGGAGCTGGGGCTCTGGAGCTGGACAAGAGGACACTGAGGGGGGACTCATTCATGGGGATCAATATGGAAAGGGGGAGTGTCAGGAGGATGGAGCCAGGCTCTTCTGGGTGACAACCAGTGACAGGACAAGGGGCAATGGGTGCAAACTGGAACACAGGAGGTTCCACTTAAATATGAGAAGAAACTTGTTCGTGGTGAGGGTGTCAGAGCCTGGCCCAGGCTGCCCAGGGGGGGTTGTGGAGTCTCCTTCTGTGCAGACATTCCAACCCGCCTGGACACCTTCCTGTGTAACCTCATCTGGGTGTTCCTGCTCCATGGGGGGATTGCACTGGATGAGCTTTCCAGGGCCCTTCCAACCCCTGACATTCTGGGACTCTGTGTTAATTCTGTTAACAGTCCAAGGTATCTCCTTGAAGAGCTTTTTCCGAAGTCAAGGTATTACCATCATGCCTCCACCACCACAGGTGGATTATCCAGCCCGGGTGTAAGCCAGGCTGGCTCCTGAAGCAATGCAGCTGCCTCTGTAATTCTGCCCTCAAACTCGTCAATCAAAGCCAGGACGCCTTGTCTCAAGTGGCTGCACATGTTGCAGAGATACCTGAATTGGCGACGTTCTCTTGGTTGGGATCTCAACTTTTCACCTAGTCAAACCCAACTGGACTTCAGTCTCTACTTGCCTCTCTCTGTTCTCTCCATACGCTGGGAAATCAGAAAGGCTGAGCATGAAAGTTAAAGAGCAGAAACCTTCCTGAGAAAAGCAAGCGTCATTTCCAGCTTCACTAGCACGGTCTTTCCCAAGTTCCTTGAGATTTTGTTATGATAACAACATGTGCAATTTGTGGAATCCACTGCAAAAACATGGCTGCTGAGAAGTGACATTTCTCTGACCCCAAAGAAAATTTGGTGGTTCTGAAACAGTGTTTTGGAAGAACAACAGTGTGATACTCTGAAGTTACAGATTCAGGGAAGTTAGGCCTATTTAATGTGAAAAATCAATGTTCTGAGCCAGAGGGGACAGATTTTTCCAGTATACCAGGTTATACACATGCAATTCACAGTATGCTTTCCTTATACACACAATCTTTGTCTATACTAAAAGGACAGAAAAAAAGGAAACATCCCAGGCAGTTTACAACCAAGAAAAACCTTGGCTGTAATTTAGCCACGGAGTTTGCCATAACGTAAAACATCTCCCTTGCCTTTGAGGATAAAGTTTCCGATTAGTCACAATTATTATGTTGGCTCTTGGAAAACAGACCCAAAGGCAACTAAATAGGGGTGTGGGATCACCAGGTCTTCCAGCTTTTCCTTCTCTCTGCACGTGTTATTCCATTTGTCCGTAGATACTGGGTTTAATACACCTGGAAGTGAGCAGAGGTGGTGCCGTCTTTCCAGCATCGCAGGGTTTCTACTGTGACAGAGCGACAAAGAGGACAGGTCTTCTCCCTGTCGAACCAGAGGCAGAGGCATTCTTCACAGAACACGTGCTGTGGGGACAAAAGGGCATCGTCAAGGTCCGGTCTGTCCCTACATGTGCATACTCTGTAGGACAGCGATGGGAGCAAGGAAGGATTCCAGTTCAGGCGGACAATGCAGCTGATCAGCAGCGTTCACATGGTACGAAAAATAAACCCCAGCATTACTAGTACGTCAGTCTGCCAAAGCTAATGATATATTACATCGTTTCTTAATATAGCTGTAGAAAGAAACATTAAAAAGGCCGACGACACTTGGGCTGACAAAGCAGCTGAGAGGGTTTTTGCCTATCCTGTTCCCATCCTCAATTCCCTGGGTTATTTTACAGATCTTAGCCCAAACAACCCCTTTTCTTTCCCCTATTCCTTATTGCATTTGTTTTTTTTCTGCTAACATCACCCACTCCTAGTCAGAAGCTTTGCAGTCGCACTTTCCCCTTCTCTATAAGTGTCAGTTCTAATCCCTTATCTCCTCTCATTTCTACACAGAGCTACTAACAGAGATGAGGAGGGATGACTGTCCAGCACACGACCCATCCACCCCAGACTGGAAGAGCAGGAATAGAATCATAGAATGTCCTGAGTTGGAAGGAACCCATAAAGATGACTGAGTTCAACTCCTAGGCAATAGGGCAAGAAGGGAGAATTAGAAGCTGTAAGAAGCTGAGACCTGCTCAACATGTGGAATCAACAGAAATGTTACTCCTCAAAGTCTCGACTCTGATAAGCACAAAGATAGTTTCTCTGGGGCTTACAGCTTGGTAACATCTGCACAGATGTTCAGAGGAATAGCACTTTTGATGCACATGTGACCTACTTGCTTTAATTTGATAACCTTGTTACAAAGCATAAGAATGTTAAAGCTCTCCAGAAAAAGGCTTTTGAGCTCTATGCCGATATCACAAGAGAGCAGATATCCCACCAATTCCATCCCCAGAAAAAGCTGAATCATTCTGCCTGAGCTTTTCCTGCAGGCTCCCACACATCAGCCAGAGACAGGCTCTGGGATGGAAAACTTCAACTTCCAATACACAAAGTGTGACCGGGTCAGAAGCAACGGAAGAGAAAATCTTGGGGAAGCATCATGTTGCGATGCCTTCAGCTGCCCTCTGGTACATCAACAGAACCCAGGGCAGCGCGGTGTGTTTGCCGGGTTTTACCAGCACCAGGTTAGGACTCGATGATCCTGAGGGTCTCTTCCAACTGAAATGATTCTATGATTCTATGACTGCTGCATTACTCTGAGGATGCCGTTCTTAAGCTCTAGGTTTTGCCAGTGTTTACCAAATGAGAAACAAAACAATTCCCAGGTGCTGGCAGCAGCGCCCAGCCTCTACAGGCAGAACTACTTTTATTCCTGGCCAGGCGTTCAGAGGCCAGACTGTAATTACATGGTGCTGCATCAGTCCTCATGCATCCTATCAGGCCCAGGCTGGATCTGTGCCCCTCTGATCATAATTTGGTTGGCCTGTTGACCAGCCAGTCTCCCCAAGGGTCAGATAAAAATGTCTTGTGCTCTAGATCCAAGGTCTGGACTGCCAACTGCAGGTCCTGGACCACAGGGCTGCTCTTTTCCATCTCACTCGTCAGACGCACGAGTGGCCCAGCTCTCGTGCATCTCTGGCAATAAATATTCACTTGATAAAGACCAAGCAAATAATTGTAGAAGTTCTCAAGCTACCTGTGCCTCTCCCCAGCTGCAGAAATTAACCACAGGAATGCCAGCGGGGGAGCCTGACAGGGGAAGTTCGGGGTCTTACCTGGCACATAAGGATCAAAGGTTCCCTGAATTCTGCTTGGCAAATGGCACAGATGTCACCTGCCTCGCTGCACTGCTGGCTGGTGGCACGAACTCCGTAGGTCTGTCAGGGAGAGGTGCAAAAAAACCCCAGTGTCAAAGAGTTTGAAGATAACCTGGTTTGTGGCTAAGCATCCACACAGACATTGTTTTTCACACCCAGATTCCCTGCACGGCCTGGGAGAGACACCGGTGTCATGTCGCTGTGTATGGGGAAGGGAGCTTTGGGCACCAGCACACACAACACAGGGAGTCTGGAGCTCTGCGGTCTCTGTTTTGTTTTCCCCCCGAGCTGACTCCATCTTTTAGTGCCTCCACTTGCGGGGCAATGATAATGAAATTTAATGAGCTCAACAGGGAGCTGAAAGGATTAATTCAGCATCATTTGCAGAGGTGTTTAGATAGCGGGAGGTATTATTATTAGCAAGTTAGACAATAGAAGAAAGAATAACAGCAGCTGAACCCACAGGCTTCTCACTTTTTAAATATGTGGAAGGTAAATGTTGCTTCTCCTATTGTAACAGTAATAGGGGAAATGGAAACACACTGAGGAAAAATGACCAGCCCAAGCCCACAGAATAAGCAAGGCGAGCTCTAACAAACTTCTATGATGTTATGTTCCTTTGCTCTGCAGTCCTTGGCCTGACCATTTTAAAATACAAGTTGCAGTATTTCACTGCAGCAGATCTAAATATCAGGACCGCATAATGCTGTGCCTGGGGCAGCTCTCGTGTGCTGGGTTTGGCTGGGGCAGAGGCAGTTTTCTCCACAGCGGCCAGTACAGGGCTGTGGGTTGGGCTTGTGCTGCAAACAGCTGATAATTCAGGGATGTTTTCATTATTGCTGAGCAGCACTTACACTGTCAAGGCCTTTTCTGCTCCTTACCCCACCAGCAAGTGGGCTGGGGGTGCACGAGGAGCTGGGAGGGGACACAGCGGGGACAGCTGACCCCAGCCAACCAGGGGATACCCTGCACTGTATGACATGAATGCAGGGCTTTTGCTTTATCTGTTAAACTGTCTTTATCCCAACCTACGAGTTTTCTCACTTTTTCTCTGCTGATTCTCTCCCCCGTCCCACCAGAGGGTGGTGAATGAGTGGCTGTGTGGGGTTAGTTGCGAGCTGCAGTTAAAACACCACAACTGTAGGATCTGTTTTAACGGCACTGCACAGCAGGCTCTACATATCCCTACTCAAAGTCTTTCTCACACTCTGCTCTACAAAGTTTTGTCAGCTTCTTGCAGTTTGGGCCTCCATGGATTAATACTTACTACACAGGGCTTCCAATCAGACAAAACAGGCCAGACCAGCTATGATAAAATGTTCCTAACATCCCTGACAAGAGACACCAGCTTATCCAGACACAGGACAACAAATTTTATTCTACAGACCTGACACACTGAGTCACTGTCAACTCCATCATTCAATAGTAACAAGATTTCACCTATGAAGCTGGTCTAATACATATGACTACTTACCTGTGGGGTGCAAAGGACCTTCAGTGCCTTCCGGACACTTCCCACACGACCGCAGATGTCAAAAGACTGCAATAAAGACATTCCATTTTAGATAACTTTCAGACAGCGTGTGCGCATGTGTGTGTACAGTCCAGAAACACAGGAAACATGCGGCACAGTTTCTCCAAATGGATACTTGGAGGGAACAAAAATTCTAAGAAACAAAGGTGCCAAAATAGATTTCATAGTGATCACGAAATATGTAATTAATGAGAATTGACAGTACAGAAGGGTAACCAGAAAAGCTCTGGTAGCAATGGACTGTGATCAGGGGCAATTCAGGAGAGAAAGATGTGCAGACATGAGGAGACTGTGGCAGAGTAAACTGCCCAGCCCCGGTAGGTAGGAAAGGGCTGAATGGACCCATGGCTCTACCACACTGCTTGGCATTTTAACGCCCAGGTGATATTATGAAAGAAGTGGAAATTGCTTGTCATGCTGCAGCGCAATTTAGCAGAGTGCAGTGATTAAATGCTGCCAAGAGAAGAACAGTCTGAGGAATGAGGAGCAGGACGGAGTTGCTCCCATCCGCCTAAAGAGTGAGAAATTTCAAACACCAGGAATGGAGCGAGTTTCCAGCACCTCCGTACTTTGCAGACACCCAAGGATCACAGAATCCCAGAATGTCAGGGGTTGGAAGGGACCTGGAAAGCTCATCCAGTGCAATCCCCCCATGGAGCAGGAACACCCAGATGAGGTTACACAGGAAGGTGTCCAGGCGGGTTGGAATGTCTGCACAGAAGGAGACTCCACAACCCCCCTGGGCAGCCTGGGCCAGGCTCTGACACCCTCACCCCAAACAAGTTTTTCCTCATATTTAAGTGGAACCTCCTGTGTTCCAGTTTGTACCCATTGCCCCTTGTCCTATCATTGGTTGTCCTATCATTGGTTGCCTGGCTCCATCCTCCTGACACTCACCCTTTATATATCTGTAAACATTAATGAGGTCACCCCTCAGTGTCCTCTTGTTCAGCTCCAGAGCCCCAGCTCCCTCAGCCTTTCCTCACACGGGAGATGCTCCACTCCCTTCAGCATCTTGGTGGCTGCGCTGGACTCTCTGCAGCAGTTCCCTGTCCTGCTGGAACTGAGGGGCCACAACTGGACACAAGATTCCAGGTGTGGTCTCCCCAGGGCAGAGCAGAGGGGCAGGAGAACCTCTCTGACCTACTGACCACCCCCTTCTAATCCACCCCAGGATGAGCAACAGCAGGGGCACCACCAGGTCCCTTTCTCTCACGCTTCCTCCATTGCCCAGTAAATGTGATGTAACTGCACTTGCAGAGCCGTGCTCATTCAGAGCTCCTCATTAAAGACTAAAAGCAGTTCAGAGAAGAGCAGAAAAAGAGCCGGCAGAAACTGATTTCTGAAAAGAGACTGAAAGATATAAATATTTACAGCTTGGCTGAGCAGTACAAAAGCGAGGGGAAAAGATGATAAACTGCCTACAAATATCAAAGGGCTGAACACACTCAGCATTCTTAAAGTGAAGACACAGTACTAATAAAAAGGAAAACAGCTTGACAAACCTAATCTGGAATGCCACCTTCATCTTCCCTGTCTGGCAGGACACAGGGACAAAGACACTATGAACTAGACAAGATATGAAGAAATGATTGTGCAAAGAACAGCCCTGCATCAGTTGGGAGAAGGGCCAGACGACATAGCAGGACCTTTTCATTTCTAACCCGAGCGAGGGCAGAGGAAGGTGTGATGCAGAATATGCAGAACTGCACTGGACCAGCAGTACACAAGCACCACAATGCCTGGAGCTGGCTTTCTATTTTTTTTTGGTTAGCATGATTAAGTGGGCTCACTGCAGGGAATGCCAATGAGATCATCGTGCAATAGATGTGGAATCAAATGAAGGCACCAATAATGCTTCCAGTCAGCACGTAAAAAGGCTCTCGGGGTCCTACCAGTAATGCTTTCAGTCAGCAACCAGCACTCGAAGCTGCCTACTGCTACAGACTTTTTATCTTCTAACAAGGACAGGGATCAGCTCTTTCCTACAGTCCAGTGCACAGCTTTTTCTGGTTGCTTTGCTTTTAGCATGACTTCTAGTGCCTTTGCTCTGGCTCTGATGTCCCCTTTTATCTCCATCCATTTCCCCCCTTCAATTTTTTTCCTCCGGAGTTTCCTATACCCCCAAAAGATTCACGTTTCAGTTGTCTCTTTAACATCGATTTACCACCCGCCACACCAAAGTCTATGTTGCATCAGTCATCCTGCTAGCAATAGGATTGCAACAATTGCGTTCACAGTGAGCACTTATGTTCGGGATAGGGAAAAAAAGTACAACCTGGATGCCCTTAATGATGAACATTTGGGATTTCTTTGCCAAAATCAGAGGTTCGTGTTCACACAGGCCAGAGAGAGACACCACGACAGCTCCCACCAGCTGCACTGAAGTCAAGCCCACCCTTTGTGTAGGGGAAAGGGACGTGGCCCTGGCTGAGCCCTAGATTTTTGCCAGGAGCACAGAAGGTCTGAGTGCCAAATTGGCTTCTGTGGTTTTTCTAATGTGGTTTGTGGCTTTGCTAATGTGGACTCCTTTGGGTATATTTTCAGTGTCTCAGGCAAGGAATTAGACCTGCAATCCTTGTGATTGTAAATGGGATGCACACACCTAGTGTTTTGTGACCCGTATTAGAAGAGTGTGCTCCCTCTTTTCTTTCGCTTCCAGGTAAAGCCTTTACTGTGCAGAGGTCTAATGCCAACCTGGACACATCTGTGACACTAAGTAGCTGCCACACAGTGACCCAGGACATGTTCCTGGAGCCACCACCCTTCAGCTGGCCTATCCATCCATTTAAACCACTAATAAAATAGATGAATTAAAGGAAGAAACACATACCTTAGAGGCACAGGCTGTAGCCAAGGCACTTTCATACAAAGTGTGCCCCACAGTCCTAGTCCTAAGTTACAGCCAAGGCCAGTAAATAGCTGTAATTTTCTCCTTATGGAGCTTCCAACTACTAGATCAGCAGAACTTTTCAAAATCAGGTTGCTTTTCCAATGCAGACTATCAAAACACAAGCTACAAAGGCTTCATAGTAAACAAATACCAGGCAAACCCAGAAAGAACTAGTTGCACCCATGTGCCATGGCCTAATAGGCCTTCAGGTGCCGACAAGCCTCACCTGGGGTCTCCACCCACAATCCCTGCCCATGAGCCAGGGGCTCTATTTAAACTCAGCTCTGGAGGCCTCAGCTTGTATGTGAGCTGTGCAAGTGTTACTTTTAAGCTAAGTTGTGGTTGTGCCTTGCTAAAGATCCTACTGCTCTGACCACCCCCCCATAAAGAGTATTCTTTAGCCTGTTTTACCACTGTGGCTTTGTGCTGCAATTCCTGGACTGTATCTGACCCCAGCTGTTTTCACCAGACCCCATTGTGATCTGTGGACTGATGTTTGGGTTTTATCTTGGACCTATTGTGCTACCTGAACACCTGGACTCTTTGAACCTGGTTATCACCCCAGGGCTGCCCTGTTGCCTCATCTGGGTGCTGTGGTGCTGGGCCCTGGCTGGTGAGGCCCTTGCTCTGCCAGCTGTGGTTTTGTGCTTGGCTTTCCTTTCTCCAAGGAGCAGGTGGACCCCAGTGCTTCTTCACACTATGATTTCTCCAGATATAAGAAGTGGCACGTGGAACTGCAGGTAAGCATTCTTTCTGCAGGTGATAAGTAACTTTTGCAAGAAGGGATACCAGAAAGATCACTTGAAATCTGTTATTGTAATTGTGATTTGTATACCTGACCTCACAAGACAGAAGGGTACAGAAGGGTTGGATGCTGTTGTCTAGAGGGGATCCAGACAGCAACATGTTTGAAAGGGGCAACAATCCTCTCACAGAGCAAAGAGCAGGAAACATGCATCTGACAGAACAGATGGGTGTGCAGGGAGCTATGCTGGTCTCATGTGTCTTCTATTTTGGCACCGTTCGCTCTGTTTCTGCTGTGATCAGACCTGCTGTGACCAAGTCACTTCCTATGACCTCCTCTGCCTGTCTTAACTACAAAAGCTCTAAATTCCTTGACAGCAGGGGTTGTGTTGCCCCATTCCTGTACAAGATGTAGCTGCAACTGCAGCCATGTATCACATAAGAGCTATAGCATTATTGTGTATTGCCCAGCAATCCATTAGCACCTTTGAGCTGTTTTCAGCTCAGATATATTCTCTCTTCTCTGTTCTTCAGTCTGAAAAGCTATAGTCCCTTTTCTGTAGGCAGAAACAAGCACCAGGGCTGCAGCAAGCCTGACCCACTTGGCCTTTCTCACAGGGAGGGATAACACAGGTATATCACTGTTTGCTTCAGCTACTGCCCTGTCTCTTGGCAGGGTTCAACACACAATTAGAAATACAACTATTTCTAGACCTCAGACTTAGGACTCTTCTAAATAAGTCACACTTATTCATTTACAACTGTACAGGCAGACTTTGTGCTCTTAGCATTCTTATTTTTAAGGAAACATTAATTACTCTTGTCTATTGCTGAGATCTTGGGCTTCTATCAGCCAGACCAGGAACCAAAGTGGGACCAGTACACATTTCAGCAGGACTTGGATGATTCTCTCTCTCACCCTCCTGCACTCAGTGCTGTGAGTGACAGAGAGCCTCTCCTGCCTTGAAAGGCAGAGGAAGGCTTAGAGAGAAACATTTAACTGTTTGCAACCTTCCTTTTGGTATTGCCTCTAGAAGCCCGGGGATAGCTGATTTCTCTTCCAGTACTGTTTCCCCAAGACTCCACTCCCGTTCTCCTCCAGCCTTTAATGACAAGTATTAGAAAGCAGCAATGACCTCATCAGCCTGATGCAACACTACATGAGCAGTCACAGATCTTCCTCAAGCTCACCAATGCCCACACACTGTCGAAGCAAAATGCTTTGGCAACTAAAGCACATTTTGTCCCCAGCTGCTGCAGCTTCTGTTCCTGGGTAGTGACAGCAACAATCAAAAGGTGTCTTTGTTCCCTCAGCTGCGCTGCTTTCTCTGTTCTTGCTACAGCTCCTAGAAGGGTTATTAATGAGGTAGCACTTGCCTTGCAGAGGCTGTACAGGATGATCAAGATCCCACCCAGGAAGTAGCTGCTGGATGGATCATCTCCCATGATGTATTTGTACCACAGCTGGATGGGGACGAGGGAGCGGAACAGCTGGCTCAGCTCCTCAATAACCAGGTAAAACTTTCCCTGGAAAACAGACAAACAAGTGATACACTATTACTATCAGGGAGCCAAAAGAAAAGCACTTAACAGATACACAGCTTGAAATTTATAGGACTTTTGTTCACTGTTCACCTACGCACTCTGTTAAATGGTGCAAAGATCAGCACCCATGAGGTGCAGCATTCTCTGCAGCCATTGAAGTCGGTGCCTAGAGAGGACAGCTATCACTTAATTGTTTCTTAGTGTTCCTCTTGCTCTGTCATTTATACAGCTATTCTACACTTTTGAATCTTAAACTTTCAGAGCAGGTTATGAATATACAGCTTATGGCATATCTGTGCAATGCTATGGAATGCTGGCAGCGGAAGTTAAGATTTACAGGGCTGAAAATTATGTAAACTGTAGATACTATTAATAATGAGAAAAAGAACAAAAGGCAAGCCTCTTTGATCCTATACCTCCTTCTGAAGGTATAAAGATTTAAATGTAAGGTGAGATCAGCCATCCTAACAACTTTCTATACAATCCTAAAGAATCAAAATAATTACCAAGTTTGCCAGTATCCTTCCCATTCTACTTGGGTATGTTGGGTTTTGTACAGTACACAGAAAAAAATGACTCTGGGGAAAACACCACCACCACCACAAAAACCAAAACCAAACCAACCAACAACAAAAACAAACCCACCATGAAAACAAACCCTCAAAGCATTTTTGAACTCAGAGATACCAAATGTTCCCCAGGACTTTAGGGAAGAAAATGGTGAAAGCATGCTCGTTGAAACACTTCTCTCTCAAAAGAGATTTGAAGAATGGGCAGCATCCTTTGTAAACCTTCACTAAAGCTGTCCTTGCCCTTCTGGTGTGTACTCCAGTTATTAGAGCAAGCTTTCCTTCCTTGAAGGATACCTGCAAGGTAACAGACTCCTTCCTGGGTTACTACAACTGAAAGGGATTTTTCTTCTTGTATCATGTAATTTCTATTTTAAAGTAAGACTAGGGCTGAGAAGCTGGCTAAATAAGGCTGATTTAGGGCCCCTCAGTCTTAATGAGGACCTGTTTATGTTCTGTCCCACCCTGGTGACAGGGCACTCAGTCAGGGCAAGCTGTGAGCCCACTATGATGCTTAATCTGCAGTGACATTCATTATCTGGACTGAAAGATTTGCTTTTGACATGTCAAAAATCCTTTATTTGATAAGATCGCGGAGAAGAGGAAATTCCCCTGGAATTTTGCTGTGCTGTCCCAGTTAGCTTTGTCATCAGTGATGTCATCTCAGGTCAGTTGTTAATTGGAGAGATTTGGAAGTGGGGATTAAGTCGTCCGCAGTCCGCGAGGCTGGCGGCGGCTCGCGCCCTTCCCTCGGGTCTCGGGGATGAGATCATCGGGCAGGCCATCCTGATGTACCGAACAAATCGAATCCTTCAGAGAGCTCTGGCATTCTCATGATCTCATTTCCCCCCCGGGACAAGGAGTGAGGTCACACCAGTGGTTGCTAACGGACCTGAGCTGCTTTCTTCCTCTTCCCCCCGCCCCCATCCCCTCCTCCTTGTTAATCCCAGGTGGCATCACATAGCAAAAATGTAACAGCAACAATCTGGGCTCCTAAATGCAAGCAATTTATTAAATTAGCACAGAGGTCTCTATCCAGCCTCCTGCTTCAATATAATCATCGTTTATTTTAGGAGCCCCTGTGACAGAGGGTCGCAGGCTGCTAATGACTATGCTGTCACTTCTTTCTCCCTCATCCCCAGCTCTGATGAAAGCCAACAGCAAGCTAAAGGCACCAAAGTGTTTGTATTTTATTTTTTCCTCCTCAGACTTGTACCTCCCACCAGGCTCATGCTCATCATCTCTTATTTAGCATCTTATTTATCTCTTCCCTAGCAGGCTGGGCTGGGACAGGTCACTGCTTACTTTCTCATTGCATCAGATGGAACCTCTGGATCCAGCATTTGAGGCATCAAAGCTGAAATTCTTCTACAACAGAAGCTTTTGAGGTGCTAGAACACTAGAGGTCACAGCACAACTTAAGGAAAAATGGGTCACAGGCAGAACTAGAGGTCCAGACAGGCTGTGGAATTGGAAGTGATGGACGGTGGCTCTAAAATGAACATGCAGCAAGTGACAAATTTCCGTTTCCTCACCACAAAATCTCCACCCTTTACAAAGCTTTCATAATTCCTTTCTCTAATGCAAATCTTCAGTTTTCAGGGCTAACTGCAGAGTATTGGGATTTCTGAGCAACTAGATACCTGTAAAAACCCTCACCGGAGTGTAGTTTGTTTTAAAGGGATGCATCTCTCCATTCAGCCCATTAATATCACCCACTTGATTATTTGAGGCTTGTTGATAAGCTCAAGGTGATCACAGCAAGGAGGAGGGCAGTGATACAGGGATGGCTGAGCATCCTTTAGAAGAGAACTAGTGCTCCAGCAAATGATCACAGAAAAGCAAGGCTTGCCGGGCATCTCAGTCCCCAGTGCAACACACCAGCCCCTTTTTAAACTAGGAAAAGCGCCTAGAAAATCAGAAGTAATTCTACGAAGGGCTGCGGCAGAAGCAGCGACTTCCTTCTGAGCCAGAAACTTAGAAAACACGGGTTGTTCCCCATAATTTGAGCAGCGAAATTTAGCCTTCTGATAGCAGGAACTTATTGTAGATGGTGCTCATCACTTGGAAGCACACTCAGTACACCTGTCTTCTGCTTTTCAGCTTTTTTGTATCTTGGATATCTAGGCTGAAGTTTTCAAAGCCAAATACTTGTCTCAAGCTGTATTTTGTCTGAAAACATCAGCTAAAGTAATTCAGCTATTGCTTACCAAGATTAGTAAAAACTTTGTGTTAATTATACACAAGTACAATTATTTCTCCTGTGTATCTGACTCAGAACAGCAGCTTTATATAAGGCAGGGCCTGCTTGTGTTAGGTGACTTTTCCTTTTTTATAAACATCCATGTAAATCTGGGAATCTTCTGTTGATTACACTCTAGAGGGATGGGACTTTGACTTTTTTTTCCCCATAATGCTTTTTTAAAAAACTAAACCAATTACTCATGTGTTTGCTTCCATTTCCCTCAGCCTTCTTCATCACAAAGAAGCATTTTTACACTTCAAATCATGCACAGAATGCAGGATTTTCATATAATTGCAGTTTTCCTTCTGACCATGCAGTACTATGGAGTGTAATGATGTCAGCACATACTATTTTTTGAGGTTCAGTGGTACTCGTTAAGCATGTGACTCTTTACTATTTTGTTACAGCCTCATTACTTGATGGCAGGTCTGCATCCTATCACTTCATGCTATTTGAGCTCTGCTCAGAGCAGCAAATTAATAAAATGTCTTCATTCTTTTAATGACATCACTGCTACAGTAAAAGATTTTAAAATCTCCTTATTTTCACATTGTTGGCTGACAGCAGGGACAGCTGTTCTCTGCGCTTTCTAAATGAAAATGTGAGATGTGGAAACACTAAGGTTAAGGTAAGGTTGTTTTGGTGTCCAAATGGAGATGTCTGGAATCAGACTTTTTGTAAAGCACTTAATTTTATAGATCAGGTTACCATTAAAAGCTAAACCACTGACTTCAGTTTGCAGCTGTACACGGCTTTTCTAGAATCACACAGGAATTATTTGGCAAAGAAAAGGATGGAATTGAATTCTCTGGCGTGGCATTCAACTGTAACTCATAGAATGTTCTTCTTCCAATGGTTTCTTTGTTCTCTATGCACTTTCCAGTTTCCGCAAGAGCTTCTTTCAGCACCTCACCTTGCTTCATCCATGGGGCACAGCACACACTGGTGACAGATGGAAGAGTCTTACAGAAAAATAACATGGAGTCACACAATTAAAAATTGAAACATAATGTATACACAACAAAAGGGGCAAACCGCAGCTGCAGAAGCAATGCTAATTCCTGCATAGCCTGAGTGTTAACTTTCTAGTCTCTTCTGACATAAGGCTTTGCATATGTGTGCATGTTTGCCTCCACAGAAGGAAACAGAAAGGCATGCTAAGGTTTTACACAGCGGAATTAAAACGGGATGCAAAAGAAGTGAGAGAAGTTGCAATGAGGCAACTGTAAGTTGTGATTAGCACTCAAGGGAGGATCCAAGTCTCACTTGTTCTGTTGCCAGCAGCATTAGGACATATTCTGAAACAGGAAGATGCTGGGGAAAAAAACTTTTGAGACCTGCTGGCAATTTGGATCAGAGGAGAGCAGGCTCTGCTGGGATTGCAGGTCATGTTGCCAATATAAGAAGGTGTTGGGTAGGAGCGGTAAACAGGACTGTGGTACAGAGGATGCTGGTGAAAATCCATGCAGGACCATGGTCTCCCACGGAGCTGAGCTCTGACACAAGATGGAGGCAGGTTGCAGAACAATTATCATCATTTTAAGTGCTCATGTTCCTTACAATAACAATTTAGTTGAACAAGGCTGTGCACAGAGACAGGAACAGGTGGGGACACAAGAACCAAAGTAACTGTGGACAAGCTTGTGCTCCATTAGAACACAGAAGAGCACTGGGGCTACTCAAAATCAAGTCTTAGTAGCTTCAGACTCACAGGATACACAGTTACCACAGATCAGCTGACACTAATATATTGCCTGAAGTTTGCTTCAGCTGAATGATTCAGAACATTACGCAAAAGACATTCTGATATTTCAAGTCCAAGGTGCAGTTTCAGAAGGTGTATAGAAAGCTTAATGTATAGTTTAGATGGCAGAGCTGTACCCATCTATGCTAGGAAACATAGTACGTGCCTGAAAAAGGGATCTGGTCCAGAGTCTGAGTGCAAAACTGTAAAGAATGGCTGTCACATATGGGCCAAGGGTCCTCCAACCACATTTGATGAGATGGTACTTCAAACCGAAACACAACCCAAACAAATATTTCATATATTTTCAAAGATGCAGTGAGTTCACAGTGCTAGTGTGGACTACTTTTGTACACTTGCCACTGACACCATTTGAAAAGCACAAAGGAAAAATTTAACATGAGTAATGCCAGTCTTGCCACAAAGAAACCTAACTCGCAATGTCTAGATCTAGTTTTCAAACAAAACTGTTAAGTATTTATTCCACATGAATTCCATGCTATGTTTTCAACAGACAAATGTTAGCATCTTTCTTTTGAATTTTCAGTCTTCTGGAAATGCAGCCACTTTTAACTTGGTTGCATATCTGTATTTGGTACACAAAAAGTCTTACTTAGGATCTTTCTTATATACTGTTTTCCAAGACCATTGGAAAAACACATGTCCTTGGTATCTCTCTCCCCTATAGAGATAAGGATATATGTATGTATATATACAACAACATGGGATACTAGTTTTCTTACCGTTTGGTTCCCCCCCACCATGCTTCACTTCCTTCTCCAGGATATCAGCTTAGATTGCTGACAGCAGCATGAGGAGGGGATGGGAGACTTGCAGGCATCTGGGATTTCCTAAACGAAATCTTTGGCAACTGCGTCTTTTTATTATTTATTTCCTTATTTTTAATTCCACCCCCCTCAAGCTGTCATTCCTTAGCAGTGAAAATGAAAAGCTGCCATTTATGTGCATACAACAATGGAGGGCTCTGCAGGCCACATGGCTCCTGCAGTTTAATTTACTTTAATTCATTTTATATTGAACCAAATGATCTTATTTGCCTTTTTTTAATGGAGAGCCTTCAGCATGCAGAGTGGGAGCCAAGCCCCCTTTCCAAAGAAATTATGAGCCCAGCTGCTATTAAAACTTGTACTCAGCTGGATGTGCCCCTTGCAGCCCCCAGGGAGGAGAGGACACCCTTGGCCACAGGTACGATCCTTCTCCCGCTGACTGCAGAGGTGTAAGATCAGAGTCTGATGTTGGGGTTACCTTCCTTTCTCTGCTTTTTTCCTCTATTTGCAAGCTCTTCTTTCCCTGCCTTCCAGCCCAACTGTCTCACAGCCTCTCGGGGCAGCTCTGTTTTCTGAGCTGGTTTGGAACCTGGGAAAGTCGGGGATTACCTTGCCAATTTTTCAGTCTTTCCTTGTTCTTTGGAGGGGTTGCTTGCAGGGATATTCCATTTCTGAGTTATTCAAGCTTGGAGAACTCTGGCTAGTAACCTGATAATACAGCAGTCTTCATGATTCACCCTTTAAGTGCTCATTATCATGTTTACTGTTCTCTGTATTCTGATTGCAAAGACAAACCTCTTTTTCTGCCTTTTATTTTTACTTTGCTTTTTCTCAGTTAAAAGGTAAACTGATGCTACAAATCCAAGATGGTTCTTGATGTCATTTTAAACCAAATGTTGCCCTTCCTGTGATGGGGCCATACTAGAAAGACATGATCCAGGTACTTCAGACTGGAGAACAGAGTGCTCTAGCCCAAAATTGTAATGTATGCATTGTCAAAATTAAAAGATGCATCTAACTAAGATAAGTGGAGTTCAGTAGTACTCCCTATTTTCATTAATGATCTTGATGGAACAGAGAATGCTTATCAAATGTGCAGCTGACACCAAATTTGGAAAGGCTGTAAAACACACTGGAAAGAAGGATTATAATCCAAACTCATCTTGACAGACTGGAGAAAAGACCTGGAAAACAGGAGGGATGGAAGACAGTCCAGAAGAGAATAATATGATCTAGAATTAACGATCTCTAAGAAAAGACTCAAAAGATTGGTGATGTTCATTCTACAGAGAACTGAGGGGGAGATAAGATATCTCATCTATGGGCAAATTTTATCATCAACTACTGACTGCCAGCAAGAAGGTGCTATGAGTATTAAAAACCTTAATCCAATTGACAGCTTCAGGCCCTGTATTGTGGGGAGCTAGAGGCTGCTGTTCTGACAAGTTAATTCTCAGTGTGTGTGTATGGATATATATATATCCACACACACGTATATGTGTGTGGATATATATATATGTATGTATCTCAAAAACATCTTCTAGCTCCACTCTGTGACTAATTTATATTTCTCCAGCAGCTTTCTACCTGCTACCACTAAGTGACAGCCATCTAGGAGTTCATAAACAACAAGCTGGGCTTCAGGCAGAAACACCACAACAAGCACATGGGGAAGAAGAGAGTAACTTTGTGTCTGGCAAGTATTAAGATAGCAGATAACAAATAACTTGATAAGAATTTGGTTGATGTGTCTAAAGTGCAATAGAAATGTTTTAGCTCAGAAAAAGCTTACATTAAAAAATCATCTGAAAACTAAGACGTGTTGCATTGAGCTGGCCTAAGAAGTAAGCTGGGTCTTCAAGCTCAGGGAAAGAGCTCAGCTATGTGGTTACCAGTTACAATTTCTGTGGCATCCTGGGGTTCTCTTGGAGCTCTCCCATCCCAGTTTGATCTTGTTTAATTTGTTACACCAGATCTCATCCCTGGTTGGCTTAATGGATGCAGTGCAGAGAGGGGGATAAAAATAAATCCAGATCCATAGAGGTAGGTAACAGGAGTCTCATATGTCAAGGGATATTGAGACCATCAACAGCATCCTAAGACAAAAAAGGACTTAAAAAAAGTGAGAAATATTGCTATCCAGAAAAAGGTATTAAAAATGAAGCATCTGTGCTCTGAGTCATTATAGGCCCTTGACAGATGTGGTCTTACCAGCCTCCCACTGTAGCTGCAAATAAAGACCCCTTCTCTTTCTTCTCTCCCGACAAGGATTAATGAGTACTTGGGATAGCTCTCAGACAAGCAAGCAAAGGCTGTGAACCTTTTCCAATGCTGCAATTTATCTTGGGAAGACTATTCACATCACTTTACCCTCCCTCCCCAGGCTGGATTATGCTCTGACCTAGCACATTAATCTCCCAAAATAAAATAATAATAATAATAGAAGATGAAGGAAAAAAAAGAGCTGGACAATTGCCAGAAATAAATTAATAACCATCTCATATAGCCCTGCTGTGCAGGAACAAACTGCTCAACTCCCCTGCCACCCATGTCATTTGTAAGCAAAACTATTCCCAGTTTAGATATCCCCTTAAGTGCCCTGCCTGAGAATTTCAGTGATTAATAATATCTTGCATCTATATAGTGTGTTTAGTCCCTTTAGCTGCCAGAAAGTTTCTTTACCAAAGGCAAACAATACACATTGCTACATTTGCCACTGAAATGTAGACACTATTTAGTGGAGGAAGGGGCAACACGACAGATCTGCAAGACCAAAAAAATAGGAGAAGGTATTTCAAGAGAGAGATTGTGGTGAGAAAGTTTCAAAAGTTAGATCTAGTCTACATATGATTTTATAAACATTTAAGTATGTTAACCACTTAGTGAAAATATTTCTTCATCCATGCTTAAAACTGGCACTGTCTTCTGTGGTATCAGTAGCTTCAATTCAATACCATTGCTGCTTTGACCCAAGTGGAAAGCCAAAGAGACAAGTACTTGCAATTTCTTTTCATTAAATGAAGAGATTTGTGCTTCAGAAATATCTGTTCACAGAGATTACTCAGAAAACAAGACTTGGAATACAGTCAAACTGAAAAGCAATTATCTCATTGCTAGTACCTATTAGTTTTCATGCGATGCTTACTTCTCCCTGGACTATAATTACTTGCTGGCATTACCAAACCCTTGCTCAGGTCTGCGATGGCTCAAAAACCAAAACTCACTACCCAGGTGACTTTCTGCCAAAGTTTTATCAGAGATTGTATTATTTTTATTCTTCCACCCATATTTCATGCTGTGAACATGTTGTAAAGGTGTCAGATTATCAACAACATCTGAACATCAAGAAGAAAAGAGACTCTTACCTTTGACTTGACAGCTAGGATGATCTTAGGCAGGGCAACAATCAGGCATTTCAACGCTATGGTGAGGTACTTCAGTACAAAGTCTGCAATCCCCACAATCCACATCAGGTCAAAGAAGTCCAGCCTCTCAAGGTTGGGTTTCAGAAATATGAGGCTGAAAAGCATGACAAGAAGGCTCAAATACCAATGAGGAGAACCTCGCTGAAGCTTCTTGCCACCAGCTGTATCCACTGCTGGCTAGAGAAAGCCTAGAAACTGCACTGAACTTCCAGGAAGTTCTCAAGGGCAATAGGAATAAGACATGCAAATGAGTCCCATGGTTCCTCTGAGCCTCTTGATTTTGTTCTTGCCCATTTCTACTGAGGTCAGCAGCCTTGCCCACTATCCAAAACCAGGACCCAAACATGTACAAAACCTGCTTTGGAAGACCGCAGTCTCCATAACCTGCAATCCAAAAGAGCCTTTTGTCCAATGATGGTGCTGTAAGTCCATGAGCTTGCTCTATCAGATTGACTGTAAAAGATTTTCTGCTGAAGTCCAAGTCATCGGTAGTTATGATACCTTGGGGAAGTCATGGCCAAGTCAAGGCCACTGTGTGCTGCTCCCCTGAGCATGGCTTGAAGCTACTCATGCGTGTGAAACCAAGTGGTATATTAGACACAGCAGACAGGTCAGAACTTGAGGTGCGTCATGCTCTGACACTGCGTTGCCACTGTCTGCAGCAGACCGAGAGCTAGGCTGTGTTAATTAGCAACTCTTACCTGAACCAAAGATCAAGAATGTAATGCCCCTTACATAGTGTTATTGACTGGGCTGAACATTTGCACTATAAAGAAGGGGAGCCCAGGGCAGCAGAACTTCATATAGTGGTGGGAAGGAGCTACTGACCTGAGCAGCAATGAGGACTGGACCCTACTCAGACTGAAAGACCAGGATTCCTCTTCAGGATATTTACCTACTAAAGCCTCATGGTAGAAAGCAAAAACTTAACAACAACAAAATCCAAAATTGAAATAACCAACCCAAAATGAAAAGCCTGAACGTGAATTTAAAATACTCACAACACTGGCACAGCACAACAGGTAAAATTACACCCTAAAAACAGAAACAGAATCAGAGACTTTACTACTATTCATGCACTAGGAAAAAAAAAAAAAGTAAATAAATCAGGAAATGAAAAATAAGCTGAAAGAAACAAAATCAAAGCAGCTACTTCTAATTTCACAGGCCTCCCTCATGAATTGTCTCAGGTCCCCACACTAGCCCAAGCACAGTACAGCAGGCACCACAACACTTGCAGAAATAGGGCTTTTTTGTGAAGCTCTTGCCCAGTCTCCTCACTGTTAATAAACCATACTCTAAACAGGATGCCCCCAATTTGCTGAAACCCTTTTCTTTTAGATTATATATCCTTTTTCTTAAACTAAACCCATTCATGCTTTTAAACTTATCCTTCTTTTTGGGCCGCACTCTTTCCATGTGGTGCAAATTTCTTCTTAATATTCTCACACTCTGCTGCCATACCTGTTTCTCTTTTCCATCCCCTCCACAAGCCCCATACAGTGTCCCACACTTGCCACCTCTCATTTGGACCCACACATAAAAGCCTTCTCATCTTCCCCCCCCTTTCTAGAAGTGTTTGCATTCCCAGCTTTCCAACGTTCAAACCCAAATCCATTATGGGCAATTCCAAAGGATACCAGGGTTGTGGGCAGACCTTGACTCCTGCACCGCATAGACAGTGTTGGTGGGAAGAAGCAGGGATGCAATAAAATAAACAACAGAAAAAACACACCCAAGAGCCATCAAGCCATAACCCAACGGATGTGTGTTACACACGTTGTGTCTTCAGTCTGGAGTTCTAAGTCCCCTTCAGCGGGACAAATGAAATTTTCGTTGGGAAGATAATTCAGACAGTCTTAGCTACTAATATCAAAACTATTTTCTCAAGTAACTAGGTTTGATATTGCTCCATTTCTTCCTGTTTATTCTACTAACATTGCCTCATTTAAGTTCTGTATCTTTGCTTCCTATCTGCCATTTAATCCCTGCTTTATAATAAGCAGGGGTAGTATTGAACCAAATCCATGGGTACTAACTTTTCTGTATTTGAGGACCACTTTAGTCAGAATTTGAAAATGGAGGCTGTCTTAACTATCTCAGATCCAAACGCCTTCAAGCCCTGAGGACACTGAAGGAAAACACTACTATTTCACCTCTGGTTTATTTCCTGTAATAGACTCAAAGCTGGATAGAATGAAGGGAAAAGCAAACATTTCAGGAAGAGGAAAATCCGTGGGTCAGTTTCTTATCTGCTTCTAAGACCTATTCTTCATGTTCAGTACTTCATGTTCAGTTCTTCATTCTGTTCCATGGTCAGAATGGAAATTCAGAAATCCCACTATAAAAAAGTATCCACCCTGCTTCAATACAGAAAAAAATTGCAACATCACAGCCTGGTCCATTCAGACCTGGCTATGCTGACATTATTTTCCTCCATTGAAAGGTATTAAAAGATTTAACAAAGACAGCAGATACCTTAAATATGCACACTTCCTCTCAAAGTGTGGGAAAAGTGGGCTTCCCTCTTTTCCTCTCTGACAATTACCACTGGCTTCCATCACGTACAATGTAAATTTTGCCCACCTGTTGTACAGCTGCTGAGAGCTGAATGTGTAAAGCAAGTAAAAGGTGTTTCCAGTGAGAAAGGCCAGGATCCAGAAGACAACCAACACGGACCTCTTCTCCTGAGCAAGAAAAAGGAGCAAAGATAAATTCCAAAGTCTCAAGGGTTGCACTCTGAGCCTTTAGCTGCTGAAACAATGCAAGACCAACTCAGGGGACACAAATACGCAACTAAGTCTTCAGTAATTAGTTTATTTACATAGGGCTGAGACTCAGAAACAGGCTGCTAGGTAAAGACGTATACAAAGGCAAGCAGAAATGGCTCTCATCTAACCTTTTCAAATAAAGCAACTTCAGAGAAATTAATCAAAATACAATGGTGAAAATGACAGCCTTACTTGCAAAACACATTTTTCAGAGTAGGGATCTTTCTTGGGACATCTAAATTCTCCTGATACTTAAAATGCAGTGTGAAAAGCAGATTAAAAAAGAAGAAAAAAAATCAATTCCATATATTGCACTGTAATTCTGAGCTGTTACCCGTTTTGAATGACACTTCATCAAAGGAATGTTTGACAAATAGATCCAAAGTCACTTAGAAGGTGCCATAGCTAAATCAAATGTAACGTAACCCATCATTACATGCAGCACCTATGCATGTTATCTGAATGCATGGAGGTTCTAGAACAAGCATTTTTGGTTGGAGGAATAATTAAAGGTCAAAAGAAGTGCAAATTTTGCATTTCAATAGACATGGAACATTATAGGCGGAAGCTGGATGGCAGAAGATCTTGTCCTGGGTCTTGGTCCAGTGTAATTCTGGAGAGTAAATTTTACTCCTGGAATGAAAAACACCAGCATTTTTCTTGTGAGATGATATATTATGAAAATAGCTCTTTGCAGTGATTCAACAGCCAGGGATGTTAGGTTGAGATTTAAAGCAGGGGGATTAAGGGGCACAGTGCTGGAAAGACAGAGGTGCAAAGTGCAAGGCAACAGCAATCTATTACGTGATTGTGCAATTTATCTGTTCATTCAGCATCGTATCACATTTATTGCACTGCTGCTGGTAGATATAAATATACACTTGTGCCACCCACGTCATTTTTGCAAAAAAGCAATTCTAGTCTTGTGTTTTTAGTGCTGTTGAAATATTCTGCTGACACCAAAGATCATAAGGCCTGAAAAGATCTGCTGGTTTCTTTGTATTTTAAGCATATTATCAACAGAGCATTCTAAGATTCCAACAAGTAACACACATACAAAATCCTTCAGCTGAACATCTCAAAACATTATCTAACTCCTAATCAATTCTCATCGTTATCTAGTGAAATAGGTTTCAGCACCTCTGCTGTACATAATAGGGAACTAAGGCATAGAGAAGAGCTTGAAGTGGCAGAGCCACAAGCACATTACAAAATCCCTGATTTTCCTCTCTTTGTTTTATCGTGTCACACTTTCACAAAAGAGCAGGATGGAAATGGTGGGAGAGTATCTATGGGGAGCAGGAAGAAGAAAAAGCGAAGATTAAAGCTCTTATTCTGACAGATTGTAAGAAGCTGTACTCACCTTCAGAGCAACCTGTTCTCGAAGCGTCGAGTTGGCGTAGGCAAAGGTGCTGGCCATCCCAATGCATACGGCAATCCCTGCGGGGAAAGGCACTGTCAAAGTATGTGATGCTGGGCAGGAGGATCTGTGGTCCTAAAACATTTGGTGTCAGCATCTCAAGCTTAGAAAAAAAATTACTGGGTGATATTCTGGGTGCACTGAGAATTAAAATATATAGGTGACTAAACCAGGGCAGTCTGGACTTGTAAGAAGTTCAGATTCAAGCTAAATGAAAATGAAGGTGCTGCAGTGAGCACTTGGCCCCCAGCCCAATACAGACACTCCGTCCTAATGTCAGGTTCTGTGCCAAAGGAGAAGCCAAGTGCTGTAAGTTGGGGCTGTACTGTGTAAACAGAACTCAGCTCCATGACCATATTACAATAGCAGTTCAGCAGTTCACGGAGGACAGGGCGCACTTTCAAAACCATACATGATACCAGGTTCAAAGAACAAGATGTTGTAGACATGAATTGACACCTGGTTTTGGGCACACTGGCAGAATGGTAAGTGGACTAAACTCAAGCATTATTGGCTTCCCTGGGATAATAATCTCAGCATACCACTCCCACAATGATTAAGATCCTCAGCTATGCTACACATAAAATTCCATAGTAAGAGAAGCATTAGATTAATAGATTTTACGTGACTATTGAGGGGATGAAATACTCAGGTATTATACTGTTAAAGAAACCTGGACAGACATACTCTTTAGGGAACTCTAAAGATCTTGACTGTAGGATGTAACTGTTTGGTTTGATTTCACAACTATGATCCTTCCAGCTATAGGAGTGTCTCATCCCTCTGGACCCTTCTGTGCTACACAGAAGCCTTTGCTCATCACCAACGTGAGCTCTCCCCATCTCTCCTAGAGAGAAGTCTGCGGGAGAAACCTTGGTAGCATCCTCAGCCCCTACAGGAATGTCAAGGAGAGATTAGGAAAAGGTACAGAACAGATCTCCCAGGACAGGAAACAGATGGGACTGACACAGATGAAAACAGCTTGGACCAAAAGTAGGGTGGATTTATCAAATGCATTATCCTGCACATTTGGATATATCCCCTTCATGCTAGACTACCTCTAGACACTGTCACATGGATAAATATATCAGACACCACAGCACGATAAAGCTTCTGAACCACCCTCTTACAATCCAGAAAGGAGAGATGCTTACCAAGCTTATGCTGGAAACAAACTTTTGCCAGAAGGATCAAGATGAAGGGAAGTCCCTTCTGCAGCCAGCCGATCACAGCTTTCAACTCAGAAAGAGCCGGGGCTGGAGTCCCAGCCTGTTCATCGCTGCCTTCCTCAGTGTGCCCGTGGCGGTCCCCTCCTGCCATGTGTAGCAGAGACGAACCCCGGTGGTGGCCGTGGTGGAAATGATGTGACGATTGCCGGTGGTGAAACGGGGCTCCTTCCGTACGACTGGCCCCTTCCTCCCTCGGGGCTGGCATCTGAATGAAAACCTCCCCACCGCCTGCAGAAGAGCCCAGAACCAAACCTGACTGGAACGGCGTGGCTGTGATGGTGCCTGACGGAATTCCTGCCAGGCCTGAGAACAGCTGTTGCGGTGAGGAAGCTTCGGCCTTCAGACTTTCAAAAACTCCGCTTTCATCCACGCTGGTTTCAGAACTGACTGTTTGGCTCCGGTTTCTGCAGTGGATGGAGATTAGAGAAAAGTTATTGAACAGTCTTTTAGCCCAGTCCTGACTGTAGTTATTTAAGAGTTCCTCACACACTATTAGAATATGTAGGTGTCCAGATGACAGGTGCTTTTCTGTCTATTTGCTGTTGGAAAGTCACAGTTACAGAACTAGAGGCCAGTAACCAGACTCCTAAGGTAAGATCAGAGTAGTTCTAAAGGACTGATCAAAATACACCAGTTCCTTCATCTAAGGAACAGAGTTCCCAAGCATCCTCTTTACTTTTGGGGGGACAAAAGAAATAAGACATATGATACCAAATCCATCATCTTCTATAAATATTTTAACATATAAAGAAAAGCATACAAACCCCCAATTAACTTTACACAGCACAACCAAGACAGGTCATTATATACAAACAAATTAATCAAGCTAACTCAAAGAAATGACCTATCCCCCAAATTTGTCTTTATTTCAGGATGATGGTTGCTTGCCTACTGGTGAATAACACAAACAACAGACAGAGTCAACTGGGGAAGAGAAACGTTCAGAGCTGCTTGTGTGTCCATGATGCAACAAATACTAAAAGTGAAAGATGTGCTCATGGGTCAGGAGAAATTATTTTATTTTGATACTCTCAGAAAGCCAAATTACTGGGCACTGGACAGAATTAGATCTGGCACTGATTCTTTTCTGAGCTTCTTGGATTATAGCCAGATTCCAAAAAGAAAGTCTTAACTATCTTCATCCTAATACCAAGAGAAAATAGTCTTTCTTCGCCTGAACTCAGTATTGTGGTACTGAAATGAATACATGGACAGTTTAGATGACAGGGAACAATACAGGTAACAAGTAGAAAAATCATTAGGCAGTAAATGCCTGGCAAACAGCAAATACCTTTCTAAGTAAAAGAAGAATAAAGTATATATAAAGCTCAGCAAGAGGCAAAGCACACAAATAAGGCACGTCGCGGAGTTTGGTCTCTCTTGATTTTAATCCTTGGAGATCTCTAACTTTAGAAATAGTGGTCACAATTGAGACAGCACATGCAGCACATACAGGGCCCTTAACCCACTTTCTCCCATGGGTTCAAAAGCCTCCCCAGGCATCTCACAGGGCACAGAGCACTGCCTTTCGTCTCACTCCAGAGAGAGCTTCAGATCTCTCTGGGCATACCTTCGCCCTAAGTAAACTCCTAATAAAGCTTTTTATAGCTACACCCCATTCCCAATGTCTCTCCACAGGCTCCAGCAAGGAATCAAATCAACAAGACACTGCACATCTCTTTTTGGTTCAAAATATTTATCAACCAGATCTCGGATTTTAAGCCTAATGTTACAATTTAGGGATGTACATACAAGACAGGGACATAATGTGACAGTACTTACATCTGGGAACATAACAAACAAACTGAGTGGGACCCAGTGTTACAGATAAAAGCACAAGTATTGTTTGGAGCAATACTACCAAGATACAAGACTGTGCTTTCAGCAGGAAGGAATTAATCAGGAACATATTTAAAAACAAACAAAGATTTAATTCTGAGTGTGCTGAAGTCAACAGAAGCGGAGACCAGTGGCAATTGCATTTAATTCTACAGCTAGAAAACCTTCAGCCTATGTTAGTGACAACATGCATTTACCTTGTTAAAAAGCAGATGCATTTCTAAAAAGCAATTGACATTACTCTGCCTATCTTTTGCACTCAGTAACAGACAGCTACCCTGAATACATTTTAACTATTCAAACAGATTCTAAAGTGCCTTACAAGTTTGTACAGACTGCAAGAGCTCTACACTGCAGATGAAATGGCCCATACAACATCTTATGTGCCTCTCAAGGCCCAGACTTGCCTGCCCATGTAAAAACCACAGGCTGCACTGAGGCTTCAGCGGCATCATGCAGAAAAGGTTGAAGCTGACTTTCTGCTTCCCCGAAACTAAGAATGGTACTGTGCTAGAAGAGGTCATGACATCAATCTTCACCTCTACCTGCAAAACCACTACAAAATACTTAGTGACTGCTTGTGATCAGCATCTTTCACTTGCAATCTCAGCTTAGCCAGAGAAATGATATTCGTTAGTTCCATCTTTGTCTTAGAGTAATTAGATTAGCTTCTTCTTTAGGAAATAAAAAGGTCACACTCTAACCCTGGGAAAGCGCAAGGGAATATTTAGTACCAGAACAACAACAGTGGCAAGCCTTCCTTGCTGATGTGATAATTACAGAAATGAATTAGAGGTATTCTATTTCTAAATATTCACATACATGAAGCTAGGTACAGATTCTGGGATAATGTAAAGGATCACCCAAGATCTTTATAAAATACTATCATAGTAGTTGGGAGTTTCAGACCAGCAGACTTTTTAAGCACCTTAATAACAGAAGTATAAATGTGTTTTTCTTTTTTTTTAATATAGGTGTATCGTTTCAGATTGATAGTGCCCAGGATTCCCATGGGACTGTGCTGTAATTTGTTCGTGTAGAGCTCCAAAATGTCCTGCTGATGCTAAGCCAACTGTCTCCATATGTGCCATGCTGGACTGTGAAACCTGAAACACTGTAGTTCACAGCAGTCCATAACTGACATGGAGGAGGAAAGTCAATCTGTCTCTAAACTCAAGCGTAACGCCTGGCCACGCTACATGCACTTTTTGAGCTTTCATCTTCTAAAACACACCATGCACTTTAATCAGAACATTCCCCTCCAGAGAGGAAAACGGAGGAAAAAAAGAAAGAAAAATCTGTACCTTTCAGGAGGAGCGTTGTCAGTGTTGCTGCTATGCCGTCTCTGCATTTTCCTCAAAACCTTAAAACACAACACACTCAACATGAACGTTGTAGGTCAACGATTCCTAGTGCGACAACTAACAAAGCCCCAGAGAGTCAGAGGGTTGTGGAGCCCATGCGGCTGGTGACATGGCTGGTATAAATCATGTGCTTCTCTGAAACAGACCCCCAAGCTCACACACTTGTTTCTCAGCACACTGGCAAAGGAACAGTTTTCAACTGGCAAACGGGAGTGCACGTCAACAGGTCTCCAGGCAGGGCAGGAAGTAGTCAGATCCCCCTCTGTGCTGTGTGGCAGTCACAGGGGCGTCCAGCTGTGCTGTGACATGTTCTGATGAAGAACTTGAGGACAATGAACAGTAGCTCTCGATGTGACATGTGAATCAGCATATGCTCTCTGGAAATGAAATCCCTTCTTCCTCTTCTGAAGAAACTTCCTTTGTAAAGCAAAACCCAGAGGGAGGGAAAAAAAAGAAAGATGTAGAAACATTTTTTTCTGAAAAAATACAATCAGGCCATGATAATATTATTTTAAATAAGCAACCCATCTCTTTAAACCACAAAAATGCCATTAGCAAACTCTGCACAATGGTTATAAATAATATGCAGACATGCAAAAGATCACATCTTCCTGCTCCATATTCTGGAATTGCCAGCAGAAATAAAGTAAGGTCTGGAGTGAGAAATAAGAAGGTATTGAAATTGCATTAACTTGAGAAACTTTTCTAGAACAAGGAGAGAAGTTCTTTGTTTTGTTATTTAATTCTCTGCTTTTAAGTGTCTAATCTTAAGGGAGCAACTGCAAACGCATTACACTTTTTAAAAATAAAGGTAATTCAAAAGCAAAGAACACAGAATTATCATCACCAAGGCACAGCACAAAGTCCCTGGCAAATAGTCTGACACTGCTTTATGTTATATTAGTTGTATAAATGGCCTAGTTTTGCAAGTGATTTGTCCAGGTGCCCACAGGCATTTCATAGAAGATTTAGAGAGATATCCTTTAAATATTGAAGTCTGCTCCTACTCAGTCCTCAACTACGATAGCTACTAATAAAATGTAAAAGGCTTTTGAGAATACTTTTGAATATCAAAAGTTATAACATTATTTATAACATTTAAATAAACGTGTAGCCCTATATCTATATTCTGTAAAGGCACATGCGGCTCTATGGGGAGACACTTTTTTCTTTTGGAATCAGCCATGAAAGGGACAGTGACATGAGTGCTAAGTACTGAAGATGCAGGACTTCATGAGATGTAATCCTCTGTTCTGCCCAGAGCCCTACAGATTTAAGATCCAAAAGAATTTAAATGGACTTTGTTCCAAAAGGCACTCAGCTTCAATACTGAGTGGTCCTGCCTTTTCTGGATTAGGGGTTTTCATCTTGTAACACATGTTTTTTTAACAGTACCTGAATGACAGGTTTAACCAGAGGTACAAGGTGCCACGGTGGGAGACAGGGAAGCTCAAGAGGGTGCAGACATCTCACACATGCGAGTCCTTCAGATAATCGATGTTGGTCCAAATTTCAAACCCATCACAGGTCTTCAAGCTGGATGACTGTAAGGAACCTGGATCACCGTGCCCAAACAGGTGTATCTGTAAGAAGCACAGGCATAGAGTCATTTTCACCATAGCACAGTGAGTTCCACCTCTCCATCTCCCCATCTCCTTGGGGAAGGCAAAGAAGAGCAGGAACCCTTGGTGCTTCAACCCCTGCACATGTGCACAATCCAATAAGGATGTTTTCCTCTGGGATCCGCACCTACAGCCTTGCTTGCTGCACAGGCATCCGCTGGACTGTATTCTGCCTTCCTTGTCTATACACAAACACATGTCTGTGTCTGCTAAATACATATATACATAAATTTATTTATACCTTTTTTTCCCGAAAATAAGCCCTAGAATGATCTTCCAGGATTTTTGAGGATACTCAAAATATAAGCCCTACTCCAAAAATAAGCCCTAGTTACAGTTCATTAAGAAAGTCAATTTAAATTGTGTCTAGGCAGCTATACATGTAAAAAAAAGTAAAATTAATTGGCAACAGAATGCAGCAGGACAGACAGACCCTTCACCAAGAAAGGCAGACACCCCCCAAAGGATCACGCTCAAGAGACCCCACGAGACCCGAAACAATACAGGTTCATGGCAAAATAAGGCATCACCTGAAAATAACACCTAACACATCTTTTGGAGCAAAAATTAACATAAGACCTTGCCTTATTTTTGGGGAAACAGTATATATGCACACACACATATATATATATCTATAAATAGTTACATACATACACATATGTACACACACAGAGAGACACAGGTGGAGCCTTTTTATTCCAATTAGGTCTGGGAAGGAGATTCCCGCTGGAGTCTGTGGCTAAATGGCCCAGCGGGGGCGGGAAAAGGCCGGGTTTGGGGTGCAGAAGGCCCAGCCAGAGAGGCCGGGGGGCCCGTACCTACCGTGCGGCCCCGCCCCGCCCTGGCCGCGCCTCCTCCGCGCACGCACATCCGCGGTTCCGCCTCCCCCGGCCCCCGGCGGGCGGAAGCGCTTGGGTTGCGCTCCTGGGGTGGGAGCCAGGGGCTCGCTCTCGCTCTTTCCTCCCTCCGCCCGAGCCGAGGATGCCGGTCCCGGCTCAGCACCGTCCCCTGCGGCGGGCGAGCGCGGCGGCGGGGGGCTGAGGATCCACCCCGCGGGCTCGGGGCCGCCATGGTGCCCTGGGGAGCGGTGCTGTGGCGGCGGCTGCTGAGGAAGCGCTGGGTCCTCGGCCTCGTCCTCGGGCTCTCCCTCGTCTACTTCCTCAGCAGCACCTTCAAGCAGGTCAGTGCCCTCCCCGGAGCCCCCGGCGGGACGTGCGGGCCCGGTTAGAGAAATCCCTTATCCCAGGATTGCTTTTCTTCTTTAAGTGCTGTCACTGAACTCCTGGGATATGTTGCTGTAAGAATTACATCGTTATCATTAAATCAAGCCAAGAGTTTAAAAAAGCGATATTATATTTGACAGCAATAGTGTTTTGAACCAAAACTGGGAAAAAAAAAGAAAAAACAAACTTGAATTGACGTGATGATTCTGTTGTAATATCTCTTGTGAACTGTAATTCCACTAGCAAAGGACTTGGAAAAGAGAAATATGTGTAGCTACAGTTATTTAATTAGTATATACTGCTTTTGCGGTTGTAGTAACGGAGTCTGGCTGCGTGAGCTGATCCCATAGTGAACTTGCACACCCCTGTTTTATGGGGTTACGTTGCTCTCATGCTGCATGTAGCAACAAGTCAGCTACTGCAACTCAGATGTTGCTCACTCCATTGTGCGTTTCCTGTTCTGTGGAGTTTACAATTACTAAGCATTTTTAACTGTGGGAAAAGCATGTGGACTGGAACGGCAGAAGGAACTTGTGTGTTTGGTGGCATTGCTGTCTTTCCTTGCAGGAAGAAAGGACAGTGAGAGATCGGAACCTCCTCCAAGTGCAAGAGCACGAGCAGCCGATCGCGTGGAAGGTGAAGTTCAGTTCGGGAAACAGCAGTCAGCTGAGTAACCAGTGCAGGAATTCTGTACAGGGGAAGCTCCTCATTACAGATGAACTGGGTATACTTGACACTAAGAATTTATTCTGCGTATTGCAGTGTTGAATGTTTGCCTGTCCAATTACTGATAGCACTTCCCAGTAAGAACTGTGCGTTATTAAGGCATTCTTAATGCAGAACCTCAGTTGTTGGCATTTTATTCTCAGACTGGATTAATTTTGCAATAGCTACAGGTTCTGTAGTTTAGATTCTGTGCACAGCAGGCTTGGGTCCCGCTGGACTTGGCTTAGGAGTGTGGCTCTGTTGTTTCCAGGACCACCTTAGACTCAAAGAACTCCAGTCACCTTTGCACAGAACTCAAACACTGAGCCCTGCTCAATTTAGTGTGGTTGCTTCCAGAGCTGTTTGTACCCCCCTGCAGTGTATTCCTACTGCCAGGTATGTTAGGGAGAGTAATCAGGGACACCTGATTGGCCTTGTGTGGAGGCACCTCCAGACTGGTGTAATTAGAGCTCAGTCCCAGTAACAGGCTCACCTGACCCTTGTAAACCCAAGGATATCTCTTGCAGGTTCTCAAATTAACCACTGGTTTTAAGTATATGGAGCTTTTTTTTGCCATCTGCAGATGTGCCTGTTGCTCAGACACTGGGCCTTTGACCCGAAATCAAGGCTGTAAGAAAACCACCACATCTTCTGTGATTTGCATCAATATTAAGTTTAAGCACTACTTGAAATATGCTTACTGATGATTGACTAAGGCCTCTGAAATCACAGAGATTTTTCACAGTCTAACACTGTGGTAGTAGTTTCCCTAAGGACATAGGCTGTGGTTCTATACTATTAAGGGTTCCTCTCAACAGTGAACATTACAGCTATCCTGTGTGGATAAATTTAAGTCTCTTCATATGGAACTGTAAAGAGAATTATCCTGACGCAGATAAGTTGAAAGAACTTATGTCATAAATTTCTCCAGTATAGTCATCACTGATCACCCTTCCCCTTCTGACCACTACAATGAATTATGTTGAAAAGAATCAGAACTTAAATATTCTGCATTTAAAGACTCCTATTGCACGTGCAGCGTAGTAGAGTAGATACATAATGGTTGTACAGATAACACCAGGCTGTAGTAAAACTCAGCTCTATGTCCAAGTGTTATTTAAAGTAATTGCTAGTTAGGACTTCAGCCAAATCCAGGGGATCATAATCTACTAATGATAAATAAGCCTGTTCTTAAGTAATGTGAATCTTACTGCAGCATTTCTATAGAATGTACAAATGAGTATGTCTTGCCAATTGGTCCTACTGTTTTTGTTTTTCAGGCTACATCTGTGAGAGGAAGGACCTACTGGTCAATGGCTGTTGTAATGTCAATGTGCCCAATACAAAGCTGTACAGCTGTGAGAGCTGCCTTCCCAACGGCTGCTGCAGCGTGTACGAGTGTTGCGTGTCCTGTTGCCTGCAGCCCAGCAAGGTGCGGTGACTCTCTCTTGCTTTTTGGGTGTTCTCAGGTTCCTATGTGGCTAAAAGTGCTTGTTTGTGAGGAGCTTTTCCCTTAGAGGGGGCAGTTTCTTTTCTTGGAAGGATGAGGAAAGCCTGCAATGATCATACAGCAAGCTGGAAATAAAGCTTCTAAAAAAAAAAATGTTCTTCCCACCTTTGAGAGGAAATACTGGGAGCCTGGCAAAACGTTTAAACTTCAGGAGAATTGCATTTGCTGAAGAGAAATGATTGCAGAAAAGCTATTCCAGCCATATCAGTTTTGCAATTTGTACTTCCCTGTGTTCTTTTCTTCCTACTGCTGAGGTTCTGTGACATGTTAACCTTGCGATGCTTGCTAGAAATTTTGAGTTGCTTACTATTCCTCTGATACTTGAGCTGTGTAGGTTAAGGTAGACTTTGGTTACTCCTTGCTAAAGTATGATGTTTGTGGGTTTTTTTTGTTTTGTTATATTTTTTGCTAACCATTTTAGCAACATCTTCTGGAACGTTTCTTGAACCGGGCAGCAGTTGCTTTCCAAAACCTCTTCATGGCAGTGGAAGATCGCTTTGAGTTGTGTCTGGCAAAATGTAGGACCTCATCACAGGTAAGACACAAGTACATGTTCAGGGCTCAAAAATGGAAAAACACCTGAAAAGTGCCATTGAAAATTGGGGCTTGGTCCCATGAATGGCTGGTCGGCTGTGCTTGCGTGCACATGGGCATTCTCATAAATGCTGAAGCTATGGCTAAGAGCTAATCTGAAGGCAATCCTCTGATTTTTATTTTTTTAAGGTGAAATAGTAACATCAGCAGTAAATGAAGAGTAAAGTGCATATTTAGAGCAGGATGACTTGTACGCTATCTTTAGAAAAGAGGTGCTTAACTAAAAAGAGACCAGCTGAGTTCAGTGGCTAGTGAAGATCTTATAAGGGTAAGAACTGGGGGAGTTGTTCCCAGCAGCTTCAGAATGCTATTTGTGGTATCTCTTTAAACTTGCCACGTGCTGACAATCGTCTGCATAGTAACTCAAAGTGTGTTGTAATTTTTTGGCGTTTTAAGAAGAGTGGGGAACTTCTGTTACCCATGTTATTTTACCAGAATTTTTGGTCTAAGCAAGCATTGGCCCTCTTGAAAAGTGCTGCTGGAGATGTCATGCAGCTTGAGTATTTAATATTGCAATAGATTGCAAACAAAAGATACTGTGCCAAATGTCTTTGAAGGTGTGTTGGTTTTTTTACCTGTAGTATCTGAACTCTAGCTTTAGCAAAAAAAAATGCCCACATCTCAAGTAGGAACTTCATTATAACTTGCTTAGGGCATTTGACAATACTGCCTAAATGTATATGATTTTTTTGTTAATGTTGAATCTGTTCCTACCTACTTGAATAGCCTCTTGAAAATGAGGTTCTAGGTGTGGTTCAATATTAAAGTGCTATATTAGAGCAACTTCCTTTTATGTGGTAGGAGTGTGGTGATGTTTGACTCCAGATGATACTCTAATGTGCAGAAGAATTTTGGAAGTGTTTTGCAAATGTATCAAAGCTCTGGGTTTTGGCCCTCAGTGAAGGGAGGATGTATTGTTTCAATATGTGTGTATTGTTAAAAGCTTCTCTTCTTCTTCCTGACAGAGCGTGCAGCATGAAAACACCTATAGAGATCCAATTGCAAAATATTGCTATGGCGAATATCCCCCGGAGCTTCTGCCTGTTTGAAAGCTGCCTGATGTAAGCAACAAAGAGAAGGAACTGGAGACTGGAATCCAAAAGAGCAAGACAGCAGCTGGTGCTTTGAAGGAGCCTCGGTGTAAATGGCTTACGTTGGTTCTGGGCATGAACCCAGAGGTGCACGGTTTAAGCAGGGGACTTAAGTTCTCTAGGATTGAATCCTTCTTCAGTTTGTTACGCTTTAGAGTACTAGTACTACAGTACTAGTACATTCTTTTAATACTTCCCCTAAATTTTAGGATGGACAGAGTTGATCTAGGCTATAAAACATCATAGGAAAAAAAAATCTATTGTAGCTTTGTACATAGTGGTTCAATTGTGTCTCTCCAGTCCAGACACTTTCCAGAGTAACAGTAATAATTGGAGGATTTTTGCTTTTAGAGGGGGTAAAGCATGCCTGTTGCGCTGCTCTCTCTGGAGCACTTCTTGCCATGCACAGTATATACTGTGTATGTAATTATGAATTATTTATTCATTTTATATGGATTCCTAGCTGCAAGTATTGATGCTTTGCATGGCTAGTTGTTGATGCCTTTCAGTCCCCGTTTTGTTATGTCAGATAGAAAGGATATTTTAGATCCTGACTAAAATTGGCTGTTTTCTTTCCTCCTTAGTCTGAAGGAATTGTACGGGGATTTGTCACTATAGTGCTCATGTTCCTCTTAGTGAGTTTAAAGCATTCCGAACTCCAATGGAGTTGTTATTCTGTCAAAGTCCCATAGCATGACAGAAGAGCAGGGATCTGCCTAGAATGGGATGTTTATTGCCTCTAAACACTTCCCTTGTTTCTTTGCAACAGTTTCCTCAAAGAGGAGTCTTAGTCTTCTAAACAACTCTCTGCTAATCTGCTTTCTGACAGGGAGCACTGAAGATTTGTTTGAACTTGTTCAGGCCTTGGTAATTCAAATGTAGCGCATTCCTGGTTGTGCAGGAGGCAAATGGGTGGAGTTGTTCTAGGATTTCGGTTTAGTGATGTCCTTGTGCATTAAGTAATTAGAATGTCAGAACATGGTGCAAGCCCTTTCTTGAGGACAACTGTGTTGCATGAGTTTAAACAGTCGTGATGGGTTTGGTTTGGTGTTTGACATACTTGCTACTCTGGAATTTCAGTGTGATCAGAATGGCACTAGCACAGGGTTGGTTCTCCTAACTCTGTAAAGCTCCAGTTTAAACTGCCTCACTCTTAAGGCCACTCAACACTGAAAAGATGGTTAGAGAAACTGTCAAATGCTGCCTAAATTTGTGCTCACCCTGCAAGTCACTGGGGAAAGTCCAAACAGTAGACAAAACGGAGCTATTCTTTTCTATATGCAGAGCCTCATTTCTCTTGTTTTTATTCCATTCATCTCCTCCGTGATTTTGACTTAGCTTGTTTAAACTGATACTTCCTATTCCCTAAACACAATAAAACAATCTACAGAGGCTTAAAAAAAATCCAGCAAAAAACAAGCACAGTGGTAGAATTCCGTGATGCAAAAGATCTGGAGAATGCTATTGCAATTACATATCATGTAAACAGGAACTAGTTACCAGCCATCTGATAAAATCCACTTGCATTGTTTTCATTGTTCTTTCCCAGAAGTCATCAAGTGCGATAATGGTTCTGTCAGCAGATTCTCTTGAAAAATCTTGTTTCTCCAAAAGCTTAAAAGCTTTGGCGTTAGCAGCTTATCCAGCTGAAAATCTGTCTCCCCTTTGCTGCCATCCTACGGCAACTTGCTGCAGCAGACACGATACAGCGTGAAGATGCAGTGTGACACGCTCCCTTCAGAGGGTAGCAGAGGTTACTTCTCTTTTCAGTGTCAAACAGGTTCTTCACCTCTGTTCCAGCACTTCATAACTGTTTTTCTCGGGTAAGGCCATCAGGTTGGTCTGTTGTAGCATTCCTGCTGAGATGTTTTCCAGCATTTCACGTTGTTGCACTGTGACTGATGAGATCAAGACACTGATGGCTTGCCCTTGCTTTCTTTTCCCACTTGGTGTTAATTCCTTAGCAGGTGATACCGCTGCTTGAAGCAGTAATTGTAAGAAATCCTAAGAACCAACCTGATTCAGACAATGTTAGTGGCAATTCCTGGCCCCGTTCTCTTCTAGAAAAACAGGATGTGATCAGAAGTGCATTGTGACCATTATCTGTTCAGTGGGACAGAAACCGCATCTTCCCTCCCTGGCTGTTGAGCTGTTCAACTAGTGTTTGTACTGTATGTTAAATCATTAAAAAATTATCTGTGTTCCAAAATACTGCCTGATCTCATGTCTTTCCCCGAATTACAAGACAACTGTACCAAAAGACAAATTTGAAGAATGCAGGGAGGGGCACTGATTTGAATACATGTAGTAAAGGTAAGCAAGTAGAGGGAATTGGGGAATTTGATGTCAATCTAAGAAAAGCACACGCTGCTCTCAGCGGTGCACAGGCAGGTCTGGACCTTTGCAAAAGTGGATTGAGGAGGGAAAAAATTCAAATGATTGCTTCACGTTGTGAAGATAAGGTGAGAAATGTCAAATCTGTGTTTCTTGGTAATGCTCCTGTGTGGTTTAAGTGATGTCCGTCCCTCTGGCATTCTGTGGTTGTCAGTGGCTGCCTGACATCTCTATTTGTCAGACAGACAAGATCCTCAAGTTGTTGACTTGTGCTTGGCAGCAGATTTAATGAGAGCATTTGATGGAGTGACCGGCTCTGCTTATCTGCACAGAGGTCAGTGCTAGGGATAATTGAATGGGTTGTGTACTCCTTGATTTCTATAGTTTACAAGAATATTAATGCTAGTGAGAAATGGTAGCAGCTGACATTAGTGAGGAACAGGTATAGTATTTGCCTGTAATCTATGGCAGAAGGGCAAAGCAGTAACAGCTATGTTAGCTCAATTTAAACTTGAGCCACTGGCCTCGAAAGAATCTGTTGTACCGCTCCACTGGGATGGTACATGGAGAATTGCATTAAAATTCTTATTGTGACAGGCTGGAGTTCTGAAAAGGCAAAAGCAGACTTGTGGCTTGAGTCCAATGCTAACCAGTTGATGAGTTCTGATCATAGTTTCTGCGTTCTCAGAATCTTGCTCATTGTAGTGGCAATTCTTCACTCTTATCTCCTGTATGTGTTCAGGCTCCAATTGCTTGGAGAACTTGCTAAGAAACTATGTTAATGATAAATTTTTGCATAGAAAGCACTAAGCACAGCAAATCCTAAACATGAGTCTTTGTTCTGATATGCTTTTAAAAAGCAAATGCCTCCTTTATATTTTCTTTATTACTTGTCATTTAGCTGGACAGGATTTGTTCTGTCTTGTGCTGGTCTCTTAAACTGCAAACATCCTAGATCCTTTAACCTAGCACCATAATGTGATATTTGTTCTTCAGTTGTTCTAGTCAAGGAGAGGTGGGGGAGGAGGTGAAAAGGAATTTTCTAACTCAGCAAGTTCCACAAAAGATGGAGTTCAGCAAATTATTGGTGCTTTAATAAGAGCTCTTTTTTTTTTTTTAATAACCTGAGGCAAACAGTTAACTATATGCAGCGGGGGAAAAATGCCAGCCTCAAAACTTGTAGGGAATGATGGGAAAGTACTTAGTTCTTCATTTTTGATCCATAGCTAATTAAACAGGTAGTTTTATCTAGTATTTGTGGTCAAATAAGGTCTGACTTGTAGAAACACGCATACTGTCTACCTGATGTTTTCCCTTTTAAGACCACAGATTTTTCTTGGAAATCATGGTTCTTGGTAAATTAGAAGTATAGGTCTTAAGCAAGAATTCTCATGATGCCTTTAGACTGAAGTATGTTTGCTGTGTTCTGCTGTTGTGCCTATGGTAAGATAACAGATAACACGAAGTTGCAGAGTAGAGAAAATAAAAAGAAATATTTCTGGTTGAAAAGCTTGCCTTGTAGAAGCTTTTCTAGCTGTGTTTCAATTAAGGGGATAGAAGATCACAAGCTGTAATTGCAAATGGAATGGGAGGCTAGTGTTATGTTTTTCATTGATGAAGATTACAATTAATCTGTTTCTGCTGTTAGTGGTTAAAATGAGGACAAGCACCTGATTTCTTGCCAATTTAGTGGAAGCTTCCAATAAAACCCAGCTTTCATTTATCCCAGGTTTTCTGTCTCTCTGCATGAACCTACAGAGTTAAGACACACTAACAGGAATCACAGTGAATGCGAATCACATGTCAATTGTCCTTATTCGGTTCCTGTCCCGCACAAAATCTGTTTAGATTTTTAAACTCCTCTGTGTAAAAAGCCAATTTACTTTTGTAGCTCCTACAGCTGCTGACCACAGGCTCACCTGGGGCCTTTAATGTACCTATTGATATGAGTAATACCTGTCTTACACAGATATGAAATATCACCATTTGAAGAACAGGGATAAGGTTGGGTATAAGTTACAGGTGTGATATGTTTGTTTTAAAACAGAGTAGCATCCTTAGCTATTAACATTATCATATGCATAAAAACGTATCTGTCAGCTGTGTAGGATGACACTGGGTATGCTGCATCCACATATTCAAACTGAAAAATGCAGATTATTTTCAAACTACAGTCACAGAGCTGCTTATAATAAATGTTGTGCTTTCTGAGGAAATAAACGTTTTCATACACAGAAAAACAGGGTCCTAATTTATCTAAATCACAGATGCGTTAAAAAAACCCCACATTAAATTAAAAAAAAAATCGTATGTGGTAGTAAATGCACACAAAAGTATAAGCAAGCGTAATATACCTCCTGTGATGTCTTTTTGTCTTCTCGCAGCCTGTGTTACCGGGTGTAACGGCGAGGAAGAGCCAGCAGAGGTTACCACAGCACTTGGATAAAGCCGGTCTGTGTGCAGCCGGGCTGGCGATGGCCCCAGAGCTGAATTTCTCTTGCCAAAAGGCAGCAAACCTAAAAGTACACACAAATCATTACATTGCTGCAGGAAAACGTGTGGAGTGTCTATCTGGAATTACCCCTGCACTTTCAGTACCTCTGCACTTTTAGGCTGGCCACCCAACCCCGCAAAATAAACTCATCTTTGAGGGCTGCTGTTTTCAAGCTGTTGGGTACTAATGTGGGAAAATGGCCATGGTACTGGGGCAACCCGATTGACAGCTGTTGATAATAATTGAAAAAAATCTGGCTCTCACAGTATTGGGGGAACGGGAGAGTCCCGCCCAGCACGCTGACCCATCATGGCGGCGTCTCCTCAGCCCTCAGCCCGGCTGCTCTGCCCCTGCGCTCTGACAGGGCAGCGAAAAAGGCTCCTCCCCGCCAGCCCGGCGCTGGAGGTGTGAGGGGAGGGCTCTGCCGTCGAGGCTGGGGCGGCTGCACAGCCGAGTTGCGGTGATGCGGGTTAGATGCCACGGCACAGAGTGAGCTCCCCGGCCCTGCGCTGCCTCCGCGCTCGGCGCCGCTTCCCGCCCTTTCCCCTCACGCTCCCCCTTTCTGCCCAGTGCGGTTTGAGGGGAGCCCTGGGCTGACGTGGCCGCTGTGGTAACGAACCGGGCGCAGGGACGAGGCCCTCGGACAGGACATGGCACCCGTGGTTCTCAGGCCGGTCTCCGGCTCTTGGCAGAGCTCCATGACCGCGGCTGGAGCACCCTCTGCCCCGCTGCCCACCGGTGACTCCTCGGTGGTGGCTCCGCCATGGCAGAACGAGGTAAGGCGGCAGTCGAGGTCTGGTCGAGCGCCTGTAGACTTCGAGGTGCTGCTTTCTTTCAGCAGTAGCTTTGTTTACACTCTTGTAGAAGCTTCCTCTGATTGACTATAGCTGTATTTTAATGTGTAGTTAAGTTTTAACCTCCCTGTTGCCCAAGGGTTGTGTCCGTCGTGCTCGGGGCCTGTGGCAGCTGATCACAGTCACCTCTGCCCCTCACAGCCCCATTTCCTCCTCCATGTTCCCATCCCCTCAGCGCAGATTCTGTGGTTCTGCTTTTTAACCTCCTGCCACCCCTAAACCTGTTTCATCTTCTCTCAGCTCACTGATTGCTCTCGTTTCTTTTATTTATTCTTTTTGTTTCTTCTCCTTTCTTCCCCTCAGGCCCCTGTATCTTTTCTCCCTTCCCCAGCTCTGCCTTGGATCTGTCTCAGCTGTGGGTACTGAAGGCTGAAATAGAATAGTAGGAGTTCTCCCTCTTGAAGGAAAAGTTGCTTTTCTGAGTAGAGGCAGCGTAGCACTCTCCCTTGCTTTTCAGGTAATGGGATATATCTCTGCTCTTTTTTTTCCCCTTCACTGCACTTTAGTCTGTGCTTGCCATAGCTTTCCAGTGTCTCAGTCCCCCTTTGCATTGAGAATCTATGCAAAATTTCATGCTACCATGGTTGCAGTGCATGTTAAAAGGCATACCCATCCAAAGTTTCAGGAGAGAAAACTAGTGTTTCTTGGCACCTGTGCTCAACTGAGCTTGGAAATAGAGTAGGAATTTTCCAATTAATGTTGTATTTGTCCCTAAGAACTCAGATCCTGGACCTGAATCCTGCTGGACAAGTGCATCTCAAATGTGTGGGGTTTGCTTTGGTAAGCATACAGTTACTTTTTCAGTAACAAGAGTTCTGAATCTATCTGAAAGTTACTGAAAATCTCTAGGTTGCCAAAGAAGGCATTTGTTCTGATTATGATGTCCTAGCTTGCTGCCAACAGCACGCGAGGCTTGCTTGCAGGAGAAATACGACTTAGAAAGGTGTATCCGCTTTCTGGTTTCAATCTTTCTTTGTGAAAAGTTTTATTTATTTGTTGTAATGCCAAAATGGCACCAGGATCAGCCAAGCGTTTTTTGTTGGGTTTTTTTTTGAGTAGTTACCTAAAATTTTTTTATTATTTCAAAATGAGCCCAGATGACTTGTGCTTGTTAACCCTCATCTCGCTGTATGGGAAGCCCAGCCTGATGCTGAAAAGTAATTCTAAAAAGATATATAAACAATTATCACTTTTGCTTAGTCACACCTGGGAAGACTAGTTCTCAGTACTCAGCATGCTTTTTTCCTCTGCTGCTAGTTTATAAATTCAGGCTGTGTTCTATCCGTATGATGCATATTCCTATTTATAAAAGCGTTGCAGGTGGAAGTGAGGTGATTTACTGGTGATATATGGACCCAAGCAGCAGTGTTGAATGCTGAGAGTTCTAAGTCTTAGTGTTCAGCGATCACTGGTCCACTCCTAAGAGCCAAATATATTTAAAAGTAAGTGAGAGCTGTGCTTGTGTATCTTCTGAAGATGGACTAATGAAGTTTCAAAGGTCTGAGTTCCTTTCCTCTCTGCAATTGTAGAGGTTTCATTTTTCTTTCTTCTGTAAAAACGGAGGTTTCTATGTGGTCACCTTACTCCAGCAGCTGCAACTGGAAATAAAGCAGCAAATATTATGAGATCCATGAAAATATCTTAGGAGCTGGTGACCAACAGCCCTGCTGTTTCTACAAGATGAGTGAAATAAAAATCAAACCTTACCCTATAAGGACTTTAGTTGCTTCTGTGTAGGAAAAGTAAATTCATTCAGGGTTTTTTTGGTATACAAGTAATACTCAGCTACAGAAGATCTGTTAAGGAACTGCAATTTTTATGAAGTAATTTTTTTTTTTTTCTGATTCTGAGTCCTACAACTGAAAAAATGGTGGAAGGAGGGGAGGTGGAATTCCTTTGGTATATAGCGAGTGTTGTATTTTGGATCAAGACTGAGAGCTTTGGACCTCATCAGGATTCTCCCTGGCTGTCTGCCAGCTGGCTTTGCAGGTGGATTTTGTAGAAAGAGCTGATATATTCCGTCCTCAAAACCAGAGTTTGCAGTGGAAATGCTGCAAGGGACCAGGCTATTAAAACAAATTAAGCCATCTATTTGTGAGCATCGGGGAAACATTTTGTGATGACACACTTTATGTGCTTGTCACAGCCCTGCCACATCAAGGTTAGAGTGAGGAGGTGACTAGCTGGCAGTCACTTAATCAAACAGGGGTGTTGATTTCTCGGGTAACCCAGGCAGGGTGAAGCTTGCATGCTCCGTTGCTTTTAACAACCAGATAATGAATATGCTTTCCAGAATTCGTGTTTCTCCTCGTGGAAGCAGCAGCTGCATGTGATGTGTGTCACTGTCAAAGGGAAGTGAGATGTAGTTAATTCAGAGCCACACAACAAAGACATATTGATCAGGGCTCTGCTTGCTGTGGTTGGATATCTGCAATAACAGTGACTAGGGCAATGCAGCAAACTGCGATGGCAAAACCAAATATGTTTTGACTTGATCCAAAAAGTGAGAGGGTTTACCACCCAGCTTCTCTGCTGAGCATCACTGATTTCAGAGCAGTTTTGCTCCAGTCTTCAGAGGGTCGGTTAGATGCTGAAATCAAGTGAAAAGGGCACATCTTGTTCGTGTCATTATAAATACACTTCATTTGTAGCTATAAGGTTAAAATCATGGATTCAGTACAAACAGCTTGCAGTGGATCAGTTCCACATGATTTAAAAAAAGCTGCGCTTGTGGTTTCTGGGTAAAGTTATACTGAACTACTTACAGTGGTACTGAATGTTGCAAGAATTATATGGAGTGGATGTATACATTATGTTTCCTCTGCTCCTTCTCTATTAGTAGTACTTGGATGTTGATGATTATGTGCTATATATTTAGTAGTGTTCATATGGCAGCATATTTCTTTTTAGTGCAAAGCTAAAAATCCTCGTATGCCAGTTTTGTAATAAAAAAAAGAGTAATCTTTATTTTTTATTTCTGCAGAGGTACCCAACTCATTGTCTGCCTTCCCACTTTTCCTTCCTGTCGGTTTCCCTTAATAGCTGTGTCTGCTTTTCTTTTGTTCCTGTGTTGCACAGAAGAAAAATGAGCACTAACAGGTTTGCTAATTACTATAAAATTCTTCCCAGCCTTGTTCTGTTCAGATCATTCTATTAACTAAAGTAATGGAGTGCAATGGCATGATGGCTCTCACACATTTCATTATATAAGGTCTTTCTGGTGCAATAGATTACTGAGATTGTCTTCTGGGGCTGTCACCAATAGCTTTTGATTTTCTACACCTGCTGTTCTCTTTTATCTCAACATTCCCTTTTTGCTACCATGTTAATCCTCCTTATCTTTCCTAAATGATTTTTAAGGGGACAGGACTGTTAGTTGTCTGCCTGGTGTCAGTGCATCCACATCAGTGCAACAGTTCTGTCAGTCTTAAGTTTTACTGCTATATGTAAAAGCAAGGTCTTTACTCTCTCTGCATCGTTTTGCTACTGACATGTATTTTTCCTTACCTATCAATATTGTCAGTGTCACCATCTTCAGCAGCATTTACAGCAGCAGACTTTTGTCTCATCACTCTGATTATATTGGCTCCAGTGATTGTGCTTTCACCTCATTACTGAAATAAAGTTAACATTAATGAGAGTCATGCAGCTAAACCTCTGCTCACCTCTCTGGAAATTTATTCTAATGATGAAAAGGAGATGCATGTGGATCTATTTAAAAGCAAGCTAGCTTTTTTCCAGCCGCCACCTGGCTACACACCAAATTCAGTGTTAAATAAAATCTTTTGTTATTAAGAGCCAATGATGCAAAAGAATTCAAATAAATTATACAACATTAACAAGGACAAATTATATTGGTTAAACGTTGGTCTAGGTACTGGTCTGCTACAGAGTTCCTTTATGATCCAAATTTGTGTTGGTGCTGCTTCTGGATAGGAACTCTCACATCTGACTTCCACAATAAATTAGCTATAAAGCACTTGGAGGTTGTAGGGGGTATGTTGGAAAGTTCAAGGTATTGTCAAGTGTAACAGTAATCGCATCTATAAATGAGATGAAGTATTGAGAGGTGGAAATTGTGTATAGAAGACACAGCAAAGCTTTGAGCTGAAAGAAGAAATATTATTTAGATAAGCAAAAGTTAATAAGACAAATGTATGTGATGCATGTCTCAAGCAAAGAGGCTCATGAGGTTTTTTTAGTGATCGAAATTTGGATTTACAATAAGGGCAGTCATTTAGCTACTGGTTATTGCTAGGGGAGCCATATCAGTAGAGGTGGTTTGTTTGTGTTTTTTTTTGTTGTTGTTAGTTACTGAAAGGTTAGTGAATAAGAATTTTCTTTTTATTAAATCTTCTTATAAGCAACTACCATGACGTGACCTCAGTCTCATCTGAGGCCATTGTGTGCTGTAGCAACACAGGTTAACTAGGAAGACAGCAATATTGACTAAAAGGAATACGTCCTCTGAATCAGCCTTACTGTTTGATGTTTTCCTTTAATGTTCCCTCTTCATGTATGAAATGAGATTGAGCCTGGTGTAGTTTAAGAGGTCCAAAATGATTCTTGCTAAAAATTTGCATATCTTTTAAATAGCTTTTATTAAAAAAATAAATGTGATGTTCACCCCACAGAATATTGTGAGCAAACAAACCTCCTTTGTTTTGGTTTGTGCTTTTTTTTTTTTTTTTTTTAAAAAAAATATATATATATATATGTCTCACTGAAAAATTTCACAGGCCTGTCTAGTGGAATTTTTTGGATCTCAAGTGTTCTAAAATGCTTGCTTGAGGTTTTCAAAGAAAAGAGTAATCCAAGAATTACCAACACATGTTTGCCTCAGAAGAGGGAGTGAAATATTGCTGTGATGCTAATCATGCTTTGACCTATTTCAAATTCCAGAGTGTAGAAGTATTTTCTCCCTTGTGCAGGTTTGATTTTTGACCACAAGGTTCACAAGGAAGAATATGTAGACTTGTCACCAAATGAGAAGCCTTCTAATAGGAAGACTGTTTAAGTTAGCCTTTTCAAATGTCAAAATCCTAAACAAAATAGATAAAGTTGGATAAAGGTGACCCTTTACAAAGGTTGGTGAAATAACATTATCGCCCTTTGGCAGAGAGAGAAATTGAAACACAGTGTTTAGGAGACATCAGTCTTGTCAGATGATGCAGCAGGAGTGGGCTGTGGGGCAGCAGCTCAAACTGGTCCCTGGATCCCTGTCCTGCTTTGCTTTCTGGAGACTTGTGTCTTCTCTGTCTGAGATTGCTGCTGTTGTACCTGAAGATAGTACTGACTTATGTAATGAAATAAGGCATGTTATGTTTAATTTGAGAGATTTTTACAAGAGTCTCTCCTAAAGTAGATTTTCTTATAGATGCAGACAAAATGAAATCTTCTCTGTATAAGCAACATGAATTAAATAATTTTCAGCCCATGTTTCATGGTCATTCCCAGTGCTTCTGCAAGCACTCTGTTTTGAAAATGGTCTCTACAAGCTGCAAGTATTTACTTTACATTTTGTTCTTTTTCCTTTCTGTGCACATCCCCTCTTCTCCCACCTGCTTTCACAGCTTGACTTTTCCTCATCTTGGTGCCCAGGAAATGCCAGCGTCTAGTTGAATGAGCTCTGCTATGAATCAAAGTGTCATCACTTAGCTGGTAGAAGTGATTTAATTAATGCGTCATGCCATCCCCAGAGCCTCTCCCCACCTGACTGCTAATCAACCTTCAGCAGCAGGAGGAAAACGTAGCCCTTTTGGAACTGTGCAGGAGAGGCTGAAGGAAAGACAGTTAATTGCAGCTGCAGAGATCAGCCTTGTCACTTGTCTCTAATCTGTTGTCTGCTGCCTGAAATGCTGCTGTCCCGGTCTCTTACGAGCTATGCTCAACTCCATTCATACAGATATTATCTAATATCATATCAGCAATCACTTTGTCAGGAAATGTATTTGACAGTTGACACGTTTAAAAGAACCCTATTGTGCATATGAGTGTTGGAGCAACTTTTACAGCCCGAGTGCTCTTTTAGCTGGAATGAGCAGTTTATAAATAAACACTTCTGTGCACTGTGGATGCTCTTTATAGGTGATGCTGTGCAATTAACACTGCAGATCACAGAGTCAAAAATGGTTGTGCCAGTACGGAATTACATGGCAGATGTTGTTAGTGAGTGGTACCCTTTGTCAGCTGCTGAATAAATAGTTGATGGTTTTATCTCAGGTATGTATGTGTCAAAATAATAACTTCTGTAAAAGCCAAAGCACTTTGTGATTTCGTTTTGGTGCTTTCCACAACTTAGTGCAGGATCTGTGGTAATGGGACTCTCAGCCTCCATCTATTGGATAATGTGAGCATAAAAATTTGGGGAGTGTTGTCTTTGTGACTATTCATAGTTATATAGGTGATCAAGATAAATATGGGAAGTAGCAACTGTGGGAAGCGCTATTTTTTATGCTTTCTAGGTTTGACCACTCCCAAGTTGCCAGATCACCACGAGAAAGGCACTCAACTAGTTTTTATCTAGATTTGCCCCAACTATGATGTCTACTAGAGGACATATTGTACTTCAGACAGGACACTGCTCTCTCTTTGTAGAACCAGTTCTACTGAAGCAGATGGGCCAGCATCACCCTCTGTGGAGATCAATGAGACTCATCAGTAAGATGAACAGCAGTGTGCTCAGGATTGATTTAAGGTCTGTAGGCCCTTGAGATGACAGAAGTGCAACAATGATGATTTAAGCCTTAATATTGAGGTGTTAGAGGGAAGGTTTCTGCCCTTGGAGCCTAAGATGATTTCTCAGTGTGGCACCTGGGTGAGCTTTGGAGGGCAGTAGAAGAAGAACCTGACCCACACTAACTCTCAGTATAGGCTAAAAACCACCACAAGCAGTAGGATATGTGAGATGGGCCACAATGGGTCACCTCCAGTATCCCACCCTATCTTATGCTGGTGCCACATGGCTTGTGTTGAACACACTCACAGCCTTTAATCCTTCTTGGGATGACCTGTCACACCATCAGCCAAACCCACTGCTCGGACCTGTTCCTCAGCCTGTCTTATGACAACTGATACAGGTGAGTCAGCTACAGGCTCTGTGCAATGACACTAATCCAGTTCCATCTTGGTGTCATCGTGTGTTGCACGAGACGGGTGCCCTGAGCTGCAGCCTCAAGGTTGGGTGCTCCGCAGTCTGACCAGAGTCATTACCATGATGGTTAAGCAGCTGTTTCCTTTGTAAGTCCATAATTTTGAGACTTTATTACATGGACATAAAAGTCCTCTCCAGGCAGAGATTTGGCAGAGAAAGCCCGGCCAGGAAGCTGTTTCATCATTTGTTAGTTTGTTTATTTTTGCATCTGTTGGGCAATTCTTTTGGTATTTTGTATACAAGGCAGCAACAGATCCAACTGTAGTCGTTTTCAGTTGCTTACCATTAAAGTCTTAATTGATCTGTGTTTTGCTATTGATCGCTTAAGATTTATTTGAATAAATAAATGTATATTACTATATTAAAAATGTTTATGCAGTATTCAAGTAGCAGCTTTTTCTGACACTTCACTGATTTCCTTGTTTAATCTGCGTGCTTTGTTTTACTGAATTCCCACAAACTCTGCTGTTCTGCTATTGCTTGCTGCTGGTTCTGTTGTTTTATACTGGAGTACTTGGTAGAGCAGGAGACAGTGTTCCCTCCATAATTTTGCTGCTATTTTAATTCTTTCCTCAGCTTTTCTTTTTGACAGACCTGAAAATCTGGAACCAAGCTGCATAAATCATCGTTTTTTTTTTTTAAATTCAAGTTGATAAGAACACCAGGTAGTGGAATGACTCTACTTTTATACCAATGCAACTACTAACAAGAGTTTGTGCCTACTGAGGATTTTTTATATTTTTTTTTTTTAGGAGGTGCTGTTGAATGGAACATCCATAAATTTGATCTCTGAAGGGAACTGTGTCCTCAGGTTTCTAAAGTTCTGCAGCATCCCTTATTTCTACAGTTTAAACCACACCTGAGCTAATTTAAAAGCAAGATGCACTGATGCTATAGCATGTGTAGCACTGACGCTAAAGCCTGTTGGGCTCTGCTGGGCTTTGTCAGGCTCTGTCAGACCCTGTCAGGCTTTGTAAAACCTTGTCAGGTTCTGTAGGGCTCTGTTGGGCCCTGTCTACCTTTGTCGGGCTCTGCTGGGCCCTGCGAGGTTTTGTTGGGCTATGTCAACACAGTCAAGCTTTGTCGGGCTCTATCAGGCCCTCTCAGGCCCGGTCAGGCTCTGTCGGGCCCTGTTGGCCTCCGTCAGGCTTTTTTGGGCTTTGTCAAGCCCTATCAGGCTCTATCGGGCCCTTTCGGGCTTCATCGAGCCCTCTCAGGCCCTATCTGTCTCTGTCAAGCCCTGTCATGCTTTGTGGATCCCTATCGGGCTCTGTGTGGCTTTGTGGAGCCCTTTCAGGTTCTGTATGGCTTTGTCAGGCCCTATCAGGCTCTGTCAGGCTTTGTAGCATTTTGTCAAGCTCTGTTGAGCTCTTTCAGGTCCTGTCAGACCTTTTCAAGTCCTGTCAGGCCCTGTTGAGCCTGGTCAGGCTTTGTTGGGCTCTGTCAGCCTTTGTTGGGCTCTGCCATGCTCTGTCGGGGAGTTGGTCTTTGTTGGGCTTTGAGGGGCTCTGCTGGATCCTGTCGGGCTCTATTGGACCCTGTTGGGCTCTGTCGGGCCCTGATGGGCCCTGTCAGGATTAGTTGGGCTCTGTCCACCTCTGTCTGTCCCTGTTGGGCTCTGTCAGGCTTTGTAGAGCCTTGACAAGCCCTGTCAGGCCCTGTTGGGCTTTGTCGAGCCCTTTTGGGCTTCGTCAGGCTCTGCCAGGCCCTTTTGGGCTTTGTTCTACCTATAGCAAGCAATGCCAAATAGAACTGTCTTCCTTTGTAGGATTTTGCTTAGGGCACAGGACTGAATAGCTGGCCTTGTTTTGAGGATTATGCTGCAGGTGAGTTTATGGAGACATTCTTTAGCAGGTAGTTTGATACTAGTGGTTCTTGGTGCTGGCACGATGCTGAGCTTTTAAGTGTTACACCTGTGTTTTTTTCCTCTTAAGAAACCTTGACAGGATCTGATGATTTAAATCTGAGTTGTCACCTGGCCAGTTCTCATCTTGCAAGGGAAGATATTTTAATGAACTCCTTCACAGAGGGGAAAGGAGCTGTGAGGATGTTTTGGTCTCACACTGCTGATTCATTTTAGCACTTGAACAGTCCTGTCTGTGCACCAAGCAGGTCACACCATCAGGAGACATATACTACGCTATCCTAAACCTTTAGAATTTTTGGTATTTTTTTCTCAAAATCTTTGCACGATGCATTTTTTTTTGAACTCACTCTGAATAAAAACAAATGTAAAAGAATAAATCTTTTTCAATTAAAAAAGTCATGAATGGCTAATGTGCATTTGACAGAGCGTTGGATTGGGAGCCCGGTGAGAAAGCTGCCCTTTTTGTGAGGAATGGAGAACTGTAATTTGTGACGGTATCAGAAAAACAAGGGTTTTTATTCTCCTCTGTGTCCTGCCTCTCATTCTCATTTTTGTGTGTGTATTAAGTAGCTCTTGCTGAGCTCTGCATTGAGATGTGTCATTGTGATAAATCACTTTTACTGGAGATTATATTTTTCCTCCAAATGAAGCTGCCAGGGAGACACATTTTAACAGTTGCAACTGACTGCAACATTTTCAGTCACCTTTTCTCTCTCTCTTTCCCCCCACCTCAATATATTGTTCAATAAATTCTGTCTAAAATCTGTTGAGGACCATGTTTTCTAATGGGAAGGAAAGAAATAACAGAGGTGGCAATTAACAACTGTCAGCACTAGTCAAGGATGTTTATACATGTCAGTAAATCTATTTTTCTCTTATGTTGCTTATACTTGAAGAGTGCTAGCCTGCTTATAGTATTATGCAATGAAGCTCTCCAAGATCTTTATGAAACAGGGAACCACATGAAAGTCAAGTGAGATGCCCAGGATAAAATATCTGACCCATGGCATGGTTGTGAAGAAGAATCATCAGGCATTTGCTCTGGCCGTGTGAAGCCACATCATCAAGCTTAGGCATTTGATATCAAGGTCATACTGTGTCTTCAGTAAATTTACTAACTACTTTTAACAAATGGTTGTGCCATTTTGGCATCACTGCAGAACTGGAAAGCTGTTAGAGAACCTCATCTGTCTGATGGTTAGGAAAGCTTTTCCTAATTTCTCTCTAAATCTGTTCTTGGCTAGCTCCCACTTACTTGTCGTGCTGGTGTTGTCACTCTTCTTACCCCCCTAAAAAGACAAAATATAGGAAATAGCATATACTACTTGTAGCAAGGAAGGGGTAAAATAACTTCATTAAAAATCAAATCTAGATCTTTGTTATTTTTAAAGTGCTGGCAACTGGGTGACAGGACAGCTGTAAAATGTTGACCATAACATTTTATTGAAGAGTCTTACCAGGATCATCAAAAGCGTTACTCAGTTTGTTTTGGTTTTGGCAAATTGTTAATCATTTTTGACATTTTTGAGAAAATAATTTTAGTGAACTTCAGAGGTGCCAGTTTAAATACAATCTGAGTCACAAAGAACAGGTTTTACACTCATAGCTTTTTGGTGTGCTTGCCAGTCACTTGCTAGGTTAGAGTTTTATTCTCTTGTCAAATCACAGCTGGAACCTTAAAGCTAATCAAAGACATGGCAATAGTTCTTCATAGGTATGTGAAGTAAAGCCTCAGGTCCTTCCAAAGGTGGCCAGTTACTCAAGTATAGGATGAAGTCACTGGGTTGGTGAAATGAATGTTGTTACTGCTCAGGCAATATGGACAAATGGGACACGTTTTCCAGACTCCCCGGCTGGTCTGTCTCTCAGAACTACTCTGCTTGTTGACCTGTTTTGGTTTCTTTGCTCTGAAATTTCTGAACTCACTCCTGGTTTTGTTTTCTGTAATTTTTCCATTCAGATGAATTCCACATCAGTTTGCCCTTGAATTCCATATATGGAAAGTGGCTGTGAGTGAAAAATCTGTGATATTATATCCCTATGTGAAAATCAAACAGTTTCAGAGTTTGTTTAGTACTTAATTCTATTCTCCCTTCCTTTTAGACTTTACATTGCTGGTGGGTACTGAAAAGCCATCTTGATTTATAATTTTCTGTAAGTTTTTGTCTTTTTTCTTGAAAGAGGTCTAAGAAAACACCAACATGACAATAGGTCACATAGAAACTTCTTTTCTGCATATGACCTGGACAGGCATGTCCTTCTATTTTTCTAGATTAAGCTCTTGTGTCTCAAAAGTGCATTTCTTTAGAAAAGAAAGGAGAAATAGGGTGGATTTTAAAACTAATTTCCAGATGTTATATGTCAAATTGCAAATGCCAGACCCCTTATTTTGTCAACATCCTATGAAAGTCATTCATATCCTTGAAAAACAACTCCTAAGACAATTGCAGCAAACATAACAGATAGGCACGTTATAGAGTCCCATGATGATGAAGAGTGCAGCTTAGTCATGGAGGAGCTCCCTGTTCCTCTGTGGTTACTTGATAAACACTTTTAATTATCAGCATTGTCATTTGCATAATGGAATTGTACAGCTGGCCCCATGCAGCGAATGGAGTTGCCACATGCTCTGTCAGTACTTGTGCTCAGGAAGAATTGCTCTGAGCAGGGGGGAGTAAATAATTGCACATCGCAAATGAAGGAACTGTCTGTATGGGAAGCAGGGGTTAACTCTGCTAGATGCTGGAACTCCTCAGCAGCTTGAGCAGTACCAAGAAAGGCAAGAGTTTGTTCGCCTGTAGCAATAACCACTTTCTGTTGGTTGCAGGAAGCTACTTTTGGGTAAACTGTCTGGTTTTTTTGTGGTTCAAAGCTGTAAGTCTGGGGAATGGCTTTTTGACGGAGATCCAAGCATCCTAATGCAATGGTCAGCTGCACTTTGATATCCTGTGGTTTTGGCTTCTGCTTGGCTGTAGCAGAGTTGACTAGATGCTGCATTTCATATCCTCCTGTACCAGCGTGCACTGAAATAGGAGCAGGCTGGGAGGAAAGATGGATGAGCGCTTTACCTTGAAGGCTGTAAACACAGCTGCATGGATCAGCAGATGGCAGACTACTGCTAGCAATGGGCCACAAACAGCGTCAACTGTCCTCGTCCCCGTGCTGTTCCAGATGGGAGGCCTCTGAAGGGAAAATGGAATATGCTTGTTTTGCGGTGGTCCCTCCAATTCTGCTTTCCATACGCTTGGTTTGTGCTTCCCTTCTGGAGGACACTTTTTTTTCCCCCCAGTGACACGGGATTCAAGATGAGCACAGCCGGCCTCATTTATTGTGCATACTGTTTTATGACTCTGACCTTGTAACAGATATAACCCTACTCTTTAAGCTATCACCAATCTTAAATGTAGAATGAGAATTAATAAATACCATAATTTCTGATAGTCGAAGCCTTTGGACTGCAGAACCACGATCAGTGAATGACGTTCAGAGAGAAGGAATGCAGCAGAATTAATCTGCTCCATCTGGGGCAGTTGGAGCTTGGCTGCCAGTGCAGTAAGAGTAAACATGATCGCATCTTTCAGAATGACACGGTATTTGGCGTAAATAAGTTTTAATTTTGTCCCATTGCTGAGGTAGTTAACTGTCCATCAGCAAAAACTACCTTAGATGCTGCTCTTCTGTATGAGTGGATGGTTATAGAGTATCTGTGCATGGGGCAGCATTGCCAGCTTAGGATGATTGAGCATAAGAGGATTAAATTGATTTTTTGGTTATAAAAATTGACAAGTTACTTTTGTCTTTATGGCACCAAGTATAGAGAGTTTCCCAGTGGGAGTCTCTTTCTTAGTGATGTGAAGCAAGAGAAGTTGCACGTTGTCTGTCAGCATGTGCTAACATCTGCCATCAACGGAACGAGAGAGCTCCGTGAAACTCCGGGGTAATATCCTGTTAGTGGTGTGCTGGTAACGGAATGAGTCGGCTCAATGTCTTCAGTTCCCAACTGAGGGCTCACAGGTATGAATCACGGACTCTGAGAAAGAATTTGGGCAGTCAGTCATCTCAACAGCAAATCCCTTTCCCAAAGAGCTGCTGTTATTTTCCAGATAGAGCATTTTTATAGGACTATCAGAGCATTCTACACAAAGATTTTCCTCTCTTGCACATGAAATATTAGGAATTGATTTTGGTTTACATTTTTTTGCCGCTTCCCAAGTGCTTAGTAAACGAAACAAACGGTAGAGGATGAATATTATAATCAATCATCTTTTGTTTGTATATGCTAGTCAAGACCTAAAAATTCTCTTGGAGGGAAAAGGGGAAAAGCTCTGGAGGCTTTCCTTTGCATTACTTCAAAAGTAAATGCTTCCAGTTAAAACCTAAACTCCTTCAATTATTTCCAAGTTTGGCCAACAGTATTTTTTTTTGTGAACACATCTTCAGATGACCTTTTAGAGCCAGAACTTTGACAAATACTGAGGAGGACTCTGTAATATGAATTTACATCCTGTCTGGAATCTTCACTGTTTTGACACAAAGATAACAACTATATGACAGCCCTTAGAACAGGAGGTTAAATGGATGGTTTCAACACAAAAGGAAAAATAGCTATGGGGAATCTTGCAGTGAAACAAAAATAGCAATTGAGCATTCTAGGGTTTGCTGTTGAAATTATAATCTTATATTCATTAATGACCTGGAAAAAATGGACCATAAGCTTTCAAAATTTGTGGATAAAAGCTATGGAGCTTGTAATGTCCATGCAAAGATAAGTAAATCACTGGGATGATCTTTATCTCAGCAGATGAAATTTCACTTGGCTACGTGTCAAGTACTGCGTGCAAGCAAAAATAATCTAAACATTTTCTGTGCAGTATGCTGATGGGCTCCAAGCTTCCCATGTCCTCTAAGGAAACAGCAGTCCATGTAAATGTCTAATTAAAAAAAAAATGTCTACTCGAAAAGCAGAAATTGTCACAAAACAGGATACTTAGGAGCACTGTACATGGGCCAGGGTGGAAGCGAGCAGGTGGATATTCTATTGCCACATCAAGTGTTTGTTTTCATCTGCTGTCACCTGTGGTTTCCCGTAAGTCTGGGATTCATCTCTGTCTTACTCAGCCTGTGTATTAGAGTATTATTGCTCTGCCCACTGTCTAATCTTTTATGTTATCCATGCTTTTGGCACCTGAATAGCTATAAATGCCACAAAATCCAAAGTTGCAAAAGGATGTATCACAACAAATGGAGGTTTGACATGTGCATTCGTGACCTGCAGTTTCTGCCTTGCATATAAACCACATCCATTTATCTGTGGACACAGCATCCCGCTGCGTTGATTTCCCAGGTTCAGGAGCGGAGCTCAAGATCTGTTTCTCATATTCAACATGGCTTATGTTGTGCCTTAGCCACTGGGCATCATCTTTATAGGATCACAGAACCTCTCTGTCCCTGTGGCACACAGCTGTTCTATATTTATACTGAAAAAAGGAGCTTTTCCAGGAGCTGGGGAAAAACAGATTTGTTCTTGGTGAGTTGATGACTCTCAACTTTCATTTTTTTAGAACACAGTAAAGAAATGGTTTACATTGTTCCATTTGTCATCAGTTGCTCATCCACGCTATCACATCCGTGCTTGCTTTTCTCTTTTTCCCTTCCACGCTGCTGAAACTCTGGCATTTTAGCCTTTTTGGGACATGAGAATTACACAAGATGCAACCCTAGATCAGTTAGCACTGCATTAAATACAAGCTTGCATCATACTAGATGTTCAGTAGACCATTTGTATAAAACTTAGTGAGCACGGAAGGGTGCTTTAATTTATGTAACAACTTCTTTTTCTTTTTCCTGTAGTGTTATCCTTATGTTATTTTGTCATGGATGATGAAATGTATGTTTCTAAAATGTATTTGTGTACTAATATCACAAACCTCTAAGGCTTCATATCTAGCGATTTACTTCTAGTGAATAAGTATTAAGCAAAGCTCTCAAAGCTGTAAATGAGTGTGTGGCTTCCTCATTTCCATTAGTTTGTGCCACCTGGCTTAAAGCAGTCTGTCTTTTTTGGTAGTATCTCCGATGAACAGCAACAACAGGAGCCCTAAGGTATCAGATGCTGAGCTCTGCTGAAGTTTTAAGTGTGGGAAAGGCTCAAATCACCAAACAGCTATGATCTGTGCCAGGTAGAGAAGCCAACTCTTGGAAGTGTTTCCAAGTGTCTCTAGCATTTCTGCCTCTCTAGCATTTCTTAGTCTAATCAAAGCAGAGAAATGCAAGTTTTTCTGTCATCACTTGGAAAATGATCTGTAGTGACTACTGTAAGTCACAAAGAGGAACGCGTGAGAAGCGATTGTCATGTGCCTGAAGATATTGCTACAGCCATTGAGGAGTGGATGGTGGAAAGCAAAGGATAGGGATACACTTTAATACTGGCTCATTTTGCAAAGATAACAACAAATAAAGGTGACATCGGAGTATCAGGAAGGGGTGTGGAACCAGAGCACGCATTCTTATCACTAACTTTGCATTGCAATAAGCATGGCAGTAGCAGCCCTATAAATTCAAAGTATTTGTTATAAGCCCATACCTTAGCACTTGCAAAGACAATTCTTCAAGCTGTGCGATTCAGAAATACTTATAAAAACTGGAATGCAAGACACTGGCAAAACCTACCAGTGTTGCCCAAGTATACCAGACAATATCCCTTCAAAGCGCTGAGCTGGCTAATGACAGTGTAACACAAGGTATAACAGTGAAGGGAGGCGTTCCTAGGGCAAAGACTGCTTTAAAGCTGTATAGCTATTCATAACAAAAACTGAGCCTGCTCTGCAGTGCCCACAGCTTGACCATTCATTTGCAGGACTCAGAAATTTAATATAAAACAGGATTAGTTTTAATTTCTGTAAACAAGCTGATTTTGGAAAGGCCATTGAGGGACTTGGCTTGAATTTTTGTAGCTGCTCTTCACCTAAAAGCAAATCAGCTACTTATAACCAGGCAGATCTGGTTTAGGGATCTGTAGAAACTTAGAGCTACAGGCATATGGATTTTGGGGAAGGTCCCAATGAGTTTGTAGCTGTAGGGTTCCTGCTCGAGCCGAGAATGGTGGCAGGGGATCATCCCAAAGTTCCCTACCAGCTGGCAGCCTGGTGCTAGAACAGTTTCTCTGGAGCTGCCAGCAAGGAGGTTGCTCTCGCTAGCGTGAGAAGCAGCACATTGCACAATGAGATCTGCTCTCATTATCAATTGGGATCCTCAGACCATTAGTCCCTGCAAACAGCTGGAACTTCTCCTAGTTAAAAAGGCTTCCTCCAGAAATCCCTATCCAGCCACTGCGGAAGAATTGGTATTGCTGGAAGTGTGTTTATTATCAACCTGAGGCTTGGCTTCCCAAGCAATCTTCCCCTCCCCTGTTCGCCCAGCAGGCAAGCACATAATTTCCCTCTACAGAATCTTACACCAGTTAATCCAGTGTCCCGGGTTATTTTATGCTGATTGACTTCAAGTGCTCTTAGCTTTACTGAACGTGTCTATACCGTTTTAAGTGTCTGCATAGTACGGAGGCTAAATTCCAAAAGCTATTTTGCTGTGCCTGCTGCAAACGCTTGGACGTGTTCCAGGTCCTAGTCTGGCATTTAAAAGGGATTTTCCAGGATGTTACAATTCACCCAGCACTATAACTGTGCCAATCCAAAAGCTTTGCTGCCTTCAAAGATACACTACTGCATGTAGTAAAAGTGTGATCCAAGGCACACAAAGCATTAAAAAGACCAGCTCAACCAATGGCTTTATTGGCATAGACATTAAACTATCCAGAAGCGCTGTCTTTAAGCCACTTTCAGGCTGTGTGAATTATTCAAAGGTTCAGTGCTGCTGTATGTATAGAAGTTTATGTGACAAGGCATATTCTTGTGTCTGTTCCTGCATGTATGTGGCCTGCCTGGGGTTTTTCACACAAAGGGGGAATATCCGCTTCCTTTTTTCCCAGTAAGACGTAGCATCCAAACCCAAACATACTGGTCCTCCCTACAATCTCAGTGTTTCTTTAGAAGAGGGGAGTGCACAGAAATTGTGGCTTTACAGGGATCAGCTCTTCGAGCAAAGGGTGGGTATGTTTGTGATGAAAATGGAAAAGTGGGGTGTCCATAGTGGCAGTGGAAAAAAAGGTGGGTGAGTGAAAATATATTTAGCAATTAGTAATTTAAGTAGTGCTTCCCTGCACAGAGTGCTTCACTGTGTCTAACTTAAACTGCACCATTTACAATGGCCAGATTGACCCTATCTTTGCATATCATACAAAACTCTGCTAAAAGTGAGGTCAAATAGTTACTGGTGAAAAGCTTAAACAAAACAAACCAGAATAATTCTGCAAAATGGCACATTTCAAGCTGCATTATTGCAGCCACTGGAAATTTTACATCATTCAGCTGAAGTTACCTTGTACCGATTCTCAAGGTCTGAAAACTGGCACTTTGTTATGAATCTAAACCACAAGCCTTTCTGGAAAGATATACTTCAGGAAAACACATGTTGATGTGATCAACTATATAAGTGACTGAAACACAGCTGCTTGATTTTAAAAGGTCAGATAAAGCTACTTAAAGGCCTATACTGGCCTTAAACTACATGAATTTTGGTCGGATTGAATGCTTTAAAAACAAGAGCCTGTGTATGTAAGTACGTGTGTGAATACAGTTTCCAGCCTCGTGGTTGGAGTGAGTTTGCCTGATTAGCAGTTGCAAAACCAATGGTTCAAGTCCCAGCTGCAGCTGTTTTTCAGAAACGCCAAAAGTGGCTGCAAACCTCATGCTCCATTTACATGGGGCAGCTCGGGCTTCCAGGAGCCTTTGGTGCCTCCCGAGCTGGTTTGCTGTTGTGTTACTGATTAAATAAAGTGAAGCTACAAGTGTTCCATGCCCTAATAAGAACAGCAATGTGGAGAGCAGTGGTTTGTCAGGGCAGACAGGCTGGTTCTCTAGGATATAATTAAGTGCTGACAAGCTCAGACATAAGACACATGTAATAAATTAGTTATAGTACCTGTGTGAGAAGGATGAACTCTGCCGCAGAGGCAATTATACAGAATTTGAGCCTTGGGACCACTTTCATACATTTGTGTGTGTTGGGAAATCACATATAAATTTTATGTGTCTTTAGCAAAACTGATATATTATTAACATAATATTAACATAAACAGATATAAATTTTTAAGTCCCAGTAAAATCTAGGAAGATTGTTGCAATAGCACCTGTTTTTTGACAGCGTTATAATTCTGGCTTTAGAGGCAAAGCAGCAAGTATGGAAACACTCTTAATCTGCTTCTACATTAAACAACTGGACTTTTAATTACTGAACTGGTATTTAAAAAACTCAGCAATCTGCTATTAAAAAAGTATCAGACCTGAATTTCACAAGATTACTGCCAGAATGTTTATCATCTCTGAAGAAGCATTCAAGTGGTTTTCAAGCCCTGTAATCACCACAGGAGCTATTTTAAAAGCTGTATTTGCTAGTTTGCCATTTTTCCATTTGCTTTTATTTTAATTCTTTCCTTTTTTTTATTTTCATCCCTTCTGGCCACATTCAACTTGAATGTAGCATATCTGTGTGCTTATGTTGGAGGATAATTTTACTCATACAATCAAGACAAATGACTGTGTTTTTCTATCTTCTGTTTTAAAATCCATTTCATGGAGGGTGGAGAAGGGTGGGAAGGACCCTAAAAGAGCTGCTGACCCTTAAAGAAGAAATATCATTTCACTAGCAATAACCTGCAACTTGTCTCCTGAAAGGAATTGCCTGCTATGCTTCAAATAATGAGGAACATTGTTTTATTTGCTTTCATATAAGCTGCTGAACAGCTAAGACACCAGATAATTTATTTTTTCTTACTATACAAAGTCTGACGCTATTTTCCCTATTGACTGGCAGTGTAGTTTAGCTTGGATTATTGGCATTAAAGAAAGGAAGCTATGTAAATGGTAGGAGATCAAAAGAGCTGAAAAAAGAAGCAAGAATAGAAGATGCATCAAGAATAGGAGTATTTCATATTTGATAGTGTCACTGAAATGCACCGACGTCTAGAGGAAAGGAGGTGACAATGGAACTAGCATGCTGTGAATATCATCCGTGGGCAGAATTGTAACCAAGAATCTAGGGCAAATGGCTATTCAAAATTAAATATACTGTTGGATCTTCAGTATCAGAGCAGATGGGGCTTTTGCTTTTCAAATCTCAGCCAAATAAGCAAAAGTGTAAGTGGCAGAGAAGAAGATTCAAGAGAATTCAAGGAGAAAGACAATATCAAATACAAAGCACTTATTTGTAAACCTGAGCAGTGCACAATTTGAGAAAAAACAGTGATGTAATCAAAATTAAATGGAGTCCAGGACATTATTAGAATTAACATCTCCATTGATTAAATGAGATGCTGACAGCAGCAGCAATGTTGCTGGGCTATCAGTCTTGCGTTCTTGTTTGACATTTTAAAAGTAAATGATGAATGCCACCAAGTTTTTTGCCATTATTGGTATAATGTAAGGAGTTTGCCTGATGGATTTCAGGTCTCCTAGTTCAGTGGGATCCCGAGCACATAAAAATATTTACTGCTTATCTTGGAGGCAAGTTTAATTTGTTTCTTCTACTGTGATTCTAAAAGCAAGGGCTTGTCTACTTACACCTTGAACTAAATTAACAAAAATCTGTTTTGATTTACTCTGACAATTATTTCAACACAAAACTGTGCACACAGTATCTCCTTTGGTTGTAGTGTCTGAAAGCTGACTTAATCCTGGTTAGCGTATAGATGAGCTTTAATTGCCGTGTTCCACAGTACTTTTCTGATGCTCCATGTTTTTCCTGCGTTTTGAAGGCAGTGCAGCTGGACTCTTGGCCGTAGCTCTCCTTTCGGGAAGTGATCTTCTGGTTTGTGTCTGGCACAGCGATGCTGCTCTGGTGCCAACGAGGAGGCAGCGGCCGCTCTCTGCTGAGTCCTGGCAGAGGCACAGGGCGCAGATTGGCAGTGACCTCTCGTGGAATGGAATCATTGCGATGGAGCCGATCCAGCCGTACAAGGGCACACTCCGTTCCCCTTGGGCCTGGCTCTTCTAAGCTGCTCTAAAACCTCTAGAAAAGAAGATACTCAGCTGAACATGAAGATAGGTATGCTAACTCAAATTTGGCCGGGTTTACCTGAGTGAATGCTTCCAGTATGGCAAGTACCTTAGGAGAAATTAGGATTTACTGAAGTTGGTACTGACAGTAACAGCTCGGTTTGGGAGTTCCTTAGTATCCTTTGGGGGGTCTGTTGAAGAATCCCTGCCTAGCTGCTGGGAAATGACAGCGTCCTCACAGATGTCGGTGTGCTGCAGAACGTCTCTGGTGTGTGCTTCCTACTCGCTTTCCCTTGTATATCAATGTCACTTGCATTCTGTGCCTGCAGAATGATGAAAGGCTTTTCCTAATTGCTGCTGCTTTTCCAAGCTCAGGTGAAGGGTCTGATCGTGGGGTTCATGAGAAGCAGGAGAATGGCTCTGAACAGGAGCTGAGGCCTTGGACTGGCAGTGTTCAGTGCATGTAAACATCACCTGTCTACTGGAAATCAGGGGCATGAGAAACAAATAGAAACTACAGCCTTGTGTAAATATATTCCCCAACAACTAAGGACTGATTTGAAGTTAAAGCCTGTGCCCCATTGACCACTCAAGCACTGGGTTGCTGCTTCCTCGTCTACAGCCTTCTTACCTGTACCTAGTGCTTCTGCTCTTACATTCTTGCCCATTAGAGGCCCATCTTTCAATCCACCTTCCCAGACAAGACTTTCTACCAGAGACAGTCATTAACCAAAGGTTAAAAGAGCTCAGGCCACCCCTTCCCTCAGTGTCCCTTTTTCTTCCTAGGTAGCTGTCACAGAAATATTCCTTCTGACAAAGCTGCTGTGCATGAGGCTCCTTCTGCAGCCCCGGTCCACATCATCCTGTCACAAAAGCAGACTCAAAACAGCCAACTGACATGTGCACGATGCCTCTTTTTCCCCACGACTGAGGAAGTGGTGCTATTATTGCTAATACTTTTAACTGCTTTGCTTTACTTACGCCACAAACTGCTGTTTTGTCCAGAGACCTCAAAAGCCACACGGGAAGCAAAAATGTTATTTCCAAAGATAGGAACATTGCATCACTAGAGGGCAACCCACACCTCATCACAGCCGCAGCCAGCGGCACATCCCGGGGTGGCGGAGGGGCAGGAAAACAAGGTCTCTCAACTCCCTTCTGCTCCCTGGGCTTTGTCTGCATGGAGGTTTTCTGTAGGTAAAACTGATTGAACAAGGGTGTGATTTTTTTCCTTATAAAATAGTAGTACATGTACTGTACTGTAAATGCTCTTGTACTGGTACCAAAGTATAACAGTTTCTGTTGAGGTATAGTTGTTAATATAAATCTTCAGTATTCTCTGTACATGTGCATAGGTGAATAGGAATGTTACCATTTTAATTACACTACAATAATTAAAGCAATATAATATTTGGTATGTACAAAAGATTACACAAAATAAAAGCATCCAGATCAGCAAGGTTTTTCTGCCCTGCTTATATTCAGTTTGCTAAGACTGAAAAGACAGGAATTTGTAAGTCAAGGAGGACTCCTTTCTGATTCCAGCTTTCTGTAAAAGGAGTCAGGTACACTCTGCCTGCGTCCTGAGCACAGAGGTCTGGAGCACTGTGGCAAAGAACATAACGAAATGTTCTAAGTGGAACACTTTAAAAAAAATCCAACCAAAAATAGATACCACTAATGCAGCAAGAGAGAAGGGGGAGGGTGAAGACAGCTTCATTTTACAAATGTCTTTGTTGAGACAGTAACTGGATACAGAAATCCTGGTCACAGTGGGATTCCAAGAGTGCACATCTGCCTCCCAGCCCTTGTGTTTCCCAGTGTGGTGGGTAACCGAGATCTTTAAAGGTGGTTAGATGTGTCTGCCTCTGAGGCAGATTTTGAGGTCCAGTTTTGGGTGCCCAAAAGGTAATGAATATAATATCTGTTTGCTGATATTGGGCAGACTACCCTCTCCAATATGGACCTGTTTCCATGTTTTGCTGTTCCTCTAGAAGAGAGACAGAAAATTGACTTTTCCTGTGTATTATATTTTTACTAAGGCCTGCTCTACAAAGCAGCAGTGTACAGCTGTGGCTCCAGTGAGATAGCCATGTGAGGCCCACTGGCTGTGATAGCAGCTACTCAGTGAACGAATTGTAAAACTAGAGAATCTTCAGCAGAAATTCATGAAACAACACACTTCATGTGTCCCACTGAGGCCCAGGCAAAACTTCCCTGTGAGCTGGTCTTAGACTGTGCTCTGCTAGCTGGACCTGCCTGTGGGAAGCCATGGATGATATCCTGGCCTCTCCAGAGTTTCTTTGCTGTAAATCCCTTCGAAGTCTAATTATTTGCTTTCCTACCATTTAACCCTATGTTATCATGCCAAGGCTTCTCTTAAGAAAAAGTGCTTTTTTAACCAAAATTTAACCAAACATCAAGGCTATTTTCTAGTAGTCATGTATGGATATCTGTGTCACATCAAAGGTCTCCATTAGAGAAAAAAAAAATTGCAGCAGGTGAACGTTTTCATGTGAGGCTTCACGCAGGTTTGGTTCTCACATCAAGCCTCATCACAACCATCTTTGCTTTCTTTGTTTTCTGTCTTTGGCATCTTCATATCAGGATCAAGGGACTGTACTGAAGCAATCTAGATAACTTGTTGCTTTTCCATCCTATTAATCGACTCTGCGTCCATTGGGCACCTTCTCTGTTTGTACTCTGTTCCTTGGGGTTCTCTCTAGCGTCTCCTAGTCACAAACATGGGCTGGGTCCACCTTTGAATAGCTGAGCATCAGGGTTTTCCAGTCTTGGAATCTATTCCTTTGGCATCCTCTCCTGAGCTGTTCTCCAGATCACACAGATCAACTCCATTGATTTCAAGATGCACAGCAAGGCTCAGCAAAGCAAAGGCTGGAGCTCCGTGGCGGTTCTTGGCAGGAAGCTCTTTGCATAAAGCCCATTAGGGCAGTGACAGCTGAGCTTCCCCCTTAACAACTAGCAGAAGCAGATTGGAACAAATTGTTCTTGTGGTTTGGTTTGGTTGGAGTTTTGTTTTTTTTAATACATATTTTGACAGTAAGGTTTAGTGCATGCACACACACACTCACTACTGAATTATTTCAAAATAGGAACAGGAAAAAAAAAAGCAGATTAAAATCAAGGTCAAAGAGGTGCTAAAAAAGAGATACGTATCTTTCTGTTCTTTTTGGTGGTTTTGAATGTGAAGAAGAGCAGACAATGCCCAGATTCATAAAAGTAAGTGTTCTTTTCTAATCAAGTGTTAAAGGTCCAAGACTGATTCTGGGAGTTTTTCAACATGCAAAGGGAAGCCAGGTGCACATGTAGTCCTTGCAACTCAGTAGGATTTGAGTTCTTTTAACTCTCACTTGTGCCTCTGACATTCTCCTTCTCCACATTTGTAGTGAGCAATAAAACTCTGAGCTTTGGGGATAATAAAACAAACTTTGAGGACTTGCAGGGACTAGTAGACAAGTGTGATTCTGAAGCAGCACTGGCACTATGCAAGACATCCTGTCACATGTCTGTGCCTGTCCCCTGGTTAATAGAAATAGGTGTAAACCTGAATCCTGAGACACAGGTATATTCTGCATTCATATGTATTTTCTCTTTAATTTTATATATATATATATATTTACCTTGCTAAATACTTTCCCACTTTAGAGATATGGAAACTGATAGGTGAAAGTTAAGTAGTTCCTTGAAAGTTTTATTGGATATAAAGGCAGATAAATCATTTGCACAGGAAAGTGTTACATTTCATAGATTGCATGTGCCAGTGATGAGATTTCTTTCTTCTCCACCAATTTCAAATTGCAGGTAAGTGCATCCAGCCTCTCTGGCTTTCTAGCAAGTCGTCTGCATAGTCCTGTTCATGTGACTGGGAAAATAACCACAGTAAATGTGGAAGGTATTTGAAACAAAGGCTTTGTGTAAATGGTTGTGTAAGCCAGCATATCCCATTAGGACCAAAAAATCCAGAGTATGACATATTCTGAGGTAGTGGTGAAGGGTTTTGGAAAACTTAACTGCTTCCATACTATAATGGCGGGAGGCCGTATCCAGTGAGTATTTTGTAACTAACATAGCAATGAGCAGTATGGGATAATAAACACGTTCTGCTGTCCAGACCCTTTGCATACACAGTGCACCAAAAGGGTTAAATATAGTTGTTCTCAACAGTATTTGGCCTGGCTGAGGATTAGAGCTTATTTTAGCTGTTCTTCCTAAACATAGCAAAGGTCACGAGGGAACAGGCTTTGTTGCTGAGTCTTATTGGCCTTGTTTCTTGTCGGGGTTTTGCAGGAGGACAGGATTGTCTCACTTACAAGGATAATAGATGACAAGCCTGGTGCTGATTAACCTCATTTTAATTGATAATTAATTTTAAACCCTATTTACTTTCTCTGGAACTGCTGAGATTTCAAGGGACTCGCAGCAGAGGTGAACAAGAACTGAAATCTTCCCCAGGGAGATGATACAGGCAGGAAGGAGAAAAGGCAAAGAGAGATGCATATTCAGATTGTCGCTTTGGATCTTTGTTAGTTTTATTGCTTCTGAAAATGGATTCCTCTCACCTTTTCTAGCTATTACAAGTGCTTCCTCTGCTCAGGCAAGCTTGTCTTGTTCTGCAAAGACCTCTGCACTCCAAATTCTGGGTCCTTCCTTAGCCCTACTCGCCAGTTCACCTTCTTTTTGCCTCATTTCTGAGCCAGCAGATTGGTGGAGTGGCTTGTTGGCCATCTGGGAGCATGAATACTCCCTTTATACTTGAAATATACGTGATGCTCCTTAGCTTTAGAGTAGTAAAAGCTTGAGGATGCGTGTAAAAGGTCATTTTTATTCATAGCCCAACTCTTTGCACATTGTGAACTTAGTTCTGCAAATCAGAGCCTTCCAGGATTAACAGCTGCAGTAAGTTTCCTAGCAGTGCATTCCTGCAGGAGCTTTCCTTATCCTACTTAAAATCTCTTGAAAGCCATAATGACGGCAATAATAAGTCTGCCCTTCTACAGCACTGTCTAGAGAGGGATCTCAAATCATTACACAAACATTAAGGAGTTAATTCTTTAAACCCCACTGAGATGCATGTCATCCTTATGGTACAGGCTGATAAACTGGAAGTCTGAGTAATTTATTCAGGGTCACATAACATCCACGACAGAGGCAGCAGCTCCTGCTGGTGCAAGGAACTGTTCTAAACTTATTTCCAGGACAATGTGACAACATGAGCCACATTCTAAATTACCTTTTATATCAAGATTGCAGATCATCTCTCTGTAGTGGCGATGGCATTGCAGAATCTCTACTCCGTGGAATTACGAACTCCTTTGTACTTGGTTATGTTTGTAGCCTGGTTATTCAGTACCTTTGTCCTACATCGTAGGGCCTTTTAAAACAAAGCAGATAATTTAGTCTGAATTTACATAATCTCACTTGATTGTTAGGTGTAATCAAGCGCTATTCTTACAGTATTCTTCTGAGATATTTGTGCACATTGACTATGCGATGCCACCTGGGACAATCCGACAAGAAAGATTCCTTGGAGTTCCTTCGTATTGTATTGGCATTGGAACTGTAGCTCCTATTTAATCAGATGGAGCTAGAAGTACTTTTCTAAAGGGTATCTGACGCTGCAGGCAATTTAACCCTTTATAACTAATATAATTTAGTCCCACTTCTAGCTTTCTTGTTTTAATGAATGATTGAACATTCGTTGTAGTAGGTGCTTCTCTTGAAAATTAACAGCTTGCATTTCATTATCCGTATCTTGATAGTTGGTTAGCATTATAGATTCCAGGTTTGTTTCAGGGCCTGAAGATCAGCTTCACTTCATTGACAGGTTAAAAAATAAACCCCTAGGTACAGTCCTGCAGATTCAAAATGGAATCTGAAAGTCATGTTGTGTTCCCTTAAACAATAAATACCCTTCCTTTTATTAGAGAATATTTCCCATCCCTTGCCAAATTAGGCTTAGGCCCCATCTCAGGGTGGGTTTTTAGAGCCGCACAGGCTGCTTGTAGAGCTGCCCACTGCCAACAGTTTTTCCAGTTGGGTCCTACCAAGAGGAGAATTGTTTGAAAATGTGGCCAGGGTTTTAAGAGCCTTTTTGAAGTTCTTGCCTTGAAAACTGCTTTGTTCTTTTTTTGCCCAGTGACATATTCAGACAGCAGGCCCAGAAAAATACTGGAAACCTATGGGAGGAACACAGGATGGTGAAACGCAACCTAGCGCTCCTGATTCAGTGTTCCAGCCCCAATATTGTCAGTCTCTTGGATCTGTCACACTTTATAGAATGGGGATGTTTTTCTGCTGTCAGTTCTTAGAGTAAAATTCAGTGTTTGTTTATAGGGGACATTGGGGTACATGCACAGACAGAATGTGGAAATTCTATTAATGAAAGCAATTTATTTCTAGTAGCTGCAATGTGTGCGTTGGATCTGCTCAAGCAGAGACAAGTTATTAAAGGTGATAGTACACTGATGATTAGAGCAAGCCCCTGGCTACAGTTTTTCCCACATTTAAAGTCATTTCAAGCATCAGGATCTTGCTGTTACAACTGGCAGCACAGGCAGCTTTACTTGCTTACATACGTACATGTAGGATTTCCCCAAGCGAGGTGTCCCGTGTGGTTTTTATAATGCTCTGTTTCCTTCCTTCCCCCCCTGCCTCTTTGCACTGGAAAGACAACGATATTTCCCTTTTGCTTTCTTCCTGAAGGCTGCTATGTATTTTTAGCTGCTCAGGATGTCTCCAAATAACACCTTGACTCTGAACTTGCATTGTCAGCCTTCCCCATAAAGCCCCTCCTGGGAGGTTTATGGCTCGCTCTGCACAGCTTTGCTGATCCAGCGGGGAATGTTGATACCTGCAATCAAGCATTGGCTGAGCTGCAGCCCGTGCTGGCAGCTTCTTTCTTTCTTCCTCTGCCCCCCCTTCCTTGTAACTCCACTCTGGTGATACCAGATTGATAGAGTACATACAGTGGTGATTGCCTGTGTAAAAGTAAAAAAAATGGCATTACTCAAACTTGTATGTGCTCTGCCCAGCAAGAAGGAGATGGATCGGGTCTATAATTCTTCTTCTAGATGATTTATAATGCCTTCCTCCCCTGCGCTGCTGGTTTCCAAGCCAATTCATGGATTTTGAGATTTACCAGATAAGAGGTTCATCTACAGTTTATAAACTGTTTTGCTTTTAAATGGAACACGAAGGTTAGTTTCTTTTTCTTTGGTACTTAACAGATCTTTTCCCCAAAGTATCGAGTGGCCTGTGGTTGTCTCAGAACTGCTTAGTGGGATTTTTACCCACCCACAAAGCTACCTTGCACTTGACAGGCAAAAAGATTGCCTTTGAAACAGGAGCCTCATCTAGCCGGGCAAGTGAGGCTAATTCAATTGGAGCAGAATTTTAAACTCGCCTTACCTAAGCGTTCACAATGCAGACAATTTTATTTGCATTTAAGAGGGTCTTACTCATGCTTAGCTTTGGTTTACTGTGTATTCCCAGTCCATGTTAGCTAAACCAAAATAAACATATCTTCCAGGCTTTTGCCAGCATTTGACTAAATGGGTTTGAAGCCACTCTTTGCTTAAATCAGTGCAGCTGTGGATGAAAATGAGGCCAAATGCATTCAGTTATCTTGAAGACAGTGCCAACAAAATGCATGAAGAAAGGCATCGTGCACATTTTTGTATATCTGCAAGTTATTACTAGCACAGGGATGCAAGTGAAGTTGAATTTCGAGTACCATGGAATTAAGGTTGTCATCGTTGTGTGCATTTGTCTTTATTTTAATGGTCTCTCTGAAGTATGTACCAGTTTATGTGGGTGATGTTAGGTCACAGTTTGTCTATGTTCAGTGTAAACAGGAAGCCGTAGTTACCATGTGGTTGTACATTTGGGTCTTTAGGAGTCTTCTCTCTGCTATACTGAAAGAAAATGTGAGGAAGATTATATCTAAGAATTCAGGTTCTGCTGACAGGTAGATCTTGTGGTGCTTTGAGTTTGGGTTTTGACTTGCAAGAGATTCATACAGACCTGCAGGATGTCTTCAAGCTCTCAAGAACCTCTTGGGCCCAAGGCTGTGGTCCCACCAAGAACCTCTGTGCGAGTTTCTCACAAGGTACAAGGAGATTTCCTGCCTGTCAATGGAGTTCACTGTGTAGTTAAAAACTGCTCCAAACTGAGAGAAGTTTATTTATCCTTGAGGATTCTTGCTTAATTAAAATGGGTCTGAGGGAAGTAAGACTATCTTAATTTTATCCTTCACGAGAGAAAATGTTTGAAGGCTGTGATTTTATACAGATCGAGGCTTTATTTATATTAACAGGCGATACTGTTGGTTACCCAGATCTTTTTGGGCTGATAGCTGAGATTCTTTTGTCAATTGATTACATTTCCAAAGTAGCAGCAGAGGTATTGAATTGAGGAGGCATCACTGGTAACACTGCAAAGAAGAGGAACAAGTAGTTAAGTGTATCTTCATAATAGAGTTCAATCAGACGTCTGTTTTTAAGCTTCAAAGTCAATATACCTGCTATTTCTAGAGCTTAAATCGACATACAAAGGAGTTTTTTCACCCTTATCCACTCATAGAAGTTTCTCTCTTATCTCTGACTTGGGCTTCCACAGTACAGTCAGCTTCTTAAGTTCCCATTTATTATTTATTGCAATAACTCAACTGAAATATGAATTTCCTCTATGAATGCTTTAGTTTCTTGAAGCGAAAGCCTGCTATTTAGCTGCTCCTAAGTCGGACAGATTGTTAAACGGTTGCTACTTTACAAATGTAGCAAACAAGTCCACAATTCTCTCCCTTTTACATTTTACCCCCATTGAAAGTGGACCTATTAACAATGATGTGATACTTGGTCAACAAACCCTGTCATCCACTTCGGACTTATGTAGGACTCAAACTACATCATTACCCGACAGAGAGAATATGATTATGTGATTTCTTAATTTATCATGTAGTATTGTAATTTTCCTTGTAGTACTGGTGTGATTGTTTTTGTCGCCAAGACTGCTTGGCAGTGCGGTGGGTGCTGTTTATCAGTTGCTCTATTTTAAATATGCAAAGGACAAACATGTGGCTTTAGTTCAGAAGTAGTTGTTAAAAAGCTTCTTTCTAATCTAAGGTTAAATAATTACAGAACTCCCGAGAGAGTTCAGTGTATGTGTGTCTTAGAACAGGCCCTAACAGCTGTGAAAATGAAATAGCTACTCCTCTAGCAGACTTTGGAGCAAAATTAACTATCTAAAGCACATAAATAAGCTGGTGTGTTGTTTTCTTACTTATCAACATCAGAATAATGAATTAATAGCTCATATTTATGTATTTGAAAAGCAAGGCCTTGAAGAAGAATAAACTCTTCTCTCCCCAAAATGCTACTTTGAGGAAAGAGAGAGCTGTCATAAAGCAGCTTCTCTTCTGTGCACATTTGCAAACAATTACTTCATGTTTTTTTTTTTTTTTTATTCGTCCCTGTTCCATCTTTCACTAATATGGCCTATATATCTTGAAAGATATTATAATTACAAGAAGATTTGTGCCAGTTGCTGTACAGCCTCTTCAGAGCTGACAAATTTGGAGAGAATAGCGGCTGCAGGCAGTAATTTTGAACTTGCCGGCGGGGAATGAAGGGAATGTGCTGCGGAGGCACAGGCTGTCTCAGGTGCTGTATTGGTGCGTCATGAAGTCAGGAAAATCTTTCCAAACAGCGACTGCACAGCCAGTGATGTTTTGGTGTGAGCAGAATGGCCCAGGTGTGCCTTGCTCTGCCCTCCTTGCCTTCAAGCGCTGAAGCTTCATTAGATGACTCACTAGTTATGTGTGTTGCTGTTCACATCAGAACTGCTCACAAAAACCACACGGCCCTGACTAAAACTCCCAGTTCCTGGCTAACTCATTGTTAGCAGTGCTATAGAAGAATCCAGAAATTTCAGTCTTCAGCAAGAGTGCTGCCAAAGAGGGACCCTTTCAAACTCTTGCTTTGTAGAACTGTCAGCTATAGGAACCTAATTTAATTCAGCTGCATACATGTGTCAGACTGGACGCACTTTGAGATGCTGCATGGAAGAGGCTCTCACCATCAGTTCTATTCTTGCTTCCATCAAATGTCCATCAGTTAAAGCAGCAGAACATGTGACGCGCTCAAAAAATTTACAAACTCACCTTCCGTGTGTGGTGGCAGAAAGAAAAATGTAGGCAAATAGTGGGAAGAAAAATGTAGGCAAATAGTGAGCTAAGTTGTTATCGTTCCTGCCCATATTTTGAAACAATGTGGACACTCTAGTTAGTGCCAAGATTGACTTCCTTCCTAGAATTTGGCTTTAGCAGTGTGAAAAAACAAACTCTTCTTGTAACACGCCCGCCGATGGCACAATACCAGGTGACTATCCGAAGCGGATTCCCCCTGGGCAGCCTGGTGCTGGATTTCAGCAATTTCTCATCAACCAACATGCCAATGGGCTCTTACGTGCAGGGCAGTTTTTAAGTGGTGACCATTTATATGAGGGAGCTGAACTGCTTTGAAAAGCTGCCTGTAGCTGTCAGTGTTCAGACAGGCTGACAATTCCAGCCTCTTGCTCACATTTACATTTTCAATCTTCGCACAGATGATTGAATAAGCTGGCTGGCACCTGCAGGCTCCCGTCAGGAGGAACGAGCTCACACTACAATTGGGCCCATCACAGGACAGCTCAAATGGTTTTGTATAACAAAATATTGACAGCTTTCTTCAAAAATAGAAAAGCTTTTTAAAGGTTTGGTTTGGTTTGTTTTCCCCTTAAAATGAAGAATGAAATTCTTCAGCTGATGGCAATAATCACAAAGGCGATTGATCTGGCAAGCTGTGGCCTCAGCAGGAACTGCCCACATCCCCATAGATCCTCCACTTCTTTCATTTCTTTAAAACAAGTATGTGTCTTTATGGAGGGGTATTCAGGAGGGGGTCAGGCAATAAAGTTGAATGATATTTTAATTGTGTTTGCTTCTGTAGCTTTATGAGTGTGTATATGTGGGCTTGGCTGAGAGATGTGAGGCCAGATTGTACACTCAAACTACTGTACATTTTTAACTTTCTGCTGAAAAACTTGAGTGGCTCCAGATTCGCCCCACTGTAAATTACGCACAATCCCACCTGCAGCATTTTAAGAGCTGACTAGACTAAGACATTGTTCTGAACAAAACCTTGAAATAACAAAGTACTTACCTTAAATTTAGATTTCAAGCCCAGCCCTGACTCTAAATACAGACAATCAAGCTGCAAAACCTTGTCGTGGGTGCCACGTTTTGGATTTTGGTCCCCGAGATACTTTAACATAGTAAGGACAAAGCCCACTAATCCAAAGATAGCACAGTGTTAAAACAAAACAAAGCTGAGCTGTAATCCTGAAGATTATAGTTTCAGGAGAAAGATTTAATGTCATCTCAGGGTGGTTGCCTTTTTTTTTTGTTTGTTTGCTTTCAGGCAAACTTCAAAGTGCCTCATTAGATGCCTTCAGAAGTCATGAAGATGAAATGAATAAGAAGTGATTCAGGCAAATTGTTGATTCTGGAGAAGGGTTTTAAAAAACACCACCACAAAAGCAAAACCCCTAGGGATAACTGTAATTGCATATCTGAAGAGTATTTCAGCGCTGCTCTGCCAGCCCTGCTTAGCCGAGCCACCTTTTCTTTATCCTGAGAAGGGCTGATCCTTTTTGTCCTGGCTTCTCAAACATCAGTCTAAATTTTCCTTGACTGTCTAAATTTCCCTTGACTGTGTCATAGTGACTGAGCCTCACAGACTTCCTGTGGGGAGAGCTTTATGCTACAGAGTAAATTTGCTGAAGAGAGATATAGTCAATATCTGATTTTTAAAGTGTGTAGGAATCCAGATAATTTCATAGCTGCAGAGGAAAAAATGATTATTTTTTAAATTCCATTTGTTACTTTAAACAGTCCTGGGATAGGATGAGAGAAGGAAAAGGAGCAGAAAGGAGAGGTTCTCTCTGATAGATGCTTTCCTTACTGTCAGGAATTAAATCCTGAGGTCATGCTGCACAGTGAGCGCTGTTTTTCGGGAGAACGTTCTCTTTCAGGTTTAACTGAGCCCAGCCCTCCTTGGCACACCTGTTCTTTTGTAAAGCCACAGGTACCACAAGGTCTCCGCTGTGTGACCCTGTTCCTTGAGCTGGCTGTGTCAGCAGGGAGATCTGTTTGCCCTGCTGAATTCGGACTAGTGGGGAAGGAGGAGCTCCCAAGCCAGGCTTTTTGTGACATGACACTGTGCAATATTGGGCTGCTGCTCCAGCTGGCCTGTGAAGCTCTTGATGATGCTGCTGCCAACAGAGTGGGGACACACACACCAAAGCTTGAGTGGGACACGCTTCATAGCTCTTCCCAGTGTTTCCTGACCCTGTGTGTGTTTGTCCCAATGGACTGAGAAGGGCTGTGGTGGAAACAAGAGGGCAGATGGACACCTCCTCCTTTTCTTGCCTGGGTTAGACTGGTACGCAGCTGCATTTCTCCTTCCTGACCACCCTGGTTACTGTGATGAGAACTCCACCATTTTCATTGGCATCTGCTGTCTCACTAGTGCTTTGAATCTTTAAACCAGAATTGTTTTGGTTGGAACAGACCCTCAGGATCATCGAGCGCAACCATAACCTGACTCTAGCACTCACCCACGTCCCTGAGAACCTTATCTAAATGCCTTTTAAACCCCTCGGGGGATGGTGATTCCACCACTGCCCTGGGCAGCCTGTTCCAAATAATAAAGAGCAGAAGAAAAGTGGGAAAGCTGGTATGGTGGTTTTAATTGTTTTATATTTTTTTTTTTCTCTTGGTCCAGTCAGCTTTCTCATATGTACAAGGAGTATGTGAAATTCAGCATTGGCTGCGGACAGAAGTTCTGCCTGTCATAGAATCATTTCAGTTGGAAGAGACCCTCAGGATCATTGAGTCCACCCTTAACCTTACTCTAGCACTAATGCATGTCCCTAAGAACCTCATCTGTATGCCTTTTAAACCCCTCCAGGGATGGTGACTCCACCACTTCCACTGTTTCAGAAGCTTTTTCATGAAGAATGTTTTCCTAATACCCAATCTGAACCTTCTCCGGCACAACTTGGGGCCATTTGCTTATGTCCTATGATTTGCTACTTGGGAGAAGAGACCAAAATGTCACACACCTACATACAAGCTTTTCTAATCTTCATTTTTCTTTTAGTGGAAAGGTAGTTGTACTCCAGTTACAATGATCAATGGGAATTAAAAAAGGTAAGTTTAATAGGGTGATACCTTTTATTATGCTCATACAGTTGAGAAAAACCAGACACGCTTTCAGGCTCCGAGTCCCGTGTGAGGTGACGTTTCCCCGTTGGTGGGTGCCGGCCAGGGTGCCAGTACCAGGCACAGCCAGACGGTGCTGCTCTGGCCTTTGGGTTCCAGGGGAAAGTGCAGGAGAGAAAACTGTGGAAAACAGGCGCTAGGGAAAGAACGATTTGTTCCAAAACATTGGCTTTGTAACAGGGTCATCTCTAAATTGTGAGATTTCCTGTTTGCTCAATGGCAGGCTTTCTCTTTCAGGTTACAGACGGCAATAATTTTATTACAGCTCACTGTAAGCTTCTTTCGAAGCCCAGATTTGCAGCCTTTGCACAGACATCTTCAGCTTGCTTGTGTTTTAAGTTGTATCCTTCAGTGCTGTCCTATGGAACTGCACTTTAATTTCCTTTGGAGTTCGGAAGTGGTGAGATCATGATAGTTTTAGGGGAAAAGCATCAGGCATATTAATGGATTCTTTTCATGCTGGTGTATGTTTGCTCTGGATAACTCGGGAAGTGAAGCTTAAGTAAAGAAAACTGGAAAAAAAATGTAATTTTAACCACAAGGAACCTAATCCTGCATCTTGTACATTTTGTGAATTCATGGACTTGACTGGGCCTTGTCAGTGTTCAGGAAATATGGGGTTTAGGCTACAGCTGGTCAGCATTTTTTTTTTAACAGTTTTTTTCAGGAAACACCCATTAATGGGTCATCTTTGCCAAGAATGTGGTTGGGGAACACTGTCAGGGTAGTCCCTCCGGTCCAGGCTCTTCTAGCTAAAACAAGAGAGACTTGTACCAGAATCTTATACTGTTAACAGCCTCATGTTGGGAGTTTACCTGCCCTGTTGAAGATCCCGGTCAGGTCACAGGTCTGAAACACGCCGTGACAATTTTCCACATGAGTGCCTTGAGTACCTGGATATCTTAGTCTCTTACTGTTTGATCCTTTGAGAGCTGTTGATAAATGAAGAGGAGAAAGGTAACTGCAGAACTGGTGAGCTAACTCTGTTTTGTGCCTGTCTATAGTGAGATAACACTCTGTGATCTGCTGAGCTGTCCAAGTGGTACGGACACCTCTGGTGAAGCTGTTGCCTGGGGTTGGCACCATCCTGCACAGGACTTCAGCAGTCCGTGGGGAACCTCTCATCTGCTCCAGCATTTCCTCATTACATTTTCAATGAGGGAAGATTAATTTTTTGTAACGGGGGAGTGAATCTTCCACTAACTCAGCTTGAAATTCATCAATGGTGCAAGGCTTCAGGAGCTCTGAATGTGTCATTTCAAAGATGTCTGTTGTTGAACGTGCTGGGAACATTTTGTCTTGATGCTGAGGTTAGCAAATGAGATTCTAGTCCTTGACTGGCATTATTAGGTGCTATTGTAACAATAATGAAAAGAAGATGATTAAAATCTGCCTACTAGTGGTGAAGGATGATGTTACTATATAGTGATATAAAATGGCATTCCGAGCTTCTTGCACTCTCCACCGATGTGAGCACGGTATTTAAAATATATCTCTCTGTTGCAACGTAAAATGGGATTTTCAGAAGAGGCAAAGTGTGTAATTGCTGTTTTTATTTTCACTGATGAAATAGCTGACTTCTTTTCACATGGAACCCATGCTTTCCATGGAAATTTTGTCTGTGTTAACTAAGCTTCAGCCTATTTTTGGCAGCAATTAAAAGCATTCAAGAGATGCCTGTCACTTCAGCTCACATATTTCCACAGGGTACTTTATTTGTGTTTTATGAAAGAAACAGAAAACCCAGCAATATGGCTTCTGCTTAACTTTAACTATCTCACATCTTGAGGCAGCAAGTGACAAGCAATTTTTCTTCATTGGAAGCTGTTCTTCCCGATATCACAGCATGGAGCTGCTGATAGGATTTTCACAAGAAAAATAATAGCACCTAGCATTCACTAGCACCTGCTGTCCAGCCTTCTTAAAGTGCTTTTGACAAATATTTATTAGGATTCATGGCTATGAAATTGGTAAAATTTTATTGAACTGGTTCTATAAATTAGAAAGCTGATCGTTGTGTCTCTAATACTCAAAAGTAGCACTAATTCAGAATGTCAGCATTTCTGAAGGCTTAATTGAAGGGCTCAGGGTCCTGATGTTCAGAGCATATCAGTTCCTGCTTCCTTCAGAAAGTGTTTATTGCTGAAAATGGAAGAGTTGGGCCCACGGTTTTCCAGAATTAAGAATGAGCTGAGAAGCCTTTGCTGCAGGAAGTTTGTGTCTAGTAATTGCTCAAAGGGACAACAGGCTCGTATAGTAGTTAAGCAGAGAATAAAACCGGGATCTATTTTAATTACAGGATTCTCATTCAAATATTTGTGAAGCTTGTTGAATGCATCTCTGTGTGGATTATGTGGGAGGAAGTATGGAATGTATGTGTGGTATCTTTGATAAAATTGAGCTTGCTGTGTGGGTATAGCCTAAAAAAACCTTAGATCAAGGGTTGCAGCTATGTTAAGCTCATCTGATGTATGACGTACCCAGCTTCTAAAAGTGGGTTTATTGCAACAACTAATACTTTGAGCTTCCATCAAAATTCCTCCTTCTCGTGCAGAGACCAGACCCAGTTTCCCTAGATACTGTACAAACAGGGGAAAAAAACCCCACACCCCAAGACAATTCCTATCTTCAGTTCTTTCTGGTTCTTTGGAACCACATTGCTGCCAGTCCAGACTATGGGAAGGATAAAAATCCCAAGAGGAAATGGTTCATCTCTGAGCAGGGAAATTGTCTTAAGTACAACAACAACTGGATGCCAGTTTAGAATAAGGTCCTCTGCATGGCAAGGCCATGTGCTAGTTTTAATAAAATATATAAGTGTAATTTATGCAGTATTTCTGTTAATCATACTCTCTGCTTAAGATATCCATTAAAGCCCATCATATTAATTTAATTGAAAAATTCTGTGGGAATTGTATTAGATTTTTTTCCCCATTAAATTAATATTACAGCCTTTAAATAGAATTTCTGGGCACCCACTGTTGTTCACAGAATTATTATGCAAATGGATATCTGCTATCTGCCTTTTTTGGATCTGACCACTGTAACTTTTTCTTTTGCCCTCTGTCTACTCCCTCCTCCCCAGCCTGTGTTTCATTATCCTCTTCCCTTGGATTTCTAGGGTCATTAACGTGATGCTTTCTGGGGCTTGTCGCAGGACAGTTTTATCTGTCTGTCAGTTTGGGCCTCTCTGAATTAATCTGTTAATTAATTAAGGTACGGAGACTGCAAAGTGTAATTCCCCAGGTAGCAGCCTGGCCTTATGGTGAGGGAAAGAGCAACTCGCTTCTTGCAGTGACTGGGGAGAGGTGAAATGAGATTAAGGTTGGTCAGGACTGACCTTTAATGGGCCAGTTTGGAGGCAAAGCGAGTACTGTGCCCAGGGCTCAGGTGGTGGCTTTGCAGATCTAGCACTAAAATGCTTCATGGGTTTCGCGCATCTAGTAGGTGTGAAGTAGAAACCAAACTGCGGATGCCTCGCAGGTCGCATTCAAGATGAACAAACCCTTGCAGTTCTTACTCAGGTTACCTAAACAAGGCAATTCCTTTTGTCCTTGTGAGCTTTCAGCTTCCCCATTTTCACTTTCTTCCCCTGGACTTCAGCTTTTGCTGGAGCTGTTTCTGCGCGAGGTGATACTGATTTACCCAGCAGCAACAGAGCTGGAGCCCTTTAAGAAGTTGGGGCATTATCCAAGTAGCTGCTGAATCTGAAAGTCGTGACTTGTGTGTGCCGGAGCGCCGAGGGAACAGCTTGTGCCCACATTCAGAGGAACAGGTGCCGCTGCACAACTGGGGACGCCATGGACACGGGCACAAGGAAACAGCAGCTTGCTCAGCGCTGGTTTGATATTGTTCCATAACCTGATACAGGCCATGGGCTGCACTGTGGGGTTGTGCTTATTAGCTGTCCACCTGCCCGACACCCTCCCCCATCCTTTCCTAATTAAACAGTGAGCTCAGGTTTCCCAGTTTGGATCCACAGATTCAGGAGAGGAGATGGCTCTGGCTCCTGTCCCGTCGTCCAGACGCAGCCTAAAAAGAGCAGGGCAGTGCTCACCACAGGCTGTGGCCCAGAATCAGAGACGTGCATGGAGTAGGATTGCATCTAATCCAATAGCCGCAGCACTCTGTTGTTGAGCTTGCAGGTCAATGTGTTTTTCTTTTTTGTTTTCTCTACAAAAGTGCAAGTCCTTGCCTTCATGGTTATTTTTGCATAACAGCTGTGTTTCCGGTGAGCAGCTGGGGGAGCCGCCTGACTCAGCAAATCTCCTGCCTTGGCAGTCAAGAAGAGTGCTCAAGCAAGACTCGGAATGCTGCGGGCAAAACCATGGGTCCCCTCTGCTGCTTCTGCAACCCGTGAAGAGAGGGAGATGCTCCTTCGCATGGATAGAGGTGTTTCAATTCAAGTGACGTGAATTATTTGCTCTGGGGAGCATGCCCACAAAAACGGAGCAAATGCGTGGTCTTTATTTCAGAAATATATTGTGTGCGTAAGTTGTTAATGTCTGTCAAAGTCCTGAATCGTGAAGAAGGAACCTGATCCAAGGCTGGGGTGCTGTAGGGAACAAGAGCCTCTTTCAGAAGGAGCAGAGAGCATTCGGTGCTCGCCGGATTAGCCTTACAGAACAAACCGAGCCGTTTTTATACTTGAGTCCTGTGACAATGTGTGATGTCTCATAAGTATTTTGAGTCACCTTTTCCAGACAGGTTCATTGTAGCCTTTGCATGGGGCAGCATTGGCCTCTCCACATGTGTTAGTGATTTGGAGGATGTTTACAGCTGCAGAGCTGGGCTGGGCTTAGAGAATGGATAAGAACTGGTGAGAGAGGAGGCTGGGAAGACACTTTTGCCTAGTGGTTTGAGTAATGAAATAAGAATAGAAAGATTGTGTTACCAGCTCTGCTTTTGACCTTGGACAAGAAAACTCTCTCTGCCTGTCTCTGTTTTCTGCCATTTGTCTGCAATGTCTGTTTTGACTACAGTTGTTCGATATAAATGCGGTCCCTCTTCATAAGATTGTGTAGTGTCTAACAGGCGAAAACTGAGTTGATAGAGAACTTTTTGGTACTACGCTACAATTGAGTAACAAAAAAATGTAAAAATTAATTTGTTTTGTAAAACACAGTGAGACTTGCATGAATAGCAAAATACCAGTTAGATTGAGGAGGAATTGAACTTCTGCTGTTATTTGAGTCCACTGTAATAAATGCGCTAAAATTCCAGTCGCAGTGAGGTTGTTGGCGGCAGCAGGAAGGGAACTTTCCTTGTAAGCATGAGAATTTGACTGTTTCACAGGGTAACAGTTTTAATTGATTGGATTTTCTGGCAGCATCTCTGTTTGGAATTGAGTCTCATGGCAGCTGCCCGAGTTTGTAGTTGATGTAGAAGGGTGAGAAAACTCTTCTTTTCCCCTGGGAGCACAGGAGCCTCCCCTGACCTGCGTAGCTGTTTGTCTTTAGGCGTTCTGCCTGTTGTAGAGTCCAGGTGAACCTCACGTTCCAGGCAGGACAGACAGAATTCCAAATCTGGCACAGAAGGGCTGTCGCGTGTCCCCATGCAGGCACTGTGGCTGGTGGGTCTCTTCCCTTGTCTTGCCTCAGAACCAGGCACAGGCTCATCAGGGTTTGCAGGTTGCAAAAAAAAAAAGAGGTTGAGGGTTCAATATGATTCACTTCAGCCAGCTTCAGAATAACATTTGCCTCTGTGGGTAGCAGTGACTCTTTACACACTTGATTGCTCCACTTCCTTCCTACCCCTCAGCAGATTCTTTTTTTTGGGCCAACTCCCACAAAACTCGCAGGAGCACAGGAAGCCTTTTGCTGCGTGAGGACTTGAGCCCTTTCACGTGCTCTTGTATCATTTGTGAAATTAGATGCACATGTAGCCTCAGTACTAAGTGTGCCAGTCCTCTGTTGAAAAACTGGTTATTTAAAATCCAAACCACCATAGTCAATCCATATGTGCGTATATGCTTGTGTGTATTTATATATATGTGTGCAGAGGGAGTGAGTGCTTTGTCATAATTTGGGTTGACTCAGCGGGGTTTGTAACCAGTATTACTTCTCACAGTGCTGCTGAGGCACACTTGAATGTCTGAATAAATAACGAGCATGATCTGCTACACACAGACTTGCTGCCCTATCTCATGGCTACACAACCAGTATCGTTAAGAACCAAGGTTTCAGAGGGTCTTCCCAATTCATCAGCTCGTCCTCTGCTGTCACAGGCAGTGCCATCTCATATACAATGAACATGGCTCTCATCTGAAAGCTAAATACTTTCATTTGCCCTTATTTTGTGAGGGAGTATAAAGAGCCTCTTCTCTGTGCATACTGGACTGAGAAAACCCTGGTAGGTGGCTCATAGGATCTTAAAAAGTGTCATCAGGGCTGCACCATTCCACTGCTTGGAAGTCTCACTGCCTGTCCTCTGGCTTCATAACTATTCTGAGCAACTTCTTTAAGGTAAGTCCTGTTTGTTGAAGGAGTAGAAACTTGTTGGTTAATCCAGGTTTTTATTTTATATGTTATAAGCGTCATGGCTTTTCTGCACATTATGCTGGTGTTTTTGTGCTCACAGATCTTTAGATTAATCATTTATACTTAAAACTAATATTCATTGAGTATTTAATCTGGCAAATTAACTACTCTATTGAAGATGTTCACCTCCACAACTGAGGCTGACATTTAGAAAATTGGTGTAGTAAGTTTACTCTCTGTTTACCACCTGAGTATTCCAGGAATGCCTAGTCTGCGGGTGTTTTAGAGCACAGGCGGTTGAGGTCCAAGCCAAACCAGTCTGTCTGGGTTGAGCAGAAAGGCGGAGGGCGCAGCTGAGTTCAGGGTGAGAGAATGGCAGGCCTAAGTCAGCAAAGTATTTAATGGGACTGTTCCTGTGTCGTTCTCTCCAGTTAACAGGAAGAGGTTAGAAACTTGGCTCCTAGTCAGGAAAGGTGTCGTCCTTTCCTTTCCTTTCCTTGCCTTTCACCCCTGTTAAGGGAGAGGCAACTTCCTTTACATTTCATATATGTTTGCATGTGTGTCTCTGTGCATTGCTGGGCATGTTGTTGAAGCATCCCACATACAGGATTTCTAAAAACCTACACTTACAGAAACTTGTGCATTCTTAAACCTGCTCATAAGCGCAGTTAACACATTAAATGTTAGTCTCCTTTTCCTGAAGTTCTGTCTCTTTCAGCTCAAATCCAGGATTTGATCTGCAGCCCAGGGTGGGCCGCTCAGTCCATGCTCTACATCCTTTTTTTCTGTAGGATCTCCCACCTCCTATCTACATGGAAGAATGAACCCTACTACTCAGTCACTAAAATCCACGTAGCCCTTTCCCAGCAGGTTCAGCACCTACTGCTCCCTAGTGTTTTAGCTAAATACTAAATCCCTTGTTGCTTTCCCCTTTATCTCATTTTTCACAGAATCCCAGAATGTCAGGGACTGGAAGGGACCTGGAAAGCTCATCCAGTGCAATCCCCCCATGGAGCAGGAACACCCAGATGAGGTTACACAGGAAGGTGTCCAGGCGGGTTGGAATGTCTGCACAGAAGGAGACTCCACAACCCCCCTGGGCAGCCTGGGCCAGGCTCTGCCACCCTCACTGAGAAGAAGTTTCTTCTCATATTTAAGTGGAACCTCCTGTGTTTCGGTTTGAACCCATTGCCCCTTGTCCTATCACTGATTGTCACCGAGAAGAGCCTGGCTGCATCCTCCTGACACTCATCCTTTAATATACTACCTGTCCTGGAATTATTTTACTGCATGAACAGCATTCCCCCCACCTGCCAGGGCCCTTTAAGACAAGGCAGTTGTCCATAAATAAAAAGCAAGTAGAGAGGGTATGAGGATTCACACCAGTGGAAACAACAGAGGTGGTGGGTGCTGGAACCTGCTCTGTGATCTGCTTTACCCTCCTGCCTTGAGCACTGTGGCTTTAGCAACATCTTTGTCCTCTGAAAACCTTCGCCTGCGTAACACAATAAATAATGCCTTGGAGCAATGTGACCTGTGGCAAGCTGTAAGTGATGACACCGTCAGACATACACAACGGTTGAAACAACCCGGCGGTAATCATCATGCTGTACCCACGGAAAGACATTTGGCAAATGAGATTCCATTTTCACATTGGTCTGTGCCGAGCATGTAAATTTTCAGCAGGACAACCAGCATTAGGGATGTGTAATTGATTGTCTGAATTATAATAAACAAGCTGTGACAGGTGATCATCCATCATATTCCTACTGCGTGTTCTGGCACTGCTGTGAGATGGAGGGAGAGAGAGCTGGGACATAAATGAGGAAAATGAAAAGCCAGGGTCACACAGATAGAGAAGAGGAGGTAATAGAAAAAAAGGGGACTGCAACCATGAGAAAAACAAACAAACAGATGAAAAAGACTAATTTCTGTGATGTGCTACAAATTTTATTGAATGAAAATGTCACTTCTACTGTTACTGCCCTTGTGAACTGTAGGACTTGCTGCAGTGACCAGTATTTGGAGCTGGGCATACTAAGAAATAAATACAGAGAGAAAAGCATGAAGGAGGAGCTGTGATGAGACCAGAACCAATTACAACAAAGTGTATGTGTGTGAGAGAAGGAGGACTCGAGCTTTACTGCCTTCTTCAGGCTTGGGTGCTTTAGCTCACAACGGGATGATCAAAACCACTCTCAGTTTTTTATGGTCATGCTGAAGAGAATGCTGATGCCTTAATGTTGTAAAAACCTGCGGTTGACCGTGATGCTGTTTCAGAATCAAAGTGGTCTGAATGATAGTTCTCTAATAAGGGGGGGAAACAGGGATCTAGAGCATTATTGGTCACACAGTGTGAAGACATGTTGAAAAAAAGCTGGGGAAATAGTGTTTCTGAATAGGTTGGTCAGTGCTATTTTCCTGAATTTTTCCAAGCGTACCTAATGCGAATTAGTGTGGGGCTTTCCCACCCTCTGAACTGAAGATGACGAGGCAACTATGGGAGTAATTTACCCCTTTAACATACCCAGTTTTCTTTGTTGTCTATGCACTATGAATGAGCAAGGGTGGGTTTTTATTTTCTTTGGGTTTTTTTCCCCGAAATATGTGAAATTTTGGATCTCTCAGACTTGCTCATGGACAGTTTTATGCCATGTTTTACAGTCACACAAATTGTAATTGTCATGGTATTGTTTGTGTTTGCTGTTTGATCAAATGCTCAAAGGTTTCCCCCACAGGCTTTTACCCATAAATGTTTGAAATTTAGCCTGCGAACATGATATGCACCAGAATTTGTGGCTTAAATGCTTATGTAAAATGAATGTGAATGCAACTGGTGCAAATTCACCTAAATTAGTTAGAAGAATGGAGTAAACACGGTGAAAATTCTTAAAATTATTGTGACATTTTTGAGAGAATGATATAAAAAACCCTCAAAGTTGGACTAATTTTTAATTTGATCAAATAGCCATTGAAATGGGCTTATTACTGTGACTTAAGCTTTAAGATTAAGCCTCTTTCCGGGAGGTAAAAATGATTCCACCCTTTTTGTGTAGTGCCTGATGTTGGTGACATGTCTCCTCCCGACACTTCTCTGCCCCCATGGCAGATTTCAGTCCTGTCTGACCGAAATCCCGGGATCGGTGAAGCGCTGGCCATGTGTTCCTTGAATTCTTTAGCAGGAATTTGATTTAGGCTTCCAAGTTCTCCCTGTGAACAGAAGTGGTGGAGGGGAAGGCACGATGTAAACTATTAGTTTCTGGAAGCGGGAACAAACCCTTTCTTGAGCAGTACAAATGAGGGTGGGAATGGAAAAGTTTTGGAGCGAAGCAGGAGATGTTCTGGGCAAAGACTTTCTGGATCCAAGACAGAATATTTACCTTCTCACCATTTGCTTTTTGTTTCTTTATTTTGTGACTCAAGGAGCACATGGGAAGCTGGTGCGGTTGGAGACGGGGTGAGAAATCCCCGAAGAGGCTTTATCTGCAAAGGGAAACGGGAGATGGCTCGGGCTGGGAAGCTGCTGTGGGCTTTGACTGTAAGTAACTGCTGCTGGCACAGTGGGGGTTTATTTTGGCCCAGACCTGCCCTGGGAACAGCAGAGAAGCTAACGCTCTTGGAATTCTCTCCCTTTACGATTCACTCAGCAACTTGGCTTCAAAAGAGTATTTAAAAAAAAGAGGCAGGAAATGGATCCAAATATTGAAGCCAAGGTTTGTATGTGAAACTGTGAGGAGGAGATTAAAGACCCAACAACCCCGATCTCCCTGACCAGAAAATTTAAAGGGGGCTGGAAGGAAGGGCTTGTGTACAGATGGAGAGAGATGAACATTTGGGGGCAGTGGCTTCTATTCTGAAGAGCTTGTTCAGCCCTGTGTGAAATATGCTTGTGATCTCTGACAAGGGAGTAACCTCCTTCCCCAGCGAACACACGGAATTTGCAGTGTCTGTGGCAGAATAGGACTGCGAGGCTGTAGGGGAAGAAGCAGCAAAAGCTGTTCTGTCTGCGTGTTTCTGATCATGCAGATTTGTGTTGTTCCCATCAGTGCTGCTGCCCTTTCCCCAGGGCTGCCCTCTTGCCTCCCTTTCCACGGGCTGTGCTGTCCTTGGCTTTCGTGTTCATCTCACATGTAGGAGGTGAACCACAGTGTACCGAGACAGCAATGAATCCGGCAATGGCGTGAACAAAGCACACCGTAGGATGAAAGTCACCCGGTGCATAATGATTAAAACTGGTTCAGGTTAAAACATCAGACGCAGGATTCTTTATTTATTTATTTTAATTCCCACAAAGCTGTTGGGTCAGTTCACATTGGACATAGTTTAGTCACTGTAAAATACAATTTTCAGTATGGGTATTATTTGTTACATTATGTGTTTTTATCCTAGAGGATGAATTATCCATCTTAAATACCCATTTCAGAACATAATTCACAAACCCATGGCAGATGCTGGAACCTTCAGGTTATGTATGAACCAAACTGGATTGGTTTTGTTACTGTTGTAATGGTTTGTGAAAGAGCAACATAATAGCTTCCATCGAGGAATGTTACTATAACCAGGATTATTTGCAATTCCAGACATTCTTGCAAACACGGTCACTTTTTTCTTTGTCCCAAGCCAGATCATCTGTTAAGCTGGACATGACAATATTTTTCTCCTGTTTTTGTTTTAATGTAAACAAAACTGAACACAGAGTAGAAATTCTCTGCAGCCTTCAGATATCCAATTTTTCACTTGACCTTTATAAAAAGGCAATTTGTGCTTTGTTTCTTTAACATGAAATTTAAAATGCCCTCCGGTCACTTCCTCGCAGTATTCATTTTTGACCATAAGCAAAGCAATTCTGCATTTGCTCTTTTCAGGAACAACTAATGCTCAGGAGACAGGGGATTAATTTCTGCATTTTTGTTTATACTGGAGAGTTCGATTGCAAAGATCTGGTGTCACCACCGTAATATCATTCGCTTCGCAGTTAACCGTGTATTGCAAAACGTCAATGCAAGCTCAATTTGAGAGAGAGAATGGATAACTGTAGCTTGAACAGGGACCAAAACCCCAGAGTTCTGATTTTGCATCTGCTGCTGTCAAAAACAAGTTAGACGAGTTAGTTTGGCCAAAAGTGGCAGCTCAGTGAGGTGACTCACGCTTTGGAGATCCCCCACCAAGACACAATGAATCTGAATTTTTGGAACAGGAAAATACCCACATTTCCAACTGGTGGGTCACAGGAGCTGCGGCAGGTCTGCAGAGCTCCTTCGTTGTATGGGACAGGTTGAAAAGGAGTACGTATGGAGCATTCTCTGAATTAATTTGCTTATGTTTCACCAAAAATCACAACAGGGTTTTTTTCGTAGCATTTTTAGATATCTGCCTTCAGTGGGAGGTTCAAACCCAGTGATATTGTGGCTTTAAAAATTCTATGTAAGTAAATCTCTTTAACTTCTTTGGCAGTCCGTCAGTGACTTCAAAAGTCGTGTGGTGTGGAAAACCCTTTTAAAAGAGTGCTGCTGCACTGGGTCTCACCGGGTGAGTTCTCCTGTACCGTGAGAGGACTTCCCAGCTAGCACCTAGGCTTGAAGGCACATGTCTCCTGACCTTGTTCTTCATACCGCACCCACAGTGCATATTTTTGGACACAAGTATGCATGCCTTATCATGCCAGCTGTTGCTTAAGTGTTCACATGAAACTCTGTGTTTCCAAAGAAGATGCCACAGTCTATAAATGTTGGGAAAGATTCACAGTTTCCTGTCAATATGTGGCACCCAGTTTCTTGCTGAGTGTAAATTTAAATACATTAGTAGTACGTGGCACTGGGTTGAAACCCCATCATGGTGTGGGTGATTGGGTGTGGGTGGTATTTATTTCCTGGCTGAGCCAGTGTTTGTAATTTCAATGCTTCTTGGATGCTTTAGTGTCGTGGTTTAGCCCCAGCCAGCAACTAGGACCATGTGTCGCCTGCTCACCCCTCCCTACCACTGCCCTTGGTGGGATGGGGAGGACAATCAGAACACAAAAGGTAAAACTGGTGAGTTGGAATAAAAACAGTTTAACAGAGCAGCAAATAGAGGTAACAACAGCAATAATAGCAGTTAAGGAATGTACAAAGCAAGGGATACACAATGCAGTCGCTCACCTCCCCAGAAGACGATCACAAATAGTGGTCCCATACAGCTGGTCCCAGAAGATCAGAGACCCGGACCACACTTTGCTCAAACGTGATTGCAGTGCACCACCGGTCCAAGAAAACAAACACCTGGGCATCAGTGAGTTCCTCCCCGGCCAGCTCCCTGGTTCTATAGGGACCATGATGGTGTGGAATATCCCCTTGGCCACCGGGGTCAGCTGTCCTGGCTGTGTCCCCTCCCAGCTGCCTGGGAAAATTAACTGTCCCAGCCAAATGAGCGCACTTAGGCTGGAAAATGAGCAGAACTACATGAGTTGAACGTTCTCCTGTACAGACATCTTTCACATAACCATGATTTAATCACAGATTACATTTTTGGAAGTGCAAATACTGTACAGTATCCCCTAATTGTCTAGTGTTCTAAAGATAAAGTTAACACAAAAAATCAGCCATACAGAATAAATTTAGTATCTTCTCTTTTCAGACGTTCTAATCTGTGATAATAAAAATTCTGCTGGTAGGGTATTTTATGTATTTTGTGACAGTATGAGGCATTTAAATTAAGACCTCAAAACGCTTTATCAACACACATTTGTTAAGTCTTCCAAGACTCAGTGGAAGAAAGTGAGTGTTATTGCACTGGAAGGCTGCAATAGAGTTGAAAGGAGAAAAGAAATCTAGGCCTCAAGATTCTGTGAATCCTTTACTTGAACCACAAGATCTTCCTTTCACATCTGTGGCTCAAAAAAAGAAGTGATTTTTCTTCATTGTAAGGAGATGTAGTAATTAGAATATGGAAACAATCTGCGGCCTCTGAAACTGTACAGATGTCACTACTGCATTTTATAGTCACTTTGGGCTTTGTGGTTAACTGGAGATAGAATTTGAACTGTCCTGTTCCAAAAGCAAAGACTCTTTAACGTTTAGGCTAAAAAAGGGCTCTGTGCTGGCTTTTTGCTGTAAAGGGCTTATGATGTTCACCCATGATAAGATACAATTGTAACCACTTAAAACAATAGTGTGTCATTTATGTGCATGCATATGAAGGATACAGCACTAAGAGTTCCTGGACAGTATTTTGTAGCTCTTGACATCTGATTTATTAATCAGTCAATTCATTTAGTGCAGCTTTGTGTGCAGAGTGATATGGCTTTATGTTGTATAATTTATTTCCCTTGGACAAAAGACTCATTGTCCTGGTTCACCAATGAGACCTTGTAAATGTGCGTGTGTTGCTCAAGCAAGTTTTTTTCTTCTTTCTGCTTTGGTTCCTGTTTTTCGCCATCTGCTTGACATTACTGTTTGCCTTGTGTGCCCACGGAACTTCCTAAATCATTGCAAACTCTGCTATCCGGCTCTTTTCTTCTGTCAACCTCTTCATTCCAGTGTCACCCACTCATGATGCCAGGGAAGAATAATGCACAGAAGTGCTAAAAAGTATCTTTGTTTACATGCTTTCAAAAGTGCCTTTGTGTTTGATCATAAGGATGCCGTCTCAAAATTCATCAGACCTGAGAACCAGTAGTTTAGAGTTCATTAGAAATCACTTGACTCTTTGTTGTTGGTGGTCATGGGTGTAGCCCAGGAGGCCATTATGCTCCTTAACATTTTTTTGAGGAACTGAACCCAGAAAGCCTGCTTTTGCTGCCAGATCTGGAGACAAGAGTGAGTTACCTGTGCTTTTGTTAGGCTGGGTGATGGATCTGATCTTCCAAGCCTCATCCACACAGAAATTTCTACTGACCTACCTCCCCATAGAGGTGCAATTCCAGTGCTTTAGCAATCCCGGCGTGTCTTACCATATGGATGTGCTTATTCAACGTAAAAACATTCACCCGGGGAGTTATTATAGCAGTAAGTCTATGTCATATTATATATATGATGTCTACGTTATATTATTACAGCAGTAAGTCTGTGTCGTACACATCCTTGAGGATATAAGGTCTTGAAGTGCTGAAAGCTTTAGGGAAGAAACGGTGGTGGCCAGTGAAGGGAAATAAGAAAGAAAAATTCTGTTACTCTAAGGAAAACCGGACTCCTGTATTTGGCCTTGCCTAAGCTAAAGAGTAAATAGTGTTATCTCCCTATCTTAAGACAACTATGTACGTGTATCATCTTGGCTATGACTTTTTTTTTTTCCCCTCCAAAAGTGTCTTATTTGGATGGTATTTGAAGATTTTATCCATTCACCTGGATTTTGAGCAGCCCAGCAGCCTGATCAGGACAGCGGGTACTGCCACAAGCAGCAGAGAAGATCTTGCCCATCCCAGATGTGTTGAGCTCCCTGTACGTGTGTTACAGAGCACACAAGCGTGTTATTTTTATTCAGGATTTCCCCAAAGTAAATACCCTTCCTACCCTCTTCTGAACTCAGCTGAACTTTGCCAATGCCCAGAGGCTGCAGCCACACTTAGAACGGAGTTTCGTTGTTCGTCGGTGGAAAGAGCAGCAGAGCTGAGATTCTCAGTCATGATGGGAACAGGAAGTTTTGTTTCGCTAGAACCACTGGCTGGAAGGAAGTGCTCTGGGATTGCTTTTTTTCTCATTTCTCAGGAATTATGCCTTTCCATGGACTTGTCACCACCGGGCCAGCTGATATATAGGATCCATATCCAGCCCTTGAGAATTAAAGCAATAGACCTTTAAACTGAACATTAATACAAGAGCGACTACTATCCATCTTGCACTTTGAACCTATGTAACTAGAGGAAGAGAAAGGAAAGGAAAACAGTCTTCTGGCAGTTTTTCCCATTCTATATATTAAGTAGCAACTGTTTTTCAGACTGTTCCTAGAGTCTGGAACAGGATAAGTCCCTGGAGAGTGTACAGAACACAAGTGAAGTGGCCAGGCTTGAATGAAAAATATGATTTATTGTCTGTTTTTACAGTTCATTGTGCTACCATTTTATAGGTGTACTTTATAAAACGCCATATTTATTGTGAGCTGTTTTATATATAAATGCTGCTCATTTGTATAGCTCAGCAAAGGCCTGCTACTATTCTTAAAATAGCCAGATGTATTCTTGTTCCAAAGAGTTCACTATTTCTAAGTGTAAAAAGAACTTTTAATTGCTTTTTATATCTCTGTTGTGGCTTCCTAGTCATTCTGGTCCGACTCTGTTCCTTCTTTGTGGATGGGTTCCAGACTGTAGAACCGGAGCAGCTCAGGAAAGGCTGGATATCATTTCTTTGTAACAGCCTCAAATATTTCTGCTGCTGGCCCTATACGGGGGTGATTGAAAGGGAAATCCCTCCATGTAGAAACCTGCAGGTGAGAACTCGTGAGGAGAAGGAAATGATCACATTATGCTTTTTTGTGCATACATTACTGTGCCAAGGTTATTACAAATAGTATTGCAGCAGGTAATAAGTCAACAAAACCATTTCCATCTGAGCTCATTGTCTGAAGCCCCTGGTTCCTCCAGTGTCAATAGGGAATCAGCCTGTTCCCACCAGAGCCTCTTTGGGGAGAGAAATGTTCATGTCTGCGTCAGTCCTCGTCTCTGAAACAACCCCAGCGCCAGCGGACTAGAGTTCAAGTGTTACTCAAGCTGCCTGATTTCAAAGATGGTTCTGTCATTGTTGACTCTCCTCCAATTCTGAAGTACCTTCTGTTTCCAATTGTTTGTAAATTGTGCTGCCTTTTAATAGAAAGGTTTTTTTGGTATCCACTTGTAGTAATGAACAGGGATGGCTAACCAGCAAGGAGAAAGGAGTACATCCTCTGGTCATGGAGGGGAGACAATTTTGTTGTCTGTTATCAGGCTACACTGACATAATTTTCTGAACAAACAGATTTCTGGTTTTGACAGCTATAATCATCAGCAGGAGAAGATGTGAAAACGAGAGCCTTCGCTGCACCCTCTTGAAGCTATTTATTTTCTTTTCCAAGGATTCTTAGAAAACAGAAAAATGTTTTTCTTCCAGAATAAGAATATTTCTGTTTTTCCCCTTTCTTTTCTGTAAGAGGAGACACGAACCCATTCGCATCCGTCTGTGTCTGTAAAAACAGCGAGGTTCCATAACCTTCATAAAATATCCCGGATTTCTTAGCTAAAGAAGCTTAGGACATAACTACAAAGCTCCATTATAATCTGGGAGTCTCTTCATTAAGAGGTTATTTGATATTAATTGCCTATTGATTCTGACAAATATTTTATAAGCAAGTTTCTGTCTCAAGTTAAATCACCGGTGCATTTGCAGAGACCTCTGTTAGAGCAAATGCCTGCGTGACCAGCACTACAGAGAATATTCTGGTGTTGTGTTACAGTACAGAGATGTAATTCAAGGGCATTTATGTGCAAGAATTGTCATTTTTGATCAGGCAGGGCAGAGATGCACAATGTGGTGGCAGGTTGCTAAGTGGCAAGGAGGTGACAGTCCCTCAGTACCAAGCGGGGTACAGGCCGGGTGGCATGTCAGGTAATTGCAGGTTGATTTGCCTCTGAATCTGGGAGAAGCCTTAGAGGCAAAGCAGTTTCGTACAAAGAAAGCTGTTGGTAATAAGCAGAATTGGGTTTTAATGCAGTTCATACAGATAAAAACAAATCAAATTAGAGTCTAATTGGCATACACAGGGTGGAAAGAGAAGCAGAAAGCAGTGGCTGTCCTGAGCTGGGAGATGCAGCAAGCAGTGCTTACGCAGCCAGCTTCCATTAAGATCCTATCCATAATACAAGAGGTTTGGAAACCCAGGGGACTGGCCAACAAAAAGGGGAAGAATCCTCCCAACTACCCTTCAGAAAGCGATGGGTATGCTGGCCCCGAAGGGCCTGTCTGGAGAGCACTTTGGGTAAGTAATGGTTGGCGTTGGCAGCAGAGGTGATGGAGCACTAATGTACTGATGTCCCTTCCACCGTGCTCCGACACTCTGCTGCTGTTCCAGGATCACTGCGGAGAAACAAGGCTGCTTTTATCTCCTCAAGATTACTGCCCTTTTGAATTTGTTTTGAGCAGATTGCAGGAGGTAATCCCTGCCTGAATTTTCTCTCAGGTTGAGAATACCAATGTTCTACTGATTACTTGGTTAAACCCTTAAACCTTTAAATATTAACCCTTTGTTAGTCTGGTGTGGGTCTAAAAAAATTAGATATCTATTTCAGTAATTCTAAGGTTTGGAAGAATTCACATTAAGAATTCTGATTCAAACCATTGAAGTCCTAGAACAGAGCATCTAGTCTGAAAATGCGGATTTGGACTCTTTTTTTGAGGCACTGTGATTTGGTCCTTAAAAATGTATGTGTCTTTTCAGCTGAAATTATGGACCAAACCAGTCACTGCAGTCCTGTTTCTCATTTCTGATTTGTGAAGCCTATGGTATTATTGAGTGTTCCAATTATGGTTTATACCTACATCAGAAAAAAACCCTTACACTGAGCATTTCTAACTTCTTTTCAGCACAAATGCAATATTGAAAAAGCAGAATTATTAACTGAAATCTCTTCCTCATTGGAGTTAGTTCTGCTAGAATGAAGCTGCAATATGCAGTGACTGGAATGCCTGAATAAATGGAGCTCGGAACTAAGAAGGTGTTTCTCAGCTGTCCATGTGTTATCTTCTCAGTGGACTTTATACGGTACCATAGATCTGAGAGTGGCCTCCTGAGTCTTCATAAGGACTGTGGTAAATGACCTTTTCCATCGACGAGAAGAGAGAAGATCTGTCAGTTTATGCATGTCCAGTTTATTTGCAGCAAACTACAGAATTCTGGAGCACATAAAACCTGTGTCCCAGACACCACAAAGTTTCCAACTACCTTGTGCTTCGGCAGGCAACTGAGAACAGCTGAAACAGCAGGTATCAAAGCTGCAGTGCTTTGATTCCCTGGAATCAAACTCAGTGAAGTATTAATATAATAATATATTATATTATTAAGATAATGGTTAATTCGCTTCTCGGGCCTGAGAGGTGTTAGTTCCTTCCAGTTTCCCAGCAAGGCCTCCTGCAGTTCTGCGTGGGATTCGATTTGACAAGATTTGTGGATATCTTCATGGTCTTGAACTGATAGAGTGTGCTCTGGGGTGAGACAAGGAGAAGGTACCTGAATGTTTGGATCACTAGTGGAAACTAATAACTTGAGAGAGGCTCTGCAAATAGTGTTGGTCCTTTTTCTGAAGCAAAAGCAGAAATATGATTCTTTATCCAACTATAAAAGGGACCTGATATTAGTCTTCAAGTACATAAAAGGCTGATGGAAAGAGGAAGGGGATCTTGCTGCAGAGCAGGTGAAAGGACTGCATGACAAGGCTCTTCCCGGTTATGAATCCATGATTTTATACTTGGGTATAGCCTTGGGAAAAGTCCTGGCTTTATGGTGGCAGCACATTATTTGTTCTGCCCGATTTCTACCATAGGCAGAGTGAGAGATGGCCAGGAAAGTTTATTCTTGTGCATCTTTCTTATTCTTGTGTATCTCTCCATTTAGACCCAAATGGAGAGCTCTTGCTCCATCCTGGAGTCCAAAGCACGACTCACTGAGTTTGAAATGTCTGAAACTTAGAAAGGGCTGTTTCTAAACTGCTCAGATGACACATTTGGCCTGTTCCCATATTGGCACATGCTCTGTATGGATCCTGTGAAGCCAAGGTAAATGCTGAGCAAGTCTTTCTCAAACTTTCTGCCAACACTTGGGACTGTGGCAGTAATCTTCACTGAAGCACCATCCATGCAAATGTGTTAGATTGCCAGAATACGCCAGGTAGTTTGAGTTGCAGTCAACTAAAATTACTATGTAAATAAGGGATGCAATTATTTGTACTTCCTTTTAGCTACAGTTTATTTCCCAATGCTTGCTTGTCAGTGTCATAGACCCAAGGGTCTGAAGAATATATGACCTATTCTACCTATTTACATACCTGTAGGGTCCCATGTGACATTTGGTTCATCTGGGAGGTACTTTAATAATTCTTTTGCCTCAAGGGGGCTTCATTTAATACATTAAAGGAAAAGCTCCTGGGTTTTTGGTAGTCGCGGTTCTCTGTCTCTGATGACTTTCTCATCCGGGCTGTGCATTTCTGCAGGGATCGTGTTACTTCCACAGCAGGTCACCTCATAGCAGCAGCCACTGCAGCTGGTGGACACCGACCTGCCAGGTGACGTTAATATTAGGAAGTCAGTGACATGCCTAAACCACACTCTTGTTGCATGCATGTCTCTCCTCTAGAGCCACTCAAACCAGGGATGAACGATAAGGATCATTTTCAGAACATGCCCACATGTATGAAGAAGTTCACTGAACATGGATGTCTTTCAGATTATCATTGAGAAACCTGTAGTCAAATTGTGTTTGTTTTCTTCACGTCCCAGAAACACCTCAGCAATCCTGAGGAAGAGACAAGTTCTGGTGGTATCTGTTATAGCCAGCTGGGGACTGGTCTCTTCTCCCAGGCATCAGCAATAGGACAAGGGGCCATGGGCTTCAACTCTGCCAGGGGAAATTGAGGCTGGAGATTAGAAAGCAATTCTGTGCAGAGAGTGGTCAGGCATTGGAATGGCTGCCCAGGGAGGTGCTGGACTCACCGGCCCTGGAGGTTTTTAAACTGAGATTGGACATGGCACTTAGTGCCATGATCTAGTAAACGGACTGGAGTTGGACCAAGGGTTGAACTCGATGATCTCTGAGGTCTTTTCCAACCCAGTCCATTCTGTGATTCTGTTAATGAGCTGAAAAAAAATAATTAAAATGCTTCTTAAAAGAATTTCTTTTAAATTTTATATCTCTCTGCAGTGATTCAGTAATGCTTCATGCAGTCCTTAAAGATGTATATGTGTCAGCCCTGGGTTTTGCTCTGGTCTGTTTGTCATTATCACCACCTTTGCCTCTAGACATCATGTTACAGCACTTGGGTTCTGCAGCTTCTGGAAGCTTTTCTGTTACTGAGTGCTGTCGCTGGCTCTTTCAATGTGACATAACAATTTTTACTTGCACTGACTCTGCGTACTGCCATTTGGAAACAGACCACCTAGGAGGAACAGATGTGAGTTTTAAACGATGAGAAGGTGTTAATTGATTCATTTTGAGCTTTCTCTTCTCTTTTATCCACCAGGTTGTCTGTACGGTTTGCCATAGATACTGAGAGAACATTGTAACAGGTTGGTACTCAGATCTCTTGATCTAACGTCTCTTGTTTTGGTGTTGCTGATAATGACCTGATATACTCTGAGGGCCGTCGATGTCTTCACAGTTTTTGGAAGGTTTCAATACAAGATGACGTGCTGTGACATGGAAGATCAGTGCATAGTCACGTCGGCAGATTCCCAGACTCCTACGCAGGCAGCCCGAGAGGAATTGGAGGATCATGAAGAACAGGAAAAATAAAACTAGACTCTTCTCAGACAGATTCAGGGTGAGTAGAGGATCCTTTGGCCGCTCCACACATTATTTTGCAGAAATCCCAGCATTCAACTTGTTTTGAAAGCAGAGAGATACTTGTCAGCAATTATTGCTGAGTTAGGGAGGTACAGTTAAGATAGTTCAACTTGTCTGCTGTGTCAACGGTGATGATGGAAGAGCAGAAGAGTCAGCTGTAAGGTTGAAAAAGACCTTTGTATTTTAGATGCAGATAGTGAGGTTGCTCTTGCATAATGCTGCAAAATGGTTGAGAGTGTCCTTGGCTTTATATGCACTAATTCCACAATTATTACAGAAAAAAGAGCCATGAATGATGGGATAAGAGGGCCCTATTATCACTAGGAATCATATTTGCTGTTGGCAGCATTTTTTTGTAGGCCTGCATGACAGAATCTTTCAATTTGAGCTCCTCTTGCTATTCAGGGGATTAACTGGTCTCCTCCTTCTGCACACTGTTGGTTTGCTCGTCATCCGTCTTTCATATTTATCTCTTTAATATTGTAAGTGGTGCTGATTTTCTCTACGGGATCTTCATAGTCTTGGCGATAGCCCTGTCAAACATACTCTCTTTCTTGCAAAAGTCTGGTGTAAGATTCTCACTATGACTTCAAACTGGAGACTGGCAACAAATACATTCAGGTGTTGACTCGGTTGGGTTGCTGGACTTGTCTGTGCAGTTGAGTAGAACCCCTGAGGAGTGACCTGGGTGGCCCAGGGAGACTAAAACATCCAATGAACTTGCAAAATGCATAAACACACTGTATCCAGAACTGTTTTAATGTGTAAGGAATTTCCTTTAAATGCTACCATTATTTGCATATAAAAATAATAGTAAACACATGTCATTTTTGTAGGACCTAAACAAAATAATACCTTGTGCTCCGATGCCTGAGAGCCAGCAGAGGGAGTGAAAGTTAACTACTAAACCACCTTGGGTGATGCAGAACTGGGGTGCCAAGGAAGAAGCCTGTGCACAAAAAAATGCACATCATATTCCTTTCTAGTCCCTTTAGAAACGAAGACTAAATAATCAGTCTGCCAAACAGAAAAATAGCACAGGAGTAACAAAAACCATTTTAATTCCACGCTTCTAAGTGGGTATTAGCAACAATAACATTAAACAAAATTAAACCATAAAAAGGTACTCAAGAGTATCATATTCGTAGTCAGCATGTAGAACCTGATGAGACTTGTGATATGTTCTCCCCATTACAGATGCTTGCGTGAGGGAAGTGAAAAATCTGTGTGTTGCCCTTGGCTTGTTCAGATGGTTGCAGTGTTTATGTCTATAATATTATTCTTTCTCTATCTCTTTCTCTCCCCCTCTCAATAACTTACAGGTTGCAAACACGGTTTTGCTCAGTCACAGTGAAAGATGTTTAACGCATCTTCATTAATATACATGAAATGCTGTTACTGTTTTCTGCTGAGGACATAACTGTGACTTTTCCATCTCGGGTCTCAGCTGCATGTGCGAGTGGGAGAGAAACAGAGGGAAAGGGAGGTGGAAAAGAGAGTTGTTTTGTATACATATGTAGGTAGCTCTGAAAAAAACCCAAACTGATCTTTTTTGTTCTTGTAGTATATACATTATATATCCAGAAGACACTTAACGCAAAGACTCAAGGCAAGCAGGCGGAGAAGGGGCGAACACTGGAGTTCAGAGCAGACATAAGTGACAGGTAAGGAAAATGAGCCAAGTTTGTACTAAGGCCTTAATTTGTTTTGCAACATATTTAGATGTAGTAAATGATGAAAATCAGAGCTCTTTTCAAATTGTTAAATTTCAAGGCCTACAGCCAGCTTCTAATCAATTTGGAATATGTCATGTTTGAATGTAAGTCGTGTTCTGGCTTCTTATTCAGAATTTCATGTTATAGAAAATAAAATGTCTTCTACAGATGTGAAACTGGAGTAGTGGCCTCTTTTCTTGCGTTCTTGTGTTCACACTAGTATAGAAATGAGTGAGTGAGGTTCCTATATATCAGTATATTGGTAACGATGGAATCATAGAATGGTTTGGGTTGGAAGGGACCTTCAACATTGTCTGGTTCCAGCCCCTGCCGTGGGCAGGGACACCTTCCACTAGACCATTTTTTATGTTGATAAATGGAAAGATATTTGCGATCAAAATAAACCCTAGTATTTTCACTTCTCAAAACAGGAAAATGAGAACACCAGCAGGTTCTGTTTGAAATTATAGCAATATGGAAAGGATAGAGTATGTAATAAAAATAAAACCTATTTTTCAGTGGTACAGAGTCAAGAACGTTGACTTCTTCTGGAAAAAGATTGTATTCTTTTTCGTTTGCACCAGTCAGATCCTACCCAGTGATTTCCTCCCTAAAATGTATGCGTTGTAGTTTATGTACAAGTTCTAGTATAAGAAGGATTTTTACAAACTGGGGGAAATTCATATCTGCATCAACTCAGAGGATGAAGTATCTGGAGATTTGATTCATGAAAGCAAATCAAAAGACTGTTTTATGTACTGCTTGGAAGAGAAATGCAAGAGAGAAATGGTCTGATAATCTAAAATGTTTCAGAAAGTCACAAATGCTGTTGGGTTGCAAAATAAAACCTGGAACATGCAGCATAAAACCCAAAAGAAAAGCTCTGGGGAAAAACTATTAAAGATGATATGAAGCAGCGTTATTTCTCAAGGTAAAATGAGATGGTGAAATTTGTTCTTGACCATGAGTCACCGTACAGAGGAGCACATTTCTAAGAATTAGTAGTACAGTCACTAAGACTGAATAACATTCTTAGAATACACTGATTGCTGCACTGATCAGGATTAGGAACCAGACAGTCTCTTCAGAGGCTAATTTTTGTGATTGCATGGATTTGTTCACTATTTCAGTACAAGGCAAATAATATTTCATATTCTTGCAGCGCCTTTCACAAACGTTTTTAAATAGCTTTAATTAATACTTAAAAATCCCCTTTGTGATCAAGTGCTCGGCTTCTTACACACAAACTGCTCAAGTGAGGTGGGTATGAAATGCAGCTCTATGCGTATGGGTCTTTGCGAGATCCGTGCGTTAGTCACCGCTGCCAAAAGAGAAATGCAACAGCACCTGATCTATGTAATAACTAACCCAGCCTCAGCTGTATATATGAACTGTCCACCAAGGCCTGTCAGAAGATGAAAGAATTATCCAGGTAATAAATTTGCAAATTATTCTGATAAAAATACGTTGAAGAATTTGACATACAATACGTGAAGAAAGTGGAATTAATTGGAAACTTCTGCTGAGCTGCAGGAGACATTTGTTCCGCTGTAGCTGACAGGAAAGGCATTTTCCCAGATGACACTTCATAAGCATTGCTTAGTTCTTATTTTATATACTGCAGGTAAAATCCAGAGTCCTGTAGTGGAGAATGCTACAATTCGATACAGAAGTAGAGAATATCAGAATCTGAATCAGTGCTTGAAAAGAATCAAAGGCTCTTTTGTCTACTTTGACACCTGATCCTCTGCAGCAAAGATTTCCACTTCCAATGAATAAAACTGCCATAGGCCTTGTTTCCTCCTCCAAATATCCAGGGAGTAAATCTCTCCAATTGTTCCAAACTGCGTCGATGTATAACATCAGGAGGAATGTGCAGCAGAATGGATATAATGTGAAAAATCTACACAGCTGAAAATAAAAACTAAACAAGCCTCTGATCTGCATGCGTAATCCCATGGTGCAGCTGACCCAGAATTGTAATGCAAATATTGTAGTTCAATCAGGCTATTTTAAGACAGGATAGGAATGAGGCTTCTACTTTCCCCAGAAGGAATGTACATCATTGCCTCTTCTTTAATTTCCTTTTGATTAAAAAAATATTAGACTGTCTGAAGAGTGTGTGCTATCTTTTCTGTGTGTTGAGGGAAAGAGAAGAATCAAAAGGAATGAGAAATACAGGTGAACTTGTCAATTCAGGTTCACTGGGAAAAGCTTAGAACTTTTTGTTAGAGGCTTTTTACATGATTTAGTTTGGCTGCAGAGGAAATTCAATTCCTTTCCTTCTTTCTTTCTAAAATTCTGCAATCTACCACTGAGATTCTAGATAAGGAGGGAACAAGGGGATCTGAGTTAAGTTTCTGTGCAATTCTTCCCTCCCCAGTTGTTCCAGATTTATTTAGATACCCATTAGTTCAATGTCAGTGACATGTGAAGTTTTGATGCCTGAAGTTCACTAAAGCTGAGCTTTAGCGTTGCCGGATTTGTTGCAGCAAACCAGAAATACCAGGTGGCAAAACCTTTATCTTTGAACTTTTTTCGAGGTTTGCAAAAATATTTGCAAAATGAAAGAAGGTCTTGGAAAATTTCCAAATGGTTTGCTATGCTTTTATTATTTAACTGATTGTGATGGCACTTTTCTATGTATTCTTTTTCTGCTTTTGAGCCAAATGGGTTAGTTTGTTGTGCTTGACAAGTGACTTTTAAGCAGCTCCCAGTGCCTTTGGAAGGCTGACGGCTAAACCGACCCAGTCCCACAAGATTTGGCAGAAACCATTTTTACAGCTTTTTACATTCTCAAAAAAGCATTTGGGAAACGTCACTTGCAGAAAACATCCTTATAATGATTGTCCAGTACATGATGGGGAGAGGGGCTTTTCCTGACAACACAGAATCACAGAATCCCAGAATGTCAGGGGTTGGAAGGGACCTGGAAAGCTCATCCAGTGCAATCCCCCCATGGAGCAGGAACACCCAGATGAGGTTACACAGGAAGGTGTCCAGGCGGGTTGGAATGTCTGCACAGAAGGAGACTCCACAACCCCCTGGGCAGCCTGGGCCAGGCTCTGCCACCCTCACCCCAAACAAGTTTCTTCCCATATTTAAGTGGAACCTCTTGTGTTCCAGTTTGCTCCCATTGCCCCTTGCCCTATCACTGGTTGTCACCCAGAAGAGCCTGGCTTCATCATCCTGACACTCCCCCTTTCCATATTGATCCCCAGGAATGAGTCCCCCCTCAGTGTCCTCTTGTCCAGCTCCAGAGCCCCAGCTCCTCAGCCTTTCCTCACACGGGAGATGCTCCACTCCCTGCAGCATCTTGGTGGCTGCGCTGGACTCTCTGCAGCAGTTCCCTGTCCTGCTGGAACTGAGGGGCCACAGCTGGACACAATATTCCAGGTGTGGTCTCCCCAGGGCAGAGCAGAGGGAGATGGAGATGCCAGAGAACAGAATAACATTTCAACCAAAAAATACTAGGAGATATTAGAGCTTTCCTGTCAAGAAGACAGTATCAAAGAAGGTTGGAGGAAAGAGAACTGCTGACAAATAGAGAGCTGCTGGCTTTAGCAGGAATATCCTTAAGCAACGGAGTGCTGATTTAGTTAAAGCTCTTGAATTTCTATTTTTGTATCTAGTTTTAGTGTCCCACAGCTGGTTTGCTTTGTGTACTGGAGAATGGTGATGGGAGTCAATACGGTGCTGATATAATAATTTTATATGAAGATGTGCGCATTGTAGATAGTAGGAGATCAGACTGAACAGTATGAATATACGCATACACACAGGTGAAGTGATGAGTAAAACTTTTGTAATCCTGACTTTAGGGAGTCTTATGTTCTGTTGAGGTTTCCTCTCTTTAGTATGTAACATTATGTAACAGCTTCTATTACTTTGTGTGTTGATCCCACACTTCTCTGCTGAAGCCGAGATGGTTCCTTTGCACATGGAACTTGAAAATGTGAGATTTCAAACTCTTCACAGATTTCAGAAGCTGCTCTCTCCTCCCAAAAGGGATCATTCCATTTCATACAAGCTATAGACATTTTTGTGGATTTTAGAGCTTTGCAGTATTAATTGGAGGATGGAGGAAATTCTTTACATGGTTCTGTGTGTTGATGAAGGGAATAAAGTCTTTGTTTCATGGAGCCTGGATTGCCGGGTGCCACAGAACCGTTTGATTAAGCCATTTACACGAATTTCAGTGACAACATCCTGAGTGGGATGGCACCGGTAGTTCCAAAAAATGGTCATAAATCTCTGCCTGCGTTCTTCACGTTGTGTTTTTAGGTTTTGTAAAGCCACTTCCTTTCTTTGGTCTTTATAATTTGTATAATTTTTTTTTTTAGCTTTTTCCTCTCTTTCGCAATGCATTAGTTACTATAGTAACTATGCTATGTATGGTATAGAAAGAGGCTAGTGCACCGTAGCAGTGAAGTATAAAGCCACTTTATGTAATAGTTTGAAATGTATATCATGGTTTTGAAAATCCAGCAGTTTTGTGGTGGTTTCCATGACCACCTATGTGGTATTAGTATATATAGCACTGTTAGGTCATGACTAGTAATTACCCTGTGTTGCCAACATCGAAAGGATGGCAACAGCCCTGCCTGAAATGCTGCTCCCCAGACAAAGCACCATCCATTTTCACCTTCTGGATATGTTTAGTTGTTACAGAAAAGTAATATGTACCTATAGGCATCATACTATGTTATAGTTAATGTAAGTAGGTGGTTGGTGAGGGGTTGAGTCTGGACCAGCCGCCGTTTGCAGTTGATTGAAATACTTTGCATTACTCTCTTCCATCCTGCCAGTATAAAAACTGGAGTGTTTGTGCTGGGATCCTGTTACCTCCTAAGCCGCCCTGCTCTGAGTCAGGATTTTCACCGCTGAAAGCCAAACATTGCAGGAAGCAAAGGCGGAGGAGAAAGGGTGAAAATATTCCTGAAGCCAGTCCTGACCTGTAACTTCAGGAGATGCTGAACTCAGGATGTTCATTGATAAAGATGTATTACACACCTGGGAACTTTTGCCTCTTCTGGTCATCGGAGACTTTTACAAACCTTTATATGTATATATATATTTATTTTATATTTTTTCACCAGAGAGCGTATTTAAGCGCAGCCTGGTGTAAATTCATACTTTAGTAATTGTGTTCTACCTATCCCAGGAGTCTGGAATGAAAGCGTTACCATTCCTTACTTCCTGTCCTAAACACAGTGCTGCCAGCTCACAGGATTTGATTGAGTCTCAGGGTACTTGTTGTGTTTTTCAAGAAGTTCCAACTCCTGAAGTAATACAAATATGTGCAATTTGTTTCATTAGATAAAGGGCACACTCCTAGTTTTCTCAGCTGGGGGAAAAGCTTGAACTGGCAACTCAGTGTACCGAGTACTCGCAAAAAAGTAATTTAAAAATGTACTCTTTTTAAAATAGTCTTTAATTTAAGCAACTATCTTTTCAAGTTCCTGACTCATAAATCTGAGATGTTTGCACTTGACAATAAGATAGTGTTCGTTTATTTTTGCTGCCACGCTCCACTTGGGAGCATGGATTATCTCTCTCTAGTAGGATGTCCTTTGCATTACCTCCTAAACTAGAACTCTAAACTAGAAACCCATTTAAAAACGTTTTGGGATCCTTGGATGGAAGCTGTGCAAAATACATCTGTACTCTTAAATATGCATTAACATATAAAGTGTATTGAAAACTCTGTTCTTAAAATCTTATTCCCGTGACCTGAAAGTCTTCTGGTGACTTTCCCTGCCTAGTGTGGCAGATTCCTGATGAACTGGCTAATTCCTGGTTTAAACTCTATGAACCACTAGAGAGGTGCCTGATCCTTAGAATACAGTGAGTAAAAGACAGTGGTTACCAGTCAGGAAAAAAAGGTAAGGTATTCACAATGACTTGCTTTCTGCAGGTTTTCTTGGCGCTTCCCTTTTAAATCCCTGGGACTGACCACTGACATAATACTTGGCCGACAGTCTGGTCTCATCTGCCCTGCTCCTCTGCCTTTCATCATATAGCAGATGCAAGCGTGTGTTTTCTTCCTTGCAAAGCAAGTTGTTGAAAGTATTCCTCACCGTGCGGTAGTAGGATGTTTACTCCAATAACACCAACTGTTGGATTCCTGTAACCTGGAGCCCAGCGAAGGGGGAAGGAGCCGGAGAGAAACCCAGATGTGTCGGTACGAAGCTCTGGCTGCGGAGCCCGGTAACCTCTCCAAAGTGCTGTCAGCTTTCAGCCAAGTTGTAGAAGGACTTGGAAGCTCGCTCGCAGCAGGCCTAGGAGCAACGTGCATTGTTCACATTATTGCTGGTATTCTCTGTTTTCTGGGCAACAGCCAACAGGAAATTCCTGGGACAAATCTCTCCACTTATTTTTTTTTTAAATAAAATATTTAGAGGGAAAAAAAAAAACAAACAGGCAGTGAAACCAAGTGTTACAGAACAAAGACACCAGTATTAACCTCAAATCACAGATATGTAATGTTCTGGGCCTCCTTTGTTACTTTATTTTTTCCTCGGAAGGATTTATGACCTCACAGGCCTTGTTTCTGTGACATCAGATGGTGTTGCCATAGGAACCATTTTATTGTCAAAAACAAAAGAATTTTGAAGAGTTCCTTAGCTACACAGGACACAGCGCAGAGTATAAAGCAACTATTTTTATCTAGAAGATAAATCTGTTTTATTAGGCCCATGATTTTTCAGCTCTATTCTGCTGGAAGCAAGAATAAATCTGGCAAAAACAACAAGAGTTGCACCTGTTGATCAGGGGCGGAATTTGTCCTTACATGCGAAATCTTGGGAATTTCCTTTCTTGTCTCCCCCTCTCCAAATGACTGATAGTTTCCAAATGCTTTAACATATGAGAATAGACAACAATCTGCTCATACGAGTTTTGTGGAAGCAAAAGCTTGATAAGTAACAGGAAGTTTGTATTGCTGTATTTGGTTATTTTACATTCACCATGTACAATACTGAATGTGATTCCTGCAGAATGAAGTGTTGAGGATTCGTATTTTGCCTCTATAATACCTCCAAAATCAAAGGGCATGAGATAGTTGGTGGTTTAGGTTATTAAATATAGAGCTCTCTAGTTTGTACTGAGATATGAGGAATGATGGATACTCCCCAATGGACCCATAGGTAAAAAAAGAACCAAATGTTGTGATTGAGAATGGTTAAATTGTAGAAGAACGTTCAAACCTGAGCTGAAAACAACGCGGGATAAACCTGCGAAAAACTGACGGTTGCCGTGTAGCAAATCTAGGAGTTCCGTGTCCATAAAAATACCGAGTGTGAATGATGTGTGTGTGTGTGCACACTGATACCATGTACTGATAAGTCTTGCGATCAAATCCATGTGTGTATCTACACACAGTTTATCATATAGGAATGGGGGAACAGTCTGTATTCCTTAAGAAAAATATCAACATGAGTTCCTAAAGAAAGTCGAATTTGAAGAATTCCTTTCACATACGAATCCTGCTCTAGTTGAGATTCTGCAGCTGCTGAATTTAGTGCCCCAGAACTGTTGCTGTATTCCAAGACAAGTGATCTCATTGCCATATATTTGCTGGAGTAAAAGTAATATACACCAGGGGATAGGTAGGTTAAACGCCATATGGTTAACCCCAGCATTTCTGTTTCAAACGATTCCCCGCGTTTGGGTGTACATCAGCATTTTGCAATGTTTTGCTGATCTTTTCTTTTGTAACGAGGTAACCTGGGGAGGGAGAGAAAGATAGTGGCTGTAATTCCTACCGATTTATATCTGTTCTCTGTCCAATCTGCCTCTACAAACGTGTTCCTGTGGACCTAAGCAGCTTAGAAGTGGATCTGAGGGAATATCGAGGATGCAGAATCCCAGCATGGGGAGGAGAAGGAAAGTGCTGCTTAACCATTGACACATTGCCAGATGTAGTGCTTTTTTAACATTGGTGTGGGCTTGTTCGCACTTGTCAGATCACACTGTGCTTGCTAACGTTGCACTTTCAAAAAATACAGTAGCTTGCTCTCTATTCCCATTCTCCAGCAATCCTTTTCATTTCTGCTTTCTTCCCTTCATTCCACCGTTCTTTGTTTTCCCTTTTTCCCCTTATCTTGTGGTTATTTTCTTTCTGCCTGACTCCCCCGCAGCTGAAAGAAAAAATCAATCTGACCCAATCTACATTTTTTTAGAACACGTAGGTTAAGCAGATGCCTGCCTGGAGGGATTTACAGTCTCGTCCTGATGTACAACATGCAAAGAGTATATAGGCTGATACGCAAGAGTGGGAGTAGCTGGTTGCTAATCAGCAATTGAAGGATACATGAAAGAATCATGTTTGGGATTTTCTTAGGGGGAAAAAAAGGTATAGCAGTGGATGTCTGCCCTGAAGCACAGGGATGATTTTTTTAGTGTACCAGTGGGTAGCATCAATGAAGAGATGGAGTTGAGCCCTGAGGAACGTTTTGTGCGGAATACGAGGGTGCACCAGAAATAACAGATCACAGTAAGTGGGAGTTTCTTACAGGTGAAAAAGAGGCTCTTAAATTAGTCATGGCCAATAGCTGAGATTTGTGAAGGGGTTTTATAAAAATTACATAGAGTAGCGGAACATCCCCTCTTCCCTAAATGTGCACAACAGAAGAAAGTATTCTCATTCCTTTCCCCCCATAGCTCTTCCCCATTTCCCTGCGTGATGTGCAAGGCTAAAAAGAGAAAGCATTGAATTCGGAGTGTCTGATGTGGTTGGACAGGAGAAATACTGCAAAGATCTTTGCTGAGGGCACGTCTGGAGGCAGCAAACAAGGGTGAGTGGAAAGGAGTTGTCCTGTAAGGCTTTTATCTAGGATCTCATCTCGTTTCATCCAAGTGGGGGATGTCTGACAAGTATGGACAGTTAAGCAAGGCCAGCGTTAAACCAGAGCGTTGCCCTTTGGTGGCTTGAGAGCTGCTGCTGGAGGGGGAATGTAAAGCAGGACAAAATCCTGAAGGATCACTAAGGCAGCCTGAACTATGCAGGTTATGCTGTCTAGCTGATAATGGGTGCTACTAGGGGCAGGTACCATATTGTAAGTTTTTTACTCTACGTTGTAAGTCTTTATATTCTTATGGTGAAAAATGCTAATGAGTCTAAATCTTCTTGTCATATAGGCGACCTTTTGCAAACCTCAAAAGGAGAGGAAGGAATTCAGCTCGTAGTCCCCCAGTAATGTCTTGTGCAATCTGAATACACACATTTGTCCAAAAAAAAAAACCCAGTAAATGAGTTGCTGAGGATGTAAAGTCAGCAAAGACTCGGTGCAAGTTGTACCGGCTTTCTCATAGACCTGGCACCTTCGCCGGGTGGGTCACAAAATGGGATTTGATCTTTACTTTTCTCAGAATCTGTATAGGTCAGCTCTGCATATCACCACGGGACAGTTATTCATCATATTCAGGGACTAAAAGTACTGACTTTGAGAAGATTCACATGGGTGCCGCTGCAATGGAAGCGCAGGAAAAATTCTGATCGCATCAGTTATGTTGTAGAAGCAGAGAAATCTCCTTGATCCACCAGTATTAACAGAAGAAGAACTACAGATCTGTACGTCTTGTTATCCTTACAACGGGTAATCCCTCCTTTTTGTGCCAGCTTAGTGTGTCACATCCACACTTGATGTGGTAGAGATTCCTAAATCTGCAGTTGTCAACCACAGCCTAGACTGCAATGTTTTGGAATCCTCATAGCAAGGGAACCTAACCAAATATATTCTTTAAATACTTCTGTTTCTTCCTGTTGTTCAGGGAGTGGATATGGTGTGTTCAGGAGAGAGATGTGATTTGTTCAGACATAGACTTACCACAAGCCATCCATCCTTCCACTGTGTGTAATCTGGGGTTTTTCTGTGTTTGAGGAAAGATTTACAGGGGACTTAAGTAAATTAAGGATAGTTCCATGTTAGAAGATACAGAGCTGCTGGTATCCATTGTAATGGCTGTAGGTTTTATAGTGAACCCTTATCTCACTTGCCTGAGACCCTACATCAGTGATTACTTTTCCTCCGAAAGAGGCTTTACCTGAATTAGTGTTTTATTTGGAGCAACAGGCAGATTTGAAGTGAGCCCCCTAATCATCTCTACTTGCCGTGCACTGAAGTGTTTTTAGAGCTCATTAACTCGGTTTCTTTTGGAGGCACTTAAACAAAGACCCTGCTTTAGGAGCACCACAACCCCCTGTTGGGAGATAAAGATCCAAAACAATGACTGGTCTCGTGGGTACTCCTAAACCAAATATATGACATGGATACTCAATCCATGGAACCAGACTAAATCTAGTCCAAAGCAAAACTCCAGGACTGTATTTAGTGTATGCTTTGATCTACTGAAGTGCTTCTATTGTACAAAATTACGTGCAGGATGTAGCCAGAAGTGGCTGCAGTTTCAGTGTCAGAATTAAATGTAAAGATGAGAAACAGGAGAAACAAGAAGTACTCCCATGCCAGTATCTCAGTTTGTCCCAATAGCTCACACTGTGAGCAGCTCTATAGCTGCCTTCCAGCTGCAAATTAGCATTAGATACGGCAAGTTCCGATCTTCTTTGCCTACCAAATCTGTACAATGAGGCCAGCACCTCCTTCCTCCATGTAGGAATACGACTGTCAACTGAGGATTTGTGAAAATTCACATATTAGAGAAAGACTAAAGCTCAAACTCACCATCAAGAAGAGTTAATGGTGTGCTATAAAGTCATTAGTGCGTCCTACGTGCCCATGCATTGCGCTGCAGATAGGGCTCCCTGTTGTTCAAAGGACAAGGATACCTGAGGCAACCTCAGGGAACTTTAATTTTCAATTCCCTCCCTGCCCCACCAAAGTCAGTCTTAGGAAGAAGGAAACTGGAGGTAAGTGCTCTTGCTTTTCATCTGTGGGGTGGGGCGGCAGCTCTCGGCCCGCGCTGCACACTGTCAGTTCTGCCGCTGTTCTAAAAGGGAAAGATTTTCAAACTTTCATCTTAGAACTGGAGAACAGCTGGGGTGACTGAAGCGCTCTGTGCCCTGTGGCTGGCTCTAATTTCCTCTTTCTTTGTGACAGGCATAAGCATAATCATTTGATTCTTTTGAGAAGGGAAAGTTATCTTTGTTTCTTCTTAATCATTAATATGCATCTCTTAGCCCCTATATTGGATTTCTGGGTAGAGAGAAGAATCACAGAATCACAGAATGGACTGGCTTGGAAAAGACCTCAGAGATCATCAAGTCCAACCCTGGTCCAACTCCAGCCCATTGACTAGATGATGGCACTAAGTGCCATGTCCAGTCTCAGTTTCAAAACCTCCATGGCCGGTGAGTCCAGCACCTCCCTGGGCAGCCATTCCAATGCCTGACCGCTCTCTCTGCACAGAATTGCTTTCTAATCTCCAGCCTAAATTTCCCCTGGCAGAGTTGAAGCCCATGGCCCCTTGTCCTATTGCTGATGCCTGGGAGAAGAGCCCAATCCCCACCTGGCTAGAACTGCCCTTCAGGTAGTTGTAGAGAGTGCTGAGCTCAGCTCTAAGCCTCCTCTTCTCCAGACTAAACAAGCCCAGCTCCCTCAGCCTCTCCCCATAGGGCTTGTGCTCAAGTCCCTTCCCCAGTCTTGTTGCTCTTCTCTGGACCCTCCAGCACTTCAATCTCTTTCCTGAGCTGAGGGGCCCAGAACTGAACACAATACTCCAGGTGTGGCCTCCCCAATGCAGAGCACAGGGGAAGGATCACTGCCCTTGGCCTGCTGACCACGCTGGTTTGGATACAGAACAGGATACCGTTGAGAACCACTATGAATGAAGGATTAAGGCCTAGCACAGCCCTGAGACATGGAGAGCGATGGGACATGAGGAATTTATGGGCTGAAGAAGCACTGAATCCTGTCAGAGGACCGAGGGGGTTCTGCCATATGTAGTAGTTCATACGGGGTAAGGAAACAAAGGAATCCTTACAGAAAAGCAGCGCTGACATTATTTTCAAGTTAAGCTTTTTGTTCTCATTAGGCCTATGAAATGTCACAGTCAACTCGTTTAAATTATTACCTCCTAATGCTATTGTTTCTTGCCTTGTTTTTGTGAGAATGTTATAAATCTTAATTTTTATGGCGCTTTGCTTGATAATGCACGGATGTTTGGCCACATGATTTCCAATGTTAGTTGGTGTAGCTGTTGCATTATTTTGTCTTAGAGCTGGCAATGTAATTAAAGTACATTAATATTGACTAAGCTTTGATGTTTCTAGATTCTCTGCTGAGAGTTTGAACTCAATGTGCATAGAAATAGAAAAGAGTTTTATGTACCCTGTGCACATGTAGGAATGATTTCTGGAAAGTGCTGAACATTTTAGCTTTAAACTTCTATACGAAAAACCTAGAACATTGCAGTTTCACTCCTTCGTACTGATTTATGAGCCAAATTTTTAAAGGAGAGGAAGAACTTCAATGTAACATCTCTATATGACTATGGACCATTGGCAGTGTACAGACATCGTAAATCAGATCCCAGAAACAGAGCGATTATTCTAGATTCCTTTTACTTGCTGGATGGCTTTTGAGATTCAGTTTTTCAGACTTCTCTACACATTTCATAAACTGTCTTCTAATTTCTTGATTCCAGGAGCTGGGCCTTTGTGAAAAACGCAAAATGCTGCAAGACCAGCCAAAAAAGAACCACAACAAAAGTGATCTTTGCAAAAGTGATCTGGGTTATGACCATCTTGGTTGTTGTAGTCTCTATTCTGTACTGGTTTAAATAGGAATTTGTTCTTTTTGTTCTGCCTTAAATTCTTCACCATGATCTGGCTTTTACACATTCAAAATAATATGTTTTTCCCCATAAGAGCAGTCAGAATGACACAGGTCTGCGGAGGAAAACAAGGACAGTACAGCGGAAGTTTTCCCTTCGATTTAATTTGGGTAAAATTAGTTTTGGCATTTTATTCCCTATCTTATAGCTTCTCTTCTCCTGTGGAAGGGGAAGGAACGCTGGGATTTCCAGGTCGCGGTGCAGGAACATGGATCAGAGCAGAAGCCTGTGGGAAGCTCGCCAGCGCCTGCCTACTCTTGTGTCTGCTACTCCGTAATATCTATGATCACTAAACGCTCCTCTGAAATAAGGCGAGGAAGACGACGTGACTTTCTCAGTGTGGAGAGGGGTAAAACCAGGAAACAAGTGGTGGAAATCCCTCCCAGACACGGTGCTTCAGAGATTCAGGTTTGGCTGCGGCTGCTTGCATTACATTCAGTTCAACCCACTGGGCAGTTTTTGCCTTAGTCGTGAACTCTGTCCAATAATGGATCCTTCCCTCTGGGGCTGTTTTCAAGGGATCTGCTCAAAAGCTTTGTGATGTGTGCAAGAGAAGAAATGTTGCTCTTTGCTGAACAGTGCTCAGGGCCAGCAGGGCTCTGCAACAACATCCCCACTGAGCTGCCGATCCTGATCTCTTGATTTAAACAGGAATAACTGCATTTGCCTTATAAAGGTGCAGGAGCCATTTGAGATGAGTATCAAGTCTGGTTTTTATTAATACATTAGCTGTTCTTTTCTCACTTTTAACAGGAGTTGTGCTGGCAGCTAAACTCATTTGTCCTGCATACAAAGAGCTTACCAGTTGATTGTTGTGTTCCCTCCCCTCGTGCTGCTGTTTGTACGCGCACGGCCCGACCAGCAGCCCCGCGTGTCTCCTTAGTTGTAGGTTAGAGGCAGAAAAGTGTCCCATTTCTGTCAGTAAATAGCACTCCTGAGTGTTTCTCAGCCGGTGGCCGCAGTCCCCTGCAGCATTTTCATTGTGTTTGCGCCACGTGAAGAGGGGAATTTTTACCTTGGAGAGCCCAGGAGCCGCACGACGTTCCTGCAGCTTGGGAAGAGCCAGCTGCGCTGCAGAATCCTGCTGCTTGGATCCTTCAGGAGAGCCTGTCAGCTCCACTTGACTTCAAAACTGCCTCAGTTTAACAAGACTGTTGTTAGACTGTGAGTTCGAATGTAAGCTTTCAATTTTTCTGCTTTTCTGACATGATTCTGTGGTATATGTATCAACGCAGAGTGGAAATGCAAGCAGAGAAGTCATGTGTATCAGCTGGGCCATGGAAGGTGTATGTGATGCCTCTGGGCTTTTCTCAGAGCTCCCATCCACCCACCCTGCACTCAGCCCACTGTGGAATGACCTCTTCAAAACCCGTGTGCCTGAAGGCATCCTTAACTATTGACAGGACAAACACGTTAACAAGAGGCGTCTTCCAACCACCTTTGCTAAATCTCCAGCAGCCAACCCCTGACTCTGGTTATACCAGATATTCAGACCAAGAAATGAAAGCATCACTTTCGGTAGAGATGCACAGGAGCGGCTCAGGGGAATGTTAGCTCTACTGATGTAAAAGGGCAGGAGATTTTGTTAGTAAGACCCTCTGTCATCACTTTCTAGGAGGCTTTTCTGGAAGGAGCTCAAGAGGAGAGGACCGGTACAAGGAAGTAATTCACTCTGGAAAAGGTGAGAGCGGGGCTGCAGCTTTAGGGCTGTAATATCCGTCTGAGGAGATCTCAGAACTGCTCTAGGAATGCGCTGGGGATCCTGTGAAGTCAATATCTCCTGTCTTCACTTTATAAGGGAAGAAACAAGGGACGGATTGGTTTATCTGTAGTAAACAGACTGTTAGGCCCGTGAGGCTGCACACCTTTCTGCAGGCAAAGGAGAAGGATATCTGTGGAATCTCCTTTTTGTTCTTTCTATCTGAAAACTCTTGGGATGTATCTACAGTCCATCAGGAAAGAGATCCTGTCTCTTCTGAAGAGTCACTCCAGAAGCATCCCCAGCTTACAGAGTTTCCTGCAGATTTGTCTCTCCCTGGAGAACTCGTTCCTGCTCTTGCATATCTCTCCATTCATCGGCATGTTTTGTGAAATTTTAATTTGTTTTTATATTGCGTTTCATTTGGCCACCTAAGTTGTATATTATGTCTGCTTCCTGAGTGATACTTTTAAAACTGAATTATGGCAAGGACATTTTTAAAATGAATTTAAAAACCCCACGGGATTAATGAAACTGCTGTTCTTTTGTTTTTGCTTTTCTCATTGTTCTCCACAACGGGAAAAATCTATGAAAATTTTTATTTTCTGAAAACAAATGTTCTAGACATGCATGTAGCCATAGAAATCGGCACTTGAAGAAAACAGTATAAAACTGTGAGATGCATTATGAAAGCCTGAGGGTGGCCAAAGCACTCGCACTCACCCGCATGTAACAGCTCTTGTGGTGGGCAACAAGGCAAACAAAAAGACAAATACCACACATCAGGAATGCTGGGGAGCAAAATCACCATGTTTTTCACAGAAAACCCACAACACAACAAACAAAAGCAAAACTCAAACCCAAAACCCCAAGTCGGTTGTATTGTTGTCCTCCAGCCGCTTTCTCACTGGCTGAGTTTTCTAAAGTACTTTGAGATCCTGGGGTCAAACGCAAAATGAGGAATAAAGTTCAGAGAGCCTAGGGAAAGTGAACTTGAGTGTACATGAGAATAAGTAATGAAAAACTGGGGCAACAACTGCTTTATCTCTTCCACTGGACCCACGCTCGTCTTAACATTTGGTACCCTTTTCTTTTCAGAATCTAAATGTTTTTATTAGAATAAATAATGTGACTCTGAGGATAACCTTGCTCTCTAGTATTATTTATAGGCAAAAAGGAAGAACTTTGTGTCCCTTGGCTATGTATTCACCACGTTTCCGTTTCATCCCAGCTTTATCAGGCCGACGCAGGTGTCTCAGGAGGCCACGTGCACAACCTTTGCGCTGCAGAAGTGTTGGCACCGCGCTGGCGCTGAAGCCCGGAGATTCGGGAGCTGCTCCTCTCTGTATCACACCGATTCTTTGCTGGCCTGCCCTGGTGTTCCTTCTTCCCATACACTCCATATTCAGCACACTTTGGTGAGGCTTATAATTCATCTCATTGTCATTTCAGTTTACGGAGTTCTGATCTTGTGCTGCTCTTTCATCAGTGCCGCTCTGCTTGCCTCCCATTTGTGTTAACCCGCAATTCAGTCGATGTTAAACAACTGGGGTGGCTACAGCATTGCAGTCGTTGTTCTCCTTTTGCACTGCATACCCACCAAGTATTGTTATACACTCAATCCACAATCGTAAAACCCGTTCACAGCTCAAGGCATTTTCTTTTCCTAAAACCACCTCAAAACCCCATACAATTAGTACAGGAAAAAACTCTCTTCCCTTTCTACCAACTGATTTTGTTGGCTCTTCCCTTCTAGCCTTCTACTGCATCCCACTTCATTTTTAATATCTTAGCTTGGTTTTGCCTTTTTCTCTGCAGAGTGGCATTGTCCTGCAAACCCAGCTCACCAGTACATCCTTCATGTCCCCAGCTGCTATGTAAAGAAAGCTTATGGTGTTGTATGCGAATCTCATCAATTTGGGAAGGATCTCCTGTCTGCATCGTGATGTTTTCCTTGTCTGTAACTTTTCAAAATAAGATAATGAGAAATGAATCCAGTTCAGAGTCTACTTTGAGCCTTTCGGTTGCCATATCAAGTTAATAACCATCTGCTGACATTTAATGCGAAGGTGCCAAGTCCTTTGGTACCTGAAATAGAGTGTAAATCTGGGCCTGCTCAGTTCGGTTCTGCCCCTACTTTTGACCGTTGTGTTTTTTGCTCTCTCTATAATTTTCAATGTCTTTTTTGTTTTGGAATTTGGAAATGCTTAGGTCAGCAGTGTCTGAAAGCAGAAGATGTGAGAGGCTGAGCTGAAACCTGATTTACTGAGGGTTCAGTATGCAGTACGGGATTCACTTGTGGCAAGTACCGCTGGAAAACCTTTGCTAACAGTATGTGAGATGCAGCTTTCCTGTGGCACCACAGCCACAGTCATGCTGCCGGTAAAGGAGCTTCATAGTAGTCAGAGTTGGGTCTGAAATGAACGTTTGGTCAGCCGACAGGATTCCTTGAAGTTACTTATTTACTCTAAAAAAGAGGAATCCTCCTCTTGAGGCCGCTGCTTCCAGGGTTCCTTATAAAAATTGCCCTGTTATTTCAAGTTTTTGGGGGAGCGTGTGGGGTTATCTCTGTGTCCATGAGAGAGAAACAATGTCCATGTAGCTTTTGTACCGTGTGATGTTGAAGTTGCTCTGGCAGCTACACGCGGCTTATTGAATGCCAAGGTAAATAATAGCAAAAGACACGCATACACTACTATTGTCATAGTTTCCTGCTGCCCTCAGGCAGTAATAACTTACACACCCGATTTTCCAAATGTTTCTAATTTATTTCTCATGACCAGAATTATCTCAGAAGTAAAACTCCTCCCCTTTGCAACCAGTCCTGCCTCTTCTTTTGTAATACAACTGCCACAAATGAGATGACCAGCTGAAAGAAAAGATTATAGTTATTGTATTTACTGTTAACTAGTGAAGCAGAATGGCTGCACTTGAACTCCTCAAGTCATTCTGCTTGTTCATCTGGAGCGCTGGAATTCTCTGTTTTCAAGTGTTAATCCTGCATGCAGCACTGCCTGCAATTCTGTGAACATATTTCATTCCTTATCATCCCAGATGATGGTTCTCATGCAGCTTCTGCTTTTCTGAATCGTAGACTGTGATCTCCTTGTTATTCCAGTCCCACGTCTGTCATGTGCAGCTTGAGCTTGATTTGCAACATGCCTTTTGTATCAGCTACGAGGCTTCTCTTGAGTAAGAGCAACGGAGGAAGCGGCAGCAACATAGTTATAGGCCTTCAGTTTTCCTGTATTGACGAGTATCTTGATTTTTTTCAATACTTTTTCCCCTTTATTACCACCTACACTGACGTTTGAATTGGTTTTGAGAGGGCAGCAAATAATGTGCAGTGATGACTACAAGATAATTGAAAATGCAGTAGAAAACACATCTCAAAATTAGATTTTGAAGGTTGGTTAAGCAAATAAGATTACTCAAAAATACCATAAAATGATTTCAATGAATGCTTACGTTAAGCTGCAGTCTGAGAAGGACGTCTCTAGGCTGGTCTGTAAGTCCTGCTTGGTGACTCCACTCCTACCTTACCATCCTTTTGCAGGAAGGTCAACGGTAATTTCCAGGCTTGTGAGTGAGAGAATCGGTCCCAGGTGACAGCGTCCTGAAAGTCCATATTTAAATTGTTCATCTTTCTTTTGGAGAGCCTCAAAGAATAAAATACGGACGGAATGTATTTTACATTTAGTTTTGCAGTGGAAAAGCACGATATGTCCATATGAGAGCACCATGTGTATGTCTCCTCTATCGCTTTGCAGCAATCCTTGAAACAAAAAGGTTATTGTGCTTCCATGCCCAGCCAAAGGTCTTGGAAACTGAAAAGGTACAGTACCCACAAATAAAGACACTGAAAACTTGCAGCCATGCTACAAACTGTCATAAAAATTGAATTGCTACTACAGATTTGTTGCCAATGCCGTTTATTTCTCCTTTATAATAATGTAGTTTAGCCTGTGAACTGGTTAAAGGAACTAGAAAGCAGGATTAGTCTTTTTTTTAACATGTTTTCACTTACTCCCATGCACTAATACGGTATTACGGTAACTGGATTGCAAAACACATCTGAGACGTTACTTTTCCCCAGAATAAATGAAGTAAGCAGGTTCTTTTTTTAATGTATTGGAAAGTAATCAAGAAAAATAAGTTTTCTTCCTCTTTCTATGCTGTTTCTTGTGTACGCTCATCTTCCCCCTTAACTTCCTGCGGTGAGGGACGTTCTGCTGCCTTGTTCTGCTGCCTTCTCTACCTGCCTTTTGCTCTGTAGCTGACCAGCAAAAATGGGTGCTGGTGGTGGAGGCAGCATGGCAGGGTGAGATATATCTATCTATCTATCTATCTATATATCTATATATAGATAGATAGATAGATAGATATATCTGTATTTATTTCTTTATGTAAAGCCTTTTCCCAATTCTCTTCAGGTTAGGCTTTTGTAGGACTCCCTATTATTTTCTTCTTTTCATGATGTAAGTTTTCATCCCACTCTTTTGAGTGGCCATTTTCAAGGAACTCATTTACGAGGATTTAATTTTCATCCAAGACAGTTGCTTCTGTGCTAAATAAAGCAGCAATTAATTATTCAAAGCATACCTTTTGTGGCTGAAACATTCTCCCTCGTAGCCGTTCAACTCGGAGACATATTTTGCTTTTTAACAATTCATTAGGGTTTTTTTTTCAATTTTGTGAGTATACAGTAAGTGCTTTGTGGGAAACGGAGAGAAGGATGGTCTGGCTGCTGCTCAAGACTCGATGTGACCCAGGCTTGGCTCCCTGCTCTCATCCATGTTTCCTGAATGGCTGAGCGCATACCTAGGAGTATCGCGTCTATCTGCCTTGATGCCTTTGTAAAAAGCAGCTGTCAGGTAATTACTGATGGGCTTCGGTACCTCCTCTACAGGGCTGAGATGGGCAGCGCTCAAGGAGCTGTCCCAGAGGTTCAAACTGTCCTGCGGTGCCAGAACTACAGGCACGCAACAAGCAAACCGTGTACGCTCATGTGAAAAGTTGTGTATTCTCCTCCTCTTTCCCCCTTGGTAACATGTGCCTCGGAACAGTACAATCCCAAGATTTTCCTATGAACTGCACCACCGTAGCTTTGCCCTGAGAAAAACTCGTTCTGTACGACAAGAAAAATGGCAAATTTATTTGCTTAAGGTTTAAAAGATATTTATGAGCTTGAGTAAGGAGGAAATTTCATCTTTGAACAAAGGCTTGCACGCTGGATTCTTTGTGAACCGCCTCAAGCCCTTTTGTGTAATTATTCATTTGATCTGCGCAGGGCGGGTTCGGCACAGCGTATTCCTCCTGACAAACTGCTCTGCGTGCTGCAGCGCTTGCTCTTTGGGTCTTCGCCTGTGCGCTGGAAACACGGCAGGAGCCGCACAGGGAAGATCTAAACTCGGCCGGTGCGGGAGCCTGTGCTGTGACAGCGTGGGAGTTACGGCCGCACAGCCGGAGCGTTAGGAAATGTATAAATGTATAAGATCGGCAGCGCTTCTCACCGTGTTATATGGTCTCGTGCTCTGAAAGCGCCTTTTTTTCCTCTTATCAAACTTAAGACTATAGCTCTGACCTCCCATTGTGTATTAGCGCTCTCTGCGAGAGATGAGCAGCTGGGCAGCTGACCCCATTCCAGCCCGCAGTGAGTTCTGCTGGTTTGCCTGCCGAGATTCCCTCTGCGGTTTCAGGTCCGTGGAGTGCCCGACTCTCCTTATCCTGAGCGGTTTTATCTCTGTTAGCAGTGTATGGCAACTGTGTAAAACTACTGTTTTCCCCTCCAGAGAGGACTGTACTGCACTGCTAAAGTGTATACACTTGTGAAAACACTGGAGGAAATACTAGAGTTGACAGAGAGAGAAAATTTATCCATTCCCACAGTATCTTTGCCTGGAGTCTGAGGGAATGGCTGCTCTTCTGAGGCAAGGATGATAGTGGCCCCAAACAAGGAGTGATTTTCTCCCAACATTATTGGGAAGGTGTAACTGTGCCCCTGCTGCCGGCTTTGGATCCCATGAGGAAAGGCTGAGGGAGCTGGGGCTCTGGAGCTGGAGGAGACGGAGGGGTGACCTCATTAATGTTTACAGATATCTAAAGGGTGAGTGTCAGGAGGATGGAGCCAGGCTCTTCTGGTGACAACCAGTGACAGGACAAGGGGCAACAGGTTCAAACTGGAACACAAGAGGTTCCACTTAAATTTGAGAAGAAAGTTGTTCGTGGTGAGGGTGTCAGAGCCTGGCCCAGGCTGCCCAGGGGGGTTGTGGAGTCTCCTTCTGTGCAGACATTCCAACCCGCCTGGACACCTTCCTGTGTAACCTCATCTGGGTGTTCCTGCTCCATGGGGGGATTGCACTGGATGAGCTTTCCAGGGCCCTTCCAACCCCTGACACTCTGGGATTCTGTGATTCCTGTGCAGGGAGGTTGGCTCCAGGGTTTTGAGGCCAAATAATTTAATGATTCAGCCAGTATAACTTTCATCTTAGCCCCTATGTCTATTTAGTGTGAAGAGCCAAACACTTGTGAGAAGATTGAGAAGGTCTGGAGGCTCTGAGGGAGCAGCTGTCTAAAGAAAGCCTAAGGATCAGTAAGTACAGGCACTTCAGTAAAGGAAAGGCTGTGTGAATTTGTTCCTTAGGGCTAGATATGATAATAGGTTTTATTCACTAGCTGATTAATACGAACTTGGAGAAGAGTCCTGGAAACAGGGATTGGAGCCCAGAACTCCTTCTTCCAGGTGGTGTTGGAATCACTGGGATGCACAAACAGGCTGTTCCTTTCTAGCCAAACAAATCTTGAATGATTTGTGCACAGAGGTACAGCAGAGACAGGCTGCTCTCTGGAAGATGACTACCACCTGTTAAAACTATTATTAAATATTATTAAACAAAACTAATGCAAAAATGTCAGGAGGAGCTTGTCGAGAAGAGAGACTGCCAGGTTACAGATCCTGGCGGTGCCTTTTTTAGCTTTGAGTCCAAATCTGGGCCGTGAACATTAAAACAGGGATAGAGTCCATGTCCTCGCTGTTTTTGGCATCCATCCTGAGCAGCGAACCTGCGCTCCACCTGCAGTCTGGGAAGACCAGAGTCAACTGATCTAACTTAGATCCTGATTTAAAAGCCTGGGTTAGGACAAATGAATCCCACTCTGGAAAGCTGAGATTTAAAGATGTAGGCTGGCTTTTGACACCATAAAGAGAAATGGAGGAAAGGGGTTTTTTATAGTTTCGGAAACCAAGGGTAAATAGGAAAAAACGTTTTTACACAGGAGATAATGAAGTGCCAAGGAAGGCATTGAAGCGGAGAAAGCAAATATCTTCAGGAAATACCTGCTGTAGCTTTTGCTTTTAGAAGATGTATTTCGAAGACAGAATATAAAAGTAGGGAAGTAGGACTAAGAGCAATCGGTCTGGGTAGATCTATGGTCAAGGATAGCCAAGCTGTTTTGCTGAAGTTTCAAACAGGATTTTCCTGTGTTATTAACATTTGAAGTGCTCAGAATGTATTTAATTCATCGTATGTACTTGTTATTGTAATGAAGGCGCCTGAGCAGTCCGAAATTGGGCCTACTGAGTGAAATCAAAATAGCAGATTGTCCAAAGGAACATACGGTGAGTAAGATGTCAAAGGGTTAAAAATATAATGACCAAGGAAGCCAGTGGCAGCAAAACTCATGCTTGTTCATGATTTTTTGGGGTAGAAGGTCTCTGAAAGTGAGTCAGAGGTAGGAAAAGGCAATTAACAGGAAAGAAAGGCAGGGACAAATGTGAAATGAGCCTGGGGTCTAAACACTGAAAATCTGGATGTAAAGAGTGACCAAGCAACGCAGCGTGAAGAAACGTCCGTCAAACGTTGGGAAACACCACCCGTGTCAGTTTATTGCTGTGTACACTTTTCCGGCCGCTTTTCTGCAGGTTGTTCTCTGCGGTTTCTCCACATGGCTAATGTCTTCCTTCTGGTTGCTGGTGAGATGCGTACTGTCCTTCAGGCAATTTTCTTTAACCATCAGAATAAGCAAACCTCCTCATTCCCTTATCCAGCCCTGCGGGGGATCTTTGCTAACACAGTAGTGTACCTGTGTGCTCGTCTCCGAGGCTGCTTGTCTTGCAGAGTAGATGGGCAAAGATATGGTAAAAGCAGCAGACTCAGGACTTGTTGGAGGTAATAAATTGCAAAAGTCCTCTTCTTGTGCCAATGTTCAATCAGACTTGTACCTTCTCAGACTCATTAAAGGATATCCCAATAGAGGCTGAGAAAACAAGAGCAGTATGGAGAAAATTCAGGAAGTCTTTCATTAGCTGATGGCTGATTTGGGATAGTCCCCGGTAAAAATAAATAATATTAACTGTGATTACTTTGTGGGCTCCAGGAACGTGAGAGATGGGCAGTGCTGGCTTTTGGCAGGCGCTGAGGCAGGGTTTACTGTGCAGGTTTCCCAGAGTAGTTATGTCAGTGCGTATCACATGTGACTTGTTACAGCCTCTCTTCCAGCCTCTGGTTTCCAGTTCAGGTTTCCAGCTCAGATCTTCTCTTGAGCAAGAATCTGCCCTTCACCCAGATGGACTCTTTTCATGATGTAAATGAGAGCGAGCTGGCGTGAGACTGCTGAATCCAATTTTCAGTTCAAATATATAAAATACGTTCTTGATCTATGTGTGTTTGGTTATTGTGCTGCTGTGTTTTTGTTTTCAAATGGTGAAAAGCTAAAGAATTAAGTCTCAGTGATGTGGCAGTAGTGACATTATTTCTGTGCCATGGGCTTTCCAAACAACAAAATGAGCAATCCATCTTAAGGGATTTATAATACGAAGCAAGCAGGCAGGCAGAATAAAGAGGGGGAAGCGCAGTGTACAAGTTCAGTAGTCAAACACGTCCAGACTCTTGGTAATAGTATGGATACATAGATTAGTTTGGGCTAAGAAATGTTGCAAGGCAAACGTCATGCTGGGGGTGTGAGGAATTTCAGAATGCTGTGACTTTTTCCCTTTTCATTACTGAACTGTTGGGACAAATTTTGTGGAAGTATTGAGAGCAACAAGACTGTGGAAGGGACTTGAACACAAGCCCTATGGGGAGAGGCTGAGGGAGCTGGGCTTGTTTAGTCTGGAGAAGAGGAGGCTCAGAGCTGAGCTCAGCACTCTCTACAACTACCTGAAGGGCAGTTCTGGCCAGGCGGGGATTGGGCTCTTCTCCCAGGCATCAGCAATAGGACAAGGGGCCATGGGCTTCAACTCTGCCAGGGGAAATTGAGGCTGGAGATTAGAAAGCAATTCTGTGCAGAGAGAGCGGTCAGGCATTGGAATGGCTGCCCAGGGAGGTGCTGGACTCACCGGCCATGGAGTTTTTTAAACTGAGACTGGACATGGCACTTAGTGCCATGATCCAGTCAATGGGCTGGAGTTGGACCAAGGGTTGGACTTGATGATCTCTGAGGTCTTTTCCAACCCAGTCCATTCTGTGATTCTGTGATTGGGAGTTCAAATGCCTCCCACTACAAAAGGACTCTCTTGGTTACTGTTGAGGGTTTTGATTGTGGAGTGACAAATAAAACCCTGGTAGATGTATTTTTAACCTCCTCTCCTCCCCGCCTTCCCCTTTTGCCCCTCCCTCTGCCCCCTTCCCACTCAGGACAGGGGATCGGGAGGGACAGAAGGACAGAGAGAAGAGAGTTGGAAAAATTAACAATGTTTTACTAATGCTACTAATAAGAATAGAGAAAATAATACAAAATATACAAAACCAATCTTGAAAGTCTCAGCAACTGCAGAGCCGGCACCCGAAGTCCTGGACTGGACTCTGCAGCCAACCGGAGCTGGATTCAGTCTGTCCCTAGGCCTCAGTTCGCAGGGGCGACTCGCAAGGTCGTGTCCTAATGTCGGCCATAAGCAAAAAAAAAGGGATGAGATCCTCGTGATCTCCCACTCTTATATGAAGTACCACGTTAATGGGATGTTATACTCAGTTGGTCAGTTCCTTGGTCACCTGTTTCTCGTTGCCCCTCTCCCGAGATGTCCATCCATGCTTATCAATAACTTTGCATTCCATTGCTGTGTTTACCAAAACATGTAACTGGTTATGCAGGAAAATGCAGCTGATATGAAGCGTTAGCTGACAGGCAGATTTACTAAAAGAGAAACTTGTTTTTTAACAAAAACAGGACAGTTACCTACTTTGCTTTCTCATTTTCATTAAAAAAAGTATATTCTTAAGTCACATGGCACAGCCATATTGTATTCCAAACCGCTTTTCAGCAGGGCGGTTAAAGATCAGTGTGATTTTTCGCAGTACGAGCTCCAGCGCTGGGTGCTGGATTCCTTCAGGCCAGATTGGCTCTGCTGGCCGAGCTGAACTCCCTGGTTGGGCTGTACTTGGATTTTCCAGCGTCCGTTTGCCCCCAGCCCAGCGGAGCCCGGCGGGCGCTGGAGAGTCACCTTGCCAACTCGTGCCACACGGCATGTGATGCCAGAGTTACAGAACCGTCCTGATCTCCGGTGATGCCAGAGTTACAGAACCGTCCTGATCTCCGGTGATGCCAGAGTTACAGAACCGTCCTGATCTCCAGTGATGCCAGAGTTACAGAACCGTCCTGATCTCCGGCTCAGCACAGTGACGTGAGATAACTCATTTTTTTCAGATTAAAGTTTTGATATTTCCATTAGTTCCTCTCCACCCTTTGGTAGAACTGCATCAATTGACTGAATTGCTGCACGTAGGATCCCCTTGACCTGGGTTCCTTCCATTACGGTGCTTTTATTTCCCTTCTGTATGTGCCTAATTTTTAAGATCTTTTTCCTTGGGAAGACAGAATACTTTATTTATAGTAACTGGGAAATACTTTTAAATGTATATTCTGGAAAACAACATGTACCTTTTAGTGTAAATGATGGTGCTACACTCCATCCATTCAGAAGCAGTGATATTTCAAATTATGGGGCAAGGGGAGACATTGAGTTTAGTTAAAATAGCGCACTGGGTTTGGCAGGAGCGTACAGCGTGATGCTGATCAGACTGTTTCTGAGAGCGGCAAGGCTGGAAAGTATGCTGGGGAGGCAAGGAATAGGAGAGATTTCAGCTCTCTTCTGCCCAAATTAATTAGCATTATGTAAGTAAAAATTTAAAGGGGAGGGAGACATCTGTGATGTCTCTGAGTTTTCAAGCTTGCCTGCAAATACAGGTCTGTTGGAACGATAGAAGTATCTCTGTGACGGGAGGATGAGATGAGGAGTCACTGGCTAAAATCCAGTGGTGTGGTTTCTGCTCAGCCTGGCTCTTTCTGACAAGGGCTGCTTTGCTTTTGCAACTCTTTATGATTATTTATTGTTATGTTATGCTGAGGATTATACAGCAGCAAAGCATGAGGGCAAATTGAAACCTCCCCGTCCCCTCCCAGCAAATCTAAGCGCAGCGGCAGCGTCTGTCAGACTGATGGATAAAATTCCCAAACGCTCGCATCTACAGAATAAGGAAGTTTTCTGCAATATCAAGAAATTCTTACTCAGGAATGTGTTCCGTTTGCTCAAAGGTGCTGCTGGCAAAGACACGATGGCTCAGGAGTCCTCGTGGATATGTACCAAGCGAAGCACTGATTGCAGTGGCGAGATGGGAGGTAATGTTCCAGCAATTTGGAAATCACTGCGGAGAGTTATAATGTTTAGTTGAGGAAACACTTCTCTGAAATAAGACATTAAGGCAGACTGACCCCTTCTTCCCCCACTGCTTTCCTCTGGTGGGTTCTGTTAAAGTGTGTTGGGAGGAATAAAAGGAGTGAGGTTGGGTCAGACTGTGTGGCAAGGGAGGTCAGACAGGGTTAAGCAGGTCAGGTCACATTTCTGTGTCTTCTGTGGTTCGCCAAGAATTTGGGGTCATTGCTTAGAAACTCGGCTATTTGATCAGCTGTTGGTAATTTGAGCATTAGACAAGAGCAAGTGGAATCAAAGATGATTCTTGAAGGTGAATGACTGGAAAAAAGGAAATGAATGGAACACTGTCGCGTTAAAAAATTAAATACACCAATCCTTGATTTTATTCCCGTTTCAGATAAGCTATTATATCATGGTTGGTTGACCTAGAAATGAGCACTGTCTGGCTAAGCAGCTAGACATGTGGATTTCAGTGTGCTGAAGGAATCAATGCAGAAAAAGGAGGACACACAGCCGAGGCGTGCGGAGGGTGTCATTCTGCTCACAAAATTCACCTGTCACTTCAAAAGTGGCTGGGCACCAAGCTTGGACAATAGCTACTTTGAACATCTAGTAAGAGATGGAATCGTGTTGAAGGGCTGAGAATAATCTTTATCCAGTAATTGCGAAGTATTTAATATATATATATATATTTAAGTGTATTATCACGAAGTAGTTTTCATCACCATTCATCAGACTGGCAAATTGAGACGTTCAGAGGTTAAATAACTTGCCTAAGGTCAGAGCAGACCAATAGCAGTGCTGGCGGTAGTACATAGTTCTAAGCCATCGCTGTTGAAATTACTGTCTCTGAAAGAAAGTAAATTCATGGTGGATAAATTAACTTTTCTTGAATGATGAAAATGTCAGCAGAATCAAGTAAGAGGGAAAAAGCTTGGCGTCAGCAGCTTAGAGAAGGCACCTTCAGGATGGTTTTCCTATTCCCAGCGGAGTGGAAGAAGATAAAGGAAAACTGTATTTGTTTGGGGTTTTTATGACTTTTTAAATTTTTTTCAATATCATGTTGAGTTCTGGATAAGGATTTAGCCCAGGTGTTCCCAAATCTCTCTCTGTTTGCAAGCCAGGCTCTTTATAAAGTAATATTTTCAGGTCTAAATTTAACAACATACGTAGAAAAACAAATTCACTGGAGACTGTTGGCTCATTAGTAAGTTCTCTCTCGTTGCCCTGGGCAATGAGATGTGTGTCCCCTGCCACCCCTGTCCTTGCTGTCCTTGCTGTGGATCTGCCTCTCTCGAGCTCCCCAGCCCAGGGAGCGGCTCCAGCACATGGAGACTGAGCTGGAGAAGAAGACGCAGCTCTGCTGGGGAGCAGAGGGACTATCCCAGCCCTTTGTATTCGGTAAGGAAAGTGACTTTCAAGGAGAATTATTTTATGGCTGTTTTACTGAAACTCTAAGGATTTAGATGCACTCACTTGTTGTGCCACTCCAGCATTTTGTAACCCAGCTCCGCGTTCCCACTGCACCGTTTTCCTCTGCCCACTCCTGCTTGGCAGTTTCTTCCTCTGAGCATTGGGTTTGGCCGCATGACAGATTTCTGAACAAAACAGCAATCTCGCTGTGCTGTGGTTTCCACGGTGTTCTCTGATGTTCAGATGCACCTGCACCCCCACACACTCTGAACGTTTCATATCTCCTGATGCAGAAATGGCTATTTCTGAGTTAAACTATACGTGAAAGCCCAGCAAAGTCATTTATTGAAGCCTTCGATGAACTTATAGTACAAGTTAATTGTATATACTATACAATTGAAAGACTGCAATGATTTTAGAGAGAATGTTTTAAAATCATTTAAGCCTCAACACATTTAATTCATGACAGATTTTCCAGTTTCTGGGTCCTGAGAATTCTACTGTTGTAGAAAACAAAGAATCACGAATGTGATGCCACAGTAATTTTTTTGACTTATCATCTGCTTCACAAACAATGGAGCAGCCTTGTAGATGTGTGGATATTCGGTGATGGAGGGGCTTGAAAAGCAGGGTTAGAGAGGTAAGGCTTTGAAGAAAGATGATCTTAGACCTTGTCCTAAGCCAGGGAGCTCCACCAGGATCTTCTCTATGCTCGGGCAGCCTCTCCAGTGTCCTCAGGTTGGGGTCTGTGCTCAGACCATGCTTTGCCTCTAGAAAACACCTATGTCAATTATCATCTACGATATATTTGAGGAATAACAACACAAGTCAGAAGCTGATGACTAATTCTGGCGTTTTCGACATGGCAATAAACCAGCCACTTGAGTAGTTTCCTTTGGGTTATGAAAAGCATGAAACTTAGACACTCCAGTGACGCTGCCTTATTTTCAGTGGTTTATTAAGAGTGTGTGCTTCTAGTTTTTCTCCATAATCTATCAAGAACAGCTCATTTAAAACAACACATGGGCAAGTGCCTCCTTACTTTTTATAGCAGGATGGAGAAAGATGAGTGTCAGTCAGTCAAGAGCAGTTCCAGATCCGTCTCTAACAAGGCCTCCTACAGAAGCAGCGATACTGGCCGGGTGCCATCGCGATTACTCAGGGCTATAGCTCTTTAAAGAGTGTTTGTTATGGATTTCTACAGTCGAGGTATTTACCACGGAAGAACAAACAGATCCTGCTACTGTGTTTCCTTGTGCTTTATAGAAGTGCTCTAAACTGTTTACAGTCCTGCCTAACGCTGTTTAGAATAGCCGCACTTTCTGGGTGTTGTTTCACCCTGCCCTGTGTTTGTGTGGATGCAAACGAGCTGCAACAACTCCAGCCGCCCCAGGACAGCGGGGTCGTTGCAGGATCTCACGGAGGGAACTGTGGCCAGGGAGTTCCGCAGGGGATGCAGGAGCATCCTAACACACTGGCTTCAAAACAGTGTGACAATGGAGATGAGCCGGGCTTTGGAAGCGCTTTAGCCTGCCCACTCTGCAAGCGTTCTTTGAGCTTAAACCAGTATTATGCTTCAGGGTTATACACCAATGGTTTCATTTTCCATCCCTGACAAAGCTGGAGATGTTGATCTTCAGGATACAGCCATCCTGAAAGCTTTCATTCCTGTTCTTTGAGGTGTGGTAGGACTTCATCATAACTTCAGAAGCTGGGATGAATTTCCTCTCCTTGTATGTGATTGATGCAGAGAGCCCAGTGCAAACTAGGGGATGAGTTTCACTTGCTATTAATTTTTGATTGTATCATAACCTCAGGATATTTGCCTTATTCAGAGAGTTCTTGTATAGTTTGTCTTTGTTTCTTTTAAGGAATATTCCATACAATTGTACATAACTCTGTACTGCCTCAAGCAATTGTTCAACTTAGAACACGAAGGGACAAAGAGTTACTGCCCCCGGACAAAACCAAATATTTTAATCATTTATAGTGTTATTTTAAATGCACATATAATTCCTTTTTTGGGGCATCTTCACATGACATTTGCCATTTTTAAAGATGCTAGGAAGATTTATTCTTGTATGAAGAGCAACACAGAGGTTTTCCTGGTTCTGAGGGGATGCAGAGCAGCGGAGGGATGGGAATCGTAGGGACTGAACGTGTTGCCTGTGGGAAATATGGCAGAAGAAAGCGCAGAGGGAAGAGTGTGGGCTAAAGGACGGTGCCAGGGTTCAGCTGGGATGACAGGGACTGCAGGGGGTTCAGAAACACAGCAGGAGATGCAGGGGCAATGTAGTATTAGAGACAGGAGAAACTTCTGGTGAAGGAAGAGGCATCACAAAACAAGAGCTGTGTGACTGGTGCTGCACCCGGTGAGAACATCCCCGCACAGGGAGTCTGGGGGGTTTCATGTTTGCTTTTCTTGTCCCTGCTCGTTACTTGGGGGAGGCCAATGACCATCAAGGCAGTGGACCTCCTGCTATTGGGTTTATTACTACTTTTAGAGTCCTGTCAAGCAGCAGTAATGTAGATAAGCTGCTAGATGGAAGCGGTTCAGATACTAATTAAAACTAGACTGAGAATTACAAGGAAAAACTCAGCTATAATGATGTCGAGAAGAATCTTAAAACACAGGAAATGTCAGTTCAAACCTGCCAGTCAAACGGCAATGCTGGGGCAGCTCCTGCCTAACTTACTTAAAGATTTAGACAGACCTGTTATTATATATTTAGATGATAAAGACATGGCTATCTCAAAAGAATCCCCTCATTTCATTTCATAATCCAAGCAAGCCCCCATATAAAACAGTGAATGCATGATCTTTTTTTTCATCAGCCAAGGTAATTCCACTAATTTCAGCAAGGATACTATGGACTTGAGCATCATGCTTGTGCGGCGGCACAGATACATGCACTTCTTGTTTTCTAGCCTGCATCGTATGTGGCAATTGGTTAAGCTTTGAATTGTCTATAGCCTTTGAATCACAAGAGGCTTCTGTGGTCTTTCACTGGGAATTTTGCCACGATCTATTATTTGCAGTCTGGTTTGTGAAAGAGATGGGAGAGTTGAGGCCGGCAGAAGTAAAGCAGTCCAGAAAGGTGGAACTGCTGTAAGATACACCCAGTGTATCTTCCTGGGTGAGTTCAGTCTCACGATGAGCAAACGTACCAGTTTGATACCTGTGCACTGCCAAAGGCAGCACCAGAGCGAACTCATTAGGGTGGGTGAGGTGTCTGAAATGATGAACTTAAGAGGCCAGGGCAATTTGAGGACAGGTTAAATTCAAAAAGACGTATCTATAGCCAACGGGAAGGATTGGAGTTCATTTCTGAGCCAGGTAGGATGGAAGACACCTTGTCGTAGAGGGAGTCATTGTTCCGAGAGCTGTGTGTGATACAGACAATACCTTGCTGTTCATCAAGGGCAGAACATCCCTTTGCCTCTGGAGGAGGGCATAGGTATGCTAATCCCACAGCAACAGCTGCTTAATTAATAAAGCCACAAGGAAAACTCTGATTGGCTTTGTTCTCTCTTTTCTGACTTCAGGGTTGATGAGTCTGAGACACAGAGAACTACACAAGAACTGTTGACTGCAGTGTCTTGGGACCTTCCAGCAGTGGAGAACATGCTTTTTAATGGCTGTTTTGTTGGAAATAATAGTAATGCATCTGTAGAGAATTTGTGAGCACCATTCCATTACATGCAAGTTTTAAACTTGCTAGGACTCTGTATTCAGTTGTGTAAGTTCTACATACAGGAAATACTTCTAAGTTTCTGGACAGCTCTGTGGTGGTTTGTTCATTTGCTCAAAGAATTTAGACACAGAATGAGGGAGAAAAGGAGAAAACTGGGTGTGGGTTAAGTTGAAGATGGATTTTGGGTTAGAAACTGTGAACAAAAATGTTATTTTTCTGGAAGTGGTTAAATTCTCTTGAAATTTCAGACTGATTATTCCTGTGGTAATTTGGCTGCTCCTGCCCCAGGGCCAGGCCATGGAATCCAAAGCCAGGCTGTGGGCTTAGGTCAGAATCTGGACCTCCCTGCGAGGTTCTGATGGAGGGATTTGTATCCATAATTATCTCTTTACTCCTAATCAGAGTAGAAACTCTGTTTGAAAAGTGCTCTTTGAGCATTTCAGAGCTGCTCACCTGGCTTCTGTGTATGTGTGGCACCAAAATAGTATAAAACCAGTAACAGTCACGTTGGGTAAACTAGAGCTGTGGATGTAAGATTGACAGTAACAACACGGGCCATATATATTTACTTGCTTGCTAATTTTCAAAGCAACTTGGAAAACTGAAGCTGATATGCAGGGAAAACTATTCAGTATTGATATGGTGAAAGCACCATTCAGGAACAAATGATAAGCAAAGTTAGCAGAGATTTTACTTTGATAGAGCAGTGTATAGTCATATTGTTTCGTGGCAGCTTCAAAGAAGAAAATAATGTCATATAAAATGTATATGTTGAAATTACAGGCAAGAATTTAGATGTGTGTAAGTGCATTTTTCCTCACTCAAACTTTGGGATGAATTTCAGATTTAACACATGTAACACATCCTACACATAGGATGAGGTCCTATATTATGCCCTCATGGCTCCTTGTGATGGGTAGTTTATGGCATATCCTTACATGAGGGACGCCTATAAGCCATCATGTTTAATAACTATCAATGCATCAGCCCTGCATAAAGTAGTTTAAGCTCTTTCAAATCCTATTGCCTCCACAATATCCTGCGTCAATTAATTCCACACTTTCAATTATGATGAAAAAAAAATCTTTGTTTTGCCTGTTTTTAAGTTAATATATCAGATTTATTTGCTGCGGCTCCTTGATCCTTGTAATGTGAGAAATAGCAAATAATAATAATATTTCATCCCTTTTATCCATAACAGTCAGGATTTACATCTCTCTCTCCATTCTCTCTCCTCTGAGCTGAAGATAACGAGTTAATCCAACTTGCGTCCCTGCTACTGTGTCCTTATGTGGCTTCGCTCTTCAATGGCTGTGCATGTGAAATGAGGACAATACTCCCTGCACCATAAGATAGATAATTGGTGCTTGTAAAGAACTTAAGGACCATTACACAGGAAAGGTGTTATCACAGCATTCAAAATGCTGTGTATAGATTAATTCGTGGGGGACATGAGCATAAATTGGGTCATTCTCATTCACAAATTGCTTTTCTTACAAAATACAGACATCAATTACAAGCATCAGTTTTTGCAAATGTGGCCATTATTTACTAGAAAACACTGCCCAAATTATCTTGGCTCTAAAATACGAATATTGCTGTGGAAGAAAGGTGTACAGTGAGCTCATTCAAAACGTTAATTGGTATCAACTGAAAGATAAGTCCCCCACAGCTCCTTATTCATTGCTTTGCTCCTGAATCACAACTCATATAATGCATCTGTCATTCCCGGACCAAATGAGTGATTCCAAATCCTATGGAAGTATTTCTTAAGTCATTTTACCATAATTAAGTTTTGATTTGTCTCTTTCAAAATGATTTTTCCTTGCTGAATCTTTGAAAGAGAGATTACTAGAACAGTTTAAATGGCAACTTTTACATTCTACCAGGTTCTCTTTTAAGACATTTGCTTACAGCTGGTTTCTTAATCTTTAAAGCCTGTTTTTCTCTTTCAGGTTGTCTATTGAGATCACTTTGTTTTACTTAATGTCAATATTCCGGCAGATTTCAGAACCAAATAGTGATGAACGTGATTAGAATCAGAGCTTTGTTAAGTGCTATGAGAAGATCCTTTATTTCAGCGGGGGAGATATATCACCTCTGTGGCAAATTATATCATGCTGACAGAGTGAAATGTACTGTAACCCGATGAAAAAAGAACATGATCTAACTGTATTGATACAGGAGGAGAGAGACGCACACAGTGTTCAAAACAACTATGGCAGGAAGAGTTTGTGGTTGTTTTTTCCCTCTGGTTTTCATTTTCTGCAGCAGATAGTGAGGTATTTGTTCCTCTGGATAGAAAAGTACAGCCCGTGCCTGGTTGATAGGTGGGTCTTATTCATTTGCTCATTAATTGACAGTTTATGGTAGATGAGATGTGGACAATCACAGTAAGAATGATGAGGAGCCGTCTCAAACAGCAAACATTGCAGGCTCCCATCTTGTGAAATTGGACACTGAACACTTTTTAAAAACCTTTCTTTCCAGAGGAACAGATGGATTGTTCACAGGCCATAATTAAGACCATGTCCCTTCCCTAAAATGCTTTTGATGTCAGGGCCAAATTTCATTTACTGTTACATCAAATCGCAGATTAAATCATTATCTACTTCATCCAAGGCAACAAAGACAGCCTGGATTAATAGAGGAGTTGCTGGGAAGAATATCTACTTAAAGCACATGTATAGTAACAGAGGAAGGAAAGCCCAGTGCTGAAAAGCAATACCATCGAGCACTAATACAAAGCAATTCAGGCCTGTGGTCTTGTTTGCTTCTTTGCTGAGTACACTGGTTTGCTGAATACACCTTTGAATAAATTGCGATTCACAGATTTGACTGCCCGTATAAAAATGTACTGAGGTTTCTTGAGACCAGGTAGGGAGGCAGCGTTCCTAGATGGTTGCTCGCATACAGGATTTTACCAATATGTAAATAATACCATTTACCGTTGCAGGTTAAAGGCGTCAGCGTGTTCAAAGCAACGAGCACAGAGTAGCAGGGCTGCTCCAAGTGGTGTTTTGTGTGCACAAGAAGGGCCTGTCCTTTAGCATCCTGCTCCGGGATCATTTGATATCGCAGGTCAGGCTAAAGCTGCTTCTATAGACTCACTCTATTTGATTTTAAAAAGTAGTTTATCTGTCAAAGCAAGTTCTTTTTGAGTCCTGCAGTCATTGAGACTGCCAAAGCTGTCTGCTTTCCTGCTCCATCACCGCACTCTTCATTCTAAGCCATTGCCACAAAACATATTTCTACCGAAGAAACCCATTTTCAGCTGAAATACAACACAAAGCTTCCACTACACTGACTTTGTGAGCATAAGTACCTATTTTTCAGATCATCAGGTGCATCAGTAAACGTACCTACCGTTTGGAAGCGTTTGTTAAACCTGTACTTAAACTGGGCTTTGAAATGGCAGAAAATTGCGTGTTGGATTTATCATTAAGGAGGGTGACGGGGAGAGAGGGGGAAAAAGCGTTGTCTGGTCTATGAATAAAAGAACAAGGCGGCTTTTTCTTTTCCCCTCACTCATTTTTCAACCACCGGTGGTTGCAATAAAGATGGGATGAAGCGTCCTGTGGCCCCTGTGATAGTCTTGACCAAATGTGTTAAATCTGAAATTCATCCCAAAGCTTGAGTGGGGAACAATGTGCTTACCCACATCTAAATTCTTGCCTATAATTTCAACATATACGTTTTATATGGCATTATTTTCTTCTCTGAAGCTTCCATGAAACAATATGACTATACATTTCTCTATCAAAGTAAAATCTCTGCTAACTTTGCTTATCATTTGTTCCTGAATGGTGCTTTCACCATATCAATACTGAATAGTTTCCCTGCACATTAGCTTCAGTTTTCCAAGTTGCTTTGAAATTAGCAAGCAAGTAAATATATATGGCCCATGTTGTTACTGTGAATCTTACAAGAGTGTGAGAACAAAAATGTTCTAAGAATTATTTTTAAAAGTAAGTATTTTTAAAAGTAAGTATTTTTAAGAGTAAGTATTTTAAAATACTTTGCAAAATGGCAAGAATGGTTATTTTGGTTTTTTTTTGCTTTCAAGCTACTCAGTTCTCTATTACCCAAACGATCGTTTTCTGCACTTGTATAAAACAAAAATAGTTTTGCTCTTAAAAGACGAGATTTGGCACTTAGGGCAAAATTCTCCTCTCCAATCTGCAATGCAGATGCCTTCGCCGCAGAGCAGATTTCAGCTGCCGTTCTGCATTCATTTCATGCATAAAACTTCCCCTGACGTCTATGGGAGCTCCACGCACGGACTCCGTTCAGACAACACAGAACAGGCCGGAGGGAAGAATATTCCCCTGATTTATTCTGAATGCCCAGGCCCAAAATCTAGACCGAGATTGAAGTGGTGGTGGTAGCGACCATTTTAAGATGGTTCTGGGATGCGTTGCCGTGGTCTGCTGGAGAAGCTGATGTTTTGGAGAGGGGGAGCGCGGTTCTGTGACCGGTTCCTGTTCTCCGAGCCGAGCAAGAGGTGAGAACTCTGCAAACCTCCCAGCTAAAATTTGGTGTTAAAACCAATTCACGGCAGCCGAGGTTACGTACAGGGCTGTTCCCAGCGTGGATTGAAGCGCCACTGTCCCCCCAACCCGTCCCTTCCGACACATGCAAAAATTCCACAGGAAAAGCCCCCAGGGATGTAGTGGATGTGAATCCTTTTGGTGTTTGTACAGGGAATGATCCTTCCCCTGTGTTGGGAGAATGTGTTAAAGCCGGTACCAGTCGCTCTTTCTGTGCGCCTTGGGGCAATGCAAGCAGGATTTTCTCTTTAAATCACTGCTAATTAGAGTGACTAAATCTAACGAAATAGCAGCAGTGAATATTAATTGAAAGAAACCCCCAATCTCACCTAGATGTGTTTTGAATTATTCCGTTGGTTTTTACCTGTAAAGAGTCATACAAATACATTTACGTATGTGTGTCCGTGCCTAAGAAAGTGTGAAAAAGGAAAGACAAAAAATATGAAAATGTATTTTGGTAGAAATTTCCAGCAGAAATATTTATTCAGCCACGTTCAAATCTATTTCTTTCTCCTCCCTAAACCACTATATTTCAGAAAAAGACAGGGGAGAAGACCGTCATCTAGTTCAGATTTCCATGCCAGATGTGGGAAATCATTAAAGACACAGGGTGAAATTTTGAAGAATAATGTTATTGTAAAGAAGAGGCCTGATTGCTCAGCACTCCTGCTGGAAATGATGGGAGTTTCGACACCCGAGCGGTGCTTTAGTTTTGAAATGTTTCTCCAGTTGCAAGGACTGAAATCGGTTCAGGGATGTGATATTATAACATATATTATAACATAAACCCATAATTTTTGTTCTATAGGAAAACTTTCTTTGCATCTTATTGCTGGCTTGCTACTTACATTTCTGGCTGACTACTTACAGTTAATTTCCTTTAGAGAACAGAAAATGTAAAGTATCGTATCCCATACACCTTCATCTGGAATGTTGATCTTTATGGGGATGTTATTGTTTTATTTCTTGAATGGGACAAAAGGCCTTTCAGTGTAAGTGCTTGAGCTGGTTCCACTTTTCTGTGTTTGCTTGTTTCTCTATAATTTTTTCCATAAACTTGGACAAGTCACTTCATACCTGAATTCCATTCAAACCCAAATTGGAAGCGAGAGCTAGAACCTGCCTGTGATCTTTGTCCTCTTCATAGGCCTACAGAGAATACTCAGTAAGAAGGGAATTGGGAGATTAATTAATATCACCTGTCCTGGCATTAATCATTCACTCTCAGAATTATATGAAAGATAGAATGGGATTAAATGGTAAGGGTGATTTAAATATTTGAAGTGGATTTTTTGAACAGAGAAGGTGCTGCCTCCACCTCAAAAAAGGTTCAGAGAGGCATCGCTTTGCTTTCATGATCTATATGTATTTTCAAAAATCCTTTATCAATTTTTATCATTCAGTGACAATGCTGCAAGAATTCCAAATTATCCTTTTGAACTGTAAAACAGAGAACACCATTATTTTAAACCTTTCCCTTTTTAAGGTGTAATATCAACTGCATCATATCTCAGCACATACATTCTGCGCTTTGCACAGTCATCAGTTCCCGGCGCTCGGAGCCGCGCGATGCTCCGCGACAACCTCTCTCCTGTGTAACAAATCCAGTGCAAAGCCTTGGGATCCACGTCCCTACGCGTGCGTGTTTGCCCGGCCCCTGCCTGTTACCACATTACACAAGAAATCTCCAATTTAGCCTCTAATCCTGGCAAGCATTTCTTGGACCCGATCACTGTCCTTTCACGTTGGCCAAGTTTAAAGGGGGAGAAGGAGGAGGAGGAAGATTAGGCAGCTGCTTTGAAAAGCCCTTGGTGCACACTGTATTTACTGAGATGGGTCATAAAGACAAGATTTGCTCCTCTTGTTTGCTTTTTGGATCAAGACTGTCTGATGTTTGGGGAAGAGAGATCACGTTTTCTTGCACTTGTGTCTTGTGATCGCCGTACGGCTTAAGGACCGTGCGGAATAAACTTGTGCTCCAAAGGAAGTTGGCAATAAAGTTCACTCTATAAAAAGAAACCTGCAGTTAGGATACAGTTTCCTATTCTGAGTCAAAGCAGGGTGTCGAGTCAGAAATTCCGACCCAGCGGGTCAGGAAGGATTCCAGGACTTCTTGAATCACAACTGAAATGTGTTCCCTTCCTTTCACCCTTCTGGCCCAGGTCCCGCTGGGATTACTACTCAGAATTATTCCATTCAGTTCATTGTGTGACTGGTGCTTAATGCGAGTACAGCCTGTGTTTGCCTCCCGCTGGAGCTTCTCTTCCTATTTTAACCGACTGCTCTTGTTTCTCCTTTACATTCTGTGCATATGACGAGCTCCACGCCCCATTTACAAGACTTTCCTATAACTAAAACACAGGAGATGCTGAACTTTACCCAGAACCAATGAAGGTAACTGCTCTTGCTGATCCCAGTATCCTTGCCCATGGTATTTCACTTGTAAAAGCACGTCACCAATGAACTTAGAAGCCATTTGGACTGTGATTTTATTCCATACTTCTTTTTTCGTTAGAATTACTTTGAGAAGGACATACAACTTTTAAAATGAAGATTTTTCTTTCTTCTTCAAAAAAAATCGTGGAACATCTGAACAAAAGCATGTACTTTGTTTCCATGTGATAACACTTAAAATAAAGACAGTGCCCAAAACACAAACCACGACAGTTTGTTCTCTATTCACTGTCATTTTATGGACACATTTGCATTAAGATCTCACCTATTTTTCCCTGTCTGTATATATGCTTGGCAGCCTACATGGAGAATAGGAAATATTTATCATAGTTGTCATTCTCAAGTGGTACCGACTCCCAAATATAAGCTCACAAAAATAGTATAAGTAACCATAAATTACATATACCATGTGTAACACGTGGGGCTGTGATACTTTATGATGTGAAGAAGTGAAAATTTTAAGTCTACCTGGAAAGACAGCAAAATGTAAAATGACTGAACCTCTCGTAATGTAGAATAGATCAAATTGGACGCAATGGAGCTAGTAGGACATACCTACTTGGATGGTTTTACTGAGTTCAGTCATTTATTGTATCCCATCCTCCTGCTTTTCTTCCCCCCAAGGGTACACTAAGACAACATGATTTCTTTATCTCCACCATTATGCAAACAGCACATGCTAAAGATGAAATGTCCAAATGTAAAGATAATGCAGTAATTAGCAAAGACAATGGGCAACTAAAAAGAGAAACAAATCTAAAAGGTGAAACAACAGTGTTAGAAGGAAGTGAACTTGTAGGTAAGTGAAACTCATGAGATGAGCAAATTCACCGGAGTTTTGGTGGTTCTGTGGATCAAAGGGCATGTCATTAGGTAAAGCAGTAAGTGGTAAAACAAGGCAAAATAAGTCTGTGACTTAATCATTAGGCTTTAATAATCCTCCTTCTCTTTCGCCCAGTGTATCTCTCACTCCGCTACACACTGCTCTGTCATCAAAGGCTGGGTGGGGAACGCTCCGCCTCGAGCACCCTGTCATTTAGTAGTGAGGAGATGTGGGTTTGAACCTCCTTAGGCGGATGTCTCCCATTTCCTTGTTACTCTGTTAAAAGGGGACATTGCCCCAGCATCTTAAGAGAACATTTGTTTAAAAGGATGACCTTAGGTACCTAAATGTGAGGAGAACGTTCTTGGATTCCAGGAGAATTGCCTTCCTTTGGACAGGGAGATGCATCCGCCTGTGTCCAGTGTAAATCTGTCCCTCAGTTCTTCTCCTGTCAGATTAACGCCTCTGATAGCTCTCAGGTTTCGGCTAAATATGATGTGTTGAATTCACGCCATCACCTGAAGCTCTCGATCCTTCTCTGCTTTACAACAGGAAGGTATGAAGTGGTTGGGAATCAGAGACACAGTGTTCTAGGTTGACATGACACGTGTATAAAGGACAGAGTGTCCGGCTGATAGAGAATTATCAATTCTCCAAAGTTATCCAGACAATTAAATTCAACAGTATTCCCTGAAAGTAAAGCAAACAGTTTCATAACAAATATGAGGCCTTGGTATAATGTTCCTTAAGCTTCAAAGATTGTTTTCTGCTACCCTTATCTACAGTCGTGCTGAATATAGCTAGAGCTAAATGGAAAGTTGAATGTATTCACGAGGTGTTAATGTCTACATCTTATTATTTGCAGTCTCTCAGAGAAGGCAAAAGTAACTACAAATAGCGCTATGCCAGAAACTGGTTTCTTGACCAACAAGATTATTTTACCTCAGAATGAAAAGTCTGGATGAAAAATGCAACGCCGTGCTGCAAGGCCCATCTCGGGTTCCTTTCCCATTCAAGACGGCAGCAGTTGTTTGTCTGTCTTATTTTTCATCTGCTGCGCGTTAACCTGTGAGGCTTCAAACTGCGCGAGGAGCAGGGAATGGCAGTCTGTCCCGCACTGCTTTTGCTCGAGCACATGCAGCTTATTTTAGATGATGATTCCTTTGCAGGAGAAACAATGAGCTGGATGAATCAAACATTTTCACAGCAGTTGAAAACTATAGCTTGGCAACCAAGGGGAGCGGGAAACCATGAAAGATAACGTAGTAATAACAGACAGGGAAGAAAGATGGGGTAGAAGATAACAGGGCATTGGGTAGAGCACACAAGCTAAACAGGAAAATTAGATGAAGATAGAAATGTGAAAAAATGGGGAGGTAAAGATTGATAAATCTGTCTTGCCAGGTAAGCAAACTGTGTTGTCTCCATTTGGGAGAAGGGGAGGTTAGAGCTGTTAACTGACCTCTGATGAAATGTAGTATGTGTTTTTACAACATCTTAGTAATAGTAGTAGTTATATTGCATAATGGTGTGAGAAGTGGATACTTGTAACGCTGATTCTAGCACTCTGGCTTGCCGCTCTGACTGCCAGGAGACCTTATTCCTTCTCACAGGGTGCAGGGACACCCTGTCCTGCAGGGCTGCTGCAGGTGCCATATGGGCTCCACCTTCGGATTTTGTGGTGCTTTTTAGCTGAATCTCCGTTGGATTCACGTGTGTCCTTTAAGTGCACGTTTCTTTTATCCGAGGTACTCTGATGGAGGTGAAAGGAAAAGTTTGGTGTCCAGCACTTAGAGCATAATTGAAATTTCATGGCTTGAGGCTTTCATGTGATTTGTTCAAGGAGTTTAAAGCACGTGGCCAAACACAGCCGATCTGCATTTTGGTTGTATAAATGTCCCTGTACTGAAACCTGAAGACTGTTTGGTGGTGGTGGTGGTTTTTTTCCCTATTCTTATCCTGGAAACTGCTTTTAAATCTGTGTCCAACAGACCTTTGCAATGGCCCTTCTGTGTGTTCAGAGACAGATGTAGAGCTGGCTGTGGGCTGGGATGACCATACTGCAAAACCCCAAAACCAACTGTGTGTTGCCCAAAGGCAAAGCCCGAAGACTCACAGTTTGTGGGCCCATTTTTGCGGTGAACTCCTGTGGGGAAGGATCAGGCAGCATTTGCTTCACAAGCGACACCAGCGCACACATGCCCAAGCACCACCTTTCCCATTGAGCACCACTTCCCTTTCTCCCTCCCTTCCATCACTCTGTTGTTTGGCCGCAAAGTCCGTTATACATGCCATCAATCCTGCGCAGGAGATCCCTCTTTTCCCCCTAAACCTGAAGGCGTAATGTTGCGTTCTGCAGCCACAACCTCAGCGATCGGCAAACGCTGACGCTCGCGCACCGTTTGCCCCGCGGCTGAATTAGTGCAGGTCTGTAGCAGCAGAACGCAGACCTTGGGCTGCTCCGCGTTTGCCTTATGCGCTACCTAAGCTGCTTTAAAACCCGGCACATTTATAATGTGTGGTGTCATCTCGCAGACTCTGCCAGCGAATGTAAATGGCATAAAGAGCATGTGGAACAGATGGAATGAGACATGCACGTAAAGAATTAAAGTATTTGTGAGGGCATTTGGCAAGGATATTGGAATGCTTCAAGCTCTGCGTACGGGGGTGGAGGGAGGGAGACCAGGATGAGTTGGGGGGGCTGAATGCTGGTGATCCATTTCTTTCAGAAACAGTATGTGACCTATTTCTGTAATCGTGCTGAACACAGCAACTGATATTCCTTTTTTCCCAGCTTCCTTCAGGAAGCTTGACAGCTTCTTTAGTTGGAGGAGAGGTTTCCTCGAGGAAAAAGCTGCGAGTTGTTTGGTTTTTCGTTGCGAATATTAGAGCGAGTGAAGGATAGCGAAGAGAAAAAAGGAGGCATGGGGGATGGAGTGATTGTTATGGGCAGTAACAGTGCACCCACCTGCGCTCCGTGCGAGGAAACGGTGAAAAGTATTAACTAACGCAGTTAAATGTACTTATGTGAAATGACTTAGGGGTTTAATTTTAGAGCGGCCTTATATATTGGCTTAGTCTATTTTAAAAGTGCCTTTTTAGGAGGTTTTATACGCATGCACGAGAATTGAGTTATTTTGAGTGGTTTACCAAATTGGAAAGGAACAGGAAGGGATTTTACGTGGAAGTGATACGAAGAAAAGCCACTGGGAAACAGAATAGAAAGGACTTTATAGACCCTTTGCTTTTGCAAATCCTCTTAATGCGAACTTGGGGAGCGACGTTTTTGAGCAGCTCTTTGCTTGACCTTTTCCTTGGATGCAGCGTCGGGAAGTTGATGATGAGACGCTGGGTTTGCTTGGAGGGAGCTCTGGCAGGGAGCTGGTGACACATCCACACGGGTTGTGTGACATCCTGGTCTTCAACCCAGCTTCGTAACCTTCACTTCTCCTTTCTGGCTGAGGGGCCATAGAAACCATAAACCTGTGGATAAATGTTTTTGTTCACCACTCAGGCAAAACATCTAAATTCATACACATGAAAGGAAGGTTTTTTCCAGCCACAGGAAAAGCAGGTACATTAATGAAACGCATTTTGGAAATAAAAAGTGACACCGATTTGAGCAAAGTGGACTAGCACTCTTAGGAAAAGGTAACACCTGATGGTTTTGATTAAATTGCTAACACAGCTTCTGGTGGTGCTGCTGGAAGCCCACATCAGTTCGTTTGCCCAAAAAGAAATCCTGAAACAACGATGTGAATTGAAGAGACAAGTCAGGTTTCCCTTGATAATCGTAAAGGGTTCAAATTACCTTCCTTTCCATCCCCAAAGGGGGCATAAATACTTCATTTATGAGATTGTTTGCGCATGACTAATCTATTTCTACTTGCTAATTGTAATGACTAATGCGTCTTACAAGACAAATATTAGCTTGTAATAATACCTGAACAAGTAGATTTATAAGTGTTAAGCAAAAATACAAATAATCAGCAGAAGCTGGCTGGTATTATCTGCTAATTAACTGTAAAGACACTTTTTATTTGGAAGAAGGAGTAAGAAGATTTCTCAAGAAACAGAAGCAATAACTAGGCTGAGCTGCTGTTCTCTTGGAAACAACAACAAAAGTAGTATCAGGTAATATTTAATACATTTTCACGGGAGGTGAATTCAGTCAAACTTCCCCCACTGACGTCAGTGCAAGAAAAGGCCTGTTCCTGCCTGCTGGGACCGTATGTCCAGTGGGGAGGATTTGGCGGAGAGCTCCGAGGAGCAGGGATGACAAGCGACAGGAGCATGGAGCGGCCGTGCGGATGTGGTTCTGCACTGCCCAGCCAAGCGACCTGCTCACACATCCTTCTGAATAACGGCGCTGAGCAAATAATGTGTTTGATACGTACAATACTTTGGACTTGAGCCGTGTTTAAACAGAATATTAAAATTCTGCAGTGATATTACATGTGCTGTATTAAAAGTGGGTTCTCTTTCAGTCACATGAAACATCAGAATCATTATGGAATGTATCTCCAAATTTTTGCAGTTGATAGGCATGCATGATACCAAAGGGATTTTCCAACATCAAGTTTGTGTAGAGGTAAAAGCAGCACAGCTCATATACAATGAAGGGAGTGGAGCATCTCCCGTGTGAGGAAAGGCTGAGGAGCTGGGGCTCTGGAGCTGGACAAGAGGACACTGAGGGGGGACTCATTCCTGGGGATCAATATGGAAAGGGGGAGTGTCAGGAGGATGGAGCCAGGCTCTGCTGGTGACAACCAGGGACAGGAAAAGGGGCAATGGGTGCAAGCTGGAACACAGGAGGTTCCACTTAAAGATGAGAAGAAGCTTGTTCGTGGTGAGGGTGTCAGAGCCTGGCCCAGGCTGCCCAGGGGGTTGTGGAGTCTCCTTCTGTGCAGACATTCCAACCCGCCTGGACACCTTCCTGTGTAACCTCATCTGGGTGTTCCTGCTCCACGGGGGGATTGCACTGGATGAGCTTTCCAGGTCCCTTCCAACCCCTGACATTCTGGGATTCTGTGAATATTTGAAAACCGCATTTAAAGGAACTCTATTGGCTTTGACACCTCCTGAGTGCATCCTCGAGTGCTCACAGTCCAGCACCTCCTGTGAATCGCACCCCTGCGGCCCAAGGGGCAGAACTGGAGCATCGATTCCCAGCCGGTGCTGGAACACCCTTGCTAGAACGACATTGCAGCTGGTGAGTGCCGGGCTGGAGCCAGAAGCCGCCAGCAGGCGGGCAGTGCGGGCAGCCGGAGGGTTTGACCTCGGGTGGCAGCGACTGTGATGCTGTTGATGTCTCTGAAAATTGATTAAAGTTGGCTCCTGCCTCCAAAGTCACAAATTGGATTTTGGCTTATAAATGGTATCGTAACTTCAAAAATAGGCTCTAGAGTAACTTTTTACAATAATAATATAACCCTACAGTTAAAACCTGTGAGTATTACCTAAGATATTTGACCTGTATTACAGACACTCATCCAGAAGCCAATGGGCTTGCCTAAAATGACAAAGTGAACCAAGGCTAATGCTAGAAATATTATGCAGCTCTCATGCTCCCAATTTCTTTCTTCAGTTTTGATATGCTGCAGTTTTTAATATTCTGATAAGTGATCATAATATTGCACACTGAGAACTAGGATGGGCAGGCACCCTCCGGGCAGGTATCACGGGTCGTGTGCCCAACTCTCCAGCTGCAAAACATTGCAACACAGAGCTGTAGACTGGGAATGTGCTCACCTGCAGCTCAGGTCTGCGTCCCGTTGAGTCTTGGTAAAGATTTAGTGTATTTACAATGGTAAAAACCAGCAAAACAATGATTTACGTGCATTCTCCTGGTCCATCATACTGAGCTCACGTTCAGAGACCACACTAGAGATTCAGTAGCAGTGTTACAACCCAGTTTCTCATTTTCCTCAAACTATACAGTTAGCGTTTTAGTTCAGATTTTACACAAAAATGTTTCTTCCCAATACAGATTTGGAACACCAACTGGGTTTTGTCAGATACTGTATTAGCTTGGAGTTTAGACCAGAATGTAGACGCTGCAGCGTGCTGCGGCTTGTAGCTTTGTCAATCATTTAAAAAACATCTCTGCTATCATACTCGCTATACTGCTGAAATACTCGCTATACTGCTAAAATACTCGCTATACTTCTAACTAAAAAAAAAGAAAAGCAAAAAATGTGAGAGTAAGTTTGTATCCATAAAGCCACAACAGATGTGGAATAATCAGCATGTACAAACACTACTTGTTTCCTAATATGAGGAGAAGGGTTTATTTAAATGGGCAGAGCTGATCTTTGCCCACGGGAGGCCCGTGTGCCAGAACGCGGAAGGTCAGCCCTGGGTGGACTGGAGCAGGATCAGCTACAGCTCCAGAAAACCCAGTTGGTGGTCGGAACGGGGGTCCCGTGGTCAGGGTGGGTGTGGAGGGTCACACAGGAGGGGGAAAGGACCAGAAAACACGCTCCTGCGTAACCAGGTCATTGGTACTCTGCCCATCTGGCAAATCCATTAACATTGTTAATTGCTCTTCCGCACAAAATCTCAGTCAAAGAATATTTCAGCAATGATTATCAACTGAGTTCATAGCTATTTGTTACGTTGTGTGTCTTGAATCAGGGCAAGAGGCCTCAGTCTCCACATAGGAAAACAATAAATACTGTGTAATTAATTTAATTCTTTGCCGAGCAAACAACCATTTCAGTTTCTTTCTGACATGAGTGTCACTAAAATAAGAAAATGCAATATTCACTGGGCTGCAGAAACGCAGAAGGATGAACAGATACCCGTAAGCTTGCCCGGCAGTCTGAAAGGCAGGTTCCCTTCAAACACACGGTTCAAGCCATGGCCAGTTTCCTTAGTAATAAAGAAGTTGATTAAATCAAAAGCAGTTGAAATATTTTATTATATATAGTATAATTTCTTACAAAGCTCGTATTTTAAATTTGTGGTAGCAGCAGTGGTAGTGAAATAGGATTTGCTCTGTAATTCTTTTTTAAATTAGGGCTTGCGAAACCTTAAAATCTTAGAGAACTGAGTTGTTTCATTTAATAGGGCTTGGAAATGGAAATGTCAACACGAGGCATCTATGGCAGTCCTGTCTCTAATTCTTTTATTCCGTCTCATAATTTCAGCAAAAGCTTTCAGCGCAACATTTATCTGCAGCTGATGGGTCACTGAACGCTTACAACTGAACAAAATCAACATCAAAGACAGCCGGTAAATTATTTTAATGGGTGGATCTTTCACGGAGCAAGCTTCACCTTCCGTATGTTTTGCTTCCTAGAAAAATACAGTTTATATATGTTTTAAAGGCAGAATTTAGTTAGGGTTTACTATTGCTTTGGTTTACATTTCTTCTAACCGAGCTGTAAGTGAAGCTGACAGCTTCGTGGCCAGAGGGAAGTCCTGATACTAAGGATCCAGAACAAAAGGGCCTTAATGAGGTCAGAGTGGTAACAGAATGTAAAACAGAACATTTCTTATTCACTCTCATTATTACCGAGGAGCCTCCAGTGGGTCCTCACTAGTAGTTCAGACTCCCAGTTTGGAATAGGGTGGGAGGAAGCAAAGACAGAAGCGAGAAGCAGCGTAAATTGTGAATAATATAGAGATTCGGAGTGAAATGCAGGGACAGGGCCTTTGCGTTTTTGTCATTACACCTGTGACCGGCCAGCTTCTTCGGTTTTTAGATGAGTTATTTGCAGGGATATGAGTCTGAACCTTAATCTCTCTGAAAGGTGAAGCAGAGGACAATGGCACCTGCTGCAAACTGCTTTCTGTTCATCCCACAGATGCTCAGGACCAGCAGGAACAGCTGCACAGCCTCTTTGAAAATAAGTACCAAGGCCTCATATTCGTTCTGAAACTGGTGGTTTTATTTTCAGGGAATACTGTTTAATTGCCCTGGGTTTTTTTGGAACATAACTTTTTAGCCTCAGAAATCTAAAAGTACAAAATGTGGGAGTGCTACAGTAAAATATACTTCTTATGATAAGAAAAATAGATCTAGAGGAGAGAAGAGAGGAAAAATTGACAATTCAAACTTAATAGTGCCTGTAAGAACTTGAACATGAATGATGCGTGTACGTATGATGAAATATTAAAAGTTATCCTTTAATTAGAAAGAATCTGCATGCTGGTTGCTGAAGACCTGAAGTTCTAGAGCTGTCTTCTCCAAAGGTTTATCATACCTGTCAGATTGTTTCCATATATTATTATTCAATATATTCATCAATGATTTGCACAAGGGAATAGAGTGACTATCAGCAAGTTTGCTGGTGACACCAAGCTGGGAGGAGTGGGTGACACTGGAAGCTGTGCTGCCATCAGAGACCTGGACAGGCTGGAGAGCTGGGCGGGAAAAATGTAATGAAATAGAACAAGGGCAAGTGTAGAGTCTTGTATCTGGGCAGGAACAACCCCAGGTTCCAGTGTAAGTTGGGGAACGACCTATTAGAGAGCAGCGTAGGGGAAAGGGACCTGGGGGTCCTGGGGACAGCAGGGTGACCATGAGCCAGCACTGGGCCCTTGTGGCCAGGAAGCCAATGGTACCTGGGGTGGGTGAGAAGGGGGTGGTCAGTAGGTCAGAGAGGTTCTCCTGCCCCTCTGCTCTGCCCTGGGGAGACCACACCTGGAATCTTGTGTCCAGTTGTGGCCCCTCAGTTCCAGCAGGACAGGGAACTGCTGCAGAGAGTCCAGCGCAGCCACCAAGATGCTGCAGGGAGTGGAGCATCTCCCGTGTGAGGAAAGGCTGAGGGAGCTGGGGCTCTGGAGCTGGACAAGAGGACACTGAGGGGGGACTCATTCCTGGGGATCAATATGGAAAGGGGCAGTGTCAGGAGGATGAAGCCAGGCTCTGCTGGTGACAACCAGTGACAGGACAAGGGGCAATGGGTTCAAACTGGAACACAGGAGGTTCCACTGAAAGAGGAGAAGAAACTTGTTGGGGGTGAGGGTGTCAGAGCCTGGCCCAGGCTGCCCAGGGGGTTGTGGAGTCTCCTTCTGTGCAGACATTCCAACCCGCCTGGACACCTTCCTGTGTAACCTCATCTGGGTGTTCCTGCTCCATGGGGGGATTGCACTGGATGAGCTTTCCAGGGCCCTTCCAATCCCTGACATTCTGGGATCCTGTGACAGAAGTGTTCTAGCCAAGGTTTTGGTAGCACAGATCCTGTTCTTCTGTGTTCTAAAGGATGCTGCTTTTCTTTCTTCCAGCTGTGTGTGAAAGTGTTTACACCAGAGTACAATCGAAATAACCACACAGTTCTAAGGATGTATCAAATCAACTCTCATAGAGCTTTTATTCACTTACAACTGCAGGATTAGGCCCCCAGTATAATTCCACGTCTTCAGTAGAAAAGCTAAATAACCTGGAATTGAGAGTTATCAACTCCTATCTCTAGATCAGAATGGTAACATAACACTTTAAATTCAAATCTATTGTGTGGTTTGCTTTTCTTCTTTTTTAGATTCTTCTCAGTGATTACGGAATCCATTCGAAGAAATTACAGCTTGGAAATTGTACAGTTTGCAACAGGAGGAACAGTAACTCTAGAATGAATATTTGAAGGGGGAAGAGCTGGCAGGTAACACAAGATGAAGAGAAAGAGCTCCGGTAGGCCGGGCTTTACTGTGGTCAGCGATCACAGACCATAAACCATAGTATTTATTCATCTTTCTTTGTAACAGAACTTGAGCATGGCTGAAAAAAAACAGCAACAAAGATTTCTTAGGACTTAAAAACTTTATCTTTTCTTGCCACAGTTAAGCAAAATGATTTTTAGAATTACAAAAGGAATTGTGGAGTGAGATACTTAATTTGCCGTTTGTCTGTGCTTTGTCTAGAAAGGCCATAGCACGCCCTGGCAGATTTTTGTTGGTTGTAATTTTAAGCTGCAAAGTAAACCTTGTAGGTTTGGCAGGAGAAGTCTGTATATATTTCAGGGCAATATTTTGCAACTCGTGTTTGTATAGCCGTAAACACCTGCTAATGCCAAAGGGGAAGAGGACTTTAATCCAGATAAAATAAGATTCTTAAACACTGACAACTCGGCTCAGATTCATGGGCTGATTTTAATATTTGGGCTCCCATGCCAAGAGCTGCACATTCCGCATGTTGCCGGGCTGGCGGCTTCCAGGGTCGGGAACATCCAGCGACATCACCCATCCCCACTTACCCTACAGTCTATTCCAATAAACAAACTTGCAGTTTTGTTCTCAGAATGTGTTCACCAAATATTATTTCCATATTTACTCTGCCTTTCAGCCTTAAATATTTTCTTTGTAATATTTTTGTCCTGTATCGTATTTAACACCTTTTAATAAGCCGAATTCTTACCAAGCGAGCTCAAGAACATCTGAAAGATGAAATCTATCTCTTTGATGGTATGAAACCATGACCCAACAGGCCCATCCTCTGCCTAGAGGGCTAGTAGGAGCTTCATGTTAGATTATTAAATCCTTTAGAAACTCAGGTATGTTTATTCATCATACGAGGTATCTAGCCAACACCATGATTCTTTCCTCTTTTGAGTGCAAAAGTAATTTACAATTAAAAAGCAGTTGCCATTTTGCTCTGCCTAAATCATGCTCCTCTTTTATTCCTGAATCGTTTCAGTTGCCATTTACTTCTTTCTGTTTTCTTTTTTTCCAGATAGCTCATTTGCTTTGGTTCTACAGGATATTTAAATGCGAATTTACAGTCGTGTCTCACAGAAGCCAACAGGGCATGCTGATGCACAAAGCTGTTCCGTGCCTCCAACTCAAAATAAACACGTTCCCTTGTCTCCTGCTGGTAGTTGCCTTTGCAAGACCTTGCTGGCCAGTCCCCTATCTGCTGAAACTCCTACCGCTTACACCTCAGGTTCTCAAAGGCCCCGTGAGCATTCTCTTTAAGTGAAAACTTCCTACCGCAGCGACAGTGTTTTGACTGTCAAGTGCGACATCGTATATGGCACTGCCTAAAGCTTTACTTTTTAATCTTATCTATTACTATTTTCAACAACTTTCATTTTTAGCATTACATTTTCTTGAAAGTAACGGTTTGCATTTTGCTATTTGCTTCATCCCTACCAGTTATACCTGAAATGTCATCTAAATATCACCGTGATGTGAGAAAGAAATCAATCTACTCCCCTGCTCCTGGACTGTTTTTAGCCTTCCATCCAAAGGCAATTTCTAGAGGCTTTCCTCATCGTCTCTCAAATCGCTTGCTGGTAGTTTATACTTTGGACCGTCAAATTTAGCTGTGCTTTCTTCCAGACTCCCTTGCGCTCCCATCACTAGGAAAGGCACCGTGCTACTAGTATTACTCTTTATAACTAGTCGGGCACCTTTAGCACCTTCTGTCCTTTCACCGTTGGTTCCTCGGTTCACCCCGCTCCTCCCTGCTCTCGTTCCACTCCTGCTGCTCCATCTCCAACAGCAAGAAATGACCTTTTTCTTTCTAGACAGTAAAAGGCCGTGTCTGGGCTCGTCTCCCTGCTTCCTTTCCCTCCTCTCGTGTCTCTTTTACAACCCAGAGAACAAGGAGCCACTCAGATAATTTGTCTGGTTTTTGATACAAATCTAGGAACACTTTAAGCCCGTGCGCGGCTTTCCGTCTGCTTCACCAGAGTGAGCCAAAATGCCTCGTTCTTGTCATTAGGACACCTATTAACTGGATCTTTTTTCACTTTCTTAATGATAAGACCTTCAGTTAATCTACGTCTCCTCTACAACAGTTTGCAGATTTCTTTCAACGTGATCTTGTAGGTGTGGAAAACTTTCCCAAATTGGCTTTCTAGGTCACTTTTCTTTCCCCCAAACTGCTCCTTAATAGGTGCTGTTAGAACGGGATTCATAGGGAGCAAATAAAACCATTCCAAGGGGGTTTTCCTGTGTATGACTCTCGAGAGGTGTGTGGGAACACTGGCCTCTGCCATGCATGTGCCTTTTTGAACCCCCGCACCATCCTGACCCCAAAAATACCGTGCCTTGTGAGGAACTTGGGTGCATCAGTCGTTCATTTGGCCTTGTCCTCAGCCTGGAAAAGGAAAAGAAACAGAAAATAATCCATATTATTAATTTAGATTAATAATATACTTAGTTTCTATACCTATTTCGATCCTTAGGGATCTATCCTGCAGTAGTTATTGATAATGATGGTGAGCAAGGATGACTAATTCAAAGATGGCAGTCTCATCACCAGTGTGACTTAACCAATGGGCCTCACAAACATCTAAAACCAAATCTTTTACTTAAGTGTTTATTTTCCCCCTTGGTAAAAGTACCCATCCCTTCACAAAATTACTATCTTACTTTAAAACTCAGCCAATCTTTTATCTTTACTAGGAATAAATAAACTTACTAATGTGGCCAGTCCTATATCTTAATAAAATGAAAATGTAAGTTTACAAGAAACCTGTAGATTATCAGTGCTAAAAGAAATTAAAAATAACTGTCTAGTATGGACATAATGTGTGAAATTTTAGTATTTTTTATGTTAAAATTAGATGCGGTGAATTTCTTTATGCCAGCGAACTCGCTTTATTTATTTCTTTATTCATTCATTCCCCTTCTTAAATGTTCAGTCTGTGGAAGTAAAAGGTTTTGGTTTAAAACCAAAATCATGACGAGTTCTTATTTATAAACACTTGAGCACAAAAAGTAATTCCTGGATGAATTAAATAACACTTAAGAAATTAATGCAACCTTATAAAAAGTAGACTCTGAGATTACTGGAAACTTGTGAAATGAGGCTGTTTGTCTGCAGTATATTGCAAGAACTTGCAGTACCAACCTGCATAAATCATGGACAAAGAACTTCTGAAATTCTTGGAGTTTTAGTAATCCTTAATTAAATCACTGACGTGAGTAGAATTTGTTCAAGAGCAACTCAAGAACTAGGGGAAACAGAATTATTTTCTTTGGAGCTTTTTGACATGTAGAATAGTTAAAGACCATTTGCTTGTATTATATTCATAACTCAGGTCTCATATCATTCTCCCCCACCCTGTCCTTTCCATTAGTGGCTGTTGTACCCAAGGCATCATTAGTGGCAGGATGGATAACTGATGCTGCAGTGTATTTATGAAGAACCGCATTATTTTAAGGATGTGGGGTTTAGCCTTTGTTGGTTAATATGTGTTGCTTGACATATTTACAAGTGTCAGATTGTGTTCTCCGTTTATAAGACTTGTTGCCAAAAGGAAGGGGAGTTACATGGTCCAAAGTAGCTCCTGGTTCTGGATCGCCAGGCTGTACCAAGCCGCGTCTGGCCTGTGGCAATTTGGCAACTTTGGTGCTTTGCCCCTTACAGTTTGGGGCTATTAGAGCATCTTTGTGCTGCTTTGATTCTCCTACATGAAATGAAGGATCAAAATTCGGAAAACGGCAAGAATAACACTCGCTTGAATTAGACACAAGACAATCGTTACTTGTACTGCCAAAGCCAGAATTTGTGCGAGTGAATAACTGTGATGTCTAACTCAAATCCGCGGAAAAAGATGTTTTACCTAGCAATGAGTTCTCTTTGGTATGAAATGTCGAACACCGCTGCTTTTGGACACCGGCAAAACTTGGCTGAACTCCAGTTCTGCTGCTGGTGTGAGAACCAAACTCTCCATACCCGGCGCTGCGAGAGCCCTGTCTGAATCCAGGTAAATATTCTTTTCATCAACTAGAGGTACTTGAAAGTACAGCGAAGCGGACGTACCTAAAGACAAAATAAACCCAAGCGACTGCCTGACATTCTTGCTTGGCTTTACCCTCCTGACATCTTTGTTTCTTCCTCCATGTTTAGTTTGAAGCATAAGCAACACCTGCTGGTGAAAACAAAGTCTCGGAAACTGCTGAGCCATCCTCCTGGAAGAACAGGTTTGATCATCGCTGTGAGTTGTTCTGGAATAAAAGCAGCTCAGGTTTGATCATCGCTGTGAGTTGTTCTAGAAAAAAAGCAGCTCGCCCGTTGCTGTTTGGACTCATTCTGTGAGGGCCGGTAACTGGCGCCTTCCCAGGGCGCTTATCAGCTCTGCAGGGCGAAGGCTGAGAGCGACCCCGCTGATTCCGCAGCCGAGTGACGCTCTCGCAGCTTTGCAACTTAATACATTGGCAGAATTAATTTAATAGTCCCTGTGTCTTGCTACGACGGAAAAACAGGCGTTTTGTTGAAGTAGAAAAGCCAACGTTATTTCTTGTGTTCATTGATCAATTTTTGAAATGAAGTAAAAGAAAACAAGGTATAAAACTTGAATACCCTGAGCTGGGAAACACGTTCCACCACATACCTTTCAGGATAATTATGCATGAGCAAGTGTCATTTGTACTTGTATGTGATATCTGTAAGTGGGACAATTTCTGGTTTAAGTAACACTATTGTCAGAAGGGAGCAAGGGAGCTTTCCTAGTTTGGGACTGTGAAGTGAATGATTAGACTGTCGTGATTTCTCTTGGCTATGATCACTGGATATATTATAAAGTCAAGTAACTGGCAAACTACTTAAAAAGGTGCTGTCTTTTTTTTCAGATTCAAACCAGAACGACCTTTGCAATGCAGGGATGCGGTCAAAATGTTTGACCAGTCGCCTGTCGCAAATGCGAGCAACTCTTCAGCTTCAGAACACTGACCCATTACAGGTAATTTACTACAAGATCTCTAATTTAAAGAGTAGTTTGCACTCATTAGAATCCTGAAAAATGACCAGGGCAGCACAGTGTGAGTATATTAACATTTATCCCCATGCAAATGGGTCTGAATCTGTGTTAGACCCCACATTTTCACGAGAAAATCAAACATAATAAGTTGTCTCTACTTGAGAGATCCAGAAGAGGAACGCTGACAACTGGAAATACCATTTGGAGGGTAAGCAGCATATGGAATAAAGATGAATTCTGCAGTGTCTAATTCTGCACAGTATCGTTAGCTTTCATGTGTAATAATGTGATTCTCAGTTTCAAAATATTTCTATAATAAGAAAATATTTTTTTCATGATAAAGAATGTTCTTTTTTCTCAGAAATCAAGTGGATGCTTCACTAAAAGGTTTGTTGTACCCAAGGCATCATTAGTGGCAGGATGGATAACTGATGCTGCAGTGTATTTATAAAGAACCGCATTATTTTAAGGATGTGGGGTTTAGCCTTTGTTGGTTAATATGTGTTGCTTGACATATTTACAAGTGTCAGATTGTGTTCTCCGTTTATAAGACTTGTTGCCAAAAGGAAGGGGAGTTATATGGTCCAAAGTAGCTCCTTGTTCTGGATCACCAGGCTGTACCAAGCCACGTCTGGCCTATGGCAATTTGGCAGCTTTGGTGCTTTGCCCCTTATAGTTTGGGGCTATTAGAGCATCTTTGTGCTGCTTTGATTCTCCTACATGAAATGAAGGATCAAAGTCTCTCCTTAGGGTGAGTCTCGGCTTTATTTGGCCAACTAATAGGAGTAAAAAAATGCATATATTGCACTTGTAACTGAATGCGAATATTTAATATGTGCGTTTGAAAACATTTTGCCTCTCACTAATACAGGCCCAGTCTTTGCAAGACAGAATTGCTGTTTGGTGTGACACGGTGAATGGGATTTGTCAGACGAAGAACACACGTGGTAAGAACACTGGTCTTGGTGGAAAATTTCCTTTGGCCTAAATTCTACCGATTGCTCTGCGTACGTAATGTAGCTCAATGGCTGTGATGCTTGTTTGTGTTAGAGATTTGTTACCATGAGGTAAGTCCAAACAAACGCCATTCAGTCATTGGAACAGATGCTAATCTTAATTTAGTACGAAGAAAAGTAAATTGCAAAAAAGATGCCTAAATAAGATTAAAATCATGATAAGGAGAGCTGCCATTGAGCACAGAGAGAGGACTTTTTCCACTGAATCAGAGCACTGAAAATGTGCTATGTTTCTGTATTAAAGCTTACGCTGAATTGCTGAATAATTGACATCTTTTAAGCAGCAATATTTGCTTTATATCAGCTGTGGAACGCTCCTGTCAGTGAAACTCAGGCAGGTGAGCTTCAACCTGCAGCAGCACATCAGGCTCCCCCTGGTTACAATCAAAGGGTCATTACAAACAGTGGAAAAGAAGGTATTTGTTATGAATTGCATGTTAATTTTAAACAAAATATTTAATATTTATTATTTTGTGTCTAATCTTTCTTCTTCTCCAGACTACGACTATTACAGGAATAAATTCCATTTGTTTATTTAACTATTAGGTATTTCTGAGTTCCTTTTAAATATATATATATATGTATATAACTTTACACCGTGTCTTAGAAGCTGTTTCTAATTAAACGAACGTGGGACTATCACGGATTTTAGCGCAGCCGACTTTGGCGTCCCCTGCAGAACTTGGGGCTGAACTTGACTTTGCAGGGGCGCCCCCGGGGGGGCCGCGCTCGTTCGGAACCCGCGTCGCGTTCGTGTCGCCGCCGCTTTTCAGCCGCTTTGAAAATTTGCAGGTGCTGCGGAAGAAACCCGCGGCGGCTCAACGGGTGGGAGCGGCGGGGCCGGGCAGGGGAGAACAGACACCCCACGGCTGCCGCCCCGAACAACTCACTTTAATTAACGCTCGGCGGCGGGAGCGCCGGAGCTCGTCCCGTCCCGAGGGGCGGGCGGCAGGACCCGGGGGCGGCGCAGCCCCGCTCCCGCGCGCCCCCAGCGGCCCGGCGGGCGCCGCCGCGGCGGAGGGAGGGGCCCGAGGGAGGGGGGAGCCCCAGCGATAGGCCCCCGCCCCTCTGCCGCGTGTCACGTGGGGCGGCGGCGGCCAATGGCGAGGCGAGCTGCGGCTGGCGGCCGCCATTGCTGTCAGAGTGGAGAGAGGCAGAGGCGAGTGTGTGAGGAGGAGCGGGTGAGCGGGGCCGCTGGGCGGGCAGCGCCAGGCGGAGGGGGGCGAGGACGGGCAGGGACAGCGCTCCCGCTCTGCGCCGGGGCTGCCCCCCGCCGCCCGTAGCACCGGGAGCCCCGCACGGAGCGTAAACAAGGCGGCGGCAGCGGCGGCAGCAACAGCAGGAGGAGGAAAACACCATCCACCCACAGCCAGCGGCGGCAGCAGCGAGGGGCGGCCGGGCGGGGAGGGGAGGGGACACGGCCTCCGCCGGCACGCGAGACAGCGCCCCCCGCCCGCCGCCGCCGCCACTGCCCGGGGCCGGGGCCGGGACTGGGACCCTCCCCCGCCCCGCCCGGCCCGTGTCCCGCAGGGGCCGCGGCAGGAGAGCCAGCCCGCTCCTTCCCCTCCGCCGTTCGCCGCAACGTGTGCCCTGGCCGGGGGGGGGGCCAGACCTGGACGCGGAAGGAGGGCCCCGGGCCCCCCCCCCTTCTTCTTCTGCTCTTCGCCCCGGCGGCGCTGAGGCGGCCTGGAGGACCGGAGGAGGAGGCTTCCCCCCGCCCCGCTGCCTTGCTGAGGGGCCGGCCCCGAGCCGCGCCCCGCCGGACGGAGCCCCTGCGGCCTGAGGATTCCCCGGCCGGCGGCGGGTAGAGAGACTCGCGGCCGGGCCGCTCCGGCCCCCCGCCCGCCGCGCGCCCCCTGCCGGCCGAGCTGCCCCGGGCCGCCCGCGGCTGCCGCCCCGAGGAGTCCCCGCCGCCGCCCCCCCCCGCCGGGCCCGTCTCCCCAGACATGCCCCGCTCTGGCGGCCGGGCTCGCCGAGGATCATGACCGCAGCGGCCAACTGGGTGGCGAACGGGGCCAGCCTGGAGGATTGCCACTCCAACCTCTTCTCGCTGGTGAGTGCCCGGGGCGGGGAAGGAGGGGGGCGGTGGGGTTTAAACGTCCGCTCCGGTGCGCAGCGAGTTTGCCGGCCCGGTGCAGCTGCCGGGGGCTTTATAGTCGGGGCCCGCGGGGCTGCTCCTGCACTGGCCCCACCCCCGGCCCGGCTCCCCGTGTTTATTTTGCTCTTGAACGTGGTTTGCTGCCGGTGTGTGCGCTGCTCCTCCGAGCGGAGTTGGGTGTCCCCTGCATGTGCGACCATCTTCGCCGGTAAAGACGCTTTTCCTCCCCTGGCACCCAGTGCCCTCGGTGCTTTGTGCTCTGCCGAACTGGGAGTTTTTCCCCCTCTCCTTTCACAATGACAAACGCCATTTCAGCAGCAGCGAACGGTCATGTAGTGCGATTGTCTGCGGGACTTAACGCTCTGGGCTCCTGCGGTTACATGTCAGCTGTGGTTACAGCGGCGTCTCCTCTTGGCATTGATCGTGCTTGGGGCAAGAGGTAAAACAAAAAACAACCCCAAACCTTTGCATTTTTTCTTCTTTGAAGAAAAACAGTAGCTGGAAAAGTACTGTGTTGGGTAGCTCGATTGCATAGGTGCTGTCTGCCCATCTAGCTGGTAATTGACAACTTCCTACTCATATTACATGGTTTAATGTTGCAGAAATTATGGTATCAGTTTTGGCTAGCTGCAGACTTGTAATTTCAATTTAAAACAAGAAAACAATTTGTTTCTGTGTAAGGGCAAAGTCATTTGGAAATACATTGTTCCTGTATCTGTCAGGTGAAATAAAACAATGATTTCTTCTGGCTGGGCAGCAGCTGAGTGAGTGAGAGGACGGTTTGATCGGCTTCTAGTGCTGTCAGGGGGCATGTCGGAGGGAAGGAGGAACTTTTTAATGCATAGCATGGTATAGTTAAAACAAAAACTTGTAATGCAACTGCAGGCATCACATGTATGAAAGATTTATGGTGGACACCCCTCCCTACATCAGAGCTCTGATAGAATTTGAGGTGGATACAAATGTTGTTCTTTTGCTGATAGAAAGAATGAAATTGCTGTTAGCTATTTTGCAGGAATTAAGGGGAAAAATTAATTATAAATGCAAATGATCAAGCTCTTTGTTTTATGTTTTTTTATTGCTGTATGTTTGTTATTTTGCCTCTGTGGGGTTTTTTTAGTGTGTGAATGTTTGGTTTTCTTTTTGCTCACACCTATTAAGAATCCGGCACAAGAGCCGGAGTCAGTTATGCTGCTGGGAAACTTGCCCAGAGACTCCTCTGTGAGAATAAATGCAATTCTTACTTCAGCTTTTTATTGAGCAGTTGATTTGTAGAAGTTTGTATCTATGCTTCTGCTTGATAACGTTTTCTGATATTTATAGATTTGTAGCAGTGCTGTATGTATTGAGATGCATTGCTTGTTATGGTGGTTTTGAATAAGCTACTGTTACCCACTGAAAAAAATAGAACAGTAAACACGAGGGAGACAGTTGTAGCTGATTTTAAGAGCAAGGTGCTGGATGGTTGGTCCTTTCCAGGCAGAGAGAGGGCTGTGAGGTCCCTGTTTATTAATGGAGAATTGAGTAGCGTGTTTTTGAGACACGTAACTTTTCACATAGTTGCAGTCTGCAGGTCTGTCACTGCTAAAAGGAATTGTTGGCGTGCAATTAGCATAAGTCATAAAACAAAGTTATTTCATAGTTATTGTGGTTTGATCTCTCTTACCTCCCTCCTTACTAGACTAGGGAAATGTTAAATTAAATGGGTGGGTAATATCATTGAAATAAGTTTAGCAAAATTCTCTTGCAGGTGGGTTTAATAATGAGTTTAGTGTGCAGCCCTGTAATTTTGTGGGAGATATCCATATCTGTAATGTGGTACTACATATGAAACTGTAACGTTTTTATTGTTTTCTGGCTCTACTTGCAAAAAAAAAAATCCAATAAAGCTATATTGTTTAATATAGCTTATATACAAAGACACAGTAACCATTGGTGGTTTATTTTAAATTACATTAGTATTTGGTAGGATTTATGTAGCACCGAAAGATCTTGAGAAAGGAAATACTGACTGGAAGTACGTGGCCAACACCACTGACCCTTTAACCTCCAATTGTCATATTCACTTCAGAATTTAGGGAGTGTTAAAGCTACAGTAGTCTGATTACTAATTAGAGAAACTTTTGCTAATTGTTTACTTTTTCAGTGCAACAGAACAAAAACATACATAAGCTAAATCAACTGTTGATGGAAATTAATTCATTCTTTAGGAGTGAGGTGGATCACAAATCTTGTTTTAAAACTGATTCCACTATTAGAAGTTGACAATTAAATTCTTTTATCGCAGGCTTTGTTTTGGGTGTGAATCAAAAAGAAACACTCTTGACTGGAGAATTACAGTTCTGAAATAGTCTGCTGTGATTCTGTTTGTTGTTGTTAAACTAATATTCCTTGCCACAAACATTTGTTTGGCTTTAGGAAGGAATGCTGCCTCCCCACCCAGAGCTCTGCGCTGAGTCTGCCTGCTCGCTGGGCTGGGTTTGGCTCAGCAGCTCAGGACTTCCAGCTTATTTTTCTGCCGACTGCAGCCAGCCTTCGCAGAGGGGTTGGGTACCACTGTTTCTTCTGAGTCTTTTCACAGAAAATATTTTCTAAAAGCTTTTTAGTAACTGATTGAGACCACACCTGGAATCTTGTGTCCAGTTGTGGCCCCTCAGCTCCAGCAGGACAGGGAACTGCTGGAGAGAGTCCAGCGCAGCCACCAAGATGCTGCAGGGAGTGGAGCATCTCCCGTGTGAGGAAAGGCTGAGGGAGCTGGGGCTCTGGAGCTGGACAAGAGGACACTGAGGGGGGACTCATTCCTGGGGATCAATATGGAAAGGGAGAGTGTCAGGAGGATGGAGCCAGGCTCTTCTGGTGACAACCAGTGACAGGACCAGGGGCAATGGGTGCAAACTGGAACACAGGAGGTTCCACTTAAATATGAGAAGAAACTTCTCCATGGTGAGGGTGTCAGAGCCTGGCCCAGGCTGCCCAGGGGGTTGTGGAGTCTCCTTCTGTGCAGACATTCCAACCCGCCTGGACACCTTCCTGTGGAACCTCATCTGGGTGTTCCTGCTCCATGGGGGGATTGCACTGGATGAGCTTTCCGGGTCCCTTCCAACCCCTCACATTCTGGGATTCTCTGTTAGCAGAATGTATAGAGATCCTTAGTGTTCTTGGCTCAAAATATTTCACGTGAGGGTAAGGCACAGGCTTAATTAAGGTTTTCAAGTTCTCTTTGAAGATCCAGATGCTGAGTGTGATCCTGCATAGCTGAGTTTCACACAGTGTCCCCCTACACTCGGTGACACAGAGGGCTACTCTCTTTATTGTGTTTTTTTCTATATTAAAGCAAGAACCCAGTGCCCTTCTATAAAATGAGTTAATGTTTGTAACCTCTGTCAGGCAAAGAAAACCCCAAAACAACCTATGTGAACAAGTCTAGAATTTTACTCTAAATATAAAGCATTTCTTAGTAAGACGGTATAAGTGCCAGTTTGCATACTTGTCATCAGAATACAGCTTGGATGTAAACTTGTTTATGCTGGTATACAAGCAGATTAATAGGTGTGCTTATTAAGAATAGACTTTCTGTCTGAAATGTCTATTGTTCTAGCACAGCAGTAGCAGAAATTATATTTATCCTAACTCTGTTTTTACAGTAGTCACAATGTCTGCTGCTGCTTCTGAAAAAGACTGTTTACCGAAGCAGTCTTTAGTAAGTGATTGTTAAGGGCCAGTTTATTTAAATACTAATTAAGAGTTGTCTAATAACTATTTAGAGACAAAACGTTCTGAGGTAATATACTTTGTATTAAAACTTCAGACCCAGCTGGCAAACAGTCTTCCTATGAATGACCGTTAATCATAACAGCAGTCTTACTGAAATTAATTGGATTTTTCCTGTGAGTAAGGGTTAATCATATGACGGTGAGGGCTTACATAAGGTACGAAGATGTTTCCCCAGCTCCCCGGTTTAGCTGCCATGGTGGATCAAAAGGCACAAATCGGTCTCTTGAAAATGGGGCTGAAGTTGTGTAAGGTTTCATATGCTGGAGCTGGAAAAAGAGAACAGCAAAGGGTGTCAGGAAGGATCTAAAATTTGGAGTAGCTTTCATGTGGTGAAAGATTAGATACCGTAGGAGTCTTCACCCTGGAAAGACGTGATTGTGTTCTTGGAAAATGAGACCTATTTATAGAGGACTTTAGAGAAGCTGGTACGGAAGATGTCATGAGTGCTGGTTGAAACGCGTTCTAACAGAACTCTGCTGCCAGAAAGGTCCGGTTAGTAGGAATTGTCTTTGTTCCAGTTCATGTTCAAAGGCAAATCTACAAACTGTAAAGGTCATTGCTGCCGTTGCTTTTTTCGGTTTGCCAACAGAACAGAAGGTGTTGGCCTCTGATCGGTGGGTTTGTTGCCATTTTTGTGATGGAACTGAAAGGAGTTGAGGAAATCCGAGATAGCATTTCAATTACTTTCTTAAAGGTTTTTTGTGGTGTCAGAAAGTGAAGAATACAGAGATTGCTGGTGAGGTGCTCTTGGGAGTTGCATAATTGTCGGCAAAGGACTTGATAGTAAATAGTTGATTGCCCAACCAAATCCTTAAGTAGTAGTAAATTAACCAGTAGTCATTCTTGCTGGTTGTACAATCGTAAATGCAGTGCTCCGAGCATAGGCTGGGATTTTGGGTGTGCGGGATGTTACATCACTACATGGTAGATATCTTCCTTGCTGAAAGTTTTATGTAGGTGTAAATTTACATATATATATTTAAGAAATGGAATTAACTTCTCAAGTTTTCAAAAAGTATTTGATTCTTTAGTTATCTTTATCTGAATTTCATTAGATAAGGAGATAGAAGCAGATAAATTCCATTAGAAAGCTTGCTCACTTCCTGCCAATAAAAGATTATCTTACGTTTTAAATCACTTCAGTGTAGACTTTTCTAATGTCCTGTCAGAGTATTCGACAGTTTAATGGGATCTACTAGGGTGAGAGTTTGAAGAAGATAGACCCAGATTTGCAAAGAGATTGGGATGAAGCGACATTCCTTTAGCTTGCCCAGCTTTGGGAGCGGAATTAATGAATCTGTGTTAGGTAACTAACCTTTTTGGAATGTTACACAAAGAAGATGGGGTGCTCAGGAGCCACATGTGCAGTTCAGGGCTGAGCGTGCTGAGGAACCCCGGGCTGCCCGCTGAGAAATAACAGAGGGAGGTTTTCTTGGAATCCTGACCTCCCTGCACTGGGCTGGGAGTCTGTTTGCAATGCCTGTTCTGATTTTGGTGCCAGCGTGAGTCCTTTGCTGAGCTGGCTATTGTGAATATCAACGTGATTAAGAAAATACTCAAATATTAGGCTGCCCTGTTAAAAACAAACCAAAAAAGCCAAACAAACACACACAAAAAACCAAACCGAAAACCAACCTAGGTAACTACATCTTAAGACTCATATTTTTTCCTTGCTGTAGTACTATTGGAAAATACATAGTTCTGGATTTTTCTACATAACGAGTGCAGTATTGGCATCGTAACCGCAGTTCTCCACACCCCCCAGGTTCATTTGATCCTGAAGTCTTTTTCCCCTTCTGCTTCTGAGAGCGCTTTTTCATGTGAAAGAATCTTTAATCCTGTAGGTAGACCTTTCTTCTATTATTTTCCTTCTTGACAATGCACTTCTGTTGAAAAAAAATCTAAAGAAACCGGAATTTTTGAATCTCAGTGGCAAAAAGATTGCGGCGCCTATGAGATAGACCTGCTGAATGTGTCCACTTGATTAACTGGTCACTTGAAGAATGAATTTTTATGGATTTTTTCTTTTTTTAAACTAAGTATTCATACCACACACTTGGTCAAAGTGCACGTGTGTGCAGATACACTTCTTTTAAATACCTGAACTATATCGGTGTTATACTTTCTAATACGTCGGACATCTGTGCCTGTTTGAAGCTTTCTTTTCGCTGGATGAGAACACTTAACCTGTTGTCTGCTTGTCCTCGATCCCTGTAGGGATTCTACCCACCCCAGTGTGCACATTTACACCCTTAGTTATGGCAGCGTCCTGCTGTCGGGGTTTCACTAGAACATCCCCGCTCACCTCAAGAATGCTGCGACACTTTCCAGTATACACCAGGATCATCAAATTATAAATTCATATATTTCTCTTTCTAAGTGTTGCTTTTAATTGTGGAAAATTACCACTCGATGCCCACTACTGTCCTACAGACGCTTTTCCCAAACTTGTTTGTGGGATCTTGCAGACACCCTAATAACACTAATGGGTGGTTGGGCTTTTCAGGCTGTTGTCTTGAAGGCTGACGAGTATAGTTGAAGTTCTTTGAAGTCTGTGTGTGTTCATTTACTGTTCTGTGGGTGGGTAGTGTACTTTTTGTGTAGAGTCTAGCGCAGTGGGATTTGCGGCTTGTTGGTGCCATAGTAACACAAATAATCTGAAAAAAAATCTGCTGTGACTAGAAGCAAGCTCATTTTAGCATTATCTTGCCAGTTTTAAAAGTGCATGAGTGTTTTTAACGGAAAATGCCAAATCAAGTCTGGAAGACGTGTTTTTATGGAGTATGTGTTTACATGGGGACATCCTTGTTCCTCAGACCAAGCTTTTATACCACTTCCATTTGAAGCCCTAAATATTAATTTAAAAATAGATCCTCCTTACCTGAGTTCCCGATGGTAGTTTGGAAGAGAAACTAGCTAATAAAAACGTTCTACTCTGACATCTCACATAAACCACTTTGATACTGTATAGTAACTTTCCAGATTGGGGGAGGGTTCTTTCCCTTTTACTTAGTGAGAAGGTGCCCGGTTTTCAGTATCTCACAGATGTGAAGGGTTTAGGATGTCTTTCCTTTGACTTGTGCTGTGAATTCTGATTAATTCTGAGAAATCCGGACTCTCACTTCCTACCTCAGTCTGTTAAATAATGTTATTTCTCATTGAGTCATGTCTGGCTTCATTCGCTTTCCTGAGCAGAATTGCGATAGTGGGTATGGAAATGTGACTTGAGCTTTTGGTGACATTCTCTCCTTTGTTCCTTTTTCAGGAAATTTTATTGTGTGTTGCTGTTGTATAAAGGTGCCCTTAGGCAATGTTTACATTTATGTGACTAATGCAGATGAACTCAAACATACACAAAGATCTTGTTCCTATAGTAAGGAATATGTTTAATCAGCTTATGAGCATCGACGGTCTTCTGGAGTTAATTTTTAGTGTATGACACGCTTATTTCTGCATCGCTTCTCATTAGGCACTTAGCTCTGCTTTCTTTACTTAGCCAGTGTTACAGTGCAGTGGACTAGTCTTGTTCATGGAAAGCATGCTAATTACACAATAATAGGTGTGGGATTTCCTCTCTTTCGTTTTTCTCCCTTCCCCTGCACTCTCTTCTATACGTTGGTGACCCCCAGATGGTTGATAAGCTCACACTTAAGCCTGGATCAGGGAACTGACCTAGTGAAAACTTGTCCCCTTCTCATTCCCTGGCCAGCTCTGGTACCCCTGGTCCCCTCTCGCCCCGGCAGGTTTGGCAGTGCCTTGTGTTGAGCGATCCAAGGGGCTGGGTGGCCACAACCCACATCTGAGAGAAGGGTATTTAAAGCTTCTTCAGTAAAACTTTATTTAATTCATCTTTTACTTTTCAAAGAACTATACTGCGGTCGGTGCCTTGTTGTTGCCTATTCTTATAGCTTCATATTTTCCCATAAAATACAGGATTTTGTGAGAAGAGAGGATTGAAAATAAAACCGAGAGGAAAACTGTTCTGTACCTACTGAGCAGGCACTGGTAACCCTCTGTTTTTGGTAATGATGGATTCATAGATGGCAGCTGTGAGAGATAAGATTCCAAATGTGTTATTTTGTTACAGTATCAACCCATGACATTTTTCTTATTGGAATCTCTGGTTACTCGGAAGTTTTCAAATCTAGTCCAGTGCATCTGCAATCTCTTGAGTGTCTGGTTTTTAGGAATCTCACTTCGTGTATGTCTAGACTGTTACTGAATTTATAAGTGGTTCTGGGTGACTTATAAAATTAATTCGAGGAACAGTTTGTAGTGACCATGTCAAGTATTTTTATAAAAGAAAATAATTTATTTGCTGACAGGTTAATTGGTTAAATTACTTTATTCTGAATTTACCGATTTCATTTTTAGCCCAGTGTTTCTGGTTATTTAATTTTGTATGTGTATTTTAATAAAATACTGAGCTGAGTTCTCTGTGAATTTCCATCATTTCCTTCTGGCAGGAGCTGCTGGATTCTTGTCTTTGCAGGAATGGCAGTAACAAAGCTGGCAAAATGAATCTACATGACCAGTCATGTAGTGGATTTATTTACTTCTTTCTGTATTGAGGAAGATTCCCATGAAAGAGTTCTCGAGGTGATGGTGTTTTAAAGGGCTGAGGGATTTTGGCAGACTGCCTAACAGCTTGAGTTTTATTTGATGTCCTCGGTCAAGACAACATTGCTGTTGAAGACCTGGGGCTGTGGTGTACAATGATGTGCTAGTGCTCAGCTCTTAAATACAGTTTTCTGTAAAAGGGAAGAAAAAGAACTTCATTCGTGAGCTCAGTCTGCCAAAATTTACTCTGCTCGGGTTGTTGCTTCCTCCAGCCCACCCCCTTCGTTTCTTTTTTTATATTTTTCTGCCCATATGTCAGATTACTTGCTTTGGGAAACATCTGATAGCCCATTGTATGACTCTGATGTTTGACATTTCCTTCCTCCTTGAGTTAAACAAGAAAATAATTCAAGTTGGGAGAAGAGAGACGATTCCTTCATTTACTCACAGATTTCTTTTGCTGGCGACACATCTTTTCTCATCTTATTTTTGTTTTTTGAATATTTGTGACTTGAAAACATCGCTTCAAGTAATGGTGAAATGTCAGCCCTTCGACTCGCAGCTTTATCACGTTACCCTTCTGCATCTCTGAACGGAGTCACAGCCTTTGCAGCGGAAGGGAGCGGGTGGGCCAGGCGCAGCTTTAGAAACATGCTGAGATTTGCTGGATCACTTAAGGGACTGGAGATTTGCTATCCAAAGCCGTTCACTGAAGTAGTAAGATCTTGATGGAACTCAAAGGTCTTCTCTCAAAAATACCTTTTTTGTACGTGGTTGGTTTTTTTATTGATAATGATTTTTTTAAGAGTTCATGGAGTGGATCCTGAATGACTGTTTTTGTTTTATTGATGGACACTTGGTACTGACTTGAGGCTGACAGATCTGAGAGCTGTTTTGAGGGCGATCATTAACGCTGCTCTCCATGTGCTGATAAAGGTTTCAAAGATGCTCGTGTGATTCCTGGCTCTTGGGGACCCAAAACTTCGGCTGCAAAAGAGCCTTCCCTGCCAGGCTCGGGGTATATTTGATTGAAAGGTTTCTTGAGCCAGGTATACATTTAATAAACAAGTTTTAAATTAGTACCCACGTTTTTATCCTGACATAAGAAGTTCAGTCATCTCGTTTCAGTTTGAGTCCACATTCTGCTTATTTAATTTAATACCTGCAAGACACAATGCGCAGCTGTTCTCTGGAGACCTTCATACTGTTCCTCTTTTAGACAGAACAGCCTTGAGTGCTTTTCGGTTGTATGAAACACACACTTTTGGAAATTTCTTGTAACTTTTCTGTTTTCTCTGCTTTTGTGTGTGGGGAAACAGCTGCAGTTAGTGAGGAAGGTGCAGACGTACATGTGAATTGTGATGGCCCGAGAATTCTGTGTCACCTTCTGTTTCTTTCCTAAGAATTCATAACATCCTGTTTTGTTTTCCCAGCCTGTTTTTGCAGTGGGCTCTAGGAAGATACTGTTTCTCCTCTGGCATGTCAGCGTGCGCTCGCTTTCCTTCCCTCTGCTGGGTTTTATTTCAGTCTTTTAGTATTTAACCCTGAAAATCCGCGAGGGTTGGGATACATATCAGAAATTTGGGCCTTTTGATCAGATTACTCCTTCTCTTGTCACTCAAAACTTCTTTGTTGGTAGCTTCTGCAGCTGCCAGAACTGCTGAAATTTGAGCATGAACATTGGAATTCTTTTCTGTGTTCCACTGGGAAAGCTGGTTCTTAGTTGCCACCTCGCATTCCTCTTGGGACCAGTCTGACTTTGGTTTCTTTGAAGCAATCTATTAATCTTCCTGGCTGCTTCCTCTCCCGCTTACACAGAATTGCACTGACATGTAGGAAAGGGGGAAAAAAGATCTAATTTCTGTCGGTACTGTTTACTTTTTAGGCGCAACAGCTCATACTTTATGGCTTTTAATAATGGTGTATGTAGACTCTATTGTACTTTGTTATTTTGGTTGTTGATACTATGATATCAGATATTCCTGACATTGAGATACTCCAATGTCCCCAGGTACACAAGTCCATTGGGAAGATACCAGATAATAGGATTTTGGTTCCAGCTAAACCCTTCACTGAGACTTAGCAAAGATAAAAGATGCCATACAAATGCCCCGCCACTGTCGCTTGTCACCAACACCTCTGGAGTAGCAGCAGTTAGATAGTCTGTTTGGGGTATGAAGGGAGAGGGCAGCGTGGTGCGGAGCCAGCGATGTGTCCGGCAGAAAGCTGCCACATGCAGAGGTGTGCTCACTTTCTTGCTGGTTTTAAGAACTAATGTACAAAGAACAGGTTATTTTTCATCTCCCTTTTTAAAGGGCAGAAGGGATAAGCCTGAGGGAAGGGAACACAAACCATTCTTCCTTTTTTCTTAATGGATAGGATAAAAAGAGGGACGTTAATATGTAGTTTAGTAAATGGTCTGATTTCAGGAGACTCTACTTGTTGGTTTGTTTGGGGTTTTAAGCCAAGAGAGTTGTAGACCAGGGAGTAAAAATAAGACAGACTGTCCGTGTACAGGTGCTGCTGCTGCTTTAAAAAGTTTTGTTATCCAAATAGGAGTGTAGAAATAATATATAACAATGAAGAAAAGTATTGTGTGTTTCTTTTTTTCTTGTCTCTGTTCTTTCCATTCACTTGACAGGGACTTAGGCAGATGTTACTCAATATTTTATCTCAGTGGGAGTGGGGGACAGGAGTTCTTGCCTGTGTGTTTGCCTCCCCCATAAGCACTGCTTTGTTACAAAGTATTTTTGAGTCCTCCTGTCTCCGTCTTCTTGTCCTTCCTTCCTTCCCAACGAGATGTATCAAGACGGCATAAATTTTATCTGGTATTTAAATGGCTTGAGTAGAGTGTGAAATGATATTTTGTTGCTGTGTGAGGATGATGTAGTGAAATGAAACACTGCAACCAAAACAGATGGTGCTAATCTTGAACGTGTCTGCAAGATCTTACAGCATTTAATTAAAGTGGTGGTGTAATTCCCATGACACCTTTAACTACAGTTTAAATTCTTGGACTATGAACTAAGGGCTTTCTTATGCAGATTTTCACTTGTGTGTGTCGTCCTTAGTACGAGTCTCTAGTGGCTCCAGAGTAGCTACTTACTTGAATGAAGCCGTCTAAGATGAGACTCTCATAAAACTGGTTATATATATATATATATATGGCATTTACATTCTTTGTGCTCCAATTTGAAGCATAAATTGTAGACTAAAGACACTTAGCAACTACAGTATCCAACATAGGAGCAAACCAATATCTAGATTAGAGGAACTGTTTAGATCGTGCCTAACTTCATTCAGAGGCTGGTAAATCAGGTGTTTTAAGGTACCCCTGGCCAGCTTCACATGATACAAGCTGCGTGTGGGAGTCCCTGGCTGCAGTGGTGCGGTGTGCTTTGGATTTTAGACTACTTGCTCCTTTTCTGAAGAGAATTAGAGAGCCCTAGTTTGAAGCAGCGCGCAGGCCTGACTTGGAGCAGCACCTTTTGGACAGGCCGTTGGGAGGTATTTTTATACCCGGATTTGTTTTGTTTCAGATAGGAGAACTGAGAGAGATAAAATGACCCGATAATGAAATGTTAAGTCTTTGAGGAAGTCAGGGTTGGAGCTGATGGCTGGTGTGGTCGATATGTAGTTCTTTTGCTCCTAAGACCCTTCAAATCTTTTCTTGTAGATCTTTGCCTCACTTTTTGTCAATCCTTCCCATTTTGGAAGTACTCCAAGGCCTGAATCTGCCTTAGCTTTTCTCACCTTTCTATACTATAATGTAGCAGGAAAAATAACATGTGATTATGTACTTTTAGCCATGTTTTTAATGTAGAGAAGCACAATAACACAGAATTGGTGCGGCCAAGTACAAGAACTGCTCAAACTTTTGATGCTCTGCCTTTTCCTAGTTCTGCTGCGTCTGAATTCTTATATAATCTCTAAAAGGGAGCTTTGTGTGTTAAAATGGATGGAATTACTCAAGTCTTCTGAAGAAGTTCATTTAGACTTGCTCTCTGTCCATTTCCCATACAACGCACATAGGCCACAAAGCATTTGCTGGAGATGCGGGGGAAAAAACCGAGAGGTGGAAGATGCGTTTTGTTTGTGTTCCATCTGTGAGGACTGCAGAAGAGGAAAGTAGTCACAGTGGCTACACAGCACTAATTAAATCTTCAGGGTTGCTGGTGCCGTGCCAGGATGGAGCTGTGCGGTGTGAAATGTGACTGGGGAATTGTGATTTTTAGCAGCCTAAGCTCTGCCAATCTGAATGGAGCGCCATGAGATCAGCAGAAGACCCTTCCAGCCTGTCTGTTCTTCTGATTTAAGCCTGAGGAGGGAAAAAAGAATTGGAGCTCAGGTTTTCTCCCTACTAGGAATTGACATTCTGGATGCCATCCTGGAGTGAAAATGGCTCCAGCCCTCAGCTGTTGCAGAGATGCGAGCTGCAAATTGCCTTTCTCTCTCTTCTTGCTTATATGTGTGTGGGATATTTGAAGTTTGAGTGCTCTTAGTTAATTTTTTTAAGGTGTCCATGCCGCAGAGTGTGATGGGTAAGACACTCACCTAGGAGGAAGGAAACCCATGTTTGCTCTCTTTTTCAAAGGACTATAAATGACGTTATTTCCATGGCCATGTATCTGACCGAAGGCATCGGCATGATGGTGTTTTCAATAATGCCTATTTCTTGGGTGCGTTTGGGTGCCTACATGGAATTTTGGCTTTGAATGCACCCTGAAAGCTGCTTTTGGATGCATCAGAAACAGATCTTTTTGTGCCATGGGAATGTTACTGTAAAATGTTGAATGTTAGTGAGGATTTAGGATATTACTGTTAGACACAGATCTGGTTTCTCTGTCTCCTTACAGGCTTGGCTCAGTGCATTTAGAACAGGCGCCTTATAAACGCTTTATTCTGTGTCCAATTGCAGTTAATTGAATTTAGAAAGAAAACATCTTAAAAAGCGCCTCTTATCTGGGAAGTTGAACCTTTCACGGCACAGTCCTCCAAAACACATGTTCCTTTACAAACCAAAGCACAAAGTCTCTTGCGTAATACATGACTTTCTAACATTGTTGGTTAAAAGTAAGTATTTTAAAGTTCTGTTTTTGTCAGGCTTTTTAGTGTTAAGAATATTATAGCAACCATAATAAGCCAAGACTATGCATTTGGGAAAAGATGCAAGAAACACAATAGATTACATCACCTGGCAAGACTTTTGCTTTGTTCTGTGTTCATTTCTAACCCATTGTGGGTGAAACAGCTTGTTCACAGTTGTGTCCTTAGGTTGGCAGCCCCGGTTTCTATCTCGGTGAGTGCCCCAGGCTGTATTACAACCAGCAGTCTGACTCCAACAAGCAGCTCTGCCCTCCCTGACCTGCTCTGCTGTCCCCTCTCTTACTGGTACGGGCATCTCTGTGGCTGTTTAATGGACCAGGTATCTGAGTAGAGGAAAAAAAACCCAACATTCAATATAATGCTTGTGGTTTTCAGTCATTTCACCCCAGTGTGACTATGCGAACAGCAGCCTGGCCGTACAGCGGCACTGGGGGTGAAGTCTGGAGCAGATGATGATGCGGGGAAGGCCGGCCAGTCTGGGGCTGCTTTTGGCACCGGTGCTTGCTTGTGTTGATTTAAGGTGTACGTTACCAGCAGTCTGTGTGCAGTGTGATGTTGTGTTTTATCTGATTGGAGCTGTCAGTGAAAGGGGAGATCCCACTCCACAGCTCCCAGCCGCACAGTCTCACTCCTGCTCCACTGCTGGTGAATCTGTGGCTGCAGGGTAAGCTGTCAGTGTGCTGATCTGATAAACATCCTTCTTTCTTCTTTGTTTCTCATCTTTAAATTGGCGAACTGATTCCGTTCACCCGACGATTGCACAATCACGAGATGCGATGTCAGATGGGGAGGTGGCCGGGGATGAGGAGGCTGCTATCTCGGGAGCAGCCTGCGTTCACTGCTGGGGAAGCAGAAATGAAACCATGTTTAGTTCTTTAATACCATCACCAGAACCACAAGCCGTAGGCTGTCTCGGCTGTAAAAACCCTCCTGCAGATAGAGGACTTTTAAAACTAGTGATGTTTTTTTGTTTAAATAAATCAATTAAAAAAACCTCTGCGTGGATGCAGATATTCTCCCTGTAGTGTGTTAAATACTTCACATAAAACATCTGTAGAAACATAGAATATAGGTAGTTGTTCCTGGTGCAGCCTTCTCTTGTGTGCTACTTCTGGATTCAGATCTTTTGAATTCAGTTTTAATTAGCAGGGCAAAATCTGGTTCTCAGGGATTAGTGTTGGTGCTTACCTGTTAAGAATTCAAACAGAAACAGGACATCTAACTAAATGCGCTGAATTGCATCTCTGCAACTGCCACTGGGAAGTGATGTGTGAGATCTCATTTTATGGTGCTACCAAGTCCAAAACCCCCAGCACTTGTCTCTTTCTTTTCTTGGGAGTCATTTTCTGTGTGGATGATCACCGGTGATCCCTCACCGTCAGTAGAATGAGACACTCCAGAAGTTGGCTAGTATAGAATTCAATTGGCTGCAGCTCTTGCTGGTTTCTCCTTTTCCTAACGATATTTTGTCTGTCATAGGGATGGGATGTTGTGGATTGATTCCTCTGAGCTTCCCCCAAGCTGCAAGAGCTTGTCTGCTGGTTCCAACAGCTCATCTCCAGCTCCTGCTGTGCTGATGGGCTGAGTGGTGCTCTGGACTAACCTTTTGTGTTTGATTGGGTTTTTTGATTATTGTTTTTTGCCATCCTCCTATTCCATGTTGGTTGTGACTTATCGTATATTCCTAGTGGATAATAACAAGCATTTACAGTTTTTTTTTTGCCTATGCTCACACTGATCTTTGTTGTTTTGTGACCTGGAGTCATATTCATTATACTATTTCAGAAACTCTGTGCATTCCTTTTCCAGCCTATAGAGATCTGTGTAGAACAGATGTAGATATTTTAGAGAAGCGTGTGTAAGTACTTTCTTTTAGAGTATTAAGTAATGCGTGAGCTATTCCAGTGCTGCACAGCACCCTACTGTGAATAAATAATCTTTGTCCTTCCCTTTTGCCTCTTCCTCCTGTGCTCCCATGTTTGCACTGAGCCAAGAACATGCCATGTGTGCGCTGCATCTCAGCCACTCTTGACTGTCCTTTCCCTTTTGCTTTTCCATGGTTCCCCAACACCTTGAGTGCATGATCAGCATTTCTGCCTGAGTGCAAGAGCAGAGGCACTGGCTGTAGATAGTCTGTAGCAGGGATAATGCAGTTCTGGCTGTGATTTCACCGCCATTGGTACCCTGGTGACATGATACAGCGTTCCTTCTGCATCTGGTGGTCTAGGACCATGCAAAAAATGAAGTCAGTTTTACTGCTTTTCAGTGTTTGGTCAGATTTTTCGCTTTCCCAGTGGAGGTCAGCCTCTGTATTCCTGTGGGCCCGCTGAGGCCTCTTCACAGAAAATTAAATAGGCAACCTGGGTAATCAGTGTTTGGGGAAATAGTCCTTGAGACATAGTCTCAGGAGCTTTGCTTGTGGGCTAGAATCCTGCAGTGCTGGGCAATATACAGGCAGAAGGAGGTGAAACTGGTTTAGAGGATGTATATGTGTATATATGAGGGAAGAAATACAAGTAGTTTTGGCTTATGTTGGTACGATGAGCATCACCTTCAGCTCCACAGCAGTTGTCTTGGACAAGCTACAGCCGCCTTCCAGCTGTTGTGCTGAAAGACAGTAAATTTTCAGGTCTAAACTTCTAAATGAGCTAAGTTTGTGGACTTGAAAAGGGAGATCCTTTTGTATGTGACATGTGGTGTGGGTTTGGGAGGAGCAGCGTAGGCCACTAGGTTAGATGTCCTTGTGCAGATGATGAAAACGGGAAGGTGCAGGTCTTTTCTTGTCTTTAGGAGTAAAAATTCACCCGTTTTCCTGTTGATATTTCCTATATGTACTATCCAGAGAAAGGAAAAGCAAGTTTACTGTTTAGATACAGCTTAATTTACTATGAAGAGGGGTGCACTCCCACAGCCGGTGTTTCCACTGTGGTGTCTTTGCTCTTCTCCCCAGCAATGACTCTTCTTGTCAAAGACGCAGCTGCTGTGTTGAGTTCTTGCAGCTCCTTGTGCAGAGCAGCCGGCTTTTCCTGTAGGGCCGCTTAGAGCCCAGCTGTTCCTGAGCAGCAAAGTGAAGGTGCGAATACTGGAAATGAAGCGGTAGAGGGAAGTAACAGCAGTGAGAATGTGGGAACACGGGTTAGAAACTAGAATACAAGCCCACTGCGAGCATGGAGTGGATATATTCCTCTGTTTTGTGTGATAATGATGGCTCTAGCTAGACTGGAGTCACACCGCTATTACCCTCGTGGCCTGGGCAGCTCCTGGAGCGGCGGAGAGAAAGGAAAGGACAATGACAGTGACAAACTGGGACCGGAGGGGAGAGGAAGAGTGTGATGGGGAGGGTAATGAAGTAGATACAAAGGTGGCAATTGCAAAGACAAAGGGAAACTGAATGTGACATCTGTATCTGCTCTTAAAGGTGAAAAGAGAAAACAAATGAGAAGTTTTGTGTGGGTGACGTGGTTCCAGCTGCCAGCTCTCTGGTGGCTTTTTCCCTGGCCGTTGTTTACTCGCTGTGCAGTGGGACACCTGCACTCCTTCAGGCTTTTAAACCTGTGTAGAGGAAAATCTTTCCCAAAATTCTCAGTAGCCATTTTCCTCTTCTTCTTTCTCGTTGGTAGTTAATAAGAAAATTCTGTCTGGTCAAGAGACAGTAAATGGCAACTTTCCTTACTCTCTTCATTTGAGCAAAGTAAAAATAAAAAGCAGGTGTGGTAAACCTGTAACATCACAATATGAAACTGTATTTCACCAGTTTCAGCAAGTCAGTTGTTTGTTTTCTTACATCCTTTAGCAGTTCCTGTTTGTGACTTTCAAGCGGTCGGATTCTGGGCTGACACTGAACCCCCTTGAGCAGCATGTGGGGAATGGGCCTTATTCCCTCTGCCCATTTGGGGTGTTTTCCTTCTAATTTGTAAGATCACAGTAAGGTAACACTAAGGTTAGAAATGAATGTATCTGTTGGAAATTAGTCGAGTTGTGGTGGCAAACCTGAAAGCAGCGCCAAGCCAGGTTTATTCAGTACTGTTTGTAACATTTTTGTTTTTCCTTGAAGGGGAAAACAGGAAAATACGGGAGTAGGAGGAGTTTTTAACTTTGTTTCGAGCTAAATAATAGGAATTCAACAATGATAATGAAATGAGCCAGTAGTATGAATGAAACTAAACTTTGAAGTAGTGTTTTAATAGCTTTTTTTCTTTTTCCATCCCCACAGGCCGAACTCACAGGCATCAAATGGCGTAGATACAATTTTGAAGGTCATGGGGACTGTGGCCCTATCATTTCAGCCCCAGCGCAGGATGATCCGATCCTGCTCAGCTTCATCCGCTGCTTGCAGGCCAATCTGCTCTGTGTGTGGCGCCGGGACGTCAAACCGGATTGTAAGGAACTGTGGATATTCTGGTGGGGAGATGAACCAAATCTCGTCGATGTGATACACCGTGAACTGCACAGTAAGTTACTCTTTCCTTGTTTCTTGATTTGTTTTTTCCAGTGAAAAATGAACTTTGTCATGAAAGGCTTTAACTTGCTACCATATGCAGTTTTGTCACAATTAGTATTTTAAGACCTAAAAGCATTTAAAAAAAAAGCTTGTAAATTTGATTTCTCTGCTGCAAGTGATTCACAGATAACAAAAATGAAGCTTGAAATGAACTTAGGAGATCTACAGCTAGCATCATTACTTAGATTTTTCTGATATCTCAGATGCATTGGAAAAGAGAGTCAATTCTAGTTCAAAGGATAATAATAAAAAAATAAACCCTGGCATAAAATAATAGTCGATGGAACAAAACACGTATGCTATAGAGTCAAGTAAACTCCATGGCACCTCGGGTTACTCTGCAAGGTCAGAACTTGCCACGTTGATCACACTGCAGGATTTGGGCACAAATGGAGGCAAGTTACAACAAGTGGATGTAATAAAAGGAAGGGGAAGGTAGGGCAAGGTGACTGATACATGTGACTACTGTAAGTTTTATTCAACTTGGATTATCCTCAGTGTCTCCAGAATGTGTGGCCTTAAAACAACAGAACAAAACTAACTTTATCAGGCGTTTCATTTGAGTGAATTTTTACCTCTAGTTTTACCTATCGTGTCTTGGATGAAAACAAGTGAAGTTTATCAATGCTAGAGTAATTTAAAAAATCCTGGACTAATATTAAAAAATCCCAGACCAATAATAAGGATCTGTTCCTTATTTTTTGCAATACATTTTCATCCTGGTAGCCTCTAGAACTTCTAGTTACTTCCTGATAAAATTTATATGCCAGTCCAGATATATAGGATATTGTATTTGTCAAGCGTGCTTTAGTTGTCCCTTAGCTCCCTGCTTCTACCCTACACTATTTTGGTCCTGGGTTATGGTATGTTCATTTCCTTGCTCGTTATCTTGTTCTAATCACTTATCTTCAGACCGCTGATTTGGTAATACAGCCTGTGAAATCACAGATATGAAACGCGGTGTATCTTTAGGCGTATTTTGTGTAGGTAGCTCTGTGCTCATGTATAATTGAAGAGATGGCTCACAAGTGCTGCACTAAACCGTTCCAGTGACATTAATTTTTTATGAGGCACCTGTTTTGAATGAAGGCCTGGCTAATATTTCTACTTACCCAGGAAACCTTTAATAATATATGCTTTTCTCTTGGTGAAATATTGTTTATTTAATATTTCAAATGCAAGACTTAAGTGTCTTTTTATTTGAGGGGAGTCACAGGTGACAGCTTCTGTTTTAAATTGATGTAGCTTGTTTATAACTAACATCTTGGTTACAACAACATAACGCTACTTCCAGTGATCATGGTATGGTGAAACCTTTAAATGTATGAATAGCTGAACCTGCTCGAGTATAGTATGGACCAGAGTACAGCAAACAGAGAACAGCATCACTTTGACACATCCTTTTTGCCTGATCCGAAATTTTATGAAGTAAAACTCATGTATAGGAATGAATTACATGGTAGTTGAAAGAAGAAGAAATTTGCTGTTGCTGTCAGGACCTTACAGGAATTTGGGGAGTTATCTCCTCTTCTGCTCTCTTCCACTTTGTAATGTGTGTAAATCATGTAACCATAGGTTTACTTGTTCTGTGTCAAAAGCACATTGAAATCCTTGTAATGACTTATCAGATAATAGTTGAAAGCGATGTAAATTGTAAGCGTTACAAATTTCACTGCTGATAGGGCCGCCTTGCTGTCTTTGGTAGTTCACTTTTTGAGTTCAAACATCAGTATTGACTAAATATTGAACATCAGATTTGCCATGAATGAGGCCTTTATGTACATTGATTCCTTGAAATACGACAAAGGACATTGCATTCAGTGTTTCACGCAGCAGGAAGGCAGAAAAAGCAGGGTTATTTTGCTGTTTATTGCAGAAATATTTGAGAGCTGAAATTAGTTTACATGCTCTTGAAAATATAAAGGACTTTGCATGTGGACATGCGAACAGAAAATAAGTTGCTGAAGCGCAGTGATAGAAACTGAGGTTCGGTATAACCCGATCATGAAATGAGCTGCGTTGCTTCAAATCCTGTTGGTAGAGGCTGGATTGTGGCTGAGGTTGGTAACTTGCAGGTCCACGACCAGAGCTGTGATTCGCTGTTTGAACTCCTATATTTAGGAGCACAAGTCCTGGAAATCTGATGCTGCAAAGTGGGAGACAAGAGTCTATCCAGAGCATTTTCTGCTTTATGGCTCCTGTATTTTGAGATGTATGAGCTTGAGGAAATAACGGCTGTTAATGTGATCATGAATTCTCACCAAGGATGAAGTTGCTCACAGTGTTTTTATTTTTTTTTTAAAAGTGAAATTTTCATTAGGGTAATAAAAAGACTTCAATTTAAGCCTTTAGATTTTATTCATTCCATTCTAACTTAGAATTATTGATTTTTCGGAGTCACTCAAATAATTTGTGTGACATTTAGTACTTTGGTTAACCAAATGAAGTCCAGTACTGAGGCTGTTCATTCAGAACCACTCTGTCCAGTTTTGCATATGAACTGTGTGGGTTGCTTTATCTTTAGAGCATTCAAGGGAGTTGATTTTGGAAACAATAATTTGTGTTTAACAAGAAAATTTCCAGTAGTCATGGGGAAAACAACTTAGTAGTTCTAAACTACTGAGAGCAGTTGTTTATGTAGTAGCTTTCCAAAACTGTGTTGATAATTAAATGCTGTCATGGGAGATTAAGAAAAACAATTATTTGTAGAGCAGCTCTAGATCAGTTAAATACTTGGCTTAGCTAGACAGCTGTGCCTTTCATAGGTGTGTCTTTTGTACATACTCCTACGTTTCTATCTCCTGCCAGGATCAGCTGTTGTGTTCTGGTTTTTATTATGATTGGATTTTAATTTGAAGAAAGGCAGAAGATCTTTATTCCGTCCCAAGTGAAAAAAGCTCATTGGTGCGGGCTCACCGAATGGCAGAAACAAATGGGGTGGTTTTTACAAGTTTGAACGAGTTTGGCGTGTTCTGCTTGTGGAAGTTGTGTTTTCTGAAGGCTAAATGCTATTTAACGATAGCACTGCCTGGAGAGGTTTGACAAGTGTTACAGCTGCTGTACTTTTTCCCATAGAAATATTTTGTTGTGGATTGTGCAGGAGAAGCAGAGCGGAGGGAGGTTTGCTCTCTATTGGCAGGGTTTCTGACAGGGAAGCTGGAGATTTGCAAGTTGCACTGATCTCATTTGCATTTGGTGACCAAATACCATCTGGAGCACCACAGAGAATTTATACTTGACTCTTGCTTTTAGTCGGTTTTGTATTCTTTTTTCTCCTATCCCAGACTTGTACCTTGTGCATTCCACGTGGATTATAAGGAGGTGATACCTGTTCCTTAGTTGCTGCCTTTGCTTTTGCGGAGAATACCTACGTCTGACATTTTAAAAGACGTTTTGCCTGATGGTTTTGTCTCTGAAGTTGTAATCTGCACATGGAGTCTATGGATAGATTCAGCTTGGTCTGTTGCATCTGTGATACTTGAATTATTGGGAATATTGCAGGGGTTAATCATGCAAGGACTAATGTGTATGTCGCTACCAAGAACACGGTTGTGGTGACTGAAGGTGCCCCGAAGTGGACTTGGGAGGTTGGCAGAATGTCAGACAGCATCTCCAAAATGGATGAGATTCTGGCCATTTGATAGAAAGATACAGTTTCGTTTCAAGAACTATCAACTTAATAGCTCGTTTGCCTCAAAATGCTGATTCTGGGGTTGCCGCCACATGTACTGAAGCTATGAAAACACGACAAACTAATATGAGGCAGGTGAGAAGCCCCATACGCCCGTCTGGCCCCCAGCTGGTCCTGTTGGCCGGAGCAACGCGTGGCACAGAAGTGAAACCCTCTATTGTGACATGTGCTTTCTCATACACTTTCAAAATAGAAGCTTAAGAGCGCAAAGCTTGTGGAGCGAAAAATAAAACTTGAGCGTTTTGCTACTCTTGGGGCAGTTGTCATAGAAGTGCCGGTAAAGCCGCGGTTAACTCCTGACTTGTTCTTGCTTAAGTCATTTAAAGATGTTTTCCCCTTAGATCAGATTGAGGGTTCTTCCCCTGGAACTTGTTTGTTGTAGGGGCAGGGACTTGCGAAGGGAAGGTGGTACATATATAATGTTATTATTTTTCTCTGGGTTGAATTCTTTTGAGCCAAAACCTTTGTTTTTCCAGCTTGTCTGGAAATTGCCCTTGATCCGTTAATTGCTGGAAGTGCTTCCCTCCAAACAAGCTGATAATCCTTGTGCTATACTGGATGTAGAACACCAGGATTTTGATGGAAACTCTTATGAAGCACGGATTAATTAATTAGGTAAATCTTTCCTGAAAGATAATTGTTCAGGATATTCACAGCTTGGGAGGCTTAAAAACTTGATCAACGACAGGAAAAACACGGAGCTTCAGTCCATTCCTGTTTATGAATTCTTGGCGTATCGGGCTGACGCAGTTGTAATCCGCGTGCGCTGATTAATGTTGAGAGGCAGAAATGTTAATTGTGGGAAGGACTTTTTGTAGGGCGTCCACGTTAGACCATATAGTCAGCCACGTTTTCAAGGATGTTTCCTGGGAAGAATCACTCACCAGAGTTCAGTTTGGGTGTTTTTATTATAGGTAGGTAGGGTTCTGGATGCTCGCTTAGTAAATTGCAGATTTTGAAGTTTATTTTATCAGTTAAGTCTTCTAAATGAAGTAAATGCTCAGCCTACAGATGTGAAGTAGGTGGTGCTTTTCAGTATTTATAAGGGTTTAAAGAAAAAGAATGGAAAACTTGAATTTTGATTATTTTTTCCTTGTGCCCTTCACTTTCTGTTTCCATTTCCAATAGTCTATTTAAGGTCCTTTAAAGGTGCCGTGCTTGGTTTCCCGTAGCTGTAAGGAATTGGGAACTCTTTCGGGAGACATGGAATGTGTTCGTGGCTGCTGTGCGGAGAGATGTTAATTATTGAACGAGAAGATGTTCCTGTCCGTTGAAACGTATTTAAGTGTATGAAGCGATGGTCAAAATCAAGAACAAGCAGGTCTTCCTGTGCAATGGGGATGCAAATGAATAGCACTGCGTTTAATGAAAGTGCTTTTACATCTCTCATTCTATTATAAGATGAAGAAAGGAGGGAAGAAGGGAGTGTTTTGCTGCCGAGATGGCTTTGTGTCTGGCTTTGATACCCTGTGAAATCAGCACAGGGTTGTCTCCTGGTGTCCTGCTTTGATAGGCGTAGTCGAAGGGGGCACGACAAGGACCGTGTGTCACAACAGCTGGGTTTGTGTGCTCAGTGTTGGACAGAATGAGACCAGCTAATGGACGGAAAAGCAGCTTATGAACGAGAAAGAAAAGGAATCTCGCAGAAGCTGAACTGCAATATTTTTGAAGGCTTTCCATTTAAAAAGCTACAAATATCAAGCAGCCGAGTGGCACTTATTAATAATTTGAAGTGAAATCTGAAAATGCCTAATTGCCTGTTCTTGAGTTAAGAGTGGAATTAGCAAGTAGGTTCATATGACAGAAGACTTTAGTGGAATATTAAGTTACTGGAAAGTCTGTTCCTGGGTTGAAGACTTTCAATAAGATAAGTAATTTGCATTTTCTTAATTGCTTAGCATAGATTACTTCCAAAGACATGAAAACCAAGTTAAAGTTTCGCATTCTTTTGGAAAGAAGATAGGATCTGAAAGTGAATTCCTACTTTCTCAGCTTGCGGAATTGTTCTGTGACCCTTATATTTGACACTGTTAATTGGTGTCTGCTGATTGCCAGTCCAAGTTGAGCTTAGACAAAATAAACTTTTCCTTTCAAGGAGGCATATTAAATGAGGTTATTATGCCATCATTTGGGATTAAGGAATTGCTTCATGGGAAAATGCCAGCTCCTTTGATAACACACGGAGTTGACAAGAGCCTTATTGTGTCTGGGCAAGATGTCTTCATTTTATTTCATTTTCTTTTCACAATAAATATTCTTCCCACCACCTCAGCTTCTCCTCTCTTTCTACTTTAAAATCGATTATGGTTATAGACAACAAAGCTATGAGTTGTTTAAAATTAAATAACCAAATCTGAGTCTCCCATTTGGAATCAGGTTGTTCTTACCTTTTCCTTAGCGCTGCTTTTCTTCAGTGGTGTTTCTCTCCACGTTAACAGTGAATCTCAGAGCAGCGTCAAATGAATTCCTGTGGCATTCAGGAATTCATTATCAATTGCAGTCTTTTCACTTGTTACAGTCTGCAGTATCTAAGTCTAAAAGGTAACAAAAAGATACCGAAATCTACCTAAGGGTCATATGTTTTTTAATTTTAATCTTCCAAGAATCAACATTTTTAATGTCTTCCCGTTTTGGAATGTGGAGGTTTTACTATTAATTGCCACAAATTACCTTCTGAAAATTGTTTGAAGGAAAGACACCGATGGGAGATAAGAAATTCTCTATTGAATACCGTACTTGTTCCTTTGAACCTTCCTGCTTTCAAAATACCAGCTTAGTTCAATTGAAATAGTTGCAATGTTGAGTGATTAATCTTTAAGTTTTATTGGCCACATGGTAGTTATTGTTTTTCTGTTGTGTTTTTGTGGAAAAATGCCTTGGCATTGGTTGTGAAACACGAACAGCTGTGTCCTGGGGTGTTTAATGGTTCTTTTGCAGAACTGGCTGGGCCAGACCAGACTTTGCAGCAAAACCGGCCGCGTTTGAGGGCAGAACCAAATTGCTGCTTTAAAGGTGACACTGCACAGAAAGTGCTGGGAATCCAAACCAAGATGATCACAGCCCAGAATCTTCTCAAATAAAAGCCAGAGTGAGGTTTTACTAATGAATTGGAGAGAACGATTGGGTAAAATGTGCTTGGAATTAACGAGAGTGTTGTGACCAAACTGAAGTCCAACTTTTGAATGTAAATAAAATTGATGTGTTACCACAGGCAACTCGGTGAACCATGTAATTAGTTTTTTTCCATGAAAAATGAGACTTTATGCTGCAGCTGCAGCAAAGCAGTATGGAAAGGATTTGTATTCTAGTTAGATGAAAATTAAACAATCATTAAAATATTGTATTTTTAAAAGTACTGCTGGGGGGGGGAAATGAAAAAAATCCAATCAATAGGATTTATTTTTGAGCAATGTGTTGGGCGATATCATCCACAGTAGTGGATGTTTTTTTTGCTTGAGGGAATATTTTTTTTCCAATGAAATGAACTCCGTTAACTGTGTGAAGCAAATCTAAGTTGGCTTGCAATGAAATCTGCATTAATAGAGCTCATTAGAGATGTTTGTATTTTCATGTACGGAGTAATCCTGAGAACACAGAGTGAGCTCTAGTGGTGAATTTCATCCTCAAAACCAGATGAAATGCCGCCTTCAAAAAATAATGAAAAAATTGCATACAGTTGCATTTTGATAATTCTGCTTGCTATCCTGCTCCTGCCACATGAGATCCCGAACTCCACCATCTCATGGTCGCTGCAACCAAGGCAGCCCTGAACCTTTACCGCTTCAACCAGCCCTCCTTGTTAGTGAGGATGAGGTCCAGCAGGGCAGCTCTTCTAGTCGGCTCCTGCACCTTTTGCATCAGAAAGTTCTCGTCAAGGCACTGGAGGAACCTCCTGGACTGTGGCTGTGGCCGAGTCGTCCTTCCAACAAACATCAGGGAAGTTCAAATCCCCCACCACAACCAGGGCCTGTGACTGTGAGGCTGCTCTCAGCTGACTGTAGAGGCCTCAGCAACTTCCTCACCCTGATCTGGTGGCCAATAATAGACACCCACAATAGTATCACCCTTGCCAGCCCGCCCCTTAACTTTCACCCATAGACTCTCAACTCGCTGGGGACAGCAGGGTGACCATGAGCCAGCACTGGGCCCTTGTGGCCAGGAAGCCAATGGTACCTGGGGTGGGTTAGAAGGGGGTGGTCAGTAGGTCAGAGAGGTTCTCCTGCCCCTCTGCTCTGCCCTGGGGAGACCACACCTGGAATCTTGTGTCCAGCTGTGGCCCCTCAGTTCCAGCAGGACAGGGAGCTGCTGGAGAGAGTCCAGCGCAGCCACCAAGATGCTGCAGGGAGTGGAGCATCTCCCGTGTGAGGAAAGGCTGAGGGAGCTGGGGCTCTGGAGCTGGACAAGAGGACACTGAGGGGGACTCATTGCTGGGGATCAATATGGAAAGGGGCAGTGTCAGGAGGATGGAGCCAGGCTCTTCTGGTGACAACCAGTGACAGGACAAGGGGCAATGGGTGCAAACTGGAACACAGGAGGTTCCACTTGAATTTGAGAAGAAACTTCTTCCTGGTGAGGGTGTCAGAGCCTGGCCCAGGCTGCCCAGGGGGGTTGTGGAGTCTCCTTCTGTGCAGACATTCCAACCCCCTGGACACCTTCCTGTGTAACCTCATCTGGGTGTTCCTGCTCCATGGGGGGATTGCACTGGATGAGCTTTCCAGGTCCCTTCCAACCCCTGACATTCTGGGATCCTGTGATAATGCCGTGTATAGAATAATCTGTGAACTTGCGGTGACACACACATGCTACTGGATTGCAAACAGAAAACATTGAAAAACACTCTTCTAAAGTTATTGCTTTAGAGAGAAACTGCGGGTTATGTTTTCCATTACGTAAAAGTTATGTCCTTTATTTTAATGTTCCTATTAAAGGTTATAAATCTGGATACAAAAGCCTTATACCCCAATTCTGAGACTAGTTTCATTTTAAGTGGACTTAATTATACATGTGCACTTACTTATCCAAGGATTTGACAGTAATCTGTATTACAAGTAGATTGGCTACCAAGAAACTTTTACATGTGGCAATTTAGAATGAGATTTGATGGATGGTTCAGTGTGGCAGTGACAGGCCATGAAATTTAAGAAGCAATATGGTACTGTGAGAATGAAGGGTTTGGAGCATGAAGTCTGTTTCCTAATTTTTATTTGAAACTACAGGGCATGTTGAGGTTCTAATATGTCATTTCCAAAGCGATATGCCATATATAAGTGCAAAATTCCTATATTAAGGAGTGTATATTGATAAGCTTGGTCTCAGGAGGGTGAATAGAAGGTGGCAGGTGTGGCAGTTTTCAAGCAGAACTCCAAGAAATAAATCTGTTTTTATGTTTTTAAGAAAAAATGTCTTTCTAATTCAGCTTGTTCCATGACATTCTAGTTGCTCTGTCTTTCTGAAACATAAGTAATACCCTTTTTACAGCCAAAGGAAGCTTCAATTCATAGGTGATCAAAGTGTCATCATACAGTGGGTTTTTTTCCTTGAATGGCTTCAGGAATTTCATATGTATTGTTTAATGCTCTCTAAAGAGATGGGAAGTATGAAAATTCTTATTGTGTCTGCAGGGGGAACAGGAGGGTTTATAGTCTTATGTGTTTATGGCTCTGGAGAGCTGCTTAATCAGTTGGGGAATGGAAGTTAAATCTCTTGGCACCTTCTGAGTTCAAGCAAATGTATCCTATGTAATATTTTGCAGTATATGTAAAAAAGAAATCACTGAAATCTATTCTCTAAGGCGCATGAGGGAAGTGTGTGGAGTTTTGTCCCCCTGTAATTTTGTCTTTTTGTTTCCCCTGTATTAAAAAGATGCAATTTCTGTTAATATGGTGCTAAGTGGTGTGACTATAAAGCAGGGATGGATTTTTTCTTTGATCAGTGGTCTCTGCTCTGGTTAAGCAGCGGATATGACGTTGGGCTGGGCTGGAACGATGGAAGGCTTGACTGAAACCTCTGCATTTCTCAGGGATGCTTCTGAATGTGCCTGGGAATTCTGCTGCTTCCAAAGGCTGCTCATCAGAAAGAATATGTATTTCTGACAAAAGTTGCATAGATTCACTTCAGTGTGCAATTGGCTTATTGAAAGATACCATTTTGGTTTTGTTTTGCACAAGTTTTATATTCTGACTAACTTAAAAATAACTCACGGATTCTGTGGCTGTTCTTAGCAGCTCTCAGTTGTTAGTCCAATTCTGATATTCTTTTAAAAGCAGAGTAAGATTTTTCACTGATGCAAAAGAAATAGATGCAGCTCATCCAGCATCTGGAAAGCAAAGGTGGTTACTTTTGCCTTGTTTGGTAATAAGTGGAAAGAATACATATGCCGCAGCTTTTTAACTGATTATATGCACAGTTATCTCCTTTTCATGGTCACTGTAGAACAAATGAAAAAAATGGAAGCGACTGATAGACTCCTGCCTCCTGAGAAAAGGAACTCAACTTCAGTTTTAAGGCTGACAAGTAATTTACACCTGTGCCGTATCCCCTTTGTGCTGTGCGCTGCGTTGGATGGCGCTGGCTCAGCCTCTGCACAAACTCGGGGCTTGAGCTGATACCCAGAAGGGTTTGACAGTCCAAACGGAGGAGTTCTCACTCCTCTGGTTCCTTTCCCATTCTTTGGGAAATAATTTGTTCAGGAGCTAATAAACAGAGGAGGTAAAGCTGAGAGTAATAAACAGCAAAGTGTTTCAGAGCTCTCTCTAGAGAGACTTTGTACCTGGAGAAGCTCTCCATTGAAATGTGTAACTTCCAGACAGATACTCCCTGTCCCAGATGTCTGTAGAATTATTGCTCAGTTCCCCGTATTGCCTTTTTCTTAAACTAAACCAGATTGCAGCAGGCATTATTTTATTATTACTTCTTTTGCTGTAAACCACAGTTAAGGCCTGGGAAGTGGGAAGGAAAGAGATTTTGCCTGCGAAACTGTCACAGCTTAGTTTCCAAAGAAATAACTCTGGTACTCAAATTGCTACTGTGTCCGTTTTTGGTGTGTGAGCTCCTGCCAGGCCTTGGCCTCAAAGTTTCTCAGCCCGAAAATATAAGTGGTGAGCAAACGCTACACATGAGCACTGTGTGGTGTGTGTTGAATGTGCCACAGAGAGATGCTCAGCAGGAGCGGGATAACAAGCAGAATTGCAACCCTGGATTTCAGCAGGGCAAACTTTGGCCTTTTCAGGCCATTGCTGGGGGAAATCCCATGGGCAAGGCTGCTTGAAGGTAAAGGCGCCCAAGATAGTTGGTCAGTGTTCAGGGACTGTTTCTATTGGGCACAAGATCAGAGCACCCGACACGTGGGAAGTCAAGGAAGGGAGCCAGGAGACCTGCGTGGTTAAACAGGGAACTGCTGGGTAAGCTCAAGTGGAAGAGGAGAGTTTATAGCTCATGGAAGGAGGGGCTGGCCACTTGGGGAGAATACCAGGCTGTTGTCAGAGGGTGTAGGGAGGCAACTAGGAAAGCTAAGGCCTCCTTAGAATTAAACCTGGCGAGAAGGGTCAAGAACAACTGGAAGAGCTTTTTCCAATACGTGGCAGAATTGAATGGGAATCTGCTTGAGTTCAGTTTTCAGTTCTCTCAGTGGTTTTACAATTATTTTACTTATTTATTTATTCCTCAGTAGTAAACCAGCAGGCCCGTTATGTATCCTCTTGGAAAGGTGTTTGTTTGCTTTTCTTTCTTTCTCCAGTAACTGAGTACAGTTTGTTTTGTCTGTTAACACTGAGCAGGAATTAAGAATAAGTTCCTGAACTCAAAACTGGCAAAATACAGAATCTGTAGGAGGCCCATGCCATATATATTAAACACCAACCCCAAACCAAAACAACAAAGAAACCTGTGGCAAAACCCCGTCTGCTTTTAAGAAGTAGGATCTCGAGCTTTAACACTTTCTATCTCTGTTGTCCTCCTGCTTGTGTTCCTCCACCCTTCCCGCATATCAGAAGCAGCAACTGACTTAGTATTTTCATCTGAATTTAATGGCTTAGTTTAATTGACATGTAATCACTTTGCTGAAGGAGTAGAGACCTTGGATTACTCATACATTGGAAAATCTATGGTAGCTATTCATTATTAAAGATACGACTTTATCCAGCTGAGTGGTATGTACAAGAAACATGCTGCTGATTTAGCTGAAATAACAGGGATGTGGAAGGAGCTGCCGGCTGATAAGGCTGCGTGATTCATTATGGTCTCAGTTCAGAATCTTCCATTGCTCAAACTGCTGAGCTCTGGAGTTTTGTACTCTCATTTGTCTTTGTTTTAATGGGATTAAGTAATTATGTGTGCATTTTCGTTCAACTAACTAGCCCGATAAAAGCATGCAAAACTGAATAGCCTATAAATTGTCAGCTCTTCTGTTCTAGAAAAAAGTGCTTTGATTGCACTGCAGTTTTTAGATCTCGGCGCATATATTTAGATGACCTACTGAGGTGAGCAAGACTATAGAAGTCGTTTATGTAACTAATGGGCTGCAAGTCTCCCCTGGGGAATGCGGTTGGGCAAAGCAGATCTCAGCCTGAGCTGCAGGGATTGGAACAGAACACTCTGCAGCGTTTTACAGCAGAAATAACAGATACGTCACCGAAGGCAGCGTCTTAAGTGACTCTTCTTCCCAACAGCGGAATAACTTCATTTGTCTTGATCGTATTTGGTATTGACATTTAAACTTTGGCTGTATTGATATGAGTTTCAAATCTTGCTCCTGCTTTGCCAAGTCTGTGCAACAGTGAAGACTTTCCTGAGTTTTTTGTTAGCTTGATACCCATCTGGGTTTGCAAGTATTAACTGCTAGACATGTATTGTGGCATGAAATGGGGAGCATTTGTGTTTAATGGAATTGTCAGGTGTTTGGTATGTGATAACATCAACCCACTTAATTCTTTTTCACAACTTTACGCTTTCTATGTGGTGTGTTTATACAGTGAATTTTAGCTGTGTTAATTCAAATTGTCTTGTTTTGAGAGTTCATGTAATCACTTTCAGAAGTGGTTATGTTTGCTTCCTGCTTCTTGTTTATTATAAATGTCGGTCTGGGGAAGTAAAGGTTTTCCTGTATTCAGAATGATAGGCAACAGTAACTATGCAATAGTCTTCACCATTCGTTTTTAAGTGATCTGCATATAAGACAACTTTTGTACCACTATGCTGTTTCATCATTTCATGCCAGAACAAACTTAGTCCAGATGTGTCAGAGCTATAGTTTCCCGTTCTCTTCTGGCTGCAGTGATGTTGTCAGCACATCCATTGCTGCTTTGCTGGAGTGTGCAGCTCACCCTGGACATCGCAGCTTCTGAGTTTTGTGGAATTGTAACTACTTAATCCCAGGTAGCCATTTAAATTAACCTGGTATGAGGAATAATGAATGACTGTGTCCTAAGGATTATTTTTCTTGTCTGTACAGTTTGTCACTGTGATTGTAGCAGCATTGTGCAAACGAAACAGTAACTTGTAGAACTAATGCTAGGGATGGAGAGCCTTCCCAACATCTGGGTTTATTTTGTAGTCTGTGGAGGAAAATAAACCAATTTGCTTTTTTTGCCTGTAATAGAAATGGAATTAGTTTGTATCCTGGATTCTTAATGGAATAGATGCACTGCCTGAACGTGGAATCTGTCATATCTTTATACTAGATCTCACCTGACTATTTACAGTGGCTTGTGAGCTGTTCCCTAGGTTGCTGTAAGACTGGAAGATACCAGTGGTTACTCCTGCCTGGTGGTTTTTCGCTGTGGAGCCGATAGAAAGTGGGAGCCGAGCCTGGGTTTGGATGGAGCTTTTTCCCCCTGCCACCCAATCTGCTCCCTCAGCACTTGAACCTGGGAGGTTTTCCAGGATGGGAGGGCGAGGAGGAGCGAGTTCTGCCCCAGGATTGGCTTTATGTGCCGTGATAAAAAGTAGACAATGCAAACAACACAGGAAAGTTAAGGCTTGCTTGCTTATCACTTCTCCTTGTCTTTCTGTGTTCTGTTAGCAGGGCAAGTTGGGAAAAGGAGAGCTGCTGTGGAATTGTTTCAAAAGAACAGATAGCCAGGGTCCTTTTTGTTGCTCACGCTACTCCCAGCTCAGTGTTCATGCTAATTCTCATGTGATTGAGGCTCTTGGACGGTGACAGAAAGACCTTTACAAAGTAATGCTTTGGGAAGATATCCCACTGGGTGCTTTTGATGCCACATCTGGGATGAGATTGTAAATTTAAAATAAAAGAGAAAGGAAAGAAAGAAAATGCAACCCTGAAATCCCATGAACTGGAACTTTTTAAAAGCCTTTGAACATATAGAGCTTGAAGAAAACTAAAGGAGTTAAGATATTTTGTATAAATATGTTAGAAAAGAATACCAAGTGCATTCAAAGACACAAGTTTTGTTTGCGATGGTTGTTGTCAATATGGACAGAAACACTTGGTATTGTCTCAGTCTGTCACTGTAACATGTTGAGCATTTGCGGTTGTAAATCTATCATATGTCAGAAATATGAGATTTTGCAACCAAATAAAAACATTCTGAAACTTTGGATTCACAAAACTTTACGCCATCTACCATAACTTTGGTTCTAGCTTCTGTTTAAAGGGAGTATAAAGGGAGTTTTCTAAAATGCATGTACTGTGAAAATCGTAGCTATGCTTATGGAATTGTAGCTCATTTAACAGCAGCTTTGCGAAGATTTGCCCTGTGCAGTGTCCACGGTAAGAGGGTGACACCCAGAAGCACCTGGGCACAGTCGTCTTCAGCAGAAATTACACCATCAGGTTTCTGTGAAAGCAGATGAAGTTCTTCAGAGGCGATGTCTATGTTAGTGAGTAATTCACTGAGCTCAAAGCAGTTTGGTAGATCGAAGCCGTTGGGTTGAAGGTCCTGTAGGACACACTCTATGAAACTGGGGGGCTTGTTGGAGCTGGACCAGATGCCCTCACCTCACCATGGAGTGGTTTGAACAACAAACCTACAGTTCAGGCCCTTTTGAGGGGTATTTTAGGATGCATGTGGAACAGAGATCCTGGCTTTGTTGCTTTGCACATACAAGATAACAAGTAATCAGAGTTGCCCGGTATTTATGCTTCTCAAATGCTGCCGTGATAATTTGATTTGTTATTTGTCTCCAGGGGCTGCACTGCATGGATGGCAGTAGTTCCTGGGGATTATTTTCCCTCGAGAGAGAGACACCATTGGTTGCGACAACATGTATTTGTGTTTGAGTGTGTAAGGGATTTGCTGCGTCCTGGACTTTGTGTGTGAGTAAGGAACAGCTGTTCAACATATGTGCAATAAACCTGATGAACCTGGGGCGTGCGGAATTGGTCGTGTACGTGTTACTGTGCTGGCTGCTGCAGGGGCGGCTTATGGGTGTCACTTCTGTCCACTGCTAAATGCCTGGAACTTAGACACGAATATTGAAAGCCCTCATATCTCGGGCACAATTTCTAGATATGAAGAGAGAACGTGGCCACTGATGGGGGGGTGGGTTGTTTCTTCGTGATGCTGTGTGTGCTCTCGGACCCAAAACATCAATATTGGGATGTATGGCAGGGATCGCCTGTGTTCCTGGCCCTTCTCTTGAGCTGTAATACCAACTATTCATCTTGTTTAAAGTCACTAAATATTTTAATGTTTCATTAATATTAAATATTAAAAAAATGGATACCAGTACTGAATTAATATGTGAAGGAGCTTTTGAATATTATCTAGTCAATTGAAATAGAGTGGGGAAAAGACAAGAATCCTTTACTACTGACTCTTGGATTTCTCTTCGGTTTAGTCCTGTAAGTAATGGATTAAAACTAAAACATCAGATGATATGATGTACATAGTTTAAATTGTTTTGCCATTATCATATTTACATTACTCTTTCCTTGTACTTTTGTTAAGCAAATTAAAGTCTTGTTAAATATTTGGGAAGAGAATGTTGCAATAGTGTGATTAGTTCTTTGATTTTGACAGAAACAGTTAACAAATGGGAGCAAGCTCTGAGTGCTGCATTTCTGGCAAGTGCCGTCGGTACAGAGTGTACTGAACTGGAAATGTTGCAGAGTTAGCACAAACCGGCTGATATAAAAAGCACGTTTTTGTTATAAACACTGCTGCTTAACAGAGTTGTTGGGCTTGCAGAACAGCTTTAAACAGCGACTGTTGCTTTTGAGTAATATTAAATATTTGTCTTTTGGTGAATGTTGTCTTAGGAAAAATCACTGTAGATAACAAACTAGTCCTTTTGTTATGCACTATAAGTGCAGTTAAACTTCCTTGGTTTATCTAGATGATTTCAGTTTAATTTATATGGTTTTGGGAGTTTATTCTTCAAGAAGTTTCGGTTTGTTGTTTTTGTGAGTTTTTTTTCTTCAAAAATAAGTGTTTGTACCGATGTTTTCTGGTTGAAAAATTAGCTGTGTTCTTGCTAAGCTGTGTCTTGTTTTCCTTCTGGCTTGGTACTGGCGCTTTAGTGTGTTTATTGCCGTGTTTCAATTGACTGGAGTCCCAACAGTGACGGCGAATATCAACTTCAGAAAACATTTGCGGGAAGGATAAAGCAGCGCGAGTGTGGAAACCTTTCCAAGCTGAATCTGTACAAATGCTCTCGAGTTCCGCCCTGGGAACGACGGGCTCGTCGATTTATTTTCTGTGGCTCTCTTTTTAATATGAAACGCTCTGAACATATGGCATGCAAAGCGTCTCTAGGCGCGCTGTGTTTTGTGAATGATCTGGGGTGCATTAACTCATAACCAGGATCAACTGGCTTTTTTATTATACAGTGTGATTTGTATGCACTGAATTCTGGGCTTTATGTCACCGTTCCTTACTTGATCCCGCAGTGCCGCTCTTTCTTCTTTCCAGCTGTCTCCGTAAACACAGTTGCCGGAGTGATGCTTTTTGGTGGACATTTGGAATTGTGTAGCAATAGGAGGACAAAATGTTAATTTGATGTATTTATATATTTAAAATAAAAATACCTGTTGTTTAATTTGGTTTATCACTTTATGTGCATCCTGATTATTTTAGCAATGTTTTTTCTGTAGGGCTATAGGTGGCCTAATGTAATCTTACTTGTGTTTACTAGAACTAATGGGATGGATATCTTCTATGATCTTTGAGTGAAAGAAGACAAAGCCAAAAATCTCTTACCATTCTGTCTAAAGCATTTACATACTTTTGTTGGTGTAGCAACCATTTTTCATTTGCAGTCATCTTCTCTAGAAGCTGGAGGTCTAGGATGCTATTTGAGGACTATTAGATGCTCACCTATACCGTAAAGCATCTGGGGACCTTTTAAAATTGGCTCTTTGTGGCAGCACATCTTTTGAGTCCAATAGAATATTAAAGGCTTGGCTTGGGAGTCCTGGAGGTGTGCACAGAATGGTGCTTCAAACACCTGCAATGTTACACATTCAGACTCCCACCCTGAGACTTGGAGATTTAATAATTAAAAGGGGGCTCTGATGAAGAGTTTAAGTGCTGCTTATCCTTTAGCTGTGGCTACTTTTTCCGTTTATTCTAATGGCTATAGTTAATATTACAGGTAGATAAATTATCAGAGGATAATCCCATAACTGAGGTTGGAAGGGACCTCTGGGTATCTAGAGCAGGTGGCCCAGAGTGACCTTGGATTTGGGGTATCTCTGGGGGCAGAACTCCCAGCCTGCCTGGGGAGCCCGTGTTCAGTCCAGCTTACACACTGTCCCTTGTCCCACCACTGGATCCCATGGAGAAGTCTGACTCCATCATCTTCACTCCTTCCCACCAGCTATTTATTAAATGCATAAAAGATGTCCCCAAGCCTTTTCTGAGCACTCCAGTCTCAGCCTGTCCTTGTATGACAGGTGCTCCCGTTGCTTAATTGTCATCGTGGCCCTTTGCTGGGCTCAGTGCAGTTTGTCCCTGTGTTGGACTGGGGCGCCCAGAACTGGATGCAGTGCTGCCAGTGTTGGAATTATGGAGAATCACCTGTATAATTGATTATAGTTCCTCACATTAGGTGGGGACCATGTAAGAGATGTTGAAGTCGCAAGTGTCCAGAGCACGTCCACCATATGCTTTTCTAGTATCACAAGTCTAAAAGTGCGCCCAACGCAGTATATTGTACTTAAGCTATAGAAATCAAACGACCACAACCTGCAGAAACTGCAGTGCCACAAAAATAAGGCACGAGAGGTCAAGAGTGGCACCCACGTCTTAGGATTTTGGGGATTGCTGAGAGTTTTCTACATGAAATGGGCTCAGATGGTCCTAGGAAAGGAGAGTTCAAGCATTATAGGAGGTCAAAGTAAAACAGAATTTTTCCTTTTTACGTACTGTTTGTGTAATCTTACTTTATTAACTTGGGTTAATCTTCTTTGTATTACAGTAATCTCACTGTTCTGTTGGTTTGGGCACTGCGGTGTAAGTAATCAAGTGCGTCATCCCTGTCAGATGTAGAACTGATGGCTGCATGACCGCGGGAGTCACTTTGTCGTCATACGTGACAGTTGCTTCATCTCCTGGTCCTGTAATGAAATTCAGGTTGTTTATGTAATTCATTAGGGATATACCATGTTTTTACACCTTCCTCACCCCCTGCCACTTTTTTTTTTAACTGTCTTTATCTTAATCTAATCTGGGAAATTGTGGGGGGACAGTAGGTGCCTCTGTCCCGTTCCTGGGCTTTAAAGATGAAGTTGGTGCCCGTTAAGCTGTGTAGAGAGCAAGTGATGGGGACGTGTCACCTCCAGGCAGCAGGAACAGAAGAAACATTTGAGTGAGTAAAAACGGGAGGAGGGTGCAGATTTGGTTTTAGATCATAAATGACCAACCTCTTCATCCCCTTTTTAACAACAAGGAAAATCTAATTACTTAATGCTTACCAAATGAGCCAAAGCAAACCTTAAGCCAGTCTGCTTCTTTTTAACAAATGAAGTGTGCATGTCATTATTTAAGTATCTAATGAGATTCTGGCAATTTTGATTAAACCTGCTAAGAAAACCTTGTGAAATGCAGCAGGGATGAAGTAAGAATTATACTGTGATTGAGCATAAATCATTGTTTTTATCAGTCTGATGGTGTCTGTAACAGTGCTCACTAATGGTCTATACAATTTTTCCCCCCTGTTTTTTCTTCTTTGCTTTGTTATTGTTGGTTTTTGGTGTATTTTTTCTTCCTTCTCATCAGCCTCCTTCTCTCTGTTCTGGTATCTTGTGCAGCCAAATGATTTCGAGTAGGGAAAGATGGAACTTGTTCCTTGCTGATAACCTGTGCAGACACCAAGGGAACAGAGTATCAAAAGGAAACTCTTCTGAGCTGAAGCAGCTTTGATTGGAAATGCAAGATTTGGAAATACAAGGCCAGTTTGAAAGGAAGCTGGAAACTTTACAACCTTTTTGTAAAATATGGCCATTTTCTCTTTGCGTGTTGCATTTTGGGAGCCTATGAATCTTGCTGGCTTTTCCTTGCATACTTAGTACGCGTAGATTCACGTGCTATAAAACAACTGAACTTGCTTTGTCGCCGGGTAAATGATTAGCAGCGGGGAAGGTTAAACAAGAAATACTTTGGAAGGTTAATTGTAAATCTAATTACTTCCTTTTAAAATGAACCTTAAGCAAAATTCTAGTAACTGTTAGTAGGAGAAAGGATCGTGGGAGTACAAACCAGATGAAGCTTGAAATACTTTAAAGGAGATCTGGTGATTTGGGCGTGAAAGGGACTTTCCACTGGCATTTCTAGCACCTCATGGGGATATTTTGCAGTTTATAATGGAACGGCTGCACGGGATCAGGTCTTGAAGGCGACGCTTTGCTCCTCATAAATAGGTTTAATTTCAAAAGTTGAACTTTGGATAACAAGATCTGCTGGCAGAATTGAAGGAAGTTCAGGTTTGGTTACTGAGGCTCGGGAAGAGAATGTGTTGTACGTAAGTCGTTACGTAGTTGTGAGTACACGTGGTTTAGAACTTCGTTCTAAACACAAAGCTCACAGAACCAAGAGCAAACGCCCTTCTCCCCAGTCACACCTGCCGTTGTTTTCAGCTCCTGTCTTTAAGTATCTTCAAAATTAAGGCCAACGTAATATAATTTCAACGCTAGCTGTGATTCTATGTGTGACTATAAGAACTGACTCCCTAAAGAACTAAAGGAAACTGTAAAGTTAATAATAAAGGTAAAAAACCAAAATTTCAAGCGATGTGTTCTGTGAAGACACAAAAATGTGAATATTTATACTACAAATTCTCTTGTTTTGCTACTAATAATTGGGCATTTCATTTGCTCTTTTCTAAAATGGGTGAGAAATCACACAAATAATGACTTTGCAAAATAGATGTGCTATTCTGCCCAAACATAACCGGTTGTATATCTGTATGCCTGTGTGTCTGCAAAATTGGGAAGTGAGGATTATTCTTCCTATTTAAAGCGGGACAGAAATGTTGCGTTTCTGGGAAAACTGCCGGATCATTCTTGGCGCAGGTGGCACAGTGCGATGTCTTCATTGCCTGCTGAATTAGTGCTTGAATATCTGGAGCTGGTGTGTGTTGGTGGAGCCGCGTGGTGAGAAGTACTGATGACAACAGAGGAATAAAGATTTTCTGAATTCGGTTAGAAATGACTCCCTCCCAACCCCTTTCAGTATTTGATATGTCAAAAGAATATAAGGTAGAAGATGTTTTCACCCATTCTGCTGCAGCAAGCCACAAGACGTTTGCATGTCATATTTAGTAGTTGCTTTGCCAAAAGAACTTCTTCCATTCGAGCTGTAAATAGTTACTCATTCTGAAATGATGATCTTTTCATCTACATTGCATTTTTCTCTGCAGCCAGTCCCTTGTTTGTAGAAGTTTATTTTTGTAAGGGTTTTCTGGATTTGGGAACTGCATTTGAGAACTCATAGTGGTTTTTTCCCCTTTGCTTTAAGCCAGGTATGAGCAGCTGTGTGCTTGATAATGAGCTCCCTCTGCCTTTGCTTAAACAGGGAGTTCAGGCCGAGGGGCAAAAATGCTGCATTTCTCTCCTGTTTGCTCTCTGTGCTCAGCCCACAAAAGCTGGTTTTTCCACCAGGCTCTTGAAGCAGCCACAATATTTAAATAGAGCATCTAAGGAAGAGGAGGACTAGAGAACTGCTGTAAATAATCCTTTTATCCCCCCTCCGCGTTCACTTTCTCTGAACATCGTCATTCTGGCTGGTATTGTAAAAGCACAGAGGCAACAAAAAGCAGATGGTTGCTATAGTTTTGGTGAATGAAGCAGTTTCACATGGCTGAAGGTATTTTCTAATTTCTGTCGTCTTGCCTGACAGTCATGAAAGGCTTTTAAAACCGCATTGAAGTACCGCCTGTTTTCATATATCATTTGATCTTTCTTACCTCCAAAAGCACAAGTGCCATCTCTGATGTTTTTAAGTACATCCTTATGCTAACGGTTCGTTGCCGCAGTGGTTTACTCAGAACCGCCTTCGGTTCTTTGGAATAGCAGCGCTAGTTGTGTTACGCCGTGTCAGCCCCGTCTCTGTGTTCCTCCTCTGCCGGATAAAAGGCAGCTGGGACTACGGACGGGATTTTATTTACCTGAACTTCTGGAAATAAAGAGCAGCCGTAGCTTCCATGGACTGACTTGGGTTGCGCCACAAGAAATCCAAATCATTAGAACTGCAGAGCAAGCGCTCAGGTGACATTTTAATGAACCTGCAGTATCTGTGTGTCTGTGGTTATCTAATATATAATGTTGATAGATGTTATTCATGAACCCGCGTTATCAGAAAATCAGAAAGGGGTTGTCTTAGTTTGCCATCGTTTTATTAAACAGGCATCTACCCTGTGCAAAACCGTTTTATTTTAAAGCTGGTGTTATTGTGGTTAAATCTGAATTTTCTTTGTAAGTTGCACAAAACAAACCTGTCTCTGTCTGCATGTGGATTCTCCTGTTGTGAAGTCTTCATGTCTTTTGTGTAGAACTTGCTCTGCTGATTCAGTAGCTAAAGATGAGCTGTGATCCCAAACCAAATTCCTGCCTCTTCATGACTTCAGCGGGAAAAAATATGCAGCAATAACCTGAACGAATGAAGAACTTTTAAAAACTTCTGCCAAACAGGAATTGCAATATATATATAAGCTTTTCAATATCAAGAACAGTTTTTGCATGATATTTTGCATTGGAGATTGAAATATGTAGAAGAAGTTTTTTTCAGAGGAGAGCTGAAGAGTGAAGAGAAGCATCCCCAAGTGGGTCTGTGTGTATTGGTGGTGTTAGTTACATGTTGATATTTGTTCTGATTTCTGTTGTTGAGCAGAGCCTGACAGCCATTATTTATTTCAATGTGTATTGTATATAAGTGCATGTGTGCAAGTACATTTACTAGTGTGGAGGAAGACTGTGAAAACTTACAGCTTCCACTGTGCTGATATAATTTCAGTTTAAATTTCACAATGGCTTCATGGAACATGCATGGCTTTCTGAAAACAAAGTACAAGAGAACTTTGGTGGTTTAGGTTTCAGCTTTTCTGCCGTAAATTGGACTTTACAGGTGTCATATGGCTTGGGCACAACCTGTGCCTTTTCTAAACCTCTTCTCAGGACTTCAGCGTCAAGGGATGAATGAAGATGCCGTTTTACAAGGTTTCCGAGTTCTCCGAAATGTTGTAGTTGCAGTCTGTAAGGTGGTGTGGGGTTTGGGAGGGGGTTGTCTGGTTGTTTTCCTTCTTCTCCTATTCCCAGACACCTTCTCATTGCCCGATAGCTACACTTGTACTGAAGGATTTCCAGTAGAGCTCTGGCCTGCAAGCCCACAGTGTGCTAGTAAGATGAAATGTCTAGAACACTTCCCACTCTGTACAGCGCTGTAGTGGCTGGTGTCCTCATGAGGAGAGGACTTCCGTACAGAAGCCCTACTCCAAATAAATATATTTTTTCAACTTTAAAAAAGCTTCTATTATAAATTCAGGTGTTTAAATCAGAATGGTGTTTACTGTGGGATCAGTGGAATGTTTCCTCTCTGGAATCGCCAAGGCTTTTAGCTGGTGGCTTAAGTACTTACATTTTGGAACCAGAAACCCTCCAGCTGACCTTTTTAGTTACTTTGGATAACTGAAGTGTGTGTATCTACACATATATACTTCATATATATGAAAACCAGCATTTTGATGGAGTACTAAGCGTCTTTTGTGCTTCGGATTCAATTAGCAACTCAACCTCTTCATCAAACACGAACAGTCCTGTGTATCTTAACGAGGATTTAATGATACTGAGGTGCACACACGGGAGGTGTGTGTGGGCACACGTACTCTCTGCAGACTGGATTGCACAGGAGTCACCTCGGTATTCTCGTTGTGCATCATGCCTTCGGTATTTGTGAGGTGCTCGTTTTGGCAGCATTACAGTTCTCATTGTTTTTTGAGTATTTGAATTGGCATGTAGAACTGAGGAGGAGTAAACAATTCCAACTGCTTTAAACTACACTTAACATTTGTTTCTTTTAAGATTGGATGAAATTCAGCTTAAACTTCCTTTGTGCCAGCATTGGAATAGCAAGTAAGAAAAGAATTGCCACTTCAAAAAAAGTGAATTCTCTTATAGATGCCACTTCTAGCTGATGGGTTTTTATATTAAATTTATCACTTATTTTAAGGAATATTGATAGGTGATATTGTGGCTGTTAGTAGTGGTTTTGCTTTAAAGAATTGTCAGTTTTCTTGTCTATACTCTGTACTTGTCTGAACTCTGTAAAACACCTGCGTAATTTAGCCTTAATCCACCATGATATTTTATTTTCTTGCTGTATAAGAAAAGATTAAGCAACCAGAATAGTGGTAAGCATAGGAAAGGTTGCAGTTCTGTAAGCAAATGCCTCTGGGAGCGGAGAATCACAGGAAGACGAGCAGAGGCAGCGGTGTCACCAACAAGGTCACAGAGTCACTGTCCCTGGTCAAGAAGATGATGGTCCGTGAGGTGGTGACCAGCCAATGGTCCGGACCACTGTAGTGATGGAGCAGGTTCAAGGTCAAGTCATAAAGCCACATCAGTGACTTAGGATCAGCATCACAGAGGTACAATACCAGCCACAGACCTACCTGTGCCTTAAGCTCGGGCTCCTACACTTGAGCTTTGCCTGAGCTATAAGCAGCAGAAGTAGGATCAGCCCCTGCTGAGGCATCTTACAGCTCTTGGTTTGGTGCTGGGAGGGCTGCACTGTCAAAGTTGGCCTGAGCCCAGGTACTTGAACCCCAAGAAGTGGGGGGATCAGATCAAAGATGTATTGAGTATCCTGCAACTGATAATGACCAAGCAAACGTCTAGAGAAAGGATGCCCGGGAGAGCAAGAACAGAGTGAAGTGTCTTCCAGTTTGTCTCCAAAGTTCCAGCACCTGCTAACTTTGACACATCGTGGCCAGAGGCTGTTTCTTTATATTTCAGATCCTCGCTTGTTCTGTCCCCTGAAGTTTCTCAGACCTACTTCTTGAAGCGCCGTTAATTGCTGACATTAACACTATGTTACTGTGAGGTGTTCCCCATCTGAACTGGTGAAACTGAGTTCTCTGAGCATCCTGCTGGCAGAATTTGTGGGGTCCCCCGCTCCAAGGTGGTCTGAGCTGCAGCTACTTGTGCAGGTTCTGCCCCTGAGCTGCTTTGTGCTGGCCAAAGTATTTTATAGCCGTTGGTTGAACTGGCTGAGTCAAAATGGGAGGAGAGGAACTGAAAAACTGCCTGGGGACCAGTTTTGGGGAAGAGACGCTGGATTTTATCTGCTTGCTTAATATAGGATTTGAGTGATGTGGCTTGTAAGCTGTGGACTTGAAGCTTGTAGAGGCAGAACGTACAGAAGGCGAAACTGGGGATGGGCTAGAGAGGTGATTTTTGGTTTTTTCCTCTTCTTCCCGCTAAGTACAACTGAACGATGGATGGAAAGGTTGCCTGCAACCAAACCACCACTCCTTAGCCAGAAAAACACAGCTTTGTTCTGCCACCACCTCCTTTTTATCCCTTTGTAGAGGTGGCTCTATCACCTGACACTTCTTGACTTCAATTCCTTTTCCACATGTTTTGGCTGTCAAGCAAGATTGCACTTATTTATTGGATTAATCATTCTTCCTTTGGTTGGTTTCCACTTGGCTGAAATTTAAGTTAAAGATGTGAAACAAAACTTTCAATCCTACAACTAATTCTATCCTGAATATGTTAAGGGCTTACAAAATAGATCAAGTTAATCTAAACCTATTTTGCCTCGAGGTTTTACCAGTTGTACTTTTACATGTTTCTGGCAGGCACTACCAATCTACAACTGTATTTTATTTTGCATCTAATAATTTATTTGGTGAATAAGTATTTATGAATACATTGTTTACTTTCCTGATACAGTAGATAATGGAAAGAAAGCAGTTGTGTTGTGTGAGACACAGAAGAGAGAATGGAAAGAGATCTGTAGAAGTTGCAGCAATGAGAGCCAAGAGAGAAAATGTTTTTGATGTAGAGGATCAGTGTTCAAGTCAAAGTCTAGAAATGAAAGATGATGTGGGGAGAACAAGTGATGTTTCCGAGTTATGGAAAGGTGCGTTGTAGGTAAAAACCTACACTGATTGTGGTTGTTGTCTTGAATTTTCTACCCCTCATCCCCTAGCTCTCAAATTTGGTTTTAATATATGGCATTTTACAGCTTGGGCTGGAAGCCAGAGGGCCACTTCTAAGAGAAACTAGTGCCAGGACAGGAAAATGTCACCGCAGATTACTATTTCTAGTGAAAAGGTTGGTTAGACTTAAACACTGCGAAGGCTTTGCGCAATCTGTGGGGAGGAAGAGGAGTGATTCAGCAGTGTTTCCATGTAAGAAAGTTATTAACTATTCCTGGCCTTGGCCCTTCATCTGAAAGGAGCAGCTGTGCAAATCCAAACAGGCAAAACTTCAGCGCTTATTTAAACCAGGTGACATGAAAGTAACTGCGATCTGCAGAAGAAAATAAGTTTTGTCTCTAGGCAAACAGATCGTTGCTGACTGTATCTGCGCGTTCCTCTAGACACTGATATCCAAGGGGTTTACTCGTTACGATAACTATCAAAGAAAGCTGGAACAGAGTCAAGGAGCCTGTTAAGAACACAAAATAACAACATAATGCTTTATCCCAGATGAGAATTTATGATCCAGCTTTTGAATAATAGACCTGAATATTTCTGCTGTAGCAACAGCCCTTTGTGTAAAAGGAATCAGAAGTTGCTGATATTCAGAATTCGTTCTCTCTGGAGATGCTCGGACTTTGTTCCCGGTGCACGGGACAGCGATCTGATGTGACTGTGAAACCTGGGCTCTGTACCCCCTGTCCAGCACAGGAATGAGCCCGTTTGTTTAGTCTGCTGGAGCAACCAGCGTTCCTGGGCTCAAAGAAAAAGTCTCCGTGAAGCAGATCTAGCAGTTCAATCACTAATAGGCCACTAATATGATGTACACTCCTGGAACTATGTTGGGTTTTGTATTTCTGCTTTCAAAGATCCCAGCGGTAGTTTGTTCTTCTCGGTAACATGGTCCCATCTGTAAGAGGCCATCTGGAGTAAGAGAAAATGTGATGAAATATAACAAGGGCAAGTGTAGAGTCTTGAATGTGGGCAGGAACAACCCCAGGTTCCAGTGTAAGTTGGGGAATGACCTATTAGAGAGCAGCGTAGGGGAAAGGGACCTGGGGGTCCTGGGGACAGCAGGGTGACCATGAGCCAGCACTGGGCCCTTGTGGCCAGGAAGCCAATGGTACCTGGGGTGGGTGAGAAGGGGGTGGTCAGTAGGTCAGAGAGGTTCTCCTGCCCCTCTGCTCTGCCCTGGGGAGACCACACCTGGAATCTTGTGTCCAGTTGTGGCCCCTCAGTTCCAGCAGGACAGGGAACTGCTGGAGAGAGTCCAGCGCAGCCACCAAGATGCTGCAGGGAGTGGAGCATCTCCTGTGTGAGGAAAGGCTGAGGGAGCTGGGGCTCTGGAGCTGGACAAGAGGACACTGAGGGAGGACCTCATTAATTTTTACAGATATATAAAGGGTGAGTGTCAGGAGGATGGAGCCAGGCTCTTCTGGGTGACAACCAGGGACAGGAGAAGGGGCAATGGGTGCAAACTGGAACACAGGAGGTTCCACTTAAATTTGAGAAGAAACTTGTTCGTGGTGAGGGTGGCAGAGCCTGGCCCAGGCTGCCCAGGGGGTTGTGGAGTCTCCTTCTGTGCAGACATTCCAACCCGCCTGGACACCTTCCTGTGTAACCTCATCTGGGTGTTTCTGCTCCATGGGGGGATTGCACTGGATGAGCTTTCCAGGCCCTTCCAACCCCTGACACTGATTCTGTGAAACATCCCTCCTCACCCTGTTTCTGAACCTTGGCTTCTGAACCACACTTGCCCTCACTTGTCCTGCTCTTTGCACTGAATTGAATGTACGCTGCTTTTTGTAATAATAATTATATACTACTCTTTTGGTTTTCTGGTTGTTTTTTAGATTTCTGTGGATCCATCTTGTTTGAATTGGTTTTACATCTTAATCTAATTATTTTTACTGTTGCTTGCTGAATTTATTCGAACAAATGGAGCTGAACAGTTTATGAAAACTATCAAAACCTAATGCATTTATGACATTTTTGACCTTATTATTTTTCCTAAACTTATACTTTCTTTATTGAAAATGCGTATGAAGCATTCATACATGAATTTAAACTATTTATCAAGCTGCTTAAAAGTCTGAATTGCCAAACCAGCATTAGACTTCCAAAACAGAGCTTGCAGCCAGCAGAGCCCTATCTCCTAGTGAGCTTGTGATTCAAGGTCCTCTCTGTCTCTAGGGCAGTGCAAGTGATTTTCTCTTCAGAGAAAGAGAAAAAGAAAAGTATTTAAGAACTCCCCCCTTGCCAAAGCCCAAAAGCTATCTAATAGTGGATTTTTCAATAAGCTGTAATAGCGAAAACCAATTTCCTTTACCTTTGGTTCCGTTAGATGAAAGACGGTTCAGCGCAAGTTTTCCTGCTGTGTTATTCGGTGCTGTCTCTTATTCAAAGTATTGTAGGTAAATTGTGTTCTCTGCTCCCATGTAAGGGTTAAGCTGATATAGAAGGTGCTTGGGACTTCAGTGTTCATAGCGGATGTTCTTTTTTTGCCATAATAAAATTACTGGCCACCCCGAGTGCTGCTTTCAAAGCTCACTAGAAACTTGTTTCAGCCACCGGCCAGAATGTAAGCATTAAAATATCTCTGCTTGGAGGGAGTGGGCGAACAGAGATTTCCCCATCCCACACCAGAAGGGAGATGATGGTTGGATATTGTTCGAGAAGTTGCTTTCAAGTCTTGAGCCTGGCGGGACATAATTTACAGTGAGGAGCTGGTAGCAATAAATACCCCACTGCATTCCCACTGCTCTTTTCTGTTTGTGTTTTTGTGCGTTTTGACGTTGTCCAGCTTTCCGGCCACTTCTGAAATGAAATTTCTAGGGCAGCATCAACATTGACCTCTCTCCAGAATTAAATACTGTTCCATCAGTTGGTTTTCCAGCTGATCCATATGGCTCCTGTGGTGGGTGCTGGTGGGCGAGGGCTCTTCATCCTCCACAGCCCCTGAGCTTCTGCTGCTTGTGCTGCTGCAGAGGGGCGGCCAGAGCCTGCTGGGTTGCTGTTAGTAATAATAGAATATAATAGTAATAAATCTTGTATCAGCACTGGTCTCAAAGAACGTGCTGGCAGTGTTCCCCATCCTCATAGGCACTTCTTGCCCTCACTAAGTTTTATCAGCCCTCTAAACTTCTTCAGAAAGTGTCTTCCCAGTTGTTGCTCTGAATTTCTTTTTCTTAAATCTGTATTTTGCCAGGCTGGTGTTGCCTATTTGCTTTCCATACGAGTGCAGAGGGAGGACTGTACAGCATGTGCCTCCTCGGCTCTGCCCGCTCTCAGCGTGGTCTGTGTCTCCAAGTACCGATGGAATTAAGTTAGAGATAGAAAACCAGCTCTGGAGACTCTTTTTCTTTCGCTTAAGCATAGTTTACAGGTTTTCCCATCAATACCAGGAGGTACACTCCAAAGCTCAATTTCTATTTGTTATTTCAGGAGTTTGAGAATACGATACTCAGCCACACGTTGCTTTTGTAGGCTGGTTTGTTTAGGTTGAGTTTCCTCAGGGCCGGGGTTCTGTTCCCTGGTGCTGCCACTTACTGAACTCAGGGAAGAGCTGATGCTTTTTTCGCTGTCTATTTTTTAACTTCTTGCTTATTTGTTTTCCCTGTTCAGTTCTCATGTTGAGTGAGGGAAGAACTTTGTCAGCTGTAAAAATATTTGACTATACTTGGAGAATATGCTTATTTGTTTAACCGGAGAAATACTGTCACTGAGTGGAAGATGATGAGCGTGAGTGATGTTGTGGTGCTTAGTCACATTAGGGGGCTTTATTTGTGTTAAGTGAGACCAAAATTTTACATTATTTAGCTTAGGAAGTTTGTAGATCCTGTTAAAAGACCCGCTTTATTTCACCGCTTTGATTTGGAAACACATGAGCCTGTTAGTGTTGATAAGAAGATAAATGTATTTAACTGTCTAGTCTAAATTGAGTAGGTTATCCTATAACATTTACTGCGAGAAAGCTGGGATTTATTTCTTTGTTTTCAGCAGAAAAATAGAGAAGATGTATGGGTTTTGTTGGCATTCTGTCTTTCCTGTGAAATGGCTTGATTTTGATTCTGGATCCCGTGGCTGCAGCACCATGTAAATGGGTTTCATTGCTGGCAGCAGCGAGACAGCTGAAATGGTTATGGCATTTTTTACATTTTTTTGCAAGTCGCAGTCATCTCTGGATTATGCAATCACTGCATTTGTCTTAAGTGCACTCAGCTTTCAATACTTATCTACTACGTGGTAACTTCTGGCAAGTAATTAAACCCCTGAATTCACTGGGTGTTGAGGATTCTCCCCTTCCCCTTCCCCTTCCCCTTCCCCTTCCCCTTCCCCTTCCCCTTCCCCTTCCCCTTCCCCTTCCCCTTCCCCTTCCCCTTCCCCTTCCCCTTCCCCTTCCCCTTCCCCTTCCCCTTCCCCTTCCCCTTCCCCTTCCCCTTCCCCTTCCCCTTCCCCTTCCCCTTCCCCTTCCCCTTCCCCTTCCCCTTCCCCTTCCCCTTCCCCTTCCCCTTCCCCTTCCCCTCTACATGTTAAGAGATCTGATTCTGTACCTAAGGACAGTCCTTATAGCTTTGCTGCTGGCACTTGCTGCTCTCGTAGGGCTCCTGGGTTTCATGTGTTAATTTCCAGTTAACCAGTGCTGGCTGTATATACATAAAAAGCTGTAATTCGTTACCTAATGAAGGCTGAGTTACCTGGGTGAGATGTCTGATGTGCTTAAAATGCCAAGAGACAGATATTCATTGTTTGAGGTTACTCCTTGTTGCAGCTCACATGTTTAAATCCAGAGGTACTACTTAAACTATATAAGAACTTGCTACTTACAATGGGAAAAATGCATTGTTACGGATATTCTAATAACTGAAATAAAGCCTCATGGGTGGTGTAAGGCACTCTGCTAGAAAAAAAGAATAAAACAATCTTTGTATTGAATACTAGCAGCTTGAATTGTCTTAAAGGGTTACTTTTGTAATCTACATAATTCTTGTGTTAAATCTATCCAGTAATTTTTTGGGAAGCGTTGATTAAAGTGATTTAAAGGGATTCCCTCAGTCTAAGAGATCAGGACCTGTCCATTTTGGTGCCTTCTGCTGGCAGCCTGGGAGGTGCCTTTTTCCCCTCGGAAAACACGGATCTGTGAGTTGCTGATGCTGCAAACTCTGAGCTCTGAAATGCATCCGAAAGACGCTGCTCGGTAAACACGAGACAAGGCTGGCCAAGTCAATAACTGTTTCTTAAAGTAAACCTTGGAAATTCAGTTACAGGATGCCTGGTTGTTACGGGTATTACTAAAATGGTCAGCGGAGTATTTTGAGACTGTAGTTATTGAATATGTATTTATAACCTGCTTTTCACTAGGTGTTCTACGTGTTATTTCATTCAAGCTATTACAAAAATAAGATGCAGAAAAAGTCTGGCTTAAAGCCGCTGTGGAATCCCCTTTTTGAGCTCAGCCTAAGTCATGTGCTCTTACATGGGATGAATTGGGTTCATAGTTGTAAATGAAAATCCCAAAATTCAGAGTGTTTTGTCCAAGGGCAATAACGGTGAACACAGGATGTGATCAGCACACCTGTTCAAGGACTTATCTCGCAGACAGTAAGCGATTGTTCCGTTTAATGGGATCTCTTTAGTGGGGAGAGCAGTAAGCGCAAACATATGGAACTTATTCCCTCGCCAGGCCGTGCCGGCTTTGTTTGTGTCCATAATGAGCTGTGCCGAGGTTTGGGATCGCTCACCTTGGAACTGCTGCTGGGACTTGGCTTTTGCTTCTTTTTTCTTCTTATTTTTCTTCTTTTTTCCTTTTCCTGAGCCAGCTGTGGGCTGAGATAACTCAATAAAGTCCGTGTACCGAAGTTGCGGGGGCCATTTTTAGATCCCTGCAAGGCCATGAAGCCGACTCCTTGTTGATCGCTTGAAACGTGACACTTTTCTTACGGCTCGGTGCAGTTGCACATACTTCCACACGGCCCTATGGCTCCTGTTACACACCAGTTTATAAATATCTGCATCGTTTAGGAAGACACATTAAAAAAGCGGAATTTATTTTCACATTAAGTACAGAAATGTTCTTTTATGGAATGATATTATCTAGTGATTTTTTTCACTCACGGCAAGAGCCATTCTAAGAGGTTGTCATGAGGCAAATAGTTTTTGATGCAAAAAATCCACCTTTGGTGCTTCTCAAAAATCAGTGTTTGTGGAGACAGATTAGGTGGTGCTGAAATAGATTTATATGTTTTTTTTTTTACTAGGACATGTTAACAATCAAGAAACCAGAATATTTTTAAGGAGTGATAGGTTCCTTCATTCTATCTGGGATCATTCAAAACCTCAGATATAATATTTATATTTTTGATTTCTTGAACTGAAAATCTGATTTGGTTCTGAAAACGAAAGATACTTTCCCCTTTCCACTTGCGTTTTTCAAGACTTGGTGAAAGCTTTAACAATTTAAGGATACCCAGTCAGGTTTAGGGGTGATTCAGTCCAGTACTAAATCAGAGCTCCTGCCAGTTTTCTGTGCCTAAAGCCCTCTCAGACTTTGCTATGGGCAATGTATCATAAGTCTTAGTTTGAAGATTGCTGTGCTAGTAGGTTTGCCACTCTCGTAGAGACAATTCCAGCTGGAATCCTGCTTAATGAAGCTTTTTATGTATTGGCGCTCGCAGTAGTTCTAATGCGGAACTTAACGTGAGGCTGTGTTGGAGCTGGGCTGCGTTTGGCCGCAGACTTGTTGTCACCAGGAGAACGCCAGAGGGACATCTGGGCAGATACATGCTTGGTTTTAGATCTGCAGTGGCCGTTTGGCTGGAAAGCCTTTGGAGTTCTGAGTACAGAATTCTGGTTTCAGCTGATGTGTTAAGGGTTCGGGAGGGGTGAATCCCATCTCTGGAGAAACCTCTTGGGAGACGCGGTGCTTTCCTCCTCTAGCTTCACTCAGCAAATACCCTCTGTGCCTTCTGTTCTGAAGGTGATTGAAAGATAAAGCTAATTATTTTGCTTTTTACTTTTAACATACTGATTTTACAACCTCCCCCCCAAATTTCCACTTCACTCTTCATCTGCTCTGAAGCGTTCTCTGGGATTTCTGCAGCTTCCAGTAAGAAGCTGGGCACTGATCGGGCTGGCGTTCCACAGTGGCCTTCCTGCCTTTTTCATTTGTTGCTGCCATAAACCTGCATTTGAAGAACAAAAAGGAGACTTTCCCTGGAGAGCAGATTCCATTTTGCACTCCTGGAATGGCAATCTAGGGCTTCAGTGGAAGAACTTGACAAGATTAAACACCGCTGGCTAAGGTGCAGATTCATTAGGTGAACTGCCCTTAGTGCTATGTACAATAACCTTTTAATGCAGTCTTGGCAATACTGTTCCTTGGGAGCTATTTCTTTCTTTTGATTGCATTGTGTTCATACTGTCTGGTTAGCATTTTGGAAGGATTTTAAGCATGGGCAATTGCTTTCCTGGCCCTCAGAGCAGTATCTGGAGATCCCTCTCATCACTTCTTGAAACTCGGAAATTCTTCTATTATGTAGCTGCAAAAAAAAATAATCCTGGAGATTACTATGAGTACAATGTTACTTTTACTGTAGGTTTTCAGGAGAGGCCATGTACTAAACTATTGGATTATTTCTGTTTGACCTTGTTCAGAATTTAGGGAACAAGTGCAGAAGTCGTGGTGTTGCTGTTGGACTTGACCCTCAGGACAGGTTTGCATGGTTGGTGGGTGGGTTTTGTTTGTAGCACTAGGACAAAGATGGCAGTAAAATACTTGTCAGTCTTGTTGGAATCTGTTGAAATTTGCATTTGGAGGAAGGAGCATCAATGAGTTCTGGATTGGGTAATGGATGGAAGAGCACATGGGGGAAATCTCTTCAGAAACAGCTGGTCTAGAGAAGGTTTTCTGACAGCTGTGGGGTTACCTGGAGACTATTGGGTGGAACTGTGCAAACTAATATGTCATAAAATAGAAGAATGCATTAAAAAGGAATAGGGTATTTGCTGTGCTTCAAACAGTGGAAGCGCATCAGCAACATTTATTGAATACTTTTACCATCCATTGGGACGTCACAGATCAAACTCGTATGGGTTTAGGGTTAACAAGAGAGAAGTGTTTGTAGAAACATCATTTGTCTGAAAGGTGCCTGTGTATTCTTGAGCTGTTTGTGGGGAAAAACAACGGAGTGGCTCATCTGTAATAAATACAGTGATAGAACTTACTAGGAATTTTTTTTTAAGCATTGCTGAGTGTTAAAATTGAAAAGAGGAGTTAGAACAGTCATGGACTTGCTGGAAACAGTTGGCTCATGTGTTGGAGTTAGCAGATATTGGCCATGTGTAGGTGGACTCCTCCAAATGTAAATCACGATAAAACGAGCTGGTAAAAGCATATTGTGAGGAGGCTTTGTTGGATTTGTTTGTGATCAAATAATGCAGGCAGGGATTTGTGAAACATAAGAACCAAAAATTCCTTCTGTATGGATAGTTTTTGATAAGCGACACAAAGTGATATCTACTCACTTCTAACCCTTCCGCTCCCGTAGCTTTGAATACTACACACCTGTAGCTGGGCCGCAGTTGTAATCCAGGCCGAGTATCCATCTGGATAGCAAATCTCTTTTTAAAGGCCGAGAGGGAACAAAACTATTCATGTTATCCTTATGAAAAGTCAAGTATTGTGCTTGATGATCCCGCAGTTGGGAAATGAACTGCGGCCAGGTGGGGCTTGTGTTTTATGGGAAAGCTGTTCCGTTGTCTGGCTTCCTCCTGCCTTTATGAGCCCAAAATGTGAGAGTTTTAAGGTATGGCATTAAGTGTTTTATTAGGCTGACTGTCGTTAATAGTGACATTATGTGTCAGTTGGTGCTTTTAAATCAAATTTGCTGGTTTCACAGTAGTTGTGCTCAGTGCTTTGAAAGAGGGAAATGAGGTAAAACTAAGCGTAAAACCTGCTGCTTGTAGTAGTTTTAGGAACAGTATCGTTGGTTGGGTAAGCAATAGTAAGGTGTAGTAAGCTTGATATTCGAGTGCTCTTGAAAATCCTGTGTTGTGCTGCGCAATAAACCAAATGTATTTGCTGTAGTATTGACTGTTACAAGAAGTCAGGAGTGTTGTGAAGAGTTTGATTGCTTTATATCGAGTTGAATCAACTCTGCTGCTCAGTGCTTTGTCTTTGGAGAAGTGTACAGTTGTTATTTTTGAAGGTTTTCTGGTGCTTGTACTTGAGTGACTGAGAATGAATTTTAATTTGCGACCTTTTGTCATTTTAAGGAATCTTTTCTTTCATGGAAAATAGTCCTGGTTTCTGTGGATGGCAGAAGGGAATGGTCACCTCTGCTGCTGGTTCTGCTTGTGAATCCTTGTTTACAGACACTCTTTGTTTGGTTCTTTTAAAAATATATTTTATTAGAATAGCCACAGCATTTCAAAGACGTTCTTGCCAAAATCAGCTCGGTGGTGTGCACTGCGTGCAGTGTTACCTGTGTTTATATGGACATCCTTGGCATCTGCTGTTGCAAGTTAAATTATCAGTGTTTCTCTCTTCTGCAGTGTGTTTGGAAAGGATGGTGTATGTTGAACAAATTCCATATTTGCATCAGGTAGTAGGTTTTTGACAGAAATCCACATTAAAGGAGTAAGTTGAAGTTGGAATATTAATAGTGACCAGAGCAAGTAGTTGCTGTGAATTGCAATTGAATGGAAATAGTATCTGATTTCCATGAACTGTTCTGAGAAGTTGTCGTGGTTTAAGGCAATGCAGCAATAAACCGTGGCAGACGCTCCCTGTTATCCCCTCACTCCCTGCCACCCCTTTCTTTAGATCGGAAAGATGATTGGAAAGATAAGGGGAAAGGAAGAGAGACTTAGACTTCAAGTTGGAGAGTTTTAAGGGGTTTTACTAATGCTACTAATAAATAGAGAATATATACAAAATATCCAAACCCAGTCTCAAGTGCTGGATGCGGCGCTGGCGTCACTCAGCAGCAGAGCTGGGTGTGCGGGGCTGGCGACTCCAGCAGCTGCAGCTCAGGCCCCGGGAGTCACGGGCGGAACTGCACAGCAAATGGAACCTGGTGCAGGATGAACCTGGATGCAGGGCCTGAGGCCTGTGGATCACAGGCAGACAGACAGACAGACAGGGGCCTCTCTGGATGCCGCCCATGGGCGAAGAGAGCGTGACCCTGTGATCACCCTCTTATATAGGGGGTATGACGATGATGGGATGGAATACTTGCGTTGGTCAGTTCTAATCACCTGTTCCATCCACCCCTCCTCAAACACGCCCCTCTCACAACGGAACATGGGAAAACTCATCAGTCTTTCTTGGCTACCATAGTCATAAATCTAAACACGAGCGTCTTCAGCATTCCATTGTTGTTCTTACCAGCAGCGAGTGCAGCATCCTAGGAAAAATACGCAGGCTAAACCTCAGAAAAGTACAGCCACCTAGGAGAACTGAGCTGAAAGAAACATCACTAAAAGAGAACCGGTCTTGTTTTAACAAAACCAGGACAGAAATTAACCTAAAACTCTATTCCAGCCTGTAATAGTGATGTTAAGGTATGGTATAATTTTTATTTAAATTGTGTACAGCAGGTGTTGCTTAGTGCACAAGATCACTTGCTGCATAGTAATATTTTTCCGTAGCTTTAATGTTCTCCTGATAAAGAGCCTTTTTATAGGTGCATCGAGCATACTCTTTGCTCTTGCGTCGGATGCAGTGGGTGCAGTGGCAGGTTGTTGGGGATGGCTGAGCAGGAGCAGGCGATGGGCACAGCGGCCGTTTCCGCAGCAGCACCGCTCTTGGAGTAGCTTTATCCAAGATAGCCAGTCACTTTCTATTTGAGCTATTTTGTTGGTTATTTTTTCCTAAATTCAGATTAATTTGCCATGGTAATAGTTTTAATGATTTCTAACAAGGTCATATATTGAACAACAACATCTCTGAAGGCCACGGTTGCCTTCTGGGACGGCAAACTCCGTGAGGTGAGCGGTGAGATGCTGGAGACAGCGCCGTGCGGCATCCAAGGCAGGAAAAAGCCATTAAATACAGTGAATGAATGAGAAACGTGGCTCCGTTGTCGCTCTCCCGGTTCTGCAGACTGGTGGAGAGGCAGAGACTCTTTTCTTGCTGTTTTCAAGAGGCCATTTGCTGGTTTTTGTCAAAAAGAAAAGCCGCCCGCCCTCCCTCCTTTTTTTTTTTAAGCAAAAGCTCTCCAGGCCCTGTGAATTATTAAGATCTGTTAGCACAGTTGCTCTTTCTTTGGGAAATTGGCTGTCAGAAGTAGTCAGAGAGCTCTTAGGAGGCTCTTTGCTTTTGATTAAGTGGAACAGTTGGATCGGTAACAGATTCCAGATTTTAGATGACAGTTACTCATTTCTGCGCAACCTGTGCGATGAGAAGGAATTCTCCGAAATGTGCGTGTGTAGCTACATGCATATGGAAATCCAAGAATTTGCCCTAATCATAGGCTTTGTGTGCATATATACACACACAAACACAAAACGAGACTGACTTTAGATTATCAGAGCATTCTCTTTGCTTTTCTTTGAGCACAAATCGTTCAAAAACGTGCTTGGAGATGGATTTTGTACTGGCTGTTTTCTTACTAAGTAGAATCCTGAGTGATATGATAAATATTGTATCACTCGCAGTGTAACACAATTTGTGTTTGCCGCTCATTAATAAAGTTATAGGACAGATTTTTTAAAATTCTGAAGCATTTGTTTTGAAAATAATCTTTGGAATAATGGAAATACGCCGTTTTCCTTCATTTTAGACCCAGGGACGCTGGCAGTGTGGGATATTTTTGGTATAGTCTGTCTGTTTTCTTGGTTTTCTCTGGGCAGGATTTCTCCTTTATCGAGTCCATCGTGTCCATCCCGCTCGGCCCCGTTTTCCGTGGCGCCGTTTGCGGTGCCGTGTGCTGTGGTACGTCGGTGTCGGGGAGGATCATGAATATGGATTTCAATGGAAAGCTTTTTATGAGAAATGTTTTGAAGTTTACCTCTCCTTGAAACAGATTTCAGCTCCGAGGATTAGCTTGCTGAACTGTTAGCATATATTAACATATATAACTTTCTATAGGGTGGAAAGAGATTTTTGTTGTTGCAGTAGCATCGTATGAAATATGTTTGCATATTTTAAAAGGAATATTTTGTTCTTAGCGGGTAATTCTGGCCCAGGTTGGTTTAAAAAGCTGGAAAGACAACAGGCTGAGCCTTCTAGAGAGCAACAGGATTTAGAGTATCAGAAACTTATATTCCCAACAAGGGTGTTTGAAGCCTGGCAGGAGCTGTCTGGAGAGGTGGTGGGGTCGTCCTTGCTGGAGATGCTCCTGACATGGCTGGGGTCAGTGATACTTGACCTCGGGCTTGGTCCTCGTGTGGCCAGGGGAGTTGCACAGTTGCTCTCAAGGGGTTTTCTGTCTAAATGATGGTGTGATTCATTTACTTAAAGCGTTTTTGGGAGCCAGCACCTCACCGGTGACTCAGGTGGCCCCGAATAGCTGTAGCACAGGCCTTGGCTGCAGGGAGGGGCCGCCTGGCTCCTGCTTTAATACAATCTTAAGAGATTAGACACAATGAGTGAATGAATATTACGAATAGCGTTTCTCTGCTTGGTGCTGTGTGTACCACACAGCTTCTGCTTTCTGAAAATTTCCCCTTTTTATTTTGGCTTGTTTTCTGAGATAGAATTTCTTTTTCTATACTATTTCAGTCTTAAAGCAATTAAAGTTTTCTGAACTGGAACATTGTTTGCTATTTAGAGCAGTTTGAACATTCATTGGTGCTGATGCATTGTGCTCTGACCCCTTTTTATATCCTGAAAAGCATTTAGTTACCATTCTGTAATGCAGCCTTAACAGAAGAATACAGCCGTTGCCATCCTGTCCTTTCACTCTTGTTTTCCTGCCCTGTTTCACAGGCCAGAGCTGCTTTCCGTTTGAATTTAGAATTGTCATTTCCTGATACACAGTCAAGGTGATGTAAACTGAACAAAAGGAGGATTTTTTGCTTAATGGTACAAAACGCATCAAAATTGAAAGACTTGGGGCATTGGCAAACCTCTGTAACTAAATGCGTGAGCCAATTCTAGGCTGACTTTGTGGATTTTCCTTGGTTGTCTGCCTGACGGGCTCTATATGAGAATGTGTCCTGTAGCTGCTTTTAACTGTCCCCACCTTCCTCTTCTAGGCTGGGATTTGAACATGAGAATATTCTGTGACTTGGAATGGATCACTATGTAAGATATTGATATTGTGGGGACCTTCTTCTTAATGCACACATGCTGGTTTGGGGGTGGTGAGCTGGCCGGTGTGAGATCCCGGGTGCCCGACGTGCTAAGGAATCCACTCTCCACCTAGAAATTACGTGTTAGAAAATGGGAGGAAGCCTGTAAGAGGGAGTGAATAATTGGTGACATATAACCAAGCGCTCTCTTTTTTAAGTGTGTTATCGGCTTCCTCTTTTAGGAAAATATTTCCTCCAAACTATCATCATGGAAAGGTCCATGGTGTGATTTTTATATGTGGAACCAAAGCCTGCTGTTGGGGAAGTGCTCATTAGGCAGAAATGGGATTTAACCCGCCTTATCGTTGAAGGCCAGTTCATCCTGTCACATCTACATTCAGTCACGAAAGCACCAGCGGAGGATCTTCTGAATACACAAAGTCCTGGATTTCTTGTGTTGAATGATATTTTTACCAATTTCTATGGGCCAGAATTTGTTGTTTCTTGTTTTCAGGCAGATGATTGAGGATCTGAGGAAAAACGCTTTGCTAGCTACAGTATGATTACTTGGCATGTGTCTTTGTGTTGAGAAGTTATTGGGATTGATAAAGAGTGGGGCTGGGTTTCTGTAACAGCAGCTCCAGAGTTTAAGTAAAGGCAAAATTAAATAAAACCATATTTATCCATTAATAAAGCTGGATCTACAGATCCCCAAAGTGTAAAGGTTTTGGAAGGGCTGAGCAAAAGCTACAGCAGGCAGGTGGAAGGTTCCTCATGAAGTACCATTGCAATTGCAAAAGCCAGAGTGCTGCTCAGTCAATTGTGTGTTTGCTTTAGAGAAGTGGGAGAAACTGTTGGAGAAGGTGGGTCAGGAAAAGCGGAGCCACGATCAGAATGAACTTGGAGATGGAGCCGTCAGGAAACCTCAAACCGGTTGATCGTTTGTTGTGTGGGAGGAAACATGGAGCTGTGAGCACACGTGTGATTTGTTGCTGTTTGAGCTCAGCTCTGCTCAAGGAACTGGGAGGGAGGGTGGAACCTTAATCTCTTTGTCTGTGGTTAAAACCTTCTGCAGGTTGTGTGCCTGGGCTTGGTTCCGCTGGGCAGCCTGTGTCAGTTAAACCTGGGCTCAAGTCTGCCTCCGTATTGCTATGATAAATAGAGAAAACAGCTTAGGAAAGCTTTAGTCGAAATCTTTGTTTACTTGAAGATCCTTTTGTGCCTTGAAGGAAGTTGGAACGGTTGGTTTGTTGAGTAAAGCACAAGATTTAAAATGAAATGAATGTTGGATTTCACTGTTTGTCGGCTTCCAGTAGGAGCTACGGCCCCTCTTGTTCTTCTTATGTTCCTCCGTGCAATTAAAACCAAAACAAACCCCCTCCCTCCTTTACCGGATGGCTGCATTTCAAACCCTTCCCATCCTTCTAAAGCTGTTTGAAGCCCTGTGTATTTGAAAATATTATTACTAATCACATGCATACAAACTAGTTCTTTTTAAAAAGTTAGTATCTTTATATAGATATACTGTATTTGCCTTCAAATTAGATTATGTTATCTTTAGGTAAGGGTAACAAAATTTTAGAAAGACCAGAAGGAGACTAAATAATTAGATGTTTTGTTTTTCAGCAAATAACACACACATAAGAAAAGATGCAGAGACAAAGCTAATAAAACATACCTTTTGCCTCATTAGAGGAAATAAATTCAAACAGCTGCAAAGAATCAGCGCTACCTACCAAGGCGATACTGTGTTCGACTTAATGTTTTTGTAAATGTAGCTTTTGATTTGCACACAGTTGTGAACTGGGATCTCCGCTGCTGTCGGCCTTCAATGTGTGTGTCTCCATTTTCATCTTTGCACTAGTGAAGCATTATTTTATCAGTGTCTTTAAACTGTAAATTAGTGTAAATTAATCACAGGTAGTGGTTGCTTCTGAGGGCATCACTTCTAGGATGGATGGATTTTGTGTGTGGTTAGTACGTTGGTACCTCTTGTCGCATGGACTTTCTCATTCCGAGTGTTCTCTGAGTAATGGAAGATGAGAAGGTAAGGGAATTAAACCCCCATTTATTCAGTGGTTTATTGTTTCTCTATTTGATCCCTGAAAACTTCTGAAATATGAATTAATGGATGACAAACTCCTCAACTTTACATATCCATCTGAAAGACAAGATATATCTTATCTATCACTCATAATGGATGTATTATTTTGTTAGCAGTGAGTAGAGATGAAATAATGCAAAAGTGACAGAAACCTAAAAATCTCCAGCCTAATATTAAAAAGGGAGAAGGGGCTGTTCCCAGGTTGTGCGGCACACGCCGCGTGTTCGGGGCAGGCAGAGCCATCGGGCCCTGGGGATTCCTTTTGTTCGCTTGTAACAGCACAAATATGTTCTTACAAAACACCACAAAATGTCATAACAGAAAATGCCCTTTTTAGGCCTCTGTGGATGCTGTGAAGACAAGTTCTTTATGTGTTACAGCTTTTTGCCACCAAACCAGGATTACGATATTTTAGATATTCATGCAGTTGTTTTTGAGCCCTTTAGGCTATACAGAAACATGACCTTGTGTTTGTAATTACTGTGTGTGTTACATGTGTAGCTTCTTTAGACATTGTAGACAGGAACACGTTGTTTACAGCATGTGAACCCTAACGTATATTGCAGAAATTCCCTTTAAACAATAATTAATTATGCTGTTTATTTTCTATTTCCAGAAGATTATTTCCCCTAAAGTCTGTATTCCGAGAGATACTGGAAGTCTTAGGTACTCTCGCCTCTCGAAGGAGATGCTTCCAGCTGTATTTTCAGGATGGTCTTAATTAGGATCGGATCTGCTTCTGAAAGACGCAGCTCATCCCTTCCCCAGCCTCCAGATGTGCTTTTCTGCCCCAGCTTTGTCACCGGTGGTGACTGCAAGTCACAGGAGGTCTGTGTGCTCGCAGACTCTGATAGAAGCTGAAAAACAGTTTGAGGAAGGAGTGGGAATGACTGATGAAGGAGAAATAGGGGGTTTGACAGGGAGCAAACGTCCCGTGCGGTGGCACAATCCACACCCAGCCTGCTGGTGAAGCTGTGAAGTTGTGGACCTTGAAATACCCCGAGAGCTTTTGAGCTCTCAGCGTAGCAGCCTCTGAACCAAGAGGAATGGAGACTTGAGTGCTTGTATGGAGTTCAAACACAAATTTTTCACTGTGGTTTTTCCTAATGCTGCGTCTGAAATGTGTTTCCCTGCCATTATTACTATTCAAGCGAAGTTTTCTGTCTCCTCTGGGAAAAGTATCTTAGATGTGAACTGTTAAAAATATATAATGTGATTAAGGGAGTGGAGCATCTCCCGTGTGAGGAAAGGCTGAGGAGCTGGGGCTCTGGAGCTGGACAAGAGGACACTGAGGGGGGACTCATTCATGGGGATCAATATGGAAAGGGGGAGTGTCAGGAGGATGGAGCCAGGCTCTGCTGGTGACAACCAGTGACAGGACAAGGGGCAATGGGTGCAAACTGGAACACAGGAGGTTCCACTTAAAGATGAGAAGAAACTTGTTCGTGGTGAGGGTGTCAGAGCCTGGCCCAGGCTGCCCAGGGGGGTTGTGGAGTCTCCTTCTGTGCAGACATTCCAACCCGCCTGGACACCTTCCTGTGTAACCTCATCTGGGTGTTCCTGCTCCATGGGGGGACTGCACTGGATGAGCTTTCCAGGTCCCTTCCAACCCCTCACATTCTGGGACTCTGTGATTCTAGGTGGTCCTAAAAAAATCCCTGCATTTAAGTAGGGGTCTAAGCTGTCATGTGTGACACTTGAGATAAATCTCTGTGAGTTCTCCAGGTACCCTGAGCACCGCAGTGGCTGGTGGGAGGTGTCTGAGCTGAGGAACCAGCACTTGGTCCCATCTCCCGTGCTGAGCTTGTGTCTCCGAGATCTCCCGTCATCATTTGAATGGATTAAATCAAAAGCAAATTACAGTCCCCACCTCTGACAAGGGACGCGGTTCCCTTATGGATGACGTGCATAGCAGCTGTTATCAGATTGTGTGCGCACAGAAATATGTCGATGGTTTCTGCTCTCTAAGAATTACTTGGTTTTGATTGCTCCTGCTCCAGAACTCTCTGGAGTTGCTGTGTTTACTGCCAGGGCATTGGGGTCTGGTGAACTGCTGACCATCAGCTTTGCCTCGTTATGGTTGGGGTTAGGATGGGTCTGAAAGTCATGGAAGGAATTTAGTACAGTAAATACAGTAAATAACTTTGCCTGATGGACATAAGAGAGTGACTCTCATAAGTGACTATTTTCCTTTCTCTGATATAAACAGATTAAAAAAACATAAAGTGAAGGATATCTAAATATTCTAATATTTTTGGGGGTTTATTTAAATTTTCATGCAATCCAAAGTTTGACATAGTTGGTGGTGTTTTGTGCAGGAGTGGTGCTTCCTGCATGTCTCCCACATCGCTCTCAGCTGAATATTCAGACACCCTTGAGTTCCATTGAATGAGAACTGTGCTTCAGTCAAGTTTGAATCTGTTATTTAACAACATAAACCCTGTTTTTTTAACTTTCTGAGTGATGGCATCACGTATTTAATGCCTGCAGTCCTTAGCCGTGTGTTACTCGTCGAGGTGAAACACTGGGGGGGTGTCTTTTTGCCTTTAAAGATGAATGAATTCAGACTGGTTGGTCTTTTGGATGATGGTGCTGAAGTGCAAACATTGAGTTACTTAGTTAACATCACCACTTTGTGAACAAGAGGAAAAGGAATAGAAGACAGGATTTCTCATTTTTATTTCTTATGTCCTCAAATGTATTTGTGTTTTAAAGAATAAGTTCCGTACAAGCAGCTTTGCTTTCTGCATTTTGATTACTTCCTTTAACAATACCCTAAGCAGCGAGAATTCCATTGCTTTATTGAAAATAACCACCTAAAGAAAATCCCCCCAAACCAAACCCACACACAAACTCCCACAACGACAGAGCAAACTGTGTTCATTTGAAGCATTAGTTTCTGTTTCCTTGTGGCTCTTGTTTAAAGATGTAGATAGATCAGGATAACCAGTGTGGTTTGGGGGAGCTGACAGACTCAAATATCCTCGTTATTTTATTTGAAACCGTGTTTTCTGTTCCTAAATGGTACGTTATTTTTATTTCATTTGCTCTCTGCCTCTTCTCAGATGTGGATATCTTGCTGCATAGTGAATTCAGCTGTTTATTAAAACAAAAGGTGGTTTTGAGTTGTGAAAAGGAAAAGGTCTTGTTTTTCCAAAATCAAACCGCTCCAGATCAGTTTTAACCCAGATATTTCAAACATGATTTGGTTGGAGAGAAACAGTTGTGTGAATGCTAACTAGAAAATAGATCATCCCTCTGGGCAGATGCCATTAAATAAACATGTGTTCACTACTACATAAGAATATTAGTTTTTCTAATGTGGCATATGCATGACAAGCACAGAAGGCTTAACTGTCAAACTCGAAAAAATATCCGTATAGCTAATTCTGTGCTTGCTCTTAAAGCAGCTTCTGCATATGCTGTGTGTGTTGTTTTTCTGCATAAAATTCTTTACTTTTGCTTTTAAATATCCATTATAATACTGGGACTATAGGAAGTCGTGAAGTATCAGAGCATCACTGAACCCCTTTTGGGGAAATGAGCTAAAGGAGAGTATTCACTGAGATAAGTTTGCTGATGGTAAAACACCTGACACGCCAATAGAATTTGTGATGAATTGGATTTGCTTGAATAATTTTGCAGAACTTTCTCCTCTTTAGACATTGTGAATAGGCTGAACAGAATGAAATAATAAAAATCCCACTTGCTCCTCTGAAAATGAGATCAGTTGAACTGCCTTTTGGAAGCGACAGTTCTTTTCTTGCCGCCCATCTTTAAAGGGAAGTTCTGCAGGTACTTAGCACAAAATGCATTTTACTGGGTGTCATAGTCGCTAATTTTCCTTTAAAACTGTATTTTAAATGGAAACCTTCAGATTCTTGCTTTTATACACCTTCTGGCCTGAGCAAACAAGACAGAAGAGATGTGAGGTCTGCTGGGTGTAAAGACATTGTGTTCCAAGACCTAATAGAAACATCTTTAAAGATTTTTTTATTATCTTCTATTAAGATTATCACCGACCTGCCAGAGCGAGACCAGTGCAGAAATCCTCCCTGCTTAAATCAGCAGATTCCCTTGTCACAACTTCTGAAAACTCCGAAATCAGAGTTACTGAATCACAGTGATGTTTCATGTGCCAATTGATGTCCGTGGTAACACTCTGTTGGGATGGTAGTGTTGATTTTTAGAGTGGTGTTATTGACATTGAGATCAAGAAGAATGTTTCTCTGAACTCCTTGTATGTGGCAGTTAGAGATGGTGTTTTCCTTGTGTTAATGTGGTTCTGGTTTGGGCTTTTCCTTATTCTGGTTCTTGAGGAAGTGAGAGATTTGTTGCTTTTCCTCCTCCGAGTCCCCTGAGTCCCAACAAGGGTTATGCTGTGGGACTAGGGAGGTTTGAGCACAACCCACCTGAACAGATTGTGTTTGCTCCTCGTTCCTCACCTCATCTTGCCATCACCTTCAGACTTCCTCTTGTGCAGCCACAGGTAACGTTCACTTTGGATCATTGGGAATTAGAGCCCTTAATATGAGCATAATACACAAAAATGTATTAGACTTGAGTGTTGGCTGTTAAAGGAACTGGGATGGCTGGAGTTGATAGTTCTACAAACCATTGGAAGCTGGTAGGTGTGTCAGTGCTTGAGATGGGCTAAGGGGAGAGAAGGGTTTCTAGAAATGAAGAATTTCTCGATAGGAAGTGAAAAAAATGGGCAAGGTGGCCTTTGGCATTTCCAGACCTTTTATCCATTAATTTTTCATTTTGTTCATCCAGACATTGTAAACTTAAACATAATTGTCAATAGAGATGAGATTATTAACAGTGTCTTCCTTTCCCAGATGTTGTACAAACATTATCTAATTAATCAAGTATGTCTGGACAGACAAAATAAACAGTCCCGCGGTGCTGCGTGTCTGGAGGGAATCACAGGATCCCAGAACCCCAGAGTGTCAGGGGTTGGAGGGCCCTGGAAAGCTCATCCAGTGCAATCCCCCCATGGAGCAGGAACACCCAGATGAGGTTACACAGGAAGGTGTCCAGGCGGGTTGGAATGTCTGCACAGAAGGAGACTCCACAACCCCCTGGGCAGCCTGGGCCAGGCTCTGACACCCTCACCCCAAACAAGTTTCTTCTCATATTTAAGTGGAACCTCCTGTGTTCCAGTTTGTACCCATTGCCCCTTGTCCTATCACTGGTTGTCACTGATAAGAGCTGTTGTGTGCAGACCAGAGAGTCTCACTGGGGTGTAACTGACACTGGGATGGACCAGGGACCTTCACGGCATTTGGTGGTTTCTATTAAGACTCCAGATGAAATGTTTTTGGTCGCACATTCACCTGTGACTTAATGTTTGTCTGTGTTACAGACACAAATAGTGATCCAGTGCAGCTGAATTGTTTGAACATTTTAAGCAGGAGACAGAGGACACAAGTGACAAAGTTTCTAAAGCTTGTGGGTAAGGTGACCTGTCCCCACCACGTGCATCACCTGCCAGCCCTGTGTGCTGGCCCTGTCAGTATTGCTGCTTTCTGACTTGGAAGCAGCACGTTCCCCCAAACCTACCAAAAATGATGTGCAAAAATAAATACAGCACATTGCACCTCTTTTTGGTTACTTGTGGCGAGTCCTGCTGCTATAAGAAGTTGTGTCTTTTAATACATTTAAAAAAATCAGGGCTTGTTGACACTCTGGATACAGTCAATTACTTTTTAAGGTTTAAAAAAAGAATGTTTAATAGTCATAATACTGAGAATTGTCTGAGAATCCGTACACTGTAGATTTTTCTAAGTAGTGATCACAGGGCCCACTTAACTAACTCCATATGGCCCAAAGCATCTAGTCAGGCTGTAACTGGGACAAAGAGCGCTGGAGCCTTAATGAAAAATGCAGTGATCATCAGGGCCGGGTGAGCTCTTTACATTATTTCACACTGCTGCTTTGAAACAAAGAACAGGATGTGGCGCATTTAATGCTTTCCCCTGGAGAATCGGTGCGAGTAAAGTTCAATTTTTAATTCAAAAGGCAAGGGAAGCTCTTACGGAACTGGAGATGTGGATGCTGCCCAGATGAGCTATAAATAACTGATCCACGAAGAGCAAAACCTCTCTAATACTCCTGAAAAGATAAATGCGTACGCCTACAACAGTGTACTCATCCTAAACCTTTTCTCTCAGATTTGGTTTGTGTTTGTTTTTACTGAGTAATTTAGCTATAAAAACTGGTAACCAACTAAACAGAATTAAACTGGAAGACGCACGTAAGAGTTGTACCTTGCAAATACAATTCCAAGCGCCTTTTGTTTCATTTTGACATGAATCTCTTCCCGCTGTATCTTTTGGTGTTCACGCCTTGTGTGATCTCATGTGACAAACCATTGAACGCTCCTGCGTGTTGGGGTGTTCGTACAACCTGAGCTGCGAGGAGCAGAGCCAGCTATTGGAGTCTTCTGGCTCCCACCATTGGTTTTTTTCCATTGTCTCTCTTTCCAGTTTACTTTTAGCATCTGGTGCTGAGTTTGTATAGCCAATGGCTTAGTTAGATTTTAAGGAATATCAGAGAGGGATCGAAGTTTCTGCTGTCTGTAGCTGACTAGTGCACCAAACCTGGACACAAACTGTGGCTTCACAACTTTGTGTCAACGTTTCCTCAGCTTGTTTCAGAAATTTCCAAGTCTGAAATAGGTGACCTGGCAAGTAGGGCTGTGTTCTCTGATGGTGAGGAGTGGAGCATCTCCCGTGTGAGGAAAGGCTGAGGGAGCTGGGGCTCTGGAGCTGGACAAGAGGACACTGAGGGGGGACTCATTCCTGGGGATCAATATGGAAAGGGGCAGTGTCAGGAGGATGGAGCCAGGCTCTGCTGGTGACAACCAGGGACAGGACAGGGGGCAGTGGGTGCAAACTGGAACACAAGAGGTTCCGCTTAAATCTGAGAAGAAACTTGTTTGGGGTGAGGGTGGCAGAGCCTGGCCCAGGCTGCCCAGGGGGGTTGTGGAGTCTCCTTCTGTGCAGACATTCCAACCCGCCTGGACACCTTCCTGTGTAACCTCATCTGGGTGTTCCTGCTCCATGGGGGGATTGCACTGGATGAGCTTTCCAGGTCCCTTCCACCCCCTGACACTCTGGGATTCTCTGTGTGATTCTTGGCTCAGATGCCAAGGCGGGGAGAAGAGTGTTCCAGTATCTTTTGGAGGGGTGAATCTGCAGTTCTTTACCAATAACATCATGGAATGACACTTCCTGGCAGCGAGATGTGCTGGGATCCTCTGATGTGTCTTTGGTTCTTGCAGACGTTGCATCCCCTATAGTACATGGCATTTTGAGCTGTTTTTAGCACAGATAAGATGTGGCTACTGCTATGGGAGCTTCTTGGTTACAAGTAGCGTACCAAGGAGCAGTAGTTACCATAGAGCAGCTATTCTTGTTTGGCACAACAAAATGTTGTCGTACTGAGGTAATATTTCAGTCTTTATAGATTGGAATTTGCTTTTGAGCTTCATCCCTCTCATTTTTTCTTGAGTAAAATATATTCTGGTATCCAGTGGGCAGCCAGCCAGTGCTAAATTAACAGCTTCCACTGAAAAGCTTTTATGTGTTCCAAGGTTGTAGTGTGCACTTGTTTGACATTAATATCTTAGAGTTTGGAAGGTATCGCTCTTAAGCATAAGGAGTACATAATACATTATGTCCTCTTTTTCTTTTAAATTTTGTGTTTAAAAGTGTCCGTGGAGCTTTCTGTAATATTTTATTGAATAATGAAATCATCTGAAAATTGGTTTAATGTTTTAAAGGGCAGTGAAGAGTATAAAACGCTTTATATATATATATATATGTACATAGACATCTTACTTTGATACACAAGCATTTATTAAACAGATAAGGATGATGTTTGTCACTTCCACTTCTCTATCTCAATTAGTAGTTTAAAAATGAGCAAAATGAAAACTTAATTCTTGTTTTTCTCTATCTTAGTTAACCTTGTGTGTATTTGATTCTGTAACTTTTACCAAAATTCGCTTATTTACAAATACTTGTTTGCACACTATAGCATCTCCTGTATTTCTGTAACCTCTGCTTTCAAAATATTCCACATTCAGCAAAGCATGTAAGGATGTCACTTGGTGTGTCACTTAAGCAAAACCTAAATCCTTTTCTCATTTGCTCTGGATTTTCACAGTGGTTTGTAAAGGGGGCAGCCGTCTCAGACACACTCCTTTGCCCTGGAGACAGTCTTGGGCTGTACGAAGGAGTCACCAATGGTCCGAAATGATAATTTCTTGTAAATAAGAGTTGCTGAGGATCAAGTAAAGCAGCAAGTTCAAAGAAAGTTTCATTAATCTTGTCAGCATGTTAATGTTGCCTTATTTAGAGAGGTGGTTTGGTGTGGGGAGCGGTGTCTCCTGCTGCCGGACAGGGCACCGTGTGCTCTTCAGAACAAAACATCAGCGGGAAAGCACAAACCTGGGCCCCTGAGACACAGACACGTGCGGAGGGGTCTGTGCCGACCAAAATGGTGATGCAGCTTGTGGGTGTTACATGAACATCTGCCTCCAGTGTAGTCTTTTTAATACTCTACTTCATGTATTGTATGCATTTTTCTAAACCTTCTGATGTAAGTTAGTATCTGAACATGAATGCTGTTCACAGAATCACAGAATGGACTGGGTTGGAAAAGCCCTCAGAGATCATCCAGTCCAACCCTTGGTCCAACTCCAGCCCATTGACTAGATCATGGCACTAAGTGCCATGTCCAATCTCAGTTTAAAAACCATGGCACTAAGTGCCATGTCCAATCTCAGTTTAAAAACCTCCAGGGCCGGTGAGTCCAGCACCTCCCTGGGCAGCCATTCCAATGCCTGACCGCTCTCTCTGCACAGAATTGCTTTCTAATCTCCAGCCTCAATTTCCCCTGGCAGAGTTGAAGCCCATGGCCCCTTGTCCTATTGCTGATGCCTGGGAGAAGAGCCCAATCTCACCTGGCTAGAACTGCCCTTCAGGTAGTTCTAGAGAGTGCTGAGCTCACCTCTAAGCCTCCTCTTCTCCAGACTAAACAAGCCCAGCTCCCTCAGCCTCTCCCCATAGGGCTTGTGCTCAAGTCCCTTCCCCAGTCTTGTTGCTCTTCTCTGAACCCTCCAGCACTTCAATCTCTTTCCTGAGCTGAGGGGCCCAGAACTGAACACAATACTCCAGGTGTGGCCTCCCCAATGCAGAGCACAGGGGAAGGATCACTGCCCTTGGCCTGCTGACCACGCTAGTTTGGATACAGGACAGGATACGTGTTGATTGCAGGTGTCCTTGCATGAGGATAGGGGACGAGGCACGGGCGTCTTGCTGGTTCCCTGCTCCTGTACCGGCTGCAGGAGGGAGGAGCTATCACTTAATACTGGAATTAGGATCTTAGCGTTTCCAACGTCGTACAGTTTGGGTGTGAGGACAGCTTGCGAGGTTGCTGCACGTGTGTAAGTGCTGAATAGTGTCCCGAACATTGCTGTGGGAGCCGCTGTTGGCAGCGATGGATGCGGCAGAGCTGAGGCTGTGACAGTTGTTTCTAGTGATGCTGGCGGTGTGCAGTGAGCAAGGGGAATGATACAGGGTCTTTTAAGTCTTTCGGACTCATTTGTGTCTGATGTCATGTTAAAAGCATTTTAAAACACATAGAGACCAAGAGGAAGTTGAGTGGGGTAGATTTTTTTTTTTAAATGCAGAATAAATATAGCATTCCAATGGTGACATCTTGTCAAAAGAAAAGACATTCAAAGCAGTTCTTGAGAAATGCAAAAAATGACAGTACTGAGAACATTGACTATATATTACCTTACAGATTTGCTGACAGTTCATTGGAAACTTGGTGGGAATTAGAAGAATGTTAGGTAGAAACCACCACTTTATCCGGCTTGTTTTCCCATTGCAGCACAAATCTCTTGCTCTCTGCTGCAAGCTGTCCCCATGCAGATGAACTCCGTGTTACAGGAGTTGATTTGACTGACTGTCGTTTGTGGTAAAATGATTTCTCGTACTTAAAGGTTCTGGTATTTGATTGATACAAATATTGCATAAACAAAGAATATAAATAATTTTCCACAAGTATCCCCACTGACCTAATTTTTATTCCTTTCTGAAGGAATAGGTGAAGCCCACCACTTTTCTGGCTGAAAGTAAGTTCCGGAGAGAGAGGTTAAATGCTAGGAGTAGTAGAGGTGGTGCAATTACTACAGGCATTAAATCCTCTCTAATAATTGTTATTAGAAGGAAGCTGCATGTTGACAATTTGAATGTGCTAATCCTTATGTGTAGGGAAAAAAACGGCACCACAGGACATAGATATTGGTTATTGTTTGTGAAATCAAGAGCTATTTTGCTTCTTGTGATACTTGCTGCAGAATACCAGAACGATCTTCACGTGTCTGTAGAATGAAGTGTATGGAAACCAATCACTGCCATGGTTATGTCAAAAGCTAATTGGAGAGGTGCACAATTAGCGGAGTGCTGATGATGGTGGGTTGAGTGGTCAGGAGGTGTAGCTATACAGAAATTCGTGATCTGAAGATAAGGAGCAAACAGATTGATGCAGGGGATGATTTTGATGTAAACCAGCTTAAGATGGTAGCTCCCAGCGATCACATCTAGAGTTATTAAACTGGGATTATCTCCCTCTTTAAACAAGCTGGACATGTTTTCTAGAATTTAAATGTATTATATTTGGATTTTTATGCCAGCAGAATGATATCAGGAATAATTGTAATGTTTGGTGCTTAAAGTCTATATGGGTATCAAATAAGGAGGAAAGAATAAAAGAAGAAAAACCCCAAAATTGTCAGCAGTGCCAATCAGAGATCTGTTGGTTATGTTTGCTAATTGCATTTTATCAGGCTAAAGAATATATCATTTAGCAGATTTCCTACAGGATATGTTTCCAGTTGTTTTCTATACTACTCGGGGGGAGGAAGTAAGCAAACCCCAGCCTTGTGGTAATTTTCAGTTGGAAGCCTCATTTGCTGTCAGATTATGTTTAAATGTTCCAAGCTAGTGAAATTCTTTAGCCAAGAGAGATCAAGCTGAGCAGGGCTGCCAACTTGATGTGAGATTTCAGATGGGGATTTTTCATTGTTAATTTGCAGTTTAAACTCGAGTACTGTGATTTTTATTTAGCAATGTAGGAGTGTGTATGTGGTTTGCAGTAGTTAAGAGTTGCTTTTTACATCCATAGCGTGACAAAGCCAATTAAATATGGCTTTTCTGCTTTTGTTGTAAGTAGGTGAGAATTTGTGTATGCTTGTAGGCGTTCTGCAGTGAAAGATTTATCATATATGTAAAATCAGCTTATTTTTGCTCACATGAAGGACAGCCACAGTTCTTGCAGGCAGTCTTTCGGGTATATAGCTGTATGCATGCTTACTTTTTGACACTACAGTTTTTGACAGAAAGGGAAAATTATCACGTCCAGTACAATATCTAAAAGTCAGTTGAACCAACCTGACAGCAGATTTTTTGCTCTTCCTTCCCCGCTCTTCCTTCCCCGCTCTTCCTTCCCCGCTCTTCCTTCCCCGCTCTTCCTTCCCCGCTCTTCCTTCCCCGCTCTTCCTTCCCCGCTCTTCCTTCCCCGCTCTTCCTTCCCCGCTCTTCCTTCCCCGCTCTTCCTTCCCCGCTCTTCCTTCCCCGCTCTTCCTCCCTCCCCCCGCCCCACATTTGATCATGATCCCCATGTTCCCTGTGGCACTCAGCGGCTCGCTGCGTTGGCTCGCTCAGCCTGCGGCGTGTCCAGCGGACGTGGTGCGTGTCTGCGCGAGGAGGTTCCCCGCGGGGCCGTGTTCCCTGAGCTGATGTGCGGTGACGGCGGCTGCGCGGGCAGAGCTGCGGCTCGGGGATCGCCGGGATCACCGTGTCAGCTCCCATTTCAATTAAGTCTTTGCAGAGAGTTCTGCGCTGAGGTCCTTCTGCTTGACAGCTAAGGTCTTTCAGCACGCAGAAATATACGGTTGTAATTTACTACAATATTAGGCAAAATTTAAGTAGACTGAAGTATCTTTGTGTAGCTGTGTTTTCTCAAACGTTACATTTTTTTTAATAAATCAAAACTATTTTTTTAATGTAGAGATAGCATTTTGTTTTCTCTTGTACTGCAAACCCCTGGGCTAGATGCACAGAAACGTTTTGAGCGTGGGAAGAGCTGCCTGTGTGTGCACACAGCTCTGTCCAGGAGGGAGTTAGTTGCCATCTCTGCTGGATTCCATGTCCTGTGTGAGCGGCGCTGCTCGCTGGGGACGGGCCGGAGCAAATTTCTGCCAGCGTGGGGATCTCTGCACTTCACGTCGCATCCTGCAGATGTTCCTCGAACGCCTGGGCTGCGCTTGCTCCTGTTTGCTTCCATTTGATGGTTTTAATATTTCAGCATGTGCTGTAGTGTGTCTTCTCATGATTTTGGAGACTGCCTTGTAGGTTTGTCTACTCTTTAGTGCCCTTTGACCCTGGATTTTCTGAAGTGTGTGGAGCTATAGGAGGAATAACCTTCAAGGAAGAGAAATTCTTTGTACTATTCATTGTACAGTAGCGATTGCTTGTCCACACGGCCGAGTTTCCCCTGGGATGCCTGTGTTGGTGGCCTCTGCAGCAGAGATGCATTATTTCTAATAGAGGTACCTACAGCGCCTGGGAATCGAATTGAACAGTCCCGTTCAATAAGTGTTTTGGAAGTGAGCAATTCATTAACAACCCTGGTTTCTTTAAATAGGCACGTGGAACATGTAAAATACCAGTACAAAGGAAAAGTCACGATAGGTAGCAGGTGGCACTCCCCGTTGATTCTTTAGGGTTACACTTCAGAAACAAATTCATGTGTGTGGCAATATTGTCCTTCCTTTGAGTTGCTCTGGGTCTTAAGCCAGGCCTCACTTTAGGTGTAAACTGAAGGCTGCAGGTGGAGGATAAGACGCCATGGCCTGGCCCCTTTTCCCAGTAACGTTCTTGCATATGGCACCACTTCTGTGTCACGTTTCCTGTATCCAGAAGACAGTGTTGACCAGCACGGTGTTGGTTTGTGGCTGTTTTGCCCTTTAAGCTACTGAATTAAAAATAGGAGGAGGAACACGGTGTATAGACGAGCCTTGGTTAACAGAGGCGTTCAGGTTATGTCACAACACACGTGTGCATCTGCTGTGGAAGTGATGCTAATGGTAACAGTGCAAGGAAACAGAGCTCACTGTGCGGGACTGGGCGCTTTGTAACTGGGAGTTACTGCTCAGTGTGTATGTTCATAGTAGTAGCAGATGTCATAAGCAAGTAAATGAAACAGATGAGGAGAAGGACGCAGAACATTTTCCAAAGACTAATAAAGCTGCAGTTACAAAACCCCTTTTTTTAAAAGATGTCAAGAAACTTCTTATTTTCTATTTGTTCAGCTATTCAGTAGCCGTTTGAGTTTCGGAGAGATTGGAATGGCAAGTGTTTATATATATTCTATGTATTTCTTCTCTGTCTGCATTTTCTTTCCCCTGAATGAGTAGGACATAGGAACAAAAAGGTATTTGCTGAATTATGATGGAGAGGTAAGGAGTGAGAGAGTGAAGAAAAGGTTAAGACTTCTCATTAGGTTGAATGAGGAAGCGGAAGCCACAGATAAGACCAGGGAAAATCATCTTAGCGTGTGAAAGATGAGACCTGCTCTGTTGTCTGAACTTGTGTCAGTGTTGGATGGCTGATTTGAAATGGAAGGGCTTGGGGTTTTTTTCTGCTTCATATGCAATTCAAGTAAGTTTAGAAAGAGGAAAAACACTTTATATACCATTGTAAGTAGGTGAGTTACTCGTCATAACACTAGTAGGTTTGGATAAAAGAGCCACAAGGCCTCAAACATTGGCCAGTTTTGAGGCTTTTTTTCCTATTTGAGCTGGCAAAGGCAAGATTCAAAAGTTGAGGAGGAGTAACTTGGTTTCTGAGAAGGTTGGGGGGCATCACAGTAGTGATTTGCTTAGACAGCTTGAGAATTCTCCTTCCCCAAGTGCTGCCTCCACCTTGGGTGGCTCTGGGAGCCTTGGGGAGCGCGGTGGCAGGAGATGGGGAGATGTTGGTCACTGGGAATGCTCTCGTTCCCACGTAGATCTTTGCTTGGCAGGTCTGAGCGGGCAGAAATGCCCATTCAGTCCCCATTTGCTCTGTGTCTTTTGACTTCGTTAAATCCACTTTCAGAAAAGCTAAACTGTTTGGGAAAAAGATTAAACAAGACAGTTTGACTAATTGAGAATGAGAGAAATCCTGGATTCTCCTCATCCTAGAAGATGTAAATTGACTGTGAACATTGGATGTGCTTTATAACACTGTATTGTACTTTTCTCTAAGCTAAATTATTCTGTCCTTCTCTCTTTGTATAGATCTACAGAGAAAGTAGTTTAACATTATAGTGTTAATTGTTTTAATAAAGCAAAGGCAAATTTTCTTACTGTTTATTACTGAGTCCTTGGAGAGCAAAACTTCACAAGCATATGTAGATAATAATTTTCAAGGGCAATCCACAGCCCTGATTTTTCCGAAATTACTTGCAATTGGCGCGTATCAATGAATGTAATTGGTGAATGGAAAAGGAGCTGGAATAAAAGGCAAGGCAGGAGAGGGTCCCGTAGACATCGCTGGGATGGTTAACTACTGCCTGAAATAAAAGGTAGGAGTTCGGAAACAAGTTGTTTCCAATGATGGTGAAAAGATAAAATTACGCAAGTGCCGTTCTGTTTGTTGCTGAGGAGATTCCACAGTGCAGGTAAGAGTCCAATAAAACGAAATAGTAAAATCAGGCAATTTGTGATCTTTTAAGTAGTTCTTATGTAGATAAACATTGAACAGTACTAAATCAGAATACGAATTTGTGCCTCTCTTCTTTCTGCGATTTGTACAACAGTTGCTTATTCTTCAGTGTGCCTTCTTAGATGAGTTCTTATTCTTCTGCTTACAAGCCCTTTCATTTTGTTTCTGCAATGAAGATGTAACAATTTATGACATCACATTAATATCCATGGCAACGGACTGTAGAGTGAACAACATATTCCATTTGCATTGCAGAACCAGCAGTGGGGGAGATGGCTCCTACTGAAATAACCCCGGCGGTGAATGCAGGAGCTGCCTGGGAAGGGGGATGCTTTGTGCATACGTTTTCTCCGATTTTATCAAACTGATCTTTAACAGGAGTTCCAAGTACAAAGGAGTCAGAAGCTGCATCACTTTTTTGATTGAATAGGAAGTTGGTGTTTCTTCCTGGGCCGTCGCTGCTCGTCATCGGGGGAACATTGGCAGTTCTGTTTGTTGTGGCCCAGAGAAAAGACCTTTACAGAATAGATCTTTGTAGAACAGGACTGGCTTTCAATTAATAATTGCTGAATATATATCCAGCGTTAATGATTATGAGAAAAGTTGCATATTTGGTGGTGTCAGGTAGTCTGTAAAATCTTTATGCTTAGTTTATTATTGTTCACAACTCCAAGGATCCACATATTTCCAGCATGGCTCTCCAGTCTTCAGTAATGTGGTTTATTTCCATCCCCAATGCTGTATGCCATGTTGTGTCGGCTTCTTTTCTTTTTTCGGTAACACCTTCTGTTTATAAATAAGAATAAAAATAAATATATTCTCATTTATAAGTATATGCTGGTTAAGAAACTTTTTCTGCCCCCAGCAGAAAGCACATCTGTAGTATTCGCTGCTTGCCAAAGCTGGTTGAAATAGCTGGGGAACAGGGGGGAGAGGGGCTGGGTTTCACTTTTCGGTATTGCTGTGGTTTGGGGCAGGACTCTGTGTCTGCCGGGCCTGGGCCGGCCTTACCCACAGCCCTGCGTGGCTCATCGGCGTTTCAAGGCTTCTGTGGAGGGGGCAGAAGAATCCAAGCACGTCTCTGTCGCTCAGTTGTAGAGTCGGAGCATCCTGTGCTGAGGCTGCAGCGAGAGCCCAGTGAAGCTGGGTGCTGTAAAGCAGCTGCCTCGGGGCAGCGCAGACCTGAGTCCTGGGGCACCTGCTTAAGGGTCAATTTGAACCTCAAGGTACTTGAAAATTTTCCAGGAAAGACCAAATGTGTGAAACAATGTTAGTTAAAAATGAAAGGTGCCTGAAAATATACAAGTTGTCTCTTCAACCGGTGGAATTAACAGACATACGGATTTTCTAAGATCTTATTTAGCCTTTCCCGAGGGATCACAGTATGGATTTAATACTGGGCACTTCGACTAGATTATTTTTCAATGATGTTATTCTGCTTTTAAAGCTGTTTCATATGGAATCTTTTATTTCAAAAGCAGCAATTAAACTGTTCCTGTTCAAAGCCATCCCACTTTTTAAATGTTTACTATTGGATGTGGTCATTTTTTTTTTCCCAGAAGTTTTATTTTTAGCATGTATGATCTCGTATCCTTTTCCTTAATCTGAAAACCAGACGGTGGTGCAGGCGGCAGAACCGGTTACACGCAGCTCCCTCTGCCGGCTCCCTGGCTTCAAAACCCTGCTGGGCTTTCTGCTGCCGAAACATCGGCCCGTGTTGTCGATGGGACTCAGCGTGTGGTCGTGTTGCACAAAAGCTGGTATTTCATTTTTATTCAGTTTAAATAGTGGCAAATTACACTAAGCGTTTACTCACAGAAGAGCAAAGATTATATTTGCTTGCCTTGTGGGAAGCGCTGCAGCCCTGGGAAGGAGAAACAAAACGACAAAGTCTGGTTGTCTTGTCTCCCAACTCTTTTCTGGTCTTTTATTCTGTGCCTGTGGTTTGGAAAGTCTGTTCTCTCAAAGCAGACCTGGATGTGAGGGGAATGTTTTGCGTTGTCACACTTGAAAAAAGTCCGAGACTTCATTTCAACCACTTCTGCTCTTTTGAATACCTAAACTTCAGATGCGTTTTCTTTGTTTTTTTTCAAAAAATAGTAACAAAACTTGAAAGACTAGAAACGTAGTTTCTTGGGCAAGTCCAGGAGTTCATTTCCAAGCATCATGTCTGATGAGAAGCATTTTTGCACTGGTAGGTTATTGCTGAATCCCCCCCGCTCTCCTTCTGCAGTGTGAATCAGCCCTCACGCTGAGATTCCTTGCTTAACTTCGGTGCTCAAAACCCTACCAGCACCATGAAATTTGGTTTAGCCCATTGCTGACAATTAGTGACTACTTGTGTATTTGGTGATTGCTGGGTGGGGTTTGCATATTTTTTGAAATTGCTTCAACTTTTGCTTCAATAAGTTTTTAAGTGAAGAAATTTGCAAAGTGCAGTTTGTAGTTCTCCTGTGTACAGTGTTATCATGGATTCAAGTAGAGAGGTAGGAAAAACGTAGTGAAATAAGCTTGAAAACATTCTTTTCAAGTGATGTATAAACTAGAGGCAAATGCATTTGCTCAACTCCTTTTCAAGACGTATCTAATATATTTTACATGTAACGGAATTAGCATTATAATTCCCACTTCACCTTTAGCCGTTGGGTGGTTTGTGGTACATGAAGTGTGTTTAAAATGGGAGGCTGCTATAAAAGTATTCTCCAGTGTTTCTTAAATCAAAATCTTGTTTTCTCACAATACAGCGTTACAAGTAAGATACAGAAAATAAGACTTTCTAGTGAAAATTGTTATTTCTAATAACCGTTACGTTGAAAAAAAAAAGACAATGGTAGTCTGGAGGCTGTAGGTAATGACTGAAAGCAAGTGAGAACTGGGAAAAAACAGGTACAATTGTTAATTTTTATGCAAAAGAGTGAACTCCAGTTTTAGCTAATGGAAAACCAAATATTGACTTGGTTAAATAAGTATACAACAGAGGTGGAAATGTTGCAGGTTTTTGTCCAGCGGGGTAGAAGGGAGAGATCGGGCAACATCACACCCTTGACTTCTCCATAAATGTCTCCTTGGATGGGCTGGAGATCTTGTCTTTCTTACACGTCTTTAATCTTAGCATATCCATTAAAAACTGTTGCAGCCTGCAAGCGTAATGTAAAACAGCAAATAATGAAAAAAGCTGCTTTTCTTAAAGAAGATTCTGTATTTTCCTGTCTGTGAATGTGCTGCTTGTGTGAGGGGGTGCACGGGGCTCCGCGGACTGAGCCGTGAAAGGTGGTGAGAAGCGGTTCCGTGGTTGTCACTCCACGTGTTTCTAATGCGTCGTGTTCCGTGTTGTCCTGGTCGTGCTGCAGGGCTGCTGGGCCAGGGCTGAGCCTCCTGGAAAATGCTCTTTGGGATGGGTGTTGGGAGCTGAGGGAGCAGGGAGAACCCTGCGGGCCCGGAGCAGCGATGGAAGGGCAGGAGGGGACACCGATCCCGTTGGAATCACACCGCAAAATGCGCTCGGCTGCCCTGAGCCGTGCCAGTTGTTTTTAAGGCAAAGCTGTGTTCGAGAAGAGGGAAGCAAGCATCCCGGCACTGCTTTCCAAAATGATCTATCTGCATTTCAAGAATGACGTCTTGCATACTTTATAAATGAGAGAAGAGTTTTGGTTCCTTTCGCTTTCCAAGTATGGATTAATACAAACTGTATTTTTCCAAAGAACAAGCCTCATGTTCTTCTGGTGATGGCTGAACTTGCTCTAATTGCTTTTTGAAGACACTCGCTGCCCTTTCACCTCCAGCAGAGCTCCTCAGCTGTTGGGGATGGGGAAATATGCTTTCGATGAAAAACAACATTGAGGTATAAAGAAAAAGAAAAGTCCACATTCTCATTGCATTATCAGTTCAGAGAGGAAGCTCTTACTGATGCAGATATAATTCAGTAGTTTCATTTTCTTTGAATCTGGAAGGATCAGGAGCCAGAAGTGGGGGGTTTGCAGCTGATGTGTGGAAGGTGGGTTGCACTGCCTGTAGGTCCAAGGCGGCCACTGAAAATAGGAGGAAATTAAGAAAACTTGGAGATTTGAAACAGAACAAATCAAGTTTGGAGAGCAGAGGTTGTTTCCTGGGATTAGGAAAGCAAAGTAATACTTCAAAAAAAAAAAATCCTTCACATTTTCTGGGCTACTTTTATGTTCTTCTGAGAAACTATTTCTTAATGCCCTTATGCCAAAGAGTTGAAGAGGGAAACGAGATGCAACGGAAAGTGAAAAGTTCAGAAATGTGGGAGGAAATGCTCGAAACTCCCAGGAGTGAAGTTGAGAAAGTGCTTTCTTAGTGGCGTCCTTATCCCCGAACACTTCAGAGGAAGATGGGGAGAATCACTCCGAGCTTTCCGTCCATTTTCACTATGCTCAGGTTCATTTTGGTCTTTTCATCTGTGGGAAATACTTCTGCAAAGAAATATTAAATGATTTAACACAAGCCCATAGTGGGACAAATTAAAAGGTGTAAATCAGGGATTTGGGGGGAATTTTCTGGCACATGAGAGCACTGCAAACAGCTTTCCTGTAGGAAGCAGCATAAACATTGTGCCATATTTATGTTCATTTTGCTCTTTCTTGGGACAGAGCTGGTGATTGTAAAAGACATTCAAAGCAAAAACCACACAGCAAACTGAACTGGTTTATTTGGAATCTGTTACATCTCTCAAGTGAGCTGCTCAGAATTTTGCATTCCAAAAAAGCAGACTTGAGCTGTAATTACACAGAAATGTTTGTACTGATTTTGTAGATAATAATTTTGGCTTTGGAGAAGTTAAATATTACCCATGGATTTTTGGAATATTTTGAAGTGACCTTCTAAAGAACCAGAAGTGATTACATGTTTTGTCCTGGTGCCCTTTGAAATGTTGTGTAGTTGCCCATGAGACTGAGAAAATTCCACTGTAGAGATCTGCGTTGTGGTCGAAGAGACTGTGCAGGAACAGCGGAGCGGGAGAGTATGGACAGGGAGAGAATGTAGCATTTAATGTATATTTTATAAAAACAAATTGGTACCTACTGGGAGCAAGGAAGCGATAAAAGCAACACTTTAAGCAGTGCTAACATAATCTAAGTGCAGATAGTTACCTTCCATCTGTTTTTCAATAAATAGCTATTATGCTAATTTCTGTTTCGATGCGCAACAATTAAAGCGTCGTAGCATTCCTGTGATATTCAGCAGCTGTTGCCTTTGAAGGTTTTATTTATCTTTTTGTGAAGCGCAACGTTTTTAGTTCTGTAGGCAGAAGTGTGAGTTTTGTGGAGAAAAATGTGGCCCGTTGAGATGCAAACTTGGGCCGTGTCCGAGCAGTGATGCTCAGGCTTGGTGACTATTCCGCTTCCCTTGGAGCTGTTCAGGACACCTTGGTAGGTCATTTGTTGGAAATGCTTCTGTGCATCTTCTCAGCGCTTTGTGTGAGCTCTTTGTGCAAGTAGATCAACACAAAGGGATCCTTCTGGGGAGCGGTTCTTCTCTATTGGGTTGGTTGTGGCTGGGGGGACACAGAGAGCCAAGATGACTTGTCAGCACTCGTGCAGCGAGCAGTGTGATTTCCCTGTGATCAGAACCAGCGCAAGGAAATTAAATCTCTAAGTAGGTTGAATCTGATTTAGTAATAAGTCAATTTAATCACTAATGACTTCAAACACAGATTTTACAAGGTGATCAATGGCAGTATAACGATGATCAATCAATAGCGTTGCATTTAATTGGATTTTTATGGGCATAATGTAGTTTTTCAGAATTAATGTACCGTTGCATTGCTTTGTTACTCTTTCAACTCAATTTTTAGAAGAAATGATGCTTCAAAATGCTAGTTGGTTTTTGAAATATTGTTTTAAGGGCACAGTTAATAAAAATTAAAATGAAAAATCAAATGCTTGCTTTTAGTAATTGAATTTCTGATTTTGTTAGTTATTTGGCCGTGTGTTTTTATAAAATGTATCTACACGGGGGAAAAACCTCCACATTCTTCATATTTCATGGTGACGAGGAGACAAAATATCAACGAGTATAAGGGAACGTAAAATGCTGTGAATGCAAATCTCGAGTAGCTGAGGCTCTGCCGTTCCCGTAGCCGGACACAGGAGGCCCCGTCAGCGCCTTGTCCCGTGCGTCCTGCTTTAATCCTGCAGGATTTCTGCAGCAAGAAATCGATTCTCAGTCATTTTAATGGCTGAATAGCTGGTCCTGTCCCAGAGTGTTGTTTCACATTTGCAGTGGCCAATGCGGTAACTGAAGTCAGTGTTCTGGATAATGGGTTTCATTAGTTTTGATGCCCGAGGTAAAAAAGCAGTAGGTGGGAATCAAGCCCGGTTTTGATGTCTAGACGTTCATTTCAGCTGTTGCTGCAATACGATACATTAAAAGGAAATATGTAACATAGCTCTGAGGAAATATGTATTCTTTGAAACTAATTCTACTTTTAAACTGCATAAGGGAGTGTGACCTGAATTATTAAAATGTGGGTGGCTGAATTTCTTAAAGGTATAACTGTCTGTGCAGTGCCGACACAGTCTCGACTTGCTTTCTCTCCTTCCTTCCTATATTTCTTTTAAGTAAAATATGTCAGTTTGGTCACCGAAGCAGAACAGAGATCTTATTATCTTTCCAGTATCTCTGCTGGGAGACCGCAAATTATTGAAGTATTTGCTTTGATATTTTGCTGTGACTTCTCTCCTTGAAATTTTTATAATGGCTCCTGAGAACATGGCTGGCTTCATACAAATCATCGGACACTTTGAACACCTTAATATCTCTGACTTGAAAATAAAAAAGCCCCCAAGCCAACTAAGCTGCTCATTAATGTATGTTTAAATTATAAATTTCCAGTGTAAATCTAAATTACCGTAGTTGCCTTTAATTCTTTTACCATCCAATCTGCAAGGATAAACTTAAAAATCACCACAAATGTTCTGTTCATGTTTTGAACCTTTGAAAACAAAATGACAACAAACATTTAAAAACTTGACATGCAAAGGCTACCAATTAATTCCCGTTCTGGATGGAGCCCAGCAGTGAGACTGAGCACCTCTGTCATCATCCATTTTGATAAGTGTCAAAGACACCTTTTTTCTTTTTTGATTTTCTGTTAATAATATCTTGGCAATGAGACAATACAAATTATTTTCTCCGTGGAAGATTTTGCAACTGGAAACCACTGCATTCTGTTCTTTTTCAGCTGTTATAACCAGAAGCTTTTTTTACCTTATTCCTGTAGACCCTTGTTTGTTGGGTAACGCTATTACGCAGGTGCTCAGCTCTAACAGTAACTTTCATTTTTACTAGACAGTGCCCTGCCAGCTTATACTGGGTTATTTTTTGCCATTTTATCTGATAAAACACTGCTCTGGTGTTTTATTTAGTTTCCATGAAAATTTTAATGACTATTTATATTTTCACTTCATCTTACAGCTTGAAACAGTAATGCCTCTGCAGATAAACTGATAGAACATCCCCGTACAAAACTGGCTGTCTCAAGTCTTTTTTTCTCTTTTGAAACATACTGAAAATGTCACACTTCTTTTTGGATCTATACGCTGCTTTAATGCTCTCCATCTCCACTGGGTTTAAAAAGTGTATACTGAGAATGCTGTACTAAGGGCAGTCAGATGGGTTATCTCAACTAAGCAGTTTCTAGAATTACAGTTGATGGCAGAGGTGGCGTGAGCTCGCCTTCTTCATTTTTTCCAAGAATCTGTATTTTTAGAGATGGAGTATTAATAGACTTAGTTGTGTATTTTGAAAGGTGACGTCATTACAAAAAAAACCTCAACAACAAAACCACGAAACACAAACAAACAAAACCCCCACATAAATAGTAGTTGCTTGTTTTGCTGAGGTAGTGATAAAGTTATCCCAGTGTTGCAGCGAGAAGGGGATGAAGTAAATGCTGCTCCCAGTTGTCATCCTTGATCACTCTAGGATGTACACATGCTTAGATGATGTAGTATATATACAGAGCTATATGTGCAGAGATAGAGAGGAATATAGGTGTCTGTCTCTACCAATCTTTCCCAGCAGAGGGTCAGTAGATCTGCCAGATGACACAGGTGAGGAGCAGCTGGGACCCCTGGAGGTCACCCAGTCTGATGTCGTGTTCATGATGGGACTGGGGCCAGCCAGGGATGGGATTAGTGGTGGCTTCGTCTCCCCAGGTCCTGGCTAGTGGTGACCCACACTCTGGTCCCATCTGCTTTGCTGCTTCCCCAAAACTGTCGTCTTTCTTTGATTTCCATGTAGTTACCTGCTCTGTCATGCTCTTTATCTTACTCAGGTTCAATCTTCCCTTGATTCTTGCCCCAGAAGGTTTGTGTGGGTTGTTATTTTTCTTATTTTTTCCTTAATCATTGTTGGATAGTGCCAAATTTGTTGCCTCTAAAGAGAAATATTTCAACTAGAGTGACAGAACATACCTTTGGGACAGGATATAGGTGCTTGGCGTAGGTCTGTTCCTGACCATGTGCAACACCCGCTTCCTGTTGACTGTGAGCCTGAGCCCGCTGTGGTGCATCACCCAAAGGCTGATGAGGGCTTGGGTTGGAAGTGTTCTGTGTTAAAAGCATTACAAATCATTGTGTAAACAGAGAGAGAACAATTATTTCCCAGGCTTCAATCTTCTAGGAGGAATTTAAAATTTAAAATATTATTGAAAATCTAAAATCTAGTTACATTGTTACTTTTCAATTTGGAGGGATAGTCTGATCTTTAGTGTTTTGCCAAGTTTTACTGGTCACCATTTGCGTCTCGAAGTTGGAACCTGCTCCAGTTACTTAAGCTCTTTTCTTGTGGAGACTGGATCAGGAAGCCAAAGAGCGGAGAGGAAGTGAAATGTTATAGTTCTCATTTTCTTTCTCCCTGTTTTTACTGCAACAGCCATAACTACATACTCTCAATTGTGAGATGAACCTTTTTAGTAGGATAAAGAAGTATTAGAGCTAATTACAGTAAGTATAGTGCATTAATACATTGGGAATCAAGAGAGTAATTTATTATAGGAAAATGTCATGTAGATGTAATTTGGAAAATTGAATATTGATACCACTTCAGACTTAATCCTTTCCCTTGTCCCATTCGACTGCTGTTAGTCTGTGTGTCACACCAGCTCATCTGGGTGTTCCTGCTCCATGGGGGGATTGCACTGGATGAGCTTTCCAGGGCCCTTCCAACTCCTGACATTCTGGGATTCTGTGAGATTCTCGTCTCTCCCATTTTACATGAAATCCTCCCTGCAGGGTCAGTGCTGGCTTCGGGCACAGGTGCGCTGATAGGATTAGGCTGAAACTTAAGCCTAGTGCCAGGTAACAATGAATTTCTTTTGGCTTTTACAAATTCTGCCTATTTCATGCCACTGTCTAAAAATTTTGAATTTTTATTTAAATATGGAGTTTTCATGGAGGTGAACTCAGGTGTAGTCTCTCTCGTACTGTGTGTAACTCTTTAGATACTTTAGAATTGAGTAGTTTTGAAGTGCAAGACTGGACCAGTCTCACAGTTTAGGCTGTGGTAGTTCTGAGCTATATAGAATTTATACATCAATGGTTCTGAAAACGCATGGAGATTTTGAAATTTCTTAAGAACACCATTTTAAACACAAAATTTGAGGCCATGCGACGTTCTATCTAGTAAACAGCTGTGGTGCGTTACATACTCAGTGTCAGTAGGGTTGTGCAAGCATTAAAGGGCCTTTAATGGTTTTACAGGGAAAGAGATTTGGCTCGTGCTTGTGCCCAAAAGCCTTTTCATTCTTCTGAGAAAGAATCTGTGCTATTCCATAAGGTGATTTACGTACCAAAGGCCTGGCTTCTTCATTCTGTAAGAGGAGAGGGACTCTGTTACCAGTATTAGCATATCACAACGTTACACATTAAAAAAACGTGCTACTACTTGTTTGAGGTTATATGACTTACGGTTACTGGGAGAAGCAGCAGAATAATGAACAAAGCTGGGCTTTGAGGCTTTGAAGCTGTAGTTGAATACTACTGGTAATATTAGTATTTTTCATACAGCAGAAACCCCTAAGAAGGTTTAACTTAAACACAAACATAAACTATACTTAGATAACAATCTCTGCATGATAGACGTGCTGTTGGAAGGTTTCATCCCTTAAATTGGCCAAGCAGAGGTGTTAAGTATTTGGTTCTTACTGCACTGTAGAATTTTACGTTTGCATTTCTAAAGTCTGCAGAGTATTGTTAAATTGAAATGACCCAACTCAGGCAATTAACAAGTTCATAACAAAGTTACTTAATCATCTGGTTTTACTCTGCAGCTGAGATTAAATTTTATTCAGCCAGAAGATGCAGAATCTGGTAGAGGTGTACAAAACTGGTTTTACTCGTGGTACTTTAAGCATCCAAAAGCAGTAGAATAAGGACAGCAGGTATTTTTGAGGCTTGAGTATCCCTCAGATACTCATTCAGGTGGCTGTTTCATTGTAAGAGATTCATCAATTCCTATTTATTTATTGAACTTTCTAAAATCTCTGTAGTTTGGTACAGAGTTTACAGGTTTTATTTTGGAATAAAAAAGGCTGTTTTTTGAATATATTTGCTGCGTATTACAATAGTTTAAGTCAGTACAACGGGGGAGTTTAACTTGAGTGTGACACTGAGAGTTCAGGATAATTTAAGTTATGTAAATTGATTTCACACCTGCAGTGATTCAGTTTGTTTCTTGATTGTCTACATCTGCAGTTAAGGTCTAAAGGGTCTCTCAGCAGTCACGACGAAGAAGGATCATTAATTTCTCAGCGCCTTGCTTTAATATTGAATACTATGAACAAATGTGTTTGCTTTTATACTTTTGTGGGCTTGCTTTATTTATTTATTAAATCAAAGTTGGTGTTTCCAAAAACTGAAGATTAAAGCTACTTTGGCAACGTAGGTAATAGTTGAAATGTTTCCTAAACATGCTGCTGCTGAAAATTAAAGCTGCTGGAGTTATGTTTTGTATAAATGTTTGCATTTCCCTTTACTAAGCATGTTGACGTTTTATGTAAATGTTTGTTTGCCTGTTCTGAGCATGTTGTCATTTTTTGGTTTTGTAGTGGTAGAAGAAGGATTGTGGGAGAATGGACTTTCCTATGAGTGTAGGACCCTGCTCTTCAAAGCAATCCATAATCTGCTGGAAAGGTAAGAAAAACCATTGCACTCAAATATTTCACTTGGATATTTAAAACAATGTAGGTTATCTACGGACCATTTATATTATTATTGATCTTAAACCGCATTTTTATAGAGGTAGAACATGAGTGCAAGAGACACAGGATAAAGATAGATCTCATAAGGTATTGACTCTGGTAATGTATCAGAAAATGCTGTGCAGACTCATTTAAATGCTCGTACAAAGAATAATGTCCATGTATGTTTCTGCTTGCATTCTTGTTGGGGAGATGTTTTGAAATAATAGGGGGAAAAAAAAGCTTTCACCTTCCTGAAGTGTTTACAGAGAATAATTGTACCTGACCCTCAACCCTTTTGATGTGGTGCATATCTTAACAGAGAACTTTAAAACATCTTAACTCTCTTCTTACCATAGTCCCATTTACACGTGTGTTACAATTTGTCTGAATTTGTGCACAGTATTAAGGGTGAAATGTAACTCCTGGCTCCTGGCTCTGACAGGCCTTGTGTATCCTGGCATTGCTTGCTTTCAGCTTGATCATACACATATATATATATATACATGACTTGTCTGCAAAGTTATTCTGTGCTTAGTTAATACCCTTACAGTTTTTCTTCTTAATCCAGCTATCAGCTTTTAAGCTTACTGAGGATTACCTTGTTATTAGGCCTTCAGCATATGACCTGTTATCTTGGACTATTGCATTTTATTCCTCCTGTTACTGCAGTTCTTCAGGTCATCATCATCTTCTTGTGTTGTATTTCACTTCTTTTTGCAAATTCGGAGATCTCAGAAGTCGTCTAATTAAAGTAGCTGTCGAGGTGACTTAGGGTGGTGGTTTACCCGGAATCTGTCCGATTAGGTACCTCACTTCTCCAGTTTTATAACTGAGTTTAAGTTATACACTTTTGGGTTTTTTGTTGTTGTTGCTTGTCATACTAAATCTTAACATCGTAAGTATTTAATTTATAATAATAGCAGTAAGTGTGTAGACTTGAGTAAAAATAGAAATAACACTTTGATTTTTACAGACTCGTTTTATCCTGTGTTTAGAAAAAGCTTGATTAATAAGACAGAAGCCTTGAGTTTCTTTTGGATCCTATCAGAAAGTGACAGGGCTCTTGCCCATGCTTGGAGCTTTGTGGAGTTTTTTTATGTTATTTCTCAGTGAGGGACAGATTTTCTTCTTTCAGAAGCCTCTTGTGCCCACCAAGATGTAAATCTGCCAGGGGGGCGGTGTGGTGGCTCTTAGTTACAGCTGTGGGTGATGCGGCTGGTACGGGAGCAGGTGTGAGGCGCCTCAGAACCGGTTCCCGCCGGTTCAGTCACACAGGTTCCCGCCAGCCGGAGCAGCTCGCCCACCTCAGCGCTGCTCTTACAGCATCTGAGGAGATAACGCTCAAAATATCACGGTATTCCTTCATAATCGTTAACGTGCCCTTGTCAGGTCATTGTTTTTCATAGAAAAATCAGAAATATGAGAGGTCAAGTGACAGTGAAATGCTGTTAACGGCTTAGGAAGAAAATATCACTCAGCCTTAACTAGAGAAATGAGCCAGAGTTCACAGTATTTTATGTCCTTATTTCATGTGATTAAATAACTGCTTCTAAGTGTATGCTCATTTGGGGTTTTATGACCAGCCTTTTTTCCTTTTTTTAACGCAAGTTACTACTTGCTGTTAAAGCCGAGTAAAGACTGAGTGCTTATGCAGCAAAACCACTGCGGTGCTGTGGTTCATTGTTCACTCAGCCCAGGCTTTGACACCCGTGCTTCTGCAGTCGTGTCTCCCATTTCATATGGGGTATACCTTAAATAACCCGTGATTTAGTTTAGCGTGTGAGGGTTGGCTGATTTTTCTGGGAAAGTAGCATTATTTTGAGGCAGTTAAACCTGCCATTGTCAGACATAATGCTGTGGGGTGTGTGTGACGGAGCGGAGTTTGTTACATTTTTTGCTAGTACAGCTTATTTTCTTTAGTGATCTGAGGTAAACTTCACAGACTTCCTTTTGTTTGTATGAAGTGACACTGACAGACTTTCTCTGATACCAAATATTTCCTAGGGAAACAGTTCCTGAAATGTGGTGTTTTGGTTTTTTTCCTCACTATTACAAGTGCAGCATCTTTAGATCTCTGCAGGTGCAGTTTAAGATATTGGTATATTCAACTGGCCTGGATTCTTTGTGCTTCGAGAAAGTGCTGCTAGAATTTTCCTCAGCCTAACTTCGGTTTTGGACAACCCAGCCAACTTTAGACAGAAGAATTAAATTAGGAGCATACTAGTATCTGCTTGGTCTGTTCTCCATTTCCTATCTGTCTTCTGTGTATGCTTTTGAAGTGTAAGTATAGATCACACAGTTTTGTTAAAATTTGCAGAAAGTACTTTCCTAGAGCGTTTCTGTGCACATTGGGTTTTTTGTTGTTTGGTTTTGGGTTTGTTCTTTTGTTCTGGCTAATCTCTAGCAACTCCCTTAGAAATAAACTATTGGAAAACTTCGAAGAATGGAGAAGTGTAGTTCTTCCATCTAAATAAAGAAATAGTGATTAGATGTCAATTGTATAGGGAAAGCTCATATATTGCTCATGATCATAAATAGGCCACTAGCAACAAATGACCAGTTTTTCAGAGTTTTTGAAACATATTTACCTTACTGAAAAATAGTCCCTCACAACAGATTTCTGTATGTGATCCCTTGGGCACTGTATTCAAGTGCATGTTTAATGGATGAAGCAAACTTAAATTGTGCTGGCCTCTTGCTGGTGTGATTCATACATACAGGTGGACTTAAAAAGTCATCAAGCACTCCTTAACTCATCAGCCTAAATTGATTATTGATCATTTTGCATCCTCACAATTTTTTTTAAAGCCACAGTATATACAGTTTCCATAAAGAAATTGTGCACTTCTGACAGGACCACAGAAAATGGGTAACTTGCTGCTCTAAATTTAGTGATGTGGGAGTATGTTGGTGTGAGGTTTTCTGAGAGAGGAAACTGTAGTTGCGGAAGTTTCAACACCTGAAATGGTGCTGTGATCGTGTGAAGGGAAAATAGTTCATTGTTAATATTTGGTTAATACGATTTCCCGTCATTCATATGTTTTACTCCACCATTTACATGCCACAAATACAGGAATGTATATTCTTTATCATGAAGTCTGAGAGAAACTATATAGAAAAGAATAAGTGCTATGAATTGTCCTTGGAGGAGTCTGCAAAACAGGATGGTGGATCATTCAGCAAGAAGAGTAGGTTGAAGCAGAAAAGATTCTGTCAGAGATGAAAGTGCATATGTGAAGCTCAGCATCAGTGACAGTGTCATGAGACTGGGCAGTGATTCTCTGTGACTAGTGTGGGAAAATAGGAAGTGGCAAAGTTCTGTGGAATCCAAAAGCTACAAAGTTGATTTCACTATTACGGAAATTCACAGAATCCCAGAATGTCAGGGATTGGAAGGGACCTGGAAAGCTCATCCAGTGCAATCCCCCCATGGAGCAGGAACACCCAGATGAGGTTACACAGGAAGGTGTCCAGGCGGGTTGGAATGTCTGCACAGAAGGAGACTCCACAACCCCCCTGGGCAGCCTGGGCCAGGCTCTGCCACCCTCACCGGGAACAAGTTTCTTCTCATATTCAAGTGGAACCTCTTGTGTTCCAATTTGAACCCATTACCCCTTGTCCTACCACTGGTTGTCACCGAGAAGAGCCTGGCTCCATCCTCCTGACACTCACCTTCTATATATCCGTAAACATTAACAAGGTCACCCCTCAGTGTCCTCTTGTCCAGCTCCAGAGCCCCAGCTCCCTCAGCCTTTCCTCACACAGGAGATGCTCCACTCCCTTCAGCATCTTGGTGGCTGCGCTGGACTCTCTCCAGCAGTTCCCTGTCCTGCTGGAACTGAGGGGCCACAACTGGACACAAGATTCCAGGTGTGGTCTCCCCAGGGCAGAGCAGAGGGGCAGGAGAACCTCTCTGACCCACTGACCATCCCCTTCTAACCCACCCCAGGTACCATTGGCTTCCTGGCCACAAGGGCCCAGTACTGGCTCATGGTCACCCTGCTGTCCCCAGGACCCCCAGGTCCCTTTTTGCTACACTGCTCTCTAATAGGTCATCCCCTAACTTATGCTGGAACTTGGGGTTGTTCCTGCCCAGATTCAAGACTCTACACTTGCCCTTGTTATATTTCGTTAAATTTTTCCCTGCCCAGCTCTCCAGCCTGTCCAGGTCTCTGGATGGCAGCACAGCCTTCTGGCGTGTCAGCCACTCCTCCCGGCTTGAAGCTTGAACTCCTTAATCCCTTCGATTTACTGTCTTCAACAACTGCTTTTAATTGCATTTTAGGATGTAACTAGTAATTGTTGCTGTAATTGTTTTCTAGATGCTTGATGGATAAAAACTTTGTGAGAATTGGAAAATGGTTTGTCAGACCCTATGACAAGGATGAGAAACCTGTTAATAAAAGGTAAGGAGATCTATATATCAAGTATTGTTCCTGTCAGTGTTGTATATTATATGATGATAATTCCATGCTGCGTTTTAGTAGTTATTCCACTTATTTTATCATGTAACAAGTGAAAACACGGACACCATTTGTTCACTTTAATAATACATGGAAAACAGTTAAATAATTTTTCATGTCTTTTTATGTTAATTAAAGTTAAGAAGGTGAGGTTACTGTTTAACTCCACAGAATGTCACATTTTTTTAATATCTTTTGAATAGCATCTGCCTCTTTCTCACATTACACTGCAGAATTCCGGATAGTTGTAACAAATTATTTGAATTTCTGGATGCTTGACCCCAGCTTGACATTTTAAGCAGTTGAATTAGTGTATAGATTTACTTATTTATTTGCTTTAAAGATGCCAGCCTTGATACACAGCTTTCACTGATGAGGCAGGCTGACAGATCAGACCTGTGTGTTTGATTAATGCGCTCCTCTTGCAGCAAGATAAGCATGGAAAAGGGCTCGCTGTCTCCTGGCTCATTGCTGTTTCCTCTCCTAGCTCTAAAGGTTACAATGTTCTCAGATCTTCTGGTACTTGCATTTATAGCCTTCCGCTAAACAAGTTCTGTCAAAAATAATCTGAGTTAAGCTGAAACACAGATTTTCTAACGGGAATCATTTTGACAGAACTGGGTTAGGAAGTGACTAAACATGCAGTTATGCTGGGAGATTGGAAGGTAATGAGCAAGTGTAGATGCAGTGGGGTGGCAGCTTCTTCATCCCGCGCAGCTACAGTCACAACAGCATGTCTGCTGGCAGCTGTAGGTACAGGTGGAAATCATTCTGTAGATCATACACACCTTCTCCCTCTTGTCTCTTTATCTCACCACATCGTCTTACAACAGAAGTGTCTCACCTCTGTTACGGTGGAGTACTATGAACGGTTTGGCTTTGTTCTGTAACCGACTTCGTGTTTAACCAGGTGCTTCCAAACAGGGTTTATTTAATAATGCAGTAATTGAATGTGGATTTGTTTCCTTTCCCAAAACAGAAAACACGGGGCTATTTCTTCTGTTTACTATGTACACTTTGTAGCTAAGTAGACTTACACTGTATGTGCAGCCTTTGATTTCACACCAATCTAATGGTAAGAAGCCATTGTAACGTCCAGATTTTTCTGTACCTTTCTCAGTCCTGGCTCTGTGTAACCACCTTCCTCCCTGTGTTTCCTCTGCTGCTTTTCTGATCATGCCAATAACTGGTTGAGTTTTCTGGAAGATTAATTCCTTAAAGTGACATAAGAAGTGGTGTCTTTTCCAGCTTCTGGAAAAGGGAGACAGCTAATTTCAGCAAAAGCTATTTGTTTTATCAACTTTACTGCAGCCTCAGTGCTCAGTTTAAATGTATTTATGAGTCTCATGTCTTTTGCTGGTGTATATCAATTTAATAACTGAAACATCTGATACAGTAGACGGTGTCTGTCAAAAGCAGCAGCACTGGCATGGAAGGTATCATTACTTTAGTATTCTGGCAGATTAGTAGGCCCCGTGTCTTATTTACATGTGTGTAAATCTGAATCACTTGTACAGTCAGGTGATCTGTAGGGGATAATTACATTTATAACTATATGTACACTACACGTATAAATATGTGTGGTCTGGGACATGTTACAAAAAATGAATTAGTGTTGAACTTCAATTATATTTGAAGTATACCTGTATATAAAATTCTAGAGAATTTTAGGGTTGAAGGGTAGAGTCTTGATTTGAAGAAGATAATGTTGTTTTTTGGTTTGTTTGGTTTTTTTTTTGTAAAGTACTTGTCACTATAGATCCTATGGATATACCTAATTTTTAAAGCATTTATTCAGCAATAATAACTGAGGCCTAATTTGTTTTTATATTGCTTCAGGTTAATTTTTCTACTATAAATATAACATTGGAGTTAACTGATTTTACTGAAAGATGGTAGTAAAGCCTGTAAAAGTTGACAGGAGTCAACTGCAGGACAATAGCAGCAGATAGTAGGAGGCTTTGGGGACTAATTTGTCCAGGCACTTTTTATTTCATCTTTTAAGCTTGCTTTCTCAGTACAGCACAAAAAGCTGTCTTTACACAAAATAAATCACATTAATTCCATATAAATTCTTTCTGAAACACTTGCTCCAAGTAGCTACTTGCTGTACATGTGGCTTCACCAAAAACAGTGCTGGAGCCACCCCTGAGTCCAGGAGGAGTCCACACTTGCCTGAACACGGTGTGCGATTATTTTAAAGGGATGCACGTACTCGTATTGAGTACGGAAAGTGTACACTCGCGATTCTGTGAGGGTAGATTTATAATACAGTTGCCATCCTGCGAGGAGAAATAACACGTGCAAATGTGCACAGAATGTTGCACGTGCTTATGTGGATGCACGGGAGGAAAATACACTCGCGATTCTGAGAGAGTTAATTTATACACGTGCTTGTATTGAGCATGAAAAGTATAAGTGCAAATGTGCACGGAAAGTAGATACACTCACAATCCTGTGAGGGTTAATTTTCCTCACACATGTGGCAGCAAGGCAAGCGGAGTCTCCGTCCTGGGGGGGAGTGGGGTGGGCAGTGGCTCCTGGCGGCAGTGGCTCAGCTCATAACTCCAGGAGATCCCGCACAAGGGGCAGAGCCTCGGCGAGAATCCTGTTTTTATAACCTGATCAGATCTGACTGTGGGCATTGTAGAAGCTTCTCTGCACCCCCACACTGGCCGCAGGTGCCCAGCAGCTCCCTGGTGCTTCGCTGCTCCCTTCTCCTCTCTCTTAACAGCCCTGGCCAGGGGGGTCTGGGGCCAAACAAAAGAAGCTGTCAGCCTCAAGCAGAGAGAGGGAGATGTGTCTACTCCTTCCATGATGAAGGAGGGAGGGGGAGAGAGGTGAGTTTGCATTCTGCCACAGTACATATATATATATATATATGTGTGTGTGTGTGTGTGTGTATATATACACACACACACACACACACACACACACACCCCTAAAACGGAGAAAAACTGAGCGGGTGTCATTCTGGTAAGGAAAGACAAATCACTCCGAAGTCCGACCTTTGACTTGTACTTAAGGCAAAGTTAATCATCTTCGATTTCTGACATCCCAAGTTACTTATTTTCAGGAATTTACTGAAAAGTCTTGGACTGGGAATAAATAAACAGGGAAGGAGTTAAACTTATGTGGCTGGTTTTCAAGGAGTAAATTCATTCAAGACCTGTGATTTTTGTGAATGGCATGAAAGGAGGAGGGCGGGGAGGTCTGTGATTTTAGAATGAAGTCAAAGATGAAGTGGAGCATGGCAGTGGCCGTGACCTAGTTAGTCTGAGAACAATAGACGACCTTCCCGGGCAGTATTGGTAACAATATACAAGATGAGCTTTTGTGGTCTCTTCAGGAGGGATGAGGGAACAGCAGAGGGAGTTGCAGACGGATCTGTACGAGGTTTTGTTTTGCTTACAGTGCAAACCAGATGTTTTTGACAGGAAATTTAGCGCTGAACTTGTGGGTTTTCTTTCCCAAGTATTATTGGTTTTTTTGGTATCTTAGTGTTATGTGTGTCACTTACTAAATGATTCTTCATGTTTTATTGTCTGTTCTACGGCAGCGTGTGTCTAAAATACGGTTCCACGCTACTGCTGGAAAATGGCAATCTTGCTTATGTATTGATACAACTTCCTAGAGGAGACAGGGAGATCACTTGTGTGTGTAGTTTACAGAATGTGCGTGACACAAAGCACTGATAGCGCCTTCCACTGTGTGGTGAAAATTCATCTTCACAGTTTATTCAGAATCACTTTCCAAGTTTTGTACAGGGGTTTTGGGTTTCATAAAGCACCACCATAAAATGTTAAACATCTTACTGACAAATTTATGACCAGCTCATGCAAGAATCTTTGCTAATTATTTTAGTGGTTGTTTTCTTGGTGTGCAGTAGGAAATGAGGGAAAAACAATCAGTTTGTTTTGAACTGTATGAGCAAGATCAGTTAAGCTGTTTTTAATTTGCTTAGCTTTTTGTCATTTAAATAACTTAAGCCTAAATAATGGATCATACCCTCTTCCAAAAGTCTGTTAGGTTTATTTAGGCTTTAGAAGAAATTATTGAATGAAATATTTTCAAGTAGAGTTTATTTCTTTTTGTTACTAGGTAAGAAAACTGAAGTACAGGGATGGTATTTAGATAGTCACTTGGCCGTGCACTTGAAACAGTGCAGGGTCGAGAGTGGAATTACAGCTAGGCTGCAATGAAATATAGTCCTGTAATTTCAGTCTCACAGAGATTTCTGTTTATGTTACTGTCCCATAAGACATTTGATCATGACGACCTCATGCGATGCTGATAGAATATGGAAATTTCTGAATTATGAGTGCATGGACTGAATTTTAAGCAATACAGTATCCTAAGCATTTTCATGGCAGCTCTCCTCTCTTAGATCTAATGCATTAAATTTTACCACTGTAACAAAGTTCAGTCAGTACATCCGTATCCAGTTTTGCTCGGAAGCTGTGTTTGTTTCTTTGCGACCATCAAAATCAGGCATTAATCAGTGCCATCCAAAGCTGAAGACTGCAGACACTTTAAGCACTGCCTCTTCTTTGAGATCCTGGAAATGATCATTGCCTTCAGTTTCCTGGGAATAATCACAGGACTTGTCCAAGGCATATCCAGATAAGTGATAGCAAAATTGACATTCGGCATTGTTGCAAGCAATGTTGCAAGCTGCATTCCCTGTCTGGTGTGCTAGGGCCTCCTGTCAGCCAGTATCTACATCTGAAAACGTCAGATGTAGTGAGCCCTAGAGAAACCAGCAGTGCTGCGCCAGGAGGAACTGGGAACCAGTGGCACCAGTGCCTGCCCGAGGCTGGAGCACCTTGTCTGAACCTGATGCAGAGATTTGGTCCCGGCACACGGCATTACAGAGATAGTGTCTTTTGGCAAATAGTATTAAGGTGTTTCATTAAATGATGTCATCATTCAGTAAAAGCATGGTGAAACAAGTTAAAGTGATCTGGTTAAATTTTTAATAAGATCTTAGTTCCTCAGCTGAGGAATGGTAACTGATTGATTGTGCACTGCAATCCAGTGAGAGTGTCTCAGTGTAAAACTGGTGGGTTTTATTTTCGTGAATTTGAGAAAAATAATTTAAATGATTTAATTCTGGACATTTCTTTGCTTGTACAATAAATTAAAACTATATCTTAAATGTCAGTACTGTCATCATACATGTTTCTTGAAAATGGTGTCTAGTGATGCTATAGTAACATACATGGACAGTGTTGCCAACCAACATCATCATAAATGAGGAAAGATTAGGAAGGAAAATAATAAAAATCAATCTGATTTTATTTTAAATAAAGTATGCTAATTCCTGACTTGTCAGTAAATGTGATAGAAATACTCAGTAATAAGAAATACCATGTATTCTTCAATAATTCTTCTTACCCTTGTTGTAAAAATAATCTATTTCATTGAAGGGTCTTAGTTCCCAGACAGTTTTCTTTTCCATATTTTTGAGGTTTAAATTTTGAGATGTCATGTTTATCTTCAGATTTCTTCTCAGTCTTACTGGTGGTTTCAGTAAAAACGCACACCAAGCTAGTGTACTGTACTTGTGTGGGTTCGCACACTGTGCAAGAAAAAAACATGGAACTGAAGTTCTTAGTGTTCGTGTACTTTATTACCCAACTGACTTTCTAGAGAAGCTATAAATTAAGGAGTGTTCTGTATTCAATTGTCTGTTTATAATTTAATAATGAAAATAATAAAACAGTATTTCCTAAAAGATGGTAAGAACTCTCCCAGAGCACACTGTAAAATTTTCATTGACTGTATTAAATTTATGACCCAGTTAGCATTACCTCTGCACAGCTCTCTGTGGTGGTGTGTAACTACAACCGGTATTTGTTGCTCCTGTCCTTCAGTCAGTGAGGCCGGCAGGTAGACTAGCAGCCCTGGAGCAGCTCCCACTGCCCGCTGCTTTCTTTGTGGTAATCGCCCAGCCTTTGCATCTTCCTTTCCTGGCCTAAGAGCATTAAAAAAACAGTGGCAAAGCAACCCCAGGCACAGATTCTTGAGATTCCTTGACTCTTGCCAATCAAGATAAAGTCCTGGGAACAACAGAATGACTGCCTTTAGGGGACACATGTCACTGGAGCAGTGCTTGTAGAGTGCCGCATGCACCCACTGCAGCTCATTCAAATGGTGCTCTGAAGCATCCTACACAGCTGCTTACTGAATGCCTGGAACTGAGCCAGACAGCTAAGGTAAAACACACGGGCTGTTCATAGGTGTTCCACTGGTTTTCCAGTTCTGACATATTTTATATTTTGTTGATAGATATGAGTTTGAAATTCCTTTGTTGCTAGTATACCCTTGTCTTGATAGCAAGGGTTCTGTTATTGCAGTGACCTCTTTGCATGGCTGCAGCCTTATCTTAAAACGGGACTGCTGCTAATACAAGTTATTGTGGTATTTGCACTGTGTGGTGTGCAGTGCCTGCGTGTCTCTGGCAGCCACAGTGTAGATTGTGGGTCTCTAATTTCATAGGGAAATTCCAAAATGTGGATGGTATGATGACAGGAGGGTGTAAAGCAGAATTGGCAAAGGTCGGTGATCTACTGTGGCAGAATCTTGTAATAGGATGTTTGGCACCTAGGGAGCTTCTAACACAGAAACAAGATACTACTGACCAGCATCTACCAGTTTGAAATGGATTGTTAGCAGAATTCTTATTCCTTTCTGTCTTGAGAAAGGAAAATACTGTCTGGTCCACTGCCTTTCAAGGTGGCCTGTTACCCTGTGCTGTTCGTGAGCCAGTAGAAATATTGAAGGTACTGTTACAGTATCATGGAGCTTCCACGGGTTTGATTTTAGCGAGGTGCCTGAGATTCTGGATTGCCTTTTTCTTTCTGATATACTCTGGATCCATCTATTTTCAGCGTATGTTTATAACCACCATTTCCTTGTAGGATTTTGAGGAAGCTGGGATCCACAGGGTATGTGTGTCAGGTTATGTCTGTTCCCATGTGTGGCCAGATACACAGTTCAAGTCACCTCTTTCACCATTTTGGGGGATATGGTGGCATACGCTTTGCTTATAATGCACACCAGCTATCTCTAGAATTTGGAAGTTAAGGACCTTTTTACTATTTTAATGAATGTAAGTGAACAAATTTTGTAAAACCTCTTGTGGTTATTATTTCCTGGCAACATTTATTGTATATACAAGTGTTTACATACATAAGTTTATGGGAACGCCTACATATATTTCAAGTATTTACATTATTTAATGTAATTGAGATACTGTACTATGTTTCACACTTTAATAACTTTTTTCAAATATAGTTATTTAATTGGTTGAAATATTTTGAACTAGGGGTATAGAAATGTCAAGTAGTTCAGGAAAATCAGAGCTGCGTATTTCTGTGGTCTGTTACTTTTTTTTGTGCCTTATTTTTATTTATGTAGTTTAGAAGTGACTTAGTATCTTCATTAAGTGTTTCTAGATACACTTGTGTCAGACGCTTGAACTTCAATAATTATATATGAAGCCTGACTTAATCAGGACTTGGTGACCAATTAGTGAAGCCCCACTAATGTTTAAGCTCCTTTTCTCATTATACACTCACTATTGGCACTGTATATAAAGGATAAACTAAGTGCCCCTGATGTGCTGTTAATTAGATTTGTCAGGACTCCCAGTTGCACTGTCTGCCAAACACAAGTGTTGTCACTTACTGTATCAGTAATGAACTGACTTAAGGGCTTTTGTAGATATTTAGAGGGCCTTAGTTTTGAATACTTAAATCTGTTGCAACTATAATTGTAGTTAGAGCTGCTCTGCTCTGCTTGCTGTGCTGCAAGAACCTCCGCAAACAGGAGATATTGGCTTTCTTGAACTTCTGAAAATCAAGATGGATTTTGTGATTAAACTGGTTTAAAATCGACCTAGGCAGTATGTTGTCTTTTAGTTCTGCAAAAACAGCACCACTACAGCATTTGTTTTCAGTCCAGCTCAGAAATAACTACGTTTCCTCATATTCCCACATAAAATAGGTGCTTAAAGCCAAAAAATTCTTCAATCTCTCTCTGAAAACAGGAGAGAACTTCAGTTGAAAGCAATTCCATTCAATTATTTCAGTCAACAATAATATATTTTTCATTTATTTTTGTGACACAATTATACCTCTTTAAAATAACTTTATCTTGAAATACAATTTTGTTCCAGAACAGTTACCTGGATCAATTACTCTGTTTCCTGAGACTTGTGTTCACTAAAAAAATGTTTACTAACCCTTATTTTCTGAAGACTGGGACTCAAATGGAATTGTACTGCGCTGTGTTTGATTAGGTTTTTTTTTCCCTTTTAGCCAGTATAGAAGCATTTCATTCTTGGTTAGTCTGTCTGCTAGTACACCTTCAAGCATCAATGCCATTGTAACTGGTTGGAATCGTGATTTCAGACTCTCTTCTCTCCTTCCCATCCCCCAAATCTTTATTTCCCAGCCTTAGTCTTCCTCCCGATCAGGTTTGGTTGTGTGTAGCTGATGTGAGCTGTAGCAGATATGCCAGCACAGTGTTCTGTGCATCCCAGTAGTCTGTAGAACATCTATCTTAAAATACTGCAAAATAATGTCATGTTTGTGCAATACCACACTAAGTATCCGTTACATGTTGTGCAATCAGGTTTCTTGTTTAAGAAATCATCTGATGATGTGATATAAATTGACTATTCTGTGACTGACATGACAAAAAAAGTTTCAGAAATGCTTATTTTTAAAATATAATTGTCTGGAACTGTTTGTAAAGTTGAAGAGAAATTTGACTTAGTCTTTGAATGCATTTAATGTTTTGGCTTACTAAATTTTCAGATTTGGCATAATAACACACTTTTAGAAGAGCTTGTCTTTGGTATCACTTACTGCTAGTTTAGAGTACAGGGAACTTGAATGAACACTTAAGGTATTGTATATCATCTAAATAAGGCTATGCAAACAATTTCTTCTGTATAGGCCTAGTAATATAAATAAGCCTGTGTTCTTCCTTTTAATAATGAACCAGTGAGCTGTAGGCTATCCGTTTCAGGAATAAGATGAACATTACAGAAGACCGATCTGCTGATGTACAATAATTACAGAGTCGATACATCTTAAAATATATCATTGTTAATGAACTCTGGTAGCATCAATTTACTTGGCAACTGAGTAAAGCAAAAGAAGTTCTGAAGTATGGCTCCGGTCCATTGTTGAAAGTACAGAGGTAAAGCTCGTTGCGGCTTTCAAGTTACTTCTTCCCACCTTTCTCCCTCCTGTTGGCTTCTGAGGGTTCATTCTTTGTACCTGCATAATCACTGTAACTGAACTGTTCTGAGCTCAGTAATATTTGTTTGTAAAACCGTCTAGAGCGGGAGGAGCTGTAGTTAAAGCAGTTACATTTAGTGGTACAAACTGGATAAAGTTTCATTAATAAACAGCCACTGGTTGTTATTCTTGGATGCTTTCTCTGAGCGCATTATAGCAAGTAGTACTGACTGGTGACTAGGCTTTTTGTCTTCGCAAAATCTCATGTTGGAAAAAGTCTGGCTTTTTGCTTGAAAAGAACCGGACAGGATGCACTGGGAAGATGAGATTCTGGCAACAGATATGTGATCGGTTGCCTGCATAGCCCCCTCAAACTGAGATTTTTGGGATTAATTGTTGAGGAATTTTGCCCTATGTGGGCAAAATCTCAAAACAAACCCTCCTGTTTTGCTCGGAGTTCTACAGTAAGTAAGTACATCTGGTTCCTTTAGTCTGAACTTCAGACAAGTTCTATGTGGTCTAAGCCTGAGGTGGCTGAAGAGCGTGTGAGGAGCAGGTCGTTTCTCAATCACCAGTGCTGGGAAACTTTCAAGTCCTCCTAGTGTGACAAAGAAGTAACTTTATATGCTCTGAGTGTATGCGCTTACGAAATTGAGAAATCCTGGACAAGTGAGCAAACACTGGGTAAAATTTTGAGAGAGAAAGCCGGAGCCGTTTGCTGCATTCGTGTCCGAGCTGACTCGTGTAACTCTAAGTTGTATATATCCACTTGTATGGCTCTCTTGCTTCTGATTTAAGATTGTAGGCAGTCTGCTTTCATGCTGTCAGTCACAGCAGGTGTTATGTTAAATTTTCTTTCTGAAAAATCAATAAACATTAAAAAATTCCTGTAATAAATCAGACAGCATTTAGACTCTCTAGACTTTACCCTGATAGTAAAGCAGAGACTGAGTAATTACTAAGGAGAAGACCTATTTTTCCAAGTGCCCAGCAAAGAGCTCATCTCTTTGAGTTTTGACAAACTAGTGTTCTCTACCAAAAATATGCTTCATACTGCCATCTACTGACATTGTGTTTTGTCATTGCAGCAGTGGATGACATCGTGGCTTACCTCTGTGGTAAAATGTGGTGCAAACTGCTTTGTTATGTGTTATGTTATGCAGGTTTGCCATCATACTACTTGGATTTGGATACTGTTCTTCAGGATTTGAAGTTCTACTTTTGAATTAGCATCTGTCAGTTACGAAGTGTTTACATTATGTAGAAGAAAGGCACTGGAAATCCTGAATCTATGCGTAGAATTACTTCAGTCAGTGTATTGGTCAGGGTTCATCTATCCAAGGAGTTGCAGATGATGTACACTCTGATCTCACATCACTTGTGTGGCAATGCCTTTTGGTCCTTGGTGGGCTATAAGAAAGAAAACAGTAATTCCTTGTGCTTTGTTGGGTTTGGGAATGTCTATGTGAACCTCTTCGGTGTGTTACTTTCAATATATTTTCTTCCTCCATGAGTGGACTTCCCCCTTTTCTCTCCACTCTTTTTTCTTGGCTTCTTGTTCAAGTTTTCTGTGGATTTCGAAGAACCAGTTCAGATTTGGACTGAAGAACAGTTTTGTTGAGGTATATTGTGTAATAATGACCATCTTTAAGCTCAGCAGTGCATTACTGGATACCAGAATATTTGGGAAAACTGAAACTTGCATGAAGAAAAATTACACTGCCTTGATTATTTTTTTTTTTCTCAGTCTGAATGTCATGGTGACAATTTTCCTTTTAGAATTTCCTCCCTGAGACGAGGGGGATGCATTTCATGAGAAGTGGGAGCTGCCACCTTGTAGGTTGTGATGAGGATCATTCAAGGACTTCTCATAATTCATGACACGGGAGAGTGAGAGACAAATCCTCATGGCCACTGACCACAGTTATGACAGGACTTGTAGGAGAAGAGTCTTGGAAGGACAAAGTGGTAATTCAAATGTAGTTTGGGTTTCCCACCAGAAAAGGGAATTCACAGAATCACAAAATCCCAGAGTGTCAGGGGTTGGAAGGGACCTCGAAAAAATCATCTAGTCCAATCGCCCCGCCGGAGCAGGAACACCCAGATGAGGTTACACAGGAAGGTGTCTACATGGGTTTGAATGTCCCAGGACCCCCAGGTCCCTTTCCCCTACACTGCTCTCTAATAGGTCATTCTCCAGCTTATACTGGAACCTGGGGTTGTTCCTGCCCAGATTCAAGACTCTACACTTGCCCTTGTTATAGTTTATTAAATTTTTTCCCGTCCAGGTCTCTGATGGCAGCACAGCTTCCAGTGTCACCACTCCTCCCAGCTTGGTGTCATCAGCAAACTCGCTGATAGTCACTCTATTCCCTCATCCAAATCATTGATGAATATATTGAATAATATAGGTCCCAGTAATGCCCCCTGAGTCACTGCACTAGATACAGGCCTCAGCTGGACTCTGCCCCATTGACCACAACTCTCTGGGTTCTTCCCTTCAGCCAGTTCGCAGTCTACCTCACTACCCGGTCATCCAGACCACACTCCCTCAGTTTAGCTGTGAGGATGCTGTGGGAGACTGTGTCCAATGCCTTACTCAAGTCAAGGTGGATCACGTCCACCGCTCTGCCATCATCCATCCATCTTCTTATGTCCTCATAAAAGTCAATGAGGTTGGTCAAGCACGACTTCCCCTTGGTGAAGCCATGTTGACTGCCCCTAATGACCCTCTTATCCCTGATATGCCTTGAGATGGCACCAAGGAGGAGTCACTCCATCAGTTTCCCAGGGATGGAGGTGAGGCTGACCACTCTATAGTTACCCAGGTCCTCCTTCTTGCCCTTTTTGAAAACTGGAGTGACATTTGCTTTCCTCAAGTCCCCAGACACCTCTCCCATTTCCCAAGACTTGGCAAAGGTGATGGAGAGCAGTCCAGCAGTGACCTCAGCCAGCTCCCTCAGCACCTGCGGGTACATCCCATCCAGACCCATGGATTTATGGATGTCCAGGTTGCCTGACTGCTCCCTAACCCAGTCCTCATCAACCGAGGCAAACTCCTCCATTATCCTGCCTTCCTCTGGGGCCTCAGCGGTACGGGGCTCCTCAGGACAGCCTCTGGCAGAGTAGACAGACACAAAGAAGGCGTTCAGTAACTCTGCCTTCTCTGTATCTTCTGTCACCAGGGCACCCACCTCATTCATCAGTGGGCCTACGTTTCCTCTGGCGTTAGTTTTATCTGCCACGTATTGAAAAAGCTCTTCCTGTTGTCCTTGACCTTTCTCGCCAGGTTTAATTCTAAGGAGGCCTTAGCTTTCCTAGTTGCCTCCCTACACACTCTGACAACAGCCTGATATTCTCCCCAAGTGGCCAGCCCCTCCTTCCATGAGCTATAAACTCTCCTCTTTCACTTGAGCTTACCCAGCAGTTCCCTGTTTAACCATGCAGGTCTCCTGGCTCCCTTCCTTGACTTCCCACGTGTCGGGTGCTCTGATCTTGTGCCCAGTAGAAACAGTCCCTGAACACTGACCAACTCTCTTGGGCCCCTTTACCTTCAAGCAGCCTTGCCCATGGGATTTCCCCCAGCAATGGCCTGAAAAGGCCAGAGTTTGCCCTGCTGAAATCCAGGGTTGCAGTTCTGCTTGCTATCCTGCTCCTGCCACATGAGATCCCGAACTCCACCATCTCATGGTCGCTGCAACCAAGGCAGCCCTGAACCTTTACCGCTTCAACCAGCCCCTCCTTGTTAGTGAGGATGAGGTCCAGCAGTGCAGCTCTTCTAGTCGACTCCTGCACCCTTTGCATCAGAAAGTTCTCGTCAAGGCACTGGAGGAACCTCCTGGACTGTGGCTGCGGCCGAGTCGTCCTTCCAACAAACATCAGGGAAATTAAAATCTCCCACCACAACCAGGGCCTGTGACTGTGAGGCTGCTCTCAGCTGTCTGTAGAGGCCTCAGCAACTTCCTCACCCTGATCTGGTGGCCAATAATAGACACCCACAATAGTATCACCCTTGCCAGCCCGCCCCTTAACTTTCACCCATAGACTCTCAACTCGCTCTTCACCTGTGCCTGGACAATACTCAATACATTGTGGTTGCTCTCTCACATGAAGAGCAACTTCACCACCACACCTGACTGGCCTGTCTTTCCTGAAAAGGACATAGCCATTTTCTGTCTTCTTTGAAGAGAACAACCTGCAAATATTATTTTGAGGGATTTTAATCTCTTTATGTTACCAGCTGTTAAAGATGTGAGAACTGCAAGTGTTTTTTGGATGATTCTATCAGTGCATTTAATTATATAATTTCCATCTGCTGACTAGAAAGCTGATGGAGAAAATCTGAAGGAAGAACATCAAAATATTTTTTTTCCTTGTTGAGGGATCCAACAGTCTAATTTATGGAATTGGATGTCTAATGTATGGAACTTCTTACTAGTCTTAACATTATGTAGAAACATGCCTGTGTGCACACACAGTTTTGCTTAAACCACAGTTATAGTCTGATGTTTTGAAGAACATTTTCCTAGCACAGGGACGTATAGTGAAATTATTTACAGTCCCACCCAAACCCTAGAAAAAGATTTAATTTAGGAAGGAGCAGAAATGTTGCCCGAAGTGTTTCAGATCCTGTCTACTTTGGACACAGCCATGAAAGAGATGTGTCATTCAACCAAGTAAGATAAAAGCAGTGTAATATAGTCACTCCGGATGTTTCGGGAAGCTGTCTGCTATTATGTGCTCCTAGTTTCTTAAAAAGAAATATACCCAGATACTCTTCTTAAATAATCCCTTAACGTAGAAATTGTCTCCAGCAGTGGTCAAAAGTGGAACAGCTTAGGGAAAACTGTAAGGTCGTGCCAAGAATACAGTTATTTTTCTGTACACTCGGTCAGCTTCCTGCTGGTTTTGGCAACACAACTTGACATATTTTTGTGTTTAACAACTGTTGATGAATTTTTCTTTTGTGAGTTTAATTGAGTTTGAACCCACACAGAATTTCAGCATGCACAAATACTTGTTGGTAATTAATACCATAGCTCATCTGTGCAAGGGACGGAAAAAAGTTCAGAGGTTTATGTTTTAATTTTTTCCTACATTGGTGTGGTGTTAGGGCTTTTGCTTCCTGTACAAAGGAGAGAATTTAACTGTCTATATCCTTTCTCGATCCTTCTGAGTTTAGTACACATCTGCTCTCTCCCTGGGCAGTTAATCTTCACAACAAAGAGTCCTTATTGTACCTTATGTGCTGTTCTTCGTGATTTTTCTTATGTTTCTTGTTACCTCCTTGTGCATCTCTCAAGTCTACTGTGATTCCTTTAGATTCAGGAGATTCAGAATGCCACCTGCTTTTATATGGATACTTTGTGATTTTCTGGGCTACTGCAATGATATCTTCTGTTTGCTCTGCATCCATATCCAAATTCTGAATATTTTTATGCTTTTATGTTTTTTGTGGATTTTTCTTTTGTTCTTTCTGAATGGAAGTATCTCTGTAGAAAAGTTTACAACAGATTCAAGAACTTCTTTCCTGGGCAGAAATATCTTGTTCAAAGCCAGAATCCCTAAGAAATATTTATGTATATTGCAGTATCATAGTAGTAGCAGAATTTGTTACCATGCTCTTCTCCCTTTTCTTCTAATTCTCATTATTTAGCCTTAATAATTGTGACGTTTCTTTTAAATGTGAAGTTAAGTCAAGGGCTGTGTCTCAATACTGTGAAGAAATCAAAGGAGGCTAAGTGATCTCTGGAGAGGTACTTAAATAGCTGTAGTGTTTGTATAAACGAGAGAACTAAATGAACTAATCAAAGAAAGCTGGAGCAATGTGTAAACTACTGCACAGACCTGTTTAATACAGTTTAATCCAAACCTGCAGGACCTTTATTGTATCAATCAGAAAAATGGATAAAGAAATAAATATCTTACTGATGGAAGTTACCATAGGAGAAGCCACTGTAAATGAAGGAATTAAATGTTGTAAAAAAATCTACTAGCCAATGAGTTTAATGATCCACTCCCTCACTCTGTGCACAACATTTTTATGTTATTTACAGGAGATAACCCTAATACTCTTAATGGGATTAAATCTCCTATTACAGAGGATTTTGTTTTAATATGTATTAAAGTATGCGGTATAGCAGGATTTTCAGTTGTCCTTCATTTTCTGAAGGCCACTGTTCTTACAGAAATGTGAATGTTCACGGTCATGTCGCACATACGCTGGTAATTTCCGCCATGTCCTCATTTTCCCTTTGTGTAGCACTTAATGATCTTTGAAGATTCATTTTGGACGTAAATGTCTAGTTCAAGAGTTCTTCTGAATTTGAATGACTGTTTTGTGTGAGTGAAGATGATTTACTTTCAGCTGAAAAATAAACTAGTCAGTTCTTTTATAATATACTGTCATAACAGAGATCTAGGAGTAAGAGTGTTAGTTTGGTGACTTTTGTCTTGTTCAAGTTGAAAACTGTAAACCGCTGTTTTGAGATGGTACTGAGTTTGTTTGCTGGCATGTTTTTTGTGGCAGTGCTTTTGATTATGTATTTATTTTTAAGAACAGCTTCATATACTGCAGGTTTCTCATTCATGTGGTATGACAGAAAAATTCAGCTCTCCAGGAGAGCAGATGGATCGCTTAAACTCTTCACCAAACCTCCATACTTACATTAGAATCTCTTTCTGGTACAGTACAATCACCGGCAACAAAAAATTAAAAATAGCATTGCTTTATTTTAGCCTGTCATAATGCCTTTCTGCTTTCTGACAGCAAGGTTTATAGTACTGTCACGGTTTAAAGCAAGGGGACAATAAACCGTGGCAGACGCTCCCTGTTATCCCCTCACTTCCCACCACCGCCGCTTTAGATCGGAAAGATGATTGGAAAGATGAGGGGGAAGGAAGAGAGACTTAGACTTCAAGTTGGAGAGTTTTAAGGGGTTTTACTAATGCTACTAATAAATAGAGAATAGATACAAAATATACAAAAACAGTCTCAAGTGCTGGATGCGGCGCTGGCGTCACTCAGCAGCAGAGCTGGGTGTGCGGGGCTGGCGGCTCCAGCAGCTGCAGCTCAGGCCCCGGAAGTCACGGGCGGGACTGCACAGCAAAGCAGAACCTGGGTGCAGGATGAACCTGGGTGCAGGGCCTGAGGCCTGTGGATCACAGGCAGACAGACAGATAGGCAGACAGGGGCCTCTCCGGATGCTGCCCGTGGGCGAAGAGAGCGTGACCCTGTGATCACCCTCTTATATAGGGGGTATGACAATTATGGGATGGAATATTTGCGTTGGTCAGTTCTAGTCACCTGTTCCATCCACCCCTCCTCAAACACGTCCCTCTCACAACGGAACATGGGAAAACTTATCAGTCTTTCTTGGCTACCATAGTAATAAATCTAAACATGAGCTTCTTCAGCATTCCGTTGGTCTCTTACCAGCACCGAGTGCAACATCCTAGGAAAAATATGCAGGCTAGACCTCAGAAAAGTACAGCCACCTAGGAGAACGGAGCTGAAAGAAACATCACTAAAAGAGATCCGGTCTGTTTTTAACAAAACCGGGACAAGTACTTAGATGTTTGTAAGACCTGTCTGCTGCCTGGAAGTGTGTTGGTTTTTATCCCACTCCCTGTTTCATTGTAAACTGCTCTCATAAAGCCGAGCACGCAATTTCCTTGGTGCAAAACACAAGAGATTACACCAAAATATTTGGCTTCCACCACCTTTAGAGCCAGGGGGATATTGTTCTTTCTTCACTGTTTCATGTTACAAGAGGTTTGGAGATACAGTTGTTTCACACTTGAAAAATGTCAGAATTCTTTTAAGAGGGTTAAACATTATTCTTTTAGTGACAAAGCTTATAATTTGAAGAAATAATCTGGACCAAACTATTTTAAAAATAGCAATGTTTTCTATAAATGTTAATAAACAATTAAAATCACAGTTGAAATCACACCCTTATGCCATTGGCAAAGTTACAGTAATTTCAGCTGTCTGCACTTTGCAGGTGCGTACTTTACTGAAATTCCACTACTTTGTTTTGAAAAATACTAAGCTGACTTTATTGATGTGATTTTACTGTTAAGCTTTTAAATATTATTACTTTTTATAAAGGTCTCTATAAAGGCCACTCAAATGATTTTTTACATATTGCGTTGGTAGCCTATTAAAGCAAATAGATGGATTAAAGCAGTTCATAGCAAAAAAAGTACAACGGAAAAGACATGGTTGGTTATAAACACAAAACAACCAGAAGGTCAGAGAGAGTCAGCCTTATTTATTAAACAGTCAAATGACACTGAAATAATGTCAATGTTGTTGTGCCAATAGCAAGCAGATCACCAACTGCCCTGTGTAAAACTCATCGCTCATCAGCTATTCCTAAATCTGTAAAATAATTTTTCACTGCAGTCAAGATCTTGAGAAACTTGTTTTTGGGGGTAAATAATAGCATCTATGTGATTTAACATGCTGGTAGCTACTTGTAGGCTACACGTTTAGGCGCCTGCTTCATGTTTATTTCCTTTGGAGTTGGGCATTAATTGTTTAAGATCCTGCTTGGTGTCTTTTTCTGTCTAACAGCAAATAATTGCCTTTAAAGTCTAACTGCAGAGTTAGTTGGTGATCTAAGTCCCATGTTCAGAAGTGAGTCAAGAACATTGAATCCAACTGAGGGTGAGCTTTAGTATTTTAAATACCTGAGTGTTTTTTGAAAAAGGACTTAAACTTTTTGAAAGTTTTACATGAAAGCTTTAATTTTGTCACTCCCATTAGCTTTCTCTCACAGCTTCTCAGGCAATTTCTGTTAAACGAGGAAGGCTTTTCCAGCTATCGGAGCAATGGAAACAGGTATTTGTTAAAATTTTTAGTTGTGGCTAGAATTATTAAAATTGCATTCATATGGTTGCGTGTGCGTATGTGCACATAATCTAAAAATCCAATTGTTATGCATGTGGTTTCTGTCAGCATGCTGGAGAGTAGAGCTCATGAGCAAGAGCGCTGAGCTGCCACACTGCTCTTCCTGGCGTTCTTTGTTTTGAAACAATTCTGGAGCATCTGTCATTGTTTCACACAATTTCCTGTAAAGCTGCCTGTGGCAGTTGCACTCATTCTTTATTACCCAAGGGCTTTGCTAGCTATAAAATAATGTATCTGACTACCTAATAGCCTAATATTCGACCTTCCCTGGAGAAGTGGGAGCAGAAAGCTGTTTTTACTTTCTTTTTTCCTGACCATGCAAACCTGACCCTATCTGAGAAGCTTTTATCTGTTATCAATGGAGTAGAAGGGAATTCCTATGATAATGGCTTCTCTCTAGCTACTAGATGGCCCCTTCCATGTACCAACGAATGGCACAAACCAAATTATATTAAAATTCTGCCTTAATACAGATGACACATCTGTATGTAATTATCTTTTTAACAGCCCTGTGTTTTTTTGCTTTGTTTGTTTATTAGTTTAGAGGCCCCTTATACTGAAATAAACTGTAAAAATAGTAGAAGAATATGATGCCTGCAGATGCTTAGGCTGCTTGTAGGAGCATTACGGCCTGTTCACACATGTTACATCTTCTGTACATATCTATAGATAACTGTTGCTGCTGTTCTTTTTAACTAGAGGCTTTGGTAAGGAGAACAATTTTCAGATATTTATAGTGAAAAACTGAAATGCATATACAGAGCTGCTTTTCTCTTGTAGTTGTATAAATGAATGCTTTTTCTTTATATTTTTTCCTATAAAAACCTACATAACAGCAGTTAGAATTAATTTAAATTCCCTAGCCAAATGGTATTGCTTGAAGATCACAATGTGGTAAACACTTCACTATTAATTAGTTTTGCATGTGAACAGCTCCATTTGGATTACTTATAAAATGTTACAAAGGTATGTTTGAAGAAATAAATTACACTTATGTGTGTCGGTGCTGGAAAACCCCAACCATGGACCTGCTGTACCAGTATGCTCTATATTTGATGTTATTAAAAGCAAACAAAACCCAAACACTTGCAAATAAACTGTCCTAAATAAACTAAAAGTCATAGAGCAAAGGGATACTTAACCACTGTTTAGTTAATTTTCTTTTAAATTAGTTACATGCAAACAAAATAATGTTGATGTAGGTTTGACTTAAGATGAGGTGGGCTTCATGAGTAGTGGGAAGGGAGACTGTGAACTGGCTGAAGGGAAGAAGCCAGACAGTCGTGGTCAATGGGGCGGAGTCCAGCTGAGGCCTGTATCCAGTGCAGTGCCTCAGGGGGCAGTGCTGGGGCCTGTATTATTCACTATATTCATCAATGATTTGGATGAGGGAATAGAGTGACTATCAGCAAGTTTGCTGATGACGCCAAGCTGAGAGGAGTGGTGACACTGGAAGCTGTGCTGCCATCAGAGACCTGGACAGGCTGGAGAGTTGGGCGGGGAAAAATTTAATAAACTATAACAAGGGCAAGTGTAGAGTCTTGAATCTGGGCAGGAACAACCTCAGGTTCCAGTGTAAGTTGGGGAATGACCTATTAGAGAGCAGTGTAGGGGAAAGGGACCTGGGGGTCCTGGGATGTTCAAACCTGCCTGTATACTTTCTTGTGTAACCTCATCTGGGTGTTCCTGCTCCATGGGGGGATTGCACTGGATGAGCTTTCCAGGGCCCTTCCAGTCCCTGACATTCTGGGATTCTGTGATGAGATTGATGGTCAGGAAACACAGTTTTGTGGATGACTTTCTCAAGATATGCATAAACTTGATATACATCTGTATTGGAGAAGGCGAAAGTGCAGTGTATTCTGAACTAAAGTAAATTGTGAGATGAGAAATGCATTTTTGAGTGTTTCAGTTACAACATCATGTAAAAAGTATTGTATATGATGCATGCTGGATTTAATATTAATAGTACTCTGACTCCTTCATCTTCAGTTTGAGTGCTTCAAGTTCTTATTTAAAAAGCACTTGAGCCGCACATAATTTCAGAATATCACATTCCATTGAAGCCATTGTAACCACGTGATTGTTTAAAGTTATGTCCTTACTTCCTTGTCTGGCTGCATTAGGATACAGTCTTCGTTTGTGCATTCCAAACTCATGAGCAGCTTCAAAGAGATTCTTTTCCCGGCCAAGCAGCCTGCCAGTGATATTCAGCTTTCTGAGCTGGATGTGGAATTGAAGTCTCCATTTTAAATTGAGCAACGCTTTTGGACTGTGTCCTAAAGTGGGTATTAGCTATGTTTGGAATAGAAGATTGTGTGATACATTGTAAAGGCTTAACTAGCATATAAGCTGCCTAATTCACTCCTGGACTTTCCACTTGGAAAGCAGTTCAGCAATCTCGAGCGTCTGTTAATAAAACCCCTCGGTATGTACCAACACATGTAAAACAGGTATTGTGTATTCATGTTACATATTCGTGTTACATTGTCTTATGCTAGATACTTACTTTTTATGTGTTTTGCCATTAATTCATTAATTGTATACCAGTCATGTACCTATACAATATTAAAACTTTCCCAGTGGGACGTTAGGTTCCAAAGTATGCTGTATGTTTGGCTATATTTACTCACAGGTTCCTTCCTCTCTCCTCCCTATATGACCTTTAGATTTTGCACAGGTGATGATTTCAGGCTGGTAATATATGAGTGTATATATATATGTGTGTGTGTGTTTAGAAATATCATGATCTCATCATCACTGGTGTGTTATTTCCTTTTTTCGATGTTGTGGTACTATTTTATTTTGGCAGAATGCACACAGTATAGCTTGCATTTCAAGAAGCACTTCAAAAATGCAGTCATATTTTTAGGGGCTTAGTTTTAGATGTGAATTTTGTGGCTGAGTAACTTGTAATTTAAATCAGCATTTAGATTTTTGTTTGCCACTTACTCTGACCTAGTCTTCATAGTAGATAGTAGCATTTTAAGAATATTCGCAATCTTTGTGATTCAAATGTTGCATTTCAACAGTAGCTTTACGAAAACATTCACTAATGGTTGAAAAATGTTAGCTGAGCTGTTCCACCCAGGCCATTTTAATATTGGGGGAGTGTTTGTTGTTGAAAGTAAGAAAGGAATGCAGGTAGGCTGAGTCTTTTCCAAGGAAACAAATTATTCTAATGCAGGCTTTGTGTTTTCTATCTAAGTCTTCAAAAGCAGGTGTACTACAGTATCATTTTGTGACTTGTCAAAGTCCCATTGTGCCAGGCTAATCACTTAAAACACCTCGCCATTGAAGTGTGAAGAAACACAAGAGAAAACAACTGAGGCAATGTAAGAAAAATGTGATACAGGATTGACTTCCATAATAGACTGAAATTTGACCATAATAACATTTGCTAGGATCACCTATGTAGTAATTTGTCTATAGACGTTAAGCTGCAAACTGAAAGATAAATTATACAGGTGGGCAAAATGAACAAGGACAAGGCAAAATTACCATGGACTTCATTGTCTTCTTGCACTGTGTAGGACACTCTTTAGCCTTTATTAGCTCTCTCATGATAGTTCTAATAGTTTGCCCTGTGCAGCCCCAACCCTGTGAAGTCCTGCTGCACTGGCCGGGGCTGCATGGTTCCGTTAGTGATGAAAAGACCTAGTACTGGATTCTGGCAAAGTATATTTGTTGCAAGAATTTTTCCCCCCTCTGTCAAGAGGAGCTTGCTATAGAAAACTGGCCTGAAAGAACATGACAGTCACAGTTGTGCTCTACTGCAGGGAGCAGGCAGTTCCTGCTGGAGTGTGGGGGCAGCTTTGCAACCCACCCAAGTGCCTTGAGTTGCAAATGGTGCCTCTCCCAGGAGGTTCCAGTATGGTCATTTTGGACTGCAGGGAGTTAGTGACGTTTGTATTCTCTTGCCAAGCCTGGTCGATGAAACCAGGCAAATCCCAGGAACTGGTTGAATTAAACCTTTTTAAAAAAATATGCGTATGTTTTTACTTAAAATTTTCCTTTGTTCTCCTGAGAATCTACTTAAAATATTGAGGTTGAAGGTGGATGCTAACAAAAGAATTACTCATTCCTCAGGTTTATACCATTTTTTTACTGTTGGTTTAAAAAAGAAAATGAATGACGATGCCTGAGGTGCAGGGTGGGAATGCATGAAGGGTAATCCTAAATCTTCTGACTGCTCCTAATGCTTGCATGTTGTTACTCCTCTTTTAACCTGGGCCACTTAACTCCATATCAGAAGGGTTGGCTGTTATTTGTGTTATAGATAGAGAATACAAAGATATAGTAGAGAGTTGTCTAATTGACAACTCTAATAGACTAACATAACTCAATTTAAAGCCTTATTTTTATCTTGCCCTCTGGAAGAAAAGGGTCAAATCATGTTGATGCTTAAACCAAGCTAATGCTGCTGCAGAGTTGTAACTGAGTTACTCGGAGTGAGTCTAGAACTCAGGGACAGCCTCATGGCTTATTTGTGCCACATGGTGCCAAATTTGGTTTCTTCAGCTCAACGGCTGCAGTCTGTGCTGACAGAAGGAAAGAAATCCTGGAGAAATCTGGTTCTGTAAGTGACCTAAATTATTTTGCTTACTCCTAAACTCAGCTATATGTTACTCTTTGTACGTACAACATTAATAGGATCAGATAATGCCACAGACTTGTGTATTTTTTCATAATTATCTGTTTAACCTTGTGAGTGAGGGTAATGTATCTTCTCCATCTGTTACTAATTCAGCTGAAGTAAAACTAGTTTTTCTGTTTGAAGGCTGTTGGCTTAAACACTGATGAATAACCGTGAGAAGCCATGAATAATGTAATTAACTGGCTTTGTATCATTTTTAAAGGTAAAAATAGTTATTGATGCAGGCCACCAGTATGAATTCTAGGTCAATACATTTCAAAGCTATGTTAATTCTAATAGATGTCTTGCAATCATTGTGTGAAGGAAATTTGTAGATGCTGTTTCAACTTCCATGTTCTGAGACTCATCACTGCACTTCACACTAATGAGCAGACTGGGTAAAGAAGCCAAGAAATTAATGGACCATAGAAACTAAATTACCCTTTCAACCCTGAAGGAAATCTTCCCACATACTCCACTCGTGAATTGATCCTAGCAGAAGGAAAACAGAACCTGCTAAAGCCATTTGATGGCAGTGTCCTGCCCTGGTATTAAATCCGCATAGTTTTCACAAAACCAGGCTGTGTCTTGTTTCGAAATAAATTTCCTAGATTTAGATTTCATTCGAACTTCCACTTGTAATAAAATTTGGCATCTATCTGAAGTGATTTTTTTTTTTTTTTTTCCTCCTTTGAATTCCCGTGGCGACTGGAAAATTGAAATTCTTTCTGCTTTATGGCCAGGTTTAGAAATGGAAATTCTAGGGCTAGTTTGGATCAGTATTGCTCTACTTATGATCAGCCTTTATTATGTTATAGAAGAAAAAAATGCGAGGAAAAACATAGTTAACTACAAAGTTCTCATGAGACGCGTGTTTTTAGGTACTTTCAAAATCTTGGAATTGTTTGCTTAAGAAAAAATAAAGCGCTAGGGAATCCGGTCTGTAATTAGTTTCATATGGTTTAATTCTTTGGCAGTAACTGTAGTGTGTATGCTGGGCCCAGGCAGGGCTGTGCACTGGTTCATACGCAGGCATCACTACTAAGCTGCAGCACTCACTGTCACTTGCAGCACGGCACTGGTTTTATAGTCATTGCCCATTTTCCCAGTACTGCTCATTCCATTAAAGCATTATATGTCTTAGTCCAGTAAGTCTGTATTGCAAAAAGATAGTACCCTCCTCCTGAAACCCAGACAGACGCAATATTTTACGGGCAATTACACGTTTGTTTTTTCACTTAGGCGACCTTATTCTTACAGTTCGCATCTACTCTATATGGTCCTTATATGTGTACTTTTACAGACAGGTTTTTAAAAAATATGAATACAGATGCCTTGTTTTCAGCAGTCACTATGACTGCATGATGAAAAAGATGAGTTTTCAACATGTGTTAGCTCACCGTTCCCACCCCTGAAAGTTGGCTGTAGTGACTCAACAACTAGGAGTAGTGAAGAATCTTTCTCTGCTTAGGGTTTGTGAAGACCTGTCTAATGCTGCTATAGCTTAAATTTGCAACTATTCAAATAGCTTAAAGCAGTTACTGAGAAATCGTACTAGCAAAAGAGAACTCCTTCCTCATACAGATTTACCTCTTGTAGGGCTTTTGCTAGCGTAGTTAAGTCTGGGGGCAGTGTGTGGGGGGAATTGGAGTTTTCCTTCCTATGCCTGCAAATATTTAGAAGTGTTGGCTATGTTTCATTAGGATTTTTACAGCTGAAAGTCATCTCTAGGGTTTCTGTGCTTTTTTTCAGCTTAAGATAAATAACTGTATTTGTTCTTTTGGTGGTTTATTTTTTTTCCCCAAGAAGAAATCAGTGAAATGGGTCAGGAGAGCTGACTAGATGTCTTGAGTGAGATGAGCTGTTTCTTATTCTCTTCCCTCTTTTCCGTATAGAACAGCTTCCCTTTAAGCTTGATGGAGGACTAGTGGTATGACTGAAATAAGAAGATCATGTTCTGTCACGATATACTAAAACTTCCTGTAGAAGGTTATGTGCAACATTTAAATGGTTGTTGCTTGCCATTATGCACCTGCCAGCCTCCCAGACTTACACAGTACTTCTGTGGGCTAAACTAGCTGTAAGTTGAGCAGTGTAGGGGAAAGGGACCTGGGGGTCCTGGGGACAGCAGGGTGACCATGAGCCAGCACTGGGCCCTTGTGGCCGGGAAGGCCAGTGGTACCTGGGGAGGATTAGAAGGGGGTGGTCAGTAGGTCAGAGAGGTTCTCCTGCCCCTCTGCTCTGCCCTGGGGAGACCACACCTGGAATCTTGTGTCCAGTTGTGGCCCCTCAGTTCCAGCAGGACAGGAGGTTCCACTTGAATATGAGAAGAAACTTCTCCATGGTGAGCGTGGCAGAGCCTGGCCCAGGCTGACCAGGGTGTTATGGAGTCTCCTTCTGTGCAGACATTCCAACCCACCTGGACACCTTCCTGTGTAACCTCATCTGGGTGTTCCTGCTCCATGGGGGGATTGCACTGGATGAGCTTTCCAGGTCCCTTCCAACCCCTGACATTCTGGGATTCTGTGATTCATGCAGGATTTTTGATAGAGGTCTCACTTTGAAACTGCATACTTATGTGACAAAACCAATCTTTACAGATGAATATGGAAATATATTTTCACAAATACATAATTTCATTTTTATCATTGAAATGTTTCTTCTTCTAAGCAGATAGTTGTTGAAAGTTATAGTTATGTAAAATACTAATGTGTAGCATTTTCCATAGTGTAGGCATCATACAGAAATTTCTAGCACGCTGACAGAAACAAATTATCCTGTTACTGATAGTTGTTGGAAGTTGCTGGCTGTGTAAATATGAAATGTTCACAACTTCTTTCACTTATGTATTGCCCATGTAAAAACAAACCTAACACTTTGAGCATTAATTTTACACTTCATTTTTGCACAAGAACTGTGTAAAATTTCATATTGCAGGGAAGCTTTTATTCTTTTCTCCAAAAGACTGTCTTAACTAACAGTATCTAAAAGAGGGAAAAACTGTCTACATAATGCATAAGAAATGTAGAGACTTTGCTCCTTATAGGCCATTGAGGTACCAAGAAAGTATGGAATCACTCCCAGCGCTTGTTAATGTAGCTGGATTTGTGTTGGAGATGGGGGAGAGGGCTCTTTTTCTTTTTCTTTTTGAAGTTTGAGTGATTTCTATTGAATTGTGTTGCTGATGGTTGGAGCGGAATAACACTAAATAACTAAAAACTGCTGGACTGCTGCTTCTGGTGCTTTGGGCTTTGGCCAGGAGGTAAGACATGGTGTATGATCTTTTACTTCCTCAAGATCATAAATGTTCTGCTCTTTGGTTTGTTTCTTTTCATCATTTGGATACTCTAAGGACTTTATGAAGTTGCTTACTAAACTTCATCTCATTGAGAAATGTAGGTGTAGTTGGGTTGTGTATATAAGTCTAAGTGATGGAGTTTAACCGAAAGTGACAGTGATGAGATGAGAATATAAATCTGTTTCCTTTCCTTTCCCTGCTCCAGCATACCCTGCAAGGCTCTCTTATTTCTCTCATTATAGTGCTAATCCTGGTTTTGCAGAAATCCTTCAAATTAATTCATTCATATATTTAGTATTTTCTGTTTTGTGGGTAGAAATCTGCTTCTCACGGAATCCTGCTCTGCTGAAGAATGGATGCTGAGAATGACTGGATGTGTGCACTGGGCGCTGAGCAGGCCTGGGGTGCCATGGGACTGGTAGCGACGCTGTGGGGGCTGAGGGGTACTGGGGCAATTAGTGCTGAGCCCAGTTACTCCAGAAACTGGAACGGTGTAAAGACCACATCAAACATTGTTCAGCTTTGTAGCAGTGTAGTAGCTGCAAATACAGTTTTATTATGAATACCAATACATACCGGCTTTAAATCTTAACTCACTTGAAATCTTAACTTTTTTTTGGGCAAAACTTGTCTCCTTTGAGCAGTAAAGCACGGGCACCTGGTAAGAGACCTACTTGTTTTGCCAGCTTGTCGTTATTGGCAGCTAATAGTGCAACGGGAATGAAGTCAAAGCAAAATCTTGTGTGAAGTTGTTCCTTGCTTGTCTGCATTCCTCTCTCCAGTGTTTGCCATGGCTTAAAGAAATTCCTACACCGATGTCGTTAGTTTTGCCTCTGTGCAATTAGGCTAAATGAATGTAACTTTATGGATGTATCTAAAGAATTATTTCCTACATCTGCTTTTTGATTTCATTCTTGAAGCAGACCATGTATAAGAAGAAACAAGAAAGCATTTTCTGCACTGGGTATGTTTCTTAATCACTTACTGTAGTATCTTAACTTTATGAGCAATTTTAGAGCTTTGTATTTGTTTTACCTTTTTCAGTCCTAAATTGTAGTAATTGTGTGGAAGTTAGAAAATTGCTGGTTTGATATTATCTTCTGTTCTGATATCTTAGTCTTACCAAGTAAAGAGTGAGCTCTTATCCTCTCTGCAGGCTACTGAAGTAAAATTTACAGGATGCATTTGATCAGCAAAATGTTTTTCAGAAACAGAGGTGCTCTTGGTACTCGGTTATTAGAGATTCCATTCCCCACCAAGTGTAGCACAATGAAGTAGTGCTTCAGCAAGCTGCTCACTGTAGCTGCAGAGGTATCTGTTTTATAAAGCAGTAAGTGCTTTTTCTTCTTGGAACTTTGTTTTCATGGTGGGGGAAAAAGGTGTGTCGGTTTAATGGTTGTGCATTTTAGTTTATTTTTTGTTTAATTCAGAGTCAAATCATCTTGAAAGAAAAGTTAAAACTTTAATGGGGTTAAAATTCATAGGTCTGTAGCTCACAGTCCATAAAAATAACCGTTATTTTACAGAATCACATAATTCAGAATTGTATGGTTAAAAAAGCCTGATATTTCTTCCTTTGCCTTTCAGGGTTGTGTTAATAAGCACTGTAGAATATTGGCATAGACCTAATTTTTTTTCCTTTGCTGAAATAGGATCTGTTTATTAGAAAACATTCCTTAGGCCAATTGTTCAGTTGCTTTATTTAAGCTGATTGGCATCTAGCTTTTCCTAATCTGTAACAGCATTACTTTTCTTTATGCTTCCACTCTGCGGATTTATTACAGTGCATAGGAAGCTGTGAAGCGCTAATAGCTGGAAGCAGCAGTTCTCTGCTCCGTGTAGGTATGTGAAGAACATTTTACTGCTAGATACCAAACACAAAAACTTTTATTTAAACTAGCGCTGGACCTACTGGAGGTACAGTGTTATTTTAAAAGCAGTATTCATTTATTTTACTCCAGTGTTGTTCAAAGTACAGAATGATCATTTCTTCAGTGACATAGGTGGTACTGGAATGGGATTGTTTCGTCTGTCAAACAGGAAGGTGCCGTTACCAGGGATGTGCTCAGTTTAGGCTGTTCTTAGTAGACAGGAACAAGACGTAAGTGAATGCTGTGTCTAACAAGCAGAGTTCTCAGCAGGAATGCAGCAAAATCTTCTATAGCTTCTGACATGCTATCTGTTTTCTGCTCTTTGACATAAAGTACCCGTGTGATTTTTCTTTGGAAATACATTACCAATAAACAGTAGATGTACTTTGAATCTACATTCATAGTATTCGGACCTAAAGTTGTTCTTCAACATGCCTACCAGTGTTACCTTGTGATAAAACACGATAGGTTTTTAATTGCAAAATACCATAGAAATTTATGAAGCTGTAAACGTGCTACTCTAATTGCAGAGGGGTTACAGCCCATTCCCAAAATACAGATCCAATGTAGGTATATGCTTACTCAGCTGTCTGCACACTTTGCAGCTCTCTATCGTATTATGTGTATTTGATACATATGCACACGGATGTGCAGGCTTTTGCTCCCCATGCTTCTGTACCTGCTGTGTCCCTGGCCTTGTCTGGCATCTGTTGTTATGTGTAACATCACTGTGTGCTCCTATTGCTTCTGGACTGGCATGGGGGGACTCGGTGAAGATGGAGCTGGGGTTTGCCTCAGCATCCAGCAAGGGCTTCCCCCCACAGGGGGTTTCCCCCCATAGCCGCCCCCTTCTGCTGGCCCTTGTTGCAGGAAGATGGAAGAGCTTGGAGGTTGGGGGGGAAGTGAGAGAGACAAGGCAAGTCCCATTGTTTTCCATGAAGAGGGGACAAGTGAGATGAAGCAGCATTCAAAGTTTATTTTTCCTTATTTTGTAGTCAATATTATTGAGGTGGGGAGTAGGGAAAGGACTCGGGAAGGTGATCTTCCCGAAGAGTAATTGTATGTGATTCTGAGAGCAGGAAGAATCTGCTGTGTTATGAAATGAAAATGCAGTCATGATACTTTACATTTTAATCCAGAGATTAAAGGCATTTAAAGATATTTAAGCGTGATAGTGCCTATTTATGCTCTGCTTTTGTATTATTATTTTAAACAGATTATTTTAAGAAATATAATATGTGTAAGTCCAACGTGTGCTCCACGTTTGACCTGAATTATCAGGCCTCATTCTAGTCTTTTTTTTTCTGTACAAGGGAATTCTGTGTTTCTCACATGCAAAGAGAAATATTAAGAAACATCGAATCTGTTGCATTTGCTCTGACAGGGTTAACAGTAAAGATGACAGGTTTCTTCCCAATAATTATTTTTTAAAGGAAAATAAAGCCACATCTTCATGAAGGAAATGTTATTATTATTGCTCTATTGGTAAAATTAAAGCATCAAATAAGATGGGTCTTTCAATTGTGTGTGGAAGACAGATGCTTGTAGCCTGATTTTCAAAACCATCTAGCATGAGGGTTTCCAAAAATGTCAGCCTCAGTAGAAATGCACACTGTCCTGGTAGAAATAGTTGGTGAATTTGAAAGTAATTCCCTGAATCTGACTCCAGTGAGTCTCACTCATAGAAGATAATGATACACTCTCATGAAAATCTTGCTTAATACGTTTCCTTCATACATCAGTTGTAAAATGATATGGTTTAAAATTGAAGCATATATACAGGTTTTGTATTTAGTATCTGAGAAACTTCATGAGAAAACAAAAGGCTGTAGACAGAGTTTGCTGAGAACTTTTTACTTTGTGGTTACATCTCTGGACTAAATGTTCCTCAGAGTTATGTACCAGTGTACTCAATATACTCTTGGGTACTTGTCATCTTCATCTGTCATGAAAAAAAAAGGAAAAATAAAAGAATTTACTTAACCAGAAATTCTAATGCAAAACCTTTTTTACAAATGGAAGATTTTAGATTTTTTTCCCCAAATTGCTCTGCTTTTGCCACAGTGAGGTCTTATCAGCAGTGCACTTTCCAGGCTTTGGATTTTCTCAAAGGAACAGTAGACACCCTGCCTAAAAATAAACCCACATCCATCTGCACTCATTTTGCTCTTCATCTAGCTTAGGATATGATCCCAAATACTGGCACTTTCTCTGAAATTCAGTAGTGTTTACTGGGAGGTTTGTGGAAGTCCATGGTAACAAAACAAAAGCACTTGAAGAGAGGAAAGGGCCTTTGTTTTAACCCTTGTGAAATAAAAGTTGTTCCCATTCTCTCTCTATCTGAAGTATATAGTTGTTTGGGTTGTGCCAAACTCTAGTTCCAGGTAGTGACTGCTTAGTGACACTGGGAGCGGAGCAGTTGCTATGGTAACGGGTTTAAGTAGTAAAGATGCAGGTGAGATGTCACCAGGGCAGCAATTGCCTCTTTACCCCTTCAAGCTGAAAACAGGCTGAATTTACAGATATTTTTAAACAACCTGGTGTGACTCCATTCTGTACTGCTTTTGTGCAAGCAATTACCTCTTACATTTTAGACTTAAATTCTGGTGTAAATTTCAAGTGTCTATGTAACCTTTTTGCCATTCTGTTGCTAAGGACATTTCCATAGGCTGGTTCTGTCTTGTACATGACAGTGAGGTCAAAAAAGTTTTAAAGCTAGAATAAAGAAACTGGGTAGTACCTTTTTGTGCAATATATCTATTGCCATTTGTAAATAATGGTGTCTCTGATTCTCAAGACCTTCCTAATGCCTGAAAATAGTCTCGTTTTACAGTGGAATTTTTTAATAGGTCGCTAAGGATTGAAAGAAGGCTTGTGTTTTACTTCCAGTTAAATTGGGTGGGTAATGTGTGTATTGAGAAAATCATATACCCTAAAGGAAATAGTTAAATAATTTGAACATTCTCTAGTCCTTTCCTTTGTTTTCATTTTTAGTCTTACCAACCTGATCCACACAAAAGATTACACATTATAACCTTCACTCTGACTTTCCTCTTTTCTGTTCATGTGTATTTACGTGTTCTTTTTTTCTAGAATAGTGGACGTATCCTGTGCAGTAGTTGATCGTGCTAAAACAAAGGGGCTCCATAAAGGTCTATGTGCAAACAGCTCTTTAAGTGCCTGATGGAGTCCTGACATCTCTGTGGGAACAGCGTTAAGGTTTTCAGCCTATTGTCCTCACATCTTCAAAAACTCTCTCATGTTTCCAGATAGAAATCAGAGCGGTGAACAATCCCACCATTTACCAGAATATTTTCAAAAGGAAGCGACTCGCTCCTACACAGGGCATGTAAACACAGTATTGTGAAGATTCTGCCTGTCTTCAGATGTCAGGGCTGGAGAAAAACAGGAGTAGCTCAGTGTTAGTGAGAAGTGTTGATTTTCTGCTATTAGCTCTCTTGCCTTTGGAGCACAAGATACCAGGACAGCACATACGCTGTGACTGCTGTGATGTGGATCCAGACAGCTCTAGAGAGCAGACTGATTAGCCGGTGAGGGAAACATGTGCTAATACAGAGACCAGTGTGGGAAGAGGCACCAGAGACTCTTACTGATGTTTTGGGGGGATTGCCTGGTGGGGATGATCTTCAATCATTCCTTTCAGTATCTTGATTTGCAATTTGCAGCTATTTACAACAGCACTTGTTCTTTTCCATGGTAATAAAGGTGCTGGGAAGACTTGCAGGTGTGATTTCTTCAACTGTTCCAGAAATTCTGACTGGCTAGCAAAGAAAATTCTTGGGCTGCCTTGCTCATTCTGAGCTCCAGTGAAATACCAAGTCACAATAGTATAAAACATAACATGCCAGCCTTTCATTGAGAATTTCTACCTAAATAAACCACCTTGCATCAGACAAAGTTGAGGTAGATTCTTTCAGAGGGGCAATGGGCATCAGTGGAAGTTGATTCCTTGGAGGTGAAGATGGTTTTTTATTTCTAACAAAATAGCTTCTGAATAAACTGTGTGTGCTTTATAGCTGATGAGGAGTTGCTTACTGTGACTTGTGAAAGTGAGAAGCTTAAAAATACCTTAGAGTAGAAGAAATACATGGGCAATTCCTTTTGGTTCTTTTATTAATTATGATATGAGACATTTTCTGTAGGCTAGACTGAAAAACCTGGATCCTGAAGCTGCAGTCTGTACTGAGGGATATCAATGTGCTTTCAGTCTCACTCATTTCCCTTCTCCTACGTTTACTGGTAGCACCTGTGTTTTCTGTTTCTGGGTTCTTCAGGGATGGGATGGTAACAGCTGTAGCACGGACCTGAGTTTAAAGGTTCAGAAATGTTGGCAGGTGGTCAAGTTACCAGGCAGGAGGAGGAAGGACCAGAATTGGGAAGTGGTTCTTTATTTTTTCTTCACCCTGTAATTCAGTCCCATTTTAACAGTGTTTAATTGAAAGCATGAAGAAAATGTTTCTGACCTGAAGGAAAATCGGTGCCAAATCTCAGTGAGCTGTTAGAAATAATGAAGTCTTATGGGTTTTCAGAAAAGTTTTGTGAGCCATGTACAACCTAAACACTTAAGAGGTATGTGTAAGTATGGCTACTATAGGTTGTACATACAGTTTATGGAGTCCAGCTTTTCCTTTCATTTAGATTCCCTTCCAGCAATTTATCTGGTGAGGTTGGTTTGACCATCAGGGCAAACTGCGTATTTTTTCCCTGCATGTGGGTTTGCATTGCCCACTGAAGCTCAGAATTACGTGTTTTTAGATCCCTGTACACTTGCAAGAGTAGTGTGCTTTCTGCATGCTCATTAAAAGACTAAGCCAGCTCTTAGAGTAATTTCTTTAATTTTGTTTCCATTTTTGGATTGTAGTCATTTTGAACAGCATTCTTTCTCACTTGCAAACAAACATGTGCCATCACAATAGCTGGCATCGCAGGACTAGCCTCGAGTTTCAACCATTCCATTTCTCTGCGTGGGTGAGAATTCAGTGCAGAATTGATGGCTGCAGCACATTCCTGCCTCAGGAGCTGTTTGAACTGGCAGAGATCCTGAGTCAGCGCTAGAGATGGCAATATAGGCCAAGACACTGGCTTTAAAGAGACTGAGCCTCCTTAGGGCTTGCACCAAGTTCTCATGCCTTTCCAAATGGAGGAATCAGCAACTGCTTATCCCAACTAAAACTGAAGATTAATAACTGATACTTGTTGATTTTTTCCGTTCTCTGGTGGTTATTTCAGGGTGTCCCTGTGTGAATGGTGCTGTTCAGGAGAGCTTTCTGTTTGGTTAGGCACACGTTCCGCAGCACTAGCTGTAGTTTCATCCTCGCAAAGGCACAGAATTGGTATGCCAGACATTTCTAGAAAATACTTCTCACCGCAGAAATGTTTTTGTGTGTGGTGGTTTGGTTCGGTTTGTTTTGTTGTTTTAGCAGCAGTTTTGGTGAAACTGTAAACAAGAAATCTTGCCTTTAGTAAGATAGAATAATTATTTTTCCTCCTTACGTGATTTTCTTGAGTTGTGTTCTTGGAACATACTTTACTTAGTTTTAAGGTAATTTATTGATTATGTGTCTATATAAATGTTTAAAATACAACAAGTCTTGGGCAGATGTACAGACATAGTATTTTCTTTTAATTTCTATTCATTTTTACTTTATGTGGTTTCGGGAGGCGTTTTTCACTACGGCTTATTTCAAATATTTTTTTATTTTCAAACTTTTTGCTTGGTTCGGCAGCTTATGGAAAAGGTGAACTCTCCTTGGCTCTTTTCCGAATTTACCTTGCGGTGCTGGAGTTTACTGGTTTGCGATGATGCCACAGAATCGACTGGGTTGGAAAAGACCTCAGAGATCATCCAGTCCAACCCTGGTCCAACTCCAATCCGTTGACTAGATCATGGCACTAAGTGCCATGTCCAATCTCAGTTTAAAAACCTCCAGGGCCGGTGAGTCCAGCACCTCCCTGGGCAGCCATTCCAATGCCTGACTGCTCTCTCTGCAAAGAATTGCTTTCTAATCTCCAGCCTAAATTTCCCCTGGCGGAGTTGAAGCCCATGGCCCCTTGTCCTATTGCTGACTGCCTGGGAGAAGAGCCCAATCCCCACCTGGCTAGAACTGCCCTTCAGGTAGTTGTAGAGAGTGCTGAGCTCAGCTCTGAGCCTCCTCTTCTCCAGACTGAACAAGCCCAGCTCCCTCAGCCTCTCCCCATAGGGCTTGTGTTCAGGTCCCTTCCCCAGTCTTGTTGCTGTTCTCTGGACCCGCTCCAGCACTTCAATCTCTTTCCTGAGCTGAGGGCCCCAGAACTGAACACAATACTCCAGGTGTGGCCTCCCCAATGCAGAGCACAGGGGAAGGATCACTGCCCTTGTCCTGCTGACCACGCTGGTTTGGATACAGGACAGGACACCACTGGCCTTCTTGGCCACCTGGGCACACTGTTGGCTCATGTTGAGCTTCCTGTCCATTAGTACCCCCAGGTCCCTTTCTGCCTGGCTGCTCTCCAGCCACTCTGTGCCCAACCTGTAGTGCTCTGTTACCCATCTGAGTAATGGTTCCATTGGCTGATAGATCCAGCTCTGCCTATCTTTGACACTAAATTATTTTCCAATACATCATAAAAAAATGAAGTTCTGTTTTTTGTGAAGTGATAGGAAGTGAGACAGTGTGATGAAACTTGTTACGTGTGTTTGTCAAGAAGAAATGAAATCCTGCTTGCGGAAGAGTAATCCTAGAAGGAAGTTGGTTATGACAGAACCTGGAATTTTGGGCTTTCAAGTCAAGAAATGGGAGAGTAAACAAGACATTATCGTCTGCAATGAATTCAGGCCAATTTAGCATTAACTTTTACATATACAGAAGATAGAAGAGCAGGAAAGTAAGGTGACATCGCAAAAAGCCTGTAGAACTATACCGAGAGGAGCGGTAGATAGATGAGGACTAGAAGCTAATCAAAATTAAAATAATTATCTGGGACCTGCAATTGTCATTTTAAAAAGAGAGAACATTGAGGATGTGACTGAGGGCTGGAGCACCAGAGAACAGAGAGTGAGTCTGATGGATTGAATTGTGAGTCTTTATTTTTGATACTCCATATCCCCGCTAATGCAGTTCTTTCTCGGTTACTAAACGTGATTTGTGTGCCACCTGTTTTAACTGCATTCACTCTCCAGGGACATCAGATGGGAGGCAGTGTAGAGAAGCTAAATTATTTGGAGAGGATTCAGTGATTGACTTAAATGTAAAGGGATTAATTGGTCTCTAAACTAGTCAATTAAACTGTACTCTGAAAGTGGAAAGATCACAAATGCATGGCAATGAATAAATTAAAGCATTTTTCATGGTTTTAGTATTTCCTACATGTTGCTTAATATTGTTTTGGATCATAAAATTTATTCCATGAATTGTGATCATCCTGCATAATGGACGCATGTGAAATGATTTTGCGCAACCATCCTCCGCAAGGACAGCTGGTAGCAGGCTCACAGCACGCATTTACATGTATATTAGTAGGTATTTACATCTTTTGCAGTCTCTTTTACGCACAAGACAGCAAAGGATAATGAATTATCTCTGAAACCATGCTGTAAAATGAACAGGGTTCAGATCTCTCTCAAAAACGTGGAACTCATTTAACTTTGTGCTCTTTAATAGAAGTGTGAAGGACATCATATACTTAGTCCTTGGTACTTGAGCAAGGTGTGCAACAGAAAGAAACCTAGAGAGATTTAGATACTTTGCTTTGTGGTTTTAGGCTTTTTGTCTGTGTTTTGGTTTAGTTCAGTCAGGGTATAGTTAAGGGTTTTTTTTCTATTAGGGGCGAAAAAGGCATTCATTTTACAGTAGTGCTGTCCTCATGCCGAATGTAAGAGTTCAGCTGCGAGTCCTAGGAATATTAAAGTTCTCCATCAAGATTCATATCTCTTCATGTTTTGTAATTTCAATACAGTGTTATTATCGTATGTTTATAATAATGTAAAGGTATCAGAAGATTGGGGGAGGGCGGGGGGGGAAATGAACTTAGATGGCAACCAAGTCTTCCAGCGCTTGCAAATCCTGTTTCCAGTTGGGATTTTTCAATGGATTCAAGGTGGTCGACAGTTCCCTCTCTTACATGTCCCAAGAGCATGGCCACTGCTTCGCTGGAAAACTAAAACCTGGCTCAGAGTGGAAAATGGGTACATGGGTTTAATACCTGATAATTTTGATTTTTTTCAGACTGTGTGAGTGTGTGACACTAAACCCATGATATAATGTTTCTACTTCTACTTTGCCCTTTAGGTGCCCATGGTAAGCAGCTGTTTGGAAATCAAAATCAGAACTGCATTAGGGTTTTTAGATTTTGAGAAGAATATTCTCCCTTTTTTTCCTTTGTTGAAGAAACTAAGCGATCACATTTCCCCCATTGACATACTTGCTTTGGGAATGAAACTGATTGTCCTGGTTTTGTTAAAAACAAGACCGGTTCTCTTTTAGTGATGTTTCTTTGAGCTCAGTTCTCCTAGGTGGCTGTACTTTTCTGAGGTTTAGCCTGCATATTTTTCCTAGGACGCTGCATTCGGTGCTGATAAGAACAACGGAATGCAGAAGAAGCTCGTGTTTAGATTTATTACTATGGTAGCCAAGAAAGACTGATGAGTTTTCCCACGTTCCGTTGTGAGAGGGACGTGTTTGAGGAGGGGTGGATGGAACCGGTGACTAGAACTGAGCAACGCAAGTATTCCATCCCATAATTGTCATATCCCCTATATAAGAGGGTGATCACAGGGTCACTCTCTCTTCACCCATGGGCAGCATCTAGAGAGGCCCCTGTCTGTCTGTCTATCTGTGATCCACAGCCCTCAGGCCCTGCATCCTGCACCCAGGTTCCATTTGCTGTGCAGTCCCGCCCGTGACTCCCGGGGCCTGAGCTGCAGCTGCTGGAGCCGCCAGCCCCGCACACCCAGCTCTGCTGCTGAGTGACGCCAGCGCCACAGCCAGCACTGGAGACTGGGCTTGGATATTTTGTATATATTCTCTATTTATTAGTAGCATTAGTAAAACCCCTTAAAACTCTCCAACTTGAAGTCTAAGTCTCTCTTTCTTTCTCCTTATCTTTCCAGTCATCTTTCTGATCTAAAGGAAGGGGTGGTGGGAAATGAGGGGATAACAGGGAGCGTCTGCCACGATTTATTGCTGCCTTGCATTAAACCTTGACATTGATAAATGTAATTTCATCTTCAGCGAACTTAATGACAACAAAATATGGGCTTATGGCCTTTCTTCCCCTTCAGTTTGCTATATTTTTTTCAAGAATATCCTTCTGAACAGCCTTAATCTAATGTAAAGCTACTTTGGGTAATAGCATTCAGCTTTCGCAGGGGTAAGGGGAAGAAGGGTGCATTAACCTACATTAGCAGACAGCAAAAATAAGCGTGTGTTCTGGGGCCGTGCTAAGAAAAGTGGCATTTGATATGCTGTGTTTTCATTTTTATAACTTATTCATCAAAATCATGCTGTGTATTTGTGGTCTGATATCTTAACTGTGGTGACAGAGCCTGTGTGCATGTCTGGAGAACATCTTTGTAACTGTGTGAAAAAGTAATATAAATAAGGATACAGCAACTTAATTGCAGTTTCTATTAACTTGTGAATTACTATGGATTGATATTACCATGCCAATGCTTTTTAAATTAGTTAAAAGTGATGCAAAAAAGACTGCATGCTTTTTAGAAAATTATGTTCCATTATTACAAGAAAAATTGGTCTTTTCTTTTATGAGATCTCAGTTTCCATTGTTTCTGAACCCCATTTCTAGGATTTACCTACAACAATCTCAAAAATCTTTGAAGATTTGGGGCAAAATAATTTCAAAGCTGCATAGAACCCCTCCCTGTATTTAGATAAGATGCAATAAAGAGTGTTTAAGTGACAGTTACTTGCTATCTGCTTCACTTTTTCTCCTCATGCTATTAGGAATCTGAGAATCCCAGACTGTCAGGGATTGGAAGGGACCTGGAAAGCTCATCCAGTGCAAATCCCCCCATGGAGCAGGAACACCCAGATGAGGTTACACAGGAAGGTGTCCAGGCGGGTTGGAATGTCTGCACAGAAGGAGACTCCACAACCCCCCTGGGCAGCCTGGGCCAGGCTCTGCCACCCTCACCATGGAGAAGTTTATTCTCAAATTCAAGTGGAACCTCCTGTGTTCCAGTTTGCACCCATTGCCCCTTGTCCTATCACTGGTTGTCACCAGCAGAGCCTGGCTCCATCCTCCTGACACTGCCCCTTTCCATATTGATCCTCAGGAATGAGTCCCCCCTCAGTGTCCTCTTGTCCAGCTCCAGAGCCCCAGCTCCCTCAGCCTTTCCTCACACGGGAGATGCTCCACTCCCTGCAGCATCTTGGTGGGTGCACTGGACTCTCTCCAGCAGTTCCCTGTCCTGCTGGAACTGAGGGGCCACAACTGGACACAAGATTCCAGGTGTGGTCTCCCCAGGGCAGAGCAGAGGGGCAGCAGAACCTCTCTGACCTACTGACCACCCCCTTCTAACCCACCCCAGGTACCATTGGCTGCCTGGCCACAAGGGCCCAGTGCTGGCTCATGGTCACCTTGCTGTCCCCAGGACCCCCAGCTCCCTTTCCCCTACACTGCTCTCTAATAGGTCATTCCCCAACTTATACTGGAAACAAAAAGGAAGTCAACTGTGAAAAGAGGAAATCATCTTCTGTTTGCATACTATTTCCCCTTATATTTTATATCTTCTACTTAGGGTTGTTGTAGAGCAATTGTCAGCTTGTTTTCTTCTCATGTTTTTTAATTTTTTAGGTTCCTCTCGCCTTATTTGAGCAGAACTGTGGTAATTGTTTCAACTGGGTGTTTCCACACTTAGAAAGTGTTTTGTCGGGTACCAAAATCTCAGCATTGTGTTAGTTGTACAAAGAGGGCTACATGTATTATATAAACAAATAATGTGGTATTTCAGACTTTGCATACATAATTATACAGTTGCTGCATAAAATGCATACAGTAATACTTATCTACTTCACACTGTTCATTTGAGTTACAGAGGTACTTAGAGTCATCATTTCTAACAAGTTGCTATTGAGATCAAAGCCATTTTAAGGCAAAACGTTATCAAACATTTTAAATTTTGAGCTTTCAGAGCCAATTGTCATGTAACCATCAAGACAGAATTTTGGTAAGTTTTGATGTTTTGCTATAAAAGAAATTCTGTGTTATTCCAGGCTAAAAGTATTTCAGAAATGTGCTGTTTGAACCTAGTGGAATACAGAGCAGAGATGTGGTGACAGACTTAATTGTGGCTTTGAGTGAATCTGTGCAACAAGGACATAGAAAGGAATTGTCTATTGTGATTACTAAGGGACTGATGGTGATTTGTGGCTTTGCTCCTAGTGCAGTATTAATTTATGAAATTGAAGCTCCTAATGTAAATGTGCTTTGATACTCTTAGCTGTGTGTGTTAAGTGTTCTTTTTGTTTATAAGCCGAACATGATTCAAGCACCAGATTAACATATAACTAGTGCAATTAGGGTGTGATATTGAAAACTATGCTAACTTAATCTGAAAAAAGTCATCCCATTTTCTGTAACCCCCAGAGGAATTGGTGATTCTAATACAGCACACGTGATGAGACCAAGTATTTGATAGCTGTATTATCTGTGATAAAATTGCCAAGGAAAGCTCAAGTTTAAGGAGGCTGAGAGTTTAAACTTTGCAGTACTGAGCTGTTAAGAAAAGGTCAGTTTATGCCTTAGGCTGAAAAAATGGAATAGTTGGTTGGCGAACCTCCATCAGTGCTAGTCAGGCTTGTTCTTCAGTTTTAGGTTATTAATATTCAAAAGGATTTTTGCAGTCCTAATCTCTAGAGCACAACTGCTCATGACAGTTCCGATGTAATTTTATGGCTGTATGGCATTTAATAGCATGTGAAGACAGCACAAAAAGAGGGCTTTTTGAGATACCACACGGACTTTAACATGAAACTTACTCCTGTGCCATGAATATTATGTGTCACTTTAAATATATGCGCTTATCCACCTGCAGTATTAGGTCCTCTATGGAAATCAGTTTTCCAAAGGAGTCCATTTCAAACCCTGTGTCAAAACACAGGGATTCAGACAAAGAGAGGGAGATGTCAGGAGGCTGATAACAGCAGTGATTTTACAAGTTTTATATGCCGTTTTTCCTGATGTTGGTATTTTTAGTATGCTAAAGCAAGGAAGATTGCATTCATTCTGACAATTTTCAAGTTAATTGTAATTCATTTTGTAGTTATTACCAGCTGGTGCTCTTGTTTTTAGAATAACTGGTAATACTGGTATAGATAGGAAAAAATGGAATAGGAGCAAGTTTCTGATTATTTTTTTAAGGGCATATATTTGAAGTAGCTCAGAATTTCCAGTGAAAAATGTGTTTATTTCAACATTAAGCTGAATGCACCTTTAATAGCCTTTGTGTTTCTTGCTTTTATATACTTTTGTATTGTGTTGTAAAGACCTTATCCTGTATCACAACAGTGATATGGTCACAAAAACTTCCGTGTTTCCGAAACAGGGCAAAATCCAGGGTCTTACCACAATGAGTTTATATTCATAATGGATATGACGAACTTTCAGAATCATTTTTTGATACTGACATTTTAAATAATTCAAAATAGTTGTAGTTCTAAGTCAGCACTATTCTGAAGCATAACACAAATGTTAAAAAAAATGCTTTCAATAATCATTAGTGCCTCAAGCTCTCCATTGTGTTCTATAGTGCTGACTACATCACTTACCTGCTGCTAAGGGAAGAATGTTGATTGTGGTTTCACTGCAGAAATTGTATTTCATAGATACATGAGGCCTGTTTTCTTTTGTCAGTTTTATCTGATATTGATCAGATTTAGTAAACCTGGTTATTATTAAAAATCATAGCTTAGCATATAAAATTAAGTCATTTGGATTTCTGTTAGAGGTAAACTATTTCTCTGTTTATCTAATCTTCTTGTCAGCAGACAGTACATTTTCTAACCTAAAGTGCCTTAAATGCTCATTTATTTTAGGTATTAGTAGGAAGATGCATGTTGTGGTCACCTGTTCAGTAGCACTGTTTGGATTCCTGTGGCTTGATGTGCAGGTGGCATCCGAGCAGAATCGTGTTCCATTTGGAGGGCAGGGATCATGTAAAGGTGTTTTGAGTGGATTGTGCTTCCTGTCATAAAGTGTTAACTGAAAAAACTGCATTGTGCTCTGGTTTTAACTGGTTAAGTCTTATACTAGCAGATGTATTGACCAACCCTTTGTTACCATCTGTCATTGCCCCCATATTTCTGCATATATGGTATGAAAGCCCCTTATCCTTGATCCAGGGGCTTTCAGCCTCCCTTCTTACTCCATGTTGCCTTTGGGTAATAGCTGATATGGAGAGCAGGATTTGTCCCTGCATGCAGAGAAAAGAAATATATAGCAGTGGTCATGGCAGCCTGCTGCTTGATTTAATTATTCAGGAATGTTGTGTTAATTTGGATTACTTCGTTAGTAACCATCAGCAGTCTAGGAATTGCTTCAGTTCATCTTAAAAATAATGAGAAACAAATTTCAGATCGGGACACCGTATTTTGACAAGTCACATTATGTACGCATGTGCAGCTAGTAGTAATAAATTTTCATGTTCAATGTGCAACACATTTAATATAGAAATGTAAGTTTTTTATTGTGAACATTTATGGGTGATTTTCATATGTTATTGTCTAGTATTTCATTGAGGATCACAGGAATAAAACACCTAGTTCGGCTGTACGCGGAAGAAAATCTCACAATGCCAGGATGCTAGAGAAGCTACTTATACATTTTAAATAATCCAGTAATAAAAAAAACCCAGTAAATATTAAACACTGCTTTAACATCTTGTAAAAATATACTTATTTCTTTATACGTGTATGTTTCAGGGAAAGGAGGAGATGCTATTACTGTAGAACATCTTCCTCTCTGCAGAAATCATGTGGCAAAAACTCAGTGATCTTCTTTCCTAAAGTGAAAAATTCTCTCCTCCTAAGCTTGAACACTGTCACAGTATAATTTACTTATAATGTGTAAGCCTTGTTATATTGTTCTGTATATATTCCAGTACATCTTTATTAAGGTTATTGAAAGAAAAAACAGATGTGGAAGTATCTTAACAAGACATCAAAACCATCCGGTGCAGAAAATGCAGAGCAGTTTGTACTGTGTTCACATCAAAGGTTATGTATGTTGTATGTGACCTTTCCTCCAGCAAAGACCTGAACTAGGTCTTGTATGGAGAGAGACTACAACATAATTACCCCTCAAAATGTGAGCTGGTGGGATGCGCAGCCATTTCCCCTTGACTTTTGGAAGTGTTCATAGCGCTGTTAGCCCTGTCATGCTGCACATTGATGTATACATTTGAAGTATAAACTCCAGGATCCCTCCAGGCAGACAGGTCATCCTGTGCATACATTTATACAGAGAAAATAATAGGAGGTTGTTAGAGATGGGATCAGGGAGAGAATCTCAATTGTGAGGCATATATAAGCCTTGGCAAGAGGTTTTGTTGGTGACAACTGAGAAAGTGTTGAGATAATAATGCTGTAACACATAAAGTGTTTAGATAATGTTATCTAAATGCTTGCTGCACTGTGAAACTGTTGTCTTAGAACTTTACTCCACCACTGGAAAAACACTAAAGATAATTAATATTTATACCAAGTTTCTATGTGCACATCTCATGCATTTAAAAAAAAAAAATCCAACAACATGCGAGACACCATAGTGAGTTATAAAATACAGTTGCTAAAAGACCTGGGTAATTCTGGGAGCTAATGTTGTTTTCTACTCTCTGTTTTTTTTTTTTTTCTTTGAGTGGGGAGAGAGAGACATAAAAGAAAGAAAAAAAGAGTAATTACCAAAGCAATATGATTTAATCTGCAACTTGGCCTCCTGTGTTCTTGTTCTCTGCCGTACAAAACTTAAGTGACTTTGGATAGAAATGGCTACAGAAGCACAGATTGTTTTTCGTGTGTAACCATATTTCTCCCAGTATCGGTTTCCCTTGTTCATGAGACAGCAGTGTGTGTCCCACGAAGAAAAGGTGTTCCAGGTCCCACAATACGGTCAGTGGTTTCAGCAGGCTCTTCAGCGGAGTTCCCAGCAGCCCTCAAACCAGCTCCTGCTCCAGTGCCAACACACAGCGGGTGTTGGGTACAGCTGGGCACCAGCTCTGCCGTTACAGGTGGTTCATAGATGCAGTTACAGAGCATGAAATAGGCTCGAGGTTGCTGTTTCATGTATTGAATGTGGACCTCATCTAAGGCCATGGCACAGAGAAACTAACTATGAGTTTCATGCCCAGTGCAGAAACATGGCCAGCGTTGTGCTGCCTACTATCTGTTGGAAGGCTGTTGTATCCAGAAAACTCTGGAATTGTCTCATGTCTGGAAATGCTTTCCATTTTGGTTTAGTTGTAGTTTCTGAAAAAAAACATTACTAATTGTGCTGTTTTTCTTGAATGTATATTGGGAACTACTGAAGCTGTACTTCTGTCTTATTTTAGCTTGGGCAACATTCAGAGTCCATCTGGTAGGCAGAGAGTGTGTTATGGGTTACTTGCCACATCAGTTGGGAAATGCCACATAAATGTTTTGCCTCTCAGACTGTATCTACACTACATATTAGACTGGATAGGTCATGATCTCAGGACCTGGCGTTCTGTCGTGCTTCCCAGCTGCGTGTTCCCTGCCTGGCTCTGAGAGTGGCAGCCAGGGCAATGCCCACGAGGGCTTCTGGGGGACAGCAGAGCCAAGGTCCGTTTCCAGTAAATCAGCATGGATAACAGCTCCCATGTTGTTTCCCCTAAGGACCAGAAAATGTGTCCTGGCCATTTTTATTTGCTGCTAAAGTCTCAGTTCCGAGTTGTCTTCTGCTCTCTTGGTATTTGTGAAGCAGCTTTCTCTGTGTCCTGGTTTTGTTAAAAACCAGACCGGTTCTCTTTTAGTGATGTTTCTTTGAGCTCAGTTCTCCTAGGTGGCTGTACTTTTCTGAGGTTTAGCCTGCATATTTTTCCTAGGACACTGTACTCAGTGCTGATAAGAACAACAACGGAATGCTGAAGAAGCTCGTGTTTAGATTTATTACTATGGTAGCTAAGAAAGACTGATAAGTTTTCCCACGTTCCGTTGTGAGAGGGGCGTGTTTGAGGAGGGGTGGATGGAACCGGTGACTAGAACTGACCAACGCAAGTATTCCATCCCATCATCGTCATACCCCTTATATAAGAGGATGATCACAGGGTCACGCTCTCTTCGCCCATGGGCAGCATCCAGAGAGGCCCCTGTCTGTCTATCTGTCTGTGATCCACAGCCCTCAGGCCCTGCATCCCGCACCCAGGTTCCGTTTGCTGTGCAGTCCCGCCCGTGACTGCCGGGGTCTGAGCTGCAGCTGCTGGAGCCACCAGCCCCGCACACCCAGCTCTGCTGCTGAGTGACGCCAGCGCCACATCCAGCGCTGGAGACTGGGTTTGGATATTTTGTATATATACTCTCTATTTATTAGTAGCATTAGTAAAACCCCTTAAAACTCTCCAACTTGAAGTCTAAGTCTCTCTTTCTTTCTCCTTATCCTTCCAATCATCTTTCCGATCTAAAGGAAAGGGGTGACAGGAAGTGAGGGGATAACAGGGAGCGTCTGCCACGGTTTATTGCCGCCTTGCGTTAAACCTTGACGCTCTGCTACCACAGCTGCCTGGCAGATCCCTGGAGTTCCTAAATTGGACCATCTTGTATCCTAGAGAAACGGACTGGAGATCGGGTCACGATGAGAGCGCATCGTGCCTCTCATTTAAAGAGAATGCATTGGCACAGATGGTCTGACTTCTCTAAAATCAAAACTGAAGTCCTTTCTCCTCTCATCCCGTTACATTCAATCTGTGGTTGTTGTGGGAGCTTGTTTAAAGTCAGACTTCACTGAGGATATTTATTCCTGGGTTATTTGAAAAGAGGTAATTTTCATACTGGGTTATTAATTTATTCTCAGCTGTTCAAGGGTGTTATTGACTGTAGGTGTGTCCAGGTGCTGCTGTCTCCTGTCCACACCACCACTGTGACCTGCTAATAACTGTCCTGTTGCTTTAGACACCTTTAAAGGAAATTATTTTATTAGGCTCTCACATGCTCTTATGTTCCAAATCTATGCAGAGCCTTTTCATGCCGCCTTTTTTTATACTGTACATGAAACAAGTGATTAGTCTCATTAGTATGACTGTTTAATTTCCTAAGGCATATGGCTTATTGCTGCGTCTTTTCTGAGTTCAGACTGTTTTGGGGTAGCTCTGAGTTGAGGGCTTTCAGATCCCAACCCTAATTTTGATGGGAATTAGAACAGCAATATGATTTGTTGGTCATAAAGTGTAATTAATTGTACACAGTCAGTGGCTTTATGGACAATTGCTTATAAACTAAAGAAGAGAAACATGAGATTGCCAGCAGCCTGGTGGCAGGGAAAGGCAGCTCGTGTTTATCTGTAGAGAAATATGTATTTAAAAAAGTCTCATCCTTGAAATTATGAATTGCAATAACTTGGTCTTTGAGCACATAAGGCTCTCTTAGTGTACACAGGAGAAATATCCTTGAAAGTATATGTTTAAGTGTTCTGCAGGCTCAACTCCACAATCCTCAGCATTCTTCAGACCTCGGTCTTAATGCAGTTGCAGTTGCGAATAACATATACTTTATATATGTTCTATATAGTGTATTTGGGAAGCTGGCATCCTAACTGAAGCAGCCCTCAGTCACCTGTAAAGGAAAGAAACAGTTCTGAAAATGTACCTGTGAGAAAGAGACAATTCCTGTTTAGAGTGATGGGAGTAGTGTTACAGAGTTATATTCTTTTTTAATGCTTCTGATTCGTATAAAAGAAGATGGAAAGAATAGGTCTTGCTTTAGTTTGTGTCGAAATTTTCTCCTGGCAAACTGCTACAGCTACCACTGTCTCTGGTGATGCTGTTTGTGTGCCTTGGGGGTGGGGGGGAAGCCCCCAACTTTTAATGGATGAGACACTTCAGTCTGATTTAGGTTTCTAATGTGGAACAACTTCTGGGGAATATATGCAGGGTGTATTCCTCAGGTGAGGGCTGGGAACGGCTGGTGTCTTGCTCAGCACCGTCACCCTGCTGTCACGCTGCCACCTGAGCAGACATGCTCCATTCTTCCTTTCCTCTGGGTAGCAACACAGGCTCAAAAACATAATCCTGAACCTAGTTTTGTTCCCTGTGTAATAAATTAATACATGCAAAGTAAATGTGTAATGCAGCTATTCAAAACTGGTAGATTTTTTTTATTATTGTCCTTGTTCTGAACAGGTATAAACTGAGAGCTCATGGTTCTCCCAATAGGCTTTATAGAATAGGGAGAATAGTTTCGAAACCATTTCCCCTCCCTCTCTGGTGGTTTATGGTATTTTGACTGCCAGGGAGATAAGAAAGAGTACAGAAATTAGTAGGTTTAAAAACCTGGAGAGGTAGTAGAGTGGATTTTCAAAGCCTGTCAGATTCATTTTTTTAACTAGGTTGCAATAAATTTCAGTTAAAAAAAAAAAAATCAATCCGAACATAGCGTTGAATGTCTTCAGAAACTCAGTCTGATTTGCGTTTTGTATTTAGCTTTTTGATGGTGCCTTTGTTAGCACAAAGAGTAGTAGATCTGTTAAAAAACTGGATGCTGATAAAACATTGTTGGAAGACTCTAGTGAGGACCCAAACAATTCTAGAGCTTTAGCCTGAAGTATGTAGATCTTGATGTACACTGTAGAGCTATAGCTAAGTGATTATTAAAAGTAAAGCCTCAGTGCTCTGTCTGTTTCCCAAAGCTGACTGGTTTTAGCTTAGTAAGTTTTCTTCTACTTGAATTTTATTCAGAGATCTGTCTCACATCTGTAGCGAGAATGATTTCTGCAGCTTGGTATTTAAGGAATTGTGTGAAATGTGCTAAAGACAGGAATGTTGGGAGACTGGGATGTACATGCCTGAGTGGAATACATCACAGAGTGCACTGACGCTAGTTTCTTGAAATAAAATTCATATTTGCTACTAAAGTAAATCTTCCAGAAGCTTATTAGGCGTATAGGAAGTCCCCAGGCTTTGATCTTTATTATTTTTGGGTCTTGAAAGCTGAGCTTATAGCAATGACTTTGGCACCAGAGGGAGCGCCAGATTTATGGAGCTGTTTCTCGTCTTGTGAAGCGCTGCCGGGCAGCGCGGCGAGCAGGGAGCACAACCAGCGTCCCGCTGGCCAAGCGCTGCAGGCACAGAGCCCTCCGGCCCTGCCCTGAGGGCGCGTTAGCCCTGGGCTACAGAGAAGGAATGCTCAGGGACTGAGACTTATTGGTTCTCTTTCTAGAGCTGAGCGGGATTTACTTTGGATCCAGCGCTAGAAATGTTCCTTCTTTCAGTAACAAAGTATTTATTGCTGGTCAGGAGTAGCAATATTGATTACTGTTATTCTTTTATTGGTCATGCTTGCAGGAGGGTAAAGTGGGCTAATGCTGTATATCTCTTTTCCTGTAATTGGTTGTATACAGTCCAAGGCTATTTAATTTTCTGAACTTAATGATTAATTTTGACATTAGCAGATTCTCAGTTGAGAGAGTTAGTGGCCTGCATTCCCATCCCTGCAAAAACAAATGAATCTTTTGTCTTTCACACTCTGATTTTGTCTATTTCTCATTCTGATGGTGTTTACGGGTAGCGTGAACGTTGCATAAGATTGCACATGATTTGTTCATGCTGGACCACTTTGCAAGAGGCTTGAAAGAGTCCCTGTGTGGCCCCAGAAGGCTGGGGTTTTTTTTCTTCAGTTCAATAGAAGACAAGCAAGACTTACACAGGCAAACATCGTAGGAAGCTTGTGGATTCAGGAGGATTTCTGTTTAATATCCTAAAGACGGGAGTTGAAAGTGCCTACTTTACAAATAGCTTTGCTCTCTGCTTCAGAAAGGCTGACCTGCTGCGTGCTGAACTCTTTGCAGAGATTATCCCCACTTGATCTTAGACAGGATTTCTCATCTTTTCGTTATTTATTGAGACCTTTTTATATTAAGGGCTATCATCCTATGTAAAGAAACTAATAGGTTTTGATTAAATAGTTGAGCTTTGCTTTTATTTTTGTATTGTCTGTATGTGTAGAAATCTATTCTTAATTTTTATTTCATTTTTATTTCTTTATTTTTACATCAGCTGGTTTGCTTTTCTTCTTGTGAAAGGTAGCTGGATAGAAATACCTGGAATTTATGACCCATTTTGTCCCATGTCCCTGTTCCCTCCCTTCCCCTTCCCACCCCTCATGTAAATGAATGATGAATTTCCTTCTGCAACACTGATGACAGTGAAATTTGTTTCCCTAGTGAAAATGGAAATCTAATAAAATCTTTTATTTCATGGAAGTAAATTATTGCTACAGAGTACTTCTAAATACAGCATCAAAGTTGTTTTATACAATGTGTAGAATCATTCAGAGATTTAGTGAGATTAAAACACCTTCCTACCCTAGACCATCAGTGTCTTCGTTTAAAAAGAGCCAAGAGTAGCAGGGCGGCTGGTTGACTCAACACTGATGTGGAATTGCTGTAGTTGCTCGTGTTATTTCGTTTTGGTGGCGGTAGTTAAGAGCCATCTTTAAAATCCTGGTTACGTTACGACTGGCCCTGTGCCGAAGCCAACAACTATAAAACTATGTGCAGGGACTGTACCGGACAGAAAAATTACTGCATCGTTACCACTTGAGCCCTGTAAAATGTTAGTTGATTAAAATTATGATAGAAAGCGTGAAATTGGTTTTGTTTTCTTTCCTTGTGGCTTCATGGTGTGGAATATTTAAGCATGTAGTTAGCTATGATGGGTGGTCACTTATGGGTAAAGCGAGAACATTTTAAATACTGTTTGTTTCAAATTATGTTTAATTGTCAGTGGCAAATCCATTGCTCATCTCATTGTCAACTTTTTGTAATATTCATGTGCTTTTATTTTCTTTAGTGGAGGCTCTCGTGAGTTGTAAGACAAACATCTTTCCTATTCCTTTTCAGCCAGAACCTGTTGCAGAGTGAATTCTGAAGAATTTCTGAAGACCCTTATTTTTACTACTTAAGTCCTGGTTGAAATGAGATTTGTTTGTAATGATCTTATTAATTGAAACAAATAGGAAAACAGAGAGTTGCCACAATTGGCAAATAGATGTTTAGTGACGGGTCATTCTGTTGTGTGTGGTTATCAATCAATGTTCAGTGACCACAAGCGCCAAAGCACAGGAGTCAGGCTACAGAATTGCTAACTCCTATGAGTTCATTAACATGCTAATCAATCTGTTTCTCGTTTGCCTCTCCCCTCCTCCAGCGAACACTTGTCGTGTGCCTTCACATTCTTTCTTCATGGGGAGAGCAATGTGTGCACCAGCGTGGAGATCGCTCAGCACCAGCCCATCTACCTGATCACCGAAGAGCACATCCACATGGCCCAGTCCTCTCCCTCGCCCTTCCAAGGTACGGCAGCACCCTTCGCAATTCGGCGCGCGTCACCTCGCTTCAGTGCGGCAGGGGCTTCGGGGGGAATAGTGGAAGATTAAGTAACTCTTCAAATGGGTTCAGTTTCTATTCGGGAAGCTGTGCACCTAAGGGAGAATGTTGTTAGGACTTCAACACTAAAGCCAGCCAGAAATGGCGTGGGAATTTTCCAGAGCTTTCTATTCATTAGTGTTGTTTTTAAAGCTACATGCACATAGTAAATAAAACAAATAAATTCATAATTTTGGTTTAAAAAGACTTATTATTTATGAAAGTGCACTGATTTGATTTTCTAACACAGCATAGAGGTCAGTGGGTTTAAGTCTGTAATTTCAGTGCTACATAAATACTAAGATGATGTAATTCGGGAGTACTTTTCATTCATAGGTTGTCAACTTTTTTGGAAAATGTATCAGAAAGAATGAAAAACTTAAAATATCTGGGACTCTGTGTTTGCCAGTGTAAGGAATTAGAGTGTTACACAATTAAGTTGATGGCTTATTAAATCCATGATGCAATTGAGGTGCAGTGCTTTATGTGAAAAAAATTAAAGAATAGTTCAATCATTGAATTATACTGGCTTTACTACAGTCTGAAATTATAATTTCAAAGCAAGTAAAGCAAGAAATCTTTATAAATTAAACATGCTGTAAAGAAACACTCAGAGACTTCTAAAATGAGCTTTTATAGAGATGTTAATTTAGAGAAGCTTTATTGAAAAACATTTTGTTTCTAAATATAAAGTTTTAACAGAGGCTCAGATACTTAAATCATAGAAGGTTTTATTTCAGTGAGCTAAACTCTTGACTCTCTCAAATCAAATACGACTAAAAGCAATATTAAGGCTGAATGGAAATACCTGTTGTTGAGCAACTAATTCTCCTTATTTGCCTTTACTGTAGTCTTCATATATTATCATCTCTGTCCTTTTTAATGCCAAAAAGACTCCAATACCACATATTCCTGGTAAAAACCCTATTGTTGAATATCTGTCCTCTTCTACTTCCATGTATGGTCATCCCTTTGCCATAGTGCTGTTTCAGTACACGATTAGTTCATTGTGGAAATTATTAAACTAAACTCAAAAAAGGTCCATTTTTAGCTCAATAAGGACGGCTGCACAGGAAACTAGTGCTGGATAATGTAGTTTTAAATTCCCACCCTTACCTGACTTGGTAGTAGCTTTGCCCTGAAGACAGATCCATAAATCAGCGTGGGGCTGGAGCAGCAACTCTCTGGAGGGGCAGAGAGTGGCGGATACACACTCCAAATACCCACACTGTAGGGCCTGTTGTTCCTTACTTTGCAGTTCTGGTGAGTCCTTATGGTTTAAATGGTACACTCACGGGCCAGTCGTACAAGATGTCAGACCCAGCAACTCGGAAATTGATGGAGGAATGGCAGTATTTTTACCCTATGGTGCTGAAGAAAAAAGAAGGCATGAAAGAGGAAGAAGAGTTGGGATATGACAACGATTTCCCCGTGGCAGTTGAAGTCATTGTTGGTGAGTTTCAGTATTCTGCCTGAAGGATTTTTTTTTCCTCTACATTATTAAAAATAAATAAATAAATAAAATCTAATTAATCAGAAACAGCCATTATAATTTTGCTGTCTTCTCTTGTAACTCTCTTGACACTGGAACATCTGACTAGTTATCTTGCCTCAAGCTTCTGTAGTCCCTGTATCCCACATGCTATTATTCACAGTGTCAAGCTACTTGTTTCAGCTCTGTGCTGGTTGTAGAGCGTTAGATGTATATTAGTATGTGAAATTTCTTAGCTCTTTATGTTCAGATAATAAGTTTTGTCTAATTGACATTGAAAACAAGTTGAAGTAGCTAGGACTGCTGAATATTATCAGGTATATTTAAGACTTTTGTTTTTCCATTTTTTTGTAGGTGGTGTAAGGATGGTATATCCTTCAGCCTTTGTTCTCATCTCCCAGAGTGACATCCCCATGTCCCAGAATGCTGCCAGTACTGGAGGCCATATAAATGTGGGACAGCAGGGGCTTGGAAGCATGAAAGATCCTGCCAGTACCTGTGGGATGCCACTCACTCCACCCACTTCTCCAGAGCAGACTGTTCTGGGTAAGCAACACAGTCAGGAGGCTGGTGTCAGTCTCTTCATTTTGGCATAGCTCATGATAAGTGAGGATATGTCTGTGAGCAGCAGCACATTAAAGACAAGCAACAGACTGAAAGTTAGGAGAGGCCTTTTTCTGTAGGTGGCTGGTAAATGAAAGGCAGTGTTTTAAATGCCCCTGAAAAAGAGACATCTTAAAATGAATTCAGTTAAGCTGCAACTTCTATAGCTCAATTGTCTTTGTGTGGTAGTGCAAATACCTGAGAGACTACATACTCAGTGTTTTAGACAGATTTTGCCAGTGTTGGTGAAGTGTTGGGTATCTTTTGTTGGGATGGAAGGAGGGTATTGATTCCTTGTGGTACGACAATACAGTGAATATACAAGAGTATTTAGCTCTTTTTGTAAAGACCTAGAAATACAACACTTAACTGAGCATTCACATTGCTCTAATAAGCATTTGCAATTGCTAGCTACTCTTTTTGCCCAACACAGTTGGATTTTAATTAAGGGCCATTCAAAAGAAATACATAAGTCTGGAAATGGTAAGAAGGATCTGGGAAGCTCAAATGAGGTCTGACGTAGGTTTGTGCCATATGCAGGTGACAAATGCAGCACTGCGTAATATTTGCAAGTGAGTTATGTGTTTTGTGTGGATAGAGTATGCCCCTTTCAAGTATTTGGATCCATACGAGTTTTAATCTCAGAAGCTCTCCTAATGCTTGGTATGTGGGCTACTAGATCCTTAATATCTGGCTTCATTGAAATGAATATGTGTGTCCTGGTGCTCCCCAGAAGTGAAAATAAATATCTATAACCTGTCATCATATGAAATATAGAGGAGACCTTAGGATTAGTTGCTGTCAGTGTGGTTATGCTGTTCCTGCTCCATGGGGGAATTGCAATGGATGAGCTTTCCAGGTCCCTTCCAACCCCTGACAGTCTGGGATTCTGTGAAGTTGTTGATGAGTGCTTACCAAATTTCACAAAGGAACAAAATGTCAAAGACATGAAGGTCCTACAAGTTTCTGTGAGACTATGTGGCCCGATGGGGATGAAGAATCCTTGTTACACCCTCACCGAGGTCTCAGGAGTTACCAGGCTGGCTTAGGGTTAATTACATAGTTCTGTCACATCAAGAGGATCAGTCATGATGCAAAACCAAAGAAAACGGATCATCGTTGGCCTCATTGCCGTGGAAGCACTTGTCTGGATTCTCTTGTCCATGAACAGTGCCTCTATATTTAGACAATCAAAGTATTTACTATATACTGCTAATATGTGAGTTTTAAATTAACTCTGAATAGTGTTTGTCAAGGCAACTGATAGTTGAAATAATCAGAAAGCTTATTGGTAACTAACGGAAGCAAGACAATCGACTTCTAAATAACAATCTCTATGGAAGTGCTATTGTATTTTTAATTTTTTCAGATCCTTGCTAAACTTGTACAACATCACAAGGGGATTCTATTTTAGAATATTTATAAACTATTAATATATGAAAGTGTTCCTGTTGCCCAATCTGGCAGTCACAGTTTGTGTTTGATCTCTGCTGTTGTTGGAGGGCAAGATGAAATTGTATCAGAGGGGTGCCTCTCCAGTGAACAATGAAAGGATTCCTTTATATTATATCATACATGATTTTAAAAGACCTTGAAAAATTGGAGAAATGGATTGGGAAAACATCATGCAGTTCAAAATCAGTAAATGGGATGCATAAATGGGGTTAGTCCAGAGACACATGAGTAATATGTCAGTTCTGCCCCATATTAGTGGAAACGTGGTCGTAGTACCGTGTCCAGTTTTGAACACTTAAAGATGTGGACAGATTGAATGGAGTCCAGAAAAGTGCAGTGAGAGTGGTTATACATTTTCCAAATAGGACCTACAGGAAAAGATGGAAAGAACTGAGGTTGTTTAGTCTAGAGAAGAGAAATTGAAGGAGAGACAGTATAATAGTTTTCAGGGACATAAAAGGAGAAAAAGAATAATCTCTTCTCTGCAACCAATGTGTAATGAACATAACGGGCTGGTGGGAAGCTACAGAACTCCCATGAGCAGAGAGGTGGGTGGGTTGATGTTTTTTTGGGGGGTGTTTGTTGGATGTTTGTTGTTAAGAACAGATTAGTCAAATATGTTGATCCAGCTGTGAAGCAGGGTATGGACTAGAAGATCTTGTCAGATCTCTTTCAACCATATATTCCATGATTGTGTCTGAAGTGTATAATGAAAGAAAGTGCAGCTGAAACTAGGAAATAGCATTTTTCATGTGTAGAAACAGTTGGGTCCATAGGGATTGTGAAGTGACCTCTGGTGAGTGTCTGGCTGTGTCCTCCGGTATTTACACCATGATATGACATGGGAATTTGTGTGTATTCCAGTATTTTGTCAGTGATTTTCATGGATGAAAATTAATGTCAGGTGTATGAGAACAAAATGTTCTTGCCTACTGCAAAGTTCTGTTTCACGTTATGCCGTGTGTTGCTGTACTGTATACTACAAAAACATTACAGAATTTTGGAAAATAATAATTAATGCGCTTAAATGTAACTTGAAAGCTATGATAGCTCCTTGGGTATCCCCTCACAGCTCTTATCCTTCCTTTCCGTCATCAAGGAGAGTCTAACTGGAGAAAAAAGCATGAAGAATCAAAGACGATACGGTGTTAGGCTGCTTGTGCGCACTTCTAAAAGTTGTATTTTGAAAGTCACCTCACAGAAATCAGCAGGATTACCTTGTTAGATGCAGTGATGTATAGCAATGAATCCTTTCAGTGGTTCATTCTTAAGGCTTCTTTAATTGCGTCAGGCAGCAGGACGAAGTGTTCTGTACGTGGATTTGACCTTGTTAAAATGCGGCATATCCTTCCTTCCTTTTCCATCCAGAGCACAGAGTGGTGTTTCTCACTCACCAGGCCAGATGAACCTAAAGCTCCCTCTACTGTTGGAGTTTGTGCTTGTAAAGATGACAGATTTCAGTTCATCTAAAACAAAAGCATATGTCATAGTAGAAAAAGAAACATCTGCTTATACAATAGCTGTTAAGGTTTCTGCATCACAGATAGAAAGAAATGAAGTATTGAATGTAAATCAGAGTTTGCAGGCTATTAACATGTTGAAGTACAATCTTTGTTTATTATCTCTTTGATAATCATGGTATTACTGAGAACGTCACATATTATGTTAATAGTATATACTCAGGATCAGCTGTAGTAGAATACATCTCAACTGTAAGATTTCACCCCAGCAAGTTTTGATTCTGATATTTCAATTCAAGTATATGATAAAGACATAGCATCACACCATTCATCTCTTCAGTGGTGTTTTATCTTGAGTATAAAGAATGGATGCTTGCTTTGAAATAGTCTACATAAATTATTAGTTTTCTTAACAGATGCTTTTAGAGCCATCCATATTGTCATAAATTTAGTCTATAAAGCAACTCACCAAAGACTAAATTCCAGGATGATTGGGAAGAACCTCTGCACCGTTTCTTAGTGATTCAATACAAGGCTGTGGGGGCTATTGAAACTACCTCCATTTCAGTGACAGAGTATCTTAGGTGAGGGGCATGAGTTGCATGACTATTGCACATGTACCTGGTAAAACCTAGTGTCATTTTTGTTACCCCGAAGGCAAGTTTTGCTTTGAAATATAGTTTAGTCAGTCTGTTGTAATGATGCTTTAAGCTTTTTCTAGTGAATGTGAACATCTTTGTAGCCAGCAGACTTAAAAGAGGGAAAATCTTCTTACTATAACATTAATGCTTAATTTCTATTGCAGGAGAAAGTGGATGCTCTCAGAGCAGTATCAGCCATTCAGCTCTACAGGAGGGGACAGTCAGTGTACACAGTCCAAAGAAATCCCGCAAGATTACTCCAAAAATACACAATCGTATGGTTCACCGTGTCTGGAAGGAATGCATTCTCAACAGGTCACAGTCCAAGTAAGGCAGTAGTCCTCGTGGTTTTGTTTATTAGTAACACAAAATATATAGTTAAAATTGCAATAATTTTGCCTTAGATAATGTTATTCCTCACAGAATTCTTTTGCCACTCATCAAAGCTAATGATACAGAACAGCATTATCAAAGAAAATTTGTTACTGTGTTCAGCTAAAAACTCCTAGCACTTAGCATTGTATTTGCAGTTGTGTATCTTAATTGTGACAGTCTGTGAGGTTACAAATCTCTAATATGTGCTTTCAGCTAGACGCTCTCAGATTTGTTGGTTGCAGTTTCCAGCTCCGGTTGCCGTTACTAGACTGACAGCTGGGTAGCTGAAGAGCAGATAGTATATATTTGATATTCAGAACTCTAAGGGTAATACTTATAAAGCATTACATTGCATGTGTTGGACTAAAATTCTTATTGACAAAGATAGGGTAAAGTCTACTTGTTAGTATCATAGGCCTTTATTATTGGAGATTTAAAGTATATTAATGGCGTGATGTGCCCTGAAATTTTCATTTTTCACTATTTCCATGCAATTTCATTGTTAGATAGAAGAAGGGCAGAAGAATTTCAAGATTCAGTTTGAATTGCTTACCCCTTGCTTCTTGTGCTCAAACTCCAGACGGAGCTCTCTGATGCAGACCTGGTACCATCCTCCTACATAAATCAAACTATAAATTTTAAGGGGTAGTAGAGAGAACTACTGTTAAACACACAATTCTGTTTCAAAGCTGAAGTAGAAGGAAGGAACATATGTGAATTTATGCATATGCATTTTTAAAATTCTGTTTTATAAAAGGTGATAACTACTAAAATAATTTTATCTTCTTCAGGAGGAATCAAATGACAACTGCAAATTTGGAAGAGGAGGTTCCTAACAATACTGTTTCTTGGGATTTTGTGGATCCAGTCCAAAGAGTCAGTTGTTCTTGTTCCAGGTGAGCTTTGAAGAGAATAAGCATTTATCGTGCTAGGAGAGCCCAGTTTAATTCCAACAGATACACTAACAAAAGGGACTTATCACAGAATCCCAGAATGTCAGGAATTGGAAGGGACCTGGAAAGCTCATCCAGTGCAATCCCCCCATGGAGCAGGAACACCCAGATGAGGTTACACGGGAAGGTGTCCAGGCAGGTTGGAATGTCTGCACAGAAGGAGACTCCACAACCCCCCTGGACAGCCTTGGCCAGGCTCTGCCACCCTTACTGAGAAGAAGTTCCTTCTCACATTTTAAGTGGAACCTCCTGTGTTCCAGTTTGAACCCACTACCCCTTGTCCTATCACTGGTTGTCACCCAGAAGAGCCTGGCTCCATCCTCCTGACACTCACCCTTTATATATCTGTAAACATTAACGAGGTCACCCCTCAGTCTCCTCCAAGCTCCAGAGCCCCAGATGCTCCACTCCCTTCAGCATCTTGGAGGCTGCGCTGGATTCTCTCCAGCAGTTCCCTGTCCTGCTGGAGCTGAAGGGCCACAACTGGACACAATATTCTAGATCTAGTCTCACCAGGGCAGATAAGAAAGAAAGAAGGGTAATTGTAGTAGGCAATTCCCTTCTGAGAGGGACAGAGGGCCCAGTCTGCAGAGCTGACCCTCATCATAGGGAAGTGTGCAGTCTACCTGGAGCCCGGATCAGGGACATCACCAGGACGCTCCCCAACCTAGTGCACCCAACAGACTACTGCCCACTGCTGATCTTCCAGATGGGGAGGAAGCTGCATGACTGGAATGTGGTCATGGATGGCTATGTCCTGTTCAGGAGAGACAGGCCAGCCAGGCGTGGTGGTGGAGTTTCTCCTTATGTGAGAGCAACTACAATGTATTGAGTATTGTCCAGGCATGGATGAGGAGCGAGTTGAGAGTCTGTGGGTGAAAGTTAAGGGGCAGGCTGGCAAGGGTGATACTATTGTGGGTGTCTATTATAGGCCACCAGATCAGGGTGAGGAAGTTGATGAGGCCTTCTACAGACTTATGTTTTAGCTGAGAGGAAACTCTGATGTCAGAATTGTCATCATCACTCATATTCAGGTGATTAATAAGGATCTCGTATCATTGTCACTTGCAGTAGTGGACTTGGGCAGAAAAATGATCCCAGGCTGGAGAATGGGGACTGGAATCACTCAAACATTTCTCATTTGTAATGAACCCCTGATTATTTGTTACTTGTATGTATATACTCAAGAATGCAATACAGATACACGTTTTGTAAGGATGCTGAGTGTTTCCTATGGAAAACTGAAGTCCAGCCTTGCCTGGAAAGCATGAGAAACCAATAGCAGGCAATGGAAACCCGAACCTACGGAAAGGTTCAGCTGCATTTGCAATTTCACAGTCTCTTAACACCTCCAGTGACAACTGCATCATGCTGGAGTTAGTAAACACAGCAACTGAGAAATTAAAACATCATCCTTAAAATGCAGGTTGTACCTGATTTCAAACAGCAGTACATTTTTTCTATGTAACTGCATAAACTGGACAGTTACTCTCATATAGATATTGGTTTGGTCATTACTGTGCCCGTTCTGTTTTGTAATAAATGAGAGTATAAATATTAAGACATGATCTTAAATACGGAGTCTTAAAACGTTGTCTGATACTCGGTATCAAATTCAGTCTTCTGTAGACCTGACTTCGTGTATTGAACATCAGGCTGTCCAATGTAATGTTCTGCGGTCCGTTAAAATTCAGTGAATGACAGAAGATTAAATCAATGCAATGTTACAAGAAAATGCTTAAGGCAAATCTTCAGTTACTGGGGCATTGGCTCCACATTCTGGGTACTTGCAGCTAAAGACCATCTGCTGCAGCACAGAATTTACAACATGTCCTGATAACAGCAAAGCCCACAAAGCAAGCCACGGCCATGTCACGCAGCGTGGATGGTTACAGGAGGAAGATGTAGCAAGTACAAGAAGTTGTATTTGTACTATTTGACAGCCACTGTGTACTATAAAACTTCGATGTTTTCATAGCTAAGTCATAAAAGCAAAACTGGTTTTCTTCAATCTCTACTTTACTTGCAGTAATGGAGTTTATCTTTGTAAGAAGCGTATTATGTTTTGTTGCTGTCATAGATATTATGGTTTATAAACAATATAGAGACGGGGTAATTTATTTTGGAAAGGTACTTAGCTTGAAACAGATGTAAATATTAAGCACAACAATTGAATTTGTGCTTAGCTTAAAAAAAAAACAACACACACACAAAAAACAACAAACAAACAACTAAACAAAAAATCCCAAACAACAAAAATGGCCAATAAAAATATGGACAGTTAGACGGGCCTGTTGTAGCATCCCTGGGGACCATCAGCTGTATGATGAAAATAATGTTCGCCACTACCTGAAATACTGAAATTAAGTCCTGTGCTTCCTAGTGTCGAAGATCTTACATACAAATTGAAAAAAGCCGTATTAAAAAATGAAGCCAGTAATAAGTTTGTATGTTATTACGGTTTTTTTAATATTTTATAATATTCATTCTTTCTTCATCCGTTGCTAGTTGGTTTTGTTTTCTGCTAGAGTGGTACTTGCTTTTCGTCACCTGATATGGAGGAGGAAAATGCCGTGGAAGCATCCTGCCATGTATTGCATCTGTGAACATAACTAAACCAGTTCAGAGCTGTATCTTTTGTAACAGATGCTCAAGAGTGTGCTAGAGTAATGGCGTAGCTCCAGTCATTTTATTTGAAAAACTTTCTTCAGGGTAAAGAAAACAACAGTAGCTTACATTTTTTTTGTTACAGTACCTTCCATCTGAGCAGTACTAAGCTCATATAAACATTAAATCTTTCCTTTGAACGCTATTTTCTGGAGACTGTCATTATCCATTTTATAGGTCAGAGAGACTGTAGCTGAGTTGGCTTGAGCGACCTGGCCCAGAATACGTGACCATTCCAGAATCTGTTAAAAGATCAGGAATAGACATAAGATTTCTCAATGCAGTTCTTTGGGTGTTGCTTTTTCCTTCCCCCCATTAGATCAGATAATGCATAAACCATGCAGTGACTTGTTTCTGTCTCTGCTTTCAGGCACAAGGTTTTCAAACAGCGTTGTGCTGCTGGCTCCAGCCGTCCCCCGACAATAAATCAGCCGGGATTCAGCGTGGGAACATCGTCGTCTTCATCATTGCCACCTCCCGCCTCTTCAAAGCACAAAACAACAGAGAGGCAGGAAAAAGGAGATAAACTGCAAAAAAGGCCTCTGATGCCATTTCACCATCGGCCCTCTGTAACTGAAGAGCTGTGCATGGAGCAGGACACGTCAGGACAGAAACTGGGCTTAGCAGGAATGGAGCCCTCTTTAGAAGTCCCGAATTCCAGAAAATACGAGAAGCCTCTATCTATACCTGCTAGAAATCCAAGCAAACAAATGAATATGAATCCTATGGATTCACCCCGTTCCCCTACGTCCCCTCTGCCTCCCACCCTGAGCCCCCAGCCGAGAGGTCAGGAAGGAGAGAACCTGGACCTGCCTTCCGTAGCGGTGACCCCAGCGCTCTACGGCAGCGGGCTGGAGCTGCAGCCCCTGCCCAGCCTGGACGAGAGGACAGTCCTTGTTGGCCAGAGGTTACCTCTGATGGCAGAAGTCAGCGAGACAGCCTTGTACTGCGGGATCACTCACAACAGCGAGTCACGGGATATCTGGAGGGCCTACAGCGTCCCCTTAAGTGACGATCTGGAGTTCAGGCCACCAGCTCTTCCGTGTGAGAGATACGACGCCAAGATGGAAATAACCTCGGACAGCAGCGCACTGAAAAGGTAAGAGTGCAAATGGATCTGAGTGGTGGTTTTATTCAATTATAAGCATGACCAAACTCTGCTTTCAGTTGAAACTGAAGCAAGTAGAAGGCTTCACTGTAACATTGAAGATGATGTGTGCTGGAGATAACGTTAAATATTTCAATAGAAATGTGCTCATTTAGTACACTTTATTTTTTCATACCTGGCTTTCTGTTGGACATTAAGAACTGATAAATCTCTGTAACCTGTATCATGGTAATTTGAGCAAATGTAAGAGGTTTATTAAGCTTTTGTCTTTTGATCATTTTAAAAAAGAAAATCTATGTATAGTTATGTGACCTCCCAGCTCCATAAATGCTTGGTTTTGACTGAAATCCTATTTATGGCACTGTGGAGGCACTTCATTGTGGTTTGTCCAGTTCTCTGGGTTTAAAATTGCGCTGTACCGTGCTTTCTGTAAGGAGCAGCTGATACTATATTATGAAATAATACTGCTCTTTTGTAAGCCCACCGTCAGATCTTTGAAATGGATAGAAGCTTTACCGTTAACTTGACTGTGAAAGCCGTAACAGTCTCTCTGGTCTGTGCACAGAATAATTTCTTATAAATGTTACTTTAAAAGAATTATGGTCATAACATACAGCATCATCTTCCTCAGTGAGGAACATGAACTACCTACATTTTAAGGAATTTTTAGCTCTTTCTTCATTTTTAAAAACATGGATTTTCTTTTATGCAAATATATACATTTATTTATTTATAGCTCTAGCATGAGAATTTGAATTAATTTTATGCCAGCCTAAAAATTACTTTGGCATTCTGACAATGCATAGCAAAAATGTACCAAAGAGAGTAGTTAATGTAAATGTATAAGCTAAAATTATTGAGGAAGAATTTTCGAGTTATTATTTGGGTGATGACAATGGAGTTTGCTAGGCTGAAAAGGTTATGTGTACTTCAAAGTGTTTTTATTTATGTGTGACAAAATTAATTATTTTTTCATTGTACCAAAGTAGAAGTTCTTAATACAGTAAGATGTTTAATACTAAATGTAGGCAAATGCATCCTTTATTTGAGGAAAAAGCATATTTCATAGATCAAGGGGGATGGAGACATGGGCTGTACTTGTGTGGGACAGGTACAGGTCTTAAGAGCTCTTACTTTTCTTTGCTATAAAAGGAGCGTTTGGTTGGTTTCATGATGGTTTTATGTGCTTGTCTATTTTTACTTTCAGGCTCTTAGCACAACCTAATAAACGGTTTAAAATTTTGAGAGAGCAGAAACCGGTGCAGACACTGAACTACCTTGACTCCTTGCCTCTAATCCAAGCAACTGGAGAAGGCTTGGGAGATGCCAGTGATCCTTACACTTTTGAAGATGGTGATATCAAGTACAGCTTCACTGGCAATAAAAAATGCAAACTTGGGGCTGAGAAAGATCCTTTGAAAAAGAACAAGGTAATGTGTCCATCCAGAATCTTTAGCATTAATGTCCGTATTGCTCTACAGCTCTACAGCTCTCAGGAAGACACAGCTCTCAGGAAGCCTGTTCCACAGATCAAAATCAGAGAGACTTAGTATTTCATTCCTGCACCAGCTCACAAGAAGAAAAACCTCATTTCACTGTAGTATTTTTGAGCTGGTATTTGCTCCCATCCCTCTAAACCTGTTTGTATATGAAACACTGCTGGTGCAAGGAGTTCTTCCTGTTTAGATATATTCAGCTTGACCAGCAGCAGGGTCCAGATTTAAGCTAAGAAATACAATATTTTGAGCCTTATATTTACTTGTAGAGATGAAAGAATTTGCTGGGCTTTTCTTTTTTTCTTGCTTGAGCTTGACATATCACCTCCCTGCAACGCTCAGAGCTTTCCAGCGCAAGTTCATGTTTCTTCCCTTGGGCAAAATCAGCATAGCCTTCTGCTGAGAGGGTTTGTGCCAGGGGCGCTGTGTTGGTTGGACATTTCCTTAGAGGTGTTCTTCCATATGTGAAAGAAAACAATGTGATCACCATTCTTTGGTCATCACCTTCCCTGTGATGGAGAAATTGAGGTTGCTAATTATATATGCTAGCTATCAAAGTTAACCGTCATTTATGGAATCCTTTGTAAATCATACACAATGTTACTTCATGTTTTTTTCTGATATGTGGATAAACAGCTTCTCAAAACATTGAAACCAGAGCCCTGAGTTTGGCTTGAAGTAGGAAAGCAGTTGTTCTTACATAGCTTAAATTAATATCTGTATTTTTATATAGTCAGAAGATGGAATTGGTACCAAGGAAATCCCCACAACGGGTCATTCTACACCAGTACCTGATGGAAAAGATGCCATGTCTATTTTCAGTTCTGCTCCTAAGAATGGTGAGTAAAACCTCTTTAATTTGCTCTGCAAAGCAAAAATACTCAAAGCTATACAATAAAACGTGAAAGGAACAGCCAGATACTGAACGTTTTACTGTAACATGAGAGCTATGGACAGCTCCTGAGATGGAAAGAACTTGATTCTGCTTGTCCTTGTTATAACAACATGATTTTTTTTTTAGTATATTAAAGTTGAACAGTAGCTGCTCTCATTCTTTCCTGATTGACCTTTGGTGCTCGATTAAAAAATGACTGCAAGGCTACATCATTGAAAAGGGGCCTCAGTGATTCGTGCTTATCCCCTGTTTAGAGTGAAAAGTAAAACTGGAAAAAAGAGTTTCTGTGTTTCTTAAGTGTGCTCCCATTTTTAATGTCTTTCCCCTTTGTTTTTGCTAGATACCCGGCAAGACAATGCTGCAGGCCGAGCAGGCTCCGGTAGCCTCACCCAGGTGACAGATCTGGCTCCATCACTTCATGATCTAGATAACATCTTTGATAATTCAGATGAAGATGAGCTTGGTGTAAGTCTTTGTAGGAATGAGTGTTCTGTAGACTTGAAAAACAAGGAGGAGGAGGAGGATGGAGTCCTAGTGGGGAGCAATTATCCCTAATAGACAGGAGAGTTTTGGGGTAGGCAGGCTTGGATTTAACTCAGAATTAGTAGCAAAGAGAGGTATCCTTTCAGGGGATTCCTCTGAGAGAGAGAGATCACCACTGTATGTAATTCAGGAGTATTAGGAGATCATTTAAGTAACATCCAACCTTGTGGTGTCAGACACTTTTTCAGTCATGAGGGAACCTGTATACAACTGACTTGCTGACTTGGTCATTGCGTAGACAGGCTGTACAAATACTTCCACAGGTGAAGCAATGTAGTTGCTTTATAAAGGCTTTACGTGTAGTTTTGTGTCCTTAGCTTCTCTCAGCATTTTGTGTTGGTTTGGGAGTTACAGAAAAGATCCTGGTTTCATTAACTGGTGATTTGTTCTTTTACCTGGTCTGAGAAGCTGCCGAAAGAAAAATAAATTCAACCTTACTGAATTTCAGTCATTCTCTGCGGCATGTTTCTTTCTATTCCTGCAAGCAGTTCATTTCAGTGCAAAGAGGAATAATTGCTGAATATTAGGAAATAAAAAGGAAAAGCAGTTTTACATGGATCACCAGGAAGAAAAAAAAAACAACAAAAAAAAACCCAAACAAAACCACATGGCAAGGCAAAGAGTTGAACAATTACTATTTTTAAGCTTAGTCTAATATCGCCATAATGATATGGAAGGTGATGCTAAGCTGACTGATAGTAGATAGTAGTATTTAAAGGTCTAATGTCTGGTTCTTGGCGATACTCCTCAGTACACCAATTTACTTAGTTAGCACTTCTCCCTGTTCTATGGTTCTGTACCAACTGCCCCGAAGATGTCGCAGTTACTGTGCAAATCTACAGGAGGACTGTTCTGTCAAAATTAAAAATGAGCTTTTTGTGTGAAGCTGGCCTGGATAGACCTCATGTTCTTCCTGCCTTGAAACCTCTATGTGTTGAGTTGTCCCCTCTGCTCTGTTCATGGCGTTCTCACTCTGAGTCATATTCTCATTATTATCTTAGGGTAGTCTGAGTAGTCACATTAATTCCAAGCTCGATGTTTGCGATAACATTTTCCATGTAATTTGTGTGTATATAGATAAATATGTTTATATGTATGTATCTACAGATATAGGGGGATGTATAGACTTTTAAATTTGTTTGGTTTAGCGTTGACAGAGAAGAAAATCCAGATTCCTTTTGGGGGGAGGCAGAAGGGAGAGTAGCAAAGTACACTTTTTTTCTTCCTTGTGCAATCTCATTCAGAGTTTTCAGAATTTTTAATAGCTTATGAATTCTAATATCTTGTATATTTTTTAATGAGGTATGTGTATATTCTTCTTTTAGGCTGTATCACCAGCTCTTCGGTCATCAAAAACGCCGGCCGTAGGGTCTGAGGAGCGCCCTATGGGGAAGGATGGTAGGACAGCAGTACCTTACCCACCAAGTAAGTAGCAACAACTGCTGACCCCTTTGTTGACCGCTAAAATTTCCTTATAGCTACCATGCTGTATTTATGTAGGAGACTTATAGCATCACTTTCTCAGGACTAAGAGGTAGGATGCTTCTTCTGTTCTGTAATTACCAGATGCCAATATTAAAAGAAGGTAAGCAGATTTTAATGACAACAGCGGATCGTAATATAGACATACATTTTAATGTGCTCCTCTTTTGACATTATTGTCTTAGATTGGAAGCAGGGGAGGGATTTGTTGCAAATCTTCATTTCGAAGCTATTTCAAATCACTTTCAGGGTGTCATTTCTCTTGAGATGAAAGAGAATTGTGTTATATGTATGTGTGAGAGCAGGAAGGTGAGAATTTTTGGTATAATACTAACCAATCAGACTATGAATTACAAGTTACTTAGTGGTGGGAGGAAGAATGTTTGATTTTTGTGTCTGCTATAAGCAGAAATCAAATATCTCTGCAAATCATTCTTTAATGCTTTCTCATTAACTTTAGCTGCTAATGAGAACAAATTGAGGAGAGGAAAAAACCAGTCTGAAGGAGATGAGTCAGAGTTTTATGGACCCATAAAAGCCATGCTGATTTACTCAAATGTACAAGTCTGAAGTATACAGACTCTGGATTTTGACAGGTTTAGTTGATCCATAGCTTTTTAAAATATGCAAAGCTTTTCCAAGCATGACACACATGAAAATGAATAATGATAGTTAGCCTGTTGCTGTAGGGCTGGGGGATTTTTTCTAATTAAACTTTTTTATGAATCTGCACTGCAGAATTTTGCTAACTGGAGGGAGCTTGACTGTGAGCAAATTACATCCCATAGAGCTGTATGAAATAAGTTCAGTAGATGTACTGCACTTCGAATGTGTAGCTGTCCCCTTGCCACCAGCTGTCAAGACATAACAGTGTCTGCAGGGAACTGAAACAGTGCTATGTTTCACCAGTTTGGATTTCCACAACACAGTGACTTCCAGTCAGAAATCCATCTGTATTTAGTTATGCATTTTCCATAATCTTTAGGCCGCAAAAGTTTTTGAATACAAACATGTGTTTGTGTGCTATCGACTCAGGTTGAATGTATGTATAGGAATCGAAATGGAATTGGGCACTTAGTCTGTCAGAAAAGGTATTTTAGAGGGGACACCTGTGGGAATTTACCCTTCTCATAATACATTTCTACAGGGAGTTTTTGATTGTTTTGATTGATTTTCCTGGCTTAATGTCATGTAATGCACAATTGTGATTTTGTGGCTTCTGACACGTGTCTCTTTTGGATGCCTGGCAGATTGATTCTTAAGCAAAATTGCCTGTGTTTGTGTTAGCACCAGTAGCCTGTCTCCTCTTCAGGAGGGATGTCGCCATGGACCAAAAGAGACTCCAGTCACTGTGTCAGTGGAAAAATGCAGCTAAGTGCATGCGAATTCTAAAATCATCCCATTTTAGGGCTTGGTATCAGCTCTAAAACAGGGAAGAAACTACTTCATATCTCCTTAGTAACAGTTGCTGGGGCAAATGTTGCATTCATGTCAATTACTCTCTTCTATTATGAAATATTTTTTTGTTGCTGTTAAAATTATACATCGGATTTGTGTATCTACCAGTTTGTTGTTTCTGCTCGCAAAGTATCCCTAGGAATTTTTGCAACGTCTTGGAGTTAACTTTCCTCTAGGTTTATACTGATGTCAGAACTCCAGTCAACTTGTAGAATCTTTGGTAGATTTTAACTGATGAAATAAGAGCTACGATTGAGTCAGTCTCTTCTGTTTTATTGGATTTCATTGAGAATTTGTATTTTAATGGTTAACAGTGTATTATTTTCTCATGTTTAGCTGTGGCAGATCTCCAAAGGATGTTCCCAACACCACCGTCTTTAGAACAACACCCGGCCTTCTCCCCTGTAATGAGTTACAAAGACGGGATAAGTTCAGAGACCGTGACCGCCTTGGGAATGATGGAAAGTCCCATGGTCAACATGGTTCCAACACAGCTTGCTGAGTTTAAAATGGAGGTGGAAGATGGATTAGGTAGCCCTAAGCCTGAAGAAATTAAGGTAACATGCCAAAAATGTGGTATTTTTATAATCTCATCTGTGTGTGTTTTGATATTTATAAACAAGTCACATGTGGTCTGTGTAGCAGACTATTTAACAAATGTGAACTGGATCCATATAAAGTACGTATCAGTCTTTAGTTGGAAAGAAAATTCTTGTCTAGTAAAAGAGCTGTTTAATTGTTGTCCTGATTTTAACTGTAGGTATTTTTCTTTTGGTAATTTTATGTTTGTAATGGTTCTGGGTGTTCTGAGGGAACAATATTATACATGAAATGTGCCCTATGCCTAACAGAAAAAATGTACATATATGAAAGAACATTGTACTTGTGACTTAAGTAGCTGTTAAATGATTTATTTCTTCAGATGGTTTTCCTGTAGCACCTTTTATGTGTAGCCACTCCTTGCTGCCAGTCTCTGGGGACGCAGCGAGGGTAAAATGGTGCATGTGGAAAGGCTGCCTTTTTCTCTCTGAAATGTTGCCTTTTTTGGTTAGGGTTGAAAATCTCTGAGAAAGCCCAGGGGTTGAACTTACTCTGTTTCTTCTTCAGCTGATGTTACTTCACAAGTTTTAAGGCCAGATGGGACCATTCTTATCTGACTTTCTGTATAACACAGGTCAGGTAATGTCACATAGTTACTCTATATTGAGTCCTATAGTGTATCTGAGTAAAGAACTATTTTAAAATGGGGACTCTACTGCTGGGTACCAGTACTCACCTCCCCGACTTTACATATGGGGATGTATCCATTTTTCCATAGCATCACATAAAAGGACTTAACATAAGCACCTAGTGTACATTGATTTGTATTTCATTGTTCCATCTTTAGCACAGGTTAAGAGGTAGGATAAAACCATTCTGCCTGCTTGTGTGTATTCTGCATTACTTAACTTTTTGGGCCAATTTTTGTCACTTTTGTCAGAAGTTATCGTTATCATATTTCCATGCATGTAGCCTGAGGGTTTTTTTTTAATTTAAAAATGCACATTTCTGTGTAGAAATACACATCACCTTGTTCTGCAGCAAGCTTATTTGTACATAGGCCATAAAAAGGGAGATACACACTATAACTCTGTCTTCCTGGTAGTCTCCAACACTTGATTTTATAGCTTAATTCTTCTCCTTCAGGCCCACCCCGTCCTTAATCTGCCGGAGCAGATTTCAGCAGCCATTCCTCTCCCCAGCACCACCTCCTTTCCTCTCATGTTGTGCTCCTGTGAACGCTGGAATTAGCTGAAAGTGTATTTTTAAGCATCTGTGTTGCTGAGAGAGCTGTACACGGAAAGACGCAGCACTTGCAGTTGCATGGATGAGAAGTGGCTATATATCAATATAAGAATACTGATATATGCATTTATCTTGGTATAAATGATTTAGTCAGCTCTGAACTAGTTAATTTTCCTGCATGGCAGTAATAGTAAAGCTTAAGCAGACAGGAAGGAAAGCACAGGCAAGCCACAGGGTGACTTTCTCCATGAAAGCATCCAGTTTTGGCCTCGTCCGTGGGGGCAGTAAGAGAGCTTGTGTTTGGGGGTTACGTCTCTGTGTTACGATAAATGTGTCTGGTCAGAGCCAGGAGTCACCAGCTCCCCGGCTGATGCTGATACCTGTGAGGAGGCTGAGCTGGTACGGAGCTTTTACACACAATTCTGTTGAGAGAGACTATGCAGGAGGGGCCGGGAGTTAGTGATCCCTCCTGAAGCCAGAGAACCACCCGGTGGGGCAGGCATGGGCAGCACGGCCACTTCGGTGCTGCAAGAGCTCTGCTTCCTTCTGTCCTGACTTGGCAACTTGAAGCCACGATGAGAAAATGCTTTACTGAAGTGCAGTTGTCCATTCACCTTGTATAGTTCGTGTATCTGCCAATTTTTATATCATTATAGAAGTCTGAAGTAAGTTTTTTACAAGGTTTATGAGACTTAGCCTTGCCACAGACCTTGTGGTTTGTTGGGTTTTTGTCTTCTGTTGGTGCAGTAAACAATTTGCTTAAGACCAGGATAATTTGGGCCTAGAAAGAAAATCTGTATTGGAATTTGTTGAGCTGGAAGTTTTTGAGTGGGAGCAGATTTTAGGGCATCATTGATACTGAAAATATTTTAATCTCCCTCCCAGCCATTTTAGGAGTATTAAAATACATATTTAAATTCTGCCTGGTAACATTTCCAACAGCGCAATCTACTTGCTTTTAAATGTGTCACACCTGCTCATACACACCAGTGGGGGAAACAAGCACCTAAACCCATTGCTAATCATTTTGAGAACATGTAAGTAGATTTCTTGTGCTGAGTATTCAGCAGCTGAAGATAGTGATCCACACATTGCTCATCTCTCAACGCTTTACAAGGTACAAGGGAAAAAATGCAAAGATCTAATGAGATGTTAAATACCGAATGTCTGAGAGAGACTACTGTTACTATTTTAATAATGATTTTTACTTTGCAGTAGTGCCTCAAATGGATTAGCTCTTTTCTTCTGAAAGAAACTTGGAGTAGCTCTAGAAACTCTGGCTGAAGTTCTTGTCATCATTCTCTGCAAACAAACATGACAGTTAATGAAAGTCCAGTTTGACTGGACTTCATTGATGCTTAATATTATGTTTACTATATTGCTTATATATAGTTACCATTTGGCATGTGTAAAGTGTCCGTTGTTATAACTTGGCTTATATTCGTCCCCACCCTGGGGGTTATGCAGAGAGGCTGACTTAAGGCACTTCAGTCGCACTGTGCCTCAGCCTCTCCATTGTCACACAGAAGTCTTGCAAAGAACAATCTTTTAAGTGCCTAAATTAGGTGCTTAAAGTGAGGTAGTGTGAAAATTTCATAGTGCACTAGTCACTTTTTAGACTAATTTCAGACAAGCTATGTCCAATCTAATTGTGAAATCTGCTGCCATTGAAGCTGTGTAGCATCTCAGTGTAACAAGGAGCCTCAGCTGAGTTTTCTTGAAGGAACTGCTTTTGAATGTTTTGTAGAATGAGTAAATATACGTAATTTGGGAAAAAAAATGGAGTTGTAGAGGGTTCAAACAGTACAATAGGTTTTAATTAACAATAAATAAATACAAAGAGCAACCTTACTATATTGTTGTAAACCATGTCATTTGGATGTTGCAGGATTTTTCATACGTGCACAAAGTTCCATCATTTCAACCTTTTGTGGGCTCCTCCGTATTTGCTCCACTGAAGATACTGCCAAGTCAGTGCCTCCTACCTCTGAAGGTACCTGATGCCTGCATTTTCAGGCCTTCTTGGGCTGTTCCTCCTAAAATTGAACAACTTCCTTTGCCACCTACAGCCACTTTCATTAGAGATGGCTACAAGTAAGTACGGTCTTGTAGGAAATTAGTTTGTCATGACCATACCTAAAACAGCTCGTTACTTAAAATTTTTGCATGTATTAACAATGCTTTAGTACACACCAGAACCATAAAGTATTTTAAACCTTTTGTCATTGTCTCGGATCAAAAAAGTTCTGAGAGTAGGAACATTTGAATTAAAAACAGCTTTTGGGAGTTGATGGTGTTAGAGGATGTGTCCACTACGCTCTTAGTGCTTTTAAAAGAACAGGAACATGTGAGGCTTGAATTAATTGTAATTTCTGATACAGGAAGATACTGTAATTCAACATAAATGCGAAGTGTTAGGGAATAAAATGAATGCCTGTGACAGCTCTCTCCTCCATGTTCCCGCGTTAATGCTTCTGAATTCTTGTGATTTCACGGAGCTGGTGGGATGTACATTATCCTCCCCTTTCTAAATACTAACAGAAAAGATGCCAGGCCTCTCTTCAGCATGAGAATGCTCTGACCTATAGGCAGAGATCACTATTAAACGTGAAAGCTTGTATTCCTTACCCAGGTCTCAGATATTAGCAATGTCTATGGGAGAAAGTCATTGCTAGAGATTTTGAAAGCTATCAAGAATTTGCACCGTTAAATTCATAAAACCTCTTCAAAGGCATAATAGTAGTACAGAGGTCTCCAGCTGCACTGCATTCATTTCTACGGGAAGTAGCCTGTATCTTTAAATCAGGCTGTAAATCCTTCAGTCCTTTTCCAGCTCCAAAGGATCCTTCCGTGTTCTCAAAAGAACTGCAAAAAAGAAATTGTAAACCTTTGATTGTGCCTAGGGAGCAATTTAATTCCCAGGTTTTTTCGTAATAGTAACTGATTCACCAGGCCTGAGCTGGTTATTAATTTCAGGTATTTGTTGGGGGAAAAAACCCTTTCATTTTCAATATAATCCAATTAGAGTGAAGATTATTACTGCAGGCTTCCGACAGAGTGGTGATTGCCAATCGAGGTTTCTAGGTCACCTTTTCTTATTAGGCTGAGGCATTCAGTATGCTTCACATCCACAACTCCTTCAAGCCTTTGTTCTTTTGATTTCCTCCTCTTGCTTTGAGTTGGACATACATCAATTCAGGGTAACCCTAATATGAGTCTAAGGAATAAGGTCTTCACTATTTTCCTTTTCAAGTCACTAACAATATGTGAGAATTAGAATAGTGCTCCTTTTAAATGACACAAAATGTGCAGTAAGAACAAACATGAAGAAAAGCCGTTTCCCCTCCTTTATCAAGAGACTCGCTGAGCTTGACCTAATATGTAACAAACACATTTCAGTAAAAGTGAACAACTACTAGCAACTTGAAAACAGAAAAGATTGGCCCCATATTACCTGATTCTTGATATAGCAAGTCATTCCAAAGAGAAGATAGATCTCATGGGGAAAGTACAAACTGTTCTTCTGTCACTTTAATTTAGCAGAAAATGACAAAAAACAGTAATAAAAACCAGTCATGACAGGAGATGACCCAAAACCATGATTATTAGTGTTACTGGACTAAGAGTTTGTAATAGAATGTGTCATGTGCTGTTGACTGCGTAATCCTAAATGAGGATTTGCATGTATAGTATCGGAAATACTGTTACCAGTTGCATTACCACCATGAGGCAACATCGTGGGTGTGCCACATGCGTGACTTCTGACAGCTGTTCAAATTGATAATTCTAAAATTAAGATTTCTATGTCTCAGAAATGTTTTCTTTATTTCCACTAAGGTATATCTCTTTACAGATAATTGTGTTTAAAACAACAACTACAATTTTCCCTAAAAGAGTTACAAATATTGCAGACTCATAGAATAGTTGAGGCTGAAGGGACCTTCCCAGCTTATCCATCCCGCCCCTGCCATGAGCAGGGACATCTTCACCCAGCTCAGGTCACCCAGAGGAAAAGTTTACAAGCAGAATGTCTGAAGGTGTCTTTATTTTACTGCAGTTACCATGAATCCTTTCAGTTCTCACTATCTCCTTGTATTTAAAATAAGTTTTGACAAAGTTAGTCTGCACAACCAACCACTTTGTGATGGCATTTGACTCTGATTTCCTATATTTCTTGCAGCAATGTGCCTAGTGTTGGGAGTTTGGCCGACCAAGACTATCTTCAGATGAACACTCCTCAGATGAACACACCAGTGACGCTAAACAGTGCTGCTCCGGCCAGCAACAGCGGAGCAGGAGTTCTGCCGTCACCAGCAACTCCCCGCTTCTCCGTCCCTACCCCTCGCACCCCCCGGACCCCACGGACGCCTCGAGGTGGGGGTACGGCAAGTGGTCAAGGATCTGTCAAATATGACAGCACAGATCAAGGTTCACCTGCTTCTACCCCTTCTACGACACGACCACTGAATTCTGTGGAGCCGGCCACTGTTCAGCCCATCCCAGAAGCCCACAGCCTCTATGTCACCTTGATTCTTTCAGACTCTGTGTTGAACATCTTCAAAGACCGTAACTTCGATAGTTGTTGTATATGCGCCTGTAATATGAATATTAAAGGTGCGGATGTTGGATTATACATCCCAGATTCATCTAATGAGGATCAGTATCGTTGCACCTGTGGCTTTAGCGCTATTATGAACCGCAAATTAGGTTACAACTCTGGGCTCTTCATCGAGGATGAGCTGGATATTTTTGGCAAGACCTCAGACATTGGCCAAGCTGCAGAAAGACGACTGATGATATGTCAAAGCAACTTGATCTCTCAAATGGGAGAGGGAGCTAGAAGGACCCAGGAACCTCCCATTAGCCTCCTCCTCCTCCTCCAGAATCAGCACACGCAGCCTTTTACATCCCTCAGCTGCTTGGATTATATGTCCTCCAACAATCGCCAGACGCTGCCGTGTATGAACTGGAGCTACGACCGGCTGCAGGCTGACAGCAACGACTCCTGGGTGGAATGCTTCAACGCGCTGGAGCAGGGCCGGCAGTACGTGGACAACCCCACCGGTGGAAGAGTGGACGAAGCCCTAGTGAGAAGTGCCACTGTGCATTCTTGGCCTCACAGCAATGGTACGAGTCAGAACAGATTCTCTTTTTCCTTTGAAACTTCTATCAATTAATTTGTTTGAAACTTGCCAGTTGTGAGCCACTTTATGTGGTGGTTGAGATGCATAGAAGTATTCTAGAAATAAAGTATATCTGTGAAAGCGTTATAAATTACATATAAAACACCGATACTCCAGTTGTCCTTAGATGTTGTGGTCTAAATTTGTAAAAATCTGTGGAAGTTCGTTAGTCTGAAGGAGGGGTGCAGAACAAATACAAGTACTGAGAGGAGGGCAGAATTAAGGCCCCTTTTTTTTGGAGAACAGTATAAGCATTCGGCAGAAAAGAACTGCTCTGTATGAAAGCGCCACCAAGAAAAAAAAGTGATTTTATAATCAAATATTACCTGTTTATATGCTGAGGTTGCTCTGACTTCTTATGAACTTTGAAAGGGATGTGAAAGGGACTATGATGACAGCTTTATTTCAGTCATGTTTTCACAAAGTGCCACATGAAATTCCATTGAGCTAATTAGAGTTGTACAAATGAGCGTTGCGAAGAGCAAGGCAAAAGAACAATTAATCAAAAAGTGCTGCCACCTCACAATAATTCTCTGACAATGCTGCTCTGTCGTTCGCAGTGCTGGACATCAGCATGCTGTCCTCTCAGGACGTGGTGCGCATGCTGCTCTCGCTGCAGCCCTTTCTGCAGGACGCCATCCAGAAGAAGCGAACGGGCAGGACCTGGGAGAACATCCAGCACGTGCAGGGACCACTCACCTGGCAGCAGTTCCATAAGATGGCGGGACGGGGAACCTACGGTACATGGGTTGGGTTATATGGCAGCAGCTAAAATGAAAGCGTAGTTGGCTAGAAATGTGTGCTTTCTTCTGGAAATACATAAAACAAATAGGCTCTTTAGATAGCTGCTTTTTTTTTTCTTTTCTTTTCTTTTCTTTTGGGCTCTTCAGATACTTTTTGTTCCAATGCTTTAAAAGGCATTCAAAGCACTTGCTTGAATACCATAGTGGAGGTTTTACACTTCCAGTTTGACTTTTTACAGAACGCAGAAATGCTGGGTGAGGATCACACTCGCTATCTGAATCTGTATTTTGGCTTGTACTGAAACTAGCTGGTGTATAAATAACACCTGCCTCTCGTTATGTTAAAATTGTACCAAATCATAATGGGGAAGAGGGGCTTCCTGAGCTACAGAAATACACAAAAAGTGGGCAGCGTTCTCCAAAAAGAGCTTTGCTTGTTCTAAGGGTTCCCATAGTCTTAATAAGTTTCAGTTTAAGTATCTCCTTGTTATAAGCGACCATTTTGGAAAATACAAATCACAAAATAGATTTTGTATGTGCACATTTAGGATCATAGAATCATTTCAGTTGGAAGAGACCCTCAGGATCATTGAGTGCAACCATAACCTGACTCTAGCATGTCCCTGAGAACCTCATCTAAAAGCCTTTTAAACCCCTCCAGGGTTGATGGTGCAAAATAATGACTGACCTTTAAATGCATATTCCTTGCCCGCAGTTTATTTCAGTCTTAACCAAAGCAGTCTTGCTCAGTTTTTTCCTGCAGTTCCACCGTGCTTTGCTTTATTTTCTTTGTTGGTATTTAATATATTGCTGCTTTCCTCTGGGGATAGGACAACTTGTGATAACTACAGTTCCTCTCTAAAGCCGTTGTGCTTCACAAGGACTACTTCTAATCTAAGAATTTTTTCCAGCATTTGTAGCTTTGAGAGTTAGGATTTGCCAGTTGTTACCAGAGAATAAAATCCAAATTACCATGTAGTAAGTAGAAGAGCCTTTGTAGATTCAGTAATTTTTACTGAATAGTGACTTTTTAATAAGGTTGGTTTATATTCTGCAGGAACTACTTGGGTATATTTTCACTTCAAATATTCAACAGTATTTCTTCTAGGGAGCACAGTGTGTGGGAGATGCCCATTCCCAAGGATCTGTGGCAGTCCTCTCTGCTGGCACCGCCGGGGCTCTGGGGCAGCACGAGGCAATATTTCCAATTATGATAACTTTGCTTAGTATTCTGTACCTGGGAATAAGTTCACCAAATCCTTTTACTTAGTGATTTTGCACAAGCAGGTGGAGGTAGATGAACAACTGTAAAATCTGATTTTATATATTCATATTATTACTTTTGGTTGAATAGGAACTCATGAGATGTGGTTGTGGTTATGACAAAGTAAAGCCAGGAGATTAAGCCTTGGGAAGGGCAGTACCGGTATTTACAGTTCTATGAAAGATGTTTTATTGCAGCTTTCTAGGAAAGGTTTAAATGGTGCTTGGATCGGGTCCCTCTGCTTTGGCTGACTGAACTTTGATTTTATGACGTTTCTTAAATACCAAATAAATCTTTCTTCTCCTTTATTATTTTTTTCTGTGGGAGAACATGGTTTCTCAGGCACGAGTCAGCCTCGGTATAGGTTTCCACACTATGGTCAAACTTCTAGGAAACCCAGCATGGGAAGGGATGAGTTCTTTCCAATATGCCTGTAAAAGAACCCACTGCAGTTAAACCAGTTATTTTAACTATTTTTTCTTTCTCTTTTTTCATTGTAGGCTCTGAGGAATCTCCTGAGCCTCTTCCGATCCCGACTTTACTTGTGGGTTATGACAAGGACTTCCTGACAATCTCTCCATTCTCCTTGCCGTTCTGGGAGAGGCTGTTGCTGGACCCGTATGGGGGCCATCGGGATGTCGCCTATATCGTGGTGTGTCCAGAAAATGAGGCCTTGCTCGACGGAGCCAAAACTTTCTTCAGGGACTTGAGTGCTGTATATGAGGTTAGAAGGAGGAGCCACACTGAATTATTTCTCAGCTCTACTGCATGCTCAGTGGGAGAAATCCATGTTTTTTAAACAGTAACAATGACTTGAACCAGGATATCTTTCATTTTGAGGACTTTCTGCACTTTCACAGTCCAAGAATACTATCTAATTGAGTTGTGCTGTGATTCTCTGTGCATTTTGGGGTATTTGTTGCCATCTGCTCTTTCCAGTATATGTTCTCTTCTTTTACAGAGGGTATAGCACTAGTATTAATACAGTTGCAGCCTAACGCATGAAGGCCCAACCAAACCTAAAGAGCAAGGAGTAAATTAAATAAGCTGTTGTTTTCTTGCAATTGCTCAGCTGGAGAGAAAACCATTTCCTTTTTTTGCATGCACATGACGCACTACTGAATCTGTAAGATTACTTGAAACCTTAGTTTTGCTGTAAGTGCAATTCAAGTCAACAGATAAATGTAGCCTTTTGGTTTTATATTTATGAAGAAGCCATCAGACGTTTGCTGGTAGTGAAGGGTTTACGCTACAAATCAGTTTGCATAACTTCCAGGTGCTCGGCACCTAGTGACAAGCATTTCTTCTTTCCTCACCAGATGTGTAGACTTGGCCAGCACAAACCCATCTGCAAAGTGTTACGTGACGGGATTATGCGGGTGGGAAAGACTGTGGCACAGAAGCTGACAGATGAGCTCGTGAGCGAGTGGTTCAACCAGCCTTGGGGCACCGAGGAGTGCGACAATCATTCCAGACTGAAACTTTACGCGCAAGTTTGCCGGCATCACCTAGGTAAGGACCACGGCACTAGCAAGGCGGGTTTGTTTTCTGTAGGTATTCTAGGGGTTATTTGCAGTAGGTGGAGAATGGGGTTTTTGCTTAAGGTACAGATTACAATCCGTTTAAAAATAAAGAAGGTGTTATGAGGCTTTATCTTAATTTCTTAATCCTTCCATGTTAAATCTGCCTACTCTTGAAAGTTTCGTAGTTCTTGATCAGTCTGATGATCACGTCAGAGATTCAAAAGCCAATTCTTATCTTTTTAGAAAAGGCAGTTGGGTGTGAAGTGTTTATATGTCTCAAAGACCATCCATGCAATACTTAATATATAAATTGATCTGGTGTATTTGCTGCTTATACGTATCATCACACCAGTGTGACTGAATGATGCGCGTGGTGCCTTCAGTCATAACATACGTAAAAATGGCAGGTCCACTAAAACGCTGCACAGGAAGAATGGGTTAACACAGGTGAAAAAGAGAAAGTAACAGTATTCTCAGTCTGCTGGGTGTGGATACTTGGGAACACCTTATCCCAAAGGCATGGTCTCCTGGACCTCACCTAGGCTCATTTCCATCCTGAAACAGTGGCACATTTTAAAAGATTCGTCTTTTTGTAATGGCAACCTGCCTTATCTTTTCTTTTGTAACCTAACATCAGGTGTCCCTGTTTCATGAAAGAGTGTAGAATCTAAGCATATGGAAGGGTATAAAGTTTGCAGTGGTAGTATCAGAAGCCTGGTCCTGGCTCAGTCCCTGGACCCCCCTAACATCGCTCCCAGATTTCACCTGGGAAGAGACATGGTTGTTCCACTCCAGAATGGATGGAGAGGCAACAGAACACGTATTGTCTATGTGACTGAGAAATGGGCTCGTAGGACAAGGCACAGACCCATCCAAAAGGTCACTGGAAATACATTTGCCAAGCCAGTGCTGGTCAGCAAGGCAGGCAGGATCACAGACCACCCCCCAGGTCAGTGTTCCGTGCTTGAGCTGAAGTGTGCAAACTACTTTGTTGTTGTTGTTTAAAAGCAGCAAGGAACTTTTAAGTGGTTTCTTGCAAAGTGCTTATTCTCTTTGCTCTGAAAGGCGTGACAATTCTCGAGTCTGCATCCTTTGAGGGCTAGTGATCTGATTTTGGAAAAAAGTTTAAGCAAACGTACCAGAGTTAGCCGGGCAGTTCTACAGACTGCTGAATGCTCACGCCGTCCTTTGGGGCAGGCTTGGCAGAACAGGCTAGGGCTCATCTCTCTCAAATGACCCTGTTGCCTCATTCAGTCTGCTTTTCCTTGTGATTTACCACCTGACGGGAAGGGAGGAATTATTACAATACTATTTAACATAAATAGCCCAGGCTTACACCCAGAAATGTTTAGCGTGTGCACAGGCCAGCTGAGGAATCGGGCTCTTCAGCTCGCACCTGAGGCAGCTGGCAGGGCAGTGCTGAAAACCTCCCCTGCCGGTGATGTACCCCACTGGGAGTAAATAGATAATACATCATCATTTACTTATTTTTTTATTCATTTACTACTTAAAAATAATCCCTGTGATATGTCTTTTTCTGGTACTGAGGAGCAGAAATAACTGCGTTAAAGTTTGCCATTATTGTAGCTCAGGTAAAAAGGTCTTTTCTATTTTCAGTCTGACAAAGATAAACTGTAGTAGATTTCAAAGCTGAATGCTATCTAGAGCTGTTATCACAACACAATCTAGCCAGAGGTAATGGCATGTCAGTACCAACTTCAATTCACCAAGCTCTGCAAAGTCACTCCTGTTTTTAAAGGCATTTGACTCACATCAGTTAGAACTGAAACCCTGAAGAATGGATTCCAAAGTAAATATTTATAATGGAGATTATATTCACTTAGCATTTGTATTATTGTAAAAGCACAGAAAATATTGTATGACTCTATGGTTAGTGCAGCTCACTTTGATCTGGCTGGCTGTCATTAATCTCATTCCTCCCTTATCTGCTCTTTCAGCACCTTACTTAGCCACTCTGCAGCTCGACAGCAGCCTGTTGCTACCACCGAAGTACCAAACGCCCGCGAGCCAGACACAGCCGGTACCTGGGAACGCTGGACCTGTGCCCCCAAACTCAGCCTGCCTGTCGGCTGCGGGGGCAGCGCCAACGGGCAGCTCTTTCAGCTCCACCCCCGGCGGGGGCACCACGAGCCTGCCCGCGGGGAGCAGCTCGGCCTCCGGATCCTCTGTGCCACAGCTGGCGGCATCTTCTGCAGCACCCGGCGTTAACCAGATGAACACGACCGCTACGCCTGGCTTCAGTGGGAACATCGGCTCAGGGCAAAACACCAGCACTGGGGGAAACACAGCAGAGCGTGCACAGGGAAACACAGGTCCTGGAGGAGAGACAGAATCGGGCCAAAACCTACCACAACAGCAGGAAGGACAGGAAGGGTGAGTTACTTCAGTGCTCAAATCACTCTAAAGTACTTCTGATGAAATCCACCATTCACCTGCTGTCATACAACTTTTAGCCTTTTGTAAATCCTTGAAAGAGAGGAGCCTCTGCCATGTGCAGCGCTGCTGGCCAGGGGTAAACGGAGCAGGGCTCATTTTTATTGTTTGTAGTAGTTACTGATAAAGGGGAGTTGGAAAAAACACATCTCCCTTTGTTCATGACAAGAAACAAAGCTTGATTCAAGTGCATGAATATGAGCCGGTGCAGGGCCGGCTGAGCTGCCTCAGGATGCTCCCCGGCCTGCGTCTGCAGAGCAAGGGGAGCATCAGGTGTCTCGCAGGTTCTGTGCCGGATCTGCTGGCTCAGCCTCACCTGCGCCGGGTACTGCAGGATGTGTCCTGTGCCTGAATGCAACTCCATTTCCCCTGGAATGTTAACAAAGTGCAATCCATGGATTTTTCTAATTTGCTTGCAGTGGAAGTATATTACAAGCAGGTATACTGTGAGGAAACAGGATTATATTACTTTAAAATACATTTTAGCGGCACAACTTTTTTAAAGGCTTCGTTAAAAATAGTCATCCATCAAACATAAAAAATAGGGAAATGTTTTTTAGGATATTATGTAAGTAACTTCCTGAATGGACATGGTTTTCATTACTATCATAATAATGCATATTACTAATAATCATGATATATGTTATGGAGTTCCTGAATCTTAAGTGAAAAGCCCACATCCTGTTGTAGTTCGGGTTATCCTGCAGACAGCTGTTCACTGGATCTATGCAAAACACTGTTTTATCAACTGCAGCATGATTTGTGACAAAATCTGAGCTGCCTTTTATCACTTACAGATGTTGAGCCTCCTGTTCGTGGTTGAGGCACGGAGGAGTGTTTTACAAGTGAAAAAATGTTCAGTTGCTCCTTCCATTACCAATGGAGCTTTCTCTGGAACTGAACAGAGGACTCAGTCTCCAGGAGTATTACTCGGGCACTTTTCCTCACTTCTCAGTTCCTACTCTTCCTCTTCTAACTCTCACAGCAGCAAACCCTGAACAGCAGCAGAAACCAGGCATGCACACACGGAAAAGCTCACAGAGCTAATATTAGTTAACTTTTCTGTATTCTTCAGACGTAAGCTATTCTGATTGCATTAAATGAGATGTTAGATTTTGTTAAGTATCTTTAATGCATAATTAATAAGAGGTGTTTTGGATTAACAGCTGCTGTGAGTAGAAGTCATCTCTCCTCAGTCACTGTTGTCATGGTTTTTGGTTTTGCTTCTGAACTTAAGAATCGGTGACTCGGCCTTGCACGCCTTTACAGAACACCAAATTGACAACTGTAACTTGCCTTTGAATTTACCGGTGTATGTGTCTCCAGTGTTACAGAGCGGGAGAGAATAGGGATTCCCACGGAAGCGGAGTCTGTGGACAGCAATGCCTACCCTCCCGCTGTCGTCATCTACATGGTGGATCCTTTTACCTACACTGCAGATGAGGAATCTGCCTCAACCAACTTCTGGCTGTTAAGTTTGATGAGATGCTACACAGAAATGTTGGATAACTTGCCTGAGAATATGAGGAATTCTTTCATTCTCCAGGTAATTCTGCCTTCCTCTTCACACTGGAGAGTCATTCTATCCCAGCATATTTTTGATAAGTACACTATGCTAAAAGATACAAAATGGAAGATAATATATAAAATTACAAATATGGTTTGTAAGGTGAGGTTTACACATGATTTTGTTAACCATACAAATCTATACATTAAAAAGATGCTTGCTTTTGTTTTGATGAGGAAATGAATTTGAGGCAGCCAGTTCCCTTGCATCCAATCGGTGACGTGGTTCTAGCAATCCTGTCTACTAGATGCTTCCTGAAGAGGGACTTCAGTTCTTTTAAGTTGTGACTTCAGTTGCCATTGCCAAAAGTGTCCACTTGTTCCTTTGATTACTTTGCACGTTGAGTTGTTTGCTTTTTATATTCTCTTGATTTATACTGTTTAGTCTAAAAGAAGCATGTGAAACCAGGCATTTAATGCATAATTTAACTATTGTGTTGTTATTATCTGCTGCTTAAAAATAATTTACCATGTAACTTGGCATATAATAATAGTTCCTTACTATGGAATTACTTTAAGAATTGAATTTGTGCAGTCAGAGCTTGGCCGGTTGCCCGGACTGCCTGCATCCTGTCCTGCCGCGGCTTTCACAGCCGCTCAGCCCCAATGAACAGGGGGAGAGCGGGAGGCCGGGGATGAGGAGCTGTGTGTGTGTGACGTGAGTTATTTCCATGTATGTTCAACTTGGCTTAAAAGTGTTTTCATTCAAATTATTAACTACAAAAAAAAATTGGGCATGGAAAACGTGTCATTTTTGGTAAGCCTGACCTCATCGTTCCCTGAAATGATGGGGGAAAACTCTTACCAAAATATTTCAAGCTTGGGGATGAACTGAAAATCAGATTCACAACTTCATATGGTGACAGACCACAGGTAATTTGATCGATTCGGGCCTGAAGATACTAAAAATATAATAGCCACTGATATCGAATGTCTGAAATACAAGAACACGGAAACTATACTGAAATCATATCGTAGCCTGTATAGACAACAGCTAATGGGCTTCCCAGCTCTAGTACTGCTCATTTTCTAGGCACTCAGCAGTTGTTTCTCAGAAGCTGTGGCATTTTGCCAGTTTAAGTCAAAATAGTAGACAATTTTCCCTAAGTAAAGAGTAACATAATATAGATACTAGCACAATATTCTCCCTGCTGTACCACATTATACACAAATACACAGTTATTTCCAAGCAAATAAAACCCAAATGTTTATAGATTTGTTACAATTCATATACAGAGAGGAAAAGCCCTTCTTCTGATGGTCTTGGAGAAAAGTTGTCTTTTAAAAAGATACAGGTGCGTTTAGTAAGGAGAATATGCTACCAAAGCTCCAACGGTTTAAGCAAGAGCCATAGAGCAGAAAAAGTTTACTACTACTACAGTATTACTACTGAAAGTATTTGTTAAAAGAATCTGCTTGGGTCCATTAGTGTTAAATACAACGTAAGTATTTTGTATTGACAGTTTCTGCTCCAAAGATCTCACTGTCCAAAAGAAAAGACATTTCACAGCCACGTGCAGGACATTGTATGTCTTACAGTACATTAAAAAATAGTTTGCAGGGCTACAATTCTGATTTTTAAAAAGGATTTGAACCAAAAATACTATGTTAGTTACGCTTTGTTTGCTTCTGAAGGCATGTTGTGCCATTTCTCCCCCTGCTCTTGCTGAGCAGGAGGCTCCTACCCACCCAGCTCGCATCTCAGGTCTTACTCTAGTTCTGTTTCTTGCTGATTGAACATACACATTGAGTGTCTTGCTTCACATTACTTTCTGAAACAACTGAACAGCAGCATAAGATTGCTGAGATTCCACTGTTTACTAAACTGAAAAGGAGAAATAACCACATAAATCATTATAACAGTGTCTTAATTCTGTTCTCCACAGTCTCCTTTAGGAATGACAGCGCAGTGCTGGTTCCCACATGGACAGCAGACTGATTGTGAGCACAGACCATAACCAAACCTGCCTAAACACAGAGTTCAGGATGCCCAGACTGTGTAGGAAGGGCCACCCACAAATGAAGATGTTTAGAAAAACAGTTCTAAAAAAATTAAGTGTTTGAATATGGGTGTTTGGTTTTGGACTGGGGATTCAGAAATAATAACATCAAAAGCTACCCCTAGGTTTCATAGTAGTGCTTTTAATAGCCACTAGTACTTACCTATACTTCGGTAAATGTCACACGTCATGAATGATGTGCCATTCTCACATTACAGTGTGAATGAGAAAAGTGGACTTCAGAAAAACAAGACTTGACTGGGGAAAATAGTCTTTTCTTTTTGTGTAGTTGATTGCGTTTCTCATTCAATTATGTTTATATCACGGAAAGCAAAATTCATTTATAGTTCCTAGTGAGCTGTTTCTTGGCTCTCATCGCTGTATTAAAGTACTACTCGGTAGTACTTTCTTAAGAGAAGATTCTTCTGCTATACTGGACAGTAGGAGTCTTAACTTTCTGAGAGATTTTGTATCCTAAATACATCATTGTAACTCAAACAGCAGTTTTGGATCAGGCAATATAGCGGCTGAATGCTGCAGCCGTTCATGCAAAAGGGCGGTAGCCCTGCCGGAAAACTGACCACCGTGGCCAAAGTGTCAGGCTTGTTAAACGATGAGTGAATGCGGGAATCAGGTTTGATATTAACGAAGAGCTCTCTGAAGGCTTTCAGTCACATTTTACTGTTTCTCTGAATCGTACAGATTGTGCCTTGCCAGTACATGCTGCAGACAATGAAGGACGAGCAGGTTTTCTACATCCAGCACCTGAAGTCGCTGGCGTTCTCGGTGTATTGCCAGTGCCGGAGGCCGCTGCCCACCCAGATCCACATCAAGTCTCTCACGGGCTTTGGCCCCGCTGCCAGCATTGAGATGACCCTCAAAAATCCCGAGGTTAGTGTCGGTGTCAAGGAAATGGAAGCCTCTTAATAAACTGTAACCGCTTTTCTCAAATATCAAAAAATAAAGAGCAGAGGAAACATTTTTAGGAGTGTTCTTTTCAAGGTATACAAGACAATGATAATACGAAGGGAAAAGGTAAGCAAATACTAAATAGAAAGTAGTAAGAAAAATGTCAGACTACTTGCTTTCAAAACATTTTAAGCTTCTGGTTTTGAGTCATAAAGGTTAAAGATCAGTGTGAGAGAAGAGAAAATGTACGCTGTTACTTGCGATTCTGAGACATTTTGTAGTTTTAGTCTAAAGCGCACTTACAACAAAGTATTTATGTCCAACCTTTATTTATATACAGACATATATTATGAAATAGGTTCCTATGCCTAATTACAGAAATATTAAATCCCTGAGGTAATGGAGAAATCCCCCTATTTCAATGGGCTTATCTTTCATCTGTTTATTAAACTGTCAATATTCAAGCCCTGTTTCTGGAATTTCAGGGATTTCAAAAGAATAATCATCCATCCTACTCTCCATGAATGTTTTTTGTGCTTTGAAAGATAATGACAACTGTGAATGCCTTGAATGTATTTACTGTTTCAAACTCACATTTTTCTGTACTCACTGCCAGTCTGTCTTGGTGGGGTTTTTTGCATTAAGTAGTTTTGGATGTATCTGCTGCTGATGGTGTTGACTTTGTTGCAGAGGCCCAGCCCGATCCAGCTGTACTCGCCTCCGTTCATACTGGCCCCCATCAAAGACAAGCAGACAGAGCTGGGAGAAACCTTTGGAGAGGCCAGTCAGAAATACAACGTGCTTTTCGTTGGATATTGTTTGTCTCACGATCAGCGTTGGCTTCTGGCATCCTGCACTGACCTTCATGGTGAACTGCTGGAAACCTGCATAGTTAATATCGATTTACCAAACAGGTAGAAACCTTTATTTTTCACCTTATATCTAGGTCTGTAGTCACCATCTCTCTCATTAGTTTCTTACGCACCCCTTCTAATCGTATTTCCTACTGATGTGATCATGATGATGTTATGGTGATAATATTTCAGTTGGCATTTTTATAACTTATAAACTGCGGAGGAAAAATGTTACTGTATTACACTTGTTTTACAAATGCTACCTACACATCTTACCTTCAGAAACAACTGGGATGTTGCTCAGCACACTGACACCTCTCACTTGTCACTGCCACAATAGTATTGAAAACAAACTCATAGTTCTGTGACTGGTTAGCAAAACATAAGTTAGGCATAGCACAGCGAGAACTAGAGAGGGCAAGGAGGGAAATAATTATATAGAATAGAAATGTGAGTATTGTCCTTGATTCTCTTCTCAGTTTTCTTCTTTTCTTCCTTAACCTGCAGGTCAAGGAGGAGCAAGGTGTCTGCCCGGAAGATCGGTCTGCAGAAGCTCTGGGAGTGGTGCGTTGGTATCGTACAGATGACGTCGCTGCCCTGGAGAGTCGTCATCGGGCGGCTGGGCCGCCTGGGCCACGGCGAGCTGAAAGGTACGAAATGTGGGTGCTGTCCCTGCCAGGGGCTTTGGGATGAAGACAAGGCATCATGAACCTTGAAAACCAGGAAATGGAGAGTGGTAACTTAGCCTGGTGCTGAGTTTTCCTACTGGTTTGCATTAACAATTTGCTTGTTTGTGCAGTGGGTTTGACGCTGCTCCTCGTGTTGTGTGGATGGTGTGCAGATTAACTAGTATTGGCACAGTGTATTTCCAAGTGGTCGGGGGATTCATCACATTAGGAAAAGATCTGAACGGTAGTTTTCCTGTCAGAAATAGAAACAGGATTCAATTCCGATACCTAAACTTTAACTAAACAAACCAGGAATTCTTGCAAAAAAAAAAGTTACTGAACAAAAATAAAAGTAACTTTTTACATTTAATTTAAATCCATGCATTCATCATCTTTTCTTCCATTTCTAATGGCTGTGGCCACCCTTCAGGTTTGGTTTGGTAACTGGCTGGAAGAAAATGCGATTGTGACGGGGTGCACTCGGCCTTCTCCCATGTCCTGTGTTGGAATATGAAGATGAATTAGCCAGGACAATAAAGACATTTGCTGAGTGTTTGTCGTTTTACATTAATAACTGCAGGAGACGTTAATTCCTCTGGTCAGCACATTGTTAGAGATTCTGTATTTCATAAGATGGGAAAAAAATGGAAAAGCAGTGCACAGTAAATAAGGATTCAGTCTGAAAGCACAAAGAAATACTCTAGGGGGGAAATGCAGTAATTAAATGCCTTCTCCCATGTAGTACATGCAGGGCAGAAGAGCTGCTGCCTGCACCAGTAGGGGAATTTGGTATCCATTACACACAGGAGTGAAATGGAATGAAGGCAGGAAAATAGATAAAGAATTTAATCGGCAACTCCCTCCGTTTGGACACATAATGTCATTTACATGGCTAAAAGTAGTCTCTTGGATGTATATCTACACCTCCACTGAAATTTCCTTTATTTAGTGTATTTAGTTTCCTCATAACAAAGTTCAACAAAATTTCTCAGACGTTGAGTGCATGAACTCCTGTCTCTTTGCTTTGCAAGTCTTCCCATTGTGCCAGCGCGCAGAGCCGTGCACCCTGTTGACACGGGGAGGCAGCCCAGACCAGGGCAGCGTTACAGAAATGCCAAGTGTTACTGACATTTAGTGTTGTTTTTCAACCAGAACCCCATGATGTTGTATCGTTTCAGACTGGAGCATCCTCCTGGGGGAGTGCTCCCTGCAGACAATCAGCAAACAGCTGAAGGAGGTGTGCCGCATGTGCGGCATCTCGGCGGCCGACTCGCCTTCCATCCTCAGTGCCTGCTTAGTTGCCATGGAGCCCCAGGGGTCATTCGTTGTCATGCCAGGTACGTTTCATCCAACTATTTAAATGCAAGTGACACTTCTCATCTTTTATCACACTTACCACATAAGCACATGAAGAAGCCCTTGACTAGCATGGCTAGCTGCGGTGCAAAATAGCTTGAGCCAGCAGAATTCCCAAAATCACCATGAGCTCGAGCTCCTGGGGGCGGATTGCTGAATGTCACTGTCACACTGGTGGCCTTTTCCCTCGGGAGGTCGTGTCTTCAGGGAGACCAGTTGTCAGCAGCTGGGACGTGAGGCTGGAACTCCCTCTGCAGACACTGTGAGAGCCGGCAGCGGGAAAGAGGAGCCCGTGTAAATGGGAGTGAAAATGAACCTGCTTGCCTTTTTGTATGCGTAACTTCTGTGTAGAGTTCTATTATAAGCAGCGGTGCACAGAGTTAAGTTGAAATAAAATTAAGTTTTGAGGTTCCCTTTATTTATTTGTTGTATTACTTAAGCACATACTTTTTAATGTATGTGGTAACATATCCTTACAAACTACTCTGGCTTTTTAAGTTTAGAAATAAAAGATTACTACGTGGAACAGAATTAAATGAGCTTGTAAATTACTCAGCAAGTTGAATAATTTCCAGAGCAGAGGTTTTGTAACGTGGGAAAACAGATGACAAATTATGCATTTTTCATGTCAACCAGAGTGGGCGGTATTGCATACTTGTACAGATGTGTGTGAGAACATTAAATTTCACTGGCGCATTTAACAAGTAAATCTTTGATAAAGGGGCAGCAGAATGAAAGGAAAGATGAGACATTGTATGGGAATTCACATAGCTAAACATTATCTGCAACTTGTGATCTTAATTTCAAGCTCTTCTAGTAATTAATTCTTTTTAAGATAAGAACCTTCAAACACTTGCATTAGCTTGCAAGCCCAGATTAGCAGTTAACTGAGCACAGAATGTGCATTTTGAAGATGATGCAAATTAACGTCTCTGCCATTGCCTCTGTTCTGGAAGACGCTGTCACTATGGGGTCGGTGTTTGGCCGGAGCACTGCGCTCAACCTGCAGTCATCGCAGCTCAACACCCCCCAGGACGCCTCCTGCACCCACATCCTGGTGTTCCCGACCTCCGCTACGATCCAGGTGGCACCAGCAAACTACCCCAACGAGGACGGATTCAGCCCCACGAACGGTGAGTAAACACCTGTCGGGTGTGAGACGCGTTCAGAGCATCGGGGGAGCTGTCCCAGCCATGGATAAAACCGAGTGCACCAGGGTTTTCCCCCAGCCCCCAAACCACCCCATTTAATGTAAAGAGAGCAGCACAGTAGTGTACAGCTACAGGATAATACACTCTGCTTTTTTCTGAGGTCTGTTTTCAGATAATCCCACTGATCTGTTCCAAAAGCGATACTAACTGATCAATACGCAAAATGGCACAGCCTATAAAATGCTTTTTCTTCTTGTTGTAACTTAATCAGGCCGGCTGGTTTTTTATAGTGCTGGGTCACCTCGTGCTCTGTTGTGGACAAAGTTGGTAGGGAAAGAGGGACTTGGTTTAGGATTTTAATTTTCCTGTAAGACAGGCAAAACAGACCCAGCTGAGAATTCGTGATGCTGGCAGTGGGCTTCTGCAAGTGCATTTAACCTATAGTTTGTGTCAGCAAGACTCTGGTTAATACTTTATATCAAGTAAGTCATTTCCTCCCTGTTTTGCCATAAATCTCTAAAAAGGACTGTAAAATAATTTAAACTAAGAGTAACTACAAACATTTACAATAGACTTTCTGCAGAGGGAAGTTTCAGTATAGAGAGGAAGAAAATCCCCATTTTTAATGGCGGCCTGCTCTGATCTGTTCCTCCTGCCATCCCCGTGGCCTCCTGGCGGGGACGTCCCCTCTGTCCCCCCTGGGTCCCCATGCTGCCCCAGTGCTGTGCTCACAAATATTTAACCTGCATTCACCTGCCCTTTAGTGCTTCAGATGCTAATTAGAAGCAGGTACAAGAACCGGCGTTTTCCAAAATGGTGTTAAATTTAATTTTCTTAATTCTGTTCTACTTAATGATTAAACTGCTTCCTCTGCTATTAGCCAGCTCGGTTATGCTTTGGAGGCGAAGCAGAGCATGACAGGAGTTCTGGTTTGTTTGCCGAGGTTGTAGGGCAGCAGTTAATAAACTCAGTTAATTTGTTGCTCTTGCAATGCAGTATTTCTCTGCAGAAGATGAAGAAAAACAACCACCTGCCTATTCGAGCACTAGGACTTTGTGTGGAATTAGTTCAAGACACAGACATTCTTTTCCATTTTCTTGCAAATTCTTCTTTTTCAAGATAAATTATTTATTATACATACAAATGCTTTACTCCTATTAAGGGCTCTGTGTGTTTTAGTATAAATTTGGCTGAAATTCTAATTCATCCAGTTAATTCAGACAGCTCCCACTGTCCCTTTCTGTCTAAAATGTACTTTGAATGTCATTATACTGTTATAAATGTCTTTGCCTGCTGAGAAATCTGAATAAGGAGAAAAAGCCCCTATAAGCCATATTGTGATACTTGTATTATAAGTTTTTGCTCTGTGTTTACGTCTTAGCTTTCCATCGTTTACGTTACTCATGGTACCATAACCTGTTTCAAACGACTGAGCAATGGAAGGTACTTCTCACAGAATGCAGTTTCACTGTGTCTTTGTGCCCTTCCCACATATTACCATAAACCAAATCAAAATAGCACATTGTGGTAGTACAAGTGTATTTAATTTCTGAGATGACGGGAGGATTTCAAGGCTGTGTCACAGGACATGCTGGTGCAGCGTGTGGAACCTTCACACAAGTCCGTTGCCCAAGCGGGAGTGACTGTGGGAGCGGTTCCCTGGGTGCTGCTGGTTTCTGCTCCCAGATGGGGGAGCGAAGGTGCCGGGGCGGGCGTGCGGCTGCGACAGCTCAACAGCAGCGCCTGCCCAGCTTGTTTAATGGTGTTCAAGTGGGAGGTTAATGGATTTCTGGGGCTGACTGCACAGAGCTGTCATTTTCCCTCTTACAAAGTCCAAGATTTTTATTAAGTTGGTATGACAGGATTCCTGTTCACTCTGTGACCATTGTTAAAATTCATGATTTTAGTAGATGTCTGCCAACGTTTCCTTTCAAGTCTGTGCGGTTGCAGTCACAGGTACTTAGAAGGATGAAACAGTAAAGTGTTTATCTGTGCTTGCATCGATCTTGAGGGTATCTAAGGAAAAAAAAGGAATGATAATAAATCAATGGAAATGGTAATAAATTACAAAAATTTCTTGACAAAAACGAGTGCAGCACGTTGGCAATTGTTTTTCTTTCTTTTCCTTTTCAGATGACATGTTCGACCTCCCATTCCCTGATGACATGGACAACGACATTAGAATTTTAATAACAGGGAATCTTCACTCTTCACCAAATTCCTCCCCCGTCCCTTCCCCTGGCTCACCCTCTGGCATTGGCGTGGGACCCCACTTCCAGCCCAGCAGGGTAAGGCCGCAGCACCTCGGGGCATGTCCTGCTCGAGCACAAAAGTACACCCAAATCCTCCAAGGAAATGGTTTTTCCTGTAGATTCTCAAACATAATTAGGTCAACAGCAAGCAGAAATTAACATGAAAATTGAAGGTGCTGGTTAAATCCTATTGTAGAAGATGCCTCTGCCTTGACTATTCACATCTCTAGAGTTAATTGTTAGTGTAGAAGATAACTGAGAGGGAGGAGAGAGCAACTTTATTTTTGTGTGGCAGACCCTGTATAAATTTAATCTGTCCTTATCCATTTTTTTTCTTACAATCATATGGAATGTCCCTGGCACGAGGGGACAAGTGTTGGAGAGAAAGGGAGATGTGACAGCTCAGTTCACGTGAGTTTCTAGGGGAGGCAAGGACAGTGATAATTCTAATGATAAAACCCTACCCATGGAAGCTCGGCAGGTGCTGGATGTTTATGCAAATGTTGTTTTCTAAGGAAAAATGAGCCCAGAGCACATAGTGTTTGTAAGTTACTTTTGTTTGAAGTGAATTTTATAAAGCTGGGTCCAACTCAGGTAGTTATTTACAATTACTTATTTTTGGTAATTGAAGGTATTTTTTTGAATCAGCTTTAGCAGAATCTGGATCATGTTTGACAGAACTCTTTTACACATTCAGCTGTGCAAGAGATACTCTTAAAATGGCTCCATCACCATTATGTAGAATGTTGACACTCCATAATTTCCTGTGGAGAATCTTTATTCTAGAAGTGGTACATTTAAAGCAGTAGCTTAGTCCTTCTTCACTAAATAATACAGTACTTCATTAAGGAGACAGGCTCACTTTTCTTCAAGAAACAGATAGCCCCATAGATCTAAAAGTTCTGGTGCAGTGATGTGTAATGATGTAAGTGACTGGATCTAGATCTGTGACTATCACTAGTGGCTTTAAACAGTCTTAAGAGAAACTCCAGATGTGATGTGAAAGGACGGACAGGACAGACACTTAGTGGAGGTGCACACACAGCTGATACGTGCCCGTGAAGGACAATACTCGAGCTCTGTAACAAAGCCCTGCGCTTTTCTACATGTAGAGAAGAGTTTTCAGGAAGATAATTCTCAGTCCCTGGGAATGACTGACCACAGGGGGGTAGTTTCACCACCTGGAAGCAAAAACATCCTGCCTGTATTTTCCGTGCAGCCTCTGCCCAAACGCTTCAGTGTTCAACTTAATACAGTCTGTGAGTGAAAAGTTACTTCTGCGTCGGTGGCAAAAATGCTAATGCTGCATTTTGTGATCTCAGTACACAACCACCTTACCTTACGTTAACACTCCAACCCGCTTTTCAAAGGGTACATGATTGCGCGTTACTGTCACTTGGTTATTTCAAACTGCTATGTGGGCACATTGAAAGCTTTGAATTCTGTTACTAAGCCCTCCAGCCATAAATCACAGTTCATCACTCATTACAGTTTCTCTCTTTTATTTAGTTCATTCAACAGTCTCTACTCTGTACCACTTTTAGTAATAATGCATTTACAGAACTCGCTCTCAATGGACTCCATCCAAGTGGCTTAAGAACAGCACTGAAAGGTTAATGACCAAAGCGCTTGGAGGCCTGGACAAGCCATTTCTAGATGAACCTGTCAGAGTAATTCAGTTTAACCATTAACAAGGGCCTCGTAATTGATGTGTAATTTTTGGTTTTAAAAAAGCAACAGCGTGTGATCATTACCTCGTGGGTCGGGGAAGGTCAAGCCTTTGCCCATGTAACCCGTAATTGATTGCTGCGGTTCCGCAGCGCCAGCCCCGATGGCTCAGCAGCAGGGGCAGGTTTGCTGCTGCAGCGCCCGCAGCCAGGCGAGCTGCCGCCTCCTCCAGCTCTACAGAGTGGGTAACGTGTTTTGATTGCTCATCAAGATACCAGTGCTGGAGAAAGACTTGTGTGAAGGATTAGGAGCGCAGGCTTTGTGATTAAGCCACTCTCTGCGCAGTAGAATCTTTTGTAGTCTTACTCCACCCCCCCACCAACCTATTGACTTAAGATGTGTACGGATTAAATGAACTATTTCACAGGCGTCATTTGGGTCTTCCCTCTATGGTATAAAAGTAAAGAAGAATAATAAAAGGTGTTTCCAAAAAACAAATGCATTTAAAATAGGAAAACACTCTAGAATGACAGTCACCCTTTCTGATGCCTAAGGAGACCCTTGTAGGTTGGCTAATGTGGTCCATGATAGATAAGGATACATATATTATATATACGCTCTCAGGATGAGGCAGGCAAGCTCACCCCAGGTGCTTCTGTCCATCCGCCTCAGGTATGAGGGGTTCATTTAGGTTTTATTGTACAGAAGTAAAATCACAAACATACACTGACAGGCAGCGACTCCAAGTCTGATGAAATGAGGTTCACAGCTGGTTTCTCATTGTTCAACTCTCTCCTCTCCAAATAACTCTTTGATCCATATATAAGAATATAAGTAACTAATACTGCAAAAATACAGTATATAAATAAATGAATAAATGATATAAGTTGAAAAGCAAGACAAGTGTCCATAGCAAGGAATAGCAAGTGTAGCTTTATTTTTTCCTGAGCTATCAGTGTAACTAACCTAAAAGCAAACACAACCAAATTTACAAAGGTGCAGATACCTCCTGTTCTTCCATATTTGAGTGTGCAACGCATCCTTCCACTAGCGGCAGTCAGGCAGATCCGCAGTGCAGACTGCTGGGTTTGATATGGACAGGAAAAGCCTGTGAGGCTTCACCAATTCAAATTGCATGCTGGTCTGCTCTCTGCACACACACAGCAGCTGCTCGGGCTCACGGCCACAGCCCTGTGCCTTTCAGTTACACTGTAGTATCAGATTCCTCATGTACTCGGTTCCGTTTCGGAGGCTGCCATTGCTGTTTGGGGATCTAGAAGTGATTCTGGAACATCAGCCTGGAGAACCCAACTCGCAGGGCAAAAAGGAAGGATTAAGCAACTTTGACTAAGATTCATGGATGACTAAGGGTAACTTATTAATAACAAGACAGAACTGGGTTAAATACTGAGCAATTAGTAAAATCAGTGTTCACAGAATCCCAGAATGTCAGGGATTAGAAGGGCCCTGGAAAGCTCATCCAGTGCAATCCCCCCATGGAGCAGGAACACCCAGATGAGGTTACACAGGAAGGTGTCCAGGCGGGTTGGAATGTCTGCACAGAAGGAGACTCCACAACCCCCTGGGCAGCCTGGGCCAGGCTCTGCCACCCTCACCATGGAGAAGTTTCTTCTCATATTTAAGTGGAACCTTTTGTGTTCCAGTTTGCACCCATTACCCCTTGTCCTGTCCCTGGTTGTCACCAGCAGAGCCTGGCTCCATCCTCCTGACACTGCCCCTTTCCATATTGATCCCCAGGAATGAGTCCCCCCTCAGTGTCCTCTTGTCCAGCTCCAGAGCCCCAGCTCCCTCAGCCTTTCCTCACACGGGAGATGCTCCACTCCCTGCAGCATCTTGGTGGCTGCGCTGGACTCTCTCCAGCAGTTCCCTGTCCTGCTGGAGCTGAGGGGCCACAGCTGGACACAAGATTCCAGGTGTGGTCTCCCCAGGGCAGAGCAGAGGGGCAGGAGAACCTCTCTGACCTACTGACCACCCCCTTCTAACCCACCCCAGGTACCATTGGCTTCCTGGCCACAAGGGCCCAGTGCTGGCTCATGGTCACCCTGCTGCGGAACACGATGACATAACAAACATGCCTTTTCAACTGTTCTTTCAGAGCCAAGGGGAACGTCTCCTTTCCAGAGAAGCCCCTGAAGAACTGAAGCAGCAGCCTCTTGCTCTTGGATACTTCGTATCAACTGCCAAAGCTGAGAATCTTCCGAAGTGGTTCTGGTCATCCTGTCCTCAGGCACAAAACCAGTGTCCCCTCTTCCTCAAGGTCTGTTCTGGTATCCATTCACACGGGAAGAATTCCATTTGTAGCCTATGAATTTTCTGTGAAAATGTTGGCTTTGCATATTACCCAAAACTGTGACAGTACTAGAAACAGAAACGCAATTTTAGGTTTAAATTTACTTAAGATACCTGGCTATTAAAACTTAATTCTCTGTCCCTCCCTTTTTGGAGCTACAGATGAAGTTGTATGCTACGCTTTAAACTGCCTTTTTTTTTTGTGAATGAGTAGTCCAAAGAGGATGTTTCAGTTCCAGCAGTTAAAACACCCAGCAGAGCTCCAGGCAACTTCATGAATTCCTTCCATAAGCTTGTCCTAGATTTGTACTGGAGAGAAGGAGCCACCACCCTTCCCTACACCACCACTCCCCAGCCCAACACAATTGCTCTCTCAGATCTAGGCTGAATTAAATGTTTAATTTCACTCGGAACACACTGTTTTGATTTGGACAATTTTTAATAAAAGCAAAGGGCTGAATTCATGCAGTGACTTGCACACCATTCAGGGAGCAGGGTGCTGTCTCCTTTGTGCCGCACAGCGCCGCAATTAGGAAACCTGTATGGCATGGGAGGCGTAGGGATTGCAATCAGCTTTGTCTGATTTGGATTAAGTATTTTTGAGCAAAAGTATTTCATCTCTAATGCGTGGGCCATAATTAGAGGAGTGCGAATTAGAGGTTTTGCCTCGGGAGCTGTGTGGTGGATTAGGCTGCCCACTGAAAGGCTCATGTGGCAGCTCCACCCCCGGCACGTGATGGATGTGAAATCCCTGTCCTGCTCCTGTACAAACGCACACACAGGCCTGGCTCCGGAACCATGGCACGGCCGGGAAGGCGTGCGGGCAGAGCGGGACAAAGGCTGCGGGGGGTGTTCTGGCCAGACACCCCCCTCCGGCTCGGGGTGGTTTGTTACTGAACATCAGAGGAGCGCTGACACCTCTGAGTGTTTCCTCTCACCACTTCGGCCCTGACTGACATGAAGGACAGAATTCCGCACTCTCGTTTAATGATCCTTGATTCCAGTCAAAAAGAGAAGTCAGTTTATTTGTAACTATGATCATTATGGAACTTGGAAATACACATGGTCATGGTGGGTTCAGCAAAGAATTGCCAATTTGCCGCGTTGTCCTGAGACAGTTCAGGATGTGTTTGTTCACTGTGGATCTTTACAAGTCCTGGCTGTATGAAGAGTTAATTGGTGCTCTTTTCCTTTTCACAGGCCTCATTACATCACCACATCTCTGTAGCGCAGACAGATGAGCTTCTGCCTGCCAGAAATTCTCAGCGAGTTCCTCACCCCCTTGACTCTAAAACCACATCAGATGTTTTGAGGTAACGCCTTTTGGTTTTTTTGTATTTCCTCCCTAAGGCTGTGGGGACTGAGCTCTGAAATTTCAGACCTTTACAACCTGGCAAAGTTAATCCTTAGCTTTATCAACAGCTGTAGCTCTACTCTGTCCTACATGTCTCAGTGCAGTGGGCAATTCTTACGATAGCTGCTGCCTCCCCCACCAAAGAGCAAGACTTTGAGAGTTCATCCATTTTCCATGCAGAACTATGGACAGGAGATGTTCAAACAGCTTTGCCTTTCCAAGCAAACACCATGGTTTGCCTCCCAAAGATTGTTCTGTTTACCTGGTGGTCTCATCTGGACTAGTTCAATAATTATTTGTACTCACCAAATCATACTGATTTATAGAGGAGATAAACGTACTCTCCTGATAAGTGTCTTAGGGTTTGGGATATAAAGGAAACCTTCTTCCTGAATTAATACAGGCTTGGGTATTGTATTGTTCAAGATGCCTAGAGGACTGTTTGCCTCCATCCCACCTGTTGAGGCATGAAAAAAGATCTGGTTTATAAGACAGCATATACAGGGCGGAACACACCAGGGGACAAACACGTACACTGAAGCAAGCAGAGAGTATCAGCGGGAAACATGAAGAGTAACCTAATCTAAGAAAATTGGTGGTGTCTATATTATCCCAGCAGATCTTAATTTGCATCCTCTTAGAGGCCTGAGCTGTCACAGTGCCCTGGGGCACTGCTGTCTTGGAGTAAAAGGGTGGTGCAATGCACAGGGAAAGAACGAGGTGCAACAGTCACCAGTTATGACCTGAGGAGTCTCATCAGAGACAGGATCACACAAGGGTGATCCAGTACTGGCCCAGGTTGCCTCAGACTATGGAACCTTCATGCTTAGAGCTGTTTGAGACTTCAGGCTTTGAACACAGTGGTATTTGAACCTGTGTGATTCTATAATCCTGACTGCGGATGGGGATGGCTTACACTGAAATAGCTTTGTTAGAGTTCAAGCATATTAAAACTAACCATTGGTGCCAGTGTTAATGCAGCCGGGTGGTCCTGGTGATGATGTGCTTCTAGGACAGACCAGAGCTATGGTTAAGTAAATCTAGAAAAGGAGTAACCAAGGGCAGTTTGATGTGTCTCTGCAGGTTTGTTCTGGAGCAGTACAATGCACTGTCCTGGCTCACGTGTAACCCGGCCACTCAGGATCGCAGCTCCTGCCTTCCTGTCCACTTCGTGGTGCTCACTCAGTTGTACAACGCCATCATGAATATACTGTAACCCATAGAAAAGCACTTGTTCTTCTGGCTTATTCTCCCCTCGACCTGAGAAACGTGCCACAGTCTGCAAAGATCACAATTTTGCTTCTCTTCAGACCAGTCCTGTGCTGTGCTTGTGTTCCTCCAAAAGCACATGTGAATTCTGCAGTGTTCAAAACTAAATTACCCATCGACATCTCTGGCAGCTTCAGTCCAAAATCCGAGAACATCCACGAACAGCGAACACAAGAGTAACCTCAAACCAGTGTTAGTTTGGTGGCCCAGTAACTACTGGTCAGCGTGATTATTTTTTTTATATCTATTTTTTTTAAGGAAGACTACAGTATCTTTTCACATTAGGAACTCTGGTAAACAACCAAGAGCAGTTTCCAGTCTGCAAGTAAAAATACCTTGTAGTGACCAGTCTGGGTCGGCCAAAACTTTGTTGTTTGATCATCATAAACTGGGACTTTGCAGGAGAAAAAAAACCAACCACACAGTTGTAGTCTCATATAAATATTGGAGTTTCTGTCTACCTGGAGTTCCTGTCAGAGTGGATTGGGATGAATGCATGCATTTGTTACCTGTCCATGTAGATATGAATGGTCTGGAGATACTTTATTTATTTTTAGGTTTAGGGGGGAGGGAGGGATTAAATTATAAAGGACCAGGAACAGTAGAATATCTGAAAAATCCAGCTCCGTCCTACCGTAGGGTTATTTATCTACGTGCCTCTCACTCTTCCGACCTAGAAATCAAAAATGAAGCTCGTAACAATCATTAAGTCCAAGCTGGGAAAGGAATCGTGTGCTGGTCAGGACGTCCTGTGTTCAGGGTGCCAGCAAGACCTGGCCGGCGTCTGATGAAGGACAACACTACCTAGTGGGAGAAGAGTGAGAGAGAGGTAGGGAGGAAAAACACTTTAAAGCCCAATGGAAGGGCAAAGGAAAGTGGTAAATTAATCTATTGTAGAGCTATGATTGAAATATATTTCCAGGAAATTTAGCGACGCTAGAAAAGTATTTACTGAAACCCAAGTCGCCCTTTAATTCTGGGCAGACTCGTCCATGTACATATCCAAAAAGATGGTTTTTGTTTACACTAAATCAGTTACAAATCTGGTGTATTTTTTCTGACTATAGGAATATTATTTCAAAGAAATAATTTTTAAAAATTATATCATTAAATTAGTACTTGAAGTTATACCACTGTGGTGGCAAAGTTACTTTGTTTAGTAAAATGATTGCCATTGTAAAGGTTAATGGCTAATTGAAGTATTTTTATGACTCCTTCATTCCAGGCTTCAAGGGGTTTCTATGTAAACTCCGTTTTGTAGTGTGTGGTTGCACTGTGGGGGCGGGGGCGCCCGCGGAGGGGTCGGGCACTTTGGGGGGCTGTGTGACCCACTGGGCCATCTGTGGAGAAAAACCGACAAATTTTAAAGTTCTTCCAAAAGACTTTCACGTTCTGGTTGAAAAAAAAAAAAAAAGAAGAAAATCTATGGTTTTAAAAAGTATTTTTCTTGAGATGATGTAACATTTAAAACAAATTATATAAAATAAAAAAAGACTAAAAAAAGAATTGCTGTGTAACGAGAAGGCGGAGTAACCTGTAAATGGGTTTTGTCCTTCTCCGCACCGAACCCCCGTGCGGGTCTCCTCTTTGCAATGTATAGGTTAAAAAGAATCTGATATCAAACCATTTGTATCTAATGTGTACAGTGTAAAATTGACTTGAAAAATATTGCAGTACTATTTTTTCTTAATCAGAAAAGACAATTCTCAAGGCCTTTTGAAGAGCATAAAAAGATGAAGATTGTAAACTTGTATAAAAAAAAAAAATCTAACTTGGGGAGGAAAAAATGTAAAGTAGACATTTGTAATCTTTTACCATTTGGGGTTATTTGTTCCCGGGATTCATCTGAACTTTGGATTCTTATTTTGGTTATTCTTTTTAAAGGGGCCGTTTTTATCCAGGGGTTTTTCTTCCCCAGAAACCTGGTTCTAAGCAAAACTGAACAATACAAAAAGGGCAGCGAGGAGTAGTTTTCATCTGGTGTCTTTTATTTAATTTTTTTAAGTTAAGAGAAGCTGGTGACATATTTATACGTTTTTGTGCAAAATAAATGAATGGCAATAGATTTTAAAGAAAAATCTTATGTACTTCAGTGTGAAAAGTTCTGTATAATATTTCCCTTAAATATGCATTATTTTACTTGTGAGTTTTTTACTGAATTAATCTGAAATGTACAAGCCCTGGCTTTCCTACAGACTGAAGAAAGTTATTTTATTTGCTTTTTTATTTCTAACTTTGGAAATTCCTGCCGAAATCAGATGCTGATTCCAGTGGTTGGAGCTGAAGGGAGCGGGAGGGGGCGGGGAATGTCCAGCATGCTTGGATGTATATTTCAGAACCTTTTTTAAATGTAAAGGCTGTACATTTCTGGGGAGTTCGGAATTTCTTTTTGGTTTGGTTTTTTTCTCTGAGCATTTTGCAGTGAGCTTCTTTTATATATAGCCGACAATTTGAAAGAAAACAGACAAAAAAAATGTGAAGTTCATTTTAAATCTACAGTATATCGCTGGTACAATACACTAAAAAAAAAGACTTTGATAAAAAGAAACAATAATAATAAAGACCTCCATTTTAAATGTCATTCATATATACCTTGTGGATGAGAGCTATATACTTTTACACACTTTTTTAGATGAATAAATTATTGAATTACTGAAACTGTTGGTGGAGTTCTCTTCTTATGAGTGTTTTGAGTTGTAGCACTGCTAGAGAAGGTATCGATTCCACAGGAGATGAATAGGGGCTGTTTCATATCTATTTACATCCGAGACACTGGGTGCTGCCCTCCCCCTGTCCCGTGTGCTTCACCCGACTCCATCTCAGGGTCACGGGACTTGTGAAAAGGTTCACACTGCAACAGCACATTTCTTTAAAATCAAAGCAATATAGAACAGTCATTGTACTTCACATGGTGTCTGTTGTGAGAGGAAACGTGGTGCCACTGATGTAAATGTCGAGATGAAGGGATTTCAAATTCCGCCCCGGGGTGGGTGGGAGCAGCCCGGGATGAGCTGCTGACACATGGGCAGTAGCTGCTTCACTCCAGCAGCTCTGATCCCAAGAGCTTCATCAATTACAGGCGTTTCTCTGTATGGAGCGGGTAAGTCTGTAAGAGATTTCAATGGCGTATCGGAGTCCTGTGTCCTTGTGCCAGCGGAACACAAAGCCAGACCTGGGCTCTGGGGTGTGAATCCCCGGCCCGGCTGAGCTGAAGATGCGGCTGGACACGTCCCGGGGCAGCCTGATGGAATTACAGTTGGGCTGCTGGACTTCGGGAGGCCCCTTCCAACCCAGACGTGCTGTGTTCAGCACACGTGCAAAACAATGCTAAATGAACAACTGGACTCAAGCCCTTTCCCAGCGCTACACCTTAACAAGACCAGAGGTCTGTTTTGCATTCAGCTCCCATACGGATAGCCCTGGAGAAACTTAAAACAGAATCTTCAGGTAATATGTACTTTTCTGTACTTTAAGAAGTGACAAATCTGTGACATCCCTAAGTACATTTCAGATAGTGTATCCCTTGCTCTACTCTGAAATGAGAAAAAACAAAAGCAGACCTGGCCTTTCTTTGCAGTGGTACCTGCACTACTGGCCGAGAGTCACCTGCTTCCAGCAGTGCTGACCATCAAAATCAGGTGAGATGAGATAGTTTCTGCAAACCCAAAAATGCTTTCAGAATGGATCTTCACTGCCTGCTGGCTCGCACAGTGTCCAAAAAATCACTCACTTTCCATGAAGAGATGGAGCCCACGCTTGTGTCCGGTCACAGCTCCTGTCACTGGGTCCAGGAATTGCCTCTGAACTCCAGGGCTGGTTTAATGGCCACCTGGGTTGCCTCAGTAGTTGTTATTTTTAAGCCCATTAATTGCAGTGCATCTTATTTCTAAATTTAAAACTACATATTTTCAAAGACAGTCCCCAAGATTTTTCTCTTTCAATTATTTTTAAACTTTCAAGCTTGTTATCTTCTAGTTCACTTTACTATTGGTAGATTCTTAATAAATGACACTGTACAACTAACTCGTCCAAGTTCTGACAGAATAGTCGCACTGCAGCCTTCCACTGCGAGTGCATGGAATTACTGCAGAGCAATGCTTCTAAATGGACGTTCCTTTGTGGCCAAGTCATTGGCTTTAAAGACTAAAGCTACCCATTAAATGTTCTGTGCTTTGAGGACTGTAAGGAAGAATTTAATAGAAACACTAGAATCTCGGTTGATTTGTAACGATAATGTAATATTTATGACAAATGGGTACAGTACTGTGGTTGTGGTCTCTTTAATATCACCGAAGGAAGAAGTTTTTAAAGATTAGGCTGACATTAAACAACTTTTTCCAAGTGCCATTTCTATTTTTGGCAAAACGTGGCCACCTGAAAACACTTCAAGCACATGGGGAAAGCATCAGAAGCTGGGAATGTAAAGATCAGGTTGATGGTCAGTGTCTCACCATTTACAGTGCAAACAGGAACAGCCCTGAGATCCCAAACCAAAGTCTTTGGTCTTTAACAACAACATTGTATTCATATAATTGCGCTGCTTCCGCTTCCCTATTTTGAAGCCAAACCTTAACACTTGTACCAAATGATACGGAGAGACCGTGGTTGATGTTTCACTGACTGTTCCCAGGTATCAAAGCAGCTGCCCCGTGGGCTTCCAGGGCAGACAGAAACCTCAGAGCTATTTTAATGAAACCTGAAACACTCTTCAAAACCTTCAACGAGAGGACACCAGCTTCTGTGAGCAGCCACCTCTGAACATGGATCACTCTCACTGCTGCTGGCTGAGACTTGCCTTCTTGCCTGTAAGAACTGCCTTTGAGAATGACGATACCATGAAAAACCCCAAAACTAAGTCATAAAATGCTTCACATCAGCGCCCCTCCCAGAGAGCCAACACATGCACTGTGAGTGCTAAAACTGACTACGAAGTCTTTCTACAAGAACACCTTCATGGTCCTGCAACACGAATGAGGGCTACACCTGCCACAATTTACTCGCTGCCGCCCTCGTTTCACAGAGAGCATGCCTGCATGGCCCAGAGACTGCTTAATTACAGAACCATTAATTACTAAATTCTGACATGGATCTGATGATACTACAACAGCCTTTGCTGTCCGATCCTGCTCCACTCCCCAAAGCCAGGTGTCACTTTTCAGTTCTTAACCAACCTTTTGCTTCCTGGCCACCCCCTCTGCCTTTCCATCCCACATCGTGGTTTCCGTCCCGCCACACACACACCTTTTTCTGTTTGACAGACGTTTCATTTCAGAAATACCTGCTGCCGCAATGTTTGTCAGCTACACGTCGCCATCAGCTGACTCCCAGGCAGGGCTACCCGCTCCAGCTGGTTCCTTTTAAAAAGACGCAGACGTGCCAGCACAAAACTGGTTCAGCCCACGTGGCAACTATAGCAGGCCCAGGTCCTTCACAGATGGAATTTATTTTCCTTACACAGTAAATTACTGATATGTTTTAAAAAAAAAATCCTACCAGCCTGACACTCTCTTTGTTTTTATTTAAATATTATGCCATTTTGAAAATGTCAAACGGTGGTATAAATGTGTATAAATCCTGAAATGTATTGCTGCTACCTCGAGCTTTTTGAGAACTTCCTGCCAACAGATTCCAGTATCCAGAATACGAACTGAAAAAAGGAACACACTCCACTGTGCAAAAAGGCCACAGGTTCCAGCAGGTCTGTAAAACCTAATCCCACAGATGAGAAAAAAAAATAGCATATTTTTCTAACTTTGGAGTTGGGTGAATACTTTAAAAAGCCTTTTAAAGCCAAGCACTTTTTAGTTATTTGTGATTTCCTGCACTCAGCGACACCTGTGACGTGTCTCATCGATCACATCTGTGATGTTCTCCGTGCAGGGGTTTTCTGACCATGTAGAAAGTCAAAGCCACATCTCTTGGCTTCCAGCAGGGGTCACATTTTGATGGGAAATGCAACGACAGATTCCTCATAGAACAGGTTTGAAAAACCAAATGAACCTGCACACGGCTACAGAGCTGGATCATTAAAGGTCAACCACGCGCACAGGTGCGGGTTCACTGGTCAAAGTGCTCCAGCCCTGCTGGTAATCAGGTTTGGTGGTAATTTCATTAGTGCCTGGGGAAACGACAAGTCCAGGGAGGCGGGTGCTGGGTAAGGCGCATGGCGGGAAGGGGCGGCTGTTAATCCCAGGGGGTAATGGCCCGGAGAAGTGCTAAAGAAAGGTGCTGTGAGCAGCTCTCCTGGCTGCTGCGTTAAGTGGCATTTCAGAGTTAAAAGTAATTGCCCTTGTATTTTGTTCCCCGTGCAGAAGCTGGGAGCGTGTGGGGAAGCTGTTCTGCCACAAGGACACACACTGGTGCACAACTGGCTTGTCAAGCTGCGGACAGGAGAGAGAAAAGAAACTTGAATGGGAACAGGGAACAGGCAGCGTTTGAACCTGGTCTCAGGGTGACTTTAGACATAAATAACAGGGAGTCCAAGTGGAAAACAACACATGGTTCAGAGCGGGCCTGCTCATCAACATCCGCGCTGTTCTCTATGGCAGCAGAAGGACAGAGGGAAGGAGACAGGACACCCCTCTGCTGCTTATCTTCCCCCATCCCTTGTTGGCCCTTCTCACAGGAGCTTAGATTGCTGATTTGTTTTCTGTGTTGGGCCTTTTTAGCTGGTGACATGTTGCTTCCATTTAAAAGAATCATTCCTCCTCTCCCGTACTCAAGTGAACATACAACACTCTTTCTACAAGTGCATTTTTGCACTGAGGTGGCAAAACCACAACAACTTCAGCCAGAAGCAGAGATATTTAGAGGGAGGGGAAAGACAAGCAAAGGAGAAGGGTGGATTCAAAAAGGAAGAAGGTGAATTAAAATGTTTTGACAACTCCCTTGAGAACACCTGTGTAGAAAGCGGCTCTGCTCCACCAGCTGCAGGAGCCAGGCTTCATTTGCCCAGAATACCGCTGCTTTTGTTCAGTTAAAACAATTTGGATCACTGAGGCTTTGGTTCACACAGGTAACACAAACCATTTCTTGTAGTCTACAGCTTCTTGATCACGGAATGGGACTTAAGGTGACCTCTGTTGTATTTGCAAGGTTCTCATCTGCAGGGTCCTCCACCACAGTTACTTTCCTGTTGCTTTTGACACTTGTTGATGTATGTTCTTTCTGAATACCAAAGAGTAAGAACCAAGGTCCAATTTTAGAGTCCACCTCCCTTTTGATTAAAACATAAAAACGGAAAGAAAGTTTCTATCCGATGTCATTACAAAGGAAAACCTGAAAGCAAAATCTCAGTGCAAACGAGGAACTCGGAAACTGCTTTTTTCTTCTTTTATACAGCTTGAGCACACAGCGGTTCAGGTCAGACTGGGGATCACACACAATCCAGCCCGGGTGCCTGTGCGCTGAGGGGCACTGAGCATTAATGCGTAACCCCGCACGCCCGGGGCCAGGTCAGAATGGAATGGAACTGCTGTTCCAAGGTTCTGTGCAGCCGCTATCCACCCGTTCAGCCTCCTAAACAATGTATTGCCAAGTTATTAAGTCTACAGTTATACAGAAGAGCAGCTCCCAATTTAATAAGCAAATAAAGGAGGCATGCTAGGCATGCTAAAAGGGTTGGGCGGAGAGGTAGGGTCTAAGCTCTAATTCTAAAGCTGCCAGAATTGATGTGTGTTACTGAGCAAATTGTTGGCTTTTTGTCTGTGTGACAATCACAATGATACTGATACACCTGTCTGGATCTTTGGTTCACTGGAAGCGAAAGACCCTCAGAGAGAAGAATGCAGAGCATCAGTCTGCCAGCTTTAGTCAATACAGTAACAAGGTATAAAATTATTTGGGACAGTGAAAACTAAAACTTCCTGCAAAGACTTACAGAAAGAACCCAGAATGTTGAGCTACCGGCCAATAAAATGTCAGAAGGAATTCACAGTAAGACAAAATAAATTTTCAAAGAAATTATGCTGAACACATCCTCTAAACTAGCATATAACCTTAGGATACAAGACAAATTAGCATGTAACATTCAAAAGATCTCACAGCCACTGTAGGAATTTCCATGAATAAAAGCAACACAATGTCTTCAAAAAATCAAATTAATTTTAGGACTTAAAGTGAGAGAGAGTAAAGCAGAAATCCCACTCCCACTGCTGTATACATACAGTGACCTGTGCCTTCAGCTCTGCCAGCTCCTGGGGCAGCCGCTCACAGAAAGGATGTAACAACTGCAAAGGACAGAGAAGGACAACAAACATGATCAAAGACATGGAATGCCCATAATAAAAAGAAAGATTAAACAGACCAGGATCATTCACTTCAGAAAAAAAAAAAAAGGATGGCTGAGGTTACACAAAGACCAACAGGGAACAGATTGTTCTCCGTGCATGAGACTTCGAAGACATCTAAAATCTGCACTGCTGTGCTGGGTTTGGCTGGGGCAGAGTCAGTTTTCTTCACAATAGCCAGTATGGGGCTGTGGGTTGGATTGGGCTCGAAATGGTTGATGATACAAGGATGTTTTCATTATTGGAGTGATGGCGCTTGTCTTTCCCAGTAACCGTTACTGGTGGTGGAACGCAGCTGTCCTGGAGATGCTGAACACCTGCGTGCCCAGGGCAAGTGGGGAATGAATCCCTTGCTTTGCTTTGCTTTTGCACATGGCTTTCGCTTTGCCTATTAAACTGCCTTCATCTGAACCCATGAATTTTCTCACTTTTACCCTCCGTTCTGATTCTTTCTTCCACCCCACTGGCTGGGAGTGAGTGAGTAGCTGTGCAGGGCTTAGTTGCTGGCTGGTGTTAAATCACAATGTATATGAAGCAGCTGAAGGAGGAGAAGAGCAATTTGGTATCTAAAAATCCTAATTTTGCTTTAATCCTAAAGCTAATCTATCCTGATATGCTTTAATTCTAAAAAGAAGATCCTGTTATGAACAGGATCCTTAAAGCCTTTTAATCCTAAAGCAAACAGATCCTTATATCCTTTGGTATATAAAAATCCTGATTTTTCTTTCATTCTCAACCTTTGCTCCACATGAAGGGCTAAGGGAGCAGGAGAATGGTTTGCTGTTGGTGTATAGAAAGGAAGGGGTAAGTACCAGCCGAAGAGGAAAAGTCTGAACTCTTGCAATGAATCTGAAGAGGAAGCAGAAGAGCAGGCATTCAGCAGCTGGCCAAATTAAGGACCAAACCAGTACAGACATGGGAAAGGGAAAGAAGGTCTTCATATAGAAACAGTCTGCTTTATTCCTCTCATACTTTTTGTCAAGGAATCAGAGAAGAAACTGTAAAAGCTAGGACAGCTTATTTCGGAGCTGCATGCCATGCTTGACTGATACTAAAAAATGCAGGCCATAAATGTATTGCATTCATAATACACATCTGCAGTGTGCTCAGGGCCTAGACAAAAGAGAACAGGTACACTTATCCAGCTGGGAACATCGCTTATCGGCCTGAACCAAATTCTGAAGATCTCCAGAGATGTGGGGTTTCCACTGACCGGAGCAGCACAGAGGGAGTTTCTTTTGAGATAGTGCCTGACAGGTTCCCACACAGCAAGCTGGCTGAAGTTTAAGTTACCTGCTTCAGAGCCGTGAAGGACTGATGTGCTGGAACTCTGCAAACTTTGAATTACTCAGACGCCTCCTCTCACTTCAAGGCTTTGGAAGTAAATCAGAAGGGGGCTGATTAATGCCAAGCTGTTACCCTGGTTCCCCTATCGTCTCAAGGATGCAGGCAGGGCATCTTTGGTCTGAAAGAAGACGTTGCAGTCTCTTGTGCCTGTCTCTCAACAAATGGCCTCCTTTTCCCAGAGATTTTCACTCTGGCAGCACTTGGCCCTCAACACATATCAACTGATACATAGCGCTTGTCTGGACACATTTGGACCAGTTCTGAGTCTCTGCCCCTTTCTTCTCTCCTCTGCTTTCCAAATAGCCATCCACGACTGTTTACTTTGGCAACGCCTGCAACAAAAAAAAATAGTCTAAATGAAAAGGAAAAATCCATTAGGAAAAGGCAGCTGAGTGCTAAAAGGCCCCTAATCAGTGAAAAGTTTAAAGAGCACCGCTCTGAGAGAGGCTGCGGTGTCTTTCCAACACCTTCACAGCAATGTGTGAGGCTATGACATGTCAAAGTGAAGCCCCAAACACAGGCACTGTGCCAAAAGAGCTGGTTTCGTTAGGGCTGAGGAGAACGTACATGTCCGGGTGGGTGGTGGGACCGAGTTGCTTATGTGGAAACAACTGCATCAGGGCAAATAACTGCAAACAAATTCATAAGATTTCCCCTTGCTGGTTACAGCACAGAGCCTTGGCTATTCTCCTCAGTCAAACGTGAAACAAGAGAGGTTTATCTACAGCTCAGGATTATACCTTGACTAAAGCAGGAACTTAAAATTTAAGGGCCAACACAGTTCAAAGCAAGGGGACCTCAGCAAAGCCAGCTGGAGCTGAAAGGCAACGCTAGAAGAGGATCTGGTGCTGTGGAAAAAGCAATGCCCTCAAAACTGTTGTCTTCCTTCATGTCTGGAACAAACAATTCAGCCAACAGCTGGAGAAAGGGGAGAATACAGTTCAAGCTAAAATGCAGCCATCCAAGGAACTTCTCTCAGCTGCTGATAGCAAAGTGAGGAATGTCTGTTCACTCAAGCTAACTGAGGTATCTAACGCTTCAGTCTCTGGGCAGAACCCCCTGTATTTCAGACCTCCCGCATCTAACATTTCACAAGTCCACCAAATAACAGATGTCAAAGCATCCTATAGAAGTCAACAGACTGCTCCTTTCAGCACCCCTATGAAGAAGAAAGATGCATATTTTTCTTTCAGGGAGTGATCAAAATATTTGTAATGAATCTGCTGCTCTCTGAACTGTTTTTTTGAAGTTTGATAGAAACAGGATTAGGTTTAGTCCCTTCTCCATCTTTTACAGTTTTTAATCCGGCATGTAAGGAAACTCAGGCACAATTTAGCCTCTAAAAAGTCCATATGCCACTCAAGTGTGTGTACATTGCAGTCTAAAGGTGAGCACATAGATCAGGAAAACACACTTAGGCTAATCCTATATTGCTAGCTCAGCCTTTTGTGTGCACTGTACAGGCTTGTCTTCAACTCCAGGTCATCACACTGTATCCACAGCCCAATTCACTGCCACGACATCCTTCAGGATCTGTGCTCTCTATAGCTCAGTTCATCTACGTAATATCCAAACATCATGGACGTGATACACAATTTGCCACCATAGCAAGCACAGCAGTTTCCAGCTGCTGCAGGTGGAATACGCTCTCAGAAGGTGCTTTCGTTTTTGAAACCTAAACATTTAATTTTCCACAGAAGAGGAAAAGGACTGGGTGAAGGGCTCGGACTGGTGGCACAGGGTACTGTTACAGTAAATGTGATCTCTCTGCTGCTCAAGATGAAGAATAAGTAATCAAATGTGACTACTGGAAGCAGAGGCAAAATGGAGACATGGAAGAGAAGGGTGTTTTGATACAACACTTCGAGCTGTTCTTTATCTTTCACATAAGCTGTGTAGATCTCACTCTGTAAAGAACTCTAACACATCTAAAAAAGTGTCAATAATTTAAATTGTGCTGGGTTTCATATAGAGCCATACAAGATGTAGAATTCCCATTATGAAGAGGTTTTCAAAGTCCAGGGTTGTTCTGAGTGGAAGCAACCTTGCTTCCTGCTCCCATCTCTTTGGAAACTTACAAGTCTTGCGTTGTATTTTAAATGCCTTAGTGTCAACTTTTAAGAATTTGCATTTATATGGAAAACCAGAAAGGAATTTTTGGTGCTCTTAGAAGTCTTCTCATAACTCCAGTTTTATTACAGAATAAAATTATAGTGAAACATCCAAAACTGGGAAAGCCATGGAATTTTAGAGAAGTATGTATCACACGTTGAACGTTTAATCACCAGACACTAGATGAGATCCATACAGCTGGGAATGATTCAAGTACAAAGACCACAACATAAACTGAGTTTTCCTTCAGGCAATTAGAAAAATAAACTGATATGGAAGAATGAAAACAGCTGTGTTCTGCACCTTTTATCATCTATAACAGAGCTGTAGAAAGCCCCATTACCCTCACATGTGGGCAGAAGCAGCAGGTAGAGGATGAAACACCTTTGAATCAAGTGATTGTACTTTTTGGAACAGCTTCCCTTCCAGCCACAAAAATCCAAAATATCCAGCACACCTGTTGGAGCAGAAACATCATGCAACATGGGCTTTCCCAGGAAATCCTGTACTGGTGACAATGTGTAGACATGTTGCTATAGTAAGACATCCCTATCTGGGCAAGGCTCAACCCACTTCAATTATCTCCTTGACAGAGGCCTTAATTAATTGAGGATTTCTACGTGGCTCTGCTGTCAGCCAGTCTGGAGGTCTCTTGTGCTGACCAATCCCAACCAGCCTTTCAGGTATATATATGCATACAGCTGCTCCCACTTTCCCTAGCTATATGAGCCCCACATGAGGCCTTCATGTTTAGGCTTTGGGGTGTATTTTTGTGTGTGTTTGTTTTTTAAAAAGCTGTTTGGGCTTTCTAAGCAGCCCCCACTTAAGGAACTACTACTAATCTCCAGAAGTTTCCAGCTGCAGTAGCCTGCAAGGTAAGAAGGATTTTCTTGTGCTGATAAACTTTTCATGAATGTATTGCTATGGTGGTATTTTTTTTTGCTGTTCTACATGGTGATTTGGTTGGTTGTGGTGTTTGTTTTTGCTTTTTAGAAGGATATGTGCCAGTCAAGGATGTAACAGACTTGCTTTCTCATAGGGAGTTGTACAAGGCTTATAAAACCATACCTGTATGTTAACTGTTTTCTCCTGGTTAGGTGACCCACTTGGTTTGGACAACTACTGTGTACTTCTTTGCAGTTTTTACTGATGTAAAACCACATGTCTGATAGAAAAGCCTTAAGCTCGTGTAGGCTTATAGAAACAGTACTTGCTTATGAATATGTGGAAGTAAACAGCTCCTGTGCCCTCTGTATTGTTTTGCCTACAAAGGTACTTGCGTATCTCATGGGTTGATAAATAGAATAGTCTAGGAATCCTCTCCCTGAACTCTGATGGAGCAGTTGAGACTGAAGGCAGAGACTAAGTTGAGACTAACTTGAGGCAGAGACTGAGTTGAGACTAAAACTGAAGGCAGAGTGGAGCCAGCCTTCTGTTTGCCAGCTGCCTACCCTTGTACTCCAATGCTATTATCTAAGAGTTTTGGCAGGCTTTCTGCCTGGGATTGTGGCTGCTGCTCCTGCAGGTTTGTCCAAAGTACAGAAGGCTATAGAACGGCACAGTGTGCAGAGGTTCTGCCACAGCTCATGAGTCCTGGCACCTTACATTTGGAAGCTGTGAAAAACATGTCTTGGTGAAGGCTGGCCACTGCGGCTACCCAGGGAAGAGTGTTCGGGGCTGTCTCCTGGCAAGCTACTGGTTTTTTACCTTGTGTTGTCTGTTTCTAAGACACACATTCATTCTAGCTAGGTTGCAATTCTTTGACTTAAGTTTGGTCTGAATTTGGTTAGGTTAGCTTTGAATCTGACTGTAAGTGTGGTCAGGTTTCAAGCTGTGTTGCATGTTTTTTTATAGCAGGCTGTAGTAACTGCTTATATTCCTCCAGAAGGAACTTAAAAATATTTTATACTATCTATATTCTGCTCAGCAGATATTACTCTAACTTTCATATGGAAAAATAATCAGGTCCCCTGACTGGACCTCTTAAGAAGGAGGCATCTACCCTCTAAATGGTAAGTGTTTTGTAGCTCTTCACAGCCCATTTAGTCAGGGTACTGAATGCAATCTAAGATCAGAACTGAAGCACCTGATCATCATTCTCTAATACAGCAATAATCTCTCCCTAAAAGAGAAACTGAAACACAGAAAATGGAATAGACTTGTCAAGAGTTGCTCAGGCAGTTTAGAAAGCCTAATTGGCAGTGCTGACCTAAGTTTTGATTCACAGGCCTATACTTTTGGGTACCTTTCCCTGCCCTTTCTTTATCTTCACCTGTAAAAGAAAAAATAAATCAGCTTTGGGGACAAGTATTTGTTGTTCATCTTCCATAGACTGAAATTTGAGTCCAGAAAAAACTTGCTGCCAAGTACTTGCTAAAGAACTGGTGGTGCTTTTAATGACAGCAGTGCTACCTGTATGGCAAGGAGACAAGAGTGAGAGAGGCCAACCGTAAATGCCATGGCAGGAAGCCTTCTGTCCTATTTGACATCTATCCTGTAGTCCCACTCTGCTTTCAAGTGCCGAGTACAGTCCCTCTAGTAACCAGAAATCTGTGAAGCACTTGGCATTCTGAAATGCTTTAGAGATGCACTGAAAACCATATGGAGGGATGTATAAAAGGAGAAATAAATAGAACTTATGCACAATTGATGGTGAAGCTTAGGGTGGGAAAAGAGACAGAAAAGTATGTGCTATCATTTTCTGGTTTTTGGTTGTCTGTTGGTTTGTGGGGTTTGTTTTTTTTTTGTCTTCCAAGTTTCTCATCATGGAGTTTTAGTGTAGTTAGTCATGACCTGTTTCTGATTAGGAGCAAGGTTTTGCATTTCCTCGCCAGCTGGGAGTGAACAGTCATGGTGCTACCACCACCAGCCCTGCAGCAAGCGGCTCTCCTGCCAAGCTCAGACGAGGATCTGTCACTTTGCAGAAGGTCTCTCCTGTCCCTTGGGCAGCAAGAGTCTGGGAGACTGAACAATTTGTGACTCATGTACATCTTTGGAAGACCGAGGGTCATAAAAGCCATTCTAAATGGGTGCTTTACTGACAGTGCTCACCTTTAATGGACTTTTTGTGAAGTTACAGCTCGGCTTTTAGGCCCTTTTTGCAATTCATCACTTAATCCATACATGCTACCTTGGCCAAGAGTCGGACAATAGGGCCCACTGTGTCTGGTTTTGTTATGGAGCAGCCGGAGTGGCTTTTAACGAAAACAATGTATCTGAAGGAGAAAAATGTAATCACCTTGAATTCCCAACTGATTCAACTTAAGGCAGCTTTGCAGACACTGGTATGTGCAATCAATGAAATCAAAATTGAAGCCACATAAGTATGGCAGAAAGGAGTAAGAATGTATATGCCTTTGCATGTATAAAATATGGGGGGAGAAAATGTGCAGGGAAGAAGGAAACAACTATACACAGAGCTAGGTCTGGAAAAAGACCATTTTCCTAGGATATATTTCATGATTAAATATTAATATAGGGTATACTAGATTGGCAAGGAAGTTAGATGGGCCCCCAACTTATTTCAGGGCTGTGTAAAGCACCTTTCAAACATCATGTGTCTTCTGGGACAGATCAATCCCACAATCCATTTGTCAGTTCCCTTTAGGAACTGGAAGTGAAAAGAGGGTAAAACTGATCCCCCCAACAGTTTTTGAATGGTGCTGCACAAAGGTTACATGGAAACATGTGAGCCCAGGGTGCCTTGGTGGCAAAAAGGAGCAGTCCAAACCCTGCTGAGACTTAGAACAAATCTAACTTGCCTAACTCTCCTGCTAAAGAACACTCAGACAAATGGAAAAGGTGTATATAAACACTTATTTGGAGGAAAGGGGAAGGATTCCTTTTCTAGGCACCAAGGAAAGGTGCAACTTGCCTTCTGGCACTGCTGTCAATCTTGAGAGGGGGCAGAACCTCACTGAAATCTGCTTGTGATCCCACACATGCTTCCTCCTGCCAGGGTGCTGGCTGCTGTGGAACCAGTAGGAGCAGGGACACCTGGCACAGGGAAGGACTGGGCTCCAGTAGTAGAGGAGTATCTGTACTACCACCTTTTGGCTCAGGAAGCCTGGGAACTTGCCACTTCAAGGTGGGGCACTCAAGACCACCTTTGGCAAGGGTAGTCTTTGTTTTCAAAAAACCTGAACTGTCAAATTAAGATTATTTTTTTTTAATGAGATGACATTTTTGGCTTAGGTTCCAGTATAGCTTTCCAGGTTAGCTTAACATCTCTGGAGGCTTCTAGAAGCAATTCAAAAGATGAAAGTCAAGCCTCTAGAATGCCAGTAGGGAACACTATACCTTTCTGTGAAATTTATCCCACTCTAATTTGGCTCTAGGTACCTAAAACCACAAATTTGGCAACCAAATAATTAGGTGGGTAGTCCAATACTTTATAGAGTAGCAACCATTGGCCTCAGTTAATTTTCTTTCAACAGTTGATCCCTTTCTACACTGTCATTCCACCCGCGTCCTGATCTTATCAGGCTTTCAGTCTTCCAAAGGCTCTCCCCTAAAAAGGGAAACAGGACACACTCCCCTCCCGAACACAAATGTGTAACAGAAACCAAAGCAGGTAACAAGAATTCAGCAACAGTGACAGTTGCCTGCTGAGACTGAAGCCTGAAGACTGTGTGCAGTCGGGCTGTTGAAGCACTAGTTCCATTTGCTTTTTGTCTCGCAGCCCCCCACACCTGCCTGCCATTTAGCTGCCTCTGAAGGCCGGCCAAGGGACATCAGATCAAATAATAAAAGCCACATTGAAGCAGTGTTTCAGCTGAAACAGTATGAGTGGAGGTGAGATGGGGATTGGAAAAGGTTCCCTATAAAAGAGCCCACACATACATGCGAGAAGGTCATTAACTTGTGCCTTGTGCTATCTTTGCAGTCTCCGCTCCCTCTCTCTCAATTATTACATCAGAAGGAAATGAGAGAGCACTTTGCCAAATACTAATGGACTTGATGTTTTCATAATCTCAAGTGCACAACAATCAGAGCTGTTTATTTTCCAAAGAAGATGGGAACGAGGGGAGGAGGCTGAAGACTGCAAAGAGGTTCCAGAAAGCTGAAGCCAGTTCTATATTCATCTCTTGCTCCATCTTTAGCTGCCAGGCTGATATTTATCTGAATCATTCACTAGATCAGGCCTTGTACTTCCACAGGAATGTGTCAAAAGCCTGTAGAACTATACTAAGAGGCCTTGGAGAAACTGTAATATTGTTCTGTTAAGTCATCTGTGCCAGTCTGTTAAGGAGGGGAAAAAAAACCCTTACAGAGGTGGGCTGACTGAAAAACAAGCATCTAGGAACACTTGCAGTTACAGCTCAAACACTTATTTCTGGGGAAAAAGGTGATACGTGTAGTGAGATGCTGTCCTGTAGCCAGTGTTCCCGAGCTATTCAGTATATAGCAACTGACAGTATGTGCCCAAGTTTACAAAACACTTTAGAATCCCACTGCAGCTTGAATTAAGAAGCTTTAGTCTGCTTTTTGTACGTCTGAATGTAGTGATACTGTTACATGTCTATTCCTGAAGAGTACCAAGAACCATTCCTGGATGAAATGTGGTCCTGAGGAGACAGGGGAGGATATGACTGATCTGACAGGAGGGTCTCCGTAGCAGCATGAAGGAGTCAATTCTGTTTCCTGTTGTCAGTATCCAGCTTCCCCAGAACCCGAGAGCTGAAGCCTGCATGAAATCCCAGGTCTTGTTTACAGAGGGAGCCTAATAGGATACTTGTACATCCTCAAATCTATGCTGGTGTATACACACTGAAGTTCCCCCAAAGTCAGATCAGACTTGAGAGGCTTCTGAGCCACTGTAGTCACCAGGCTGTTCTATTTAGTGGACTTATAGAGAGAATTCTAGTCCCCCGGCTGGTGTGTGACTTGGGGGAGCTATGAGAGGCATTTGCTTTTACTAGGAGGATGAAGGACAGTTCATCCTTTTCCTTGCTGCTTAGACTTTGGAAGTTCTGCCTTTGACAGGGGCCTTAGATTCTCAGTCCCCATTAGAATGTAAGACACCAGTAAAGGGAATGCACACACAGGGGCTCCTATGCAAATGACTTACCCAATCTTCTAAGGATCCCCCAACAGTATCTAACATTCTCATGCATTACCTCTCAAAGGTCATGACTAGAACAAAGGCTTTACATAATTTAGGAGAGTCTTTGGGCTGAACTGGGACTTAACAACTTTCCTGGCATGTATTTATATCTACAATCAGCTCTCAGCAACTGACTGTTCATGTATACAGGCACATGTTTGGGGCCTGGGACAATTCTGCATCAGGTCAAGAAGGAATAGGGCTCTTCATTACCACTGCTCAAGTATTTTTCCCCACTATCTTAGCAGATTCCAGCTGTCTTGTACAGAAAAGAGCTCATTCTTGCCTCCTACAAATTTGGTATCTGTTGTATGCAAAATCAGCAAGTTTTCCTGACAGTAAAACACAGGATTGCCCTGTCTGCTTCTCTAAAGACTGAATAAAACAGAATTCTAGGAGGGACAAAGTTCCTGGATCTCATATTAATATCTAACGAAAAAGGCTATTTATAAATGGTGAATGTGAGCGTCGGATGAGGCAGAGGCAGCCGGTGCTGCTGCCCAGGCACAGCAGCTGCTGCGGGGAGTCACCGGGAGGTGTCGCTGCAGCCCCAGGGCTGGGGAGCAGGAGGGTCCCCGCAAACCGCCCCTGCCTGTCGCGGTGTCACATAGGGCTCTGCCCCTGCTGCAGCGGTGGCGTTTGCCCACACTTGAAAAACTGATGTCTAAAATGGGATCTATGGGACAACTGAGTTTCCAAGGTTAGACCTAAGGTGCCTGGGGTGCACCTCTGTGACAGCAGCTGACAGCAACAAGTTGAAGCTCCCTGTGCAGATCTTTCATTTGCATGCTCAGAGTTGTTTGTGCATGTGAGGTTTTACCTGTCAGCCTGTAGGCCAGGGCTGAAGGTGTGGGTCTGCGCCTGCGGACTGCTGAACCTGCTGCCAGCCGGGATGCCTTCTGTCCTGCATACTTTGTATTGAAACCTAATAAATGTCCAAATACAGAGGGATTTTGGATTCAGTCTGACAAAGGACTGAGATTTTGCATGCAGAAGAGATCTTGTAAAGATCCGCTGAAGCAGACACAAATGTAAAGAACACTTCCACTGAGGACATAGTCATCTTGAAATCATGAGATTGCACCGTGAGAGTGGGAGTCAGTACTGGGCATCTTGTGGACTGTGTCAGCAACTCCATGATTTTCAAGTGTCATGAGTGCCATTAAACTTTAATAAGAAATTTAAGTAGCACTTGGTTTTGTTGCTATCAATGGTATAATTTTGTTGTACTTGAAAATACAGCACCCAGTACAATGGCTTCTCAGGACTTTCTGGTATTGTGGCATTTTTCAGAATGTAAACTGGGCAACAGTGGATAATCTAGGGAAGAGGTGAGTTATAACCATTCACATCAAATTCAGAATCCACCAAAGATGTACAACATGGGGCAATCACTCAGGTTCTTTGGGGCAGATACCTGGAAAAGTACCCAAACCATGTCATGATTGGAAAATCCATTCTCCAAGAGAAAAGAGACAGGGATGTTTTGTGGCCCATGTGGATCCTCCCTGTGGCATTCACTTGTGTACTCCATATTAGAAACTCAGGGAAATTTCTAATTCAATGAAATGGATCATCTCCTCCTCCTTGGTGGAGTGTTCCTTCAATTATAACCAAAGGTTTCTCAACAATTCCCACCAAAAAAAAAGTGTGCTAATGAAAAGGAGAGGCAGATGGCATCACTGAGGGCTGGGCCACATGGGCAGCAGCTATACAAGCACATATACCCCGAGAGCTGGTCCCACACGACACCTGCTCCTGGTCCGCAGCCCTGTTGTACTCTTGTCTCCCTTGTTCTTCTCTCGAGCAGCCTCCCCGAGGTTATACCTGGTTCTTCCTATCATTCTGTAACAACTCGTTTCAGTCCTAGACACCTGCTGGTGGCCCCACTGAGACATCAAAGCACCTTGTTTACTGTTTTCAGATTCCTTCTCCTAAGTATTTCTGGATGCAACATTTAGGAGTTCCCCTCCTAGGGGTTTTGCTTGCATTTTAGCTCTGAGATTTCTGTTAACTTTGCCCCCCTTTTTTCCTCCCTTAAGAATTTAAGTACATAGCTCAGGTAGGTACTTGCCTCACTTTAAGCAGTGGCCAAGGGCTATTTAATGGTTTGGGTTTATACAAATCATGCTGCCTGCCTGCCTAAGGAGCTAAGTACCTGCGATACATGGTAAAAGCACAAATTCTTTAGTTAAAAATAGGTTTGTGTTTAAAACAAACTAATGTACACCCAGTACCTTCCTCAATGATGGTCAGACCAAAGCTGGCCAGACAAAATCAGCCAGATCCCAACTGTCAAAACTTTCCTTCTCCTTTGGGCAACTGTCCTGAAGAGAGTGTGGGGTGGGGGAGAGAGTGTGGAGGGTGTCAGTTTCCAGGTTAACAGTTTTTGGAGTCAACAGTAAGGGACAGGAGTAGTGGTGTGCTTCCAAGCTTTTCTGTTTACAGCTACTTTAGAGCATAGTGAGGTTTTTTTTAATGTGTTAGAATTTTCTTACTGAATCTTTGCATGGCTGGAGTACTTGAATTCCTGAAATAGTACCAAGTGATTACTGCCCCTTCACTTGGGACAGTTATGTAGCTTTTCCTTGCTGGAACTTTTATACATTGCATCCTCTCCATTATAAGCGTGGCGGGGGAAGATGCCCTAGAAATGGATGAAGTACACGTGTTTCAATGCTGGTAACAAAAGGAGGTTAACATTTGCAACCAACAAACGTAATTTCTCTTGGCATTATATTATTCTCTCACCACTTGGTGGTCAAGTATCTGATACTGATAAAAGTCTGGTTTTACCATATTGTCAGGCATTGCAGGATTCTTCTTTTCGGCGTGTGTGTACCTCAGTTAAAAGTGCCCAATCTACTTGCTGGGGCTCCCCATGCTGTCTTCTGTAGTTCTGCTTATGGTCCTTCTGCATCACAGGGCTAGATACAAGCCTGTGTCTGTTAAGAGCCCCAGGGAAAGAACGGCTGATGCAGCTGTGGGACATTGAAGTTGTTCTCATAGACTGCTCCTGACTAGAAAATGGAATGTAGGATTCCTTAGAACAGGAATGGCCTATTACAGGGGTGTCAAACTAATTTTCACTATTCCTACATTTATACAGTCCTAAAATCACATTTGGCCCTTTGAAGGCAACCATGAGGCTGATGTGGCCTCTGAGTTTGACACCCCATGCATATGAGGCAATCATTCTCACAGGAGGGGAAAAAATATTTTAAAACATTAGCCCTCCCCCTGCAAACTTAGTATCTTGATGGTTTTTATGTCTGTTTTTGATGACACTACAATTGTGGGTTAGTAAGACCCACAGACTGTGTCTCCCCTTAGAAAGTATGAGTAGAGATGGGGTAGAGTGGCATTGGGAACTAAACATTTAAAAGGAAAAAGTGTAATGGAAGACATGTAGGTAAATATTCTGCAGCCTTGTGACAGCTTTGGAACAGTGTTGTCCAGCTGCAGCATCACCCAATAGAAAAATATCTGAAGGTCACATTTTCAGCTTCCCAGAGCACTTGAATCTAGGGCAAGTGTTATGGGGACAGATCCAGGTCTGCTGCTCTGTGTGGCATTCTTCCTTTTGTGCATCACCATGGTAAACAGTTAGGGTTGCCAGGAGCTGGGATGCATTGTTTGTCTCACTCCCTCATCTGCTCTCCCCCTCCTTCATCAAATGCTTTCTCAGTGATTAGTTACTGAGTAGAAGGGGCTCCAGTTACCACGCAGCCTGCCATCTCTCCTCATTTTATTGGAACTAATATCCCACCTGCAATGATAAGGTTTAAACTTGTTTAATCTTCCAGCTTAGTTGTGGCGTTTTAATATTTTTAAAATGGTTGTTTCAGAAAAAGGGGGATTTAAACAGGTTTTGAATAAATAATAAAAGCCCTTCTCACAGGTTGCAATGCAGGCTGGGAGGCATGAACCATTTTCATCAGGTCAGATTTCACGTTGGGTTATCCCAAGGTGGCCTGACTTTGTGGCTATGGATTTACAATGAAACAGTCAGATGCAAAGCAGTTTATGGAGGAGAAACTGCTTTAATAATGCATTTCCTGCTCAGCAAACAGCAGATACAATGACATTCATGGGGAATAGGAAAGGGAACAAAATCTCTCAGAAAAGGAACCTGTTTGTCCCTGGAGTTTAATAACTTTTTTGTTCCTACAATGTATTTGGGGAGATAAAGGCTGACCTGAGAGACATCAGAATGCACAGTGTTCAGGTGAGAAATAAGAGAAAGGTTTCTAACGTCTTGGGCCTGGTAAGCTGAAGCCCCACCTGCCTTGTTTCAAATTTAAGGGAAGGGAAATAGGTTCTCATTTCATGGTGAAATTTCACTGGCATAAACATTAAGAGTCTCCCTGTGGAATAGGCTGGATAAAGTACATCGTGCTGACTTGTAGAACACCTTAGTTTGTCTCCCACTCCTTGTGTCTTGGAGCAGGAATGCTGTGGTCAGCCTCCAGAGCAGGACTGCTTGTGACTTCTCTGAGCCAAATCAAAGCCACAATACCAGATACTCACAAGAGTCTTGGCCTCTCGGTTCAAGCCATCAGTAGGCACTACAGGCTTACAGAAGCATGTGTGCATCACTGGGGTTGTAAAGCCTGTAGAACTAGGTAAGACTTTTATAGCTTTGTTTAAGACAGTTCTTGCTTCTCCTGCATATTTAGGCACCATTTGTGTTGAAATCCGAGTCAAGCACAGTGAATGAAGTAGAGGAGGTCTACCTTTTTTTTCTGTTTTAAAAGCAAAAGCCTGCCAGAAAGCAGCCAACTGATCTATCGCTCAGTTTCAGAAGAGCCCAAGCAGCACCAGCTGGATGACTTTAGTCCAGTGCATGTCTTTTCTTACAGTCCCAGAAAAGACAAGGGGGGCATCGAGCTGTTATAATGTTTATATTTCTGTTCTGGCAAAAAAGCCCTGTCAAAGAATGATTCTGTGTCCTGTTTCTAACTCACAGCAGAAAGAAACTTGGCTGCAGTCAGCTTCCAGTGAAGGAAGAACCATCATGCCTCAAAGATGGATCTTGCCAGGCACTGAGCTTATTCTTGCATAGATGAGTTTGGAAGTGCAACTCATACAAACAAAACCAGCCATAACTAGATTAGTTAGCTATGTCACCCCACATGTGGCACCAACCTGGTTAAGAAGAGGTGGACACATAAGTCACTTTGGGTAGCAATGAGGGCAGCAGAGAGGATAACATTTTCATTGGTGTGTAAACCTCTTGCTTACATAGCTAAAATACCTCTGAGCTCCTCCAGGAAGCTTTTATGGACAAACCAGCAAATAAGAGCAATTTACTTCACAGTGTATAATCGTATTTCCAGTATTCCTACCTATTCAACATAACCAACCATAGGGCAAAAACATGTGAAACCCAGATGAGATTAGATAAATTGATAACACAACAAACCACTGCCTCCATTGCACCTTCTATTTGAGGGAAAATAGGCTGTTTCAGCCTGATTTCAAAATCCCTACTCTAGTTTTGCATTGCCTTGAAGTACTATCCCTATCTTTTTTAGCAATGCCACAGAAGTCAAGTACTGACTTGCTACATATACTGTTAAGTTTGTGAAAAGCCCTGTGGGCAGAACCTAAATACCCTGAACTGCAGTTGTTTGCCTTGACATAAAAGCATCCTTCCTCACCAAAACCAAACAAAACCCACACCTAAATTCTTTCTGGAGAAGATGTGGTATTGCAGGCTGAAGGGGATGTATAAAACAGGAAAGCTTTTTAAAAGGAAGAGTAGGATAACAGGGAAACTGGGACCCATTTGTCTACTAAAATGAAGGTAGGGAAGAGCTGAACAGAATATGCCAATGAAAAGATAGGTACATCACTTTGAGGATCAAAAAAAGGGGGAGGGAGGGCGGGCAAGCAGCCTTAAAGCATCGATATTAAAGTGGAACTTGAACTGCAGGACAACCAAACATCGTTCCATGGGTTCAGAGTATTGGGGAACTCTCTATATATTTAATTATCTCATATCTATGGAAGAAGCCAACTTTTTCATCATATATGATGGCAAGATGTATTAGTTTGAATATGCAATCCTTGAAGAGTGTTTAGGTTTTTGTTTAAATCAATACCTGATACGGCTGCTGCTCAATTTTGTAAACAAACATCATCACTGTAAGACAACCATAAGTGAATCTTGCTTCAAATGCCTGTGATGTTCACATGTGTTTGTTTTCATGGGGATAATTTGGTCTTGACTTTACCAGGCAGGGGTTGTGTGAGAAGGACCTGTGTGCACAACACATTTGGCTAATAAGGGAAGGTATGTGGCAATTCCACTTTCTGGAAACATACAGGGACTTGTCTATGTATGTCAAACCCCTAAATACGGGAGTGTTCTTGCGGGGCCGGTGGGAGGTTATCTGTGCATCTGTCACTGTTTACACACTGCCACCCCTGAGTAAGCAAGAGATGGACAGAGAAATGGATGGAGAATTGATCTGTCCAGTATGTCACATGCCACTGCCAGGATGAGAAATGCAATTCCACTCTGATCCTCTTCTCTCTGGTGCTGAGTGTCTTTCTTATTAGGCTGTGGGGGGGATGCTCTATGTCCCATGTAGAGTAAATAAGCAAGAAGTAACACTGAATAACTTGTGTGTCACATCAGTAGGAGCTGAAATTTGTTTGGGTGGTGTTTTCTTTCTGGTTGAGAGTGAAAAATCTGATGGATGCAGATCTAGATACAGAAAACAGGGCTCATTTAAACTTCTAGAAACTGTAATCTGCACAAGTGAGTCTAGAATGCTACCAGTCTGGTTTGCAAACAATTTAGCCAAGGAGCCAGCAACTGAACATGACTCAAAACAGGAATGAAGAAAACCCAATGGAAACAGCCATTTGTGAAGCAATAATTACTTCTTGTTTAAGTGGAAGGTCATTGAAGGAAAGTAGTGTCTAGAATTTGAAAAGTGACAAGTTCTGTTCAGTGAAAAACTATTGCAGGGTTGGTTGTTTCTTTGGAAGCAAATCTGACTTAGGGGGGTAGGTAGTCACAGGCTTGGGTTCTACTGGTTAACTGCTTGTGGGGTAGCGGTATAGACTGAAGCATTGAAATAGCTGCCTGTAGAGGTTACTTTGAGCCAAAAAAAATCTACTTCAGCTGACCAGCCCTGTGAGTCACTGTGCTGCTCTAACAGGGAATTTCTAGCAGTTCAGGTAAGTAGCCAGGAGCAATGGGATGGGGGCAAGAACTGCTTCGGAGGAGTTTGCTGATGGAAGGATTTTGTGGACAGATCCTTCTAATTTTTAGGGATTTGATCTGTGTAAATCCTACTTACAAAAATCTTGTTGACTTCAAACAATCCCCCAAGAATGCCATTTGTAACAAAAACAAAGACTTAAGCTTCTGCATTAGAAGAGCACTTTTGTCTGCAGACTCCATATTTAGAAACATATTAGAAGCTAAACTATATCTTTTCCAGATAAAACTAACCCATTGCCCTATCTGTCACAGGATCTGCAGTATATTTGTGAAGAGAACAGCTAGCTTTTCCCTGCCAGCCCCCGGTGTCCTCAGGTGCAGGACACGCACATAATTTGCTCTTGTACCTCAATCAGTGAGCAAGCAGAAAAATAGAGGAAATTAATTTCTCTCGTTCCTTTTCCCTCTGTCCTATTTTTTTACAAGAGCCTTTTAAAAATGTTGCTTACCATATGATTATGCACAGCAGGGGTTTGTAACAACCTCATCTTAACTCAACTACCTCTGCCCTTGCTGTGGAATGATTGGTTGCCTTGGCAATCTTCTGCATGTGGTGCTCAGGAGCTGCAATTATAGTGCTCTTCTCAGTAGTGATCCTCTTAGTTCCTTTTCTTAGAAGTTCATGATGAGGAGAAAGAAAAAGATACATACAATGGGTTTTATTGCTCCAGCCTTCTGTTTCCCTCATCCCTGAAGGAAGCAGATCTGCACTACCCAAACCTGTTTGCTCTGCAGAAGGGAGTAAAACCTCCTGTTTGTGTGGGATGCAGCACCATGTTAGCTGAATGTCAGAACCAGACAAGTTAAGCCACCTGAAGTGGTAACTGAGTCCCATATAAACCTGGGGGACTAGAGCAAGGGCCTCTCGGGTCATTCTACTGCAAAAGCAACTGTGAAGGAACTGTTGTTTTGTATTTCATTACAAAGACTTGAGATCAAATGTACTTGCTTTAAAATGACCACAACTTTAGCTGCTGGCTCTGCAAGCTCAAGATGAATGCATATTAGCAGTAGTTCACAGTGAAACAGGAGGGTCAGTTGCCTCAACCCCATATCAGTTTGGAGTTTATAGGCCAAACCTTGTGTTAAAATACACTAGTTGTGTATTAACTGTGTAGAATAGTGGTGGACAAAAGAAAGACCTAGCTCTGTGACATTAGCAAAAGACGCTAAGATGCAGTGCACTCTTTTTCTTGACTGTACTTGCTCTGCTGGCTGAACATGCTTTTACAAAATAAATACAAATAATTCTGTCCCTAAAGTGAATATGACCGGTACCAGAGGGGGAGCAAAGCTGTCAAGTAAGGTGCTTTCACATAGTAGATCATTAGTTTAAAGAGAAGTGTTGGAACAGAAAAGAAGTTAGTTGTATCTATGCTCTCTGTAAGCAGCGGAGGTATGTGCAAAAGGGTCATATAGTGTTTAAATCTACGTGCTGAAACTCTGTATTGAGTGCCTTCATTTGTTGATAGTGTGAATACCTGAAAGCAAAACCCTCCTTGCAAAGAGATGGAGAGACACCTGCTTTTCTCACTGCTGAGATCAGTAGGTTTGGACAGTGAGGGATATTGTCCTTTCCATGCACAAACTGCAGGATTTCATAACAGAAATGCCTAATTGCAGCTGGCATTTTGGACACTTGCAGTGCCTGTGCCACTAGGCACTTGGCTGATGAGTGACATCCTTTCTGATATGAGCAATGTGAAAACTGCAGAAGAGACTAAAGTGCTGAACTGCTGGTTCAACAATTAAGAGCCTAAAAAAGTATTAAGCAGTCCTAAAGCCCGAACAGTTCATTTCTAATTGATAAAACACAATTTTAAAAAAGGATCATAGGTTTGCAAATTTGTCCACATGGGTCTCCTCTTCTCTTCTCTTCCCCTCTGCTGTCAAGTGTGACCAGAGATGCTGCCTTGAAGCATGATGGCAGCCACCAGCAGCTGGCTGAGATGCCATTGTTAATCAGTCTTCATTCTCAAATGCTGCTCAGCTTCAGGAAAGGGTGAGAAATGCCACATATGAGGGCCATGGAAACAGTACTGTCATGACCAAAATCACTAATGCTGAACATTTCCAGGCAGATCACACAAATACTTGGCATACACAGAACTAATTCCAATCTGACTTGCAGGAACAAACCTCCATTGACAATAGTTTTTGCTTCAATTGAGAAGCTACATGAAGAATAAAAGAACCAGCTCTTCATATATAAAATATTCTTTCAGTACCTTTTTGAAGGGTCCCTGCTCTCAAATGGGGTGTTATGTCCAACCCCATACTGAAATGCTATACTGGAGGAGCCCTTTGGGTTCATTCCAGCAGATGCACAGGGCCTCTCTAAGGCTTGGCTAGTTGATGTTTTTTAAGAAACAAACCAAATTCTTCAAAAGTAGGGCTTGGCAGTAACAGTTGGCAGCAATTCCTACAGTGAAGTAGTTTTGCCTAGTCAGCCATCTTATTTATCAAGAAAAATGCATTGTCTCTATCTCCCCATGCAGTTTTCAATACAGGACAACTTCAGAAGCTCAATCTCATCCTGCTATGACAACCCAGACATCTACTTGTCACTGAGCACCTTCAAACTGTACAGCTTTAGTAGCTGGTGTTGTTCTTATGCATATTTTAAGGGCTAAGTTTTAGGTTTGTGGGGGTTTTATATTGGTTTTTTTTCCCCCTCTAGAATATTCATTAACTATATGACAATGTTTGCTTGTTTCTTATGTCGCCAAGGCAGGTGGTTGAACATGAAGTCCAGTTCTTTTTTTAATCTTTATCTTTGTGTTAGTGGTTGGGTTCATTGTAACATTAAACTCCAGTGGGAAAATGTAATCCAAAAAATGTCCTGCTTATATTGTTCTGTGCAGGAACAAAGCAAGAAGTCAAAGTAATTTGCTTCCATGTTCACTTCTATAGATTTTACATAATAAGCATGTGTAAGAGGGTAGCCTGGTTGCTAGACATAGAAGAGAATATTACTGCTCAGACTTGCCCAATGCAGTTTCCTTTGCTGTCATGCACTCTTTTTTTATTCCTAGACTGACCATTTATTTTCTACTATACATTTCCTCAAAAGATGGAAACTAATGTCTGGAGGAGACAGTCAATATGATGAACACAAGACAACTGTTCTTTGTGGTCACAGCATTGAGCCGTTTGTAGTCTTCAAACCAGACATTTAGTGACACTGTTGCTACATCCTGCTTCGTGGTATTTCAGGATTTATCAAATTTCCCCTGCTGCATACACCAAATCAAGAACTGTATTCTGAGTAAATCAAACTCTTCATAATGAGTACAGGCACTTTACCCAAACATCATACAGAAAACTCCCTGTTAGTCTTGTCTTTCAGTCTTTTGAATATCACCAGCTTTTAGTTAAATGTTTAAATATTCAGTTTGAATTTACGTTTATGACACCAGCCTCCCTGTGTTTGGCCGGCAGTAACATTTATCTAATGTTGTTCACTCACACGTTTCAAGGTGCTTTGCAAAGAGCGTCTTCATTCCTGCCCTTAAATCTCATGAAACTGAGTTGCTCATCCAAGTGACAGGCAATAGTATTTTAGATATCATAAGCATTCTAGGTAGCATTGTATTCCTATGTACTGAAGGCATCTGGTTGTTCTGCTTCTACACAGCAATAGTGTGTTTATCGAGCCCATTTTTACTTCAGTCATATTCTAATCTCAAAGCTTGAAGAAATAAAAACTGAATGAGAAAAAAATCACATTTGTGCGGGATGCTAAGTGGCACAAGCCAAAGTTCACTGAAGTCAAGTGGAAAGCATCTTATAGGCTTCAAAATTACTTTGAAAGAGGGTACCAGGGTTTTTATTAGCAATACTATTACTTCAGGATCAGGTTTCCTGGCTTTAGAAAGAAAATCAATGGAGAGCTATTAATCTGATCCGTTAAATTTTGCAGCATATCGGTAATATATTTGCCCATTTCAGGTTACACGGAGTCTCTGGACCTTTGGTCAAACAGCAAATGCAATCTAGAGGAACTCTTGACTTTCTTGGTCCCAGCACCCTGTGTATTTGTTTTTCCTTCCAGGAGCCAGGCAAGGCGATACTGTAGTTGGAGCAGGTTTCTGCTTCAGCAAGGACCCCAGCTTGGTTTTGGTCAAACAGGGAGTAGCCTTAATTCACCACCTAATTGTAGCCACCTTCAGGGCTGAAACTGGCAGCCATTGAACATGATGGACTCACGTTACACAATAGTTTAGGGAGGAAAGCAAAAAATCATGTATCCATTGGGAATTCAATGAGACATTGACAGAATATAATTAGAGCTGGAATTTGGACAGGATGTCAGGATTAGCACCTCTATACTTGCAAAGAGTGCCGCAGGATGTCTAGTAACCATGCCACTCCATGAATTATGTGATCTATGTCACTAACTGCAATGCTGCATTTACTTGGGAGCTCTTATCATTGATTGCTGTGTAATTCTGTTTAAATGTGTGGAATTTGACACATCTTGAGATGGCATGCAAGCTACAACTGCACTTAACTCTGAAAGAATTATGCATCTCTACCCTCTTGCCCTTTTCTTTTCCTTGTGTTTGTTGCACAGTCAAAGGAAACAGCTTTTCATGTGAATGATGATTAATAAGCAGACCTGTTGAAGAGTGATATGGCTGGTGTTAAGAATGGGTTCTTTTAATAGACATTTTAAAATGTGTTCTAACATGTGAAAATGATAGGCTGTCAAGTCACCTTTCAGGTGTACACCAAGATAATAACATGCATTTAAGAAAAATGATAAGGTAAAATACACATTTTTACAGTATGAAGATAAATAGTGAAACATACACTTATGTGCCTCAATGTAAAATAAGAGGAAAAAAGGAAAAACTCATTTAGAGTGGAATTAGGAGCAGCCCAGACACCTCCATTGCCTTGTGCTTGAAATATCATCAACGGAATGTGTCTGATCTGCCATTTTTTGCTTCAATTAAAGATATAAAGCATTTGCATTGTCTATCAACTGTTATCAAAGTCCACAAGGATGAAGGCATCTCAAGACAAGATTATGTTTAAAGGTTATGGCTATATTTTCAGTATGTAAACTTTTAGGCAGAAACAGGATGGCATCTTTTTGAAAACAGCACAATTACTGGGAAACTGTTAATGAAAATGAAGCAGTAGGATGCCTGGTTTGCATCCTATGCCAAAACATCACCTTTCTTATTTGTGTAGGACCTTGACAAGTAGGAATTCAAGTTGTTGTGGGCTATTGAAAGGACAGTTGTCTTTTTCTCTTTTTTGGAAGTATACTGCAGTCCAGATTCCGTTCCCTGATTGCTCTGTTGAGCTCTTAAGAACAAAGTGCCCAAGCATTTGAATTTTAACCTTAGATAATGTTTTGTAAATAATACACATTTTCCCATTCTTGTTAATGTTTGCCATTTCCAAGCATCTAAATGAACAAGTCCTCTCCCTGAACTATTTTCAGTTCTTATTAATTTTTATGTGCCAAACAGAAGCATCCAGCACATTTCCCAAAATAACACACGAGACCAAATATAGAGTGTCAGCCCTTTAAAGAACTAGATAAACAAACCCTGAGACTGTTGCAGATGTATTGAAAAATCTAAGGAAACTTCCTGTACTGATTCTTTACCTTTTGGTATCTCATAGTTAACCTGAGCAGTTTCTAGTATGATCTTCCAGTTAGCAGAGTTCCAATGGGAAGGATATAGGCCCCAATGATACATGTGCTACAGAGCCCATTAGAATAGTTAATTAAGCATCACATTTAGTTAAGATTTGCATGTACTGTTGGTACTCAACTTGAACTAGAACAAAAATGAAACAAGCCTTCAGAGACGTACTTCAGGTGCATATTAAACTTTCAAATAAAGGCTTGAAGTTTGTAATGTTTAAGGTTACTTTAATTTTCCAGCTTGCTAAAATTTGAATAAAATGGGTGTTTAGAAGTGGATCCCAATGTTTTGAATAGCATCTAGATGGGCCAATTGGGCTAAACCAGAGCTAGGTTAACATTTTTCCAGCTAAGTGTAGTGACCGCTATCCAAATCTGATCCCAGATCCTGCATTTTCAGCTCAGAAAATCCTGACAATTACTTTAAAAGTGAGTGGGAATTCTGATTGTGTGACTTCAGCTACTCTTTTTAATTTAAATACTGAGAGATCTTTCTCTTTAGTGACGTCTTTGATTTTAAAAGCTCTTGCAGATTCTCAACTGTCTTTGTTTTGGATTCTAAACATCAGGACTCTGTCTACTCTTTCCAGAAAAATTGACTTATTTTGAGTCGGTCCTGAATATTTTCATGTATTGATCCCAGATTGAAATGCTCATGTCCCAGTTCAAATAGATAAGGGTTTTTCCTCCTTTTGTCTTGGAGAAGGAAAAAAAAAGGAACAAAACCCCAATGAATCCCAGTTTGAACAGTGTGGGACACTTTCCTCATCTGAGCGGATTGCCCTGGGGAGACAGGGTAGATACCCTATGTGGAGTTGTTCCAAGCTCTTCAAACTAAGCATCAAAGAAGCAACCCTCTGGCTTGGAGGTGAGAAAATTATGCCTTGAGGTGCAGCTTCTGTGTCAGGTAGATAGCAAGCAACGGGCTCATAAAACAATATTTGAAGAAAGGTAGAAAAGAACATGAGGGAAGGGGAAGACATTCTTATTAGCTGCAAAGTAAGACTTTTCGATCACAATCTCTGACAAAGAACAGCACTATTTGGAGTGTAAATCACTGTGGCCCACTGAGAAACCTGTGCTGATAAGAGTCTGACAGACCAGGGAAAGAGGTTCAGGGTGGCTTGCAGGGAAAATCTTTCATTCCAAACACACACACCAGACCAGCAGAGGCAGGAGGAGCAGGTACAGGCAAGCAGTCCTGAACAGGAGGGTGAAATGGGATTTCAGTCCTTTCTTTCTACAAAGAGGATAGGAAAGCCCCTCTCCGATACTTTTATTTGGGGGAAAAAGAGGGCTGCCTTAAGATTAAGATGCTTCCACCTATGTGTTCTGCACTTCAGCTCCTGGATCTAGAGACAGAATCTTAAACCAGGCAGCAAGGCAGGTCTATCAGTTTTGTGGAACAAATCCCAATTGTCTGATGGCAGCAAGTATGGCTGTGGAAGGTATTTGCAAATCACACTGTGGATACTTGTTAAAAAGCCTTGGAGAAAGAAAATAAAGTACATAGGAGCTGGTCAAACTTGAGCAAGATAAGTGAGCTCAGTCGCAATACAATGACATTGTGTTCAGAGATTGCCCCTCACGCATTGGGAACACAGCAAGCAGGAGATGAGGGACGTTGTAATGTTGTGCATTTCTTGTCTGACTTGCACTTCTGTGAACCTGCTTACTTTGTAGTGGCACGAATATCACATTTTTTTCCTTTCCTTTTCCCTTCCCACTCTTGCACTTATGCACTTCAGTTTTGTTCCCATAGCATGAGGGATGGGATGTAATTTACATCTCGTAGAGGTAAGGAGGAGGGAGATGGGAGCAAAAGCAGCTAATTGAAGAGTTTAGGCACTTTTCTCCCAATTCCTCAAACAGTGCAGGTATAATATTTCACTATTCCGCAGAATTTGCAGGAGATATCTGAAAGACCTGAATTGAAGAGGCGATTAGAAAGGAAATATGAGGGAAGGTTTAGGAAAAGCTTAGGCAGATTTGTTTTGTTCCTTTGCTAATGGAAGGGACAGATAAGGAAGACTACACTTGGCCCTTGAAACTAGGTACTAACCTTGACACTGACCGTCACATTCCTTTTTAAATACACTTGCTTTCCAGGGACTGTTCCATGGCACTAGTGTAGAATCATCCCAACACTTTCATATTCCTCTAACTTCCCAGTGTTCCTCTTATGTTTCGTGCCTTTTCTGTTTCAGGGAGCTTGATACAAAGAGCAGGTGATGAGATAAAGCCCTCCCATGCAGTAGTTTGCCCCTGGGCCATTTCTGCCAGTCATGCAAGGTTATCATGTGCCAACAGAGCAGCAGAGATGCTCAAAATGCATCAAAGAGTCTATTTCTGAGATTTTAAGCAGTTATGAGTTTCTCATTGAGGTTTTTCTGTGAAATCTAAAGGTACAAACCAGCGATGCTGAGGTCATGTCCCCTCATCATTTATATAAGGTTTACCTTCCACTGGTTCCAGCAGATTCTCTCTGCAATCAGCATTTGTCCAGAACATCTTATGTCCTGATTTTATGCATTTTACTTCTGGTCCAACTAACCTGGCATTCACATGCTAAATTTCAGTTTAAAAGTAAACTTCCTTGGTACACTTGAGGGAATAGGAAGGGAAGAAACATACATAGGCTTGAAGCACTAGACTGTGCTATGAATGGGCAAAAATACATTCAAAAAGTATTAAACAGAGTATTAGGCAAAAAAAGCCAACAAACAGCTAGAGTGTGTTTGCCTTGTCTACTATGGAAAGCCTGAAAGGGGAATTCCGGCTTCTGCCATTATAAATAAATCACCAACAGCAAGGAGGTACTAACTAGTTAGACACGGTACTTTCCCCAGGAGAAGAGTATCCTGTTATATCATAAAGAAACATTCTAACCTGAGGCAAATGATCTTAACAGTGTCTTAAATTTAGAGGAAAAGAACAATTATAGCACTTGCTCTTCACTAGGGCATTCGCCTTGAGAGGCCTCTCAATGCCACTTTAGATGAACAAAGTCACTGTCCTGTCAAGCACTTACATGCGACACAGTTCCATAACTTCACTGATTGAGACTATTTAAATTGGGTAAACCTTGTAAATCTTCCTACTGGAGAAATGGGGACTTGGAGCCACTGTCAAATCATAAAACTGGAGTCAGATCACAGCTAAAATCTCTCCCAGTATCCTGTCTGTTACATTGGTCATTCATGGATGCAAATAGAAAGCTTGTACAAAACAGGGCAATAGAAAGGGGTCATGAAACCAGGTCTTCTAAATCCTTTGCATGCTTTCAAGTAAGAGGCTGACAAGTGAAGGAGAAAATGGCAAGTACGTTTATGCATATAACCTCTGGGTTTTTTGTTTTTCTTATAAATGCCCACTCTTCTTCCTCCAAGAAATGGTTAAAGGTCAACAAGTTGCAATCTGGAACTGAGTGCATGGTCACTGCCCTGAGGACAAGTCCATGGAAAAGCAGCTAGACTACATTATTAGAAACAAAAAGCCAAGAACGTCCTTTTACTTTCCCTCATCCTGGGTCGGTACCTAGAAGATTTCTATTTTAATAACACTGTGTTGCACCTAGAAAAGTGTAATTTATGCACAAACACCAGGCTTCAGAACATAAGCTGCTACTGTTGATTGGTTTTAAAACATACAGAAATACAGGTGGATCAAACTGTGCCGTATAACAACTGTGAGTGAATAATGCCATGCTCTAGGCTTCATATTCAGCTATTCAAAAGAAAAGACCTAATTTTACATGTAATTGCCTCACTATCAGTTTCCAGAACCTACCTGCCAATTAATCAACCAGTGTGGGAGGCCCTCATATGAGAAATGGAATAAGATTGTAGGCAGTGGAGTAGCCAAATCTCTCTGAAATTCTCCAACCCATGTGTTCACTCAGGGGTGTGTATTTTTTAAATATGTCAGCATGTCTGTCTCTTCCAAGAACACATGCACTTACTGTCCTGTAGACCCTGAGAGCTAAGAACAGGTACAACTCAAAGTCCTCTTCAAACCTTTCCAAGGTCAGAATGCGGAGCCCCTGCGGCAGCTCTGACCTGTCTCGGCACAGTGCAGCTACTCGGCTGTTCTGACAGGCTGGCAGTTCATCACCCAGATGAAAGGCTCTGATCTCCCTTGTTTGTCAGCAGAGCTGTCACAGGTGACATTTTGCAGATTTCCAAAGGTAGGTGAATTAGAGAGTCAAATATGACTTGGGGGCAGAGAGGAGGGCAGGGAGTATGCAGTTATAATTTCTTTACGTCTTGAAGATGTCTCGGATGTGGTACTTGGTGCTTCTGTCTGGCTCTTGCCCATGACTGGATGGGAAGAGGCCTAAGGGACAGTTCTTGGAATTATTCAGATTGTCAGGGAGCTGCTGCACAGCCAACGGGCTACATGTGGATTTCTCAGCTCTAGGAAGTAAAGATTTAAGCCCTGTATTGAGCCACCTTCAAACTTTCAGACTTCCAATATTTACACTAAGTAGGGCCATTTGAGCCCCGAACTTTTACTTTCTTACACAGGCATTACTTGCACACTGGGTAATTCCATCTTCCCAGATACAATATACGCTGCATATACTTGTGATTCAAGTTGTCCTACCTTTAGTCTCCTCTTCCTGGTATCTTCAATCTCAGTGCTAAAACATACTTTCCGTGTGAGGAAAAAAGTGGTGAAAGTGACCAAAATAGATTTAGCAACCTACACCAAGTATCAGTACAGGAACTGCGTCTTAAGTAATAAAGCCACAGTTTTAACTCTATGAAACACTTATGTTCTAATGCTGAGGTCCAACGCATTTCCTAGGCACACCTTTGTCATGTATTTATTTTATTGCTTTGGCCAGCCAAGTGTCAAAGATACAGGTGGCCTTCCCTTACAGTTCTGGGCTCTGACACTTAGCCCAGCCACCACCTGAGAGGAAAGCAGGATATTCTCAAAGGTAACTCTCTGCTAGTCATAACATCTGTGGACAGGATCTCCACCTTACGAATGCCATCAAGGTGTCTCAAAGGAAAATAAGGTAGAGCAGAAGCAGCTCAGGTTCATGTTGTGCTGCTACAAATAGTGAGGAAAGGATGATGTTAAATGTGTAACCACTTCCTTTTTTTTCAAATTTATATAGTCTAAATTGTGAATGAACTGCCCAACTGAAATTTCTCTAAAAGCCAGCAGAAATATCTGTGGAATATCATCTTCAGAGATGCAATTTCCCCAGTGTCCCCCATATGGGCATATGATGAATTCCTATCATGAAAATAAACATACCATTCTACTAAATATTGTTTACATGTAAAAGAACTGGCATAGACAAACAAACCTGTAGTTTACATAAGCCATGATTCTGTGTATTACAGGGAATGGTACCAAATGCTACAGTTAAAGGTGAGGTAAAATTAAAACTGATAGGACAATTTGCCAGAAGGAGAATACTTCCCGATTGTGAGAAGTTAGAGAATGGACAACAGATGAATTCAGACAGTACAAAAGTAAATGGATATCAAAAGAAAGATGCATATAGGAAGAGTTTTGCCAGTTGCATAACTATCCAACAGGCAATTATTTTTCATGCAAAGGTTGCTTAGAGTTTACATGAGGGGTTTTTATGCATGTGGGAGTAAACAATATGCTTGGTTCTGACAGGACCCCATAGAAGTCTGCATTCTGACCAACATCCATGTAAGCCTCCAATAAGTTATACGGGGTGAAAACCTTCTGAAGTGCTCCCCAGTTTTCATAGCACAGCCCATGAGGAGGGTCACGAGGAAGCCCCATGATGAGTGGCTATGGTGCATCTGGAAGGGGTGTCTGGTTTCTGAGCCAAGAGGCAGAAGCGGGACCCCAAGGGAAGGCTCTGTCCCTGACCCCCTCTGCCCTCCCTTGTTCTGATCTTTATTGGGCCGTCTGCCTCGTAGCATCAAAGGCAAAAGCAGGCCCGTGATTTGTCCTACAACAGCTCTATAAAAAACATAATTGCCCAATAACCCTCTGTCTGCAAACCAAGCCATCTTCCTGTTTCTTCTCTCATAAAGACTATTTGACAAGCCTGTTCCATCAGCTTATAAAAACCTAGAAATAGTTGCCTTCCCTGGAAAGAAACTTTGGAGAAAAAAAGGAAAAGAAACTAGTTTCTCTTACATGTATGTGTTAGGGTTTATGTATGCATAAATATACATAAGATATCCACAGCAAGTAAAATATGCACTTAAGACAGCCAAATAATGTACTGGCATGACAAGCAAAAGAATTATTCTGCCTTATAATAAGGATGTAAAGCACTAAATATTGAGTTTATAGGGTCAGAAATGTTCTGTATTTTAAATTGAACAAAAGTGAGGTGGGGTAGGTGCTGCTAAACTAGAAAGGGAATGATCTAAAAGTCGTGTAGTAGGAATTATTCTGAACATTCCAGCATTGTTCTGAAGTTGGAGGCGATCAGAGACAACTTAAGATTGTCGGGTTTTTGTTTGTTTGTTTTTTTACAATTCTTTCTCTTTTTAAAGATCTTGTTTTCCCCCATAATAACATTGCTGCAAGACTCACCAACAATGATTCTTCGGCCTTCCCATCAATAAGGATGCTGATGTAAATTGTCCAGTCACCTTCTGGTTAGTGTAGGGAGTAGCTCATTCCGGTGACATTCTGTCCTCAGAATCCTTGAGAAAATACAGAGAACTCCAAATTAAAATTGGTATAGTTAGGCTTTAAATCTAGATCACTTTGTGCTTCAGCCACTAAAAAATTTCAAGTAATTCCTTTGACTGAATAATCTTGCTTCTGACAAAAAGTTTTAAAAAGATCAGTTATCCAACAACTTGTCTGACTGTCACAGGTTTCATTTGAAATATTTAACATAAATGCACAATTAAGATTTGATTTGTGGTGCTGAGATTTACACTCCTGGCAAATGTAAGCATATTGCATTTTAATTTACTTTCAATACAAAATAGTTGCTTTGATATGCCTGAGAACAACCGCCTTGGGATCTGTTCCTCCCAAATGACGTCAAATAAGAATTCCTCTATTACCATTTGTGGATGAAGGATCAGGCTCCTCAAAAACAAAGAAATAATTTATTACTACTGCTATAGGCCAAATTGTGAAGTGTTTACTTTATTACAAGTGCAAGACTGTCCTTGAAGTAAATGAGGGCATGAGTGAGAAAGGTGGTGCTGAAGCTAAGGGAAGACGCTGATTTTTAGATTCCATTGCTCTAAATCCATGGATGTTCCAGAATACTTTGATTTCACACTGGTGTATTTGTGACCCAGGATTTGATTTTTACAGTTCTGTGTAAGGAAAAAAAAAAATCTGGGACAATGATAAAACCAGAAACCCTGAGGTGCCTTTATAAATAAAGCCATTCTGGAAACCCTTTTGCTGCTCATTTTACAGCCAAGGCTCTTTTAGATTCTGTGTCTGAACTCAGGACACTGGGTGCCTTCTCTGTTTTTTGTGACTCCTAACTTCCTTGGCAACAGTCTGAAGTGGACTGAGTAACTTTTCATCTACTATGACTGATTATCTCTTCTCCAACTCTACTGGTAAACAGTATGTTGATGATATTTATCAAGCACATTGCTAGATTTCAGAGTCACAGCATGCAGCATGACTTACTATCTATCAATAGCTGGCATCCTTAACCAGCAGCATCACACCTTAGCTAAGGGGAAGCCAAGACTGGAATTAATATGCCAGTTCCAACTTGGTTTGATCACCAGTCTTAAGATAGTTGCTGAGGTATCGCTTAAATTCAGTCTTGGCAAAACTTCAACATTGCTGTCAAAATGAGAAAAGACTGTCAGGTAGTGTTTTTTTGAGAGATATTGTGGATGAGTAAGAACTAAGAGTATCTTGCACTATTGTTGTAAGTTTTGCATCAGCTAATCTGAAATCAGCTCAGCTCATGTGATCCAATTTTTATTTTAAAGCAGATTAACAAAACCGGGGTTGTCCTTTGGTGTTACTGTAATACATAGCTATAACTTTGAATAACTTCAGCAGCTGTCGTTCAGAAGTTTCAAGTGATACAATAAATTATTTCATTCACAGTACATATATTTCTTCATATTTTCCTAGCTTTTTCAGTTTTACATAGAAATGAAATATTTCTTTTTCATTCAGTTATCCTCTTCTTAAATGCCTTAAAAAAAAAAAAAGGCAGACGGAGTCCTGTACTTGAGGCTGTCGACATTCAAAGTAGCAAAATCCATTTTCTAATTTGTATCTACTTAATTGTCTCTGTGGAACTGAATCATTGTTACAATTATCTCCAGATTTGTATATAGCTGCCAGTTTCTGCTGGCTCACAATCTGGCTCCAATGTTCACTCTCTTGATTTCCTATCATGCATCGATTCATCTCTGTTCATGTGAAACTGTGGTCTGTACCTTCCCAGCAGATACCACTGCAACCTTTCAGTACTTACACTTCTGAAGTACCTGTACCCCCACTCCAGGCTTTTTCCTTCCTTTTGTATCTAGTGGAGAAGCAACATCTCTCCATCTTTGCACAAATTTGAAAGAACTACTCTCCCAAGCAGATACATTGAGTGACCTGCTTTGTGTGGGCAGGAGTGCCCGTGGCCCAAGGCAATCCATCTGACTTGTCTTACAATGTGAGATGATAGGGGAGTCCTGCTTGTTGTCTCAAGCCAGCCTTACAGAACTAAACCAATTTTAAAAATACAAAAGAAGAAAAGAGCTGATCACTTAAGTCAGCGTCTACCCCTTTCTCCCAATATTTGAACTCTTCTTGGCAATCCTCTTCTTCCCTCTATCTCGTCCCTGGATAGTTTGTTCTCTTAGTTCATCTAAATGGTGAACACAAATATTCTTAAAACACTTTCAGAAGTAACTTACATACAATGAGTGAATACTGAGCTCACCCTATGATAAAAAGATAGTATTTTTGGTCAATGACGACTTCAGGCAAACTCTCAAGTACAACTCATGCAGAACAGCAGACAGAGTGGTGAGTCATGTACCTCAGTCATCCCAATCTTATTCTATGTACTGCCCAACCTAGGAACTTCTCTCTTCCCTGTGTCTACCAGTAGTCTTGTCTTCTGCTCAGGAGCCTACTCCTCCCACCCAATTAATCTCAGGGCTTCCCTAGTGACTTATTTTCCTCTTTACCTGAGGAAGCCTTCCAGCAGCACAGCTAATGGCATTTCTATAAAACTGCCCTTCCTGTGCCCTCAGCCAGCGGCATGCCAGTCTGGGGAGCCAGCTGCTAGCACAGATACCTCCACCTGGGGGAAGCAGAGAACCACAAAGAGCTCCTCACTTTGGGAAGGTTCCTGAGCACTCTATCGCTTCAGGCAGGAAGCTGGCCCCTAAATTCCCATCATCAGACTACAAGCTTAACAGTTGTGCCAGGGCAAACACACATCAGTGTTGAACAACCAGAATTTGGTTTAAAATTCTAATTTGGCCTAGAGTTCACATCTAGAAGAGACACTGTGTTGGTCTGCATTGTCTTGAGAACAAATGGACTGGAATCACCTTTGGGAAGACTGATAAGAGTTTATCCGTGCTTCCTCCATAAACAACTTTTCTATGTAAACACCAAATTCTGAATCTGCTAAACATCATATCTCAAATCTATCAATTTTGATAGTTTCTCTGAAGGAAGGAGTAGACCCAAAGGTGGGGTTTCACCTGCAGCTGTATATGGCTTTGGGTGTGATACAATGAAGTTATAAAAAGCAAATGGCATGATGCCAGACAGATTCACTGCTCCTGAAGTTGTAATGCATGTATTCTCATAGTGAAGGTTGTGTTACATACATTAGTTCTTAGTTCTGTAGTACTAGAGAAGAAACTATTTGTAACGATATATACTATTAGCATGCAGTATTTATGCAGCAAACTGTATTGACTTCTATAAGGAAAGCAAATGGTGCTGGATACAGCACTTAGCATGGCAGACTGAATTTTGAACAAAAACTAGAAATGAATGCCTGTTCTTAACAAAAAAAAAAAAAAAAAGACGGTGAAAAAAGTCCACACTGAGCATCAGAAATCTTTAGAGTCTATTCCAAAGATGCTAGTGTAGTTAAAAAAAAAAACTTGCTTTGAAACATTAAAAATCTGTGTCATGTCTGTGGCCTAACGCCTTCAAGCCCAGTGCTTACCTTTGAGACTCCCTGCTTAGCAACTGTTCTACAAAGTTGTTTGAAATGAAGGTCTTGATCTTGCTTAGCAAATCTGTATGGTATAAAGTTGAGCTAAACCAGAGCCTTGTTAAACAAAATAAGGCTCAGTGCTGGTTTGGAAGTTTGCTCATGATGTACAGAACTGAGACTTGAAGTAGGAGAAGGTAAAAAGAAAATTGTCCTTTCCTCTAGTTCTATCACTCAGGTTCTTACACAAGTTGAAAAACAAACAGCCAGCAACTTTATAGCAGCAGGACTTGGAGTGTGCTATTGGGAAACTCACTAAACCTTTAAAGGAGGTACCTTTGGAAATATTTTATGGACACTCATCTCCCCAGCAGGGAAGTTAGTGCTGGAAAGAGACATCTTTAACAAATAATAGTTTATTAAGTCACTTGTCTCCACAGCAGGAAATAAACTAGGGGGTGGGGAAGGAGGGTGGTGGGGTGACAAAGGAAGGGAAACAAAAAAACCACTACCCTCTGCTCCAACAGAGCTGTATTTATTTAAAACACTCTTCTCCCAAGACAGATGGAAAAAATAATTAAACCAGCCACCCACCCCTTTTATTAAACTCCTTTGTGACCACCAGGGATACGATTAACATGGCCACAATAAAAACCCAGTCCCCCATCCTCAAAATAAAGAGCAAAACACAAGTAAGACTGAGACATCGTGCAGGGCAGGAAGTAAATTAAGAACCTGCCTCTAGGGTGGTGAGAATATTTTTTTTAGAGTGCCTGCTGGAAAATTTGACAGGAGAATCATAGTAAAGGGGTAAGCATTTGGTTTACCTCAGCTGGGCCTTGAGGGTTCATGGAAAAGAATCTTCCTCTTAGGCAATCAGCTTGTTGGAGAGACATGGTTTGGAACTGCCATAGCTCAGCAGCAAAGCCTGGAGGACATGTAGCCACTTGTGAGGACAGAAGGGCAAGATAAAACCTATCCCGGACTTTCCAAGTTTTGAAGCTTGCCCAAATCCTCTAATATCCCATGTGTAGCCATAGAGACAATTCATACAGTGCTAGGCATCCCATCCATTCTTTAATTCATTGAATGGGCTTTTCTATTGTCTTCCTACTGCTGCTTCAGGGCATCCCATGCCTACAGCGGGCCAGGCCAGATTTCCCCAGAAAACTGTTTATACAGTGCAATAGAAGACTGGATCTCTCCAGTTGATTACATGGCACCACAGTTATTCTAGGTGCACAGATCCCATGCAGCACATCTTTCCCCCTGCACCCCCTCTTAATGCCCTGTTACAGTCACTGGCACCTTAGTTTCCAGTTCATACCAGTTTCCCTTCCACAAGATCAAAGATACTCATGACAAGCAACCTTCATCCCTTTGTGATGACTCTTCTGTGATCTTCTAAACTCTACTATCCTGCCTGTCATCAGACTTGTAGGAAAACCAGGAAGTCTTAAACCTATCTATGGCTATTCACTTGCATTCTCGTTGGCACAGTGACTACAAAACCAGATGGAAACTAAATAGCTAATTCAAGGTTAGAGCAGGTTTCATGTACGTGGCTCTTTGCGGTTAGAGGAGTCTTCCATACTGGAGGCATCATGGTACTTAGATACTGACTTCACTGTGGTGTTTTTTCTATGCTATCTTTAGTAATAATCTTGCCCTTTCTGAATATGTGTATAGCAATATTTGCTCCTGACTGCAGCACTTCATTTGTTAGGATTACCCCTGGGCAAAAGGAGATCAGCTACAATCAGTATGGAGAAGGCTTTTCATCATAGCAGCCTGACTAAAAAAATGTTAACAGGTAGCATCTGTCCGTGCATAACGGTGATCAGAAGCCATGCCAAATGCAGCAGCCTACAACAAGAAGCTGCCAGGAAGAAGTGATAGTCATCGCTATGATCTAGGAACTGTCAGCTTTGCAAACCAAAGATTTCTGTTCCATGATTGCCAAAGAAGCTCCTTGCATACTGCCATGATTATATGAGGAAGCACTGAAAACATTTTGAATATCTTGTGAGAACACATTTGTAGAAAATATTCCATAATTACATTTGATTTCAAGCTGACCTGGGAAGCATTTTGCTTGCCTTCTATTAACCACAGACCTGAATGTCCTATTCTCCTTCCCTTAGGAAAAAAAGGAGACCTAATGGCTTAGTCATAACTTGTTACTAATCACAAGCTTGCTCTATATTATCACCTGTTTTGTGGTAGCTTTTGACCATAGGAGGATAAGTAATATTAGCTCAAGTACAGAATGAACAAAATGACGTGTTGTATGGATAAAAGGTCTCTACTGAGTTGTCACAGTGACAACTGTTTGTAGCATTCTATAAATATAAAAAAAATACCTGGAGTGCACCTAAGAGGAGCATATAGGCCACACTGACAATTTGCTATAGCAGAAAGGACTGAAACAAAAGATGCTCCCACTTTAATAAGAAACCTTTTTTGAAGAAAAAAAGAGTAATATTAGCACTGCATAAGTCAAAATCTCCCCTTAGTAAAATGTTTAATTATCCATCACTAGTAGCAACAGAGGAAGATGGTAACTACAATACTCTCCAGTTAGGTAAACAATAAGTAAAATCACACAAAGTAGGTATTAATTATATCTAATATTTGTCAGTGTCTCTTTTCTTAGAGCTGAACAAATTTTATAAGCACTACATTACCAGTACACATAATAATAGATAATTAGGGGTTTGATAACTAGACTGCTGTGTGTGATGGCAGATGCTAGCGAAAATTAGACTACTGGAGTGTGGTTCAGCGAAAGGACACTGAGTCAAGAAACTGGGACTGCATTTATTGCTGGCTCTGCCATGGCAGTGTTTTGAGACCACGAGTAAATCTTTGTACCTATCTATGAAATGATAAGGACAAATGGGCTTCCTTTATAAGACATATATTGACATAAATGGGTAAAAAGTGTTAAAATGAAAGACGGATGTTTATTGGACAGCTGAGATTGGACTTTACAAAGCATTACTGGAATGTACAGTCGAGGTAGAAGTGGGAATATCTGCTGAGCTCCATGTGGAAGTCTCATAAAAGTATCTTTCATGACTACGTGGAGATGACAGAATCATAATTTTAATGTCCTGTCTGGATGGCTTTTAAACACCAACACACATACCCTTCAGTACAGTTTAGGATATCTTTACATAGCTATTTTAATGTCTAGCTACTAACATAACTACTTTTAAAATAGTTTTAATTTATATGCATTGTATCACATTCTCAGCAGGGATCACAAGTCAACATCCGAGCCTTAGGATCTGTGGGAGGAACTGACCTTGCTGGAATTTCAACTTATGGTTATTGGCAGTCAAAGTATTTCTATCCTGCTGCTCCGACAACCAATCTGTTCATCTGGCAAGCAGTTATTAAACAGTTGATGTGGGCTGGCTCTGCTCACTGGTATTTTATCACTTGTAGCATTCATCCACTGCTTGTGGGGATGGATCTCGAATGAGAGATTTTGAGAGTTTAGATCAATTTCCTGAGTTCTGCCCATCAACAGTGTCTTCATTTCCTGCCACTTTATAAAACAGGGTTAAGTTACAGTCAGAGACTTGTTTTTGGTTATTCTAAATAATCCCACTGAGCTGCTTCAAGTTTACACTCATCTGGGATCCTTCTGCAAAGACTATCAGGTCTTTCAGCCTTGATCCTACAGGGCTCAAATTTATCCAAATTTTACCATTCACTTGAATAGGAGCAGGAATAAAAACCTAATGAAGTGGCAGTTCAGCCCCCACCATGTAAATTGTTTGTAGATTGGGAAAAACATATCAGAGCTGTTAGAAAACAACTCTCTTCATAATCCTACACTGAATGAATGTCATAACTTTTGCATGTAATCATTTCATTTTGTATTTAACTATGAACTAGTAGGTGCTGCTTTATTTTGAAAGAGATAAATTTCTGATTTCTACGGTAGCACTGTGTGGAAAAAGATTAATGGGTACCTAAAGATTTTCAATATTTGGCTCATTCCTAGACCTTTCTGATAACCCACAGTTTAGCTTCTATGTGAATTTTTTTTTTCCCAATTAAATATTTAAATTCTCAGGACTGCAAACTTACACTATTTGTAGCTCAGAGTTATCAGGGACTTGACAGGGACGTTAAGGAAAGTCCAAGTGCACTAGGTGCATTGATTGCTCTAATTTTTATGAATTAAAATGGGTTTCTTGACTTTCCTTGTTGACATGCTTTCCCTTGACAACTTTTTCTAACTGATACCCAGATCTGTGATTCATTTGTGCATAGGACATTGTTTAAAGGCATCACTTGATATGACAATGATGCTGCTTTTTTAAAGATTTTTTTTCTTTTGGTAAAATTTGGAAGGGAATAATGAAATAATGAAAACAGACACTTTAAACCAGCACATACTGCAACTAATGACAGAATCATAGGTGATACTGGGGGATTAGAGTGGGAGGAACTGCTCAGCATTATTACTAAATTGACCACCTTTGGTGAGAAAAGGTAGAGTAGCTGTGTGTTCACAGTCTGCTTGAACTGGTCGCCAGTTACTACAAGGTAGTGGTCTATGTAAGAGAAAATCACCTAATAAGATTTTTCTGACATGAAATTTAGGTTAAAGTTCTCCAAAGCAAGTGATCACAAAACCGAATTTATCTACCATATTTCCAAATTCATTTTAAATAAAATAAAATTCTCCTGAGTGCTTTAATTTATGCATCACAGTGAAGTGGGTTTGCCTGTACTCAGGCAAGCCTGATACATTTTGGTGCTATCACCATCTCTCAACTAATATATATAATTTTATTTTTAAGTTTAGCTCACTTTTGACAGGCAATTCAAGGAGATGGCTCAATTGTGTCAGGAAAAATCTTTCTAGGAACTGATATTTAACCAAATTTTTCTGCTTACATCAACCAACCATTTGTTCATGAATTATTGACACCTTTTCAAAACATATTAAAACTTGAATTTAACACTCTTTCCATTTTTTTGTATCACCTCTTGGAATTACATCAAAGCTAAGAAGGTTGAAAAGCACAAATGTCTGCTTTGGCACAAAGATTCCTGCTCTTAAAGCAAAATGTTAAGCAGGAAACCCTGATCCTGGAAAAAATTACTTTTATGTACTTCTGAAAACTTGGGGCAAATGTAATCAGCTGTCAGGCAGGAGGGCACAACAATATTTGCTTATGCTTTCAAAATACTTTGCATGGTCAGAAGTTCTAAAAAAAATACTGTAAAGCATTACTGTGATTAATCAATACTGTTGTGCTGGTTGAACGAAAAATGCATTATCTGGCAAATGAATAAAGATTCCAGATGGAACAGCCTAATTAGACACAATATCTATTTATGTATCCATCTATTTTATACCATAGTAATAAACAATATGTGAGAATGGATGCTAGGAACCTGATGAAATATGTATTTAGTTCAACATACTCTTTCCATTGGCTTCACTATTCACCATGGTTCACGTTGTAATGCTAAAGAGTATTGAAATTAAGAGATTTAGTAAGAAAGAGGAATTTGTCACTGGAGAGGAGGCTGATATTTATTCAGCACGCAGAAATGCTAAAACTCTGAAAAGTGGTAAGTATCATTAATACATTCCTTCTTTCATTATGGATATAGTTTAAATCACTGTGGCTCTGATTCACTGAAGCACTTAGCCCTGTATTTGACTCCAAGAAAGACCCTAAAGCACACAACAGTCCAATTAGGTGTACACTTTAGTGCTACAGGGGAAGACAAATTTAATAAGCACCAAGACCGACTATGTAAACAAATGTCTAGATGAAAACTGATAGCAAAAAGTTAGTTATTTTTCTGAATTTGTTTTCCAATTTGCTTTCTTCTGGTTTAGAAATGCAGATGTTATATACTGTGTCTCAGCATATTACTGGGGAAACCTTCAGACAAAATTAGTCTAGCAACAGTTCTAGAGCAAACTACCTACTGAGATCGGGTTTGATTTATGAAGCAGTGTGGAGGAAGAAAGGTTTGACTTGGATTTGGTTCATCATAGAGATAGGCATGTCTTCACAACACTTCTATTCAGGCTTATCTGGACAGAAACCTTGACATCCACACAATGGCAGGGTTTGGTAGCTCCTTGTCCTGCTTTTTTCAAGTGCCTGAAACTGCAGCTCCTGCTGTTGAAAGTTAGTCAATTACTATGTGAGATGGATATAAGAATGAGTGGAATATGTGATTTATTTCTCCACAGAATTCCTAAAAAAGAATTATAACTTAGTTGCACTGAAAACCTGAGGACGGACAAGATTAATAGAAGAAACGGGAAAGGGAAAAAAAAGGCTGTAGCTGAAACACTTAAAAAAAAAAAAAAATTCTTGCTTTGGTTATTGGAACCATAAGACACATGATGTGATAGCAGGTTTATTCATTTCTAATTATGGACATGGCTTTATCTGCAAGTCGTCCTCCCCCTCCTCTACTAACTGCCCCTCCTCCTTTTTCCTCCTGTCCCCTGGGGCAGCACTGTGGTGGGGCTCAATCACTCTTTTATTAGTTGTGATATACTGTGGCTAATTCCCTTAATCTGGACCTTGCTTTCCTATAAAGCCCAGACCTCAGGTATTGAATTTCCCTGATCAAAGTGCAACCAGTGTGGGACACAGCCATCTCCACTAAACAGGGGAGCTTGGGAAAGCTCGTAAATGGAGTAAAAGAAATACGCGTACACACACGCACTCGCAAGATGGTGCAATCAATTGGTAGAACAATCACGTGTGAAATATTACTGGCTCCTTAAAGTGCTGGTTCTGGGATTTACTGCAGTGTATTAATCTGCTATGCTTAATGCATTGACCTTTCACCCCTAGCAATTCAGTAGACGGTGCTTGAATTGCCAGAAGCTAATACAATGGATTAGGAGCAGAAAGAGCCCACCATATTGAAGTGCCACGGCAGCTCTAAACCAGATGAGCAGTAACTTCTGCATCTTTCTTAACAGATAGTACCAGACAACAAGGCTGCCACAGAAAGGCCTGTATTGACAGCAGAATTTCTGGAATGGGAGATAGTAGAATAAAAGCTTGTTATAAAACAATAGAGAAGGGCAGTCTTGTGACTGAGTCACAAGACAGGGATTTAGAAGAATTTGTTTTATTCCATGCAGTCATTCTCTCCTTGTGTGTGACCTCAGGCAAGGCAATTCACTTCTCAGGATCGTGTCTTTCCTATCTGTAAAACTGGGATAATGGCATTTACCTGATTTTTCTCATTGGCAGTGGAGAGGTTTTGTTTATTGACATTTAAAAGACACTTTGGGATCACAGGACTGAAAGTGTTACATGTTCATGCAAAATAGTATGTTATTCAGTTCATTAAATATCCATATAGATGGAGAAGAGAATGGAAGACAATCTCCCTTCAGGAAAATCAACCACTAATCTGAAAGCTTTCTCTTGAAAGTGCTGTGTTCACTTGAACCAAAAACTTAGCTCAGATCTAAAAATGTGTTATGCAGACTTGCAGAAATGTATAGAAATAAATTATATAGAGAACAATGTGTATCTATAATGGTGAGAGAGCCAAATGTCCTTTTCTTGCTTTCTTGGTCATTCAAACTCCCTACATTTCATGTAGAGAGACCCCTTTGGAATTCAATTTCTAATGTTAACTCTGCAATGTCATCTCTATCAATTCCATGTAATTTAACAAAGAGTTATGCAGTACTACTGAATTTGAGAGGAGTGTCCAGGAACCTCATAAAGGAGATTATTTTAAGTAATTGCTATCAAATACTATTAAATTCTGAATAGCATTAAGCCCCCTCCACCTGCCTGCACAGGCACTCTCATTTAGGATTAAAGGGACCTTTATTTGATTTGTTTTACAAAATAAATTAGGTTGACCTGAATTAAAGCCTCTTTGATACTCAGAAGAGTGTCTACACAGGGATTTACTATGCTTTAATTGGTCCACTTCAAAAGTTATTTTGGATATATTTTCCTGACAGGCTCAGAAACTACCACAGAGTATGTGTATCATATTTATAAAATGGCACAGAACTTACCACTTCAATGAGCTTACGGGTACTGCTGTGTACTCTTCAGAAGCGGAGTATTTTTACAATGATGAATAGTGGTGAGATTGACTTCATCAAATTTCGTTTATCTAAAGTTAGGTCTCTCGTCTAAACTTGTTGCAAAAAAAGATATGCAGACCTAGAAGATGCCAAAGCCATTCTGGCATGCATCTCTGAGGCTGCTGTTCTATGATTGCTTTAAGTCAACGTAAGAGGATGCTGTCCCAAAAAAAGTTCACCTCATATTCCCTTTTCCCTAGGTGCATTTTTCACCATCTCTCTTGTGCCAGCAAGCATTCATACAGCCGCGTAACAAATTGAGTCGGGAAACTGATCCAGCTAAAACCAACTCTGAACAATAACAACAACAAGAGAGAGAAAACGATTAGTTATGGAAGAGTCACTGCAGGATGACTTAGGCAGGCTTAAGTTCGATTGTGTAACTATATCCTAAAAACAGCAGGATGAATTGTTTTCCACAGATATTTCTTTCACTCCACCAATGATATGAGCTTTGCAAGTTAGTTTATAGCAAATACTTAACTTGGACAATTGAAGAAAAAGAAACCTAGCTCCACGAAATCATACTTGTGCAAGCTCCTACAAATGGAAGTCGGTCTGAGTTTGTGAGTAATACTTATACCTCATTCCTTGTGATTAAGTGTCTTTCTTCAAACTGTCACAGCAAGCATTGGCAAAGACAGTTGTAAATTGTCTTTTAAGCAACCAATTTATAGTACCTTAAAGGGATGTGGTTTCCAGAAAGCACTGGGAACCCACTCTGTGAAAACCATCACTCATGTAGGGCACTCAAAACTACTGATCAGTTCTGATAAGTTTGCCTTATGTAAAAGGAGTTAGAGTCATGTAAATTGGTTTTGGTTTTTTAATAATAGGTCAATACATATATTTTAACCCAGCCACATGAATATCAAGAAACAATCTTTATCTGTGTGGCACTGCTGATCATGTGACACATGGATCAGACAACATGCTGTGCATTTCAAGAACATCTTGACTCAAAACATTGCAGCTATAAGGCCTGAGCCCTCAACTTGAATGGCTTTGAAACTGGAGCCCTTGAAATCATAATTCAAGGACTTGAGAGTAGCAAGGGGCAGAAGAACAGCATAGCAGCAGAGAATGGATCTGAGCAGAAGGGATGTCACAGGACCACAAGGGACAGTTGGGAAACTTCTTTGCCCTAGTGGGTTGTGGGCCCTGCTGCTCACTGCCTGACATCAGCCACTTGGAATGCCAGTAATATAACACCCCTGCGACACTCCATGCTCCTGCCGTACAGTTTTATTGCCCTGCTTCCACTCTCTCTGGTTTATATCGGATTGTGTTTTCCAAAGACAGGCAATAAAGAGGGGAGGAGGGGAAGGGGGATTTATAGTCTGCTAAACTAAACTTCCCTGGGCTTGCTGTCCTCTGTCCCAGCCTTCCTCTTGCTGCCTTGACTGGTCTGGAGAAATAGTGCTTATAGCAAGCTCCCTGGGTGTGAAGGACGAGGCTTGTCAGAGTCTACTTGGGTTCTCTTCTTGGGAGGTCAGAGAGCACACACCGGTCATCCGCCAACTCAGTTGCTTCGACGTACCAGGCACCATGCCATGCTGTTATGGAAAAGCATGTAGGGTTGTGGTTTTTTTTCACATGCTAATAATCTTGAGACCAATCTTGAATGGCATACTTAGAATTTGCCACACAAGGCTCTCACTGTTTGTGGAAGGATTGTGGAACAAGTTAAGGCTTACAGAAATCTGCCTTAATGCAGGCATCTTTAGTGCATCTGTTCAATGATTGTCAAGATCTCTGCCTCAACAGATATAACATGAAGGTCTGGCTTGCTGCATGTGTGATTTCAAGCATGGTATAATAGTACAACATGGCTTGGGATCTTTATAGTATAGATCTAAGCTTGGAGCTTTTAGAACATAAAGATGAAGCATCTGGCTAGAACTAAAGAGAACCTCCAAAACACCACTGTGCCACTGATTATCCCATTCCACAGTCCTTAAGGTATCCGAGGTGAATATATGTAGCTAGAAACAATGGAAACTGTAGTTTTCTCAAGGAATTATGCAGTCTCTGCCAGTATTTTCTGGGAGAAAAGGTACATAAATGCAGTTCTTCCCTACTGGGTTTCCAGTGTACTGTGCTATAGGGCTGAGAGAGAATGAGTGCAAGGCAACTTTGTGACTGAAGTCATTGCATTCAGATAGATGTGGCAGATACATGGGGAGATGGACAAACATCAGTAAAATGCAAGCACATGTGCCATGTAAGCATTGAAATTACAGTGTGTTCCACTATCCTGTGATAAAACTGTCAAGTGTCTTTCAGCTGCCTGTCACTGACAGAAATTTTAAACCAGATATTACTAGTGTGATCTCACAGTGCCAGGTGCTCTCCTCCAGTCTCTCATTCATTGCTTTCCAATCACCTCCACCTTTGCCAGCTGCCCTGGCTGAGGTGAGCTGAACACACCAGCACACAAATGCCATGCACTGGAAGGTATTGCCTCAGCTTCTCTGGGGGGTATAATAAGCAGTGATGGGATGAAATCTGAGATGGTGAACAGACTCTGCAAGGAATCTGTAAAACCACTATATCTGTGTTGTTTAAGACAGTGCTGAACAAAGAGAAAACACTTTGAGGAACAGCAGAGATGAGTGGCACAATGGGACTTCCAAATCTTTTATTTCTCTGATTGAGACACTGCCTATCACAGCTTCTGAGTCCAGTCCAGTTCTGCACACCACTTGACGTGCCAAATGAAATCAAATAAAGAACCACCCAACATCCACAAAGTGTTTCGTTTTGTTGTTTTGCTTTTTAATATTCTATCACAAACTAAAATGGCATTGTGCTCTTTAGTGTATTATTAGGACCCAGACAAAGGACTTCAAACTTCAATCTCCAGGAGATTTTGGGTTTTGCAGTATTACATGAATTACTTTTAGGGAGAACGTGGTTTCAGCTCAGTATGAGAGGCTGCTGCATGCAACATACAAAAAAAGAAAGGGGGAATCTGTGTCTGGACACTGGTCACTTCTCCCTTTGCATTTACAAGCTGAGCCTGTTTTTTCTCACAGAAAGCAGATAGACTGCTCCAGCTTCAGCTTTTCTTTTTATTTTGTACAGAGGTAGCAATTCTTTTTAAATGCTCTCCCTACAGGTCTTGAAGGGAAAATACTACTCAGGCCATGTTCTTATGCTTTTATACTTTGCTATTACTGATTCTAAGCTGAAAAAAACCCCAACCAAACAAATCACAAACGTAACAGGGGAGAGGAGGAAAGCCTGATATTTGAAAAGTATTATCACTTTTTCCCAGCTCTATTTTCCAGTCCCTCCCCACCACATGCAAAAAGAAATCTCTCTTCCTTAGCCATATGGACAAGATCTTTGTACATTGTGTACTTATAATTTATCTACACCAGTGTACTTATGCTGGCCCTTTTTCTTCTTGCTTATTGGCAAAGTAGTTTGTGAGTCTTTGATTCTGTCCAGTTATCACCTGCCTGACAGGTTGAAGTCATTATGGTGGCATTTCACTATATAGATTCAGAGACAGTAAGGAAAGGGCAGACTTCCTGCAAATATATTTCTTTTGCAGATGACAAGGTCACATTCAGCAAGCTTATAATACTGAATCAAGTGGAATGTCTGTGTGAGGTCAACTCAGAGAGGTAAATCATCATATGTTAGGCAGCAGAACCCCAACTCTTCTGGAGAGTCTCGCCTGACTTCAAACCTTATGGGATGACATGGGAGCAAATGCACCAAGTCTAAATGAAATAGCTATTCAGCCATGTATCTGTCCAACAGTTTTTATTTCATGCCCTTCATTGCAGTAGTGTGTGATCATATTTAAAATACAACAAGGATATACATGACTGGATATAAAAACAAATGTACTTTCTTCCCTCTTTGTATAGCAGGAAGGCTTTAACTACTTTTAGGAAAACTGCAATTCAAAAGTAACATTAAACGCACATGAAACTGTGAACACTAAGTTGCTAGAATTCTCAGAGAGCAGCAGGCTTCTGGAGACTCTACCAAACACAGTTTTCCACTAAGGTAATTTCATGTCCAGAAGCTCTGGGTTTAACAGGAGAGGGACCTATTTTGTGCTGCTATGAAGAGCATTAAGAGATTTTGGATGTCTTTAGAGACTGGAACCCAAGAAATATTCATATTCAAATTCAAGTGTCACAAAGTTTCAGGGAATGCAGCCCTGGTGTTCTCTGTGGTGCATCGCTTAAATGTACAAGGCCTGAAGTTGCATCCAAAACTTTCAGAAAATCAGTAAAACACAAGCTGGGTATCTAGGATAGAGCCTATCTTTTGTTGCAATGATAGGTCACGCTACATGCAAATGTTCCACTTACAAGTTAATCTCCAGAGACAATTTCCTCTGTATTACAGATTGGTAAGCAAGGACAACAGTGGAATAATTAATTCCAACTTCTTTTAGTAGAGATCCAGCATAAACTGGCTAAGGACTTATTTTCACTTGTTAGTTCCAGAAGAACAAGTAACTACTCCGGACACTTCTAATTAAACTGACATTTCTCCATTATTCAGTCATAGCACATCTATTCAGATCTTCTTAAATTTTCCCTGTTCATAGGGACAGCAAGAAATAAAGGCACCATTATTACTCCAAAATTACAGATTAGTTCTAAGTAGGAGTTATATTTACATGTCCTGCACTAATCATCTAGGTGGGAGTTAATTTTACTGTTTGTGAGTGAGAATGTAAGTGCACTCATGTTTTTCAAATATTACTATGGCTTTTTTTTCTCAGGGAAATTTCACATTCAACTTCCTCTCTATTCTAAAACACTTGTAACAGAGCTCTTTAAAGACACTTGACAAACACACCACTATTTGAACAGTTATGGAATCTCAACCCATCTTGAATGCTGCCATGATTTCAAGTATAGCTTGGCAATATATGAATTACAGCACTACATCTTGCCACATTTTCAGTATGTAAATCCGATATAAACATCTCTCCTGCCTTCAAGTTTTTATTTCCTGATTGCCATGCACTGTATCTAACACATTTAACAATTACTTTGTCTGAAATATTTCCGGTGGAAAAACTAAAACAAATCCCGGGTCCCTCTCCTCCTCTATTTCTGCTGCTTATTAACCCAAGGTGATTTAGGATGTCCTTGAGCCTTACAGCAATTGAAATTTATTTTGGGAACTGTGTGCTTAGGGACATGTAGAAGAGGTTATTTATTCCAATGAGCCATTCGGCAATGATGATGTCATAGGAGCCAGCAAAATACCGTATCAACTCAGTTAGTTTGCTACCAAATCACTGCCTGCAGTTTCCTATATGTGGTGGCACTTGCTGATGTACAAGGTGCCCAAATATAATTGGCATATATATAACTTAATTTTTATAAATACTTAAAATTAGCTGTCATCTTTTTATTTTTGACCTTTTTTTAAACCCCTGTTAGTAAATTTTTGCAGTTTTACTTGCAACAGGCAAAGATCTATAGTAAACAAGTTCCATCTCTATCTAAAGTGAAATGTAGCTCAGTCACTGCAAGCTGAACTCCCAGGCAGCTCTTTGACTGCTTCCTTTGCATATCCAATAATAAATGGTAGGCATGTGAATAAAGTAAGTGATCAGCAATGAGGATATTTTCCTATTCAGATGTAGAAGAAATTCTGCTTCAGGTAGCTAGCACTATTGAGGCCTTTTTCAGAGCTGTTTCTAAAATTCATGGTTTCTTCCTGTGACCAGCAGTATTGAAATTTTCCTCTTGGTTCTGAGGCAACACACACTGGTAAAAACTACCTAAGGTAACAAGTAGAGACAATCACTTCACTACGGTTTGTCTAGTTGTAACATGCTGCTGGGACAGCTAAATATCCAAGCGGGGGGAGTCTCAGACTTATTTTGTGGGACACAGCATAGAATCACAGAAAACATGGCAGAAAGGAATCCTTCCCAGGACAGTTATACTTGCAGTGCACCTCAATGGGGAGTCAAGGATTGGGCTGGGGTGTTTTTTACAGGCTGAACTACATGTTCCCTGTACAATATTCAGGAAATTATTCAGTACAGCATGAACAAAGCAGTACAATTCTTCCATCTCTCATGTGGGTACTGAGTAGCTTAAATACTGCTGGTAAAATGCTCTAGGACCTTTGCATTGCTGGATCAAAATGCTTAAGACTACTGGAAGTGCCTGAAGTATATTTTTTTTCTCATGGTTTGATTCTTTTGGTGTCTGACTCAGTGGGACTTGGAAGTCTGTGGGAAGATTCTGCCTCACTTTGAGTACTGAATTAGGTCCTTTATAGTACTGGGCTGTTTTGAAGTGGATTGTGACAGTGGGAAACATTAAATTATGTGTCATTACTTGTAAATATTGGAGTGCAATACTGCTTATTGCAAATAGCTCATAACTAGCCTGCTGTGAATATCCCATCTGCAAATTCACCAAAGCAGGTTAGTTCCAGGACTCAGGTGATGTGAATGCCGTACCCTCACTGATTACCAAACAGCACATTCCAAATATGTTATAAACAACTGTACCATTCAGTGTGTGCTTTCTGCAAATATTCAGATATTAAATTCTCCCTCTGTAGGTACAGTGCTATATAACTTGAACAATCACAGCCCTACAGAGTATCCTGCTATGATTAAGTCCATAATTCATTCAAAATTCTAGGATATGTTCACAAAAATATTACTCAACACTTAGTTATAATAAGTACAGGAGCGGGGTTCTCTGCTAGAGAGGTGGTTAGAATATTATTGGCATACAATAGGAGCAATAGGTGTGAAATAGTTCTTTGCTACCTGGGAGCTTAGGAAGGAAGGAAGTATGAAAAAGGACTTTTTCACACTTTCAGCACAAGGGTGAGGAGGTCACTCTGTCAGGGTGGTGTCTCAACAAGTACAGTCTGCACTGAGTGAGGACCCACATACTTCTGACACCTTTCTGGAGTGATGTCCTGAAGCTATAAGTGGTCCCACTCATCTTTTTATAATTCTATTTTAATTTACACTGATTTTTCTTTACAGCTCTTTCACTAGGATGCTACAGGCAGTCGTTGGTATCAGTTACTTGCTCTAAGCAAGGACATTCTTTTAAGGAGGCCTTTCCCACACTTTTCCTTGGAAGCTTTTTTTCCATCAAAAATACATTGTTTCCAATTGCTCTTCCCCATTCCTTAACTTCAACCAAACAAAGCAGATTATATCCCACATAGTAGGACAGCATCACCTCTAGGGAAAAATTCGGTTCTTATGTGTTCCTCTCCTACTTCTTTACTACTTCTTTATAGATTTCCCCTATGCCAATTCCTCATCTGTTACTCCTTCTCTCTCGTTTACTTCTTATTCCCTTCACGGATCAGAACCTTTCCTACATCTGCTACAGACTTCTTAAGGCATCCATGTATGGTTAAAGGGTCCTATTAACAACAGGGATTGTTTGTATGACCTAATTAGATTTCCACGGAGACAGCCTTAATAGGCCCTTTTGGTTTTTTGGATTGTCCACAAAGTAATAGTGCAATGGCAGCGTTCATTTTGCTTGGCTGTATCAGGCCATATATCACATCCTTTTCCTTCCAGTCCTTCAAATAAGCTTGTCTCATTCTTATTTGGGTTTCAAATTATAGATTATAAATTTCACTTCTCTCCACTTTTCTCTATAATTTGACCTCCAGCTGTTGAAACTACATCAAGTGATTCCCCTTGCCCACCGTCCACCCCCATTGCTAAAGGTTTCATATGAGAGCCCCAGCTTTAGGAACGAATGACGTCCCTCGGACCAGCTGTGTCTAATAAAAACCCAACCTCCAACTCTTACTTCCCTTCTCAAATGGATAAAATTGATTTGAAAGTGCTGATGATAAGATACATGGAAATACAAAATCTCCTTTGGTCAACAGACCAAACCTGTGCAATGTGACATCACTGTATCCAAAAGAAACGATGCTATCAGTTCCTCCACTGCCCCATAACTGGAAGTTATTACGCTTGTCGTATAGAAGGGATGTTCATTTAATTTAGTCTTGTTTAGTCTGGCTAGAGCTGTTTTCATTCCTGAAGTGCCATAATGAACACTAGGAAATACAGGTTCCCCTCTAGGCTTCGTTAGAATCAATCGATGTTGTGAAAAACACTTGCTTGTACTGGATGACCACTTGAAACAATTTTACAGTAACACTGTGGAGTACCTGACCAGGGAAAATGAGATGGCACTCCACTCAAAATGACACTGTGGCACCTGTTGTACACACAGACAGGGCTGAACACTTTCCTGTGTAGCCTCATCTAAGTGTTCCTGCTCTGGCAGGGGACTGGACTAGATGATCTTTTGAGGTCCCTTCCAGTCCCTAACATTCTGTGATTGTGTGTGGTTCTGCGGCGTGAGTCTGTACCACTTACTTTCGCACGCTTGATGTCCTGGCAGGTAGGACAAAGGTTGCCTCTACATGGTGATATGACTGAATACAGCTGTATCAGGGAGCAGATGAGTGTTCAAATCACTCCATTGCCTGGGCAGCCTAAAAGAGGGCACAGATGATTGTTATGGTTGAGTATTCAAAGATCTTCTGTTCCATTGTGTTTTCCTGTCATCAGCCAAAGCAGGGTGTTTCTGCAATACTTCATGCTGCAGGGGAAAACAGTATCTTGGATCTTTTTTTTCCCTCTCTGCCCACTGGAGATTATTCTGTTGAGCATCTCAAAACTTCTTTAAAAACCTGCATCCCTCCCTCTCTTCAGCCTTTTCTCTATTCTACTTGGATCGCTTTGGATATTTCTCTGGAGCTCTCATAAGTAACGTGCTATTTTAAGGAAATTTCTAATATATCTGGGTCTCGGTCAATTTAGAGATATCACTCTCTGCTTTTTAGTTCCATTTCATCCTTCAGTTCCCAAATGAAGCCAGCAGATACAGAACAGCTATTTGTTTGAAGAAAAATAGTTTGGCACCTTTTTTAAAGAAGTTTCTTGTTTTAGCTATGAAATGAGGAGATTTAACTGTACATTTTAATGCCTTTGTTACTGCTATGCAGTGTGAAGATCTCGATGACCAAAAGGAATAAGCATTTCAATGTTTCAAGTGTTTCACATTTTGAATGATGGCTACTCTTGCCCATTCCCCCATTTCATTAGGGGCCTGATTCTGCAGCTACAACCCTCCTCTGTCACTGAAAACTGTTTCACTTTAGTGAGTTCAGTGGGAGTCAAGGTTACTTATCACCTTCCAGAAAGTTCTGAAGATTTTATAGAAGTGAACTCTTAACTACACACAGGTGTGAACAGTCTAGGCCAATCAGCTAGAAAATGACAGGCTTTCTCACAGCTGCTACCACCTCTGGCTCATGCAGCAAATCACAGAAATCCTGGAGAGAGAATATCAGCTTGTCTTTGTCCTGAAACTACTCCCTGCAGGATATTTTGCACAACATAATTATGAATGCCTGTAGTAATAGGGCCTCTGTGAGCTGCATTGGAAGACAGTTTCACTATCTAACAGATCTCTTCAGCAGTGTGCTCAGCTAAAATGTAGTAATATCAACTTGTTAATCAGAACTGCGGTCTTGCTTTAGTTTGTGTTATGTGTCATTCTATATGACTCTGGCTCATCTTTGAAGTATGCAGATCTGCAGTGATGTAGAATTACATACCCTGTGGTGAGGAAAGCAGCACTGTACATACTAAAAGAAATAAAGTACAGGGACTGGAAACCACACTGTACAACATACGTATTATTATTTGTAGTCAGCATTGAAAATCTGCAGAAATATGTAATTTCTGTAGATAAACGCAAAAGCAAGTATGTTGACAAAATAGTTCACTAACTTCTGTTCTAGTGCCTACTACATCTCTTTCCTTCGCATTGCCTCAGCAAGCCATCTCCCTTCTCTTGCACAAAGGCTGAAATCAGCCTCCTCGATCTGCTACAGAATTCCCTCCAGCCCAAAGAGAACAAGAGGTTTCAGAAATCGGCCTCTCTGCTTTGAGACTACAAATTCGGATTAGCAAAGTGTTATGATACAGAAAATGAATGTGTCAAGTTCTTTGCAACAGATCCTTCCACAGATGAAGTCCCAGGGTTAGTACTATATAGCTAAGATAGCAGAACCATCACATTTCAACTGATGGCTTGTATAATTGTATTCTGCTGCTGTGTAGAAGCAGCTTTTTGGGACCCTATAAGGATTTTTGTTTCATAAAATTGAGAAGAATTCATAATGTAACTGGCTTATTCCCAAACTATTTGCAAGTCCTGATACTTTTGCAATGCATATGTAAGGTTCTGGGCCTAAAAAACTAGGTATCTCAACTGTTTTCAAAGGCAACTGCTTTGCATTTCTGTCTCCCTTGTAGACTTTGCACAGAAGTCTCTTCTTAATCACCCTCTCTGTTCCACATCAACACTTCCAGACCAGTGGTTGGAACACTAAATACCAACTTGCTTTCACACACAGTTCATCAGTGCCACATAGGAATCAAATATTTGAAGCCACACAACAAAAAAACCAATTTTTTTCCCCACAATATTCTCAATAAATGCCTTGGTTCAGGTACTACATGGCACCTTTATCCCTTCCTAGGAGTTTCATCCTGTCTATCTATCAGTGATTCCTACCATCCAGCCATCAGCACATTCCAGTATAATGTTAAACACATTCCAGATTTAATTTCTTAAGAGAGAATCTCTAAATCTTTTTGACAATCATACACTGCAACACCCAGTAATACAGTATCGATGGGTAACGAGTTGATTAAATAGAGTCTAGAATAAGACCCATGAGAATTAATTTCAGGATGATGAGAACTCCAGGGAGACTTCTTTAATTTTCAGGAAATTGCCTCAGTTACCTATTGCATTTTTGCTTTAATTCAACAAACACAACAATATACAATAAACACTGATTTTGGTCCTACAAAACTGTTTGATGAGGAATCATCTTGATTCTTTCCCCTCTCAGTTTCTGTCTTTGTTGTCTGAATGCTTGAGTCTTACTCTTTGAAATCCCCTTGAGCCCACAGGAGAGAAACCAGAGGCTTTTTCTGTCTGTGTCATTAGTTTCACAGAAAGCCACGAAGCTGGGTTTGCTTTCTGGGAACTGCTCATCCCTACTCATCCCCCTTGTACAGCAATGGAGCTGCCTGTGAAGTTAATGCCCTGTTTGCTTCAAGATGTGTCTTTAGTATTCTACAGCAGTCGGCTAAGTTAACCCATAGCAAGAGCCATCCTCACCTCCTGGCTGAGGATGATCCAATATTCTCCTTTTACAGAGTCCCAATGCCATAAATCAGCAGAAAGCCACAGATCACACCTGTTGTGTGTTTTTTTTCCCTGTGTCACACAAAGGCATCTACCCAACCTCCCTCAGCCCTCTCGCCCTGTCAGCGCCTCGTCCCCTCGCAGCAAGGCGGACTATACGGGCGCGTTTTCTTCTCATTTTGACAGGACAGCCCTCCCTGGGTGCAAACCTTGGGGTATCCTTGGCACTGCGGCGCTCCTCGCAGTCCAAGGATGATAAGCACCTGCTGAAGTAGCTCGGGTTTGCCCCGCTCAGCAGGGTACGGGTCCCGCACGCCGCTCGGCAGCCACGCAGGCGGGGTAGGATACTGAGGAGTGAAGAGAACCTGAGGCGCGGAGGGATACGGGCGGCACCGAGTAGCGGTGAAGAGACCCTCGAGGCGCAGCCCGCCAGGCACGCGCGCGGCCCGCCGAGGTTCGCGAAGGCTGGGGCGCGGAGGGGTACGCAGCACGGTGTAGCGGTGATTGGGCACCGAGGCGCGGCAGGGTACGCTGTGAGGGGGGGCGCTGGGACGCGGAAAGGTCCCGCGAAGTTCGAGGTTCATGGTGAGTGGGGTGAATTAGTAACTTCAAGTTATTAGTGTTATTAGTTATTAGAATTAGTAAGTTTAAAGTAAACGTGTTTTTGGCGTGTTTGTTATGAAGTGCGTTACAAATGACCCGTAGCTTTTGATTGTGCTATTTCAGAATCAAAAAGCGATTTAAAGTTAATTTAGATTAAAAGGCTGAAGATTTTTTTTTTCTAAAGCCTGTATTTCCAATATTATGTTTATTTCTGCTTGTAAAGGCGGACGGTTTTCATTAAAATGCTGTTTTTCTTTGAAATGGCTTCAGCAGGTGATGTTTTGCTCCCCAGTTCATCTCTGTGTCCTGGGCAGAACTCAGGGCTGGAGCCTTTGGTGGCACAAATCGGCTCCCTCAGCTCGTCCAGGGAACCTGTGAATGTGCACAATCAGAAATATGTTCTTAGTACAGTTGTTTAGCCATAACTCCTGTTATTTGTGGGGCTGTACAGTGATACAGGAAGGCTTCAGGGGCCTCCATGTGGGTGAGACCTGGGCTAAAAATGAATATTTCATGTGATGAAACATTAAACAGTAGGAGCCAGAGAAAAGGAGCCAAGTACTGATGAGAAGATGGAGGGGTTGGGCAACCCAGGTGTGACTGCACGACTTTATTTATTTTCATATTTATAGGAGAAGCCTGACGCTTGTATCACGTAACCATTTTGAATCCTTGTTGAAGTAACATCATCCCTTATACCTAAATCACCTACTGTTTTAACGCTAAATGGAGGTTTGGTGGGTGTTTATGCATTAACTACAAAGGATTTGCTACTATGAATAACCTAATGGAGCTGTAAGCCCGAATCTTCTGACTGGAGCCACAGCTTCTATTAGAAGAATTATTATTAATATTAATTAATATTCATTAATATTAGAAGAATTATTATGTCAAGATAGTTTATAAGAATTTCCCCTTCCCTAAGATAAACTGTGTAAGCAAATTGAGTGTTAGTTGTTTTGTTTTGGGGGTTTTTTTCTATTCATTTGAAATGCATCCATATTAGGGTTACTTGGGTAACTGTCTTTACCCTTCACCAATACCAATATACACACGCAACTTTTTAGTATAAGCAAGGTCTTAGTTTTCCATTCTAAACTACCATTGTGTTCCTCTGCAACCTGTGCAATTAGCCAAAACACATTGTTTTGGAACACTAAATGAACCTCCTTTTGATGGAAACTGGAATTTTTGACTGAATTGTAAAAAAATACAATTTCCAATAGCAAGCTGTAATATGAAAATATTTAAAAAGAAAAGTTGAATAATCATTGAAAGCTGAAATCCCACTGTTTCTTGTGGTTTCCTAAGCAAATGTGGTTTCACTATCAGTTGTTTTTTAGTTTAAAGAGTCATCAAAAAGGAAACAAAACTTCTACATGGAAATTCTTATATTTCTATCTTTTGCTTTAACATTTGGTACATATTTGTCCAAGTTGTTTGAATTTAGACTGTCCAGATATGTCAACTGAAATTCATTTAAGTTCAGATTCAGATGTAGTCACACAGCTGCGTGAGTTGAAAACATAGTGTAAGTGGGCCCAAACATTTGCCATACTATAACTAATATTCCTACTTTATTCCTATTTTTAAGGTGGGAAATGGCAGGGAAATAAGTGCTTCAGGAACATGCGTGCTGAGAGCAGCCCTTGTTTGGATCATGGTTGCCCTCGCTGGGAATCGTTCCAACCCAAATGATAACACAGGTGGCTGACGAGGCTTGAATGGTATCTGCAAGCGAAGGGCATCTCATCTATCAATAGGTAAGTGCCTAATGGTTTTAGCTTAGTCTGTAAGCTCAGGCTTAGTCTGCAGCTGTGTGATGAGTGAGTTCTGGTGATCTCTGCTGGAAGAACTCAATGGGCTTGTGCCACATGGTTCTTGCTGTGAGTGCGGGGCTGTCAGCTCGTTCAGTGGCAGAGCTTTGGTGCTTTCTTACACCGCATCTCCTGCCATCAGGACCAGAATCGGTCCTGTGTGCTCCCTGGCAGCCTCTGAGGCAACCGCAGTGCCCTATAGAGACTCACATGTTCTACTGATTCTCCAACACACTTAAACTTTGAGTTATAAGGGTGACCCCAGCCAGTTGGCTGAAAAAATACATTTGACATCATTGAAAATGTATGCTGCTGCTGAAGCGTGGATTTTAATTTGAGGAAAACGTCGGCCATAATCTAACATACATTAAAAAATATATCTTTTTATTTCCATATGGGTCACGTTAAGGAAAATATTAAAAAAAAAAAAAAGCCAGCCCCATTATATGAAGTCTCATTAAAGCAGCCTGGAAAAGTTTAGCCAATTTACAGGCTATACATCTTAATCTCCCCAAATTACAGGAACGATAGAAAAACGGGTGGTTGAGAGGGAAAGCGGGACCAGCAGAACCTGGCTGGGGGCCAAACAATGGATCAAGTAGCCCTTGCTTTCACTTGACTGCTACCCCTTGTTATTTAAAGAAAGGATTTTCAAAGAAAGGCCTGGAAATGGCAACACGTGGAAGGTACTTCCTTCTGCAGACGAAAACTAAGACCAGCGCTTGGTTACTTAACATGGTATATTGCCCCAGCTCTCTAGTGTCAAGAGAGAGAGTTCTGAGAATTCCTGAGATAAAATAAATTATCTGCAATTCTGTTCCCACGAGATCTCGAATGTTTGCAAATCAGCCTGATCTTAGCTAAAGCCAAGCCTGGCGCTTAACGTGTGTGTCTGTGAAGAGAGTAGGTAGAGTAGGAATATGATTGCTCAGAAGGTATTAGGTTGGTCTAAAAGAAAATGTTGTTTCTGTAGTGTTTTCAGTGAATAAGAACTTGCAACTGCAGCTCAGACCAAAATCGTATGGCAGAAATCAATGGTGTTTTCCGCTTGTAGACCTCATTACAGTTGACCAACCTCATCTCCTGTTTCTGTATAACTAGAAAACACAGAGGTGGCAAGCCAGCTGGCTACCGAGGTGGTCACTGCTTACCTCCCTGCCCTTTTGAGATGAATGCATCGATGGCAATATTCACTTGCTGTGCATATATGTATTTATTAGGCAAATTACGGGTGACTGACAAAGCAGTTCTATAGTTTTGGGGAAAGCCTTTGTCTCACTGAACCATCTACTTTAGGGTTTTAGATCAGGGTATCTACTGTGGGGGAAGTTGCTGGAGATGAAGTATTTTTCTGTGCTCTGGTAGGCAGTCTTTCGCTGTGGGATTCCATGAGCTGGATCTCAAAGTCTTCTCTTACTGCCTTCCTACTCCTCAAGCCCTCTGGCCAGGGATTGCCCCATTATCAATGTGACACCCAAAGGGATAGGTTACACTTTTGTGTGGCCAGCTCTGCCTTGTTTGAGTAGTTTCCTGCTGACTTGTTTGCTGGAGGAAGTTTAGAGTTTGGCAAATGAGTTGCACAGCCTGCTTGTGTATTTGACAGTGGTTTTTTGCATGTGTGTATGTCTCTGTTTGCCATGCCCTACCTATTTCTTCTTTTATGTAATACTTTGAAACACTGTCCACTGGGTTTAAGGCATTTGGTGTGCCTTTGATGGAAACAGGTCTTACCCATGTGGTAAGTGTTAATTTGGGTGTGTCTTGGAGACAAGTTTATTAATACAACTAGAGATAATGGCCTCAGCAATATCTTGAAGCATCCTGCTCAACTGAATTATAGACTATATATTTGTAGGTCGTCAATGGTACATTTGGCAAAAAAACGATTCTTGGCTCTGTAGCAGTCTGCTGGGATAAGTAATAGTGTGTATTTTCTCCTGATGAATTTAATTTTTTCTATCCCTCTTTTTGCTCATGGCTTATCTGCAAACAGACCATAGAACATCCGAACTATTCAACATTTATTAATTCCTTCTGTCATCTTAAATGCAAATACTTGAAGACAGGGGCCATGACTTCCTATATGTTCCTACTATGCCTGCTACAGTGACATCTCAGTCTGGACTGAATTTGGTTGTCTGGGCAGTGCTTTACTTGCATATGGTAATTTATTTTCAGTAGAGCTTTTGGGCCACTTTACCTGTTCCTTGAGTAATCCACCTTTCCAGGCCTTTTTTTTCTTTTTTTTTGGTTGGTGTAAATGTCTCAGATTTTCCCAGTGTTTCCACTGGATTTTCAGGACTTCCTTCCAGTTTTTCCAGCTGTTCATTTTCACATTATTCACCTCTGCTGTGGGCTTAGTGACCTCCATCCAAACCCAGCTCCTAACACCTCCTCACAGGTAGGCTTACAGACATCATAGTTTCCTGCTGATTCAATTTGCTTTTAATAGTTAATCTTACTTCCCATTACCGTCTCTCCAAATGTGGCTAAATATCTGAGCATATGATTGGTCAGGGTCTTCTGACAAAAAGAAAAATCTATTTGTTTGTTTAACATCTTCACTGAAAAGCCAATACTTCAGTGATGTATTTCTCTGAGCTACCAGGAAGGGCTGTGACGCTATTTTCTTCGATTTTAGCTTTCTTTTGCTGTTTGTTCTTTCATGTGTGGTGATTTAGTTTTGTGTTTTTTCTTTTTTCTTAAAAAAATACTTAGCCTGCAATTGCGTGGGTAGATAGCTGAGAGAGATGCGAGGGAATACAAGGTCACCCAAATTGCCCATTGGAATGCTTCAACTCCATTCTCAGACATGGAGCTTCTGGGACGCAGCTGTCCTTCAGTGGGGTTTGACTGTCCAGATTTGACATCTCAGTGAATGCAACTGTATGAGCTGGTAGCTGTCAATATAAGAATAAACCTGCTTGTAGACTTCACTGTACTCCCTGGTATTTTATGACATGGTTAGATCTTACACCTTTTGGTAATTATGACTCATAGCACTAACATTTATCCTGTGTAATATTTGAGTAATTGTGCGCCAGAGCTTGCTGACTCATGGTGTCTGTCTGCAGTTCTGAGTGGGAAGTTCAGGCAGTATTTATTCTGGACTGTCTCCTGGGTTTCAGGGAAAGTTGCTTTCCCAGGCATGAAAGATTCCCCAGAACATGCATGCCAGGATTTTACAAATAAGCCACAAGGAGTGAAATGCTGATCATCCACTGAAAATCAATGTGAGCTGGTTTTTGAAAGGCTCTAGTCATGAGTCCGATTAAGAGAGTATCACAGTATGTTTGGGATTGGAAGGGACCTCAAAAGATCATCTAGTCCAATCCCCCTGCTGGAGCAGGAATGCCTAGGTGAGGTCGCACAGGAACATGTCCAGGCGGGTTTTGAATGTCTCCAGAGAAGGAGACTCCACAACCTCCCTGGGCAGCCTGTTCCAGTGCTCTGTCACCCTCACTGATAAGTAGTTTTTTCTCAAATTTAAGTGGAACCTCTTGTGGTCTAGCTTGATCCCATTACCCCTTGTCCTATCATTGTTTGCCACCGAGAAGAGCCTGGCTCCATCCTCATGGCACTCACCCTTTATATATTCATAAACATTAACAAGGTCACCCCTCAGTCTCCTCCAAACACAAGAGCCCCAGCTCCCTCAGCGTTTCTTCATAAGGGAGGTGCTCCACTCCCTTAATCATCTTTGTTGCCCTATGCTGGACCCTCTCCAGCAGTTCCCTGTCCTTCTTGAACTGAGGGGCCACAACTGGACACAATATTCCAGATGTGGTCTCACCAGGGCAGAGTAGAGGGGAAGGAGGACCTCTCTTGATCTACTAACCACCCCCCTTGTAATACACCCCAGGATACCATTGGCCTTCCTGGCCACAAGGGCACAATGCTGGCTCATGGTCATCCTGTTGTCCACCAGGACGCCCAGGTCCCTTTCCCCTACACTGCTCTCTAATTAATTTCCCAACCTATACTGGAACCTGGGGTTGTTCCTGCCCAGATGCAGGACTCTACACTTTCCCTTGTTAAATTTCATTAGGTTATTCCCTGCCCAACTCTCCAGCCTGTCCAGGTCTCTGATGGCAGCACAGCCTTCTGGCGTGTCAGCCACTCCTCCCAGCTTAGTGTCATCAGCAAACTTGCTGATAGTACACTCAATTCCCTCGTCTAAATCGTTAATGAATATATTGAATAATATAGGCCCCAGTACTGACCCCTGAGGCACTGCACTAGATACTGACCTCCAACTAGACTCCGCACCATTGACTACTACTCTCTGGCTTCTCTCCTTAAGCCAGTTTGCAGGAGGATGCTACCTGCCCAGCATTCAGAGTCCTCAGAGGAAAACAGAATGGGGACTTGAGTGGTATTGCTTGTCACTTTTGAGCCTGCTTCTAGAATCTGCACACACACATTCAGGAAAAAAAGTCCACAAACATTAAAGGCTTCCCGCTGCGCCCTTTGATGCTGTATAGTCCGCTGTAAGGAAGCCCTTTGGATGCTAAAAATATGACATGGTGGTTTTATGAGCAGAGAATTTCCATATCGCACTTTCAGTTGTCTGGTTTTGAAGAACTTCTCTTACCAATGATCATCAGTTATTATAAATTATTGATAGGGTAAAAATTAAATTCAGAATTCTAAGTATTTTTCAGTGCACTTCTATATGCCTTAAACATGCGAGCACTTTTGAGTATTTGACCCTGTCCATACATCCTACATCCTTCTCTGTCTTGCTTCTCTAGAATGTGAAGTGCTTTAGGGCCAGAAGGTACCACTGTGTATGTTTGCACGTGTCTGGCAATACCCGACTCATCTTCTCTAGAGCTCTTGAATGCTTCTGTCACATTGCTCTACCACACTTTTTTGAACTGAACACTTAACAGTTCTCTGAGATACGCTGCGTAGGCACCAAGTTTGTGCAGGCCAAACATGTTCTTGCACACAGTTGGCCGCTGAAGCAGTTGTCTGGGCCTTGCACTGTACGTAAACTGGCAGGGCTGCTGGGACCGGCATTAAATGGAGACAAAAGCAACTCTCGGTGTCATGTGGAACAATGGAATACTGTAGCTAGTGCTGCAAGAAAGCAGGTAGAGAATGTCTTTGTGCTGATGCTGGGAAGTTAGCAGGAGGAGTCAGGCACACAGCTCCTGAGAGCTTCTGGAAAGCAACAGGAGTGAGTTTGCTTTTTTCCTTTTTTATCCCTTTTGTCAAAGTTTAAGTTGATTCTTCTACTCTGGTGCCCCCCCCTTCCCCCTCTGCTCCCTAAGCCTGCTTTTGATTTGGTTTTATTGGCTAGTGAAAGGAATCATTTACTAGTCAAGGGCCAAGCAGTGACAAAGGAATGCAGGTAAATTAGTTTCAGTTCCTATTTCTCCCCGTCTTCCTCCTTTGGAATTTGAGCTTTAGAAAATAAAGTCTTTTTACCCATATGCCCCCACCCCCTTTTTCTAAAAGGATTTCCCCCCCCCAAACCTCTCTTTCAAGAACTTCATTTTTGTAACTAAGAAAACCCCCATTGAAGTACCTAAAATGTCAAGGTGTACAACACATTCAATGAAATCCAACTGAAATGTTCTGCATGCACCTTAAAAATACAGAAATAAACTGTGAGTGTTGTAAAGCTTGTTTTAATGAATAACTATGTACACACTGGGAAGTTTTACATGCACATATATCATGCTTCAAATGCTGAAATATAGTTAAAGTTTAAACATTTTGCTGAAGAAAATATGCAAAAGAACTTGCAGAGAATCAACATGGAGAAAACCTGTATGTTCAGTCTTTCATCACTCAGTATTATTGAAGTATTAAGCAGTAAACTAATAGGAGTAGCATTCAAACTGTTGATTTTTTTTTTTGCTTTTTTCCCTTTGAAACATTCTTTCGGACAAAATGCTGCAAATGTACCTGGATTTCTCACCAACTGTACTCTGCAGAAATCTTTGGGGAACTGAGGCAGCCTTTTTTGCATTGCATTGGTGCCCTTGGTAAATAACATAATCCAAAACGCGATGTTAAATAGTACAAGACATTGTGTAGTGTTGATGATGGAAAACGTTTGTTTCTCTTTGGTAGCTATTCCTGTTAGTTATTTCCACATTCTTAACATAGAATTAAACCCATGATTTGTCTTTTTAAGCGCACCAAAAAGTTCCTATTCAATCTCTTAGTTGTCTTCATAATGAGACGCGTTTTGTGTTTATGCATGCACAACACAAACTTGAAACACAAAAGAACTCAGTTCTGCCTAAACAACAATAAGGTTTTGGACACCAGCTGGAAGAAGCCAGGAAATGTAAGTTAAGGCTGATATTCCCTACTTGCCTCACACTATTGTAAGTACATTTTGTGGGGAAAAAGCACAATGATGAGAGAGGGAAGAGCACAGCGTCAGTCCTAACACTGCATTTCCTGGCTTTTGTTGGCTTATGTCACAACCTGAAAAAATTGGCTTTAATTTCCTCAAAAAGAGGGCAAATATGTTTTCCAGAATGTTGTAACATATACAAACAAGATTTATCTGTACAGCCAAAGCATCAGCTGTTGGGGGAATCTGAATTTAAGCAGAATTTCTTAGAAAACTCTCCTCCTGTATTTTCTAGCTGTGTTTAAGAAAACCCACTTCACTTTGGGATTTCCAGCAGGTATTTAAATGACTGTTGGAGACCAAAGAATTCCTCCTCCCGATGGAGCAGTGTCTCTCACTCAAACGCATGCTAAAGGTGTTTTTTTACAAGTTATTTTTAGGGTTCAGTGTTTTAGTCTGCTTCCACTAGATTGAGAGCCACCGAGACAGCTTGTTGTGTTGTGGCATATTTAGGAAATACAGAACTTGCTTGAAAGTTGTGCGGTGGGATGCAGAAAAGGAGTGAATCTGATCAGATCTGTTGTCTCCTTACGGGCACAATGATGAGGTTGGGTCCAGATGCCGTTGTAGTCAGTGGTGTGTCAAAGAGAACTGCAGTACAGCGTGCTTGTGTGAAAGAATATAAATCCTACTCTGCAGGTGATTAATTTACGTGTGTGTGTGCATACCTACATGATTGACAAGTTGTAGCGGCTTTTATCTGACATAGTTGGTTTTTTTCCTACTTCATGATATTGTCAACAGAATTTGAAATACTTTCACACATGTGTGTCTTTTTAGATCTTTAACTTCTCAGATAGCTTACAAGGGAGACATCTTCATTGATTATATATTAAACCTCATTTGAAGTTCTACGGATTCTTTATAAAGCATTCCTGTAAGCACAAATTGATGTTTTGCGTTGTGTCCTAGATAGGATGGTACCAAGGACATGTGATATTTGTAGAGATCCCTGTTCTGAGCCATTATTATTATTAATTATTCAGATGAGTTTGGTACACAAGCATTTAAAAATATTAGATTTATTTAATGTAATTTTGAATTTTCATTATATATGGTAGAGGAAAAAATTATCATAAATGTTAACATCACATGAAATATCCAAGTGACTTCAGAATTCTTGAGCCTAGTGTTCTCCTTACCATTGAAAATAAATGCATGTGTGTGCTGCTAATCTGAAACTGAAACAGTCGTATTTCCTGCTGCAGTGCATTTCTATCTAGTTTCACCCAAAAGAATGTTTTGGGAAGGAAGAATTGACACAATGTTAAGAAAAACAGTGAAGGCAATAACAGCGAAATTGTATAACAAAAATTGTGGGCTATGTTGGCCCAAATTTGTGATTAATTATACATCTTAAAATGTTAAAACATTGCAATGAAGTCTCTAATGAAATGCCTCTATAGGATTTTTTATTAGATAAATAAAAGACTTGGGATCAACAGATCTTCATGTCTCAAAAATATCATTATTAGTTTTCTGCTTTGCACCCCCCCAAGATATTTTGCGTAGTTAATTGTGTCTTAATGAAGCAATAAACTGGATCCTTATGGTCTACCACACTTCAGGTATTTTAATTTTACAGAGAAGTGACTGAATTTCCCGACTTTGAAACCAAACTGAGATCGGTGGTTTTGTAATAAAGATAGAGCAGGATGTGAGTACCAGTTTCTTACTCTCAGTATGTTTTTAAAAGTCATGTACAAGTATGACAGACTTCACATGATGAACACTTATCATTAAATATAAGAGTTTAAAAAAGCATAAAATCATGGGAAGCTTATAATAATAATGGTTATATTATTGGAAAAACAAAGTTTGTTCGTGAAGACTTTAAATAATTGTGAGCGCTTCTCCGTACCCGCTCGCACTTTAGCAATGCAGACCTGTAGAAGATACAAATCTTTTGCAAGTCGCCAAGGTCACGCCCCAGCTACAAAGTGGCTTTAAGGGGAAAAAGTGGGAGAGTGGGGTTTTTGAAGAGTTGGAGGTACTTCTGCGCTCTCCTCAGTTCCCAGCGGCGTTTGGAGCCTCCCGGGGCTGGTCCCGCGCGGGCCTCCAGGGGGCGCTGTGACCCCACAGCTCCCGCGGTGCCGGCGCAGCCCGCAGCGCCCGTTTAACCAGCAACAGAAAGCCCCAACTTTGAAAATCCTGCTTTTTTGTCTTCAGATGTTCCAAACCAGTATTCCAGCTAAGGAAATGAAAAAGGGAAACTAAACGAGCTCTTTTTTTTTCCTTTTTTTCCGCCCCCCCCACTCTCTCTCTGGTTTCTATTTGTAATACTTTATTTCTACAACAAGCACAAACCACTAGAAAGGCAGAGAACAAAATATGAATTTTTCCTTCTTCTTTTCACTGTAAACCTCTGTAACAACAATAGAAAAAAATTCTGGACTATATTAGATGGCCTGTTTCTTGTTTCTTCTTATTTCTCTTTTTTTTTTAAATAAAATGCTTTCTGTTGTGTTGACTGAGCTGTAAGCTGTTTGCATTTTAATTTTGGAGGAAGAGGAAAAGAGAAAAGACTGTTCTGTAGAAACTCACAGTAATTATCAGCTGGACTAAACTAGAGGCAGCAATCGGTGGCATAAAATGGTGATGGATTCTGTCTAAATGGCTCCAATCAGGGCAGAAAGTTGTACTGGATTTACTAGTAAGAAGCCGCAGATATCAGAAATGATAGATTTCTAAAGAAGAAAAGAGTACGTAACAAATAATAAATGAAATTAAAGAACTATAGTTGATGGATACATTTAATTAGCATTTATTTACCATGGGCTATATAAACACTTTTGTGTCTATAGGGGGAGGATTTGTATCTCGAGGTTCTGCCTTGAAGGTTTCAAGTTAAAAACAAATGTTTTAAGAAAAGAAACTAACATAAAACAGCCCAGCGTTGGCTTTTGTGTCTTTGTAAATGTCTGTGGCAGTTTCTCCTTGTCTGAGGGAAAGAGCCATTCATTAAATTAAAAGTGAACCAGTTAAACTGGACCTTTCATTGAAGAAAGTCTCCCAGTGATCCGTGCTTTATTTGGTGGATTGTCTTACAACACAAATAAACCAAGGGGTTTTTTATCTTGGGATCTAAAAATACTGGAAAGAAAGGAAATCCAAGCAAGGCAGAAAATACTAGGAAATAATTTTCTATTAAACAGACCCTCAGCCTCCATGTATCTCAGCTCGTGTAAGTACACAAGAGAGAAGGGCTCATATTCCTTTTTCTCTCAGGTTAAAAGCCAGTGACAGAGGAAATCGAATTCAAAGGTATCGTCAATGTTTGCAGTGTTCAAAAATAGATAGAAAGAAATATCCCCTGGAAATCCATCATGACTGCTGGCTGGCAGTTAACTATTAAATGCAGACGATTTTGCTGTCTCGAAAAACAATTGAAACAAGACAGGATCCTACGTGCAGAAATATAGTTTAAAAATGCATAGATATTTGGGGCACGTTCAACACACTTGTTGTTTTTTTTTTCCCTGAGAAAACACTTGAGCATTTATTTAGGTATTTAACTGACTTATATTCACACTTCACATTCTCTTTTTTTGTTGTTTTTTAAATATTATACATAGTTTTACAAATTCTGCATAGAAGCATTGTCTGGCAATATTCAGCAAAGCGAGCAGTGTAATTTTGAAGAACAGTTACTGTAAAAGAAGCAAAACAGTTTGAGAAATATTTTTTGTGTGTTTTGTTTTCTGCTGCAATTGAAATCCCGGTGGTTTTATTTATATTTTTGTTTTTGTGAGACATTTACATGGAGTATTTCAAGATTAAACAATGTTTTTCATTGCGTATTTAATGAGAAATGAGCAGAGTAATGTAATCTGAGATACAGGCGTGAAATTCAGAATAAAGTGGAGTCTTATACACTGCAATTGTGTGAATACTTAGCTGATTAAATTTTGGAAGGTGGTTTGAAATAATTTGTATTTTTGGTCAGTGAAGCTCAGATGCTACAAAGGTCTCCAGAGATGTCCTGAAAAGGCTCTCGGTGGTCGTGCTCACCAGCACCCAAAAGGCACTAAGTACTGCACGTTGTGCGCGGGCCATGTACATTATGTACATTCACAATTTTTTTCTTCCGTGAGCACTAAAAATAGCTTTGCCTTTTATCTTTGCTTGTCAGCAGCGCCCGTACATAAATACAGCACATCTCATAAAGTCTCTTTTGCGCCCGCAATGAGCCTCTAATTAATACTGCATATAATTCCAGAACATTTATTATTAATAAGTATTAATACAACTTTAAAAAAAAAAAAGTATAGAACCATTCTCAAGATTATGACTCTGACCTAGCATGGCTGGGATGAAAAAATGTACAGAGACAATAACTGTATTTCTTGTTTTCTTGGCATAAAAATCAAACACAACTAAATGCCATTAAACAGATGAACCCCAGGACATTTTAATAACCACACCACTTTCTTGTGCATGTGATTCATTTTCATGGTTATAGGCATGATTGTACTGATGGTGGAAAAAAATTAATAAAGCCGATTATTGTGTTTAGTGCACTTAATTTAACAGCAGCAAATTTGCATATGTTCATATGCACTTGTAATAGAAAATGTTTTCAAGTTTAATCCCTCGTAGTTTTGTGGCTGTTCCTCATGGGCGATGCCGAGGGGACAGAAAGGGTTGTGGGACGGTGAGTGCAGGGGAACATGCTGGACCCGGGGACCGTGCAAGTCTGTGTGAGAAGCTGATGCCGCAGATCGGGAGGAGGGAAAGTACCTGTTCTCTTTTTCTCATCTTCCCAGAAATGTGCTGGAAGTCTGGGATGTTTAAGGCTGAGAGCAAGAGTGGGAATTTTCTGGTGTCAGGAGGCCTCAGAATGGGAGGGAGATGGAGCTCTGCAGGTTTTGCTCACAGCTGTTCAGCTATCGGGGGAGCTTCCTGAGAATTCCTCCCTGAGAAGGTGCTGCAGCCACTCTGTATCGGATAGGATTTATATGAGAGACCTTCTGTCGTTCTCTACTGAAATGTAGCTACTTCTAGGGTAAAATGTAGTAGTTACCACTGAAATGGAAGAATGCATATTGGTTCAAAGACTTATTTCTCAATCCTTTACCTTTTATGGGACTTGCAGTGCAATTCAATGCTAAAAGTTGCAATGAAGTGGGAAAAGATAATCTCTGCTAATAATCAGTTTATAAAATGAGTTCATACTGATGACTTACCTTTAAAATTCTGGTCCAGTAGAAGCTAATCTAATACTAACCAGGCCTAATTCAGAAGGATTTGTTTAGTCTTACACTAAAACTAAGTAGATTTCTCACTGCTATCTCACGTTAGAGCAGATTTTCTGGAGGGTTCAGTTCTCACCCGGGCAAATAAAAAAGGATTCAAAATAATTTTTACATCCAGGATGCATAAGATGTGTTGAGCTCATTCCAAAAATCTGTCTAGTCACTCTGGAGCCGAAGTGACAGCCATTCCAAAAGTCTGGCCATTTGTGCAAAATGGAGCAGAATGCACATAGGTTTATTTTTGACAAAACTGTGCTGTACTCAAAGGCAATTTAGTCCTGGGTTGCCAAGTCCTCCTTTTATCAGAGTGATGATCACTTGTAACCTGTGGCTTATAACTCTGTGTGGGCTACTGTATATCTGATTTGTCCAGAAATTTTGTTTATAAATAGAAAGGAACTTTGTGCTTTGCCTGTTTGCCCAGGATTTCCTGACATTCAGCAGCCTTGCTGGAATTCTACTTTTGCTGTGGCTGCTGAGTGTTGGCAGGTATGGGATACGCTGCTGCTGTGTTGTACCCGTGCGGATGTACCGGTGTAGGGCTGATCTGAGCTGTGTTGTACCCGTGCGGATGTACCGGTGTAGGGCTGATCTGAGCTGTGTTGTACCCGTGCGGATGTACCAGTGTAGGACTGACCTGAGCTGTGTTGTACCCGTGCACATGTAGTGGTGTAGGGCTGATCTGAGCTGTGTTGTACCCGTGCACATGTACCGGTGTAGGGCTGATCTGAGCTGTGTTGTACCCATGCGGATGTACCAGCGTAGGGCTGATCTGAGCTGTGTTGTACCCGTGCACATGTACCGGTGTAGGGCTGATCTGAGCTGTGTTGTACCACACTGTACGGCCAATCTGAGCAGACCTGGTCAGCCCGACGTCCTCAGCACACTGGGCTGACTGCGCACGCTTGCAATCAATTGTGGAGCACATTCAGGTTTATTGCAGAGTCACTCTGCATATTGCCATCTAGGAGCCCTTTCTGTCCAACAGACATAACTGAGAACAATTCACAGCGTTAGTAAGAGAAAATTTCCCAATGATTCGCGCACTTGAACTTCAGACAGTTTCCTCATCCTAATTAAAGCTGGTGAATGTGAGTGCGCCAAACCTCTTCTGGCATACGAATGTTATTTTCTGGTTGATACTGTTGAAGGGGGATTGGTGTAGCTTAATAATAGTGGTGCTTTGAAGAAATGTTTGGTTTATCCAGGTAAAAAAGAAAAAATGTTTTGGGGTTGTAAAGGCCTAAAGGACATAATCTGTACGATCTGATCCATTTGCTGTACAAGCTGCTACACTGAAGCACAAACCAGGCACTTGATTTCTTAAGCACCTGAAGGAGGAGAGGGGAGCAAACAAACCTTGGCCAAAGCTTTCAGAACAGAAGTTTCATTGTTTTAATTTAGGAACAGTCACATGTGTAAAAGTTTGCAATTTTTTTCCAGCATTTCTATTAACACATTTAAATCACAGTTGTTGGAAATCTTGTTGCAGGTAAGAAGGTGCTTTTCATAAGCTCTGAGAGAGCAGCGAGGGAAGTAAAATCAAAACAAAACTCTTTTTCCTGATATTTCCCTGTCCCGCAAAGTCACCTAAAAATGAGGGGATTAACTAGTATGAATCAATAGGAGGCACTTTTGAAAGAGGAAGCATTGCCATCCAGATTTGAGGGAAAGGAAGCGTTTATTGGAACAAAAATACCCTCTTTGTTCAAACGTTACTTCATGGCATTGTGTATTCCCTTCTGAAGAGCATGAAAAGCAATTGAAGAAAATGTTTTATGCCACTCTTCCTTTCTTTTACCACTCATGTTTTTTTCTTTGTCTTCCTGTTTTACCTTCTTTTCTGTGTGTCCATCCTACTCATTAAATCACTAAGCAATGCTTTTCTAATTAATGCCATTTTAATGTAATGTTTAATGAAGCTGTGTCTGTGTGGGGTGTTTGATTTGTTGTGATTCTGGCCTGCCCATTGAGATTAGCAGCATCTGTACAAAGCTGCAAAGTCCCTTGGGGCACTGAGCAGCAGTTCAAACTCCTTTTCTTTATAAAATGAAAGTGGCTGGTATGTAGGATTAGTAGAAAGATCCTCTTCATAAAAGTAACTGTAACTGTTTACCTTGCAGCTTTTTGAATCAGGTGATATTTGTTCAAGATATTTGTTCATTTTCTTCTAAATTATTACAGATCATGGTGCTAGGTAAAACATTATTGTAATACAGCTGCAAACTGAGCTGGAAAAACTGTTTTTAAGAAAAAGGGTGACATAAGGCTGGCAAAATTTGTCTATAGATAGTCCATAAGCATTTATGTAATTATGCTTGTCATTGGAAAACACTAAAAAATGTTGCATATGAATATATTTTGGCTTGTAGGTTGTGTACAAATAATTTTCAGAGATTTTTTTTCTTTGAGTACTCACAATATTTTATGCAGTTTGTCATCTAGATCATGGGGTAGTATTTTTATTCTGGTTTATTTGCGCAGTGCTCAGTGTCCGAAGAGCCTTATCAGTAAGGCTACATGAGTGCTGATAGAACAGGCACTTGTGCAGAGGCTGAGGGGCACAACTCCTCGTAGCATTTTCCTTACCCACAAACACAAACAAGTTTTTCTAATGGAAAATGTGTTTGCACAGAGTGGGCCAATATGGTAGTAATTACTGCTGAAATGCCTTTGTCATGGGTTCTTTCTGCAGATCAGCATATACCAGCGTTCCCCGAGCGGCGCTGCTGGTCAGAATGGTCCCGTGAGCTGATCATCCTGGTTTTCAGGAGCGTTAGGGAGCACAGTCCTCTGCTCAAGGTCTCAGTGAGGGACACACTCCATAAAATTCTAGGGCACTTGTGTTCTGCACAGCCTCCCCGAGTAGCGCTTGTTGGGACTCGCAGGAGCCCGTAATGGCCAAGGCAGTTTTTAAATGACAGTGAAACAGTTGGCATTCCCAGATCTGTTCAGAGAAGCTGGGCTGTGGTGAGTCGATACCTGAAACAACCAGGTGGCTTTGTCTGCAAAGCAAATCTGAGCACTCCTACCATAGCTAAAAAGAGCAATGGCACAGGTCTTGGTGTTGGCTCGTTGAGCACGGGTGTTCATTGTTTCTAATCATATTATTCTTCTGTATTTGTTTTTTCTGTGGGATTGGAAAGGTGTTACTTTCAGGTGTGTTATGAACCTGGTCCTTCATAATCTAGCATTTAATGACTCCTCCTGCCATGGTAATTAAATTTATCCTCTGCTGGCACCATCCTGCATCATAAAGATAGACAGAACATTATTGAGGAGCATCATCATAGTTTTCCTGAAAGACTACGCATTGAAGCAAAAAGCATTTATGACACAGTTTAATTTTGAGGTTTGTTTTTATTTCAGGAGAAAGATTTGCAACATGATTATGTCTTTTTACATGGTAACATGCAGGAGGAGGATGCAAATTAGAGCATTTAAGGGAAACTAAGAAAATGTACATACTTTAAGACACATATTATGCTCCTTGTATGACTCTCACCCATTGCTTCATGTAACCACTATTTACATTTGGAGCTAGTGGTTTCTTAAATGCTCAGAGCCCACAATTGAGCCCAGATTTCCAAAAGTGCTTGGCACCCAGCAGTTCTCACTGAGACATTTTTATGGCCAGATAATCAAAATTGCTCAGCATGGTGGAAGCCAGGGAGTTTTGAAAATCTAGCCACTTACTTTAATGCCCAAATGGAGGCTGGGTTCTTCGGGAAAGCTGGTTCATATATTACAGTTCCAATGACTGTATCAATCCTGTAAGTACATTCTTTCTCTTATGGTTGTACAGTCTGTCATATATGTGCCCTTCAAAAACTTTCCCATTCGTTCTTCCATATAAATTGTAATTACATTAGCTTCATTGAATTTGGAAAGTTGTTGGTACCATATGAAAGAATCAAAGTTCAAATGAAAATCAGATCCAGTAATTATATGTTTTTCTACAAGCATTTTTCTTTTCAGGCTTGACTTGGAAATGAAATAAAGACAAGAGACACCCGTTTCCAGCTTAGGAAGCAAACAAAACCAAATTGTAAAGGGTGAGGGTTGCTTAGATGAACTGCTTCTTATAAAGCAGTTTGACAGCTGAAAAGAAAAACATTGAGGTAACTTGTAAAGTGAATAAGCTTTTAGCTGTTACATTTGCAATTTTCCGCTTAGAGTTGCCTGTCCTACTGAGCAGAGAGACTTGGTAGGACGTAACGCGCCAATAATAATAGTCAGCATTTACTTTGTACTCGGAAGACGTGAACTAACTAGCTTAACACCTCTGCAAGGCAAGGAAATGGCAGGATTGCCACCTTGCCTCTGGCAAAGCAAACACACTCGCAGAGGTTAAATTCAAGGTTTGCCAAGAGAGTTTCCACTTGTGTTGTTCCTCTCATATTTCTTCCAACAGTTGTAGAATCACCTCTTGGTGTCCCAAGAGACACGCTGCTTCTGCACTGTTCTGCACACCTGATACTTATCAACAAATGTGCTATACCATTTGTCATAATAAAGGATTATTATGAGTATTTCATGATGGTCAGGGTCTTCACATCTGCCCACAAAAGGTTTCTTTGGTGATTGTTAGACATTAATTGCAATTCCTGTGCTTCCTAGAATTTAAAATTAGTGCAGTTAATGACAGTCTTTATGCCTCATGAAGTCATTTGGAAGTAGGCATAGGGAAGGTCAAAGTGTCTTAGTATGCTGGAGGAGGCACATGTGGCTGCAGAGTCAGCAGAAGCCGTGACTGAGACAGAGACAGGTGAGGGATACTGCTTTTGTGGGACCTGTATTACGTGACCCTCCTTGTTCCAGTTAACAGTCAGCAGATGGAACCCTAATTCTCTGAGTATAATCAGGTACCTACCTCTTACTGATTCCAGTAAATACAGGTTTATAAGTATTTTTAATATAACGGTCTATGACATGGCCGTGAGTGTCCTCTCAGCTGCTTGTAGGAGACAAGCCTGGGAGAGGTGGATTGTTTGCAAAGCTGTATCTAAGAGGACTTCATGTAGTTTACAGTGAGCAATACTGCGAGTAGCTTTAGGGAGGAGATAGGTAAGAAGTGACCTGCATGATCTGGGTTGATGAATTCAAAAGGAATTTGTCTTTTAATTAGTTTGCTGCTTTTGAAAACATACGTGTCTTGAGACAAAAGGAACTCAAGCTTTTTAGACAAAGGGGTCTCTGACTTACTTGAGGTGTTGTGACACTAACTGGTTGCAAGTTCTCTCTGTTGCTGGATCAGCTTCCTTGAACAGTCTTGTTGAGAAACCTTTGCCAAAAATTGCATTTGAGGCTGGCTTAACGTGTTGGTAAATTAACTCTTTCATCTGCTTTCTTCCAGCAATAAGTGCTAGATTAAAAGTAAGGTGCTGAAAAGGAAGAAATAAATGCTGTGTCAGTATGCTTTTTTTTCTTTTAAATAGCATTACTAGTAGTGGCTGGAACTACAATATGTTAAAATACTTAGTTCTGTGTGCTACAAAACACACAAATGGTTCAAGAGATCTTTATGAGTATGTCTTCCTCCCTCAAGTGTTTATGATTTCTCATTTCCAGGATAGACTTTTAGAAATCTAGTCCTTCTCTACTTGCCCTCTTTCCCCACTTGATTTAGATATCTCGATTTTGCTTGGAGTGTCTCCTACAAAATCTGGACTTAGATATGCAGATACCTGGATTGCGTAGTCCTTCTCCCTCCTAATGCGGTTAATTGCCTAGGATTGGGGGATATTAACGATTTGTTTGCTAAGTGGCTCTGCTTCTCTGATTTCTCTTACCATGTCCTCAAGGAAGAGACTGCAGTTAGTCACTGGGAAAGCATGAGGACAGAAACTATGTCTTTAGGAAGGACAAGTTCCCTACAGTTCACAGAGCTTAGTTGACTATGAAGAGCATTGTTTTTTTTAACAACAGTATTAATTTGTCTTTCTTGTTAGGAAAGTTTTCCTTCCATACAAAAGATTTTGCTGATTGTCTTGCCTTCCATTCTCGTTTGATTACTTTCCCCCACTGAATTATTCTAACTGATGACATGGACCTTTTGTTGTTAGTTTTCAGTGAAAGATGAAGCGTGAAATTGGGCCCCTTGATAGTAAATGAGTATTAGAGACCTCAAATGTGAGTAGCATGGGATAAGGAGGTCCAGAAAACCAGTATTCATGTCTGCATAATTTGTGACAGCATCCGATGTGAGGGATAACAAGCACCTTAGTAGTCTCTAGGTCCCTGTCCCCTACCTCTGTACCATTAAAAGAAAAATCAGGGAGTAGTGTTATTTATTTGACAGGTAAACAAACTCGTGACCACATACACTGATGAGTGGCAATTGCTATCATTAAAAGAAGACCTCAAACAGTGGCCACTTCCTTGGGGGTCATTAAAAATCCATTGGCAGCTGCCTGCAGCTTGAATTTACAGCTTGAGCTCTTGCTCTTGCATTCTGCCTCCTTTTGCCCTTGTCATTTCCACTGGAGAATTATTCACTTCTTATCTAAGCTGCTTAATTCCCATGGTGGGGTAGAGTACAGACAACAGTTCTTGGTGGAAACAGTAGTACAGTAATACTGTCTACCTTAATGAATTTGTTTCCAGCTCCCCTTACATTGTTGTCCTGTTTTCTTTCTTCTCCTTTTTGTCCCAGTAGTTTAAGTGAGGAGGAGACAAAGTTAGGTAATAAGGTTGCTGCTGGAGCTCCAAGCTCAGATCTTTCAGTATACAACCTTCATGTAATTTCAATTGTGACTCTGTCATGTAGGTTTTATACAGTATTCAACCTGCAAAATTATTTAATTGCCCTGCAGGGTATGCAGGCCAAATAAAATTAAGTCCATCTCTTCTGGCTTGACAAAAAAAGGTGACGTTAGATTTGCATCTGCCATAGTGTTATTAAATCTTTCAGTATTCGGGGTGTGTCACGTTCTGGAATTTCATTAAAACCTTATCATTAACTAAAGGGTCATATTTCCAGTCTTCATCGTGCTAGAGAACAGCCTGAAAGTGCATTCCCTGAGTGTGGTAGTGGCTGAGGAAAGAGAAAGCAAATGAAAATAGTCCCCGCTTTGTTCTTTTGGGAACTCGAAGTTCCTGGTTGTTTTTTGTTTAGTTGTCTCTTTGGTTTTAAGAATCAATGACTGACTTTGAAATTCCTGTAATTGCGAATTTACACATTAGGTTTGCAAATACAAGAGAGGGCGGTTCTTAATTCTCTGGATACTTAAGCTTGTGTGAAGAGTCCTGCTGTGCAGCTGTTGGAAGTTAGCGATGGAAAGTGCCACACTTGTTCCCAGAGGTTCAGTCTGGGAGCAGCATTTGTACTATGGAGAATATAGATATTAGGTGGCATTTGCAGCAGTGTATATAAATTAGGGTGCTGAGTGGGAAAGCCGCGTTTGTACGGTTGCATCAGTACAGGTGTTCCGTTCCTGTTGGATGTGGCTGCGAACACCACAGATTCAGTAACTCATGGAAGGAATGTGTGTCTCCGCTTTCTAACCCTTCACGCAGAGCTGTGTCGTGCTGTTTGCAAGCCCAAAGTCGACCATTGTAAAGTGAGTCCTTTCTACTGTTGAACAAACATGCCAAGGCCTTCTGATATTTCACTTACCATGTAACATCACAGGCCGTGCTGCTCCTGCTTAAGCCTTTTGTTTCAGCAAAATGCACACCTGCCAAAAATAACATGAAGGTTTACCAGCCAGTAATTCTTCCGAGAGTGCTCCTGCCCTCCCACAGCCCGGCCAAAGAATGTGTGTGTGTTGCTGCCAATTTCTGCCAATGGATACAAACCCTGGGGAATGCAGGAGCTGCCACTGAGTTTCCAGAAGAACAAGGCTTGACATATTTTGGCCAAAGAGAAATCCATAATCCTTAAGGAACAAAGATTCTGTTTTCATGGAAATCAGTCTAATGGGAAGGGAATGGCAGGGAGACGTAATTCAGACTCAATGGGATGTATATGAAACAAGCCAAAACAGCTTCTGAGCAAAAGGCAGGTCTGCGATTTTAGTCTCATTAGGATATATCTGGAACGTTGCCCGTTCCTGCAGTGGAGCTGCTGCGGGTTTAGGTGAGACTGACATCAGGACCGGCTCACAGGAGCAGCTCACCTGACTGTACCACTGGTCCCCAGGTTACCGTGTACCTCACTGAGGCCAAGTCTAGATTTTGAGATTAGGGTATTTCAAACCACAGTGTCTTTTCAAATTTTCTTTATTTTTAAGCACTATCAGCTTCTGTTTCAGGGGTATTTAAGGACTTAGATATGTTACGATGCAAGCCACCAGCCTACTAGAAATAGTACATCTACTTATGAGCATAAAAGATTTTCTTGTTCTGTAACTTAATTGCTGCTTCTTCATTGATCCTATAAAGTACAGACTGTGGAGTGTATCTTGAGCTAGAGCTTTTTCTATTTAAGAATATTCTTTCTGTTACAGCTTCTATACTTGGTAAATGCATATGAGAAGGACGACATCCAGGATTTAAAATACTTGATGGGAGAATGAAAGCCATGTCCTTGTTTTATTGTGTCCTCCCCATTTTTCAAGCTAGTACATAATCTTTAGTGGAAACCCCAAATAAATTTATGTTTGATTAATTAATGTGTTGGTTCCTTAGCAGGTAGGATTTGTTGTAATTGGAGCTATAATAAGGCCATGTTGATCTGCACCATTAATCCAACTCTTTGAAGTAAAGAACTATAAAGTATTATGTATTCTTTGTGAGTGTGCAAAATTAAATACTATGCATGGGGAGTGTGTGTATACATCATTTAGAATTTATTTTTTGGGCCCCTAACCTTCCTTGTGGTGTGTTGTAAAAAGAAGGTCTGGGAAATGCCCATCTTACCTCGCCTCTAAATCAGGAGTAAGTGGTATTTAGCAGTATGGAGTTATTTACGTGTAACTACTCCTACATTTATACAGTCCTAAAATTACTTTTAGCCCTTTGAAGGCAACCACGAGGCTGATGTGGCCCCTGGAGAAAATGAGTTTGACAACCCTGCTCTAAATGTTCGGTATCATGCAGCTGATATCGTGCTGGGAAAAAAATGACCAGGCTTATGTTGTCTTTAATCTTAATTTGAAAAATGTAGAATTTCATATTTAGGTATAGATGCAGCCACTGGATGAAGAGGGCATAATTGTCCTTTAAATATAATATTAATCCATGTAGCATTTGAATAGAAATATATTCACATGTGGGACTTGACCATTATTTACTATTATTTTTATGGTTGCATCTATTTGAAAGTTCGGTGATTGTGGAAGGATACATTTTTCTGACAGTGATGTTTACTAGCATTTTCCATTTCAAAACCTCACTGACCAGGGTGAGTTGCCACACAAATTACCTTCCCCGTGTTCATACGCAGTCATCGGCATTTTGTGGGTGGGCACTTCTGTATATCGTACACATTTTGCAAGTAGAACAGAATATTTCAGTTGGAAGGCACCGAAAGTGATCATGGTGTCCAACTGCTTTACCACTTCAGGGCTGACCAAAAGTTAAAGCGTGTTATTAAGGGTGTTGTCTAAACACCTCTCAAAACACCGACAGGCTTGGGGCATTGACCACATGTTTACGAAGCCTGTTGCAGTGTTTGACCACCCTCTGTAAAGAAATGCTTCCTAAAGTACTTCTGAATGCTTACTAAGTACTTATGGCCTCTTCTTTTTTTTGCCCTGTTGTGACTCCTTTTTACCAGGTCAGCAATCAAACACATGATAATGCTGCTGCAAAACTTGTCTTACTAGTAAGAGATTGCAACTTGGAAAAAGAGTCAGAACATCACTGGAGTATGCTGAGAACTCTAGTAGAATATAATATCAGTTTTACTTACTTTTAATTTATGCTCTGGTTCCCCCATTAAAAAGATAAACCCTTCTCAACAGAACCAAACACTAGGCTTTCATTAAACATCTTCTAAAACTAAAATATTTCTTTGAACTTGAAACTTAAGTGTTCTAATCTGGATCCCAATTTACAGGATGAATGAAACCCTCAAGTCAGGGAGGTTTGTAATCTAATTCTAAAGTCAGAGTGCACTAATCTGATTAGTGTTAGTTCTAATTAGGAGATTTGGTAGGTTTGAGTTGTTCTGTAATTTTAATCTCTAGTAAGCATTATAAACACACAGTGATGCTATAAAATATTAAAGTATCCTAGAAGTTAGTGTAATGGAGGCTTTCAGCGTGTAGAGGGGATCCATTGGCAGTGCATTTGAAAGCTTGAATCCAGGGGGCTGATGTGAAACAGGTAATAAGCAGACGGTGCAGAACTCTGCTGCTTTATCCTTCACAACACGATGAACTCAGTGGAGCTTTGCATCCTGCATGCCTGGTGGAAGGTTTGGTTGACTGAATGGCAGGGAGGTGGTTCCGGTACAGAAACTCCTGTATGTTGGATGAGAAGATCCTCTAGTAGGTCACATCTGCAGAGGTCAGGAGTCCACAGCATGCCAGGTTTGGAGAACTAAATTGGTGTAGTGTTTAAAACAGGTTTTGTAACTCTTGACTAGGCTTTGACAGTCATTGGCTCTGCTGTCCACATGAAGGGAATGGGAAATGAAGTAGACACTCAGCTGTTTGTTCTCCTTAGAAAAAAGACTCTGGTTTTGGTATAAGCAGTAGAACCCTTGGCCTTCCCTTGCCCCTGCATCATGACCACTTCTCCTTTGCAAAGCTTTTATATAGAGCACAAGGGCCTATAAATAACGAGGGAGCCTATAAATAAATACAGCTGTGAGCCGACAAAGGCTTCTGACAAATGATGTTTATTGAATTTCTCACGTGTGGTCCAGTTTGAATCCAACCATGGGGCTTGCTAAGTTTTTGAAAGTATATTTTGTGCCCAAGCCTGGGCTTCCCCTCTGTCAGGCAGAGTAGGGAGCTCTCTGACAAGCTGAGGAAATGAAAGGAATGAGTAAAGAGGGTTTTTTTTCAGTGAAGCTAAGCTTATGGTATTAACTTTAGACAAACCAGTCCAGGATCTAGTGCCTATTGTTTACATGAGAGGATTTATGAGAGAAAACAATCATATCGCTGCAAAGTGCCAGCTGAAACGTGACACCCCCCTCAATAATTAATCCTCTGACATTGTCCTGTGAATGCAGTAATCCATGTCTCGATGTAAGTACATTTTATTGTAGCATTAAAAAGTTGTAGTCGATGATGTAGGTGGGTATGGCCTGTTGCGATAGGTGTCCTATGGACAAGAAAATAGAAAGCCTTAGTCCCAAAGAGCTTCAAGTCTTCCACTTGAGCAGAAGTTCCAGGTCTGCTGGGTGCAGAGTTGGTTGGATCTGACCCATAGCCACCATGGGAGCTCTATTCAGGTAAATTGACAAAGCATTAATTACTTCAAAGGAGAACTAATGAGGCAATAAACCACAAGGGTGAAACTCAAATGGTTTATGGTGCCATTAGTAAGTTGAAATGGAATTATAATTAGAGTAGGGCAAACGATTCGTAGTCCACAATTTATCCAATGAATTTAGTGCTTGTTTCTTTTCATGAATTATGCACAAGTAGACATATTTTAGGAATGTATTCATTGTTTGAAACTGCTCAGCAACCACTTTGTATGGAGACATGTCTGCCTATAGGAGTAGCCATGTACAGTTTGCTTCTGATTTCTCTTTGCTTTCTGCTTGTATTTGTGTTCTGTAGTAGGTCACTGAAATACTGAGGTGTTTCTGCTTCCTGGATATTTATGGAAAAAAATTCATTGTTCTGGGATATGTGGCAGTTACCCAAATTTGCTGGAGAAACTTTTCTTGATCTTCAGGGATTTTTTTTGCTTGAGGAACAGTCCTTTTGCAAATAGTTCAACAGCAGAAAAGAAACGTCAGCAATACTTGCTCAAATATCCATCCCCAAAATGAATAAAACTCGTGTGCCCAAATAAAGGCGGGGTTCAGAAATTATGAAACAGGCTCAGGAGAGCTTTTTGCAGCCACTTCGGTCTTGACTTGAGTTAGATGCAGAATAATTCAAACGCGTGTTTTGGGGTGGCACTCTGATCTCGAGCTTTGAGGTGGTGTGGGGTTGAGCTCATAAAATTCCTCTTGGAGCTCTTTCAGTTTGCATAAAACACTTGGATAATACAAGAGATGACCCTTTGTTGTGGGATATCTTTCCTAGCCCTACTATGATTAACTTGGAATTATTTGTACAGGGGAATAATGTTGCTGAGAGGGATCTAATGTTCAGAGGTTACTGTGTACACGCACTTGTCCCTGGATAACGTGTCGTGTCTTTACCTTGCTGTACGCATGCTAGTGTGTAGCAGACTTTATTGATGACATCCGTCTCCTTTTCAGATCAAAAAATATAGGTAGTACTGATCATAGAGTGCCTAAACGTTCCATTAAGATGTTCTGGCGTGTCAGCCTCTCAGTCGAAATGTCTGGGGGGCTACTCTGATTTTCCATTACAATCCTGTTCACTTCTACGCAGACCTATTCCAAAGAGACAACATTAAGCCACAAACCTTTATTTTCTTCTAAAGCTGCTGTATATGCTAGCCTGTTAATCAGCATTTGCTGCTGTATATCTGGGGTGATTGACAAGCTCGGTTTCTTGGGTTGGAGGCGCTTTGTGCTGCCCACTGGTCGCCTGGCCCCATGTTTGCCTTCCTGAATAAATCATGCATTCTCCTTTTTGTATGACATGTTTAGTTCTATGATTTAAGAGCTTTAACATATAGCTCTTGTTTGTTCTTGCTTTTCTTAATAACTAATCATGAATTATCCATGAATGGGCTAATTAGGCATTAACCATATATTATATACCTACCAAAGAACCAGATCTTTCACAGACATCTATGTAGGCAGTAACTTCTTGAAATATCCCTGGGCTAGGAATGTCTGCATGTTTAGGGAAGATCTTGCAAATTCTGGCTTGCAGGGTGGTTGTAGCATAGCTCAAAAATCAAAACCAGTCATACATGGAACAAATGCCTCCTAGGGAAAAAAATCAGGGTCACAAATGATGCAAATGGTGAAATATGGCTCAAGAATTTGATAATGTATTATTCTTTCAGAAGGCTCAAGATCATTGGAACTGATTTTTGGTTTAGGTGTAAAAGTTTGAATGAGACTCAAGTAGAATGAAATGCAAAATAGAAAGACTGCCCATGTGCTGTGAGTTTGTTTTGTGGGTTCTAATCCTATAACTTTTTTTAAAAAGAGGCAGAGAGAGACTTTGTAACAGTTTGGGTTTTTATGTTCTGGGTACCTGTTAACACTATTCTAGCACAGTAGTTCAAGATATCTGTATGTAGTGCAGCAATAATGAAAATCACTAGTGTAGAGTATAAATGAACAGAAACTCCAGGAGTCTTAGATGGGGGTCTATGTGGAAATTGAGGCAAATACCCATATTGCAACTATCATAGAACTGGGATAAGGTGATTCTGGTGACAGAAATATTGTCAGTAATGTTAGCAGTAATTCTTCAATGTTCTTAAGTGTGCTGAGCTAATTCTGTTTCTTTTACCTGACCACAATGGTTCTGTTTGCCTTCTGCTGTCTCTCTCAAGAAGTCAGCAGTACCTCTTCAACCTGCCCTCACCTCAAAATGTTTTCTCAGGTACCTGATACCTGCTGGGCCTCAGAATGATCTTACACAATCCAGTTTCCTGCTCCAGTGGTGCTTTTGAGTCTCAGAGGCTTCTACCTGCCGAACTCCACACCAGCAGCACTGCGTGGTCTGTCCCCACTGCAGACCGTCTGTATCTTATTGTGTACATGACCCAGCAAAACCCGGGTCCAGCTTGGAGTCAGTGTACAATAAAATAACAAAGTTGTCATTTAGACGTTTGAATTAAAAATATTGTGGAGTCTGTTTCTACCAAATGACTTTTCCATCAAATATTAATAAGCTTGGCTGGTTTTTGTTCAGAAGAAAAATACCGAGAGGCATAAATCTATATTAAAGACTAAGTGCCTACCAAATGGAACTTTATGCACATTTGCTGTGGTTTCTCGCTTTCTTTTTACTCAAGTGTTACAGAGGAAAGCCAGCAAAACCCACAAAATTGTTATCTTCTCTCTTCTGTCTTTTAACCCCTAAATTTTAATTTGAAGGCTCCTGTTTCCTCTAGCATGCATTTCTGGGTGCCTGACTGCAGCACAGATGACATGATACATGATGAAAGCCAAAGGGTTAATCTTCTAGTGACTCAGGACTAATGGCCCAGTAATGCTCACCCAAGAGGGAATTGTGGCTGTTTCGGATCTCAGTCCTAGTCACTTTATAATAATTTGGAGATTTCCACTAGAACTTCGGTGGCAACGGGAGTAGCTCTTAGTAAGGGCCAGCAGTGCTTTATGTTGGTGTATCTTGGATCAAAACCTTGCTCCTACCTCTCCTTTTTCTGCTGCTCCAGTAATCAACTTGATTTACTTGCTAGACCTACTGTGATCACATTTTCAGCACAGTCTTGCAGGTGTGTCTTTCAATTCCTTTTCATCTCTGATATAAGGGTGGGAAGTGTCAGTGCAACTTAAGATATACTTTCTGGTCCTCCACTGTTAGTGTGGGAAGTGACTTAATTTCTCAGTATCGCGAGCAAAGGCCCCGCTCCTACTGGGGCCTCTGTGCCAGGTACTATCGTTGCTGAATCCACTGCAGAGAAGAGGCCACAGCTACTTTTCTCTGCAGAGATGTTTGGGACACTCATCTGCTGTTGGGGATGAAATCATTCCAGCCTTAGCTCCTGAAACCTCCTGTTGCAGATCTGTATGTGGCAGAAATTCAGAAAATGCTTCTGTACGTTTTGGTGTAGCCTTAAATTTTCGTAAAATTGCAGCTCCAACTTCTGTGTCCTTTCTGTTATATGAGAGAGTGCATGTTACTTTTGTGAACATACATTCATGTGGTACCTGAGTGTTTCTATATAGATGTATATTTACATAGATGTCTACATATATAGATATCAGTATGTATAGACGTGCATTCAGACAAGTCGTAGAAAGTACAAATGCATGCTTCTGACAATGATTTGTGAGTGTCACATAGGTGCGTGCACGGGAGAGTCCGTGCAGGTCTGCGTCATGCAGGTAAACCTGCAGGTATTGGATTCATCACTCTTTTTGTTGCTGTGAGAATTCTGACTTGCATCCAAATTCTCTTGTGCAAATGGTTTGGGTTTTGGGACTCCACCCCTTGGTAATGTGCTCTACCAGTCTCTCTCTGATTGAAATAAAGAAAGAAAAAGAAAGATAGAAGGCAGGAGAGCAAGCAGTATAAAGGTCAGCTAGCATTGCAGCCTGACGCAGATTTATAACCCTCCAAATTCTCCCTCTCTCTGGCACCATGCCTTTACGAACTCACATTATCTCTATTAATACCAGCCACAAGGTCATTACTCAGGCACTGAGCCTTCCTCCAGCATAAATATTTATACAAGGCTGACCTGCGGCTGCTGCGTTTGCCTTTTATTTGATTTCTGCCGCCTTTTGTGTCTGTCAGCTAATGTCTTTAGCTGCTCTGTCTGGGACAGTGGGAGCTGGAGAGGAGCCGGGGAGGGGTTAACAAGGGCGAGAAAGGGGAGGGGAGCGGGGTAAGGAGGTTGAAGGGAGAGAGATGGGCAGGAGGTTGACATTTCGTGTGATCACCATTGATGGAGACATAATAAACTTTTTTATTTCATATCAGGTGAAAAATTTCAAGTCTGTATTTTACATTGAGATGGCAAAATTTGTGAAGATTTCCTTTTGTCTACTCAAGAATCTAGGCCTACAAGAATCCTTTGTGTATAGAGTGTTGCTTTTGCTGGAGATTAATGGGATTTTTAGAAGCTCCTTTCAGGGAATAACCTAAGAGTAGCTTGCATGTGTGCTATCTCACAAGTTTTTATCCATGACCTCATGGATGTGCATCTACACACACCTGAACACACTAATACTGTTACAGTCTGAAACCTTGGTTCTTGGCTTCTGTTAGGGTCAGGTGCAGATACATCTGGTGGCTAAAAGGGAGTGTGGTTGCTGTGTTTCTCGAATACATGTTCTAAGGAGCAGGGACAGTCTCGCTATCTGCTGTGGCCTCGTGCTTGGCATTGAACAGACCCATGTCTGGCAATGGTCAGATATGTATGAGGAGTTGGGAACAGGGATGGAAAATTGAGAGAAGTGTGGCACATGCTGGTGGTTGGTCAGAAGTCTTTCAAATGCAATAAAAACACATAAGACAAAGCGAAAAATCACGAGTTTAACCGTGCGCTAAAGTGTTTCATGGCACAACCTGCCTTAATTCTACAAGGACTTGATATTTAATGGCACTTTTAAGTGCTGATATGTCTCTGTCTCTCCTGAGCTGGGGCATTTAGTGCAGTGGTAGTGGAGATACCAAAACCAAGGACCTTTACTGCAGCAATGGATGAGCCCTGCCTTAGCATCTGCTCTTCTGAATCCCTTTAAGCCTGTTTATTTTAATTAATTTAACTTTTCTCTGGTGCCCTTAGCTATTGGATACTGCCGAAGGTCACAGATTCCGTTAGGTGGACTATAGTTTGGACCTGATATAGCAAACAGTACAGTCCACAGTTATGTGTTTGTTGTTGTTGAATTAATACTGTCCAGTGTTGGCACAGGAGGATTCTCCCAAACACCCTTTAAAATCTCAGTCAAAAAAAAAAAGTAAAATTAGGCTAACTTAAATATGGTGTTCAGATATGTTTTCTTTACTTTTAGGTTTTATTGTGTGCAGCTGCCTACACCCCCTTCCTGAATACAAAGGTCTTCAAGTCTTCAAAGTGTTTTGTCAATGACGTGGAAATCACTTATTTCAAGAATCTCTTCCTTTCCTTGCCCCACCTGAGGATATTTTTCCTTTATGCTATTGATTTTGTAATAACTACATTTGCATAGGACCACATCTGCCTCTTTTGTCCCTGAGTAGGTTACAATTTTTAAATGAAAAAAAAAGTCTAGTTTTGTTTTACTACTTTGTTTTCTCTGTAGAAAAGCAGAAGGTTCATGAACATCTCTGGTGATCAACCACCTGGTATTCAACTGGTTCTCCACAAAACACATGTGCATAGCTTGTTGGAAGCAATCTGGATCCTGTCAGACACTCCCATGGAACCATTGCTCAGGTCAAGGTGAGGGTCCCTGGCTGCTTGAATGCTAAACCATGGAAAATATGGTAGGGCAGAATGATCGGCTAGAATGATGAGCTAGAATTGATGGGTTTACTTTTTCAGTACAACTGCTTATGTCTCATACTCTCCAAGTATGTAACTGAAGCTTTGGACGTGCACTCAGAGGCAAACACATTATGAAAGAATAGCAGAAATGCTATGTTTTCAAATACATTTTTTAATGAGTATATAGATTTTTTTACATATACATGTCCACGCGTATATAAAGTATATACAACAGAAGTAGTCTGATTTGCACAGTGTTACTTCCACATGTTGTGGGGTGACGAGAGTTCAGCACCGCCTGCTCATGTCTCTGCTGCCCAACCTGAGAGACGAACCAGCGGGGAAGGGAATTGGGTGGTGGAATGGAAGGTGAGGAGTTCTGGAGCAGTTCCACTGAAATTAGGGAATTTGGGTGGGGGAAATGTATAATGTACACAGTACAGTCTGTCCCTTCTTACTGATTGTGCTATTGAATACTATTTCTCTTAAGCTGTCTTCACACTTTCCTTTTTTGGTTACTCCTGTCAAAACACAAATCTACATCCTGAGTATGAAAACAGAAGTTCTTGTTGAGAAGCTTCAGCTGGAGCTGTGGGAACTCTGAAGCTGAGATGTGTGTTGTGCATCTGTGCTCAGCCATGTGCACACACAGTAGTTCTGTGCTGGGTTTGGCAGGGTTGGTTTTCTTCACAGTAGCCAGTGTGGGTTGGATTTGTGCTGGAAACAGTGTTGATGACACAAGGATGTTTTTGTTATTGCTCAGCAGCACTTATACAGAGTCAAGGCCTTTTCTGCCCCTCACCCCACCAGGGAGTGGGCTGGGAAGGGACCCAAGGGGGACAGCTGACCCAGGGGCTACCGCACCCCGTATGATGCCATGCTCAGCACATAAAGCATGGGGAAGGAGAACGCAGCAGGGGGGACATTCAGAGCGATGGCTTTTGTCTTCCCCAGTAACCATTACACATGATGGAGCCCGGCTTTCCTTAGCATTAAATGAAGTTTTATTTTGAAACTCTAGTTAATTTGTATAAAAATTAAATAAAGAGAGCACTGAAAAATGCAACCCTGCAGAATTTCTAGCTTATGGTTTAACTGACCCAACTAAATTTGTTGGGGGGTGACTTTCCTGGATGACATTTTTTCCAGAGTTTCAACTTTTCATCTTTTGTTAAAATGGGGGAGGGAAATAAACCTGCCACGTTTTTCCAGTACAGGAGAAGTTTACTGCTCTTCTCTTTTGTCAGCCTCAGTATGTCAAATCATACCTTCCTTAAATGTCTCTTCAGATTCCTATAGCTATATTCTGTAACAGCTGTGCATGTGCTATCAGATAATATGTCTGTATCATAGAAGTATAGGTGAAATATAGAGTTTAGGTGGTTTGCACTAATCTCTGTGCATAGTCATGCACATGTGCCCACATACATGTTTAGTTTTAGTTTGAGGACCACTATCTGTTCTCACTTGTGCCCATCCAGTATGTCCGTCCTTTGAATTTGGCATAGTGACTCTTTAATTCTCCATTTTCTTTTCTTTATTACTGGTTTTTTTCCATTTTGTTTTATACTTGACTACCTTATCTCTGAAACCTGGAACTGCTTTTCCTAGGCCAGCCTGGGGTTCTTTACAAGAAATGGTAGTAATTCATTCAGCAGCTTTTTGCTCTGGTTTTCTTGTCTGCTTTTATTCCAGGGATTTAAGCAGGTTACGAAAATCCTTCTCTGTGTCTGATAGCATGTTAACAGACACTTCTGCTGGAATCTGAGAGCCCTTGTCCCATGTAACAGTTTAAAATGGGGAAAGCAGGTTTGAATTTCTTACCGATATGACATTTTTAAATTGCGCTATAGATCATGAACTCTGGGGGTCAGTGAGATTAGTGGAGGATTTAGAAAACCCTGAAGAGTGGCTGCATCTTGCAAGATCGGGTCTTTACAATAATTGGGCCCAGCTCTTTATTGAATAAAGAGTTGGGGCTGTGTACCATCAGATTGCAGTTACATTTTTATTTAGCTTTGCAGTAGCACAGTATAAGTACGTGATTGGAGACAATGGTGTCTGAGCAACACATGTTTTGATGTAAGAGACAGTGAAGAGAATAGTTCTGTCTTGCACTGCTGGATGTAATCTCCCAGACCAGGTTAGTGCAGAGCGGATGTTTCAGAGTCTTTAGATAACTTCAGGTCTGGTTCACTCGCACAATTCTCAGCCAGTGATTCAGAGCTGCTAAATGACTCCAACCATCTCTGCCCCCTAGGAGTCTGGGGCCTTAACTCTCCATAGAAGGAGTCACACCAAATGTGTTACTAATCCTTTGTATTTGGCTTGGATAGTCCAGTGGGCTCTGTGGAGCCGACACACCGCAAAAGGCTTTCCTTAGCTGCTTCCCTAGGAGGTGTCGATTTGCTGTAGCTCCCAGTCATTTTCCTTTTTCCTTCATGCTTTGCCGAGATGCCTGCATTTCACATAGTGGGTTTCATTGTTACTTCATTTTCTTTTTTAGTATTGATTATATACAACCTATTAATAACACAGAACTGCATAGATCTGCTGCTGAGTTTTATTATGAATAGTAAAGTTCATCTGAAACTGTTCAGAACAGATTGAAGGTGGAGGAGAATACCTATTGAATAGCTAGTTAGTAGCTAGATAAAACAGACTTCAAGTACTTTGCAAATATTTTGACTGTATTTGAGTAATTTTTATAATCAAGCTGTGCTTGTGGATTGTAGTGGTGGGCAAACACTAAAAACTTAGACAATTGGAAACACGAGCTCCAGTCCCAAGTCTCTGCGCAGTGAAGCAATTTTCAGTGCCTGTGTGATGAGAACTAATAGTGACTCGTGAGCCAGGAAACACGAGTTCTGAACTTGCCTGTGGTCACACAGCACATTGATTTCCCTCCGTGGTGTCTCAGTGTTTTCATATGGAATATGGTGCTGAGGATACTTCCCTTGCTCTGTGAAGCCCTTTCTGATCTGTACATATTTAGCAATGTTATGCCTGCACAGCATGGTCTGTTGCTTAACTGTATTGCCTGTTTAATAAAGTAGAAAACACAGAAAAGTTAAAGGGTTGAAATATGAACGTATTGAAAATCACAAAATAAACTCTTACTGTCTGGTGGTTAACTGAAACTCAGATATTTTGACACTCAATGGTTTTAACAATGAAATGAAATTACCTGTTTCTTATTATTCTGGTTTTTAAAAATGTGACAGTTGCAGTCCATTTCAGGTAAAATGTTAAAATAAATCTCTCAGAGGCACCAAATAAAGCAAAATTCTTGCTCTAAACTCCACTCTTGACTCTCATATAATGTGAACCACATGCAATTGCTGATGCATATGTGAGTGCACATTATGTGTTCCTGTACATGTTTGGAGATAGCGCGTTTTAACAATACATTTGAAGGATGCTGAGCTTATGTGGACAGGACAGGACCCTTTAGGTCTTTGAACTTGAGTTCTGAAATGAAGCATGCAGATAAAATTGAAGGTTTGAACAACACTTTTCTATTCAACTCACAGATGATACATAGTGGTCTCTTAGAAGAAGAAATCAAATCTATATTGAGAAGTTTTGAATTATGAGAAAGCCATGAAACAGCATATAGGAGCTATAATTACTGCAGTGTTGGCTCATTTGGTGAGAAATACTGTTCTCTGCAAGCACATAGAGTCGCTGCTTTAGCATATCAGAATGACAGCAGCTATTGGTGTGCCCGAGTATATGTGTGAACGACGGATGATAGCAAAGAAGTACTGCTCAGGACTTGGACATCAGGATTTCCGTACTGTTTGTACTTCCCTACACAATTTAGAGTACTGGGCATAGTATTTCTGAGGATCAATGATCTAGGACTGTTTGACATGAGCGATGGGGAGAGTTTTGGTGGGAGAAGTTCTCTCCTGTATGCTGATGTGACCCAGATGGACATCCTAGCATTTATGTAGTTCATGGATCTTGACTGCAGATCTGGGGAAAAGTGTATTTGCAGGATTAAAGTGGGGTTAAGGAGTTGAATAGCAACTGCTGAGAGAGTACATGAGAAAGAGCTGATAGGGAAGATGCTGATGCTGTAGTAACTATTTTAGTTAAGTGACTGGCAGAAACCATGTGGGAGTGAGGGCTGGAGTGCCAGCGGTCTGTGTTTTCTGGGGAGCGGAGGCACGCACAGAAGCTCCTTGAACATGAGCACGTTGTCACAGCTGCCTGCACTGTTCCTTTCTCCTCCATTGTGACCATCTCATTTGCACAATCGAAGATTAGGCCTAAAACAGTGTGAGTACTCAGGGTCCCCTGTGCCATGAAATACCATCTCTGCTCAATTACTGGCAAGTCACCCTCCCACAAAGAGCCACAAAGCTGTAATGGAGTTGAACACAAACATTTGTTTTGTTTAAAAACCCTGGTGTAACATTGCTGCGCAACTTTAGAAATGTCAGTTCCTGTAAACGCTCTGAGCCTGAGCCCAGCAGTGCAGAAAGCGCTGGAAGAACCCGTCGCGGAAGCGAGGTTTACCAACCTCCTCAATGTTTCATGCCGGCTTCACAATGATCTCTGTGGCTCCCTGCTTCTGCGATGGCTTCTAGCTTTCTGGTTGTGACATCTCTCCTGATGCGCTCAGACAGAGGGAATATGCAAAAGGACGGCTGCAGCTCCGTGTGCAGGAGATGTCATCTCCGATTGACGTCAGGCAGGGGAGCGGCAATTAAGGCTCCAGCCGACTTTGTGCTCAAGCTCCAGGCGCACTGGGGGAGGAGAGGAGAGAGAAAGAAGGTATAAGGGGAAAGTAAGATAATGGGAAGGGGGGGAGAGAAGGAGAGCGAGCAAAAGGTAGAGTGGGGGAAGAAAGGGAGTGAAAGTGCAGAGTGAAAGAATGGGAAACGAGCAGCATGGGACAAGTTGGGAGGAAAATGGAGAAAAAATTATGAGAATGTTTTAGAACGGGGAATGATGAAGAGTGGGGAAGCTTGAAGAAAATAAAGGAATGAGCGTATGATTGCGTGAGAGGTGGAAGAGAGAGGAAATGATAGAATGGGCCAGGTGGCAAGGAAAACAATGAAAGCAGGAGTGTAAGGGCAGCTTGTGTGCTGTTTGCTGATGGGAAGAGAAGCATATTGCCCCAATCCACCAACTATGGTGCTGGAGAATCCCTTAGTTCTGACTTCCCATGAGCTACCAATGAAAATCAGCTGCTGTTTCAGAATTGCATGTCAGCGGGGAAGAACAGCTTCACAGAATGGAGAGGTACACGGGCTGGGAGGAGGAGGACGAGTGTGTGGTTTTGCAGTGCTATCCCTACATGTCTGGAGAAGACATCTCTGCCAGGCATGACCAGATGAAAGATTTGTGTGTTCAGCACAGAAGATGCTATTAGACAGATGAAGGATTTCCATAAGGCAACAACGCATAATACCTGTCATTCTTTAGGGTCAATGTGCAGCGCAGTCACATAATGCAGGAAATTTATGATATTAATTTCTTTCTGCTGAGATGTGATGTTGCCTGTGTACAACAAAACATTCCACGTATACCTTGCTATCGTACTGCATAGAGCAGTGGCACTCGAGTATTTTGGGTTGTAAGCCCCAATTCAGAAGTGCTCATGACATCAAATGCTACTATAACCTTCTGGATTTCTTCTGATTGCTTGACACGAGTTCTATCACAACTCCATCCTCTTATCTTTAGTGACTTCTGGCTTATAGGTTGTAATCAACACCCGTGAACCTATTGGTGATCATAGTACACACATAAAGGAGGAAACAGGCTGTAAGGTTCTGTTCTGCCCTATGTATTGCACTTTTAGTCTGTCTCAAACAGTTACCATAGGCTCCTTTAAAAGTAACAGGGAAGACCATTGAAATATTTTCAAGAGCAATTAATCACATGCATCCAGGACCCCTGTTTCACAGTGGCTACCTCAGAATTAACGCTTAGAATTAAGACTTGGAAATCTAGGTGATGTGAATCTCACCTGCCGCGCCAGGAAAAAAATCTCGTTAAGTTACCAGAACAGATACAGAGATCAGGCCCTTGGGAAACTAAGGTACCGAGAGATTTTGAGATTACAGCTGAATTTAGAGGTTGAATCAAATGTATTCCTACTTAATAGCATTACTAGATCTCTTCTATCTTTGCGTACTTTGAATGCTGAGGGGTTTCCATCTCTTAGAGCTGTTGCATATCTCTGCAGCTCTGGCCTTCTCCTGTCTTTTCCCTGCTGCTTGGCATCATCATGACTTTCTCTTTTAGAGTAACTCTGCTAAAATGTGATATTCTGTAGCTGGTTTGAACTTCTTCACTGCTGGAGCTGTGTGTTAGATCCTCCATTCTTTGTCTTCACCTGTTTCTGTACATTATTACACTCTTGAGGGATCCGGTGTCTCTGTCCCATAATTGTACTGTGGTAGCTAATTTAGGCACAGGTGAAAGTGAAAGGTGCTGAGCATCTGGAGCCATCAGTGGCTCACTCTTCCTTCGACTGCTCTGGATTCCTGGCTTTGTAAAAGAAACCAGCTTCACAAAGACGTTTTTCAGAGTATTCTCAGTGCACCAGCTATTAAACCCTGAAATACAATTTGAAATATAAACTTTGATGGGATTATTAAATCTACAAGGTTTCGTTGCAAAAAGCTAGGCTGTTGCCAAAGCTCTATGCTTTAGCTTATTAATAGTTACTAAATTGGGGTGAGAGCTGGCAAAGGGCAAGCAGAGAGTCAGATGGAGAGAAGCACAACCCTTATGCATTCGCTATCCTTCTTAGCAGTTTATTTTCCCCATCTGAATTTCCCCCTGCCGAGCAGCAAAAGGGGCGTTCAGACCTGCGAGCAGTGCCAGACAGCTAACTAGGGGCTCCAAGTCAGCCCCTGATGATGTTTGGCATCGGTGGCCTCTTTGTGCCAGTAGTTTAGTGCCAAGAGTAATTGTGATTTACACTCGTTGCCCCTTTGGTGGCAAAATGGTTTTGATTAAGTGCATACCACATTTATTAAGTCTTGCACAGCCGAGCACAGGGTCTTGGCTGGGCCGCTGTAAAAGGCAGTGAGATTTACACATCTCGCTGCAGGATTCATTTAATCTCTTGGGGATTTACTGACCTTCAATTAGAACTGTTAAGTACTGTTTACTTGGTACCTAAATCATGCAAGGCCCAGCTAGAGTTTCTTTTTTGTTTTCATTAGTAATGTTGTGATTAAATGCGGAGGAGAAGGGAAAAGACCCAAACACAGTGAGACCCACGCCCTAAGGAGAAAGACTTTGAAGGTTTTAAATCAAAATACTGAACAGACCAAACTAACTCATTTTTGCTTAATGATCTCTGATATAGGAGACCATTGGTTCAACTGAAAGACAAAAACTTGCTTTATGGGAGTTGCGTACATACTTATGGACACCTTCTTCTCTTTCTTTTTGTTCACCTAATCCAGTGTCTGTGGATTTAATGGAAGGATAATTTTGAACTTCAGAGAGCTTCCAAACAGATGTTGAAAGAACTTGTCAGGTTGAGTGTGGAAGATTTATCTGCTTCACTGCCTAAGGTCCCTGAAGTTATCTACAGTTAAGGTACTTCTCTCAAGTCAGCCAAGTAAGAGCAGTCTTATTGTGAAGGAGGATTCTTCTTATTCTGTGTTCCTAGAATATATAGTTCCACACACTTCAGAAAATCTCCTGTGGTTCTGAGGAAAAGGTCTTCTGTTATTCATCACCAAATACACAGAATTTTGAGATGGCATAGAGGGTTAAAAATGGAAATTAAGTCTGTGTGACCCCATATTACAGAGTAAAAATGTCGGTATTTTAGGTCTAGGTTACCACTGGGTGCTGTGCCACTCGAGTTGGTTGACATCATGATCACAGAGAGGAAGTGCAGATTCTGTGTTTGTGAATGGAGCTCAGGTTAGCGCTGAGATTTTTCTAAAATAGCTACTGGTCTTCCAAAACATAGTATTTTTAATAGTTGGCTGCAAGATGTTGGCGAATTATGAGCATCTGGGTGTGAATACTGCAAGTTCAGAAATGCACTAATTTTGTTGGGTGGGTTGATCATGCGGCATCTTTCAGTGCCCTGATGAAATGAACACGCTCTGCAGCACTGATGACCTGTTTGCTGGATGGAACTCGGGTCTGACAATCTGAAAATTCCTTTTCCACAAGTATTCTCTACGTGTTTCTTTAGGACTTGGCTGCTTTGGAGATTTTTCCTGCCAAGAAACTGGTCGGCTGGGCTGTTCACGGAAAGTGAACCTCAAAGGAACGTAAACATGGGCAAAATGAATTCATGGGTTGGATAGCCACAGAAAATGTCTAGCATTTGATCAGCTCTCATTAGCAGCTCAGGCTGCTTGCTTCCTCCCAAATACTCTAATTAATGACCCAGCTCTCCATCCTTGTACTTGCTCTGGCATCGTGTCAAGAGCAAGAGAATGAGGTGTGGAGGGTTCAAGGAAACACTGAAATGCCACAGGGCCTTTTAATCCAACTAGAAAGTTCACTGGAGACCTAAGTCAGAAATCGAACTCACATTCCCAGTCACAACCAGAGCTGTACAGCATCTGAACTGCAGCACATGAGGATGATTTGCAGGTTTTGTTCGTTGAGCTGAGTTAAATGAAAGTCCGCTTATTTGAAGGTGCATCAACTAACCTGTGTATGAATTTTGGATTCTGCTTTTTACACAGTTTCATCCCGGGTAATGACTGCTTAAGGATGTGTGTGCGCTCAGTGACAACTAATTGAATAAAAGGAAAAAATCCTTTACAACGTTTTCCATATTGGTGGTATTAGGCAGCCGAAGGCCAGTGTGAGACTAAAAGGCGAAGGAGTAGGAAGTCTCAAAAGGTGTTTTCTGTTCCCCCAACTGCATCACCTCCTCATGTTCTGGCAGCTTACTCGGGTTAGGTAAACATGGACTCATTCATCTTACAGCTCAGGTTTTACTGAGCCTCCTCAGACTTGTGGCTCGATTTGCAAATGCCTTTCTGTAAACCAGTGGAAAGTGGCAGTTTGTAAAAGGCTGCAGTGGTGAACAACAGGGCGCTGTCAGCTGCGTGATACTGGGAATTCTGCTCTTGAAATAAAAGCGTGATTGGAAGTGAAGCGTGTCCCAGAAGTTCAGCAGTTCCTTGCACTTCAGGTGCCTCATTTACAGTGTCCTAACTGAGAAATTTTCCATGGTTGGGTGTGTGTGTTTTCAGTGTGTAGGAATACTGCACCCCACTGCTGTGACTATCGGGATCTTGTTTTTAACCTGGGACCTTTAAAAGCCCAACTCAGAGGTCACAGGCTCTTTCTGGAGTTCTAAATTAGTACAGTCTCAATGCATGCACTACAGCTATTTTTGAGCAAGCTTCAAATTGTCCCTAGATCCATAATGCACCAGAACAAATGCAAGTCCAGATTCATTTGAATACTTGGTGCTTGTGGCTGCCTCTGTTTCTGTTTTTGTTCTGCTGATCCTAGGCCTGAAGAAAGGACAGCGAATAGGTGGATGAAGTCTGCTGCACTATTGGTGAAGCTAATAGGCATAATTCATACAAGCTGCGTGGTAAACTAAGGAATGATTTGACAAAGGAAGAACAACAGCGTGGCAGCAATTTCAACAACTATCTGCTCTCGCCTGTTTTTCTATACACGCTCAAGCTGCAAAAAGACAACATAGAGTGCATTCCGTTGCCAGCTGCTGTCCTGCCGGGGGGTGTGGGGACATTGGTCCGGCGGTGACAGCAGGGCAGCGTTCCCTTGCGTTGCTGCTTGAGAGACGTCAGGCAGCCCCTGGAAAGCTGCTGCTGCCTGCAGCACACCGGCTGCTGCTTGTTGATGAACAGGAGGTGCTAATCTCTTTCTTCCTAAGAGACCTCTTTGTCCAGAAGTGTCAGGATTTAATTGGCTTGTTCACACTTTCTCCAGCAGACTCTGACTTGTAACACTTGCCCCACACCCCGCCCCCACTCTTTGGTTCATGGTGTCAACAAGGCTGGAGGTGTTTTAATTCCTTCACAGACAATCCTCCTCCACAGGAGCACGACTGGGCGGACTGTTGGGGGTTAGCATGCTGGAAGCTGTTAATCCTAAAGGGCAATATTTTTTCTTTTTAATTTGAAAGGATTTAGTCCATTGCACTTGAATGTGTGCAGAGCATGAAGCTTTGTTTGACCAAAGCATTAATACTTGTTTGGGAAGTGGAACAAAACCACTAAATTGTAGTGAATCCATTTTTTTCCTCACATTTGCTCAAATCTATTATACCCTGACTTGTCTTTAATACAACAGTTATAATAGCACCTGCTGGTCCCACTGAAAGATTCAGACTCCACTGTGCTGGGTGGTGAGCAGGCAAGTGATGAAAACCAGGCTGCTTTTCTGTAAAGATTTTGTCCTCTAAATAAAAGTGAAGTGTAATGAATGAACTAGAGTTGTGCTCCCACTTTTGCTCCTCTACCCTCTGTCTTGTCTTTATGGTCTTTGAGCTTCCTGAGACAGAAGCTGCAACTTTCTAGGTGTTTGTGTAATGCTTTATTATATGGCACACTCAGGTTTTCTTGATGCCACTGAACAACAACCAGTAAAAAAACCTGTCAAGTTACTTGTGCAAGAAATCAGGGGGAAATAAGAATTTAATCAGCCATTGTAGGTTTAGGCAAGACCTGTTAAGTTTCTGATGGTTGGATGACATATTCTCTCTCTCTTCTCTTTTCCCTTTGTGTAGCATCAGCCACCCAGCGATTCGAAAAGTGTTGATGAGCAGGTGTTACTGGTAGATCCTCCGTGGTAGGAACATAAATGGAAGTGAATATTGTGGTCAGGCCAATTCAAGAACCAAGAAGAGAGGAGGTAAGAGTTCAGAGAACAGATCTGTGGAAATTAAGATGAGGAAGAGGCAGGGCCAAAGCAAACCCAGGAGACTTGTTCGGGGTAGACCTGGGTAGACCTGGTAGATACAATCGTTAGGCAGATACAATCCTTAAGGACCAGAAGCTTGAGCAGTGAAGAACCAGATAGCCATAGCATTGCTCAAAGCTACTGAGAAGCTTTACCTCTATGACTGATTGTGGAACAATCACTAATTGGATCAGGGCTCTGGACGCCTGGCGGTGGTGGTAGGTGTGTGCAGTCCTTGCAGCCTGGGCACGAGAGGCACCGCCTGCCGTTTCGGGAGCTGAGGACTGGAAGTGTTGAACAGCCTCTGCAAAGCGTGGGTCACTATTAAATCATTGTTCCAAGGAAAGTAGGGGGTTGCTTTTTGTTTTGGTTGGTTGACTCGTAGCCAACAAATAGAAAAATCATTCCATGGTTATCTGGAAGACGATGTCATATACAATGGCAATTAGAAATATTTCCAAAATTAAGCCTCCAAAGGAGGAAGCGAATTACAATGCAAGCAACCTTTGACCCTAGAGAATCATAATGGCTTCCTGGATTTGGAGATATTGTGAGCTAAAGCCAGCGAGGTACTGCTGCTGGGTTGTATTACGTGTTAAAATTAGAACACAATGTGGTAACCTTGGGTGTGTCTTTCTGATCTGGATTCTCCTCCCACCCACACCTCTGTTGAATAAAGATGTGTTTTGAAAGGCTTGTGTCTGGCTGCCTGAATGTCTGGGCATTCGCACCAAGTGCATCGGCTTTGGTGGTTATCACTCTGCCAGACGGGGTGGGCCACGGGCCAAAAAAGTACAAAAGTACTTGTTTACACTGAGCTATGGGAACAATGCCACCAAAGTAAAGACGTCTTCTGTGCTGGGGTCCAAAGAAATTAGATGTGGGTGCATGTGAGCTCCCTATATCGCAGCTTCACCTCATGTTTGGGAGTTTTGTTTGTTTGGGGTTTTTTTTATTTATTATTACTATTTTATTGGTTTTTTACTTTTTGGCGCACTTTCTAAGCATAGACCTTCACGCTCATCCCTTTGGGAAACAGGGATCTTGTTGCCGTATACACTCCCACCATAGGCTTATTATCCCTACAGCAGCAGTACCCAGAGTGGGCTGGTCTCTTTGCACCAGCCTTTGGACAAACACATAGCAGAAAAAACAGCTCTGGCCTAGAAGAAAAGGAATTAGTCTAAACAGACAAGGCAGACAGTGGGTCTCTCCTGGGGAGAGTGACAGAGAGATAAGACGGCCTAGGAAATGTTAGGACATTTAAAATCTTTTCCTGTTCTCTCTCACAGAAGAAAGAACATTATATTTGGCTACAAACACGAGTCCAGATTTAAAAATAGCTGGGTTCCTTCCTGACTGAGAAAGACAGAAATAAGCCAAATTTATTAGCCGTCTAGCAAGCTTGCATTGAATTTGTGCTTGTCAGGACTCCCACAAGTAATTGTGTTTTTATATACAAGTTGTTTGGAGGAGTGTTTCGTGAGCAAATACCTTGATTTATGTGTGGATATCTGTATTTGCAGGAGAAAAACAAGTCAAGTGTTTGTCTGAGCAAATTCCAGCTACATAAATGTTTAAGAAGAGAAGCGAAGCCAAGGGGGCAGAATTGTCATTAGACTGATCTGGGCACTGGATTTAGTTGATGGCAACATTTTAAAAGCACCTAAGTGACATGGGAGCCTCAGGGCAAGTCTTCACCAGGTGGGGCTTATTAGCGGGAACGCAGATCCTGCTAATGTAGCTGGGCCGCTTCTGGATCCGCACGGCACGCACTGTGCGGTGGATTTAGCAGCTTAGGGACCCCTGCCCTGTGTGCTGTTGGCTGGTGTTGACTTTCACCCTGTACCGTTTTCAAAGGTGATTTAGGCATGAGAACTGGATTTACAAAAGTATTAAGGTGCCTGTCTTCCACTGAAGGCAGTGGAGGCTGGAAGCTTTAAATACCTTTTTGGAGGGTCTGAGCCTCGAGGCCAGATTTACGAAGCTGTGTAGGTATCTGAAATGCCTGGTGATCTTTACAAATGCACTGAATGAGTCAGACCTGTCTCCTCTTGACTTCAAAGCGACTCGTAGAGATAAGAAGGTTGGTCCAAGATCTGTTTCTTAAGCTGCCTATGTAGCTCTGTGGAGTTGATGTTTAGAACACACCTCACCTTGGAGCCCAGCTCTGTCTCTGAGGGCGAGAGTGGTGTGGGTATTTCGGAAAATGCTGCCTACCACAGTTCTGAGTAAACCTCAAGACAGACAGACGGGCTTTGCTGTAGAGAAGCTACTGACTTGCTTGAAATCTAGTGTGCTCTGTATATGCTTTGCTTTTGTTATACAATAACGAAGGCAAACATGAAAGAGGAGAATGGGATTCCTGCATTTCCCCTTGGAGCACAGGGGATTTAGTGGTGAGGACAAGGTGTTCCATATAGAAAATGGGGAAAAGCAAGACGAGATATGTGTTTGGGGAGAAAGAGTAAAGGGAGCATCAGCTAGTGGAGTTGGGGGAGGAAAAAGAAAGGGAAAAAACCTGGCCCAATGGCCTTCTGTGCCAGAGTAGCTGAAGGAATTTGTGTGAGATAATTCTTGTAGTTGTCTGTAAGTGAAGACTTTGAGAATAAGGGAGAACATTCTTCTTGCTTTAAAAATCTGTGTAAGAAGCCCCAGGTCTGTGCTACTGGGTGATGTTTTTTACCAACAGGCTTCATGACCAGACTCACCGTGCAGCAAGAGAAGCTCCAGCATCACCTCTGCAAGTCATCCAAGCAGCCAAACCACTGAAGTTCTTTTCCCCCATTACTGTTGCCATCGCAGTCATAGCTGGCCCTGAAGGCTTTCTCACGCGATAAAGCTCCGCTATTCTGAAAGGATGTGAACGGAAAAATGGATTTGCTACTCTACCTGACAGAAGAGGAAAAGAAAGTAAGATTTTTAACAGGCTTTCTTCATGTCTAGTTGTAAAGATTCAGCTCTTTGTCTTGCCCCTGTGGCCTGGCTGTCTTAGATCTGATTGCAAGAGAACTGTTGAAACAGATACTGATCTAGCATGGAAAGTCATTTCTCCTGATAGAACTGCCGAAGGGTTAAAACCAAAAAGGACAATGATCTTGTGAAGCATATTGCAAAGAAGACACCATCATGCAGTGAAGTAGTGACAAGGGTTTGCTTTCAACCGAAATGGATGCGGGTAAGATTTAGGCTGGTCTCCTCCCCTGAGGTGGCTCTATGACGGGGGTGAGCGTGGGCTTAGTAGCCACAAGGCTCCCTTTATTCCCGGGGGGCTACGCCACAGTCAGAAGCATGGCAGGGAGGAGGGGAAGGCATGTCCCTGCTGACCCGTTTGAGCCATCGTGATGTGACAGCCCTTTCAGAGCTGTGAGTGTCCGGCTGGCAGCGGGCCGGTGACAGCTCGCTGTGCTGCTGCTCGCTGTGCTGCTGCTCGCTGTGCTCCGGCTCTCACCTGCCTTGGGGTGGAGAGCAGCACAGCCCAGGCGGCTGCCCAGAGCAGCTTCCTACACATGCTGCTCCTCTCAATGCCAGGGAGGGTGTCTGAGTGAAAGAGAGCACAGCAGACAGGGACTGAATGACAGGTGTCACTCATGTTGGCTGCAGGGGCTTCAGAGGGCAGACAAACAACCCTTGTGTCCCCCCACTGCCTCTGATGTCCCCAGCTGGAGAGCCACCCCAAGGCTTGCAGCCACTTGGTACATGCTGTTCCTTTCAAGTCCCTTCTCAACAGAAACCTGTTTTGCTCCTGTTTCCCACTTAAGCTGCATTCTACAACGTCCATATTATTATTTCGCAGTCGAGCCTTGAAATATTCCTCCTGCGAGTGCTTGCAGGCTCATTTCCACACAATAAAGGCAGTTAGCAATTTCTTTCCATCCCCATCTGCTACCTGCCCGCCCTGGAGCACCCAGTGAATAGCAAGAGGCAATTTTGCTTGATGCTTCTGACAATTTCCATTAAGGAAAGCTGAGAGCATATCAATTAAATAAATATATTATATAGACACAGGCAGCCTTTAGGTTTTGCTTCTATTTTCTGCAGTATTCCTTGATGTCATGCCTTGAAGACATCTTACCTCCGGTAGCAGCAGCTGCCAGCAGGATAGCTGTTTTGGGTCAAGGGAGCCTCAGCTCCTGAGAGAGAATGAGTGAAGCTGAAGGAAGAAGGAAAGTGGCAGAGAAAGATCCCCCTTGGGTACTGAGTAACAGATATTGGCTCAGACTTGGGAAGCAGCATATAAGAACCAGGCTAAATTTAAACAGATAAAGAGGCAGATAAAAGGAAACCAAGTAAAGCGTTAAGGTTTCTGAAGCTAAAAATCAGGCTTGTCTGCAGCAGCTGAAAGCATTCCCCCATCATTTCCAAACAGGATGGACAAAGCACCAGAGAAAGCGCACTCTGGGCTGCCCTCATGGGCTCTTCTGGCCAGTGGAAGTCAGTGAGATATGGGGAAGCTTTAGGCAGGTTCTTGTGTATTCCGGAGGGTGCAGGAGTTTGGTAGCTTGAAGCACTTGTCTGTAAGAGCAGGCAGTGGGGTTGAATTGGTAAACCTGTCAGTCTCAGAGTCTTAACAAGACCAGGCTTGCTGAGCTCCTCCTTTGAGTTGCACAAGCCAGTTAATGGTGTGCTAGCAAGCCTGGGAAGGTGCAAGAGGAGACAGAGCTGCACTTTTAATTGAGAGCTGCCTATAACCTTCAATGCTGCCTCAGGTGAGGGGAAAGGGTACAACACTGAAATACCAAGGGCTGGAATTGCTGCATTGCTTAGCTGAGATCAGGTGTCCGATACCCTCGAAAATCATCCCATCAAGGTGGAGCCTCTGTAGATAGCACCACTGCGTGTCTTAGGCTGATTCTGCAAACGCTGAGCCTGAAATGATGAGGCAACAACTTCTGATAAGCTTGACTCTTGAAGGTCTTGGCAGCTTGCTCAGAGACTTGCAGGACTGGCACATTGGGAGGCTTGTTTCTTCTGAAGCTGCAAGCAACAAGGAGTCAGAAAGTGGCTTTTTCCATCCCTGTTAGTTGAGCCACAGAGGGCCTTGCAGAGCTCTGCAGCCTCACCTCAGTGCGAAAGAAGATGGGGAAGGTTTTTGCTTGAAGGCTCTGGAAGGCAGTTAGGATCAAAATTCTTATCAATAAGGTGATATTCAGGCCTGTTTCTCCCTCCCTGAAAAGCCAACTTCTGCTCTCCTAGTTTCTGATAGAAACAGAGGTATGAAAAGGAGCAACCTACTCTGTGAAGAGCCCAGACCTAGGAATCATATCTGATTGGTTTTGGGCCAGAAGTGAAGATACTTATCTGACATTTACAACTCAACAGCTTAGGGTCATCCCATAGCAGCCTTTACTTTTGGACCCTGAGATGATAGCAGAGGCAATACCCTTTTCCCTAACAGCTACCCCAGAGGCTTTAACTCCTTCTGCTGGTTGTGGACCTCTCTGATTTGCAACCCTGCTGACCTCAAGGCCAGTATGCAGAAATGTGCTTCAGCTTTCCAGAAAAGTTTTCATTGCTGGTTTGCATGAAGTAAAATGCAGGGTGCTATTGTTTAAGGATGCTAAATACTGGATTTTTTTGGTGCTCTATAGCAGCTGCCTCTGAATACAGTGCAAGGGATATGGTCTGATTCATAGTCCCACATGGGATCAGATCATGTATCTTCTCCACATTTGTTTCACCAAAGTATTTATAAATTAGGCTGTTTATTCCCCCAGTTTTAGAGGTTTATCTTTCCAGATGCAGCAGACAGGCTTATTCAGAGGCAGATTCACAGCTGCTGGGGCCAGCTTCATCTTATGAGATAGCAGAACCTATGGTCGCTGATAAGAGGTATAGTTTTTTTCATCAAAACTCTTCTAGTTCAAGAAAGTGATCTGTTGTGGTTTAAGTGAAATGAAAATAGTTGAACTGGTGATAGCTGAGCTTCATTATTTTTTTTGTTACTATAAAGTTCATAATAATATGTTAATATAAACATAACTGCACTTTCTCTGAGCCCTAGATCTGTATCTAAGTGATCCAGATTATTTATGTGGTCTGTTATCATATAATATGAGATATCTTTTCTCCCTGGATGTCTGAGTTGTGTCCTATCAGGCAGATGGATTCAGAGGGGGTGTAATTATTTCTTTTTTAGCAAGTCTCCCATAAGTTTCTTCAAACAGATGAAAAAAAAAACACAAACAAGCTTGCATGGATTAGGCAAGTAAGAGCCGTAAATAGGGACGAAGGGGAAAACACATAAATCCAAAGCAGTTTTACAGGTTGAATCTTTGCCTTTTGGATCTTAGTTTTTATTGCCCAAGGTCATACTGAGGAAGAGCAAAGAAATTTGTTTCACTAAAGGCAATAGAGAGATTTTTGCATGATTGTTACGTGCTTTTTCGTGTTAGTTCTCAGGCTGGGCTTTTCTTGGATGCAGCTTTCTTTAAAACTGTGAGGGAAAAGGAAAGTCGTTCTCCTGCCCCTGCTGCTCCGTCCCCTTCCCTCCTTCCCCCTCCTTTCCTCTTAGGTTCCTTGCCTTTCATGTCTTTGTTTGACATCTAGGAAAGAATCATGAGGTGCTGAATATTATTAACTTCTAAACACCTAAGAAATCAGTAGGAAATCCCAAACATTTCGGCCCCCTGACAGTCTCTGTAAATGACCTGTCCGAAATCCCTCCCCTTCTGAGATGAAAAGAGGGAGCCAGGCAGAACGGAGGAGAGAACAGGGAGAGCCAGCGAGTGAGAGGGATACACAAAATAAATGAGAAATATGATTAACTTACTTCCTTGGCTGGGTCTACAGCTGGTTCTGGGTATTTAATAAACAGGTTGACACTCCAGGTTCCCCTCATTAGGTGATCACTAAGGTCTGGGCTGTCATAAATCAAAGAGCCAGGTTATCAAGGCCTGTGATCTTTAACTGTACAGGGGCGCCCAACTGTCTGCCATAACGAGGGCTAAAAAGTGCAAGCTGTAAAGAATTAGCTGGCTGCGGCACTTTAATACACGCGCAGAGGCGCGGACGCGGTGCCGTCTGTGCAGTGATTGCCCAGGTACGCCCGTACATAGACGGGCTCCTGTCTGTGGGCTGACGGCAGCTTCTGTCTTGACTATGAACATGTGAGGTGGTGTAAGGAGTTAAATGCAATGAAGTGTAAATCTGACCAAGGTAGACGGTTTGGCTGTTTGGCGGGAGAATGTTAAGGAGTCTTCTCAGCTTACGTGTTTGTGAAGGGGAGAGGGATTGTGTAATTCCTGGGCAACCAGAGGAGCTGATTCTCTTCATTTGTTTCAGGAACCAAGGAATAAACTCGGCACTGCTCAGTCTGCTTCTGTCTGTGTCATTCAAGTACTGGGCTGGGCACCGCAGAACCTATAAATATGTTGTGCAATTGAAGAGGAATTACTGCTCTGTAAGGCATAACGCTCTACTGGGACAGCTCGATCTGCCCTGTCCTTTCTGAAGGAAGATGGGGCCTGCACAGCTCAGTTTTACATTGCAGGTAAGGCAGAAACTTGATGAAACCTGGGCTGCCTGAAGCCTACAGCCTGAGGTTTCATAACTGATCTGGCACATGGATAAGTTCTGTGAACCCTTGAGAAAGGCAGAGCATCAAACCAGACATGTTTTTGCAGCAAATAACACAAGGTCTGAGTAAGAGCCAAGTGGAGTTATGGGGAAAAAAAGTGTGGTCAATCTCAGGCCCAGTTTGTGAAAATGTGAGATAATATTTAGATGCTGGGAATGTTCTCCAGCTCTTGGTTTTCCACAGTTTTGAATAGCTATTGTCACCCACAAAACCAGGAAAGACTTGGGAGGAGTTTCTCAGGCAATTCTGCAGGATGAGATGCTCGCTGACACAAACACCAGTGGTAAGAAAGAATTTGACAGGGTGCAGCTCCTGTAACTGCAGTATGTGCTAGAATTGAAATGAGAAATCGAGAGAAAAGGAAATAAGAGGAAATGCCAAAGGAGACATGTATTCCTGTGCCTTAACCGATGTGTCAAAAGTGCTGGTTTCCTCAAGCTGTGTTGTTACTAACTTTTGAAACAGCAGCAGTGGTGACTATGGACAGAGCAGAAGCTGAGGGTTGTCAAGCCTTGTGTTTTACTCCTGTGAGTTAATGTGACAGGTCAGAGTGCCATGTGCATCTGCAGGAAGTCTGAGGCACGGCTCCATGTCAGAAGGTGGGAATGTGCACAGCTCCAGAAGGAGGCAGCGCCTGCCGAGGTCAGCAGGGCCCAGCGCGGGTGGCTGTGGCTCTGCTGGTGACATCTCCCACAGCCATCGTCCATGGAGTGAGATAGATGCTCTCAGTGCATTTTAGGCTACTCTTGTGGACCAGGACACTTTCAGTGGGGTTGCATGTGAGGAACCATGTAGGTGCGACAGGGAAGAAGCTCTGAGTTATGCTTATTTCCAAAATGCTGTTCTAAAGTGGGCCTCAGCTACCGCTTCCTCCCTTGGACAAGAAGGACGATTCTCTGTGGAAGAAAGACCACGGGAAATGAGCTGTCACAGAGACGCCTGCTGTTTTCAGGGACTGAAAGCCCCTGAAGCCTCATCCCAGCAAACATGGATTCGCTGAAGCAGCTGTACACCTTGTCACATCTTGTGTGAAAGCCCACATCTACCTGTCTACTAGATATTCAGCTGATAGGATAAGTGATGTCCCTAGAGATAAACCACAGCTGAAATTCCTCGAGGGGCTCCGAGAGAGCAGTTCCAGCTCTGCTGCAGCCACTCCAGGGCATTCCATGACTATTTATAATGGTGTATGTGGGTTTACTGCTTTACAGATTGTAATGCAACTCGCTGCCGTGGGGCAGAAAAATGCGACACTGAGCGAGACACGCTGCCCATTGGACATCAAACCGTGTGGTTCGTGTCAAGCTGTGAGGTGGAAGCGTCTGGTTCACAACGGTGATTTCAGGGTGTTTTCCTGGCTCTTTCTCCTCCCATTTTCTCAGCTGTATTACATACTAGCCACATATTCTGTCTTTAAACACAGAAGCATCTCTGTTGTGAAAAATCAACTGAAGCTGTGCTCATAAAGAACAAGAATCATGAAAGAATCTATTAATATAAATACATGGATTTTTTTAAGCTCCCTCCCCCTGATTTCTGTCAGTAATACACAGATTTTGGAGGAGGTCAGAGACAGATCTTCAAATGAATGCATGACAAGTGTTTTCAGCATGTCACGTTTACATTTTGGCAACAGAATGAAGTGACTGAATTTTCAGAAGAGCTCAGCACCTAACCTGCAGTCAGTGCGGTCTGTTCTGTTGAAAGCTAGCTGTGTGCTTCTTGATAACCATATCAGACCTACCCATATTGCTAGAGGCTCATGTTAGAATTTTAAAAGTGCTTAATTGGTTTAGGATTATGCAGAAAAATTATACAAATGGCAGATAGATAACTTAATACCTTCTTGAGAAAGCTGATAGGAGTAGGATGCTCAGTGCCCTCTCTGCCTCCAGAATTTTTTCTGTAGGCCCTGTATCATTTGAGTGATTTTAAAATCCTGTAATAAATCCTGAAGTCTTTGCTCAGCTTTCTTTGCGCTTGGACATCACTCTCATTGACTGGTGTGGTAGCTTTTCTTGAATTGTGTCAATTTTCTAAGCCTCTTCTCCAGTAACAAAATTTCCAAAAGTGCCTTGAAATCAAAAATCTGTCTGAAAAGCATTTACGTTATACCAAATATAGGCATATGATGAATTTGGTCCAATATATTTCACGTTCTTGTATATACAGTCTATATTATTAATCACAGGATTGTGTGTCAAGACTTGAGGTTCTTGAATTTCAACCTAAGGATATGAGTTACCAACCCAACCAAAGCAAGTGAAAATCTTCTAACTTATTGCAGGAAATTGCCATCACTACCAATTTGTAGGGAGTTTCCTGTGTTCTTGTTAACCAGTTCCTTTCTGTACCATATATTAAGGCAAAACACACAATATGTTTGTGCAGCATTTGCTGTCCCATCAAAATCATGGCTGTCAAAGTGCGGCTGGTGTGGTGCGTGGCAATGTTACATACCCTCGGAGAAAAGATTTCCTATCTTTAGATATTAGGAAATAACTACTTTGCTCAATATGTTTAGTTTGTCCTACTTTAATACCTAGGGAAATATGAAGATAGTTTAGATTTGAGTGTAAGTGCATGTTGAAGGAATCAGACGGGGGTTTTTTGGAGTCTTTGTGTTTTCTATTTATTAAACCACTGAAACTTCCTGGGAAATTTCTCAAAAAAGGAGAAAGATTTTTCTAGGTTGCTGCCAGCTCGGTAAAGTGCTGCTGCAACTGTTTTAAGGTCATTTTGTTTCCTGTGATTTTACATGCAATAACATTCTTTGTTTTTTCTCTGATAAAGGCATTTCTTGCGGAGAGCAATCCTGCACAGAGCGTTTCTCACTAATGCTACTGACCTAGTGGAAGAAGAATGATCTGGGACAGCAGACGTCCCTCTCTGAGTAGGTAGGAGCGCTTCTTTGAGGAGAAGATTAAATGACAACGTTCAGCCAAGACTGACTGGAGCTCTGCGAAGACACGAGCTTTCTATGGGCCCGCTCAGCCTGCTTGCTGCTGGAGCTCTGCATGGAGCAAGCAGGGTTGCAGCCATTTAGTTCAGCTCAGCTCAGTCTGTAAACCACAGTTTAAAAGCTGGGGAGTTCTTACTAAAATGCATGCAGCAACGGGGTAAAAAAATCTGCTGAGGTTGTCCGTTGCTCTGTTGATATGTCACTTGTGTGGAGGCCCAGATAAATTGAATGTCACAGCTACCTGTTATCGCTCAAAAACCCCAAAAAGTTGCTGTTTGGCATGGCAAGACTGTTCTTTTAATGCGGTAAAAACCCAAACCACCCCAACTAACTAATCTAATTGCATTGTATGTTGAGTGCTGTAAGAGAAAAAAAAACACCTTCTGATGTTCTGGATGGAGTCCCAGGCTTGCTCAGTTGTTTATTAGGTAAGTGCAGGGTTTTGGTTCATATACTGCACTTTTCTACTTGCAAAATATCAAATTGCTGTGTTGGAACCAGTTTGTGCTGGTGAACAATGTAGCATCCGCTTAAGGGAGAAGGATAGGTGGGTTTACCTCAGGACTGGCTGAGGAACACAGGAGCTGTTTCACAGGAAGGACTGGAATACTTGGAGTATGTGCTTTGGCTGAGCCGAGGGGCGGGCTGGGCCACAGATGAAGGAGTTCTGTAACTGCAAATAGAGGGAAACTAGAAAGGTATTGGGAGAAAGGGATTTGTAGGGCTACAGAAGACATGGTTTCTGATTTGAAGTACAATTTGGTGCTGGCAGAGCTCTAGTTCCCCCACTTCTGCCCCTCACAGGCATGACTGCTTTTATTTTTCAACTTTTCCTTTCTAACTTTATCAATGTCCCACTCCCTCATGATTCGAAAAAGCACTGGATTTAGCTGAATGGCTTTGTAATGGCAGGAGCTGGATGTTTTGGGGCACAATTTAATCCGTTGTTTCTGTAGGGTGCTAATGAGCTGTTCCCAAACCCTCTGGTGCCACTGCAGAGTCACTTCTTAGCAACTTTTCCACTGAAAGACGAAGCTCAGGGTTTCACGTGTGATATAATTAACACCAGACTAAGTGCTGCTTAAGCACCTGGTATTGTTTATGTGTTTCTGAGTTATGCAGACTTCAATGTTAATTTTGTCGTGAGTAATCAGATATCATCACATTAGCCGAACATACCTCGCTGCAAGAAGACCCCTAAATCTACCTTCTCGTTCTGCCTGATGGAGTTAAGGTCTGAACACATGAGGTTTTCATTTCAACTGTAGCTGTTACTATTATTTCTGGGTTTTTTTAATTATATGGAGATTGCTGAACACTAGCTAATTAATGAAGATTTGAAGCTAAGTATAAGCACTGAGGAATGTGGCATGTTCTCCGTTATTTGGCATTTTGTGCACCAGATTGGATTAAGCTTTCTAGTAGAGTTCTTCTCTCTATAGATGTTTTTAGATATGGATCAGAAATATATTTTTTTTAAATGTCTACATTCTGTCTTATGCTGACTTTATTTCTTTTGTAATGAAACTCACTTGAGTAGTTCAGCTGCTTTTAAAGGTGTTCTTTGTGGGACTGAGTCCTTGCTGGAGCAGCTGTGTGACAAAGGGCTGTGGCTCATGATGCAAGATGGTTGGTTTATAACCCACCAAGGTGTGGGCCCTGCTGGTGCTGCATGTGAGCAACATCAGGGAGGAACAAAGTAAAACAGGGAAATTGAGGGCTAAGACACTGGGCTTATTTAATAACTTCAAAGTATTTTGTACACCTTCTGATGGTTCACCCAGAGGCTTTTCCAAGGTCAGTATTTATTCAAGTTCTATTCGTAGAGAAAGTCAGAGAGCAAGCAAGAAAGAAACGAAAAGCAAACCAGAAACCTCTTTCAACATATTTAACTTGTTATTAGTTTCTTGATGCCCCTACTGAAAGGGAAATAGGGGAAACCGTGGAAACCCAAGCGGTTTTGGCTGCTGTTAAGTTAGGAGCACCCTGGTGAATTATTTTTCCCTTCTCCAGTCAGAACTGTGGCCTGAACTGCAGATCAAAGAAGAGCAGCACTTTGGTTAATCTGGCATAAAAATCTACTTTACCCTAAAGAGGCAAGAAGCAAAAGAAATTGAGACCCGGGCTCCATGGTAACTGTGAGCTAGATTGTTCAAATACTTGGTAACTGTAACATAGTTTAGAAAGAAAAAAAAAGCATTTGGGAAGATATATTGCTACCATGTTGGAAAGGACATTGTACCGCAAGCAGCCGGGGTTGTTTCCTGCTGTTAGAGGAGTGTTTATAACAGCGCATGGAGCTTCTGTCCTGTTTTCCTCAGTCTATTGCAAAGAATAGAAGGTGGCCAGTGATATAACTTCAGGTCTACCTCAGAAAACGTGTGCTGAAGATGCAAGCGATGCTTTTCTTCTTTCAATGTGTTCTGCATCACGTGCTAACTTTATAACCATCGAACCAGGGAAATTTGACATGGCAGGTCACCATTTGTTGTGGGTTTGACCACATACCAGACACTGCTTACTTATGGCATGGAGATGTAATGCTGTGTTTAGAGAAAATGCTGCACTGTGACCTTGCATGGTGCTGTTGGGTCCTGCGCTGTCAGACGCAAAACTTGCTGGAATCTCTAATGGGAGACTTGAAAGCCGATTCAGTGTTCCTGATTCTCTGTTCCTAGTGAATCTCACGAATCTACAGCTCGTGCCTTTAGCCACAAAGGCTTTTGTACCTGTACATAGCAGTCTGATGCAGTTACACTAATCACTCAGACCTTGCTTGTGTTTTATCACAAGCTGCTCATTTAACCACAAGCCTAAGTCCTGAGATACCGAGCTGGTCCTTTTCAGAGCTGGACAAACATTTTCAGGTGACCAGGAATGTCCGTAACGCATTTATGGCCAGTAATTTGAGTATTGTCTTGCTCATGTCTGTGGGTGCATTTCAGGCTGGCACTGGGACAAATCTGTCTGAAGTCCTTCTTTGAAGGAAATTCCCTTTCCTACCTATGTAAGGGGATCATTCTATTGCTTAAGTATCTGTTTTATTAGGTGACACTTAGGTTAATAGCAAACCCAAATATTTTTGCTGTCAGCAAAGCTGATTCAGTTTTGTCTGTCTATAGCTGTCTTGCAGTGAGGTGACCAAAACTGGATACTTGGCTTAATTTGAGGCGTGCTCGATCCATTCCGTTTCTCAGCTCTCAGTGCATTCTGTGGTGAGATGTCTTCCTCCTCCCTTCTCTTCTTTTGGTGACATCAGCTTGTTGATCAAAATTCAGTTTGGATTGTGCTGTAGGTTGAAGACCCTTCCCTGAATATTGCTGTTACTTAGTCATATCTGCTTGAATTTATTTATCACAGAACATTTTATACTTGCCTGTTTGGTCCATCTTGATACAATCAATTTCATCTTTATTTCACAATTTATTGGGATTTTTGACTCTTAATCATACCTTCCAAAATGCTTGCTGCATATCTCTGAGGACAATCTGTGTTAATGGCTTATGAAACTGGAGCTGATGTGGTCCCGTGTAGCACCACACGCAATGTGTCCTGTCAGTTTGACAGCAAATTGCTGGTAATTTAACAGGATTTTCTAGGTAGCTGTACACCCGAATTGTGGGGATTTTAATCTACATTTGATTTCCCTTATATGCTTTGAAAACATGAGGTGGGCAAGGATTAAAAGCATTGCTTTTTTTTACTTAATTTTGAAAGTAAATCACCTCTAATGCTTCCCCCTGTAATCACTGGGACCGTTACCCCATTAGATGGAACATAATGAATGGAACATAATTTGCTCCTGACCGTTGTGTATTGACAGTTTTTCATCACCTTAGTACATCCCAGTTACTTTTAAACTGATTGTTTAATTTTTTCTCTTCTTTCTAGATAGTGCAGTTAAGCAATTTGTAGTTTACTGAGTTGTGCTTCTAAAGGTGGGTCCTTCTTTTCCTTGCCTTTTGTTTCTCCAGAACCTTCCTTGTCCTCCACACTTACAGCGAGATTAACACTAGTTTTTGGCCGATTAACTGTTTCGGCTACTTTTGAACGGCTTTAGGGCAGATTTCCTCAGCACTGCATCCCTTGGTTGTGTTCAGTTTAGCTCAGGGTGACCGGAATGAGGTTTCTGTGGGATCGAGGCCCTGTTTGGAGCTCCCCCCGCAGTCCCATTCTACAGGAAGCCTGTTGCGTTCCCAGCTCCGGCAGTGTGTGCAGAAGGTGATCCAAGCCCTGTGAAGCACAGAGTCTGTGCCGCAGCTTGGGTAATTGACGGTGTTTCCTTTTCTCTCTGGGGCCAGAGGGTTTAGCACACAGCCCCCTAGTTGGGCTGCACTGACGAAAGTCTTATTTAGCCTGCTTTGACTTTGTTCTGGGCTGTGTCTCTTTCCTTGATAGGAAACATTACCTTGAGTCACCGTTAATCTTTTGATGAATTTGGAAGTAAAGAAGATATTGATGACTTTCTTAATTTTTTCCGTACTGCTTTTTATGTTTAGTTTATATAATTTGTTTTGCAGTTCCATCCCTGATTTCTTTTCCTCTTCCTCATATGCTCTTTTTTGATATTAACCCTTAGTTGTGTGTTATCATTTCCTTATTCGTGTTTAATTTTTTGAGTCAATTAAGATCAGAGACATTCCATTTCCCTTCTGTCAATGTGCTGCTGTACCCTTGGTGTAGTGTGTTCCAGTCTAGTTCCAGCTTTACACCACTTCCCACAAGATCCAGTGTCTCCCAGTTCCCCCAGCATATCCTGTTTTGTAGTCCGGTGTGCTTTTCATTGTCTCTTAGCTTTTCTTGGAGAGCAGAACATCAGACATCATGTTTCTCTTTCATTCAAGTCATCTTCTGGTTGTGGTTCTCAGCCAGTTCGTTCCCATTAGGTAGGAGGACATTTGAGACAGCTGATGACATTGTTCAGCTTCTCTGCCGTCTGCAAAAAGAACCAAAGCGTTGTTCCTAACACGCTCAAAGAAGGGGATAAGCAGTCTGTGCCTGGCGGTGTTGCTTTTTCAGTGCTTAACTAGCTAATTTTCTATGACCGCTATGGAAGACTCCTGTTGTGTCAACGTTCCTAACTGTACTGAACACCTTTTGCCTCCTTCCAACAAAACATCTGATATTTCAAATTCCCAGTTAAGTTAAAGCTCCATCCGATTTGATGGTGGGAGCTACATCTACAAAAAAGAAATGAACTACAGGCTGCTGTTTTGATTCATCCATGTTGGTGATCCCTTGTCATTTGCTGTTAGTGAACAAACTTGATGTGCATGGACTTTGATTCACATAAAACCGCAGGGAATGTTGTGTTTGATCTGAACATCTTAGTCACAGGAGAGCGAGGAGATTTGGTATGTGAACAAACCTATTCACTCTTCTCTTGTGTAAAGGGCTTTGGACATCCACTCGGGGAGCAGAAACAACAGCATATGACTTACGTGCCCAATTACACACTGTGTATAACTAAATAGCTGAACCGAACAGTTCACAAATGATCTATAGTCTGAAAACAGCCAGTTAAAATCTGCAGCAAAAGACAGCATGCATTCAGAGAAATCGGGCTGCTTTAATGCTTTGCGAAAACAAAAAAAGGCTAAATTTGCAGCTCTCCCTGAGGAATTATCTGTGAGCACTATCTGCAAATAATAATTTAATCAGCTTATTTGGCTGCCCATGGTCACAAAGCTGTAATTGATTAAAAATGATCCTTTTTGTAACAAAATAAGGCTGCAGAACAGAAATGAGATTCTAAGGTGATTCTAATGTGCCCTGCTCTGGCAATATGATAAGGAGCAATTCTGTAGAAAACCAAAGAATCTCACAGCAAAAGGTTTGGGGGCCTGTTACAGAGAAGCCTTTTTCCCAGACTTTAGGGTGTTTTAAACTGAATTTGGACTCCTTTTTTCCTTTTTGAACAGTGTGTTCGTGTTTCCTATGGAGCTGAATGGCAGAGGGGGACTCCTTTCAGTGGCCACATGGCCCGCTTCCAATTCGGAGAGATAAAGTCAACCTGCTCAGCCCCACCGCCAGGAAATCGGCTGCTGCCCCTTTAAGCGGACTGGAAGGAGTATGGAATTACGGCTAACTTGGTTTGGAGCCTTTGTGTAAGGCTTTCAGGAAGAGATAAACCATTAATCATGCACAATTACTCTGACCTTGCATGAACTAAAGCCTCTCTGAACACATAAGATTACTGTCTCGGGGGACCTTGAGATACTGACACGATCAGCTCAGTGCTGGGGCATTGGAAACGGCTGCACAAAATGGCTGAGAGCTTGGCCTTTGTTTCCTTGGCTTCAGCTCCAGTCTTGCTTTTCACCCGGGATAGGTATTTATGTTTCTAACGTACTTACGGTGTAAACTGAGGGAAAGTCATTTCCCTTGAGCCGCGATTTGAGTCCATAGAACGCGAGTGGGATGTGATGGCAGGGCTTAAGATTTGAGTTTTGAGCAGAAGGTTTTCTTAAGCTTGCACACTGACTTCTATGATGTCCCTGTGGGGGACACTCTTTTTGTCTGGGTTTAGAACACCCCTTGGCCCAAGTCTTACAGTCAGTGGCACCTGTTTTAATTACAGTTTAGACAGTGATTTTCAGGCTCAGTTTACAATTTTCTCTGTTAGTCTTGTTTAGCCTTTCTCTCACCTCTTAAACTCCTTAAACAAACGTATCTCACACGTCAGCTATGATATACGTCATCTCTTCTTTCACCAGCCTCCTGGCACTAGCAGCGATATGTAGAATAATAATAATAAATAAGCAATTAAGTAATTATTGATTTCAACTTGTCATTTTTCAGAATTAGGCTGAGCTAAAAATGCACAGCAACAGTTGAAGAAGCTCAGCTCACTCAGTAAAATGCAGTAATTTGTTTACATTTGATCCTTCATCATGTGTTTCATCCCTACAGCTTCATTCACTTATAGAATTTATACTGCTATAAATATTTTACTTACATATGTGGTCTTTTTACACTTTTATTTGCTGAAGAGCGGCATCTGTTTTGAACATAGTTTTATGTTGATATGTCTTCTCTCCTGTTGCACAAAGGAGTAATTACATGTGTATATTTTGATCTGCAGTAGGAAGTTTATACTGCTTTAACTCACAGTTAGTGAGTTACGACGGTTACATGAGTAGTAGGAGATATGTGTGTGAAGCCCTGCAGAGCACTTGTCTTGCTGCCCCTAGTTTACATCTTTAGAGAATTAAACACCTTTTAAAGAGAAATGGTCTTTGTCTTTGAAAAACTGCAAATGCTTCTCTTTTGGGGGACTTGATTTTACCCCGTCAGTGAGTATTTGGCTTCAGTTGTAGAAGATCTGACTTGAAGACTACAAACTTCCTTGTTAGATGTTTATATTCCTCTGTGTTTTTCAAACCCTCAATCAGCTGCCAGCAAAGCCACCTCCATTACAGGGAAGGCTGGCCTGACAATGAATTCTGCTTTTTTAGCCTTTATTTTTCTGCCAAAAGATTTATATTTATAACCAAACCTTTCCCTGTGCATATAGTAATTGAAGGTTCCAATGATACAATGTTTTCTCCACTAAAGTAGCAAATTTCTAATTTTCCAGAGATGTGGTTTTAAGAAAACGGAGAAGGCTCATCGAGCACTGAAGGACTGGACAGTGGGATCCGTACTGAAATACGTCTTCAATTCTGACCAGCGCCTCTGCGTCGCATCTTTGTAAGAGGATGAGTAAGTCTAAAAGAAATATATATGCTCTTCACATCTCACACACTGCTCCCTAGAAAGTTATTTAGAAGGTAGGCATAATGAAAATGCCACAAGTACAGTGGTAAGGCATTTTTTTAACAGGGAAGATAAACAGCAGGAACGTCAAACTTGTTGCTTCAGGACATCAGTTGCTTTCTTAACTTCTAGAGGTAAGTAAGGAAAAACTCTTTTGATAAAGAGGATTTCTCTAGTTGGTTTGCAAGCTTCCTGCACAGTGTTCCTGAGCCACGTTCGTCGGCACTTTTAATAAGAGATCGCTGGGTTTGGTAACAGCTGATTTGATGTTTTGTATCAGAAGGGCACAGAAAGGCACTCCCTGGGGATGAGGGAGCTGTCCAGGACTGGCTGCGGAACAGACACCGTGCCTGCTCTTCTCCCTGGCTATTCGTTTAAGGTCTTTTTCCTCTCTTGTTTACATTTTCTACTGTTGTGTTCCATAGGTTCTGCCTATGGCTAATGGGCTGTTGATTCTAAGAAATATTCTACAGAAGGTAAACTCATTGAAAACAAAAGACCCCACAGGGTTACTGAAGCAGAATGGATGGAATATTTAGTGGAAATGTACTGAAAACCATAGAAATTAACAGAAGGGGAGCATCTAAAAGGAAAAATACCATTTAGATGCCATCAGCTGAAATATAACAGTCTATAGGGCAAGCTTGATTTTGTCAGTATCGCTACAGCAAGATGTTTCTGAATATTCAACTTGCTTGTGTTCAGGACAAAAAGATATCGGAAACCTAAGAGCAAGGTCTTAGGTGACTGGGTGAGCCACTGTTGGAAGAAATTGTCATTGGATGCGGTTGTTGGATCATCACATGGAGTGTGCAAACTGGGACTGTGTGTCTGTCTTCAACTGTTCTGCATTTCAGCCAGGAGATGTTGCTCTTGGTAACGTTGAGTTTATGTAGCGGAGAAGGATCATTCCTTTCACTGCAGGAGATTTGGATAGTCCATGTTTTGTGGGATTTCAGGCCATGTGACAGTGTTGGTCCTTTCTGATGTGAAACGTGTGAATCAATGAAATGATCTTTGGCTGAAGTGTGGTGCTAAGGCACAGACTTGCTCAGTTTGTGGGGCTGCGGGGCTGTTGAAGGATAAGGATTAGTTGTGAGTGGGGAAGAGGCAGGAGCTCGGTGGTACGACGGGATGAGGGCAGTCTGTGAATGTTCTGCAAGGGACAAAATCCAAGGTAGATTCTCATCTTACGTAGACCAGCTTCAGTCAAGAGTGAATCAGCATCAAAATAAAGCTTGAAGTGAGCAGTGATCGTGCCCACATTTTTCTGCATTTGTTTTCACTCCTGTTGCAGCTCATTGTAACCAAAGGTGTGGAAAGATCCAGTGTAAGAAGATTTAAAATTGGACAGTTTACTGTTGGAAGGGAAAAGGACAGCCCACTGCTTCCTGGTTGCAGTGCAGATGTTTATGGTGTGTCTACGCTGTCAGGACAGCAAGTATAGTCCTTGAGACATCTGTTAATGAGCTGGCTTCAATAATGTTGTCTGCACTGCCAGACCATAATATACTCCATGTGGGCCTACAGGCTGAGATTCTCAAAAAAGTATTATAGACTCTGCTTCTCCCTCTTGCTGTGCTGCTAGGAGTCAGTGCTGGTGCCTGCTGCCATAAAACCAGCCAGCACGTGTGTTCAAGCTATTCAGGCTTTCAACTGAAAGTCTGGATGTTTTCTTTAATTTTAGATTTGATTTTACAAAACCTGATCAGACAGAGTCTGCAAGTCCTGAGCCTGTCCTGGTTTTGCCATTCTCTATTTGAAATCTGAAAGCCTTTGCTTATGTGGGTCAGAGATAAAAATTAGGAGAGAGACACTGAGACATTATAGATCTGCGCGGATTCTCTGCTGCTGACAGCACAGGTAACTCAGTTAAACCAGCGGAATAGTTGGCCGAGGGACTGTTGCATACTAATAGGAAAGAGAGAACTCGTAGGGGTTAAAGGCAAGAGCATCATTTTTATAATTAGGACAGATCAGAAGTGGAGCAAAATGTTCTTGCAGCTGAATCAGCTGCCCTCTAACCAGCCTGGAGTCTGGAGCTGGGGCCTGATGGACACTTGTACAGAATGCAATTTAATCTGTAATGGCTGAGGAGGACTCCTCAAAGTCTGCGGCAAATGGCAATTATTGTCCCTTTTTGTCACATCCCCCCCAACCAAAACAAAAAAAAAGGAGGAAAATTAATGAAAATAACAACAGGGAAGGATCCTAACTAGCATGCCCTACCTCCCCCTTTCTGTTTAAAAATCCTCTGCAATGTAGTGTCTGAAATGAGCTGCCCAGTATAATAAAATCTCTGGAGCACCAATGTGAAACAAGAATTCCTCCCACACGCACTTGCATACGCACCCCTTTTCGCTAATGAGCGGGGAGACGCCAGCTCGGGGGCTGCAGCCAGTGTTAAATTAGCAGAGAAGGCCATCCGAAGTGGGCTGACTCCAGCGTAAACTGCCTTAAGTGTCTGTTTATTAAATCACAGCACCGCTTAGAGTCTGCCCTGCTGCCACCGCAGAGCTGTCTGCGCACAGACAGACCCTGGGCAGTCCCGGGGGAACCTGGTCCAACTGGATCCTGGTGGTAATGAAGGCGGGGGGAGGAGGGAGCCACCCGCCACCAGCCCTTGTTCCGCGCCATCCTGTGTTATTCTTCAGGAGCAGAAAAGGCTTTGTCTAAGGTCACCGTTGGCAGTTGTAACAGCGAATAACCTGGATATCCTGACAGTGTAAAGTCGTCTTCCTTTCCCCATTTTACAAAATGTAAGCCGTGGAAGACATTTTCTTGCTAAACTGGCTGGTATAAGCCTTGGGAGCAGTAACTTTGCTGTACCAGTTCTTAGTGGGAAGTGTGGCCTTCAGTTTCAACTCTCCTTGGGTTACAGTGTGAGCAGGTTGTTAAGACATAATGATTTTCTAAGAGAATTTGTTGATGTCAATCTATCTAAGGCTTTGGAGACAGAAAATCTGCTGTTCAGACCTTAAGCCGTTGTATTAAAGCAGGAGAAATTCAAAATGCTTCTGTGTATTTGTACAGTGTGAGGTGCAACGAGGCTTTGATTTTGGATGGGATTTCTACACGTACCTGCAAAACAGCACTGTTGCTTATGCTGCAGGTAAGACAGACAGGAGAGAGATATCCAAGCTGTAAATCTTGTCCTGTCGGTCAGGAGACATCACTTTTTTTTCTGCTAGTTCTGGGAGAAATTATTTACCAATAACCCAGATATATTCCCTTCTTTCTCAAAGACTCCTTCATAAATACAATTGGAAGCATGGCTGCTGGTTTATGACTCCTGTTACTTTTATTACCAAGTGGACTGTCTTGCTCCTCACTCTTCACTTCCAAGATAAGTCATCTTATCTGCAAAAGTCACTGGAGAGGAATCTTGGGGAGCAGTGGATAGCACTCTCATCCCATAAGGAAACCTAACATAAAGTTTTGGAAAAGTCTCTGAAACAGACAGGGTTTGTCCTCATGAATTGCAAGGGTTTGCTGAACAGCTCTTCAATTTGCCATCCTTCCACTTAGCACAGATTTTTAATACCATTTTCAAGCTTCAAACAAGTTCCATCCACCTGTGTTTTCAGGTCGGGAAATTGAACGTACCGCATATAGCTCTGCTTTGGTTTATTTTAACAAACTGGTGGATGGCTCCATATACGTATCCCCTGCTCAGTCTGTTGGCTTTTGCCTTCATGAGGGATTCTTGCTGCACATGGGCTTCTAGAGGCTCCCTTGCAGCCCAGATGCCCATCTTCTGTGATAGCAGGTTAGGAGTCACGGTCAAACATCCTTTTTTGAGGTGGCCTGTTGACATTGTAGAAGAGCGGCAGTTGTTGAGCTAATTTGTATGAGGAAGAAGCTATGCAAAGTTTAATACGAAGTGGCTGGTTTAGCTGTCAGAAAGGGAGAGGTGGGCTGTTTTCCATTTCCCTTTAAAATGTCAAACACTAATAGTCTCTTCCGATCATCCCGAGATTGCCAAATAATTGACTCCCGCCTACAGCAAAAACCTCCCTGCTCAACAAAGCAGGAAGCTGATGACAGCGATTGCCTGAACGTGTCCAAATTAGTCAACCCCTTGCAACCTCAGCAGGGTCAACAGTGGCAGCCCCGAGGTCGTGGGGCAGCAGGAGCTGGGGGCTGTGGATTGCCCCGCTTCCTCTGCCCTCTGTGCCTCCAGGACATAGCGAGGGGTTCGCAGCTGGAGCGGCCGGCACCTGAACCTCCCTGTGTCCAACAGAGCGGTGTTTATTCCGAAGATCTGCTGTGCGTTAGCCAGGACAGGGGTTAGGGCAGGAGGAAGTGCCTGTCTCTGTGAGTGGCAGCGCAGCGCTTGTGTTCGGTGTGGGGCTGACCCAGTGTCACACACCTCCTGGCATCTTTGCTCTTTATGTCCTCCGGGCTTTGCTGTGTGGAATCGACATATTTACAACAAGCTGGTGTCTGTCCCATGGCTGGATACATTTTTTTTTGTGCCTTCATTTGCTCTTCCACAGCTGTGCAAGTGGCTGCAGAAATATTTGAGTAGATGAATGTTGCCCTGGTATATAGCTCAATAAGACTTATCAGCATGTTTAGGAATACACGTACAGGCCAGGATCTCAGAGAGGAGCCAGAGAAACGTGCCCTCCGAGCCATTCCTTAGTTGGGTGCCTGATCAACGCAACCAGTCAGGCGTGCTGGGTCGCTTGATTTTATAAAGCGGTGGAAGTAAAGCAGGAAAGAATCTTAGGCCCCGTTCCCCTCCCTCAGCTTTGAAAGGATGGCAGGTGTGCCTGTGACTTCTTGAAGGCAACTCAAGCATCTCAGGGTTGTGGCATTTTCACAAAGATTATTTTAGGACTCAGAGAGGGGACAGAGGAAGAAAGAGAGGAGCATTGTCTCAGAGCTCCGAAGCAGCACCACTGTTGTTACAGGTAGGATGAGAATGTTTGAAGACCAGGCTCTTTGTCTGCAAGCCTGTGTTCCTATCTGTGTTTCCGAAGCAGAGGAGCCGGCCCCTGCCAGCTCTCGGAGTGGCTGCTGCGGTCAGGACCTCTGCCCACGGAGGGAGCAGAGCCCGTGGGGCTCCCGCGTCTCCTTGCGGAAAGCTGGGCTGACCGCTCTGTCACGCTCTGGCAAAGGTCACTTGTACATCCCGTTCTCTGAAAGGTCAGGGTGTGACCCCAGGTGCAGCAGAGGAAGGCTGTTTCTCTTTTTTTTTTTTTTAATTTGTTACTACCATTGGAAAAAAATACCTTACCTTTGCTCTTGTACTGCCTTCTCCATCTCGACCCACCCCGGCACCTCCTTTTCCTAAATGCTATAGTATAAGTTTTTGCCTTTTAGGCTTAACTGGCTGGTAGCTGAATTTTCTCCTCCTTCTCCACTTTGTTCTGTCTGCGTAGCTGTAGCTGACCTATTGATAGTCCTTCAAATTGATAAGCAAACACTTCCAAGTTTACTGAGCACAGTTCTTCACCGCAGTTTGTGTCGGATGCGTGAGCACATAGGCACTGGGAGCTTTTCCCCTGCGGGCTGGAAGGGGGGAAAGTAAGAATCCTCCTCTGACTCGCTCTGGTGGGTTGTGGTAAGTGGATGCATCTGCTGAAGGGAAAACTACTTTCTCTTGCTCCTTTCTGTCAGCGTTTACACATGTCGATGAGAGACAGGGGTGAGACATAAAAGCCAAATGCTCAGGTGTCGCACACTGTGCTGCATAGCTGATTCCCACACTAGACTTTACTGAACCAGCTAGAGGTATTCATATTCATAGAGGTATTCAATAATTCATTTTTCTTGACTTAAAGAAGGCCCAGTGATTAACAAGACGTTTATGTTCAAATCCTGTATGGCTTCCATTCAGGCCTAGTGTCTATAAATGCCGGATCATCCTTCCAGAGTTGTTTGTTGTTCTTCCTTTTCATAGAATTTGCAGCAGCAATGGAGTTCTTTTCTGGATTTCAGATAGCGATGGAAGGGAGAAATACAGGATGTTTCCCTGTGTCTGCTCATTCTAAAATTCTTTTCTTCTTGAGGATTGGACTGTATGACCGAAGATAAAGTGCTGGACATGGTTCTCTTAGTGGGATCCTGCAGCGGCTTGTTACAGATGCTGGTTTTAGTCCTTCAAACCACAGACGTGGGAGATGAGGTTTTAGAGATACTGTTGATTTTATGAGGACCAATAACTTGATACAAGCCATTTTATTTGCAGTATTCATTCACAAGGAATTTCCTTAAGATGTTTAAGCAGAGGTGTAAAGAGACAGAGAAACATGGAGGAGTCACTTTTCAGAGAACTGATGGTAACTTCTGTGTACAACCCAGCCTTCCTCTGGCTAGTCTTTGAAAAATGGATAGTCAAGATTCCACTTCTGTAACGAAATGTAATAAGGTACCTCTATCTTACAGATGTGTAAGAGCTCTTATTACTTACATAATCTAAGGCGCATCTCACAATATGTTTTTTAAGATAGTGTTCCTTTAGTAGGAGTAAATGCTGTTAGCCCAGAGTCATTAAGTAGCTAAAGACCAGCTTACTTTTAATTGTGTGTGTACCTTAACAAGTCCACACCTGATTCTTGAGATCTTGGTAGAATTCTTGTATATTGACCAGGCCACAGAAAAGGCAAATCTGTGGAAAAGCAGTAAGTTGTATAAGGTCCAAACTAGGTCATGGTTGAGCTGGGAATACCAGTGAACTGGGATACCTGTTGAGCAAAAAAAGGAAGAAATAACCATGATGAAGAAATACCCAAAGGGGATTTTCTGGGTTCCCAGTCAGAAGGGAGACTGTGCCACTAATTGGGTCTTAAAAGGTCTTTTCTATTCTGTTTAAATTCTTATAATATGCCCCTCACCCAGATATGAGGGTGTCTGTCTAAGGATGTCTCTCTTTTCATTCTTTTCAGCTGTGTTTATTTTCCTCTCTCCCCTTACCCATTCTTTGCAAGTTCATGAAGAGCATTCAGACCCCATGAGGGGGTCTCTACAGATCCCCTAAGAAGATTAAGCTCTCTGAATATTTCATGGCCCTGATTGACAGCTCTTGAGGACCTCTTGTAAGCCTGGCGCCCGTATTCTTGTTTTAAAAAAAAAAAAGAGGGGGAGAGAGACAAGAAAAATCACATCCACCGAAAAAAAATTGATCCTATGGGCCCGACCTCTGCTGACGGAAGGCACTAGACGGAGGCAGTTCCTCCCGGCCATCTCCCCCTCCCTCTCCCTCCCCACCAGTCTCTACTGTGAAATAAAAGGAAGGTAATGGGATTTTAAGAGGCAAGGAGTAGTCAGGCGGGGCCGTGGCTGCTGCCCTCTCCCCCTCCCTGAGCCGCGGCCCTCAGGCTCATGGCCCCTCAAGAGCTATTGTAAAGCTCCGTCCCTGACTCTCATTCTGGGCCGCGTTCTTCCCTTTCTAACAAGCTGACCTGGCTCAGCCCGTGGCCCCTCATTAGAGGCTGAACCGAAGAGCGGGCCCTGTGCTCTCCTGCAGCCGTTTCACCCCATTAAGGGTTGCCCCCTGGTTGACAGCGGGAAAGGGAGCCGACGACCTGTAAATTCTCATCAGACTGCTTTGGATTCTCCTTTCCCCCTTAATCATCCCGTAATAGGCAGCTGAGAAGTTTCTCCTTTATTAGAAAGGCAAGGCTGAGGAGATCTCACATGCTGGGTTTAGGAGACGTTCCTTGATGGAAAGAAGAGGATGAGGAAGAGGGGGGAGAAAGACAGAAACAAACAGCTCCCAGCCCTTCTTACCCCTGGAGCACAGTGAGGTTTCCTGCTGCACTTGCTATGGGTACCAGTGTTAAAGACAGCAGGGTCCCGTTTGCTTCCTACCTGCTGCTACAGGAGTAAGTGCATTGCACAGAGTCCTTTCTCTTAGCCAGGCAGCATTTAGCCAGGGAACTGTTAAGTTTACCTGAGAATTGTAAATCTTACAGGAATAGTAATTGTAACCACAGAAACACTAACAACAAAAGGCTCCGATCCTTCCACTTGAGACGATCACCTGGGGTTCTCAGGATCATGCCTCTCCTGGCTAACCGATTTCTGGGGCTTACTTGAGATGCAGGTGTAAGTTTCTTGTGTGTTTTGTCCAAACGTGAGTTTTGTTTTCAGAACAAAGCAGCAATTTACGGGATTATGCTGCTAACAGGTGTGTGGGGAGGGGGAGCTCATTCCTTCCCAGAGTGAGAGCACTGGAAACCAGTCATGGTTTCGTCTGCCTGTGTTTCTTGAACATAAGTGAAGGTGAAGCCTTAAAGCTTTGTTTTCAACTGCTGCTGAGGTGGAACAGGCTGGGTAGGGAAGTGGTGAGGGTGAGGGAGCTGTGTCCATGCTGGACATAACCCCCCACCGGTGCCAGGTGAGACAGAACATCCTTCCAGGGCTTCGGCACATCTCGTGTCCGCACCTCACTGATCGAGTGCTTCTTCCATTCTTTGGACTGCACAGTGGTTGTGGTTATTAGTCTCTTACTCCAGATCTAAAGTTTATTTTTTAAGATATTGTTTATAAAATGTTTTAGAGCCCAGAGCACATAGAGGGAAGGATGCGTACACTGCTCCAAAGCAGTTATCTATTGGCTTTTACTGTGAAGGAAACCATTAATCTGTGAGAACACTGCCTTTGCCCCAGATCCCCGTTTCACTTATCTCTTGATGGGCTTGTTCAAGTTCGGTACTAACCAAAGAGGGAGAGTATTAGTCACCTCGGATCAGTGACAGATTTATTTAAGCAGACATGACCTACTTAAATACCTTATGGAATTTTAACTGGGCATTTCAGGCAGAGAGCAGCTGAATTTAGGCCAGAGCAAGTCAACTCCCACTTGTGCATCACTCCTTACAGTGCAAGGGTGGGTGGTGAGGGATCTGTGAAGTCCTGGGGTCCCCACGCCATGACCCTCACTGATCAGGAAAAGGTAGTTGCTACAGGTGGAGGTAAGTGAACTAGAAGACAGAAAGTCCTAGCAGTGATTGTTCTGGACTGCATTGTTTAGGGTAAGGACGGTCAGGAGGTATTCAGTATTTCCGTGTGAGGTATGGCTGGACACTCCAGTAGGTCTTGGAACCATTTGAGTAGTAGACTGTTACGTGTAGGATGTTGTGTGTAAAAGGCATAGGCAATTTCAGAAAGCGTCGGTCAAGCCAGTAAGTTATCCAGTAACATCACCTTTTGAAAGTCAATTGTCATTTTTAACAATCGATTGATGTCTTACTTACTCACAGTTGCGATCGTGGTGAAATGCCAGTGCTATTCCTCAGCAGTGCTTATCTTGCCAGTGTTCTCTGGATGGTTGTGCGGCTTACATCGCAGCTTACCCATGACTGCAGTTCACTATTTCGGTTTGAGGGTAAGAGAAGAGCATCTGGGTGTTTATAACCATGATGGAAAAGATTTGTGTGCAAACAGAACCAAGCATTAGCTTTTGATTAGTCTCACACCACTGGTGGTAAGCTTTAGAAAGTCTGCATTGTTACAGCACAATATTGTGACCCTCAGTCTGGTCCTTATCTCGTTTGTTCCTACTGGTGCTGCCAGATGGAGCTCAGGGTTGCAGCCTGTGACCCGTGTGTCCCTGTGCCTGGAGTGCTGTGTAGGCAGCAGACTGTTCAAGAACATCAGTGGGTTGGGAGGAGTGTAGTCCTCTCCTATCAAAATGAAACGATGGGACATGGCCTAGATTTTCATTGCTGTAGCGACTGATATGAATTGGAAAAAGCTCAACAGGCTTCGTTATAACCCTACCAGGTTCAGGAAGAATTAATTCTAGGTCTCTGGGAATGTTTTTCTAAGTTTTGAAACAGGATTAATCATATCCACAGTTTTCTTATAGTGGATGCAGTCTCTATAGACAAACTCAGTGAAACCCTTTTTTAATCCAGTTCTGTTCTTTGACTTGAAGCAATTCTGTAAGGAATTTCTGTCTGATTTCTTAAAACCCTCCACTCTACTGCTTTGTTGGGCTGAGCAGAACAGCTGAGAAGGACAGAGCCTGTAGACAAAGCCACCATGAAATCATTCCTGGCTTCTTACATAGTTTGCCCAGTTTCTTCCACAGACACACAGAAGGAGCTCTTCAAAAGTAACCACATGCCTTCCATCCTCTCATCACTCCTTTTTCATTTTCAGTTAAGCAACAACTAAAGCAGGGAAGACTGAAGGTCAGTTTTCTTGATGGCAGCCTGCTGGCCTACTTGCAGGTTTTTGCTTCTCATGAACCACACTAGTTCATCATAATGAAATGAGATATTTCTGTTGGAATGAACCTGCTGATGTTTGGGACTGATGTGGTATTTTCACTGCCCAGCTTTGAAGTATCTACCTTCAGTGATAAGATTAGGAAACTTATCACATACATTATGCTCCTCTGAATGCTCTATAGGAACCTGCTTCCCTGTTCTGTCTGCACAGGGAATGCAGGGACAACTCCCTTCCCTAACTTAGCTAACTGAAGTGTATAAAGGCAGCCGGTAGAACTATCCCTCTGTGCTACAAGCTCCTTTGCTTAGGGACGTAAAGAGCCTCATGCACTGCTCTATTGAAATGGTTTTAACAGTTTGTTGTTTGTTTGTTTCTGGGAGCAATTTTTGTCTCTTATTTTATATTAAGCATAGTAGAGTATACAGCTTATTGGTAATACCATGTTTTTCTTGTCTAGTCACATATAGGAAAATATTTACAAAGACGTCCCTCATCTTGTATTTTTAGACACCTTATAGAAGACAAACATATTGCTCTTCAAAACAATCCTCATCTCTCTACTGAATTGTAGAATAACTCAGGTTGGAAGGGACTTTCAGAGTTCATGTGATCCAAGCCCTACTCCAGGCTCTGGGGGTAGCAGTTCAGGACCCTCCTGTCCATTCTTAATCCCATACAACAAAGAACTGGCTTTTCCCATTAAGGTTTTCAGGAGACTGCGGCAGTCCTGCCAGCCCTCCCTGCTGGGGACACTGTTCTGGGTAACTGTGGCACAAGGCCACTGTCCGGCCTGTGCCACAGAGCTGGGCCGCGTTTGCTGTGGCTGTCACAAAACGGCAAATTCATTTCACCCACCCAAGTGGAAAACTACACGGCAGTGGTGCTCTACGTGTTAAAAAGTGGTTATCACAGTAATAATAGGATGAGAAAACAAAGCGGGGCTATTAGGAATAGAAGAGTGGTAATGGAAAATTTAAGTTCCCTGTTGAAATTACTGTCCATGTTCAAAACCAGAATGGAATTTAAACTTGTTTTTTTAGGGTTCTGAAATTTCTGGATACTTTTTTCCACTTGAATTTGTGGTTTAGAGTAGAACCAGAAAGACCGAGATGCTTCACAGTTTCTTTTAGCGTTTGGAACAGTGAGCAGAAGGAAAGTTGTACAAGAAATCGCACAGAAGATAATAATTTCCTCGAGGCTTTGGGGCCTAGTTCTGCAGAGTTAGGAGATTTGCTTCAGTTTCCAGTTAGATGACAATCGAGCACTTATGTGGGTGACCCCAGGTTTGCAAAGAGCCAGGGTGAGGGGGCCCTGTGAAGGCAGGACTGGGGTCTTGAAGACTTTCCACTCCTCACATCGCACTTGCTGCTCCACACAGTCCAAGTCGGGGGGGACAATCATTGCCTTTGCCTTCCCATGTAAGAGAAAAGAGGTTTTTGCTGATTGTGATCGTAGGTGTTGACAAAGTCCCTTTGTCTTTGTGGAGGTGAAGGTATCACCAAAGAGAAACACCGACCTTTTAATCCAAAAGTGAGCTTTTCTACAAGAAAAAGGATCATGTTTATGTTTGTAGAGGCTGCATTTTGCCTCGAACAAGCTGGCTAAAATTTGGAGTTGAAGGAGAGTGAGATTCTTTTTAAACCAGCTTTGCCAATAGTGAGAGCTGTAAATCTAATATGACACTGTCAAGTGTAGATGTTTGAGAGCATGTGGGGAGGAAGGAGTTAAGGATTGTGCTCTATGAGCCATCCACAGCAGGGAATGACCCAGTTTAAAAGGGTTAACAGTATTTGGTTTTTCAGAACTATTTGTTATATCAAGTTAGTGCAGCAGAGGTCACACAGGTCACTGTGCCTCCCCCTTCGCTTTCCATTCCCAGCCCCTGCTCCGGTCCTTGTTCCTTCTCTAATCTGATGACCTCAGACACAGCTCTTTCCTTACGATGTTCTTGACAGCATCTTCAGACAATATGCAGCTCGACGCCAGTTGTCTTTCCCTTTTTCTCCTGTCCCTCAGGAGCAAACCTTGGATGCTAAAAGGCACTTTGTGCAGTGGGGAAAAGCCTCAGCAATTTGTTCTGTGGTCTTTGGACAAGAGTAGCTCAGAAAACAGTTTCCCTTGTATGTGCACTCCTAGCATGACTGCCTTTCCTTCCTGGTGTGTATTTCTTTCTTTCTGCTTTGTGTTTTTTGGGTTGGGTTGGATTTTTTCATTTAAAGTCTTCTGTAAATCCTAATTTATCCGCTGTACCTTCTGGTTTCTTTTGTCATGGTGTTGCTGTGTGTGTATTCCAGAAGTTCTCAGCGAATGCTTTTTTGAGAATATAAAAATACCTTTCCCTCTGACCTTTTTCTTCCAGTGGAAGCTTCTCAGAGATTTTTGCCAGCGTATTTTTCTGACCCACTTTCAAAGGTACTGAAGGTCCATGGACAGTGGACTCCTGAAGCTGAAGGAAAACTTGGTGTCTTTTGCAAATCAGGTGATACCTGTCATGCCCACATATTTTTTAGTCTTACCAGTGTCACAATATCAACCTCCTGTCACACCATCAACAAGGAACAGAATACAAAGCACCCTACCTGATGTGAAATCAGGAAAGGTCTCATTTTCCTGGTGCCACCGTTGCGTGTGTTTTATCATGTTTCTCGTTCTTCTGCACCTGTGCCTCTTTTGACATCCAGCCAGCTGGTTTTTTTAAGAATGTCCATTGCTTCTCATTTTATTCCATTGCTCATTATTCAGCCAGAGCTAGGGGAGTTACATGTGCTGTTTGGGGGTAAAATTACTAAGAGTATAATGGATCATTTTCCTTCCTGTGTATGGCTTGCCCTTGTTTCTGAGGGGTGTGCTTTGCTTTTTTTAGAGGGAAGGGGTTGTCTGGATCTTCATCTCCTGAGGGAAATGAATGGCCATGAAAAACCTACTGCTGCTGATGTTAAAGATATTTCTTGCAGCCTTCCCAGGGCTGGGTACCTGCCAGACCTCCATGTTTTTAACAGGGTTAAGGAATCAGTGAGAAAAAATGTCTGTGCCTATTTGCTTGAATTCAAAAGCAAATTGCAGCTGGAGCATGCTTGTGTGGCTTGGATTTGCTTCCCGCTCATGTTCAAGTGTGTAAGTGCTGCTAGTGTGAATATTAGTTACAAAGCAAAGTTGAAGGCTGTGTCTTCCCTGAGAACTTTTTTATACTCCAAGAAAATCCAAGATTTTTCGTTCAATCACCACTAATTGATATATCTGGAGAGTCGAGCTTTATATTCAACGTTTTGTGTACCCGACAAGAGTTTACTAATACGTCTCATTGTCAGTTTTTTCAATTCACAATTTGCTTCTCTGTTAATGAGTTACAAACTGTTCCCCAGTAGTGTGGCCAGCTGACACGGCATGGCAATCACAGTGGGTGGTTTGAGTTGCATGCTTTGCAGGGTAAATCAGCAAAAATGGCAGTGTTTTGCCATTGTGTGTGTGGTGAGCTGTTCATTCAACTCTAGTGTTGAGCATCGGGCTTGGATGCAGGCAATTATTATACAAGTGCCTGACAGCAGATGTGATAACTGGAATACTCGGTGGTGAGGGTGTCACACATGCAGTACAAGAGGACTCGGTTCGGATACCGTGTGCAGACAATTCCAAGTTCTACTTTCAGCTTTGACATTAACTCCATCTTCAAACAAGTTAGCTAGCATTCCTGCCTCAGTTTCCCTATGAATGAATTGGGGATTGTACTGTGTACTCACCTACCTCACAGAGATGTTGTCTCTGCTTTTTATTTTATAGCAATTGGTGAATGTTTGGTGAGCACAAGAAGAAGGGTTTGAAGTTATAAAATCTTTGGCTAATGGACTTGTTCAGCTGAGCAACGGTTGAACATGTTGGAAGAAAATGTGTTTGAATTTCACCCTCTTTTACATTAGGTGGGACATTCCATATGTTTCACATTAGCCAGGATAATATAGATGTTGAATCCAGTATCTGTATGTGTCAGATCTTTGTTCGGGATTCTCTGGTAGGATTTCAAATCTTTGCTGCAGGGTCTGCCCAGATATTTCAGGATTCTATAGAGTCACAGCGTTGCCGTGCCATTTTTTATGTAGTTCTCTTTGCATCTCACCATTGGCCTCAGGACTGCAGGTTTTGGGAAGTACAAATGAAAGGGAATTTCTGGAGGAATTAAACCCTTTCAAGTTTTGGGGTTTTTTTATATTCTTGTTGAGTTCTTACAAAAAAAGGCAAGACACTTGTTCTTCTTACCCACCAAGTCATCTAGCTCGGAGGACAGTATCGTAACAGGGAAATTTCAAATAACAAAGATGTATATGGTTTCTGCAGCAAGGAGGAAAGCATGAGAACAGGAATGGAAATTGGCAGGAGAGCTCTGAAAGGCCAAGAGTTTCCAGCTCCAAAGACAGTGAGAGAGGAAATCAGTGAGTGCAGCAGGATTCCCTCTCTCCCCACCCTCTGTCCTTCCTCCACACCCCACCCGGGGAGATGGGAGAAGAAACTTGGCAAGCCATCTTGTCGCCAATCAATCTGTGGTGTAACAATTAGCACTTAAGCAGCACTCACGCTAAACACAGGCTCAGAAAACACTTAAAAAGGAAAAGAAAAAAAAGGAGGAAGAAAAAAAAACCCAACACAACAACAACAGGGGAAAGCTGGAACAGATCAATGCCACGCAGAACAGGAGGCATCTAATACCCCATTATTGATGAGGACGATAGTGCTTTAAGTGTGTGTTCTCCATGCTGAGCAATTAGCCAGCAGGACCACTGCAGGGAAGGCAACTCCACCGCAAGAACGCCCGCTCCCCCGGCTGCCCACCGCTTCCCCAAGAGGTGTTTGATGACAGCTTCATTTGTTAGCGTGATCCCAATAGCTGGCGGCGCCGGCATCCTTTCCATTACGGCCGAGAGTGCGAGGGGAGGCCGGGCAGGACGGCTTCTCCCCCCGCTACCCCGGCCCGCGGTAACGGAATACAGTAGACACGGAGTCTGTCTGTGCACTGGCTAAATTGATTGTAATGGGTTTCTTAACGTGGTGAAAGAGCCGACTGTTTTCTCGCCTCTAAGAAAGGCTGGAGGAAGGAGGAAGTGACTCCAGCGGCTGCGACACAGCGGATGAAAGTAAACTTTTGTTTAGTAAAGAGCGGCCGACTGCAGACTGTCTCTGGCCTTTCAGCCAGCTCTCAGCAACACCGGTTTTTAGAAGAAAGGAGAGAGGGTAGAAAACAAACTGTCAGCTTCCTGCTTTGGCTCTCGCTCTCATAATAACCCTGCTGTCTGGCTGCCCTTCCCTGAAGCACACTGGAAACCTCTTAATGGCATGGGGTCTCTTTTTGAGAGGTGTCTATGGGCTCAGGCTTTCAAAGGGCTTTCAATGCACGTGTAGAGTAGGGCATATGTGCTTTTAAGTGCTTGGCTAGGCTGGACCTTAGCTCAAAAAGGTGTGCCTGGCTCCTGTAATAGGAGAAGCTAGGGCCAAGCCTGGAGAGGATACAGCCTCCTGAAGAGTATCCAAACAGCATCTGTTCCTGATAGACTGGTGTTTATATGGAAGCCCAGGAGCCATCCTGAGACCTCCCAAGTGGAGAGACTTGTCCCGGCTCTGTGTCTGTGCAGTCGGATAAAACAACGCTGCAGTCAGTCACACGGGTTTGTCAGAGCAAACACAGCAGGTGCCGTTCAGGGCCTTCACATGCACACTCTGCTTTTCTCGCTTCTGCTGGAGCCTGTCCTGCTAATCTGCACTGTATTGTTGCCTAAGCTTAGCTGGGCTCTGCCTAAAGAAAACACCGCCGGGAGCTGCCCAGAGTAACCTGGCCACTTTCTACACTGGGAGAATCCTTGTGTCATACCTGAGCAGCCTTTGTCGACAAAATCAAACAGATGACACACAGATGTTAAGCTTTTCTGAGAGGTAGTTTGTGTTTTAATAGCTCTGTGTACAGAAACCTGTTCTGTTCAGCTCACGTGGGCCATCCCTGTGTCAGCACATGGTGTTGGGGCAGCAGAGGCTGGTCTCTTCAGCAGCTCATTGCCAGGGATATCCATTGGTTCCGCCTTTTCTTTCCATGGAATGAGGTTTTTAGAGATGCCACAAAATGACAGATGCCACAAAAAGATGAGAAGGCCCAGACACGCAGTGTGCAGGCGCTGCTGTTTGGCTGGGGAAGAGGAAAAGAATTCCATTTCCACATCACAGTGGTGTCACTCGGGTTGCAGGTGGTTACACACCTTCAAACCCTTGCCTGCCTCGCAAGATCTATTTATTCTCAAAGTTAGGTCTTGTGAGAAGAGAAAGGGGGCTGGAAACTACAACTTGCCGTGCCACTGTAACCAGAGGCTGCTGTTTGCTTCTGACCAGAGGCTTTAAGATGATGCCAGATGGGGCCATTAAAGCTGTGCAAACAATAAGGAGCACATAGGGGAGGCTGTTAATGGGTTTCTTTTGGAAGCATCAGCTGGAGCTGCTGAATGGGGCACATGACCTGTTAAAAGAAGCCACTTGAGAAATCTCTGTGCCTGCTGAAATGATGGGGTTTTTTTACCCTCCCTGTTTGTGCCAACCCACTGCGGATCTGACATGCTGGATACTCACACACTTGTGTTTGCAGCTCTGCTCACTTGCCAATATGCTTCATGGCTTGTGCTGTAAAACACTGGATCAATGGGCTGGATGAAGCAACGCAACCACATCGTTCTGCACAGAGGAAGCCACGTTTGAGGAGATGGCTTCCATAGAAATGTTTGATTACCACTTCTGGGAAGGGGGAGCCTACTTTTAATGCAGATTTGTTCTGTGGTTCGCAACCAGTGCTGTGCATGGGAAGCCAACAACATGGTTAGGCATGGCTAGCGTGAGACTTGGGAGTGCACAGGTTCTTAGGCCTGGAGTTCTCTTGAGGGCTAATGTGACATTACATGATGGAGAAGTGGTGTTCAAAGAGAAAATACAGATATGCTCTTTAGTAGTGGATCCAGGTCTTCAGTTGCTCCATGCTGTGAACTTATTTCAGTCTATCTTTTTTGGCATAATGCTTCAACATCCTGGCTTGAATTGGGGGAGGTTGAGTTCATCATCACAAAAGGAGTTACCCGAAGAGTGTGCATGACAGAACTGTATTCAACAATTTCAGTGAAGAACTGTTCCTTTAGTCAAAGCAAAAGTCATATCTCGAGTAGCTATGCTATTCTAGCTGCTGTGTGAATGTGATCACTGTTGTTCAGTTCATTCATCTGACTGCAAGCTCCTGTGTAAGTTCCCACAGGGAAGGGTTGAAGAGCTGGCCCTCTGTGCCCCAGCCACTGGAGGCTCTGGATCTGGCCATGCTTTTCAAAGTGAAGTGTGCAAAATGAGGGTATGAAAGCCTTACCGCCACAGCTCACCGTGTATCGGTTAAGTGAGCCCACAAGACACAGGAGGGGAGAGTCAGTTCTGTGGCGTGCACTATGTGTCACCTCATTGGATTGAGTTTGCATGAGGAAACTTTTCTGAGAAAATGTAAACCACTAATTTCTTGATTGAAATTTGACTCACTCTACTTAATTCTTTGCTGTTTGAAGCAGAGTATTATGATTTTACGATGAGCAGGTCAGTTGTCTTACAACATAGTTCTGTGCATCACCCTTCAAACAAGATGGAAACTGCAGGAGCATGGTTGAGTCTTCATTCCCTATAGGCGTGCAAGGCTTGTACTCCTCACATAATTCACTCCTGAATGGTGCTATTCTCTTCATTTCATAACTAGCACGATATAAAGGTGTTGATAAGGTCTTGCTGAGGTAGAGGAAATGAGAATAGAGTAGGCCGGAGAATACCTTTAGGAAAAGCATAAGGTGAAACCTTACATTTAGGTTTATGTGTGCTAATAATGAACGACAATAGAATAACAATGGGGAAGGTTGGGTGCTCGTTATCAGGAGCCAGCAAGAGCAAGGCTGTTCCACATGGGAAGACGAACTGGGAGCTGAGCGTGACCATGCAACGGGCAGGGACAGTGGCCTCACCCACAGGACTGATGACAGCATTGGTGACATTATAACACTTTCCATTCACTGTCAGATTTGCACAGTCAGATAAATGCCAGGTGATGAGTCACGGCTGAAATCAAACCAGAGAGTCCAGGCAGTGAATCAGGATCAGCCAAGGACAGGCAGGACTTGGGTATTTCTGTGTCACAGCTCAGGCAAAAACTGGGGGTCTCAGCTCAGATGGAGTGGCTGTACCTCAGTAGAGATGCCAAGTGGGGCAGTGCAGGGCTGCGGAGTCCAGTCCATGTCCTCAGGGCTTGAAAGTGGGTGTCTGTATCTTTACAGTGATGCCTTAGTCCACTTCTGCACCAGAAGAGCTGAAGACCAGCTTTTCAGTTTGACACAGCATCCCCTTGAAATTGCACGAGATACTTGACCGGTTTGCTGGCAGTGCAAAGGGGAGTTCCAGAACTTTCTGGAACTGAGATTTGTCTCACTCCAAAGGAGATGTTTTTGGAAGCAGCACTGAAGAACTGATAAGGGAATTTCCACATATCATCATTTCTCCTTGTGTTTGCTGTGTGCCTGTAGTTGAGAGAGAGAAGAAAATCTCACAATATGATCCCCGCCACTGCAGTTCCTAAAGCTCCGAAAGTGTGAATATGCAGTTCTGCAAATCCTCCCCATCCCTTGCCCTTGCCAGGGAGCCCTTCCCCTCTGACAGGCAACATCACCTGAAGGAAAATCAACTTGAAGTGTTTTCTCTCCCGCTTGCCACCTTCCAACTTTGGTTGCTGAGAGAAGAAGAGAAAAGGCTTTTAACACCATCCGGTGACCCGGCCCTAAGTACCATCTCCTGCTTCGATGTGGCTGGGGAGACAGGAGGTCAGCTCGGGGGCCGGCAGGAGTGAGAGAACCCGTGTCAACAGGCTGCTGAGTGCTGAATGATGAGCCTGTGACACGGTAGAAGGAGCGAGGGTGCTCACCTGGAAAATGTTGCAGGAAGCCTGTCATGGGTGTTTAAGTGCTGACAAGATGTGTCTGAGATATCCTTGCAGTGCATTTAGTATAAGAGTAATCTTTCTTGTGGTTCCTGATTCGGAAGAAGGGTTGCTGCCCCGGTTCGTAGTGGGGGAATATGCAGCAGGTTACAGCTTGATGAGGAGGAATCAAGTCATTTTTCAATATGGAATAACGCTGCTTTACTTATTTAAGGACTGAAAGGGCAGTTGAAGGTGGGGATTTAATTCTGCCATGTTTCCTTGATCTATAGGTCTGATCCCAAATCAACTAAAATTAGCAAAAACTCATTTTGGAGGAGGCTCTATTTCAGCAACATCCAGATCAGTCAATCCTTTGATCCAGTATGTGTCTTCTTTCTGAGAAAAATATCCATAGGGTGAATCAGCTGCCTTAGAGTAAGTGCCTTTCAGTGGTCAAGCGTATCCTGTGTTATATCCAGAGTGTTGGAGATGGCATTGGGCGAATTGGATATCCAAAGACTTGTAAGTAGTCCTGCTGTGTACTAGTTCCTGTACTAATATGTAACAGAAAAACCAGACCAGCTCAGGGTTTTATAATCTGAGAGCATATGTACTTAGGGTCACTGCAGCACTGCGTGTGAAGCAGTGGAGACTCATCTAAACGATATTAAATCTGTCTTGAGAAATGGATGTGATACAGCAGTGGTGTCAGGAACAGGGTGCGGAGCAGTTTGTCCCGCTGCTGAGCTCTGTCTGATGCTTTTTCTCTGATAGCCCAGGCAGCGTGTTGGAAGCCAGCGCGGTTGTCTATGTGCTGGGCTCTGGTCTGCTTTAGAAACAATCAGCAACGTGTAGGGGATCGCTCACCAGGAGACCCTTGCCGTGCTGTCTGCTAGCTAAGAACCAAAGTAACAGTAGAAATTTCTAGTAGTGTGAAGGGATGGATTTTACTTTTGGAACTAGATTTTCTATAGTAAATTGTCTTAGGAAATAATGACTTGGTGGGTCTTAGCATGTGCCTCCCAGTGCCTTGTCAGGAAACACGCAAGGAACGCACTGTGGAATCAGAAATGGTTTTTGACAAGAGGCGACTTGTCTAATTCTGATGTCAGTTTAAATTGGTAAAACGCACTCGACTTCCCTGCAGTTTTCCTACTTAGAATGCAATAAGCAGGAGCAGAACTAGATCCTGATCTGTAGCAGATCATTTTCAATGATCTATCATCAACACTTCAGCGAAAACAAGGTAAAAAATCAGCGTTTTCTACTGCTTATTTGAGGGCAGGAGTTTGGATTTGTTTGTGTTTCTTGTCCTTTGTTTGTTGCTCACACTCTGTAATTGCTTGACTTCTGTCATTCTGCAATAGTCAGCCGGGAGAGCTTTGTCATGTTTAGCCCTTGAGCCTGACCTTCCGATCCACGCAAAGTCCGAAGGAGAGGAAAGAGTTTTAACTGGATTTAATTGGGGTCGTCTTTGCCCATCAGCCTCTTCCGACTGGCCACCTGGGGGGGTTGAGCTGAGGCCCCACTGACTGGTGGAGATGGAAGGGTGGAGAGGAGATATCTCCACGTCAGAGCCGTGCGGCTGTCATTGCGGGTTACCACGCCGACAGGAGACGGTGCCTGCAGGAAACAGAGATGGTTCCCACCTGTCCAGAGCTAATGAGGATGTTTCTGATGTCAATAAATGTTTCCTGATCGCAACAAAAAGCCCGTAATCTTCACAACGCGCTCACGAACAATCGGCGAGGAGAAGAGAGAAGTGAAGGAATTGGGGATGAGATGAGAGATGGAAGAATTGGAAGAGCAGGGTGAAAGATTATTTTAAGGAGGAGGGGAAAAGGAAAAGAGCAAGTAGAAGACAGGGCAAAAGATGGAAAGCGAGAACGTCTGGATGGAGTAGGGAGGAGATGAAGATGTCGAAGAGGCCTAAGATGAGAAATAGTGAAAGCACCTTGGAAATGGACCAGAAGAAAAGGAGCTAAAGGAATGACAGAAGAAAGCGCCAACAGGTGGAGAGGAGTGTTGAACCTAACAGATCCTTTTCACAGGGAAGTCTGAGGAGCTCAGAGTGATGAAGGATGGGACGTAGCTTGTCAGAGGAAACTTGGGCATAGAGAAGTTATGGGAAAGGAGAGGGACAAAGCGCTTCTGACGTTAATAGAAAATGTTTAATCTTACTCTTGAAGCAGTCTGTTGACTTAAGAGAAAAAATAAGACGTCTGCTTAAGTTGGAAGATGGAGAAGAGGTGCAGATGGGCAGGAGCATTGATAGACTTGGCTTTGGATGTCCATTACTGAGCATATCCTCTGTCTCAAATCTGACAGTGTGTTTCCAAGACAAGCTTGAAAGTAGCAGAACGGTTTTGAAAATTGACCCGTGAGCTGAAACTGCTCATCGGTTTGTGGAAACGGAGCCGGTATTTGCATTCCTCCATGCTGCTGCGTTCTGTGCACGTGTTTCTGCTTTTAGTACAGGACACCACTAATATAAAGGGAAATTTTCAGATATGTATATGCATACATATAGATAATATATAATATTATGTGGCATGTATTTATTAGATATTATTTAATGCAGAATTTGTTCAAAATAACTCAGAAAAATAGCATGTAACTTTGTGTGACTTAGCAGAGCACACATTGTATATTCAGTCTTATAGTTCAAATTCGGTTTCGGTCATGGACCAAAAATGTGTAAATGATTAGACTCTAAAATAACAAATCTAAATGAATCTTGGTGAATTTCCTGCAGCACGGTACGTAGTTTCAAGTGGTATCTTTTAGCAGATCTTATGCTCAAGTTGGTACAGGACTATCAAACTGATTATATCAGTAGGATCTTTCAAAACAACCTGAATCAAATAAAAACATCTTTGGAGATGGCAGTACGACATGTACCGGCTGAAACCTGAACCTTTCCTAAGAGACTTTACTGTTCGGTACTGGGACTACTAAGCCGTGCGTGTCCACGGTCTCATCGTTCAGCATTACTCTGTGCATTTTCTTGTTTTCTTCCTGAATACTTTTCTCTCTGCACATCACTGTGTCCCTGTAAGTTTGCAGTGAGTCATTTCAAGCAACTCCAGCCTTGCCGTGGCTCTTGAGGAGCCAGCAGAGCTTTCATAGAGTGTTTGTTGGCAATTTCTTCCTTTGTACTTCCAGCTGTGTTCTTACTCTCAGCTGAAATACTTAAGCAGAAATTTTAAGAGCAGAAATGTCTATTAGGCTGATGTAAACTGACTGACAAATGTAACTTCCCTCAGGAATTCCACATCAATTCTATAATTTCCTTTTTGCCAGCGTCTCGAGGAAAATGCTCAATCTTGACATAAAGCAAAAGAGAAGCAATTTGAAGTATTGCACAAGCTATGAACATCAGCTAATAAGTCTTTTGCTGGGGTAGCAGCTGTCGTCTGTGACTTAGAGATAAGAAGCAGACAGCTCATACAAAAGATTTGTCCAGAAATATGTAGCATTTCTTTAGCTGTTTCAGAAATAAAAATATAGGTTCATACCCCTTGAAAATGTGCTTCATTCTTACAGCTATCCCTTAGCCCTTTATCCTTACCCTGTTCCAGATTTCCTATAGAAGCACCGTCTGGTCCTGCTCACACATTTTTACCAAAATAGGTTTTAGGGTTTGTTTGGGTGTTTTTTTTTTTCACGTCCAAGTATAATGTATTTTGTTATCGACACTTTTATATGTGCTGATATTTCTTTAAATCCTGTGAAAACTCTTGCTTTGGAAAATTGATTCTTCTCCTTCCTGGTATCACATATCACATTTATAGAGGTTCATAGTGTTTTTCATGTTTCTGTTGGTTTTAAATTGTGTATCAATGGCAATTGATAATTGCGATACATAAGTACGTCGTATCGAGAGCGCAATTGATCTTGTTTTGGTCCGGCTGTCTGGTGATGTTCCACCACAGCTCTTCTTTTGGCAGTATGAGAAGATCAGCAGCTCCAGAGCACAATTCAACTCATCTTAAAATAGGTGGCGAAGCAGAAATGAATCCTATTCAGAGTCAAACTGCCCTGTGAAAAACAGGAAGACACTTGAACGTACACAAGAAGGACAAATATTTATGTTGGTGCTAAGTAGCTGTTGTCCTTCACGAGTTTAAAAATAAAATGAAAGCAAAAAGTGTTCCGTCAAAGTACGTCCCATTATAGCACCGGGAGCAGTGCACTGTCTCAATGTGGTGCTACAAAACCGTGCACAAAAGCTACAGAATGCAAGAAGGGGATTTTAAATCAACTGGGAGCGCATGCAGAACCAGTTGGGTTTTTCTTTTAGCTTCTGTGTTGAAGATTCTGAAATCGCAGCGTGCTGTGCGTGCTCCGGTGTTGCAGAGGAGCGTAACTTCAGTCAGCTCTTCCAATTATCCTCCTCGTTTCTCAGCATTTGCCACTGGCCACGAGCAAGAACGGGAAACCCCTGGCTCGTTCCCTTGCTTAGTTCTGAGTTAAAAACACATTATTAATGTTTCTTTACCCGCAGAGATGGTGGGCGCTCCCCTGCGAAAGGCCAAGGGAGCTGGGTGACCTGTGGGGCTTGTCACGGAGCCATCCCGCTCCGTCCCTGTTGTGACAGTCCCTGTGAACAGCCACAGCTGAACCCTGGGGAGCTCAAAGCCACCGGCACTGGAGTTTCCGACTCAAAGAAAACTTTGAAATGAAGACATTGGGGTCTTTCTCTCTGCCTCCCCCTTTTCTCTTTGAAGAAGTGTGTGTTGATGGAAGTGGACGACGCAGGGAGTCAATCAAGGGGGTATCAGAGCCCGGGAGGAGATCGCCCGCAGCAGCAGAGAAGACACAATTACTACAACAACTGTCCAACCAACCACAGCCAGGAGACTCCACTTAATCTAATTGAGTGTGAAGGCAGGCTGGAGACACAGGACCCGCTCCTCCTTCCCCCTCCCACCACATAGACACTATTGGCTGCTAATTGGCGCCAGTGGGCTGGTGCTAATTGTGCTGATGTCTTGGTCTGAGGACAGGCATGTGAAGGATGAAGGGGTCTGCTGGGAATAGGAGGAGGGGAGAGCGAGGGAGACAGTGGTCATAAAAGTTGGAACAGGGCTTTAATTTCATATCAAATATTTAAGTAAGTGAGTGGAAGATCTGTGAACTCTCTTTGTGGTAACCCGCAAAAGGCCTTGGAGAATTCCACCCCCGCTCCGGCCCCAGCAGTGCGCTGTCTGAAGTGCTGCGCTCCTCTTCCTCCTTAGCTTTGTTTAATTAATTGTGAGAATCGCTAATGATCCTTTATTCCTCTTCGTTCCTTCTCTGCTTTCTGACATCGTTGCTTCTTCATGCTTTAATTCAAAGATTCAGATTTTCCAGCTCTAGGGCTGTCCAATGTTTACTGGCCTTCGTCGCGTGGAAATTTTGGCTGTGTAGAATGACAGCAAAGGCTGCGATCCTGTTCATTACCCTGAAACTGGATAAGGTCTGATTTGTACTTGCAAGGCCAGGATGAGCAGTGGTGGCCGTGTGCGGCGCTTTTCCTTATAAAAGTCTGATCAAACTTCTGCTGGTGGAGGTTTACATGTATCAGATGTTAGTAAGGCTTGTTTACACAGAAATATTTAATATATTAAATAGCAAAGATATTTTTATCAATCAGAATGCACTCTACCTGCATATTAAAATACTTCTTTGCTCAGCTTTTGCTCTGTGCAGCACTTACGGAACAAGATGCTGCGCGCTGACCCTGTTCCAGCTCCTTATCCCCACCACTCGTGCTGGAGGTGAGTGTTGTCTGAGATGTGTCCGCAGAGATGCTGCTGTGAGCGCTCTCCAGCCTGCGTGAGTCAAACCCGCGTGGTCATTGGGGCAATAAGCTGCTCCCAAAGTGCGTGCGTGTGGGGCAATGGGATTGGAGGCACCGATCATTTCCACCTGACAGCTGGATTCAGCAAGATGTCTCTGTCCTCTGTTGCTTCCGTGTTAGGTTGGTGTAACTAGGTAGGTAAGTCATGCTCCTTGCTATATAAAAGGACAAGTTTTAGCTTTATTCCACGTCAGAAGCGTTCCAGTACACCGCACAGCATTAGGAACAGCTCTGCTGGTGACAGTGGCATCTCTCAAGGGTCTGTTACAAAGGCCAGAGTTGTGTTTGCAGGAGTTAGGTTGTTAACTTGGGTATTTTGGCTATTTGATCTAGGCTGATCATATTCCATTTATATAATCTTTCCTGCTGTGTCAGAGTTGTCAGCCTCCGCCTGTCCAGGTGCTGAAGAGCAGCTCTCTGTTCTAGCACCGCTTGCTATTACACAACTCTTTGTTGTTTGCTTGGATATTTTTCCCCAAAATCCTTTGTTCTCTTTGTGCTCCCAAGTAGTTCTGTTACCACATAATTTGTTTCTCTAGAATGCAGATAGGCAAAGGCAGGAAGTGACATCCTACAGTACATCTGCTATGTGTATCATAAATAAATTGTATATATATTATTTTTTAAGCTGAATAGGCCAAATTCTGCACTAGTTACATACTTAAATCTCCTTCTTCCTCCCCAAGCAAACCTGATGTGCTGAGCTGAAGGGTCTAGATGTTCAGATGTTTTAAACTTTCTTCCTCTCAGTGTTTTAAGGTCAAAGTGACCCAGGTACCTGCATCTCTTTTCAAAGGACCCACAAACCTTGTGATGCAGTTTTGTGACTGACTTGAGAGGATGTGATTGCGTGAAGCAGGACAACTCATCCAGAGGTACGCGGTCTCGTCCCTGCCTGTGTGTTCTGTCACCTCGTTTGAATGAGCTCAAGTAATTATGTGACACTGAGTTGGATTTGAAAACAAATCTCCTGATTCAGTTGAAAGCGATTATTTTCTGAGTTTGCCATTAGCTTTCAATAGGATCGAGGAGTTAATATAGATCATTCCTTCCCAAAAGAGGGCGAGGGGAAGGTATGACCAAAAGAGTCGAGAGAGAGGAATGATCACTATCTTATTCTTATTAGAAATCACAAGATGCTCATGTCCCTAGTTCTTCCTAAAAATGGACCATAACCATAAAAATCACTTGGGCCTTGCAGTGCTGCAAGAACAATGCATAAGTAACTTTAAAATTATCATCGATGAACTGTTACAATTACGTTACATTTGTGTGCTAGGTATCACAGTGATGACTTGTTTGGCCTCAAGGCACTACTGCTATAAAATGTTCAATATTAAATAATAATTGCAGAAAGTACTTTAATAGGTTCTCTCAGTAGGATGTTCTGAATACATATATATATATCACAGGCCACTGAATTCAGATAACGGTTTCAATCTAAAATAAAATTTTAATGTCTTGATATCTAGGCAACTTTAAGCTTTTTATAAATTATCACAATGAGCAGATTCTAGGGTGAAAGGTTTGGGCATCCAAAGTTCTCTGTCTCTTTTTTTCCTCTCAAAATGTAATCACCGAGCTGATGTATGAGGCCTTTAAACTCATTTGACAGCACGTCACTTTGACTAAGGAAGGCAGAAAGTGAGTGAAAGCTCTGGAGTGATTTGTTTCAAAACCTAAGTTCCAAATCCCAAGCTCGTGGACGATATCAGTTCTGTCTTAAAATCACAATATGCCTACCTTTTCCACACAGACACAAACTTCTAGAATGTGGCATCCTTAAGCTGACCTGTAAGCTTGGTAGAAAAGCAAACCAGTGTAGATCAGGGATATATTGGGCCAGTCTTGTACCAGGTACAGAAAGATGCTGTACATGGCTATTCTTAGTTCAGTCTCCCTCTTCAGAGGAGTTCAGAACTGGTGCAGGTCCATCATATCCTTTTCTCAGATGATGTGGCATTTATTCTGGAGATATTGGTGGGTCCTACAGGGTGTACAAAGTACCTTCAGCACCAGAGCTTGAGCTCCACTTATTAATGGGCTTGTTTTCCTAGTCACTCTGGATATAACTGGAGTGCAGGGCTATTCTTAGATACCCGGGCAGGCTCATAGCCAGATAACAAAAACTGCCATTGTATGGTTGGTATAAGCTCTTCTGTGTTTCCTACTTTCCTTCCTTTTCCTTCCTTCTAGTGTGAGTTTTCATTCTTTCCCTTGAGTCAGCGCTAGTGATCTTACAGACAAGCGGTAAATCAGCGCTTTGATCTATCTGAAAGCTTAGGTACCTCCTTTTCTCCTTGTTTTTTTCTCTCTGTTTTTGCTATGCTAATTTGTAGATCAATGAGCTGAGCTCACTAGTTGAGTAGTGGGAGGATCATTAGTGCTGATGGAACGAAAGAAAGCAACAGGAACATGTAGTTAGTCTTTCCCTTTGTGGTCTTAGTTGGGCTTAATCCAGCTATAAATTTAATCCAACAAATGTAGTTTGGTTTAGTCCAAATACCCCGTGCTTGAGCTGGGGTCTTGGACAGGATCTTCTGTCCTCTGACAGCTTCCAAGTGTATACTGCAAGAGACTAAACCCAGATCTCGTAAATAATAATTCATATGTTCAAGCATGAAACTTCCCTTTGGCGTCGTGCTGAGTCTCTCTTGAACCTCTGAGTCTAACTGTGCCTTAAGACAAGAGACTATCTTAAGAGCTTTCCCCAAGTTCAACCTAGAGGGGTGAACAGGGGTTACTCCTATGGAAAACAACAGATGATACATTTCATTGTTCTGTGAACTGGGAAAACAAGAAAAGCTTGTATTCTAATGGAATCCCAGGAACAGCAGCCTGCTTCCCCACTTTTAAATGGCTTAATACCCCAGAACAAAACTAACCCAGAGTCTCGGCTCACTTCAGCCGCCTTGGAATTGGGGCTTTCAGCAAGGACAGAGTGTTTCCTTCTTTGTGTATTAGCTTCAGTAGGTCAGTGCCAAATGTGGGAAATTGAAGAACTGAGTTATTCTGTCATCTTGGGTCTTATTTTGCCTCCTTCAGAGGATTTCTACATTTTATCTTGCAGTACTGGTTTGAAAGGCGACTGTGACCAAAGAATAAAGGGAAAAACCCAGTTCCACTGGCTTGAATTGCAGCAGAATTTTTCTTTAAAGCTACTCCCTCCATCCCATCCCATCCCATCCCATCCCATCCCATCCTATCCTATCCCATCCCATCCCATCCCATCCCTCTGCACATGCATTTTAAGTGAATTCATTGGTGCTGAAAGAGATTTATTTGACAGGCCTGACAATTCACACCTTCTGCTCAGCTTCCTACTTCAAACCAGCCCAGGCTGAAAAAGGAGGGGTCAAGGACTTTATTGTAAGGCTGTGATTACTGTAATTTTGACTGGGGTGGAAGCAGGAAAGATCTGAACCCAAAACCTCACTCTTCCATCAACCAGGGGAATAATTTGCACCCTCCGTGTTTTGTGGGTGTGATACATGCGAGACACCCGAGGCAGAGCTCCCCAAATGTTTTGTGGTGTCGTCTCTGGCTTCGCTTTTAGACAAGCAAATTCCTTACTGAGCTGCTCCAACTGCAGAGCTGATGTGGTGATATCATCACTACTGTGAAGCTTCGCTTGCCAGTGTATTGCAATAAGATAATTTTTACATGGTAAATAGCTATTCATTACTGCCGCTTTAATGTTAGCACACAAAAGCACTCTGGTAAAAGCTGGGGCTTAGTGGATAGCTAGCTAAATAGTGCTAAACGTGTATGCATATTAAAGATCAAGGAGCTCATTATCTACACTTGCAGGGGAGAGAATGTCTGAGGTTTCCTGAGTGTCTTTGCAAACCAATAAAATGAAAGTGCATCTTTGTACTCAGAGCGAGAAATAGCGCAGCGAACACAGACGAACACGCGAGCCCGTCCGACCCCGCTGGCCGATGTGCAGTCCCTCATGACCACGCCACAACATTTGCCCCTCTCGGATACAGACACAAACGTACCAAGCTTATAATTATAATTTGTCAGTTTTACCACCGGATGTAGAAATGCACCTTCAGAGAAATTAGCACCAAATAGTGTTGGTGTGTGTCCATCCCTGCCCTTGCCAATAGAAATACTTAGGGGCACGTGCACATGCACTGTCACAGCACACACATTTTTTCTTTTCTTTGTCAAAATAAAAAATGCCATTGATTTTTACTTTTCATGCTTCCGTTACCAGCTGCAGCTAACAACTGCCACTGCTGTTTCCTATCAATATTTGATGAGTAGGGTGAGGTGGAATGGAGAAGCCCTGTGAGTTTCTCCTTCTAAATGGTCTCTGGGAGGGTTGAGGTTTTTGTGGCTTATGTTTATTTTCTCTGTCTGTTTTCCTTGGTTGGTTCAGGTCCTGAAGGTGACTTCTGCTGAAAGACAGGGGAGAAACAGGACATCTCTTTCCCCTCGCCTTTGCATTTCTTTATCTCTCTGTTTGCACTCTTGAGTAGGCTCATTGATGATTTTGTGAGCTTTGGAGTTTTTGGATCCTCTGTGAAATTTGTGGACAGCAGAGGGTCAAGCAGCAATTGTGTGTACGTAGCTGACACAGCTTCTCCTTAACTAATTTTCCCAAGCTTTATGCAGCTAAATGTTCTCAGGAATTATCTTTCAACTCACAAAATTAGTGACTGCCTTTGTACCTTACTCCAGAATAGAGCAGCATGCCTTCAGGACATATCTTTGAGTTATAATTCTTCATTTATTCTTCACTTGCTGTGGAAAAAAAGAGGTTTCCTTAGTACCTGAGAGAGAATCTTCTTTCTTTTCTTGTGCTTAAGCAGCTAATACAACTTTGTGGATGCGAGCTTCTGTCAGAATAAGGTCAAAGGCTCTTTCATTGCTAAAATGATAATTCAGTGCTTTGCTCAAAACAGGCAGCATTTCTGCAGATACTTTTCATACTGAAGAGCTATGAGTCCTCGAGCGCAGTTACCTAGAGGGCAGCACATGAAACATGACACGGTCGTCATTCCAGTGAGCTCCGTGGAAAGTGAGAATATTTGACAAGCAAACAAGGCCACCACGCTCAGGAAACACAGCGCAGAGAGCGTGTGGAAGCTTGGCACGGGGGACATGCTGGAGAAGAACGCTGCCAGCTCTCCAGCTTCTGCATTTGCCACCTTATTTCTAGGTTAGTGACCACTTGGATCACAGGCAGTCAAGTTGTCAGCTGCAATATCATCCCAGCAGCTGTGATAAGCAGAAACGCTCTGGTAACGTGCCGTAAAATGAGAGACCAACCAGTAAACACGGGCTGCTGACAAAACCAGCGGAATGAGGTCTTACTGGGTTCCGCTTGTGAATGCCAACGTGTTGAAGAAGCATCCACAGCAGTCTAACTGTGCCGTACAAAACCATAAATTGTTCTGCAGCGTATCATGCTGTCCTTGTGATGGAGGAGAGGGAACAACCCCTGTCGTCCTTCCCTGAGATTTAAACTGCAAGGCAGTGGAGGGTCATCAGTTACATTGAATGTAGGTATGGATGGCAGAATCTCATCTGTACCTTATAAGATGACAGCAGGGGAACTGCTGCACAAAGAACTTGCAAGTCTAGAAAAAGAAGCTTACTTGCTTTTACTGTAGCCATTAGTAGCCTTATAGGAGTGACTGCCAGGTCACCTAAGGATCTGTGCAAGCCTTATAGTCACAAGGCAAAAAACAGTAGGGAGAGCATAATTTCTTTTGTTTTCAGAATTTCTTTAGTGAACATGACTGTTCTGTTCCTGAAGGACTCAGAATTTAATTCTGACTTTGAATTGTAAATTCTATTTAAATAAAATGCAACCTAGAAATCAGGGGAGACAGGGATAAGGAGGGACAGATGGACTTTCCTTATCAGTCCCTCTGTTTGTATTGCCAGGATATTTTCTTTGCCCTTACAGATTAACAAATACTACAAAGAAACTATAAGATGAAGCTAAAAGATTATGAAACAAAAGAAAACTGGTGCTTCTCCACCATTCTGTTCTTGCTTTTCTTGATCACACATCACAATCGGATGGTGTTGGTAGGAGTCATTATTCCTGGATTTCTGATGACCCCTTGTCTCCTTGGGGTGCAGAGGGATCTGGCGGGTCCCTGTGGGTTTGGAGTTGAAGCTGCTCTGCTCCTGCCCGCCCCGGGGGACGGCCGTGCATCGGCAGTGTTTTTGGACATCCAGAGAGGCCTCAAGGTGTGGTTGGTTCAAACCTCTGAGCCCGAGGGCTGTGAAGCTGGTGCGGCAAAGACCTTTGGAGCTTCACTTCAAGCCAGGGTTTCTTGCAGCAAGAGCCACGCTGTCACTCAGTGTTCAACATAAGAATGTGTTATTTTGTCCAAAGATGAAAGATGAGTGTCCTACTATACCTTAGATACACATACTCTCTAAAACCTGTAGAGAGTTTGAGAATGTTCTTCTTTCTAATGGAGAAGAGAATGTTTTATATCATTTTTCTAAGGCTTAATGGATCACAGTTCAATAATTTCTTTTTGTTTTTCCCTCTCCCCCTTACCCTATATTTTACGTCATTACAGGGCTGTAGAAGGCAGGAAATGGCATCAGTTCCTGTAGAGGGGAAGTGCAATTCATCTTTTCCCCCAGATGCAAGGGTTTGGGTTAATTACTTAGGGAAATGGAATGAATAGCATCCACCAGATTTTCAAGAGAGCTCAGCACCCATACGGTGAAGCAAAACAGGGTTAGTAAGCTTGCTTATTAATGTATTTTTTATTCCTCCTCCAGATCAGCTTTCTGTTTCATGTGCTGCACTTTGGAAACTTCCACCTTGCCTGCTGGGCTCTGGGAAATCCAGATGAGCTCTTCTGAAAAACGCGGCCCCTTAGATCCGAGTGATCAATCCCAACGTGTGGGAAGCACGTGGAAGGCGGCACGAGGGTTTCACAGGGTTGCAGTTGCCCCTGCAGCGCAGGTTCTTTCCAACAGTTCGGTGATGTTTTTGCCGACTTTTTCCAAATTTGCAAGTGATTTAGAGCCCTTTTGAATCAGACACATTTGGAAGAGCAAACGCTTTGCTATGGATTTATCAGACTTTTCAACTTCAAAGCTTAAGAGAATTCCCTATCACAGGTCTTGGAATTCTGGATAGGACTTTTCCATTGGGATTTTTGTACTCAGACTTGCAGCAAGCATGTACTCTGACTTGTTAAGGAAAACCAATGGATCATTCTTCAGTTTGTGGTAAAAGAAGAGTCTTGCATCTGGGCAGGAACAACCCCAGGTTCCAGTATAAGTTGGGGAATAACCTTTTAGAGAGCAGCGTAGGAGAAAGGGACCTGTGGGTCCTGGGGACAGCAGGGTGACCATGAGCCAGCACTGGGCCCTTGTGGCCAGGAAGCCAATGGGACCTGGGGTGGGTTAGAAGGGGGTGGTCAGTAAGTCAGAGAGGTTCTCCTGCCCCTCTGCTCTGCCCTGGGGAGACCACACCTGGAATCTTGTGTCCAGCTGTGGCCCCTCAGTTCCAGCAGGACAGGGAACTGCTGGAGAGAGTCCAGCGCAGCCACCAAGATGCTGCAGGGAGTGGAGCATCTCCCGTGTGAGGAAAGGCTGAGGGAGCTGGGGCTGTGGAGCTGGACAAGAGGACACTGAGGGGGGACTCATTCATGGGGATCAATAAGGAAAGGGGGAGTGTCAGGAGGATGGAGCCAGGCTCTTCTGGGTGACAACCAGTGACAGGACAAGGGGCAATGGGTGCAAACTGGAACACAGGAGGTTCCACTTAAATTTGAGAAGAAACTTCTTCCTGGTGAGGGTGTCAGAGCCTGGCCCAGGCTGCCCAGGGGGGTTGTGGAGTCTCCTTCTGTGCAGACATTCCAACCCGCCTGGACACCTTCCTGTGTAACCTCATCTAGGTGTTCCTGCTCCATGGGGGGATTGCACTGGATGGGCTTTCCAGGGCCCTTCAACCCTTGACATTCTGGGATTCTGTGAAATACAGGAAAAATATTTTCTATTAATCAAAATACTTTTCGCATAATTTTAATGATTTTTTTTCATCTGAGTATGGTATAAAATTTTAAAACTATACGAGTCTGGGCTTTTTTGAGAGATGTGGTGGCTTCATTTCAAATATAAATGCCTAGGGATGTTTTACAGTTCCTTGATTCTGTTCCTGTGGTGGCAGAGTTCAAGCCTCTCCTTGTTCTGTGCTGTGTTCTGACAGTAAGAACCGCTTTTGAAATGAGCATTAAAATGTCATCGAGAGCGCAGTTTGGGGATCCAGTTAAGTGACTGAAACATCTGCAAATGTGCAGGAGGCAAGAGAAAACATGAGGAGCTTTCGCTAACCGTGCAGAGCGCGGCCAGCAACACCGAGTACCCTCTAAATGTGTGAGCAATCTCCTTCAGAGCAAGGAGCGAGAGAGAGAGAAGGGCAGTACCTGGGCAAAGCTGTTGGTGCGGCAACTTTTCCTTTGAGAGGCAGAAATCTTGGGCTTGTCTGATGCATCCAGTAAACTGGTGCTGGTTGAAGAGAGAGGAGGGAGTGAAGCTTCTCCAAATGCAGTTCTTGTCATGGGATAACACAAGGATAATCAAGCTTGCAGATGTCTTGGGGTTATCTTGTGATTTGTTTGGGTGTTTTGGGTATTTTTTTATTGGTTTGGGTTTTCCTTTTCAGCAGACCACTGCTTTTAAATCTCATCCATTGCCCTCCTCCTTTGGCTGGTGATTTCAGGGTTGCCGGTGTCCAGCATTCTGGCTACAGGCCATCTGGAAACCCTGCTAACGGCTGCAGACACCGTTAATCCAGCACAGGACAGGTTAGCTATACTCATTTCAAATCTACACACGTTGACAAATCTGATTATCCATCTCCTGGACGAGTCTTACACAAAAGCTGTAGCTGAGTCATTGGAATTTAGTGGGGGGACTTTGTCATTTCACAGATGTTTGAAGCTGGCAGTGCTGGTGAAAAGGGTCCTGGCTGACCATTCCCATTGTGTTCCCTACCCTGTGCTGGTAGTGCAAGTCCTGAGAAAACCAAGCATGCTTGAATATGGCTGCTGCTGATTTACTGATCTGAGTCATCTGATGAAAACTGCTGCCTTGTCTGCCCATCCCTCAGAAATCTAAAGAATGTACCGACCGTCTGGATCAGCTCTTTGTTCATCCAGACTCAGCTTAAGACTCAAAGGTGTTTGTTGACCAGAGAGAAGTCTGGAGACCTTTCTCTTTTGAACTTTTGTCAACCTTTTCCTTATAGGTCCCTTCTTCTAGTGAGCAAGTCACTGTTTTTTTCACTATTTAGTGAATGTCAAGTCACTGGGTGATGCTGGTATCAGATTTCCGTGTTGGATCAGTCACACTGTGATGCCAGCTTAATGATTATAAAGAGAATTGTTTATGTCATCTCTACCATACATCTTTCCTTGTTTCTTGAACCCAGAATCCATGTTGGATAGAATCATAGAATCATTTCTGTTGAAGAGACTCCCAGGATCATCGAGTCCAACCATAACCTCACCTAACTCTAGTTCCAACCTATGTCCTTAAGAACCTCGTCTAAACACTTCTTAAACAGCAGGTTATTCTTCTCCTTAATCTTGCATCTGAAAGCTCTTCCGAGCCCTGTAGCTGTTAGGTGATGCATTAACAGGTTATTCTGGACACTACAGACATCTCGGGTGTGTTTTTCCTCCCCGGTGTTGTACCCAGAGCCCGTTCCAGGTGCTGCAGCGATCCAGTTCAGGTTCTCTTCTGGCTTCCAAATGGTTTAGCAAACCACATCCTTTCTGTGAGAGAAGAATGATCTCTTTTCATTTGTAATATCTTTCCTAAAATGTGCTGTACAATCATGTCTCTAAAATATATGAGGCGATAGAGCAAATATATTGAAAAATAGCACATACTTGGCCAGTTTGACTAATAAGTAAAATATACAAGTCTGTATATGACAACTGTATGTATTGAAATATATTGAAAACATATTTAGATCATTCCATATATACTGAAATATTGAAAACCGGCCAAATCTGTAAAAAATTTAAGTCTGTATTTTATATATTATATATTTAAAAATCATTTTCTCCAATAGATAGCCAGGAAACTTGCTATGAAGATGTGGGAAATACTAACCATGCTTTATTTTTTCCTGATGGAAACCAGTGATCATGGATGCTGTGTCATTATAGACACTGCAGTAATAGTTAACGTGTCTGCTAGCTAATAATTTGTGTCCTGGGCCTAGCACGGGGGTTCATTGATCTTAATAGAGACCACTCAGTAACAGTGAATTCTAACAGTAACGGCTCCCTTGGCATTGCTGGTGCTGATTTAAGCCCCAGCATTTCTTCCTCTGCAGTCTCTTTGGATTAGCCTGAGAATGGCCGGGGGAGTGGGAGGGAGAGTGGTTGTGACAGCTCTTAGGTGGAGTGCTTGCAGTTTCTAGAGAAATGAGACATTTCTGGAGAATGACTATTCAAACAGTGAGTCTTAGCGAAGGGCTATGACCCCCGAGAGACTGCGGTTGTCCTGCCCTTTGCATGGAAACAAGCATCTCCATTTATTGTGAGCTCCTGCTGGCATTTGTAAGCATTCTCTAGATAGGAGATGTCTGGAAGCCCCAGATCCTCTGGGAAGTGCCCTTTTGCAGAACCTAACGGGGTTATCTGTGGTTCGAGCGGAGCTGCAGGGCACAGTGCAGCTGGGATTCCCATCTCCTTTGTGTTTGCTGACTTTACTGCGCTGCCCTGCTTTGAATACCCCAGTAGATGTAGAATAGCCATATGTGGTGGATATACCCTCCAAATCAGGCACGCTCTGTCCCAGAAAGCCAGCAATTGCCCACTTTTGCAAGATGGTCAAGCTCTAAATTATACTTTTGAGTTTTCACGGGTGTATTTTTGCATCTCTGAAAGGCACAGGGCAGGAGACCCCAACTTTTTGCTGTTCTCTCTACCTTTCCCAGCAATTAGAGCTGCAGTGAGAGCTCCACTGAGACCTCCACAAACACATCGTGTATACAGCACACACATTGTATGTGTGTTTCTGGGTAGGGTCAGGGTCTGCTTTGCTGATGGACCCATTATGTGATAGCAGCAAAACATTTATTTATGGTGATGGCAACTAAAAGCAAATGAGTGTCCTCGGGTCAGAGTGATGAGCATTCTAGAAATGGTAAAAAAGTATACAGGCTGTTTGAAGACTCAGGAGCAGAGCTGGTTCTGTTTGAGAATCAGGTGGTAGAAACCAGCAAGGGCCTGGTTTCCACATCCAACTTAGAACAGGTTGGCAGCTCTGGGAGGAGATCTCGTACAGAGAGCAGCTCTTAAAAGACCACCGTTCCCCCAAAAGATGACCCTGCTGCCTGGTTTGAAGGCGAATGCGATTTTCTTTGGTTCTTTAATTTGTCACGTTCCTTTAAATTGTCCTATTCCTTTGTTAGGAGAAGCATTAAAGATAATTTGGGGTCCTAAAGCTGGCTCACTGTTTAGAACGTGAATCTCTCAAACAGGGGTCACAAATCCTATGATGCTTTTGACCAGGTGAATGTATTTCTGTCTACTGTTCATGAAAAGTTTGTGCAAACATTTATTTGCATGCAGGAAATTGGAGAAGGACCGGCCCCAGACAGGACTTAAAGCCAAGTATATTGGAGTAAAGATGATTGGTGAGGATTAGGAGTGATAAATGAGGGTCATCGCTGGTTTACGGGGATCCCTTCTGCTCTGAGTGGTGCCCGTGCCCGAGCAAGGGCCGTTATTCTTGTCCTGCAAAGCATCAGCAAAGATGCTGGAACCTCAGCATCTCACAGCCCTAATGAAAACAAGGAGCAAACCAGAATTCTGCTGAAAAATAAACAAGCCCACTTCCATGACCTCTCCTTGACCTCCCAACGAGGTGCTAATTACTGGAGGATTAGCACCTCTCCTGTATCACAATGGACTCAGCCACGGAGCAGGAGGTGACAATGCTCTGCACAGAATGCAAATCCAGAAGAATTAGTCCAAGGGCAATAGACAAGTGCCAAAGTTAAGAACAGCGAAACCTTCTCAGTTGTGAGTTCAACCTGCTGTCTAGAAAAAAAAAGTGCAAAATTAGTGGCTTTTGGAGGAGTGAGGCAGGAATGGAATGATTTTTCCCTTCATATTGGGCAAATATGCAGCTTTTCTTGATTTTACTTCAGAACTTGATAGAAAGCATTTCAGAGTGGTGACGGTGATAGCAATCTCAGAAAAAGGCTTATTAAAAATTAACTGCACCAGCAGAAATATCTTTATATATCTGTATCTGTTCTGAAATATCACACCTGTTACACGACATCCACTGGTAGACTGATAAGCTGGAGTGAGAACTGTGTGAATTAGTACTTGCAAAGGAAAGGAAGGTTTGTATTTGCGCTGGATTAGCGGCTGCCCTGGAACATGTTTTTCAGGGTACAGCGAATGTTTTATCTGTGGGGCTGCTGAGGACCAAGATCCTTGGTTTACAACATCTACGTAACCAAGGGAACTGATCTTTGGAAGTGCTATAAGCCTGGAAGATCTCAGTGTCTTCCATAGGAGCTGTTTGGTTTGCTGTTAGTTCTTAGTTGCTTCGGAAAATCACCCATGTGTTGGCTCTCCAACACAAGGATCATGTCATTATCTAGAAATCTGCCTTGTTCTGTGAATTATGTGATGGTTAAAGTGACAAAGTCTTTGTGTTGTAGCTCCTGTTGTCTCTGCATGGGGATTTTTGTCTGTTTGATCCTGTATAGGATGAGTAATAAAATGCTCAGTTATAAGGCATCCTTACATTTGCATGAGGCTTTGTATTGGGGTTTTTACTTTTGGTAGAAAACATATTTTTGGTTAAAATTTTGATATCAGCAATTATTTTAGTGATAAAACAGATTGTAGGAGCTGACTTGAAACACGGGCTTGGCCTGAGGCCAAGTCTACTTCCAACCTCTTGCCAGCAAACCTTTGAAGAAGTGAGATCCTTGGTATGGCAGCAATGCCCTTAATGCTGCTGGTGGTGTAGGAGCAAATTGGTCTTTAATTTCTGTGGTGTGTTTTCTAAGTGGGGGTTGATGAAAGCTCGATGAAGTTCTGTGGTGTGAGATACAGGTGGACTGGAACAGCCTGAAATCTGATGGGCAAGCTGGCCACCTGGAAAGTGAGAGATCAGAGCCCCCAGTGCCTTTGCTGGCAAGTACTGGGGGAGATTTGCAGGTGAGCAAAAGCATCCTTGGGAGCAAACCAGCCCAACTGCCCCCAGCACAGATAACAGAGCAGAGCTCTGCTGGGGGGGAACACAAGCTGGAAAGCTGGGTCTCCTGCGGCTCCAGGACCTCTCTTGGGCAGCAGCTCTCCAGCTCTCCTGGGGTTGGGTTTTGTCTGAGTGGAAGTTCACTCATGATCCTGAGAATGCTTTTCCTACAACAGTTTTTTCAGTGCTGCTGCTATCTTGGTTTTGATACTTGATTTTTCCAATAGACGTTCTCATCATAAGTAAATTCAGTTCTCCACTGACCATCTGTTTTGCCTTTACTGGCTTTCTGTGTTTTCTTAGATGTGGACATGAGTTGTTTAGACAGCCGTCCAGGAGCACTCCCTTTGGATGAAATACATCCTCTCCGCTGGTGAAGCCACCTTAAGACATAGTTTTCAGACCTGCTCCTTGTGCGCGACCGCATGTGTTTTGCACTTCTCATCCATGGGTGCAAATCCCGGTGACTTAGTTGACTTGGGCACCGCTGCCTGAGCTCGCCCCAGTGGAGGAGCTGGGATTTAACTGCTTGGCCGCATAGTGCAGCCCCGTGAGCGACTGTAGCACACACACTGCGTAGTGTCATTTCCTGTTTTGAGAATTGTCTCCCAGATTTTCATGTGGAGCAGGAGAGACTCCTGTCTACATTGTTCTTCTGCAAAGGATATGTGCGGTATGGGGCCAAGGTGACACAATCAGGATCTCCTCAGCGTAGTGTCTGAGTGGGGCCTCTGAATAATAACCAGATTACTATCTCCAACTTACCCTAAACACGTCTGCCTCCTTTTACAGTTTTTGTTACAAGTATTGTTGCCAGGATGGATTTATGCTGGGCCATTTCCCACTCCAGCTGCGTCATTACAATCATTGTCATGAGAACACAAAAGCAGAGGCTGAATGCCTTGTGCCTTCCGAAAAATATATTTGTCCCATTGCACTGTTGTGACCTTCACAGTACGATGTGGCTTCATCTGCTAGTGGCTACTAAAATGGAAACTTCCTGACGCTTGATTACCAGGGATCCTCAAAGGCCGGAGTGACTCCTTGTTGTCTCACATAACTTGGCTAGAATATCTAAAGCAAAACTGCCAAGTGAAGAACAATTCCTAGAGGACCGTAGTCAAGACACATGCCCGCAGCAGTTCAGACCTAAATAGATAGTTTTTTGTTCTTTTACGGAGTGTGATGCCCGCCTCCTTTCCCTGTGCATAGCTGTTATCTCCCCACTAGAAGGCACTGTTGTACAGGGGACAGATGGGGTGGGGACAATGGGGAAACTCAAGTGACATCAGGAATGTCCCTTCCCCTTCAAGTACCTCAGTTTCCCAATCTACCAAATGGTTGATATTTTGAGAAATGTTGACCGATGTGGCACAGAACAATTGGATGTTATTAAACCACCAAAGGAGTGGTCAGTCAAACCGTATCTGTGCTTTGGGAAACCAAGATCAAACCAGGTGCCTTCAGGCTCCTCTGCATGACACGGAGCCACAGCAGGTAAAGAGGCTGCTTCGTCATTATTCCATGGGTTTCCCATTCTTTTGAGTTCAGCTCTCATCTCCAGCCTCCTATAACATTTAGCCATGGGGCTTGAAAGAAACCAACTGCTCATTCAAAGGGGCATGTGCTAATTTTACAAGCTTGCATGGCTCTAGCGTGCAGTGTGGGAGGTCGGTGCAGGGCCCTTCCCCACCGAGCTTCCTCAGACGCAAACCGAGAAGATCAGCCTACATTTCCTCACCATTTGGTGTGAGTCAGGAACCCCTTTCTCCAGCAGTGATTAGATATGCTGCTGGTTCTGTGTGCTGGATCCCATAGCAATCAGGTTTCCTCCAGCACTGTATTGATACTGAGACAGGGGCACCCACATGCATCATGTACCCAAGGTTCCCTTTTCTTCCTCCTGTCCAGGGCTTTGGGCGCGTCCTGGTGCTTTTCTTTCCTTTCCCTCATTGTTTTGTATTTCAAGCCTGCTCACTTCTTTTTTCCAACATAGATTCTCCAAAATAAAGAAAAGATTGAAGAAATTTGGCCTAGGTTTTAATTCTATTTGAAAGCAGATAAGTGAGGAAGAAGTTCGCAGCAAATGATGTGGATACAAAATACTCCCTTCACATCACTAGCTCCACCAATCTCATCTCTTCCTTCTAGCCCTTGGGTACATTAAATGTTTTGGCCTAACGAAGCTCTCTGATCTTAAAATCACTCCAATCTCAATGACCTCCTGTGGCCGCGGGTAATATTTAAAAGCCTGATGTGCCTGCAGAGGCTCCTTGTCTCTCTTTTGGGTTAATATTTAAAAATTCATGGTTGTTTTTCAAAACCTAAATTGCTTTACTCTCTGCAAATGATTCCCCTTTCAATTCAAAATCAAACGTTTGTCTAGACGCAGCAGACTCTTGGCTAATAGCTCTGGCAGGCAAAGATACCAACGGTTTATCAAGATACTCACTTTCTACCCCAAACTCACTCAGCTCCATTTCACGAGGTGTTTTTTGTTTTCCTTTTTTCAGCGGCAGAAGAGTGTTTAGCTAATTGGCTTAAGGAGCCTTAGATGTTACTTGGCTGTCCGCAGAGTGTTTCTTTTTGAGCGGTGCCAATTTCCTTAACAAATGTATTGCATTGTGTGGCGCATTTGATCCTCACATCCGGAACTGTGCATGAATCCTGAACCACCCCAGAGTGGTGGAGCTGCCACGTTACCAGCTGCAACGCTACAGAAAGCTCCATTGTCTCGCAAAATGCACCTCAAAACTGGGAGGCTAACTTGAAAGGAGACGAGAATATAAGATGAAATAGTGCATCTTCCGCAAGTCCATGCGTGTATTTACCCTCATGGGGCTGAGCGGCCATCACCTATGCAGCAGTTTTCATCGAGTCTCCTCTCAAGTCTTTGATGGTGTCTGTAGAGAAGGACCTGGCCCTTGACTTGGAGCTCAGCAGTGATTTCCCAGCTTCTGTGCTTAGAATTTCAGCTGCATTTGCATAAGAGCTTGGGAAACATAGGTGCCAAATTAGGAGTTTGGAAAGGCTGACTATGTATGTCAGCACTACTACACCTGGGCAGAAAATGTTTATCATGTGCAAGAACTTGAGTAAAATGATTTTGTTAGAAGAACAGCTTTTGTCTGAGATTTCCTGTCTGAGTTTAGGGAGTCTGATGGGTAGAGGCAAACCATTTGTTACCTTAGCAGCCTGAACGGGCAGACACAGTTCCCAGGGAGCAGCCGGTTTGAAGTCTTCTATTTTTGCCTCTCCTCAACAGAATTACTGTGAACTAGTCAAAAGTTCTGAGTCCAGTTTGCCTTAACTGGTAAAATCCTGTTGCAAGTAGTACCAGAGAGACTTGAACTGTTACATCCACTTGAAATCTGCCAGAGTGGTATAGGGGAGTCTTAGTGTAAATGTGAATTGAATCTTCAGTCTGTGTTACAGGTGGGATAAAGGTAGGGCTTACACACTGTGGTGTTCTCGCATTGTGAAGTCTCCACTATCATTGCAAATTGCTATGCAGACTTAATCCTGACACAGCCGCTAGTACTACTGGGATGGTAAATGAAACAATACTTAGCGCATATAAATATTTTATTTGCATACTGAAGCGGCCTAAAACTGTATTTCTCGGCCCACCCAAGATGAAAATAAATAATGTTCAATAGATGGGGAAATGGAGAGAGGGGGAAGAAATGAATCACTCAGAATCAAAACACATTTTTGAGATGGAGCTGAGACTGGAGCTCCAGGCTGCTGTGTGTCTTTCTGGCAAAGCTTTAGTGCAGGAAGCTGTAGATATAAGCATCGTTGCTTTCATATGGAGGATACATGCTGCTGGGAAAAAGAAGACCAGCTTTGGGTAGAAAAACTACTTTCTGCGATTTTATTTCAGGATCAAAGTGGGCAACTTCCTCTTGATTACCGATAATCAATTATGGTAGAAATAACCACATGGTAAAACACACCATCAGAAGTCAAATGGAAGCACACATGGCATGTGGGCTTTTCTGGTGGTTTGTGATTGGAACGAAGTCAAATGTTAAATAAGCTTCACAAGTATTCGGTTGCGGTGAACGCTGTTTTGCTTTGTTTCAAAGGCAGACGGGTGGTCGGGCAGCGCACGTGCTGTGCTGCAAAGTGACCGTTTCCAGCGCGGACACACCAAACCGGGCCCTGGTTTTGCAGAACAGACGTGCGGAATCTTCCCGGCGCTGCCCGCACCAGCTCGGACCCGCCAGCGTTCGAGGGACCTTTCGGCACTTCAGCTTTGCAGCACGGAAAACCACAAGCCTTTGAAAACATGAATCAGGCCTTCTGAAATGGAGACGGGTTTAAAAATGATGATTTGTTGTTTTTACATTTGCCTTCTGATTTTCTTCTCCTGCTGGGTCTTATGTCTTCAGTCTGTTCCCTGAAACCATGACGATTAGAAATCTTTTCCTGATGAAATTTGACAGTCTTGTGTAATCACATGACTCCAGGCACCAATATTGTGAGGAAGGGAAATTTGGAACAAAATCCTGAGAGCTCTCTCCGCTGACACTGAGACACAACTTTTGAATCAAGGTACGTGGCTTTGAGTTTTTGCTGCTGTAAAGTGTGAGCTAAACACGTAAATGCTCATCAGAGTGAAACTACAACGAGTAGGATGTGTTATTGGGAATTATATTAGTCTTCAGAATGCTTTCTGCACATACATACGAGAGATTTGTGAGTTAAATAAGGAAGATATGTTCCTGTGCTGCCTGTTTAGGTGTCCTACTGCATGGGACAGGTTTACACTTTACAATACAGAAAGAAGTCCTGTCACTGTTTATAGGGCACGCAAACCACAGGAAGGCAGAAGAACAAATACCGCATTGATGTGAAAAGTTGTGTAATTCGGCCCTCCAGAGTGTTCTTTCTTTCCGCTTTAGACCCAAATATTGCCATCTCTCACTCTTTCCAGAGGAGGATAAGAGAAGGGAGTTCTGCAGGGACATGTCGTCCTTGTCATGTTCAAAACTTCGGGGCAGATCAGTAGGGGTTCCTGTGACTGAGGTTCCCGCTCCGCACTGTACGCGCGAGGGAGGCTTCCAGTTGGCAGTACCAGAGACTAGGAAATCTCCACTTAAACAGAGCAGTGCTGTTAATTCAAAGGCTTTGATCCAAGAGGGGATGCTGGTGTTTGTTGAATATACCTTACCAGTCGCTAACACAGCTGCATTAATCTGGACTCAAGGTGATAGCTCATGGCTCAGGAGCAGTAATTTGAGGGCAGGGAATTAACCGCACTAAGCAGCTGAGGTATTCCTTCAAAAATCTTCTTTGAACTAAGGAGCAATGCGCGGTGAAAAGCTTCTAGCCCTTTTAAAAGACATATTCCTGTTTTGTGGAGGATCAGTAGACTCAATGCCGCTGGCACTGGGTGAGAAAGAATGCCAGGATCCAAGAGATTTGTAAGATGTGGTGTTGGTCTAAGGGTATAAGCCACATCTAATTCTGGGTCAGATTTGAACTCAATGTAATTCAATGTGAAAAATTTTCCTTTGAGAAGTGTGGAGTGGAGGAGGTGGGAGTCCCAGGGCGGAGATGCTGCTGACACCCAGCGATAACCAGTTACCCTGCTTGGCAACCCCCTTGCTGGTCTAGGTAAATGGAAATGACTTCATTATTTGTTTGTCCCTTGTCCTAGTGCCTTTTATTTTTAAGCCTGCATAACGCAAACCCCGGCCCCTGGGGAACTTAACGAGGGTCTAAGTGGCACCAACAGTCCCTGTTAACAATGGGCTTTTGTTGTTCACACTTTCCCTATCAGAGAGTCCCCGAGGAACGTCCTTGCTTAGGAGACTATATTGTGATGTTATGACCTCAGAGAGGGGTGGGAGAGGAAGGGAGGGTTCAGGTGTATCTTTAACTTACTTGAATAACTTTCTTCTAGTTGTGTTTTCTTCCCACCAGGAGCTTTAATACCTCCTCTGAGGGGGCTGCCTCTGTGCTATAAATACAGCCGCATTATCACTCGGCCGTATTGTGTGCGAGCGCTAATTTTCTGTGCCGGGTTTGAACTTGTTGACTTTTGCGGTCGGTGTCAGGAAATGTTGGGTGGGAAAGGATTAAAGAGGCTATTGATGTGACTCGGAATCTCAGGCCAGGAAGACTGGTTGTATCATCTTAGATCTAGAGACTGGGGTGTTGATATCCAGCTTGGGCTTTTTTTTAATAGAGTCGCTTTAGTCAGATCCTCGTTCCTCCCTCCACCCCCATGGCAAGCACACTGACTCCGGCACTCGAGGCCGGAGTCTCCAAGGAGGAAATAGACCCTGTAGGCGAATTTCCTGGTATTATGCCATTTTAACAACCTCTCTCTTGATTTAGGTGTTGCAGGCTGGCTAAGAATATTCCTTGACACTTGAAAGGGACCTTTATTGTTTTCTTAATTTGTGAAGAATTGCCTTATTTTTTTTTTTCTCTCCAAACTTTTCTTTGTAGGGTCAGACTGGAGCCATGTTATTGTTGTTAAATTTAGATCTGAGACTATATTAAGTCCACTGGCAATCTGCCCTAGCGCTTTCACTTCTTAAAACAGGAAGGCAGGCCTTGGCCTACTTGTGCTCATGCACTTAAAACGGGTGAGAAGATGACTTTTTACACTGCTGGGAAATAAATAAAAAACTACATGGTGTGTATACAACTATTCTGCTGGAGCCAAGAGACAATTTCGAAGGTATAAGCTCCTAAGCCTCCATAGTTCTTCAACAGGAATTAGGCACATAAGAGCCTTTTTGGAAACGTTGGCCCCAAAATAATTCTGTAACATGAAAAGGTCTGGTGTGCTGTGTGGTGCAGAGATTGAGCAGCGCGGGGTGGCCGTGGCCAGCTGGGGAGGCGGTAGGTGGGTGACAGAGCAAGTGTTGTAAAAGCTGAAAGATTGATGGGCTGGAGCATGTTCAGCAGTGGTATCGGCTCTGTCCCAAGGTGCTGCGTGTATTTGCGGCAGGAGTTCTCTTTCAAAGCATCGTGGAGGGTCTCGTTAGAAAGGCGGCCACCGTGACAAATAGGTAAAACAATTCCAAACCAATTTTTTTTAAAAATGCCCAAAGTGCAGCAGAGCCAGCGTCTGGGGAGGGAAGAAATCACCTTGTGCAGTCAAAACCCCTGCAGTTCTACCGCTGTCTTTGCTAGTGGCTTAATGTGTGACTTGGAAAAATTATTGGGGATTTGTCTCAGCTCATCAGATTGTGAAGTTGGGCACCCAGATGCGAACACCAGTAGTAGTCTAGAAATACCATGCTCGTGGTGCTGTTTCTGTGTTTTTCCTTGTGTGTCAGGAGGAATAACCCATAGTTCTGTTTGATAGATTGCATTAGCATTCTTTTCCTAGTCAATGTGGAGCAGCTGTGGGGAGGAATCAGGGGACTATCAGCACCCGAATGGTATTTCTTCATTCCCAAACCAAAGCAGATACATTCCATGATGAGTGAAAACATTGTTGAGCTTCTAAATAATCCTCTGTCAGCCAGGTAAGCTAGTCTGGACTGAAAGCACTTCCAAAGCAGAGGAGGTGTTAAACAAATAGTAAAATGTGTGTTAGGTGCAGCTGATACCTCTTTGCCCTGAGCAGGGTGTGAACCTGGGGAGCCCGTGCTCCCCTTTGCATTACGTTCCTGTCTGTGGGGATGTGAGGAACCTGGTTCAGCTTCTGTTCCTCGGGACTGTGTTCTCAGGTAGCGTTATAATTTGCTGTGTGTCCTGTTACATGAACTCTGCAGCTGACTGCCTCTCCCGCTTCACTTAGGAGCCGCTGTCTTGGGGCCGCCTTTCTTCATGTGGCTCAAAGGGAGGGCGAGAAGTCCAGGAGACATTGGGCTGAAGTAGCAAGAAGGTGTTCAGCTGGATTTTGGCTGCAACAAAAACTGAAGAGAAGTGGCTTTCTTCTGATTTTCTCTTTGCTGTATTTTAGGCTGGTTTAACTATGTCTGTGCAGGAGAGGTGCAAATAATCACCAAATGAAGCCAGAGGTGAAGATGAAGTTCTGCTGTGGCGATATTTGTGTTGCACTTGAGTCCAGGGTACTCCTTAGATCTGGCATTTGTGTTTTCCTTGTAGGCAGCCTCGACCCCAAATTCAGGATATTTACAGGGTTCAGATCCACCCAGTTTGCTGACAGCACTGGAAGGTCCTTCTAGGAGGGACCCCAGCCCATCTTCTTGTTGTTTTCCTTGGGGACAGAAGGAAACTGTCAGAACTGACAGAAGGACAGAGGGCTGCAAGGGGATCCTTGGCACATTGAGCTCTGTGTGTGTGGTATTAAAGCTCTTTTTCCTTCTGGTTACTGATATCCTTTCATGCACCTGATGATAACAGCTCTTGTTTTCTCAGGTTTCAGTTTTATTTCTAGCTTCTGGTTCACAGAACCCTCAGATGCCTTAGCTGAGAAGTTGCTCAGCTCAAGAGAGCGTGTGTTTTGAAGACACAGAACCAGAGGTAGTGTGGATGGTGGGTAGGATAGTGGAGGATTTATAGCTCATCTCTCCCTTTTAGGAAGAAAGTTTACAACATACCTGCTTCTGATTAGAAGTAGAAGAGGAGAGTGTAGGGCAAAAGAGAAGCTTTAGATAACATAAGGAGAGATTGATTGTGTACTAGAAAGACTGATAAATCTTAAGGTGCCGTTTCAAGTCCATGATATTCGGTGTCATCTTGTTTGTTGCTTGTTTGTAACCAGCCTCCCAACTCCTGCCTTGATTTGATTGTGCAACAAAGTTGGTGTCTAAGATGTAACATCCTACCATATTTTTGTGCATCTCAAAGAAAGTAACCTGGCTACCAGGATTCCTGTGGAAGGCAGTGAGGGGTGAATGCTCAGCACTTCAGGAATAATGAATCACTCAGATTACAGACTCTGGCTTTGTCGTGTCTGGCATTTGGGTTTGAAAACTCTGCCTCTCAGCATCTAGTTTGAAAACAGATTAAGAGATCCCTCCATGTTTGCAAAGAACAACTTGGAAACGTAGTCCATAAACCAAAAAAAGGTGGAAACTGGAGAAGGCATGAATGCATTAATAACTTTACCTTTTCCTCTTTTATTTGAACCTCTCAGAATTGTTGAGCACACTTGACTCTTGCCTTTTACGAGGGATGACACAGCCAGAGCAAAAGGCAATATTGCAGCACCTGCAGTTTCTTCTCTCATGGAACCGTGGCTGAATGTGAACAGATCGCCTGGGTGGGCTGAGGGCTGCGCTCCCCTCCAGTTTTGACTCTTTCCCTGTGCCATTTCTGTAGCTAATCCTTCCTATCAGCAGACAGCCAGGAGCCAGCAGCCCATTGAGGAGGGAACCAGACTGAGGACAGGCTGCGGAGAGGAATATAAAAACTGTTCCTTCGAGGACTCTATAGATTTTTATGTTTTTTTCCCTGTGTAAAAGCATTCTTACTCTGATATACATGATGGGGGTGCGGGGCCACAATCTGCGATAAAAATACCTCTGTGCTTCACCAAGGCTCTTTCTTCCTTTTCATAATTCAGCAGTCTGTCCATCAGAGCCCAAGAGGAGAGGCTGACACAGGAGGGGTGTGAGGATGTGATGGGGCCTGGGCAGGCAGGCACAGCAGAATTGCTGCCGTCCCCCAGATTGCTGACGGGCCCAGTTCTCAGGATACCTCTGTAAATGGGCAGGCAGCAACCAGTCACCCCCTTGGAGAAATCAAAATACAAGATTGAGTTCATGTTAGGGGCAGGCTGGTCCTGGAAGGGTCTGGGTTCTGTCTAGAGACCAGCGCTGTGGGTACCAACTGAATGCGCTGTGTGTTTGTTAACACACGCGTGGTGCAGGGCTGAATGGTTGGGTTTGTCACCACAGGAGTGGTCAGCGTGAGCTTCTGCAGTACATGGGAAAAACTTTCTCAGATAAGGTTTGTCTTTTTACTGCCTTTCTTTGAAGCTGCCTGTACAAAACTGAACCAGAACACTCCCCAGACCCACCTCTTCAGTAGCGTTTCAGCTCTTCCAGTGTTATGTCAGGTGAAACATAGAAGAGGAGAAGATCACAAGGTTGGGCAATTGTTTCAGAACAACCTGAATGTTTGGTGCAAGACAAGGGGTGGACAGAGCAAGGCAAGGCTTGGTAAAGGCAGCAGCGTCTGTCCGATTTCTGGAATTTGTCATTGATAATGAAACTTTGAAGAACATATTGGTTGAGGTTTTGGGGCTGCAGTGTCATTCCTTCTCTTGTGGGAAGGTTATAGCAGGGGAGAAGGAGAAAAGATGGCATTAAAATAATATTCTCCTCTTCTCCAGAGGAAAACTTTGTAATGTTGCTGCATCTGTTGTGTTTTGGTTTTGTTTGTCTTCTTTTCCTTTCAAACCAATGTGGTGTTCCTGAGTTTCAAGCAACTCTTCACCCCAGAGGAAAACAAAAAGCAGAGCCAGAGCTGGGAGTGTTCACGGGACAGTCCTGCCCTTGTCCCTGGCTCCTGCGGCAGCGCCAGCGCTAACGTGGGGGCTCGGAATTCCTTCGTATGCACAGTCTCCCTGACAAACACTTAGATGAGTAACGAGAAAACCCAAAGGAGTGGAGAAAGCTCAGGCTCTCTGGTCCTCTGAATCTCCAGCTGGATTTAGGATTGCTTTGTCTGAACTAACTTTGGAATTAGTTGTACTTGGGGTGGTTGTGGGGCAGATGACTTGGTGGAAAGGTTATTTCTTTTTGTACACAGGATCTAAAATCCCCCAGATCCATTTTCTAAGAATTTTACTCCTTTATCTTTAGTTTCTCCTGTCCCTAAACTCCCCTACTGCCTAACTGGCTGCTGCCTTCTGTCTCAGCAGCACGGGATGCTCTGGAATGCCATGCCGCCTGCGTTCCTGTCCTTATCTTGGCCTCAAGTCTGCAAGTTTGCCAGGCAGAGCAGTCAGTTATTTAGTGCCTTCCTTCCAGAGACAGAACATGTGGAATCTTAGATCAGTTTTTCCTCCCGCCTCGTGCATGCTTTTAACTCTGTGCCTTCTTGTTTACCCTCTGGCCCCGTTTTGGTATTGTCTGACCAGATAGCAAACTCATTGCAATAGTGGTTGTCTCTCCCTTTGTATCCAGCTCTGGGAACAGTAACTAATCCTCAGGACGAGTTTTGGCCTTTCAGTCCCTTTGCTGTTTCCCAGCCGCTGTGTCATCCCAGCGGACCAGGCGGTGACACATCGGTGCGGTATCGGTACTCTGAGCAAGGTGTTGCAACATCATGCCAATCTTTACGTTTTATTTGTATGCGATTGTGCTGCTTTCCAAACAGACTATAAATCAGTTGCTTTTCGAGCCTGGCCTGTGGATGTTGCCTGAACAAACAGGCTCTGACTCCATCTGGCAGAGCACACCTGTCTCCTCAAACACAGGGGTTTGCTTTCTGTGGAGCCCACATCTCTTATCCGCGTCCCTTCCCCAGCAGAGACAGGTGTCTCCTGGCCGCTCGGCCTTTCCACACCCGTCGCCCGGCACCCTTCTCCCGTTATCAGCCCGCTGGGTGGACTGGATCATTAACTGGGAGCAGAGGAAGGAAGGTAGAGTCAGAGATACTGCGACACAGTTGAAAAACCCAGATCAGTGGACAAGATGTCTGAGGCGTATGATGCTTATCTGCTGGAGTGGGTGGAGGAGGAAAGGGCATCCCTTATCTCTTCTCTAGTTCCCAGCCCGTGCTGGCCGCTTAAGGAGGCTCGCTGGAGTCTTCCCACATTCCTGTACGTTCGGGTTCCTGCTCAACAGGAAACGGCTGCCGCTCCAACACCCATTACATCTCAGCTGGTAGTGTCATTTACAGTCGGATTCGCAGAATCCCCCAGGGTTTCGGGGGGAGCGGAGGGGTGGAGGGGACGGCGACGCTTGTTCAGTGACCCCCGTGCAAAAATATCTCCCTGGGAAAACAACAAAAACATCGAAACTTGCTTAATTTCTTGAGCAGTTGGTGAGCCTGGCCTTGCGATGTTTAGGCACTTTAGGAAATAAACCCGAGCCTTTGGGAAGATGAGGGAAGTTGCAGAGTGTGTGAGCCTGTATCTGATAGACCCCTTAAAACAGCAAACTGGGCTGCAGCCGTATCAACAGTGGCTCGTTAGCAGATAGCACAAGAATCAGCATTTCTGGGGTCCTGGTCAGCAGTGGTTGCTGAAGCAAACGTGGCTTGGGTGGCAAAGATCAAGATGCTGTTTGACCAGATGGAGCAAATTCTCTTTCCCAAATTCTGGTTCCTGTTTGATCTCTATGCAAAGACGTTCTCAGTCCCTGCAGGGAACTGATGTATGTTTGTGACAATGTTTTGCATTATTAAACAGCAGCCGCTGCTGTTGCTGCCCCACATTCTCTGCTGTGCTTTAGCAGAGTGTAAAAATTCTCCTTTGCTTTCATTAGATAGTACAGAAAGTTAATTACTCTTCAACATTTCAGGATGAGGCTGACCATTCCAGTATTATTTTATGCCTCAAAGGAATGTGGTAATACAGCGTTTCCAGGTAAGATTTCTGCTAGTGCAGATGCTCTTGTGCATTGTGTGGTTACCAGTGCAATAAGGTACTGAAGGCTGCAGAATTACTGAAAGCAGATACAGGTGGCACTGAAAGTGTGATATCCCATGAGCTGCAACGTGCCTTGTAGTCTGTTAGCTCTGACATGTTGAAAACTGAAACTCCTGATAGTGAATGTGGTAGTGTTGTAAGAATGTTTTCTAAATGAACCTGTATGTTTCATGGTTTATTTAGGTCAATAGAGTGTTTGCTGCTGAAGGTAATATTAATGGTGTGCTAGGATCATAATTGTTTGGTGTTTTGATTTAGACAACCTCTAAAAAAATGTTGCTATGTGTCACAGTTGCCCAGTTAACAGGATAACAATAGTTTTCTTCTTTCTTTACCCCACAAAGTTCTTGGGCCTCTTCCTCCCGACCATGCTCCTCTGAAAACACTGTTCCTTATAGTACGTACTAGTTCAGAATAACTCTTACAGGCGCTCAGAGTAAGTTTCACCTTTCCATGTGAAACATTCATCATTTGCAGTGTGATTATTAGACAAGAAAAATCTTCAAAGGGTAGAGAAGACTTTCAGGAACTGAGATTCTTTGAGCTTTGTGTCGTAGTCTTGTCCCTTTGCATCAGCAAAATATAAGTCAGTAGAGTTACTAATTCTTTATTTTGCTTGTGGTAATAAAGGTAACAACTATGTGCTATTATGAACCAATTGCACGTACAAAGCTGAGTTGGAAACCTTGTTATCTTGCTCTAATGTTACTCATTGTATTGTTCACCACTGCTCCATGTCTTTTGGTTTGTGTGTATTCAGTCGGAGTTGGCAGAGCTGCGAAGTGATAACTTGTGTTTTGAGATCATTATCATGTATTTTGAACTTAGTTTCTCCTGAATCAATTCTGGAGGATAGATGAAGACCCTTCCACAACTTGTGCACTGCCAGCTTCTGCCTCTTGCAACCCAAACCTGCTATAGCTTGACCTGGTGTCAATGCAATGTTCATACACAGGCTTCCCATCCTTACAGCTACAATCTCACCGAGGGATTTAACCTTGGGCGAGCACAGGTGACAAGCTGTCCTGTGTGATGTAGAACTTGGGCGGGGTATCTGTATATCTGGTAACCTTCAACAAATCTTGTGCTTCTGCTCCTCTTTTTCCATTTGTGTCCTTTGCACCTCACTGTGGGCTTGTGTAACACCCGCTGCAGGACTTTTCACATCAGCCGAAGGTTCAAGGTGCCACTGATATAAAAATCAATACTGACAGTAACTTCCTCCAAATTGAATCTGTTACAGTAGAAAAGGGTGTTGCCCGTTGGTTGAGGGTTACTGCGCTCTGAAGAGACTTTTGTTCGCTGCTGGCAGATGCACCTTCCTCCCTGTCCCCAGAAACGCTATTTATGGGATTCTGCCGCTTAGAAATAAAGAACTGGGGCTCTGGGAGCAGAGGGAATCCCAGCAAATGCTCCTAAGCGGAGCTTTGCTCAGTTTGCTGGGGTTTTCGGGATTGTAACGCAGTCACTTCTAACAAATTGTGCTCAGTGACCTGCAAGTGGAGACCAGCCAGCAGCTGTGATACCCGGTGTCATCTGTCACAGGTGACACAGGGTAAAACCGTGTGTAAAGACATCATTTAAAACCGTGTTCTTCCAGCAGGTGTAGGCATTCTTGTGTCAGGCTCTCCAGTAGCTCGGGAGAGCTTCAGCGAGCAGGTCAAGTGGAATGAATTGGTTTGGTGAGCGCAAAAATGTATTCTGGGAACAGATCCACTCTCCCTTTCATGTTTCATTACAGTTTTATTCTTCAGACAGATGAAGTCCTTGACCAGGTCCTGAGCAAAGACTTCCATGGGATATCTCTGCAGACAGGGTGCAATGCCAGGTGCTATGGGCTTTATTTTTTCTTGTGACTTTGAATCCTTTAGGATGGGCTGTTACAAATGGTTTTCTCCAGCTCTTTTATTGGGTTGCTGGTTTTCTTTGCCCCAGTCTTTGAAATTAATTCCACATTCTGATACAATTTCAGGTGAGGTTTGCTAGACCTTTTCACCACAGCATTTAATATACTTACAGATGTGTTACAGTCTGCCATGGTCATCACTTCTCAGACTGCTTGAAACTGATGTAGGTGGAATCAGAAGTTGTTTGCCCAGTCCTCATGAGTAAAATCTCCTGTATCCCGGCTCTGATGTTCAATTAATCATTTGTAATGGCTATATCTGTGTGCAGGTTTCTTTTTTTATTTTTTCCTTTTTTTTTTAAACACTAAAATCCATCCTGAAATGTGAATAGACTTCTAAACTGGCCTTTCTTATACCCTGTTGGAAAGTACTTGAGTAATTGTGGTGCTAGAAGGTCTTATGCACAAAATATTATTAATGTGGAGAAGGTCAAAGAGACCCAGAATCTGAACCTCTTTTGGAACTCTACCCCTGTTATGAAACAGTTGCATTTTAGGCTCTGTTGTGAGTACTAATAATTTTAAACAAAAGATGTGGAGGGACACATGAAATTGCAAATCCTGTGAACTGACATCTGTGATTGGATTCCTGGTTCTGTCTCTATCAGGGAAAATCTCAGATGTGTATATGAGGGAGATTGGCAACCATGTATTGTTCGTCCCGCGCGTGGATATAATTAACATTATATTGCACTTTTACCCTCCTTCTGACCTTGGTGAGTTTCCAGTTATGGAATTGCCCGTCTATTGTCTGACATTGTCTTGTGTCTTCAAATACGTTCTTCCTTCCTGTGATAAGGAGACAAGGACTGAGGCCGAGTGTGCGGCTCCTCCCGGGCTAATTGGCATCTTGGTCTTTGTGGAAATTCCAAAATGACAAAGAATTCCATTTCCAGGCCTTCTTTTGTCTACCTCTTTGGAGAGAAGCGGAGGGAGCTGTCGAGGGGGTGATGGCGAAGAGTATAAATGAAGAACCAAAGCCTGTATCAATTTATATCTGTGTTCTTGAGGTAATATTGTTACTTGGGTATTGCAGACCGCAATGTCCTGCCATTAGAGTACGGAAAGTACCAGACTGCTTAGAAAGAAACCAATTATATCAAAATCACCCTCACAAGTAAACTAATTTCATTTCAAATGAACATTTTTCTGGAAGGCATCTCCTTCAAAAAGGAATCAGCTTCTCTGGTGGAAAGCAACTTGTAAAACTTCAAGTAAAACCTTCAGGCTTTCACTTTGGGGTTTCCTGCAAGCCAGTTAAATATGGTGTAGAGCTTTTGCAAGGGGTCTGTGATTTTTGCAACTCTCTGCCACAAAAGCCATCTCTTCTTCTGGATTGTAAATTTACACTCTATTGTAGCTATAGCACATCAGGTATTTTGAAGTACAGGTCGACCTGTTGGTTCTGTAGGTCTGTTAGCTCTGGATAACTCTTTTTTTCCTGTGACGTATATCACATATATCATTGGTACTGAACCGTGCTGTGTATCCCAGTGAAGCAAGTCAGCTGGGGGTCTTGGCACACAGGGCAGCATCCAACAGGTATTGAAGTTTTGCGAGCACTTGTATGAATCTGCTGCTCAGAGTCTCTGGTGAGGGTGAGTTGTGCTGTGGCCTTTCCAAGTGAAGCAATAATACAATACAACAATCTACTTTTTCTTCCTTTGCTGCTCATTTACAAGGAATCGAGTGGTTTGGGGGTCCTGTATTTTTCTGTTCAAGTAGACACTGAATTGGCACGATGGTTTGAGAACTGTTGCTGTAAGGGGGAATAGAGTCACGTGCCCATGATGAAAGTAATTAATACTATATTTTAGATTGAACCGAATGAATGGATTGCCTAAATACCTTTGCCTGCATGGCACTCTTAAGGCTTTTTCATTTGAGAGACCCAGCATTTCATTCTTACTGACGAATTTTCAATGACGGACTCCAAACCAGAAGCAGTGAAAGCGCAGGACTCTCTGGAGGTCACTCATATATTGGAGGGTCTGGATATCACTCATCTGGAAAGAATACAAAACTCACCATATGTTTCTTTTGTAAAAGGTTTGTAATGATGTATCACGGATATTTAAATATTGGAAAATTGGCCAATTTCCGTGGGGTTTAAAATATATTATGTTGTATATTATGTATGTAAGCTAAATGGTAAGGAAACCAGCCAATTTTCTAAATTATTTTTGAAATCTTCAGTGCGTTGTGATATACACATACCATAGTATGTCTAACAAACATATATTTATGAAATATGGTTAGGGAAATACATGCCTCTAAATGTCTGTGTGTATTATATATGTATTTATAAATAGAGTAGATATTGCTTTTCTTTTCTAGTTCCTTTATTCGCTTAATGCACAGATGAGCCTCCAAAGGCATGCCAGAAATGCAAGGTTCTTTAGCCCTTAATGATGATGTTAATAATCTAAGTAAAAGAACCCTGAATGTTGAAATTCCAAGTCATTGCTGCTGTGATCTCAAAGCAGCAGAGCTCTGTTGGTACGTGCGCTGCGCACGGGGATGGATTGTCACTCCCCAGCTTTCTTTAACATGATTTCTGCAGCTCTAGTAAGTAGAATATATTCATCTGCTCCTCTGGACCAGCTTTAGGCTGATCCAATCTGCTGCCATAGTGGCTTTTGTTAACTGAGTTGGTTTTGATTCAAGCTGTTTTAAGAGTGATTTGACTTAGCCTTTAACTCGGGGGATACAGATTTTTCACACTGGTGGCTTATGTCGCTCCATGTTGTATTGATTGTGCAAACTCTTTGAAGTTTTATATTGAAAAATTGGGGGAAAATTGGATGCAGTGTAAACCTAAAAGAAGTGGTTGGACGAATTTCTAGGTTGTAATATCCACTCTTGCTCCATCTTGGCTTTCTGTGCAAGCAAGTGTTTACTGGAAGGATGGGGGTGAAGATGGGAGATGTGGGAGATACTTAACACAAGAGAACAAGCGGTGAGTGTGAGTGTCAGTGTGGACGAGCAAATGGCCATTCTGGACCTCTTGTAACTCTCATGTGTAAAGGGCCGCTGTTAAACTTCAAGGGGGGTTCCAGACATCCTGAAATTCCCCTTCTGCCCTGTTCCTCTTGACTCATTAATCCACAGTAGTTCGGATTTATGTCTTGTGCCTTCAAGAACAATTTTCTGCCTCTGTTCTTAGGGCATCCCTTGCACTCTGCTGTGTGAAATGTCCCCGCATGGCTTCTCTTGCTGAAACCTTCCTTTTCTTGTTTTCCTACCCCCCCGCCCTTTTTCCCTGGTCTTACAGCAATAACCTGCCCCAGCAGCACAGGTCACAGCACGTTTTTACACATCTGTTGCTTTCTTCCTCTGCAGAAGAAGCCAGCAAGCCCCAGTGCTGTGGCATTGCTCCGGTAGCGTGTTGGCAGGCACAAGAAGCAGATTCTTCAGTCACCCTTAACGCTAACAGTAAGATTTATTGTCTCCATTGCTCTTAGGAAAATTAGCCTAGGGAATTAATTTATGGTGTTTTGAAATGCTGTTGTCTTATCGAGTGATTGCTTGCTTACACCCAAACTCCCTCTTACCTTTGGTCACAAGGATTACGTGTTTAATGTGTGCTTTAACAGAGGCAATTAAAAGGGCACAAGCGAAACACAGTCACACTCTGGGCCATTTATGGCATTTGATCCTTGTACGGCAGGAGTGACCCCCTCCAGCTCACCTTCTCTCTCAACGTTGTATCTGCAAAGAGAGATAAATTCACAGTTAATAAAGATAAGACTGGAAAACTCCCTTTGTGAACTTGTGAATAGCTCCCAAGTTGCAGTTCAGTTTCGAACAGCAAGATGCAGCAGGATCTCGTGATTCTGCCGACCAAAAGCAGCACCGTTGAGGGAGCAGGAATTGGAGAGACTCAACACCTGGGCTTGGCTGTGCTGCACAGAAAGATGTAAAGAGTTCAAGTCCTATGCTTTAGTGTACTATTGATAAAGTCCTTTCATTTCCCATGGTACACACTGCAAGCTTTTTGTGATTCTTCAGCATTTCTGTGTGTAATGGTGCTCTTGGCAGGGCAGGCTGTTGTGGGCACGTTGCTTATCCAAGCATCCAGGGTGGTGTTGAAGATGGAGTGGTGACTCTTGCCCTTCTGTCTCTTACATTATTCATATTTGTATTATCATTAATTAATGATTTATGGAACCCATTTTGCAAGCCACAAACCCATTTATGGCAGCGTAAAGCAGTGCGTATGTAAAATATGTGCTCACATACATGCGCACGCAGGTGCTCGCCCTGTGCAGAAAGGCAGTCACATTTGAGATGGAAACTGGCGTTAGTTACAAAAACATACAAAAATATTTAGACAGAAAGCAGAGTCCTGTATCCCGAGGAGTCAGAGAAGGATCATGAATAAGCAGAATGTAATTATTCCAAATTGTATTCAACCGTCGGGTTTCTCTTGCGGAGGCAGCACAGTGTAGTTTGACTCAGACCTGACTGAGCAAAATGGCAAAACATCAAGTGGATGTTCCCCCTGCAGGGAGATTCATCGCCAGTACCTGGCCGGGATGTTGAGAGGGTTATTTCATCATGCTAATGTAGATATATGTGCAAGATACAGTGCTCCTCTAATATGAAATTAGACACCTACAGTTAAACAGCAATCTTGGGGTTTCGTATCAAACCACACATCTAGAGGTCCCCAAAGGGCCTGTTTTCTCATAGTTTCTGCACCGTATGCGATACTTCTCACAGCATTTCTCTCCTTTCATCCCAACTTACAGTTCTTGTTCTTGGAAAGGTGCTTCAGGAGCTCTTCTTGAACTTCCTTTTTCTTTTAATCATGGCTCGTAGCTGGTTGGATGTGTTTAATATGCCAGTCTTATCTTTTTAAGATTTCTTTTATGTGTTACCTATCACTGTCGTATTATACCATTAAACAAAGTTAACTTAAAAATCCAACTGCTGCTAGAAAACATGGGATATGAGAGACTCTGAAAGGGCGATTATGGTCGTTTGTTCTTCATACAAACACTTTGTACCCCTGTCATTTTGGAGTTGGACAAAACGTACTGGTCCTTCTGTCCATTGTAAACATTAACAGTAGCTCTGAGGTCTTCGTGTATTGGGGATTAAGGTAAACAACTTCGCCTATATTTAAAACTACATCTTCCTCTCTGAATCAGATAGTGCAGTGACAATCGTGCAGGGGTTTTTTGTGTTTGTTTGGTTTTATTTTGTGGCGCGGAGCACTCACACGAGGTTGGCCGATGATGGAATATCTCAGTCACTGGTGGATCACATGCAGGTTACATCAGTGCAGCTTTCAGCTGCCACACAGGTTTACCTCCGTGCCCATAAAACCACATCCACCAGGGACCTCATCAATGCAAATACACTCAAGAGCAGCTAATGAGGATTTTAATTTAGCTTTAAATGCCTTTGGTGCTGGGTAGGCCTTTACAGCACCAGGCGGGGAAATCTCTGAAGCTCTGGCGGCTTTCACCATAAATGTCACCGCACCGTATTTATTATTTGTTTTAGCTGTATTTCTAATGACCAAAAAGCTCATTTCTCAGATTACACCGATGCTGTGTGTTACTTACCAGCACCTTGGTTTGTTTAAAATACAGAGCAAAACGCAGGAGCTGGCCAGGAACGATTTTTCCTACCGGGACTAAATGTGAGAGTGGGGGAGAACTGTCACGCATCTTCAGCAAGATGTGAGGGAGACCCTGAGAAGGCCCCAACTTTACCGGGTGACAGGGCTGAGGTGTCACAGGCACCTGTGATCGTCTATCAGCACGGATCCTTTGGAAGATTTTCCTCAGGGTTACGTGATAAAGAACATTTTACTGTATATAGCTGAGCCAGATTTGTAAGATTAAGGTTTGTCCTGCCAATGTTTTATAACTGCCCAGGCATTTGCAGGCAGCGATTACTTATTAATGTCGCTGTTATATTGAGTGTCACCTTTCGTTCTAATTCCCTCAATCCTAAGTGAGTCATTATATACTTCAGAGCTGACTTCAACCTTTCTTGAAGCTTGTGTTTGCCAGACCCTGTCAATGGGAGATTTATTGCCCTGAGGTGGTATTTTCCAGCCTTGGTCCAGAACTGGGCTCTTTTACGACAGGGTAAGGCCAGACTTTTCCTAGGCTCACAGTCTTGGTGCTTGTTTGAGGCACCTGTCCTAGGCTGTTACATGCTCCTGTTATGAGGTAGTTCTGCTGCTTCTTTCTTTTTTCCTTTTCTTTTCCTTTTTTTGCCCTATCCCTCCTTCTCTCACACCCATTCCATAGTGCCCTTTGCACCATCTTTCCCAGCTCATCTCCTACCCTTGGAGTGCCCAGAAATTCCAGCTCTCCTTCCCCTTTAGTCCATCTGTAGTCCTCTCCTTCCACACCCTCTGTCTCTTCACCGTTTTCCACAGTCCCGGGTTTCTGTAACCCAATTTGTCCTGCATGGAAAAATTATATCTGGTCATATTCTGGCAGCTGCCAAAACGTAATCTTGAAGTCACCAACAGGCTGTGATTTAAAGCTACAGTATCTTAAATGTCATATATAACACCTTTAAATCAGAGGGAGAAAAACAAGGTACCTAAAGCCCTTTTATGGAGACATTGAGATGCTGGTCTGGGCCATTCCATGTCAACACAATGTGTTGAGCAGCGGTTCAGGACGCCTTCATGGCTCAGGTGCTTTGCAAAGCAAAGGGATAATAGTTCTTTGCTGTATTTCCCCAACTAGTTTGGGATTTGTAGTGCAAGCTTGTAGGAGTTTGTTTGCAAAGCTGGACACCTGTGGTAGCCAACGTGATTCCTCCATTCGTAATGTCCTGCTGACATGTTTGGTAGCCTTGGTGAGGTGCCTCTTGGATCTTAACCCAGTGCCTGGCCATTCCTGTCAAAAACGCACCTTCCTTTCAGTTTTGGCAGCCTCGGCAGAGGCTAAAGATTAGCTCCTTCCTTTGAATAAGCTTTATGTGCAGACAAAATGAGGTGAAAATCCTCCTTCTGGCTTTTCTTAATGGAGTTTGCAACACCTGCCTTCCCCAAGGGACAGGCCTAAGTGTCCCGTAAACATGAGAAATCTCCCTCTGTGTGTATATGTTCAGATAGTGTCTATTAAAAGCCCACTAATAAGAGCCTGTGCTCGGAATTGCAGCTTTCTCGTTTGATTAATGCCTGGCTCCTGCACCTGAGACATTTTACTACTTGACAGCTGTTCTGTGGCCCATATACAGAACAAGTCAGAAGTCTCAGTTTGATCATTACAGGACTTGCAGCAGCATCACAGCCTCCACTCTCACTGTTTGACAGCCTGGAAGAAGATGCTGTAGACCTGGAGCCGATGAATTCCTCTTGGAGTTGCGGGAGCAGGCCCGCAGTGCCAGGTAGGGAGGGAAAAACCTTCACTTCCCAGGCCTGGATGTTCTGATTGAAGTTTGAATGGAAAGCAGACTTTTCCAGTGCCTTTAAAACTTCAGGAAATCCCTACATCTCTCCCACCTTCCACCATGAAATAGTTTCTTTGCTCACACCTGTTTGAGCCCAACACAGCAGCCTGTGTGCTGACCTGGCTGGAGAGACACCTCGCAATTCCTCAGCGCTTAGCGCCGCAGCTTGCTACGAATGCAGCTCTTCTGCTCCATGCCTCATAAAACCATGAGCAAACTTTTACACACTTGTGCTGAGAGAAGCGATAGATATTCCTTATCCGCTTCTCCGCCACGCCGCAGCACACCCCGGCAATTACAGTCAGCTCTGTCGTTATCAAGTGAGCAATAAGGAGGAGTGTGAATGGAGACAGGTGATGGGATGGGCCCTGCAAGCGCTGTGGCAACAGACACGTTATTGTGGGTTTGTTGGCGCCATCAAGTCTGTATCGGCTCGTTTCAGCGGCCGAGCGGGAGCGGAGGAGGCCGCGCGGCGCTGCTGCCGGGACTGCGCTGCGTGCTGGAGTCGGACGGTGTCTCACCTGTGCACGGGATGAGCAAACACCGTGCGACGTGCGCGGGGACTGCCGGCCCGCCCTGCCGCCCGTGCTTATTTAGGGCGCCAGATGATCTTTCACTTTTCATCTGTTTGCCGTATGTCCCTTTTTTTCTTTCCCCTGTCAAAAACCAAAGCAAGTCAAGAGTTGTTCAGGCAGCGTTGTAGTTCTCCTCCTTGTGACCTATGTGTCCTTCCCCAAATCTTTCATGTGATGGTATCCAAGAAGTTCAGGAGAATCCATCTATATGCTGCTCTTAAAAGGTTCTGTAACGAAATGCACCATCTTGCTCAACAGACAGATGCTCATCTGAAAATCAGAAGCTGTGTCACTGAGGTGTAGAGAGAGAATTCAACTTGAAGTCTGAGGTTGCCTTTGCAAATCTCGCTGTTAGACCTGTCTTTTGTTAGTCAAGTATCTCGCGGTGCACTAACCACAGAGAGGCGGGACACGTGGAAACTTAGTATATCGAGGGGGTTTTTAGCAGGCGTTGCAAGATGTACAGAAAATGAATGGCAGAGCTGGCAGCAGAACTGCGTTCTCTGATCTTGTAAGAATATATTTAAAGATTTAGGAACATCTGATGACTGAACTCTCAGTTTCTTTGAAAGCCTTTTCTTGAAAGAGTCATCTCTTGTAGATTAAAACACCACACAGCTTACATTTTAATGCTAATTAAGGATGTCACTCTTTACCTTTTCAAGGACCATCTTTTAATATAGTCAACTGATGTATGTTCAGAGTTAAGTTTATTAAAAAAATTGAAAGAAAGAAGGAATTGTCCTTAGAAGAGAATGGAGGAAGAATCTTCTAGCAGTAATGAGGTGAGAGATGCTTGGTCATGTTGGTGTGATCCAGACCCCTGGAAATGCAAAAACCTTGTGAAATCTGGGAAAGTTTAACTCTCGTTCTGATCAGTGTGAGGTAGATCCAGGTTTATTACCCAGAGCATTTCTTCATCCCAAGAGTATTACTATGTGGCAATACTGTGAAAGATGGAAATGACAGATGATTCAAAAGGAGAAGAAATGCTCAACTCAGAAATAAATTGCCCTTCTCTTTGTTATAGGAAGTGCCTTGCAAAATGGTGCTTCTAAATCTACTTTGTGATTTCTCTGTAGACTCTAGCTAATCGTTCTCGGGTATTCTGAATAGATCTGACTACCCAGTTCTGACAATCTTCAGTAACTAGAAATGCTCCATTAGCTAATTGCTCAGTGACAGTGACCTTTCTGGCGAAGTCCACACGACAGCCACATAAATGCCACCTTAGTGCTTCCTGATTAACTTCATAAGCCATTTGCTGTAGAACTTCAGCCCTGAAATAACAGCACCTTTAGTTTCATATGACTTTGTGTGTCCCAGCTGGGCTGGTGGACAGGCCTGGCTTGTTTAGAGCCAACAGGTAATGTCAGCCTCCTTTACATGAAATTCTTGAGGGATTTCTTCAGGAAACCCAGTCAATGCCATGGTGTGTTCCTTAACCTTGTGGAGCAACATCCTCCTCATGACCTGTCAAGGGAGTAGACAGTTATATAGGTAGATATAAGATTAAAAAGTGATGAGCAGAAGAGGAGATACAAGATGGACCGACTTGTGTTGTCCAGAATGGTGTTGCCTCAGAGGCAGGGTGGCCTAAGGTAAGGGTACAGAGGCGGCTGGCGGTATGTAGATGGTACAACTACGTCCAACTCTTAGTGTGTCTGACAGCAAAGCGGAGGAGCAGGCCTTGCAATGGAAGGGCTCTCCCTGCTGCCGGCCTCCAGCTTCTAATACTCACCTTGGCTATTTTTGCATCTGTGTGCTTTGGGTTTGGTAGAATTTCCCATATTAGGTTAGTCCTAAGGCTTGTCTAGCCTAGTGTCTAATAATGTGTCTTTTGGGAGAGAATATAAAGAAACAGGACAATTATAACTGATCTATCCTGGCTTCCTGAAGCTGGAAGCCAAGGTATCAGAAGAGTTTTGAGTCCTGTGCTGAAATGCAGCTGCCAACCACCTGAGCAGTGGAAAATAAATTTCATAAAACTAGGCCTTGTTGGGAGGGTAGTTGGCGTCCCAGGTCTTCTGAGAGTTCTCCCTATGATTTAAGCCATCATGTTTCCCTTTTAACAGCTTCTAAAGTAAACCTCTCATATTTTAAAATCTTCTTACGATGTTTAATTTTGCTGTAGCCAACTGATTAATGCCTAGGCCAAATATGTGAGCTGGGGGGTACCAGATCTCCAAGGCTTGGTACCCTTCCCTCCTGTAGTTTAGTTAAAGACGTGGGGCAACATTGTGGAGTCGTGATTTAACCCACCAGCTCTGGGTGGGAGTTTAAGCACCATTCAAGCACCAAAGTGCCTGAGCCCTTTGCTTGTGATCTGAAGATAACTCGGAGGGTAAATAACTGGAGCTGATCTGGATAGAGATCAGAACTAAAGCTTATGCGGGTGTGGCCCATAAACTTTTATGACAGCCTTGGGTACTGCTTAGAATTTTGTGGCTATCTTGTCTTGGATCTTCAAGGATCTGTCTCTCATAGGGGGAGACACAGTTATAAGTGGTTGTATTGCAAAAGTCCTTAATAATCCCAGGCGTATGCAGAGGATTTATGCTGGTTGGTGGCTTTGCTTTTGCATCTGTGGATGTTTCAGTAGATTCAGGAGAAAAATGGCTTCTGACAGTCTTAGAAGCAGAAAAATCCTGTTTCTGGTAGTGGGTTGTGATGTCCTGTTGTTTGCTTACAACCCTCAGAACACTCATTTTGCAGGTGACAGAGCTCGGGAAAGAATGAAGCATGCAGGATGTAAAATGTAATGGAAGTTTAGTTTAGCTCCAGCAAGCATTGAATCAGAATGGGGAAAAGAGAGGCTCAGCAAGACCTTTTGTTGCGAAAAAGGACTGTTTAGCTGAGCAATTTTCCTGTTGTTTCTCTTTTGATATCTTCTGCTGTCTTTTAAGACCCTGCTCTAGTCCAGTCTTGTTCAAGCTCCTGCAAAGAGCAGTTCTGCCTGGCCAGTGTAAAGCAGGGTTTAAGTCATGACAAACAGATTTTTAAGACTGCATAATTAGATGTTTCCTTCTCACCCTAGGGCAAAGGGAGCTTCTGGTGCCATCATAAAGAGTGGCTGGAAGTAAATGTCATCCCAGTGACAAGAGAAGTATTGTGATCATACTGTCTTTTTGCCGACTTTTCGCATGTGTCTAATGTCAGGCAACTGCATAAAACAGAGGTTGCATCAATAGATTATCTGTGCCCGTGTTTCCTTTCATGGCTGTGCAGCGTTGCTCCACATCACCACTCCGAGTTATTTTAAATTTGGCAGTGGTTGATTTATGGTGAGATGTATAATGGTATAACCAAAAGCAGCGTAGGCTCCGGGATATGAGCCTACTACTGTTTCCTCTGAAATTAGTAACAATCATCCTGATGACTTGTTGAAAAAAAACATGCAACTGTTGTACCGGCCCAGAGCCTCTTCCTTCTAGCAAAACTTTGCAGGCTTTGGTGCAGAAAAATCATTATCTCTATCTCTTTGTGCTTTTTTTTCTCATGTTTTTTTTCTTTTTGACTTCCTATGCCTCATTTGTTCCACTGTTCAGAATCATAAATAGTTCTGGTAGTAAAACATACCTACCGGAGGCATGTATGGGCTATTCTTGCAGTTCTTGTTCCTTTGACGTATTCATTGTGTCTTCCTCTGAGCCTGAAGAGATGTGAAAAGACAAGTAATACAACGGGTAAATATTTTAGTAGACCCCTTGGAGCACTTAGGGCCAGTCTTTTGGTGTTCTCGGTATCACCGTGTGGTTTTCACCTGGATAATGCAGTGTCTTCAGCGCTCGCAAGGATCTGTAATATTCACTCAGATTTTAGATGACAAGCACTTGAGTCCTAGAGTCCAGCCTTGCTGTGCTGCCGCCTGGGTTTTAAACACCGCTGGAGAAATGAAAGAGAAGGTTGCTGTGTTGCCCTGAGTAATTTCATCTGCCTTGCATCAGGGAGCCAAACGGCCCAAGGTTTTGGTCACAGCTAATGAAGCCTTGCACTTGATTGATTTTTGGGTAAGATACGGTGCAGCGTGTGTCTCTCATTCCGCTCCAGCCTTTGCCACAAAAAACTTAAATCTTGGTCCCTTAATTCTGTTGAAACAGTGATGCTTAACATATAACTGGACTTCAGCTCTGATTTTCAAGTTCACACTCATTGTCCAAGCCATTGTAAGGACATGCAGGCTCTCCAGGTGTGCAGTTCTTGGGGCCATGGCGTGATGTTGGTGGTGGCCTCAGGAAAAGGGTGGGTCTGTCCTGCTGTCAGAGCTCCAGCAGAACGGGATGGGACGTCTGACTTACTTGAGCCTGATCTTAACTAGAATAAAGACATTAGAGCTTAGTGTCACCAGGGCCGTGCCTTGGCTGAAGGTTTTATTGGACATTTAGTGGTGATACTCCTGGACTTCTGCAGTGTTCTGAAACATTTCTGTAGGATTTTACGTGAATGAAATTAGTGAAGTTTAAAGTTAATAGATAGTAAATGACCTGGAGAAATAAATGAGTGGTGTTCTTCCTTCTAGACTTTTAAAAATCCCTCTGTAGAACAATTTAACAAGAACATTAAAAAGATATAAATGACAGGAACATGAATCCACACTATAGTTTTTGCGCTTGATGAGGTTATGCTTTGCTGTTTTTTCTATATGTGTTTTCTGCTCCTGTACTTAGCAATGCTGATTTGAATAGCACAATGACCCTGTGGCCGTTATTTTCACTGTCCTTAAGGTGCAGGTGTTAGTGCTGAGCTGAACAAGGGAATCCATACATTTGGAAACGATGCTTTGAAAAGCCCTCTGTAAAGTGCAGCCATCAGCTGTCCACACAAACTTTGGATAAGTGAGTGTCTCTTCATTATCCTAAAGCACACCTATAATATCAAGTTATTACAGTAGCACCTAGAAGCTGTAACTGTGATCAAGTCCCTGTTATGTGTACCCAGAAGGAGTGACAGCCTCAAGAATGGAAAAATCACGTTTTTAAAGACAAAAGTAAGATAGATATTGCCATTTCACAGGTAGGAAGACTGAGGAACAGTCAGTCACGTGCCCGATGTCCCTTAGGTTGTGTGACAGCTGAAATCAGTCTGCATGTCCAGTTCAAGGCCTTAATGTCACGGCTTGCTGGATTGTTCCTTCTCTAACCTACTGGTGTGTTACGTACCACTCTAGCTTAGCAGGGACTGCGTCTCATTTGACTCTTTCTGACAGAATTCTGTGTGCTACTTTAAAAGCCCCCCAGGCTCGGAGCCCGTGGAACCACATCTGCCCTGGGGACCTGCAGTGACAGCTCCACTGGCTCTACTGGCGCAGGGATGGAAACAGGGTGTAACTGATCTGAAGTGGGGGCGCGTTTGTCTGATTTGAATAGTGGGTGCCAGAAGAAAACAAAAGAAGAAAAAGGCCAGAGTTAATATTCTTACTCGGTTGTGTCTGCTACTCCCCACCTTCCTTGTGTCCCCGCTGTTGGTGTATTAAAGGCAGCTACTTGTAGTTGGTATTCACTTGCTGAGACATAATGTACACATCAATTCATGACAGAATTTTTCCTCAGGGCAGAATATCTTTTGTAGGGAAGGTGGAATTTTAAGGGTTCTGGTCTGAAAAAAGAGAAAGAAAGATAAACAAATTCCTACCTGAGTGACTGAGAAAGGGAAATCTGGTTAGAGAAAGCTCACTCCGGGCTGGGGAGATTCTTCATGTGCTTCTGAAATCCGATTTCCTCGGAGACTGTGGCAGACATTGTGACATTGAATTACATTTTCCTTTACATTTGTGTACCAAAAATAAACCCTGCCTAAGTCATTCAGTGTCTTCTTGATGGTTTAGAAGCAGTCAGGATGACAACAGCTACTGGTCAGAGTTGTCAGGATCAAGCCTCATTATCACAGCTCGCAGTACTTGACTTGGAGACCTGGCCAGGAGGAGACATTCAATAGGGTGCCAAATTCCTTTTGAATTAAGATCTTGCGTGTAGGATTCGTACTTCCTAGAAAGATGCTCTTCCTACTGGGAGATATTATCAGAGTAATGCTGTTATTAAGGGAAGGCGGATGGCAGGCTGGGCACTGCCGCTTCCCTGCTCCAAAGGCCTTAAAGGGTAATGAGGATCACACCGTGATTCCTTCCTTTGGCTGTTAGTGCTGCAAATGTCTGAGACAGCGAGTTTTGTAGAGCCCCTCTTTGAGAGCAGGTTTGCGGAGGGGCCCCACTCATGTATTTTTACACATAGAAAAAGGTTTGATTTTCAATATTGTCTGCGGTTTTAACGATGCGAGCTGAATATTTAACGAACTTTTAAACTGGACGCAGCTTTATGTTCCCTGCTGTTTAGTGTTCTTTAGTGGGCAAGCACAGAGAACAGAGGAGTGCGTTTTGAAAGTAAACAGCAGCAATACCCCAACTGAGATATAAATGCAATGGAATGTACAGACACAGCCAAAGGTGACCTTTCCAGAAATGCATAAGATACTTAGTCCTATATGCAAATGGGAGGTGAATGTTAAGATGGATTTTAATAGGTGTTTAGACGCCTCATTCTTGCTGTGTTCAATGGAAGTGAAACATCTGGGAGCTTGTGAAAACCTCATGGACCTCATTCTGCTGTCCAGCCTCTGCACCCATCAGATGCTGTTAGTGTCCACAGAACAGCGGTGCTCTGTTCCCAGAGCAGCCCTGGAAGGTGCTGAGAGCTGCAGCCTCTCGCTTCTGTAAGTCCCAGCCTTCCTCGCTTCTCTTCCTACTTTCTTTCATCCATCTGCCCACCCCATCTTGCTAAATCCAGGCCTGAGAAATCACCTTGGTACGCGTTTCCTTCCAACTGCTTGGTCATTTCTTTCCATTGAACTCAGATTTGTCGCCAGGCTTTTAGTTAAAACTACAGCTTATCCTTCAGATGTGCTCAGTCCTCTACGTCGGAAGTGAAGTGTTTGGAAATAGTTGCAGGAAGGCAGAACAGATTGGTGTCACAAAGCTGTAGGGCATTCATATATAAATCTTTCATCGAGGTCTTCAGATCTGTCCAGATATAATCGGATCTTGTGTTTTTGAGAACTAGAGTAGTTCTGTGGGGAAATTATTAGTTTTCTGGGCAGGCTGGGTTTTTGTCAGCATGAGAAGAATAGAAATAAGTTGTTTTAAAAATACTGGCGTAGCTAGATTTTTATCAAATCTCCATAAAAAGAAGAGAGTTTGGCCTAAAAGCTGTATACAAAGAAGATAAATATTGCATCAGTGTGCAGCTTATAAAAAAAGTATTTTTAGCCAAACGTACAAATACCTGTGTTTTTATTTGTTATGGGTTTGTTTTGTTACATCAAAAAATAAACTATAGACAGAGCATGGGAAGCAATAAATCTGGGTGTGATATCGGTGAGTGCTCTAACAAGTTCACGTTGCATAGCGGTATGAAATTCCTCTGGCAATATATATTTTTATATACATGGCAGAGGTCTAAAAATAGGTTACTAGAATAAGCCATATTGGTAGAAAAGAGGAAAAGGGTTTCCCAATTTGTTCTGGTTTTCTGTTTTGAAATGAAGAGTTGTCGTCTGGGTGGGAGATCCCGTGGTGACATTAGTGCAGTTTGGTGCCGTGTTACAGCCGCCGCAGGTCTCGTGGGCTGTCCCAGCTTTGCGTGTGCTCGAGTTGTATCCCCAGGACAGTGTGTTTTTGAAGCATGGATGGGATTTGGGCAGGGGAACAGTTCCTTGCACTAATTTGGGTGGAAAACAGGAAACGGGCAGGGAGGTGCCTGCTTTCCACGCCAAACTTAGGGCAAGTGGCTCCTTTATTCACGCTATTGCTAAGCTTTGATATTTATGTTTCCTTGAGGCAGAGCAGCGTTACGAGGTTCCGTTTGAAAAGGAGCGTGTTGAATACACGTGTCCACACATACACCTTCATTCAGGGGCACACCACTGGGGTGAATGGAGAACCATTTCTGAAAGAGAATGTCTGTCTTATCTATAATGATCTGCCTGACCGGGCAGATCAAGAGAGCCTTTTTACTTGTGTTTTCTAATCAGAACATACCACAAAGTCTGTTTGCTTATCTCTTAAAACCTCTGCTGTCCAAACAGAACATATGGTGTCTTTGCAATGGCAAAGGTGAACTGAAGTCCTCAACTCCTGTCATCAGAGAAGGAGCTCAGGAAGATTTAGAACACGATGGTGTCATTCTGCTGCAGTCCATCAACTGAAAGTGCCCCTGTGCTTGAAGGTAGATTTGGCTCCTTAGCGCAGCCGTGGAAGGGGGATGCTCGGGGAGTGCGGTGAGGAATGGCCATTAAGTCATCATCAATAGAGTGTCAGCAAATTACACGATACCAGACTTTTGTAACCTCCAGCATAGCAGGGAATGTTCAGACCAGAAAGAGGAAGAAAGGCAGTGACTTCCCGGAGGTTGCACCTTGCGTTTGTTTTCGCTTGCTGGCGTGGGTGGGGTCAGCGTGTTGGGATTTTGTGCTCAGAGGTCTTTCTACATGTGCTGGCAACCAGCCTGCTTTTCAAGAAACCGCACTGGAACAGGCCAGCTTTGTTGTTGAGAAATGGAAAGAATAGATCGGTGTGTGTAAGTGAAGAAGAGGAGACAAGTATTTACCTTTCGGTTATACACATCAGATCTCTGTCGTGTATAAATAGCATGAAGAGTTAAGCCTCTGTCTTTCTCCTCCTTCATTTCTGCAGTGGCTGAGTGATGACTGCGGTGACTCCCCTCAAACAAACGCCTCTCTCCCTCCACCCCTGCGCAGAAGTTCTTCTCCTTCCCTTTCTTTTTTTGCCAAGATAAACTGTGGGTATAAATTGGATGAGCACTGAGTACATTAAAGAGGAGGGGGGGAAACAAAAATAAGACCCTAATTAATAGATTTGTAACTAAGGGAATGAGAGAATAATTTGAAGAATAACAAGAACAGCTTTTCAGTCTGTTACTTGGTGTGTGTTTGTGCATGTAGTTGTACACTAAAATAATTCCAGCTGTCCTTCCTTCTTTTAATAGTGGTTCATTGCTTTCTCGTTGTGGGGCCATATTTGGACAAACATTAACCAGATCAAAGCCTAATGGATAGTTACGATGGCTCTGATTCAGCAAAGCACTTAAGCACAGCATTTCATTGTGACTTCAATGGGACATGCTTTGACTCCAGCAAGATATAAGCATTGCTTCAACCAGTGACAGGACAAACGACTGGATGACTTAGCGGGGGGGTGTGGTGGGCTTAAAAATCAAAGGTAAAGCTAGTTCCCCTTCTAAAGAATGAGAGTTGAATGTTCTTCTTTCGAGGTGTTGCTGTGGGACTCAGTGCTTCTTTGCCTTCCTTGGTCACACAGTGTTTGAACAGCCGAAGCGCTAGAGCCAGAACAGATCGTGGAGACCACGGGGTTCCAGTCAAAGGGAGGAAGCATGGAGGAACAGCACGAAGGAAGGATGGGAACGTGCCCACGGGAACTGGGCCGTCGGACCTGACAGAGTTACAGTGAAGGTCCCTGTCTCTGCGCCTTAGAGCGGGTGCTTAGAGAAACAGTTTAAGAAATAGGAAAAGTACTGAAGGCGCCCCCCCACAGTGTGAACACTCAGGTGCTGGAGTCAGTGGGCTGGGGATCGCTCAGATGGGACCATAATATTTGTTTGTGCCAGGAACACAGTGAGGGGTCCCTTCAGACCTGGAGGATTCAGTCCTGATGCTGCAGTGATTCCATAGGAAAGTTTCACTGTTTAGCAAGACATGAGGAAAAGACGCTGAAATTGTTTTCTTCTTCCTGATGGCATAAAATCCTAGAATACAGTTTTCTTGTCTCATCCAAGCCATTAAAGTGTAATAAATTGTGACAGCTTCTAGTTTTTGAGATACTTTATTTTTAGTGGATGGGCTACGCAGCCTTGGAAACACTTGGAATTCCCCTTTGTGATTATACGTGAGTTATTTATAGCAAGTCCTTATTCTGATTGCAGAGCCTACATCCCAGTTTGAGAACTGCCGAGCTGGAGCTGGGTGTGTAGTTTCGTTTAGAAGTTTTACTCGCTAGATTTGCCATTCCGTGTTTCCGCGTTTCAAACCACTGTCATGAATGAACAGAAGCGGTTTGTGGGCACATTGCCACTGTTGCACAAGACACTCTCCCTCTGGAACTGCTTTCTGAACCGAACAGCGTTCTCATCAGTGTAATCACATATATTGTGCCTGCGATGGGCCAAACTCTGGCCTTGGGTGCGGAGTGGAAGCCTGGAGAAAATGGAGACATCAGGGTAGGGGAGGGAGGGGAATTTAATTTCCTTTCCCTTGACATTGATGTTGTTGTAAATTCTCTAAAATGGCACCTTCTGGCTCAGAATTAAGCAGCCACAATGACATGTCTCTGTTTGTCCAGACTGGTTTTCTTGTCCAGCTAAGTGGGAGAGTCTTATGCCTTTAAAGCTTCCTGGCTCCCAGGAGGAAAATGCCAAACTTGTCAGAGAAAACAAACAGTGGCTTTCCTAGCCTGTGTGTGTTCCGATTAACGAATCTATTAGGCTATAAAACCTGGGACCCCCTTTCCCGGAGAAAGAGCATACATTAGGAAGCTGTTGACAGTTCCTAAGTCTGACCCCTTGCACAATGCTGGAGACCTATCAGCAGCTCTGGGGAAGGCAGCCAGGGCCTGTTTGTTCTAGGAGGTCTTGGAGAAGTATTTGATGCTCGGTAAATGCCAGATGCTCTGTTGTTTTATTCCATAACGTGGGAGGCCAGAGAGAGGGGAAAAAAAGAGGAGGAGCCACAGCACAGCTGAGTGTTTTGTTCTTTTGGTGTAAGCAAAGTGTGTTTGGAGGTGTATTACCTTGGGCTTGGATGTGGTTGGCTTCTGCCAACTAAGCAGGGGCCAGTTTAGCAGTTCCTCAGTGGGTTTGCTACGAAAAATGTTTCTTCAGCAAGTGACCAGAGCGTTGCAGCCGATGGCATCCTGAGCTTTCGGTTAAAAGGGAAGGAATTGCCCGTGTTGGATTTAACAAGTGCTGCGCTGACCTAAGCATTAACTTCCCAAGGAGATGCAAACCCACGATTCTGACATTTGAGCATGTACAAAACCCACTTTAGAAGACAAGAGGTGTTAAGCCCTGTGTTCTTGGCATGTTCCAGTGGAACCAATTACATTCTTCTTATTTCCCCTGCCCGTTTCACTTCTAAGGGTTGCAGCATTTTTGTCTGGCACTATGGTATTCATCAAGGAAAAATGCAAATAATTCTGCGTTCCTTCATACACTGCTCAGTATTTTTTTCACATTCAAAGTGTTATGAATATTTCAGTGCATTTCAGCTCGCTGACCTGTTCATGCTTTGGTACCTGATGCTGTGTCTGTCACCGAGCAGTTCAAACAGCCCAAAGTGAGAAGGTTTTGGAGCTTCAGGCCTCTGCTGTCGTTTGTTCACCGCCAGCTGTGCGCACAACAGCAGCAATCCGGCTAGCCAGGCTGGGAACACCATCTTGTGAGTCGGCCTGCTTTTTGATAGCAAATATATGTCAATGAATAATGCAAAATGTATTGAAGAGTTACCGATATGTGACCCAACACATTTTAGACAAATTGCGGCAGTGAAATGAAGTTATTCCGTACTTTGCCAAACTGTGGAGAAGTTGGGAAGTGGCCTTAGAGGTTCCAGCCCGGTCCCAGTCACTCTTGCTTGTCACAGGTGGGTCTCAGGCTCTCTGGAGCAGGTGGCTTTTACTCTTGCTAGAGAATATACCATTTCGGGCAGCCCCGGGAGACCTCCAGGCAGAAACACTAAAATTCAGTGTAGCGCGTTTCAGTTTGCTGGATGAGATCTCCGTGTCTCCCAAACACAAGACCTGTTGTGGATCACAGCAGGACGTTCTCTTAAGGAGCCCGGCGAAATGCTGCTGACGGTGTCGCGGAGCGATGCTAATCCGACATCGCGTTGGTCACGGCTCCTCGGGTTACCGGCCGGCACTGCGGCACAGCGGGCCTGGGACTGTGGGAATGAGGGACCTCGTGCTGCAGGGACGCAGCCGGGGCTTTAGGAGGAAGAAAATCTATCCTCTTCCCATCCCTTCCTCAAGGGTACGTGTCAGAATGACGCACGTACTCTTGGCGTTATTCGACGAGGGGGCTGGAGGGGGGAGCGAGAAAGGAATGAGGTGGTCTCAAGGGACGCACATACAGGGTCGTGATGCTCTAAATGCTCGTTTGGAATTGCTGAAACTGAAGGAGTGGAGAACGGCCCTTGTTGGCTACGCATTGTCATCTTCGTGACTCAGGAGGGCTCTTGTGGATATTTGAGACAGACCATGGCTTATGGTGGGCTTCGTGATAGCTTTTCTCAGCCTCGTAAACAGACTTCAGGAATGAGACAGGATCCAAGCCATGGTGCATATGCTCTGATTGAGTCCATTCTCCCAAGATGCTGCTGGTAGGATGAACCGAGATGAGAAGAGACACGAGGACTAAACACATCCCTTAGCACACATTCAGTGCTTCATTTCAGCGTGTGCCTGTGTCCTCTCCAGCCTGACTTAATAGCGACACAAGAAATGGAGCTTTAATCCTTTGATGAGCTCCTCGTGTTCTCTGGTTTTCCGTGCTCTGTGAATGCTCTTGGGAAATGGGAGACCTAATGGGTAGAAGAGTTGGAGTGTAGCCCGTGGGGTCTGGTGCCAGCAATGCTGCAGCCAGGCTGGTGACACCAGCCCAGCCAGCTGCTGGGTTTGTAGGAACACAGATAGATGCAGGGAAGATGTGGTTTCCTTAGCAAGAGAGGGAGGATCTTTGGACTGCCACTGTGTTTGTGCTTTCCGGGGGACTCAACAAATGTACAACTGTGTCCATAGCGAGGAGAACAAGTGCGATCTGTCCTGACCCAAGCAGAGGCATTTGTTGACCAAAATCCCTTCTGTTCTTTTCTTTTCCCCTTCAGGAGGTACGGATTTGGGTCAGATGAAGCATCTCACAAATAGGTGCTGAAATACATTGGTTCAAACAGAGACAATGTGCCCTGCTGCTGGTTTTTGAAAACAGGCAAAGCACTTGGACACTGGGAGAAAAAATAAGTTGGGTATTTTTGTTTCAAATAAGAAACTTAGAAATTAACTTCAGTGTTATTTTAAAAGTTGTAGTTTTTTTCTTGGGTCAAACTAAATGTCTTGTTTGAGGCCAAAACTTGTGGGTTTTTTTTATTTCACTGAAAAAAAATGAAAAAAAAATGTTTATTTTGGGTTGTTGCCCGACTAACCTCCCTTCAGTTTTCTATAATGCAAGGAAAATGCAAAATCGGTTGTTTACAAATCTCAGGTTTTAACTTCTGTTGTAACCATCCATCAGAATAACAGACACCACAGTGTAGTAATTTTTTGTGTTCTTCAGATGAGGTGCAGTATTTCTGTTCTCTGAGGGCTCATGAGTAAGAGTTGCCCAGGGAAGGAGGAAAGGCATGAACTCAATGAGATCCTGGGCTCTGTTTGCAAGGCTGTTGGACGGAGAGCCTGGTTGAATGAAGGTGTTGACCTTGATCTTAATACTGGGTCCCCTTTGTTGTTGGAGAAGTCAACAAATGATTTGCTTTAACTCCAGAATGGTGGTTTAGTCTGGGTGGGTGCTTCTCGTAATAACAGATGGGAAGGGGGCCATTCGTTTCCAAAAGAGAGGGAAGGGAAAAATTCAATTAAAATACAAGAGGTTCACATAATCCAGCACCTCCTGCAACCTCATCTGGTGGCTTAACCTTTGATACCTTCTTTATTTTTCTTCATTTCTGTTACTGTCCTCAGAATTCTCCCCGTTCTCCCCATTACTGAAGAGAAAATTGTGCAGTGGAGGTTTAAGGTGTTTGCAGGTGGTTTCGGCTGGGCGCTGCAGCAGCATCAAACCGACCTCGTCCCTAATGGGCTTTAGATTTTATGGGATTATCGTTTTGCTTTGTAGCGTAATTATTTAATAAGACAGAATTGTGGCTCAAGGTGTTGTTCTGGACGTCGCGTCTAGGTGTGAACGCGGGAATTGACTCCGATTTAGAGCAACTTGTTTCAGCGCCACCCGTTTGCTCTTGGTGAATGATTTTCTGCCCGTGCGCTTGGCTGAGCTGCTGTCCCTGCGCTGTGCTGGTGCAGAGCTGGGTCCTGGCTTTGCTAGGTGCAGAACCAGCGCAGCAGGTCTGCAGTTTCAGCGGGTGCCTCTAGGTGCTACCACAATACAAACAATCATCAATCACCGCCCAACACCTCCAAGGCTCTTAGTGAAACCAAACACAATAAAAAAGTCTCCCCAGGGGCCAAATCTACCAGGCTATGTAAATTATTTTCTAGTGAAAGTGGTAGAAACCCTGTCTCTTGGGACATTTAAGGCTCCACTGCAGAAAGCACTTGCAATGAACGTGTTGGGGAATAATCCTATGTTGGCGGAAGGATCAAATAAAGAGGACTTTGTTATTCTGGACTGCCCGTCCAGCGTGGATCACCATGGGCAAGGGCATGATGACTTCGTAGTCTCAGCTTCTGACTGCTGCTGTAGGTTCTCATAACCAAAGAAGAAAGTAAAGCAAGCCCCAGCCAAAATGGAATATATATTTTTAATCATGCAGAAAAACTTAGATCTTTTTCTAGATTAGTTTTAGGTATATATTTAGGCCAAATGCTGAACTCCTTTGGTCAGGTTATGCAGTCCAGCAAAACACCGAGTTAAAGTGCATGTTTGGAGAAATATTAGCAACTAATTATGGGGAGATAATTGCATTAAATCAGAAGTGAGCCAGAATGTGGAAGTCCTGGGGAAGAACAGCAGCTCAGTGCAGAGAGAGGAGGTAGATACAGGTAGGAGAGGGTTCCACAGAACTTGTATGTGAACTGTAACTTTTGGTTCTCATCTGGGATTCAGTTCTTAGGTTCCCCCACTCAACAGAGCATCAGTTTCCCAGGTAGCTGAACCCAGGCAGGAATGGAATGAAACATCCAGTGGAATGAGACAGGATGGTTCCATCGCCCAGTTGATGTTCTTGCTCACCAGGCTGGGGGGTGTTGCAAAGCTGCGCCATCCTGATCGGAACGGTGGCTCCTGACTTCCAGAGGGTGCTCATCCCTAAAAAAGGCATTTTTTCAAGCGAGCCCTGCAGGTGGCACAGCGAGCCTTGTGTTTCCAACAGCATCAAGAGTCACTGTCTGCCCTTCCCAGCACTTTACAGCGCAGAAGCCGTTGCGATGGCAAAGACTTTAGGCAGGTACGGAGAAACCAGGTGATTTTCTTTTTGCTGCAACAATATATTTTGGATGCTGTCACACCACTTCCAAGCTAAAGTTGAGAAATAATGTGCAGCCAACCTCCTAAACATCATCATATTTTTTTTTCTCAAGTCTTAGTTGCATGGTCCTTATGTATTCTCTGTCAGGCTGGTCTTGTTATCAGAAAATCTCTTCAGAAGCCATTGGAGTCAAGTGGAACTGATTTGGGAATTGTGAAAAAAGTGCATAGAAAAGGGCTTTGTAGCCTGCAGGGCTACTGGAAATTCCTGCTCATTAGTCCTTGCTCTGACTTTACTTCTCTTCATGGCCTTGGGCAAGTCACTTAACTTCTTAATCTCTGGCTCAGTTTCTTTGCCTGTAAAAGAAAATAACTATTACTATCACATACCTACCCGGCAGGATTTTCTCCTCTAGTAATAATTAACATTTGTAAAATACTCTTTGACTATGTTTGTTTTTATTATAATACTTCTAGATTATATTACAATACTGACGTTGTGGCTGTTGCAGATTTGAGCTCCTGTGCAAGACTTCACCGGAAATTAAGTCATTTTTCTAATGAGATATAAAACAAGTTGTGATTGGCGTGGTTAAGCTGAGTTTAAAGCTCCTTTGCAGCATGACAACAGTGTGAAGCAGCTGACGCATTCCAGTGGATCCAACCCCGGTATCTGTGACAAAATGAATGACGTGCCCAGAAAGTAACTGTAACAGGAAGGTTGGTTATTTGAAGTAGGACTGAAGGTGTAAAGCACACATCTTGAGCCTTGTCAGGTCGTGTCTTCACGCACATTTATATCCAGGATGCTCCTTGGTCCTGCAGCACTGACCAGACTGTGAGGAACGGAGCTGAGCGTTTCTGTGTCTGTGAAAACATCTGTCAGCCTAATCAGGCTGTCATTGCATTTCTCTCTTGTTTTTGGTTGGTTGGGTTTTGGATTTGTGTGTTTGTTTGTACTGCAATAGTTGGCTCAAGTGAGAGTTGCATAGATATAACATATGTTTTCCTCTCTATATGAAGGGAAAGAAATAAGGCTGAGACCTTGGTTTTATGAACCAACCTCCTGTTGCTGTAGCAACAAGTCAGCAAGAATCAAAAATGTTGAGTTTTGTTTAGGGATTCTGTGGTTCCAATGCCTTTGTATCTGCCCCTAGAATGCTTTTGTTGAAAGACTGATTCATGGCCCTTCTCCTTCATTTCTGAGCTTGTCTGTATCTGTGTAAAATCCTGGTGTCTGTCACATCCTGTGGCGATGAGTTCCATCCTTCTGGCTAAAGATGTTCTGCCTTTGTTGTTCTGAACCTGATGTCTTCTGTCTCTATTTGATGCCCTCAAATTATTATGGAAAATTATTATGAAAAAATGAATGCTTATTTTCTATCGAGTCCCACATTCTCATTGACTCTATCACAGGCTACTCAGATGCTTCTTTTCTAGAGATGAGAAATGATGGAGATCAGATGGGAGGAGGCAAAGAAAGTGAAGATGAAAAGCAGGGCTGGGCTTTCGTTGTTTGGGGTTTTTTTTCAGATACTGATGTGGGTCAATTCTAGACAATAATAGAACAGCAAATCATATGGATATTTCGCAACAGCTGGTTTTGTTGCTCTCCAGATGTACCACGTCCAAGGTTAGATTGCCGTGTCTTCCTCCTACCCCAAACATTTTTTAGATCGAAATGTGTCGATTGATTTTAATTAATCTGGGAGAGAAAGCATGTCTTTAAAATTTTGATTGATAAAACCTGTGAAGAGGTGCCAGGGGTGGTTACTCTGTAATTTGCAGCTCTTGACACTTTGTGCTGAGCATCTGCTACCAGCCCGTGTTGGGAGGGAAGTGTGGATGGGCTGGACCTTTGTTTTGACCCAGCACGGCCATTGTGGTGACGGATGATTCTATCTGGGCCTTTTCTGAGCCAAGGGAGGCTTTTCCTCCCTTGAAGACGATCCAGGAAAGGTGTAAGGTCTTTTAATCCAAAGTGCAACGCATTTGTCCACCTCTATGGTGTGGAAAGACAACGCCTCCCCAGTTTCTACTTGCGTCTCTACTTGCTGGGCTCTTTAGCACCCACACACATATAACCTGTCTAAATAATAAGAAAAGTGTAAACCACACAGGAATCAAATGCAAGGAGGCAGAAAATCAAAAGTCACTCCTTACCCTGACAAAGAGAGAATTGTTCTCAAAGTTCCACACTTGATTGAGCAAAATACAGAAGAAATACCATATAGTTTCTTTTTTTTTCCCCTGAACTCATCTTCTCCCCCCTTCCCGCCCTCTGCTCCCCTGGAGAGAAGTATGGATGTAACACTATTGCTAGGACTAGGCCAGTGATTAAGTTCTGTTTTTCAAAGGTGATCCCGGCATGATTAAAACCAGCTGGCCCCCATGGCGTGCAGCAAGGGAGCCAGATGTGCTCTGCAACTGGATTGCCATTTCCTAGCCCAGCTGCAAACGTTTGATTGTCCACTCGCTCTGGGTATTACAGCTGTGACCTTCTCTCTTCCTTACCTCCTCCATCTCCTGTCTGCTTCCCCCGGTGTCATTTGAGAGAAGTCCCTTTAGGCTTGTTTGTCACTGTTACAACCATCCCTTTCTCCCTTCACCTCCGCACTCCCAGCCTTGGTTCCGTACTTCCATTATTGACAGATGTTAGAGGGTAGGAGCTGACAGCGTTGGCTTTTACCTCTCCCTTTCCTTTATTCCCTTCCCTCTCCATGTTCCGGCGTGTGTGCACTGACCCCAAAGCGCTCCCAAGTCAACCGACAGCGTCTGAATCCACTTAAAGGTGAAGGGATAAAGCAATTTTCTTCAGGACACGGCATAAACTGTTTAGTTTTTGCCGTCTCCAAAGGCTTGTAATGAGAGGGTGGCCCTGTCCCAGAACACGCCTCGTCTCACCCTCATCTATAAAATTCGGAGCAGGTTCATCTTTTTCCCACAGCGCTGGCCTGTCAGCCCTTTTTTGCCGAATTAGGGCTGTAATGCATGGATGGTGTCAATAATTGCCTAGTAAGCCATACTTAAAAAAGGAGTCACAATCAATCGTCCCAACATTAGGATGTCATAATGCATCAGTCCTGCATTAGGAAGTTGTAATCCATCAACCTGACATGAGAAGGGACAGGGGATGGTGGGAGCTCTGCTCAGGCCCAGGGGAAGCTGGACCTGCTCCACAGGCTTTACATCAGCTCTGGAGTTGGTCTCAAAGGGTCATTTTGTTTTCTTTTCCCACCTGCCCTTTGCAATGTAGTGAATTCAATGGCTATTGAATTCTCTGGGAAGAGGAGGGCTGGTGATGCTAGTGTGAAGAGGGCTGGGACGACAAAGAGTTTCTCATCTCCTTCTGTCCAGCAAAGTATCTTTTTTCGTTTCTAAATGTTCTCCTCCCGTGGTTGGTGAATGATTTCCAACCTGACTGGTTTCCACTTTCTCTGGAAATGCCTATTTGTGCGAGTTTGTAGATCACCCCTTGCTCTATTCCAGTTTAAGTTCCAGCTTCCGCAAATCAAACCTCAGCTTGGTTTGCAGCTCCTTTATACATCTTGCTGCGGTTTAAATCTGCAGAGCTCCGTCTTTTCTGTTCTGTGGCAATCTCCCTTTTCAGGGCAAAATCCACTCAGATAGTTGAATGTTGTTTCAGCTTTGTGGAACAAGCTTGAGGATGACAATTGGTGCTCAAGTCAAGGACTGAATTCAGGTCCATGCAGGTGAGGCTAAGGAGTTCTCTTCATACATTACGTACATCCAGGCCTGAGTTTTAGAAATGCACAGCCAGTATCATCTATTCCATGGGCTGACTCAGACATACAGCTCCAGCGCAGGCACCAAACCTCTGAAAATCTCTCTGCTTTAACACTTGCCATCTCCTTTCTTACTGGGAACATAGTAGTTGAGCTAATTACCCATCCTGAGGTGATGGGTAATGTGAAAGCACAAGCTCTTGTTAATAGCAAATCAGTAATTTCACTTCATTATCCTCCCTTAGGTGTTTGACAGCATGAGGAGCCGGGTTTGGGGTGAGTGATGGGGTATAGTGCAAAGCAAGCAGTGTTCTTCCCAAACTGGGCTTGAAGGCTGCTAAGAAGCCAGCAGAGTCTTGAGTCTTTCTTGAAGATGCTGTTAGAGGCTCCAGTGCAATGTCTTTGGAAAACGTGTGCTGACCGAGCCGCCCAGGAACCCCTTGTGTCGCAGTAACAGATGCAGCCGCGTGTCCTGCTGTTTGTAAGGTCTGGCTGTACGCTAGGAACCGGTCAAAATACAGAAGAAAGGCGTAACTTGTCCCACAGAGCAGAAAAATGGAAAGGATTAACAGGAGATCAAGTTTTCTGGAGGAATAATTTGATTAAAAATGCGGCGTCCCTACTTTTTGGTGACAAGAAGCAATTCTGGTGGGAACACGAGTGCAGTAAAAGGCAATTTTTTGGTCAGTGACGATGGGCCAGGTGGAACCTTCACAAGGAATGACCACGAGACCACAGGGTATCTCCATAAGGTCTTGTGTTTGATGGCAATACTGTAGGCGGCTACTTTTTTGAAGAAAATTATCAAAATAATTGGTTTTGTTTGTTTTTCTTCATTTTTGTGTGGTTTCTTGTGGGAGCTCAGGATCACATCAATCTTTAGTTTTTTTCTTGGCTTGAATTTAGTAGTTACTGGCTTTGTACGGAGCAATCGCTGTGCACAGATGATAAACTGAATAAATATTGTTGGTAATTATTTTTATAAAAGTGAGGCACAGCTTTTAGCGGGCTGGGTTTAAGTATTAGCTCTTGACTCAGATTTTCAACACTACCTTAAGCCATTTAAAATGAGTGTCCAGCCCTTCCAAAAGATTGAAAATCTTTTCCTTTGAGTGCCTTGAAATATGGCTGAGATGGGCAGAACAGCCAGGATTAATCATCTATTCCCAGTCCTTTATGTGTAGTTGTCTTTCTTTCAGCCCTATGCTGCTGAAGGACTGAAGGAACCATGACTAAACTCTACTGGACTTGGCTAAACTTGTTGGTAACGTCTGACAGTCATTCGCTCACAGTCGGGTCTGGTGTTGGGTCTTAGAGAGGTTGATGGATTCTGGTATCTCTTCTATTCTCATGTGATATTTCTTATCTCTTGGGTAAAACACCAAGATGATCTCAAGAAAGAAACTCAGCAACTTTTGCTTCTGAAAGGACCACGCTGGCAAGGCTGCAGCTTAAAGGATGAGGCCTAGGGTCAGGTTTAAGATTAGCCTCTGGCTTTGGCTGGCTCAGTTAATCCTTCGAGGAGGATTTCAGCCCCGCACGCTCCCGTGCCCGTAGTGACCACTGAAATCTCAGCTTTACGGGCTGAATTATCTGTGATGCCACAAGAACCCGGCTCTAGACCGACCTTCGTAGTTGATCTGGTTCTAATTATAATCCAAGTCGTTTCAAACATTCATTTAAATGTCTTCTTAATTGCAACCTAATTTCTTCAATTGTAGCCCATTCATCAGTTGTTAATCATTTTTTAATTGTGTGGAAAGTTTGAAGAGTTAGTAACAAGTCATTTGTTAGCTAGAGGTCATGATAAGGGTTATAAAAATTGCTTGACTAATTTTAAATAATAAATTAACAAATGGGTGTACTCCCAAATTTTAAAGTATTTCGATGTTTGCTCGTGCAAAATAAGTATTACAAGTCAGGAAGGATGAACTTTATTTCTTCGACAAATATGGATGTTGAATATCGGTTGTGAATGAGCCACTGGGCTGCCCTTCTCAGGAGAACAATGAATGACAAAACACACTTATTTAATGACATTTTAATTGGAATTGGATAGAAATTACTAATGAGATCCTGATTGTAATCTTTTAAAGGCATGCACATTACGTGAAAGAACCAAAGAAGAAAGCCAAGTGTGTTTTTCAAGATTTTTTTTAAAAAATAAAATGCCTTGACTGTTTCTAATAAGCGCAGCTGTGAGCAGGAGTCACCGGAAAAAGAAAGGATGTGAAGCTGAAATGAAACAGAGTTTCGGATCCCATTCGTCACTTCCTCGGGTGCTGATTTGGCATTTCGGTTCCTTACTTGGCTTTATCTCATTCGTAGGGATGACCTTGTTTTTCACAGCAGTGAAGCTGGTGAATCACAGCCGTTTTCTCTTAGGGGAGAAAAGTGACTCTCTGCACCTTGATAGTGTTAGAATGGGATTCAAGGTGATAAGGAGCCCAGCGTGGAAAAAATGTCTCATGGATTCCTTCTCTTTGGATATAGGATCATGGTATCAGTGTGAGCATCGGGAGTTTGAGGAAATCCCTGCTACGCTGTAAGAATTTTTACAGGAGTGACCAAAGTCTCCTGTGCTGAAATAGCCCCAAGAGCATCGCGCTCCTCACACTGATGGTAGTTGAGAACAAAATTTCTCTGGTCATATTTTCCTACAAGAGGCAGCGTAATAGGGAAAGATGAAACGCTGTGCAATGAGAAAGCCCTGCTAAAAATCTTGTCACAAAGCGCACAGGGATTCCTCGCTCTTCCTCCTCTCCTCAACATTGACATTCCTCAAATCGTAACCGTTTTGCAGATTGACTGTTTCCATTGATTTCTTTAGTCGTCCCCCTTTGCTTTTCTTCTCAGCTTAGTATTTTGTAACTGTTATTTCTGATAAGAAAGACCAGCTCCCTCTGCCCTTCCAGCTGCGTGAGGGGTGTCTGCCCTGTGATTTACTGCCGAGGTGGGGGAACGATTTGTATCGGAAGGTCCCTCCGTTCAGCTGTAATTTAGAGCCATTTCTTAAATTCCCCAGAAAGTTCACTCCTGTGAGCTTCCCCAGCCCAGAAACTCAATACGCATCATCTTCCGAACAGATCCAGCGCACAGGGAAAAGCGAAGAGAGCGATTGGAAACTGAAAGCAGCTATTTGCCATATATCAAGAAGGTATTTAGGATATATTGTCTTTCCTTATGGGATGTGAAGGTTGCTACAGGCAAAGCTCACGTATGGCGCGCTCTCGCCGGCAGGAACACATTACCAGAGGAAAAAATCCTTTAGACAATGTCTGAGATGCAGCAGCCCAAACAGATTTGGTTCTGTTGAGACTTTATAACCCCAGTGAACTATAATATTATCCTTTCTTTCCTGGTTTTCCCTCTCCCCACGTTCACCTGGAGACTGGCAGCACTGAGGAATTTGTCTCCAAGAGAAGAGGGAAAGAAAAAAGGGAAAAGGCCCAAATTTCCCTCCCCTGGTAACTCACACAGATCCCAGTATGGGATGAGCTGTCATAGACTCCCGCTTGGAGGAGTTCACACACTTTATATGGCAGCCAACAATCCAGTACAAACGGGATCCAGCCGAAAAGCTAACGCTTTCACAGTTCAAGGTGAATCTGGTCTGATTGTTTTGAGTATATTTTAGATCTTGCTTGGTGTTACCCAGCACAAACCCCTTGGTTTTCCTCTGTTCTTTTCGTTTCTTCTGAGTTGCATATAAAGGGTGTGGAACGTCTCTCCCGTGTCCGCGTCGCTGCCTTGTCACTCCTCCTTGGTGCTTTGCAGAGCAGGGGGGGATGTCGCTGTGATCCAGGACAGAGTTCGATGGAGTTTCTAGAAAAACGGTGCTGGTTACGTGGAGACAGGAGTTGTCTTCACGTGGGTGAAGATGACTTGCAAAAGACCTTTCATGTATATATTTGTCTGGTTTTTTGAGGTTGGCCTTAGTTTGCTTCTTTATAACAAAAGCCTCCAAGGATTTTCAGCTTCTGCGTTTGTTATGTATTTAAAACAAAAGTGTGTTGCTTGTGTCTTGAAAATACCGAGAATATGAAGTTACCTTTGTTTTCTTGGAAGACTGCTTGTATTTGCCAGAGATACTGTGTGCTCTGGAATCTTAACAAGTGAATTTTTAAGGAAAGTTATTCATGTCTGATGTGTTAATAGTGTTGAGTATTGCCAAAAAAAACCCTGAAAAGCTGGAGAAAACCAAACGGTTTGTTGCCAGATTCCTTCTCAAGTTTATCCAGCCTTTTGTATGACTTGATGTCACCATCTCAGTGACAGTGAACTGGGCTAATGACACCTGTTAGTGGCAGGAGAAAGGGTCCCAGGGTAGAGGTTGCACTGGGGGAGCTCTGCTAATACTTGCTGGGGAGCAAGGAAACCTTAGGAGTACTTTATGCTTCATTTGCACTTCAGTCGAAAGTCATTTGGAGCATTTCTGCTTCAAGAAGCGTTGAGCTTTGAACTTTACACCACCACGTCTGCCGTGTAGGATGTCAGAACCAAGGAAAAAATACAAAATTGGTCTGTTCGGGGTGGTGATCCCAACCTGGGCTGCAGCCTGGGACCGTGGGCTCGGGAAGCTTGAACACCAGTGGATTTCTTTCTTATTCTGTACAGAACATTACAGGTACCGTGTTCTTTTAAATATGGAGATGTTGGTAGATTTGAAGTGGGGCCTTCCAGGCAGTGTTGGGGGGCTCAGGTGGGACCGTTGTTATTTCTTCCCCCCATTTCCAGCTGCAGCCATTGGAAGTGCCGCCGGCTTGAGTTTGGCTGTGCGAGCAATGGGAGGAGTGGTTTTACAATTGCGACTTTATCCTGACTGATGTGTTGTAAAAGAGTGAGAAAAGAAAATGCAAGTGAGAAAGGATGAGTGATTCCAGATCGCGTCTTGGTAAGGATTAATCTCCTACAATTGCTGCATTAATGTAATCAGTAACCAGGGTCTGTAACAGGCAGAAAACATCCAGAGAGGGATGAAGTGAGTAGTGAGCAGTGTTCTCATCCAAGGAACCCGTTTGTAAAGAACTTTATTAAAACCTCTACATTAATTGTCAGGCAGTGAATTAGTTTGGGATTCTCTGTGAAAACAAATACTGGCAATATCCTAGAGATAGCTCTCTCTGGCCCTTTACTTAGCAGTTTTGAATATTTAAGATTTCAGGCATTTAGTAGGCTGCGTCCTTGTTATACCACACTGTGGCTTTTGGCTAATTATGTATATTAGAAGTATTGTTATTAGTGGGAGCAGTGTCGGTAGTATGCCTCTAATACGTGAAGGTGTACTGTGACCTGAGGGTCCGTGTAAAGGCAGAATGTTGTGAAATATTGCATCCTGGCTCTATTTTCTTTCTCCTCCAGGAATCTCCATGTATCTTCAGACAGTGGTGCTGCTTGTAGAATAAAAACCCCTCTTGCTTGCAGAGGCAGTAAATGCTAAACAGACCCACTGGTGATCCAGCCCCTTTCTCCCCTGAGCCTTTCCAGGGGAAATTTTCCGTGAATGACTTTAGCAGAACCTCTTGAAGAGTCATGAAATACACAGCGATGAGATCACAAGGACTCCATTTAATAGGATTTCTCTTTTTGGGGTCCCAAGGGTAATGTCATGCCAATAATTCACCACTGCAGCTCCCTTTCTGTTTCTTAACAGGACTAAAGAACCCTCAACAGCTTCCTTCTGAAGAAAGCATGCCTGCAGTTCAGGGCCTGATCCAAAACACACAGCAGTCCGTAAACACTAATTTAAGTAATCTTTGTACAAATCTGATACCAAACCTGTTTGACACCAGTAGGTCTGTTCGGGTTTCAGTGCGTTTCACCCTTGTCAATTAGAAAACAGAAACAAAACAAAAATCTCAAACGCGGGGAGCAGCAAGGAAAACGGTATTTTGAAGGATGGACTTGGGCCAGACCAGGAAATGTTGAGTTATCCCATCAAATTCGTTAAAGTAAACATATTTATAAATACAGTCATACTGGGTTCTGACTCTGCATAGAGAATTCACATAGTAAATGGAGAAAATAGAACCATTGTCCAAAATAGAAAACATTTCCTGAACTCACTTAACTCTTCTTTCTGAGGGAGAAATAAACTCTTGGGGAGAGGTGAGCGCTGTAGCCAGATCTTGCAGATCATTGGAAGGGGATGTGACTCAGGCAAGTGTTTCCCAGGCTGCAGACCCGAGAAGGGCCCGTCCTGAGCGCTGGGGTTCCAGCTGGACGCCGCAGCCAGCGCTCCCAACTCCTAAATATCAATGAGATACTTCCTAGAGCTCTCAGGTCTTTGAATCACACCCAAATGAGAACGTGATCTTTCTCAGGGGACTTTGCTACGTGTTTGTGTTGTAGGTGGGTTTACTAGGTAAATTAGGTCCTTCAGCCGTGAGTTTTTCTCGTGAATTTGAGGCAGGCAATTGGTAAAAATGAGGTAAGGACCTTTTTTGGACACAGTTCTGCCTTTTCTACTTCTAAGCGTGAATCACAAAGTGCAAAACTTGGAGAACATTTCTTGTAGAGTTCGAGTGTCGTAGGATGATCTCATTTGTAAAGTCTTATTCTCTTAACACTGGTGTTTGGCAAGGCACGCCGAAGCAGTGGGAATTAAATCTCTGTAGCGATTTTTTTGGATGCCTGAGCTACCATACACTGTTTAAGTGTAATTGGTGAATGGGATGGCACTTCTTATCTTTCACTGCCCAGAGTCGTTGTCCTTTAGCAACCCCCCGAAGCCTCAGCCTTGTCTGTCATCTCTTCAGACAGATCATAGACATCTCCCCCGATCCATTCTCCTCTTAAAGGGGATGTTAAGCAGGAGCGTAGGATTAAAGAAAGTGAAGTTTGCTTGCAGCTGCTCTGTCCTGTCGGTTCCACTTAGCATCAGTGGTATTAAATGCCTTCTTTTGGGTGTCAGGTTCTGTATGTGCGCAGCACCAAATTGCCAGCACAATCCAGCGCACTGGTCGCTCTCCTTTTGCTGATTGATTCCACCTTCGTATCTGTTTCCTACCCCGCTGACTAGTGTCAGCAGCCTGTTTGATGTTGAATGAATTAGCACCAAAGAAATAACGGATAAAAAATACACATTACCACCAAGCAAAGTACAAAGAAGGAATTGGCTTCCTGAAGTGAGCGTTCAGCGAGCATCTGGGAACTCTCAGGGGCCAGGAACAGGCTACATTTTGCCACAAATATTTTAGCTTGATTAAAAATTTCTCCCAAAGGAAAGAACCAGTTCCAGCATGCAAATAGTATTTAGCACCGAGGCTCTCCAAATAGTCTTGCGTCATCCCAGCGTGGAGTTTCACACTGCACATGAAGTTGTCTTTCATTCAGAATGGTCATTGTGTACTTGTTACAGTTTTTTATGCATATAAATATGAAATTTCCTCCGAGTACATGGATGTTGACAGGGCAGAGGATATGTATGTCCCAAGCTAATCTTTGGAGAGAAACGTGCAAATAAAAGCAGTGATGATAATGAGAATGGGCAGCTCATATCCATGAGCTTTTTGGGAACCAACACAATCCTGGCTCATATCCATGAGCTTTTTGGGAACCAACACGATCCTGGCTGCTGTGGTGGACTAAAGCCAGAGAAATCTCTCTTTTTTTGGGGTCATGTGTAGAACATCCTGAATACTGTTTTCAAAGCAAGGGAACTTTCTGGGAAATCTTTCATAAGTGTTTTTGTCTGTAATTTGATGTCAAGCCGCTCCAGAGGTTGTCACTGGTATTCAGTAGTGGTCCTGTGTACATTTGTTTGTGTTCAAGCCTTTTGTTTGTTGTGAAATTATTTCATTAGGGAGTTGAGTCTGCTCCTGTGCCTGAGACAGAGCTCCGAGGGCTCTCACACAGCCTCTATAGGAGGGTTCCTTTACCTTTAGAGGGAAAACAACATCTCTGAGAATCCTCATGGCTATTTCGCTTGGTTTCAGATACATAATTCTCTGTTGTAGTAACTCCCAGGAACATCCCCTCCTGCCAGGCCACCAAACAATGCTGTTAGCTCAGGATACACTGGAACCTATGGCAGATAAAAGTGAAAGCTTTTGCTGGAGAAGGTACACTTGTTATCCTAAAATATTTCCTTAAAAACAAAGTATCCCTCTTCCCACCAGGTGAGCCGTGAGTGAAGGTGTCTTGTAATATGGATCCTTCCATGAACAGAGCGCTACATTTTTTGCTGCTGCCTTAAAACCCCTCAACCTTGTCTTACTGATATCTTCATCAAATTCTTGTTGAAACATGTTGTTTTTTTCTAAAACACACACACACACACACATATACACAACCCAGCAGTGAAAGCTCTAACTTAACGCCTCATGTTCTTCTCAGATTTCCAAAGCGCTGAGGCCGCGAGAATATGTTTCCAATATCCTCTCGTCTCTCCGTGTTTGTGTTTTACTCAGCTCCATGCTGGGGAGGTCCTGACCCCAGCAATCTCCAGGGGAAGGGGGTGGGAAGGGGGGTCAGGCCATGGTGGAAAGCTGCAGGCCACAGCCTGTGAAATAAGCCCAGTTTCCTCGACTCCTTTAATACGTTTAACCTGGAAGAGGCCGTTGCCGGCCAAAGATTAGATTACCAATGTTGGCATGTTTGGCCTAACAAATGGCAAATGGATGACGTGCCAAGCAACAGCTAATCACTGTTGACACAGATCTATTGCGAGGCCTTTCAGAGCAGGGGATAGTTCATGTCTGCAATGGAGTTTTGTCTTGAGGACCGAAAAGAGAGTTGAGAAGTTGAGAAGGCCACCGGAATACCTGTCTCTTTGAATCGAAGGGCTCCCGAACTCTGTGTCATTTTTTAAAGGTCTCCGTGGCCCTCTCGGAGGACAATCTAAATGTCCCGGCCTCCTCCAGGCAATAGGACATGAGAGCTTGAACCTTTCTCATAGCAAACCTGCTCTGTGTGTGTGCGTGTAGCTATATATACCTATATCTTGACTGTCACCAATTCCCAGGCAAAAAAGAACAGGAATATTTTTGCAGCATTGATTTGAAGGGATAGTCGGGTCACAGAAGCACAGAATGTCAGGGATTGGAAGGGACCTTGAAAGATCATCTAGTCCAATCCCCCCACTGGAGCAGGAACACCCGGATGAACCAGCCTTGCTTTGAGAAATGTTTTTCTAAATGCCTTTCCACGGTCATGAGTTTAAAAGTGTTTTCTGGCTCCTTTTCTGCGACGTTTCTCACAAGAGGGTGAAAGCGGGAGATAATGGCTGAGCGCAGCGGGTCTCTCTGGCTGGGCAAGGCCGCTTGGCGGTTCTTGAGCTGCATTTCAATCTGTCCTTTGCTTCCTCTAATGTCTAAAAGTCTGTGCTACGTCTTTCTTGTCCCTGCTGCTGAGTACTTTCACCTCCGCTCTTGGGTCACTGAAGAATGAGGGTAGTGAGTAATTATTATTCCTGACACAGCACTTTTTGTGAGTTCTGATTCCAGGTTTACGCTATTTTAATTTTTTTGAAGGGTGGAATTGATAAGGTCTTGAAGACAGAAGATCTTCCTAAATGATAGCTTGCCATGACTGTTAGTACTTTGCATCCAGAACATTGTTTACATTGTTTTGCTAGATCTTGGGCTGTTTCAAGCGCTGCTGTGTGGTACTGAGATCTGCACGTGTCTGTGATCCAGCCCAGCTTACAGTCACTCAGCACCATCGCACAGGAGTGCGTTTTGCCCCCCTGTAAATATTCTGGTGAAACTTAGCAGAGCCCAGTTCCTCATGCTGTTTTGTGAGCCGCTTGCTCATATTGTCTGAGCTCTTTTGCTTCCACAATAATATTTTTCCCATAACGTTTGAGTTGTGTTTTGCGCCATTCATTCTCTGGGTTCGCTTTTGAGCTTGCTTGCCTTTGGAAACTTTCTTCTTCAGGGGAGCAGAGTCAGTGCTCTTTACAGCTTCCACACTTGGGCGTGAGGCTCCTTTTTGCACTTCTTCCCATAACGTCTGTGTTTATTCTGGTGGAGACGCGACGTGTGTACCTGTCCCTGCTCTCCTATGTGGACCAGCAAGAGGGGGCCCTCTCTGAGTGTGATCACCCTCAATCTTGGAAGGCAGAGCTGTCTAATAGCTAAAACTATCAGTCGTGAGATCTCAGTTTCTTTCTTATCTTATATAGCCTTAGTCAGACTAATTGTCTTTTAGCTTTGCAGTTCTTCAAATCTATAATTAGATCAAAATGTCTTAGTGAATAAGTGAGCTCTGAAGGTTCACCAGAGCAGCAAGGAGGAGGAGCAGAGTCACTCGGATCCACCTGATAGTCGAAACGAGGTCGGGGGAAGGAGATTGCAGTGATGTCCTGTTCAAGAGCTCTGACTGTTGTTTGGGATGAGACCAGGCTGTTTGGAACCCTCCCTGCGAAATCAAAGAGCATTTAGATGAGATGTCTGTCTGTTAGGAGGTACATATGCTGTGCTTTGCATGAGGAGAGATGATTAGGTAGGACATGGGAGTAGCAGGTGTTGGAAGGGGAGAGGAAAAGTGGAAAATGTAACGTGCTCTAGCTTGACATCTAGAAAGCAGCAAACAGGCTGAGATTCAGCTAAGAGGGCATACGTTTTGTTTGCCTCATTGAACTGATGGCATTAGATCCATAGCCACTCTTTCTGCTTTCCTGTTAGTATTTAGAGCTCATATGCTTGATGGCAGAATATCATTCTGGTACCTTTCTTATGAAGGCATCTGTACGGTTGTGTTTGATGCTGTTGACAGCCTGGTCGGCTGCCAGTCAACTTTATCTTCAGTGCCTGATTTCAGTTATAAGAATTTCTGTTACAGATCAATCTTGTGCACCTAGATGCTTCAGATCCTCATGAACCTTGTCAGGCTGGGATATATCATGTATAATTTTGCCTTGGTCCAGAACTCAACTTACCTAATTTGAGACACGTAACTTTTTTTAAGTCAAAGCGAGCTGTCTGTATTTCCAATAGTGAAGAAAAATAGGCTGTTCTCCAGGGAGTGTTCATCCTATCTTGAAATGTAAGATGTGTGACTGCAATAAAGGAGTAGCCCTTTGGAAACACCTGTTTTGTCTTTTGGAGATAGAGGGAATCCAGGTGACTAATTTAGGTCTGGAAAGCCGTTAGTCATGGGAAATGAATCCAAGCTTCTGAGGGGAAACGTGTGCTAGATGTTGAAGAACTACCCCTGGGAGCAATGTCAGCTCTTCAAGTGCCTTCAATACCATTGCCATACCATAGTCCTGCTAGACCTAAGTGGAATGGTTAGTGCTGTTTGAAGCGACTGTCGTTCCTTCACGTGTTCCTGATGTGGACAGTGGTGTGTTGGTGGAGAAGGTCGTGCTTTGCCTCGGCTCCTTTCCTGTTGCTGGCTATGGGAATGGCCGGTGCTTTAGCACCTCTGTACTGACAAGATGTATTTCTGTATTTAATTTCCAGCAGGGCTATCCAGTACCAAAAAGAGTGTGAGATTTGTCTTTCTGGATGTAGTTACTGAGAGAAGAGCACTGAGCAGGGCTGCACATTGATGAGACACATCTCTTTTTTCATAATTTATTTATATGCTGGCTTTGAAGTATTATTTTCGTATCCATATCTGGTTTATGGAATGCCTCAGTGCTTTGTTTAGCTTTAATAACTGGAGGAATTAACGAGGCTCTTTACCTTACAGACGTGTGAGTGGGATAGGTTTCTGTAAAAGAAGCGTCCCTCTTGCTGGGATGGGCTTGTCTTTGTTCTTGGAGTGGAATTGGACCTGCAGGAGGAAAAAGACGTGGGCAAGAAATGGTAGTTGCAGACACATTGTGGTTAATTTGCAGCACAGGCATTGAAATCAATAAATGCGCTTTGAATTTATACAAATGTGTAAGGGCGCTACAAAATAGAACCATGAAAGGTAATTCTGAGTTGGCATTTGAGTGTGTGCTCATGTCTTTGGTTACATGTACTGGGATTGTGTGTCCTGAGTTTGGTTGTTACATTCGCCTCATGCCTCCTATGCATAGAAGTGTGTGCGCTCATGGGTCCTGTGTTCCCCGTCACGTCTAAACTGCTAACAATCCAAGCAAAAACGAGGGAGGGAAACAAAAACTTGGGGTTTTTCTTTTTATTTGCCAGGAGATATGTTTGCTGCTTTTCTTCAGAAATGAAGAGAAAAATAACAGAGAGGAGGCAAAGGGACGGGGGCAAATCTCTGTGCGAGGAGGTTGGAGTTGGGAACGGCAGAGACTGAATGGCGGCTCAGCTCATGAAAGTCTCGTCAACCCCTCGTCTTGGATGCTGAAAGCTGTTCCGTGGTCATGCGTGCAAAGGCTACGAGATGGGGCAGAGCAGGACCTGGGGGAAGGAAGGGAAGAGAGCGAAGATGTCGGAGGGGGTGGGGAAGATGTGGAAAAAACCCAAAACAGTTCCAGGGCAGAGGAAGGGGAGGATGCGTTTAGTTTAATTAGGAGGGAACATGAGAGAAAGCTCAAACAGCACACACACATACACACACCCCCTCTGCTCCACACCCTCACCCCCCAGAAAAAAGAAACAACAAATTCATCACACCGATTTTTTCATGGTCTGGCAGTCAAGTGATAAAATTATCAGATGAGGGTCCCATTCTCCTTTCCCGCAGTCACTTTCGCCAAGTGCACCACGTCTGAAATAATGAAGCAGATTTGATTAAATTTTCGCTGGCTGAAGCAACCACGCTAATTTGGAGATGGGCTTATTAGTTTAATGACCGATCCGAATAATCAGAATTCATTAGCATTAGTGCCACTATTGTCAGCTCAACATTAGCCCTGGGCTCCAGTACACAAAGATGCACAGTTATATATTTATATAGAGAGAGGCTGTATTTATACACAGTGAAAGAAAGAGGGAGAAGGCAGAAGAACTATACATGTGCATTTACATTTTATACTCTTATTCTTACCCCTTACTGTATATCCTAGAAGAAGCAAGTTATAACGAGGCTTTTTGAGAGATTGTCGGTCTTCGTCAGCCCTGGTAACACAACCTGACACTCTGGGTACGTAAAGTGCACATAAAGGCAGCCGGGGATTTTTCCTATAAGATGCTACAGACTTTGATGGCCAGTACTTGGATCCTGAGATGGTAGCAAAGTGCACGGGTTCGGAGCTGGGAGAAGCTCCAAGAGAAGCCCAGAGAAAGCACATTGGAAATGAGTTGTCTGTCAGTTGGCGAAAGGCTCTCAGAGAGACTTTGGGCCTCATTTTCTGTCATCGTGAAGGTACGATCTGGTAGTTGTTGTATGAGAATCAGTGAAGCTTGTAGAAGGTTGGCTTAAATGAAGAGAAAAGAAATTCAGTTCCCAAAGCTCTGATGGTGGTAGCAACTTAGCTGTCAGCTCCAACTACTGCTCACTTAAACGCAATAAAACAAGATTAATTTAACGTTAGAGCTGCACAAAATGTCAGAAAATACAAATTATGAACCATGATGTTTACTCAGGCTGGCTGCATGTCATGCCTGTCTTCTGATAAACATCTTTGCATGTAGTTATTATTATATGAAGTCCTGCACTTAGTAGAAAATGCAGGAATATGTAAGGCTACTTATGCTATAGAAAAGAATGCATGTTATAGTTAATAGTAGTATTTGCATTTCCTTATATTGTGGGCTTTTAAAATGGTAAAATTTTATCACTATTTCTGTTGCTTGTTTGAGTTGGTGGTTTTTTTGTGGTGTGTTTTTTTTGTCCTTGTTTTTGTTTTGGGTTCGTTTTTTCCTAATATTCTTGTTCAGACAATGTATTTTATAATATCTGGGTTAATCCGTGTCACCTGAAGTGTGCGGGAAGCCTTCACTTCCCATAGGATTTTTCCAGGTACATGTTGCTCTTAAATTTGTGAGACGAATAGTTTTATTGGTCTAGATTTTATTTCACACAACAGCAAAGCCCGGTCCCTTTTGCTTTGCGTGGTTTGCGATGCCTGCACAGTGTGTTAGTGGGAGAGCCCCATAACATCTAAACCGGACCTGATAGACGCCGTGTCTACATCCATTTAAGTGCTGTTGAAACACAGGTGTTTATAAGACAGTATCTACCACATCTTGCTTGTTTGCGTTTCCTCATTTCCCTGCTGCTTTGAACAGAGGTGCTTTGCTTTTCACCTTTACAACTCACCTGCAGGGGCATTCCATCACAATTATATTGACAAAGTAAGATATATGAAAATAATATCTCAGAGGCTGGGAATAAATCACTAACACTCGAGGAAGCCGTGTAACACCCCTCTGTCCGTGACCTGGGTTTATATAGTGATGTATTGAGGAGAGCACAAAGCGCTGGAGTCAGGTGAGTAATAGCGAAACCAAAGCGTTTACAGCCATCAGGATGATTGACTACAGACTTTCTCCACCTGATTCCTTTAAACTCTTCTGAAAGTTCTGCGCTGCGGGAAGATACATTCAGTTTAACTTCGGGCCTTCAACTTAGGGACCCAGAAGAGGGAATTTGGCCATTTGACCTTCTCTACCGTTGGCCGAATGCGGACAGAACAGCAGGAAGGTCCATACCTGAATCACAGAATTCCTGATTATTAAAGAGGTGTTTAAGGATTAACAAGGAGACTCTTCCTGTGCAAGTCTCGTGTGCCATCTTTTGGAGAAGGGACATCTGCTCTAAGTAGGTAGTTCAGTTCCTTTCGTTTAACCATGGACATCAGTTACATTGCTCAAGTAGGGAAAACTAAGAATAAATCACAATTTGGCTTTATTAACTTTATCTCCTCAGTAACTGCTCCTTTTGGGATGGTTCCTTCCACTGTGCTGGGTACGTTTGGATTGTCTCACAGTGTTACCAACCAAGGTCTTTACAGCTGCTGTCAGTCCGGTCTGCCAAACAAATACCTGGAATAAGCGTCTCCTCCAAGAATCAGCTGGGGTGTCATAAAACCCTTATGGCTTTCTACTTTTAGTACCACCAGAAGCTTCCTCTGCTACATGGCCTTACATGTTGCTTTGGTAATTTAGTGTTAAAATTGTTCTTTTTCTTCTCCTACAGAGGTTTTCAGTGACAGGAAGCTGGTATTACTTTAAATATTGCTTCTTAATATAAAAGCTTTTAAAAACTCTGTAAACTCTTGAAAAAGCCCATTAAAACAACCAGAAAAAGGCAGCAGGTGAATTTTCTTCATATTGTAACTTTGGGGTTGGCTGCTCTGCTGAGCAGCTTTGCAATTTGGCAAAGTTAGTAGGAAATAGAAGCCGTATTCCAGGCTTGGATCTGAACTAGAAGTGGTCGAAATCTTTGATTTTCACACAGAGAAAAAGGGGCTGTTGTACCCAACCAGGCTGCTTCTCCTGGACGTCCACGTGGTGGAACAAATGGAAAGAACCCAGGTATTTGCTTCTCATTTGAAGAAAGAGATCCGCGTCTCTCCAGAGAAGAAATGGCTTCCAAGGAGAAAATGGATATTTAGGAGAAAGATCTGGAAACCTCCAAAGGCCAGGTGTAATTTTGCAGGTGTAATTTTGTCCCTTGCATGTGAGTAGGCTGGAATTAATGCCATTAGGATCAGCAAGTGAGGTTAGAACTGGGCTTAACATACCAGCAAGATGTTGTTGGCAGGCATCTAGAACTGAGGCCATAAACTGTTTTCTTGTGTTTTAAGGAGTATCAGATAAAGAAGAATTCACTGCTGGTGTTAGGGATCACTGCAGTTTACCACATCTTCTTTCTCGGATTCCTTTCATTAATCCCATCATTGCATCTCTGCGATTCTTGTCGCTGATTTGGTTGTTTCTTTGGTGTCTCCTCATGGCCGCTGGGCCTGGGAGTGGGACCTTTTCAAGTCCTGTTTAGCCATCTGAATAAGTGAACAGACTTCTATGATTGCTTGATTTACCAGCATCAGACTGCTTTTGGAAATCTGCCCTTCTTTAAGGGATTCAATAGATGTTATTTGGAATGTGGTGCTGATTGGATGAGCGCTGTAACAATCTGCCTCTTAGCTCATTGCATAGTCTGACTCCATGTTTCAGTTTTGGATATAGTTCAGAGTGATAGTTGTTAACCTTGAGTTGCTTTTGGTCTCACAGTTCACGCAGTATTGGGCGTTGGAGGTATCGATCCTGGGTTTTGCTTTGTTATTAACTCGTTGTGCAGAGGAGTCATTTATTTTTCCCTGTGATCCATTGCCCTGCGAGTCTGACCGTGTCCAGCTTTTGGTACTATGTTGTATCCAGAACCAAGCAACTGAAATTAGAAGCGGCCCACGATCATTTGACTTTTCCTGTCTGTTCTTCCTTTCTTTTCCCACTTAACAACGGCCATGTCAGACAAGGATTGCTATTTACATGGGAATCACCGTACTGGATTTAATCAATGGCCTCTGCAAATGAAATCAATACCAGATGCTCTAGATGAAAGTGCACGAGTTCCGCTGAATGAAGAATTTTGCAATTATGTGCCCATAGATAAATTCATTTCTTAGCTCAAGTTCTAGCCCCAGATGTACAGAGCAGGGGAGTTACTGTCTGGGGACTCCTATTTCCAAATTCCTCCCAGGGAAACGGATGCAGCAAACGTTAGAGGTACCTCTTCTTCTTTTCGCTTTGCGTACTCTTTCCCTTGTGGCAGGAAATTCTATCTAGACACATAATAATGCATCATATTGCAAGTAACTTTTATTCTGCCTCTACTGCACCCATCTTCTATATAAAAGACATGTCTTAGCAAAATGTCAGGCACTTAAGAGCTGCAGAATTGTAAAGGTGTATCTTAGCGCTGACCATGAAGAATGGCCCCAGAGAACACGCTGCTCAGAAACTCCTTGGTCTTGCTTATGTCCTCAGCTTTGTTGTCTGTCTCAAGTGGTGCCCACACAAAAGCAGCACAGCTGGCACACTGGCAACTTCAGCATGTTCCTGTGGCTTCATGCTCTCATAAGGTAGGATTACACTTGCTTTGCTAGTCTTTATTTTAAAAGGAGGCTTTTACAAGTTAGCTGCACTACGGCATGTTTATACTGGGAGATTTTGTATCAATTGTTATTAAGAAAAGATGTCTTTGGAGATAAGGATCATACTGAAACTCTCACGCAGTCCTGAGCTGTGAGGTTCTGAAGCCTCAGTTAGTGCTGCTTTCACGTTTGGCCCAAAGCCGAGCCGTTTGCGCTCACTTGCTGGATGCTTCATTCTAACAGGCCATGCAACGTGCACTCTCATGTTCTAGGAAACACTATGTCACATTCATTTCACTTTCAGTAGGTGTATGTTGCATATAAATTCACCACCACGAAGTTTTGCAAGCCGTACACATCAAGCCTTTCTTTCTTCCACTAATTTTAGTTGCTATTCCTCATCACCAAGATTTAAACTAGGACTTGATTCTGTGGGTATTAAATTGATCTCACTGGTTCAGCATTGGGTTCTCCTTATCAGCACTGAGGTGGTTCTGCTGCCTCAGCTGCAGAGGTGCTGGATGCAGGAGGGTGGTTTGGGCACGATGAAGGGAGATATCTCCATACGCTTGCTTGTTCACTAATTGGTTGTTAAGAACCAGATACAGAATAATCAGCACTGAGGGGGTTCCCTGTGTAGTTAAAACGACTGCTGGCATCTGGCCCATCTTTCTGTGAGAACAGATTCTCTTTCCAGTATGGTATTGAAGACATGGCTGGCATGACCAGAAGGTCCAAATGGCCATCAAGTGTCCACTGAAGTTTGGATAGTGAATGGGAATGTCCTTGGCTAATGTACCCATGGGGATTTTAAAGGGGCATAAATGCTTCTGTGGCGAATAAAATGGAGGAGTGAGCTTGAGAGACCTGTACTTGAGAATGGGGAGAGTCTGGAGATAATATAGAGTGGAGGAGAGTGAGGGGTGACCTCATTCATGGTGATTAATATGGAAAAGGTGTCAGGAGGATGGAGCCAGGCTCTTCTTGGTGACAACCAGTGACAGGACAAGGGGCAATGGGTGCAAACTGGAGCACAGGAGGTTCCACTTAAATTTGAGAAGGAACTTGTTCCCGGTGAGGGTAGCAGAGCCTGGCCCAGGCTGCCCAGGGGGTTGTGGAGTCTCCTTCTGTGCAGACATTCCAACCCGCCTGGACACCTTCCTGTGTAACCTCATCTGGGTGTTCCTGCTCCATGGGGGGATTCCACTGGATGAGCTTTCCAGGTCCCTCCAACCCCTGACATTCTGGGATCCTGTGTCAGGAAATATTACATATGTAATATGTTGTTGAGGGGCCAGGACATTGAAGGAAAAGGAGTTTCCCACAACAGGATAGCTGCTGAAATATGTGACATAAGAAACCAGGTCTTCCAGAAATGTGAAGGAATCTCCGCAGTGTACATAATTACAGGGATGAGAAACCACTTTTGTTGCCAGGGAGGAGAAGCAAAGCTGAAGCCCCGTGTAGGACGGCGGAATGTCGGGATGTCGCTCTGTTGGCTGCACAACACCGAGAATGAGTCAGCTGGAGCTGACCAGTGATGTCTTTCCCCCAGCCCTGCCAGCTCCAGTCTGGGCAAATCACGAGCATGTCAGCTTGATGGAATGAGGATGAGTAAGTGTGCAACACCTAGGAGCTGACGGCAGAGGAGAACGCCGCAGTTTTCTCTGCAGATCTGCGGCCAGCAGGCTCAGCGGGAGCAGAACACAGCAAGTCGGAGCCGGGTGGCTTCCCACGCGGGATCTCCTGGGCGGGGAACGGCCTCTGTGGAACCTGGAAACCGCGAAACACCTACAAATAACCACCTGCTTTCTTGTCTTACACGCCACGCTGTATGAGAACTTGTCTGCAAATGGACTGGAAAGGTTCTCTGGAGAAATGTAAAAGCTATTCTTGGCACATCCAAGAGAGCAAGGGGACAGTAGCAGTGACAGAAGCAGGTGTGCGTGGTACTCACTGCTTACAACAGCTTGTTTTGGTGGCCGAAATGGAACCCAGCTGTGGTATCAGCCCCATATTTTCTTATCTGAGCAGTTTCTTGAACAGCACTTTCTTGTGACTTGCGCTGGAGAACCAGCCTGGGAGGAGCAGCTGGGGAGAGGGGATTTGGAAGCAGCTTTGCCAAGCTCCTAAATTACTGAGTTGTGTGGTTTTCACTTTGCCTTGTTTTAAGATGATCTTTGTTCTTTTCAGTAATCCCCTCATTTTCATGTTCTTCATACTTTCCTGTAACGAAAGAATTAATTTCTGAGGAACCAGAGTTGTGCGCTGATCATTAGAGAGTAACAATTTCTGGCTTAGCCCTTTGTAGGCTTCTGATTTACCTTGTGTGTTGGTTTTGATTCACTACCAGAACATACTCTGCTACATAAAAATAGTACATTTATAACAACAGGATATTGTTTTATGAAACAAAGTGGAATAATTAGAATGAAGTGTAATAATTATAATGTAGTACAATAATTAAAACACACGTTCAGATGGGCCATTATTTACACTATAGAGAGCTGAATTTGAAATACCACCAGTTAAGGTCCTTTTCCAGTTTTCCAAAATGGGAAGCCAGTGTGTTGCGCTGCATCGTTCCCTGCGAGTACGAGGCGGTATTTCAGGCTGGAAACTACTTTAATTCCGCGCTGTGACGTCCCTGCAGGTTTGCTGGTGCAAGGCGGGACCCCCGCTCTTCGGGATGCGCAGCCCCGCTTCTCTGCAGCCCCTCGCTCCATCGCCTGGCTGGGAAGGCACCGGTACCCACACACCCCTCCTGTGTCCCATCCGCACCCAGAGGCGCCGCGGGAGTCGTAAAACAAGCTGCTTTCTTGGGTTGCCAGGGAGTGGCTACATGAAAGCTCTTTGGAGTGGGGTTATGGGATATAAGCCATGCAGTTACGCAATCCTCTGCGTTTAATTTCCCTGATTTATTAGCGCGAGCTTCTCGCACCTTCAGGGATGGTGTGTTATCTTCCATTTCTGTAAAAGGGGAATACCCATCCTTCCATCCTCTGTTTTCTGACTGGCAGCCAGAGCAAAACCGATGGCTACGAAAGGTTAAGCGGTGGGCCGATTGCAGAGCAGAGCTTTGGAAATAATTTTGAACTGCGGTGGTATTGCTGCCTCTTTCACACTTTCTAACTGAAGGATGCTGCTGGATACAGTGGGGATTTAGAGCCCTCAAAGTCCCCGATTGCTCCGCAACAGAGAAAAATGTCCAAGAGGAGCTTTAATCCGATGGCTGGGGCTTCCAGACTCCCGGATCCGCAGGGATGCTCGGAGAGAGAATCGTTCTGGCCGCGGGGTCTGGGGCGGGTGCAGAGATTTGCAGTGGCTGGGGATGCTCTCCATGCCGAGCACCAACAGGAATCTCCAGCAGCTGAAACAGCTTCTGCTCCTGTTTCACTGGGGCAAAAAAGGGAGAAGGGCAACTCCCTGGAAACAGTTTGAATACAATTCTGTTGTCTCATGGCAAATCATGACTCCTGGTCCTCTCAAGTGGGTCAGTACAAATCATTCTCTGTGGGCAACCACTGGCAGCCGCAATGTGTTTCTGAGAGCCTGTTTAAGAAACAGATAAACCAAGAGGGAATTAGCTGTTGCCTGCTTGTCAGAGGTTTTCAGTGGTGCAAAATGCAGCTTTGATATTTCTCCATGACTGTCGCAATTTCCACTTGAAAGAAGAAAAACATTTGTTTCAATAAAGAGGCTCCTGACAGGCAATTATTGTAATGCTGGCACAGATATTCCTTTCTCAAAATTGGCTCAGTTAAGTGGGCCAAGATTACAACACTTTTTGGAATCTGTTGGTCAGAGGTATGGAGCTGGCTTTCCTCTACGTTTTCTAGTTCTTCTTGGCTTGGGACAGAGCAGAGATGCCAAAAGGCAGAGGCATCAAAATCTTTCCTTTTGAAGTTAATCAAATAATTTGAACATTTCTCACCTCTACCTTGAGACTGTTGGGATGAATCCAGTGGCACACGGTAACCTTGAAAGACCTCCAGCGCACGTATTGGAGTCGCCTCTCTGGTTTTAATATGTCTGAATTCTCTCCTGCAATCTTTCCTCATTCTCGGTGACGTTAACAAATCACCGTACAGCTCTGTAGGATTTCTCTAGAGATTCCCCAAAGCAGCAGCAGCCGTGGCCGTCGGCAAAGTGCTGAAAGGCTGTGGCACCGCGTGTGCACTCTCCAATCTCAGCGTTTGCAGGAGGACGAGAAGGTCTGAGCGGGGCCTTTGCATGAAATATAAAGGTGCTTGCTTTATTTGCAGCCATTCTTAGCTTGTCAGACTTGGTGTTTATATCCAAGGTAACAGGGAGAAAACCTTAAAGTGACTCTGAGAGCACCATACAGAGTAATATTAATAATATAAAGAAAGGTTTTTGGGCCTCCTGAGTGCCAAGATGTGTCTGTCCTCTGCAGAGACCTTGCTGGGGGCAGTTTAAACAGCAGGGACCGGGCAGAGCTGGATGGGTCAGTGCTGGGTTGCAAACCTGGGGATCAGTGGGTTCGACTGCTTCACCACAGACTTTCTGTGTGACCCCAAAAGCTGCTGTGATTAGGCTTGTGAGTTTTGAAATACACATTTTTAAAAGACCATTAAAACAAAAGGCCACTATGCCAGAGCAGGCTGGGCTGTTGATACTGGCACAGTAACTGGAGCAGCGACTGGTTTCTCTGTGGTTAAATTCGCCAGGCTTTTAGTTGCTAACCTCATGAACGGGACTAATTGTTTTTTGTCACCTGACAAAAAGCATTGAGAGGATGAAAGGTTGTGAAGTCGCCTTTAAATTCAAGTGTAGGAAGAGTGGAATTATAGAGAAACTGGATATATCACACCGATTTAGGGAGGTGAAGACAGTTCCTTCATCCGTGAAGATATTCTCCCACCTTGGTGCAAGACAATGAAGGTAAAGCAAAGGATGGGGGGAACAGGCCGTGAGCAGCATCTGAATTACTACTTTTGATCCAAAAGAACTGTTAAGTCTGTAAGATTTGAAAGGAAAAGACCATTGAGGTCATCTTGTTCCAACACTGGATTATTGGGATCAGAAGGCACAGAGATCGCAGACACTTGGCTTTGCTTTGCCACCCAAATAAGGTGCTTTTTTCTGCTCCTGAGGTAGGAGGATTTACCCACTGAGCTCCTGCGGGAGCAAGATGAGAAAATCAGAACAGTGATGAGCAAAGTTCATGGAAAAGAAAAACAGATTCAAGCCTTCATCTAAGAACTAAACTGACACAGCACTATTATTTTTTGCCTTCTCTGAACCTGAGAAGCGTTTCATTGTGATGATTCCTTACAGGGTTGCTTTTTTTTTGTGGCTGGATGGGTCCAGAATAAGAAAGTTCCGAAGCTCTTCAGGAAAGTGTGTTGTGGTATCAACCACCCAGTAGTCCAGATTATGGCTACAGTTAAATTCAGATAAAAATCTGTGCTTGCTTTGATTCAGCAAAGCAATTCAGCATGTGCTTTAAATCCACTTGGGATTTGAGTGTAACCTAAAGTTAAGCATGTACTTAACATTTTGCTGAGCTGGAGCCTGAGTCTTTAACCCTTGCTGGAATATAAACTCCTTTCTAATGAGTGTTGGCGTGTAAGAGGCCTGTTTCTCAATAATGGCTGATATTTTTGCAACCCAGAAATCTTTCTCCCGGCTTCAGTGGGCTTTGGATCAGGGCCCAAGAATGCGATCCAGAAAAAATAATTTACCGTATTTACATTGCATGTAAATTATATATGAAGAAATGAAATGGTATAATGAATCAACCACAGGGGCTTTTCTTGCACTCTGATACCAGAAGAGAAAAAGCCTGTAGGCAGCTCACAACTTTCCTTACTAGTACTCTCGAGCCCTTCTCTGATTAAGTCTCCTGTTTTCTCTGGCAAAGCCTCCCCTAGCGTTACCCTCCATACCTTCTTAGTCCATACGTGAGATTTGGTTCTGCTCTTATTAAAATGTACCGCTGAGCACAGGGTTTACTGGTGGGAAAATCCCATTAAGTATTTCTGAAATACCCTTCAACTGCTTGATTTTTAAGATGACCGGCAAACCTTCCCACTCCTCACAGTGATCTGTACAATAGCTGGTACTTACACTCGCCACTCTGGCAACACGGAGGGAAGAAAGTAGATAGCAAAGCTTGTGTTTTAATGCCTTTGCTGTCTGAAGGGCATGGAGGGCCCTAATGTTAATATAAATTGGTACTTACTGAGGCTTGGAACGGTTTCTGTTCTGTCTGTGAGAACCATTTACTGGGATGAAATGGTCCAGGATCCAATCCTTACACCTCACAAATGTCTGAATGAATAGGTATAAGCTACAGCTTACAAAAGGAGGATATATTTTGCATGCAGAAGGCGGCATCTTTAACAAACGCAGGCGAAGGGGCTGTTTCTCTACACGTTATGTGCGTTGTACGTGCTGCGTGGCTCCTCGTTTAATACGTGCAGGGAGAGACTTTCTAGGCAGAATTTCCAGTCCAAAGAGATTAAACGGAGCTTTTGCAATAGTTACTCCTGTTTCGTCACTGGACTCCGTGGCTCTGCTTGTTCCATTGTGGTCCATGGGGTTTTTTCCGCAGAAACATGTCAGTGTCTTTCCTCCTTTGTTGTCATTCTCTGTGATGGCTGATCCATGTTCCTTCAAAGTGGATTCGGCGAGTCTCTGAATACTTGGAGCCTGAACTAACGCTTGAGATCTGGTCTCTGGGAATGGGTTTGAACTGAACCTTTAATTCAAAATCTATTCCTTAGTCTAGGTAGAACATGGCTGCAAAATGCATGGCTCTTCTTCTTTTGCCAGTTATTATTACTCCATTTGGTGAAACATTAGAGTAAGAGTGTATTCATAAATAAATTTAAAAGGATTAATGCATGATGAATAGACTGTGTAAGCATATTACAGGCATGGTTATTATGTGATATAGGTGATCATAAGTCATGGTTAAATGCAACCTATTGACCAACTGGACTCTATAAAAGTCTGTAACAAGACATTAGCCACTTGTTAACAGAGCTAGTAATCATTTATTGATCTTACATGCAGTATTTATACATCCGCCACCCTAGAAAGTGTGGAATTCAATTCCAGGACCTACTTTCAAGTCCTACTTACTATAATGGGTGACACAAATCTCTCACGTATGTTTAACTGTCAGATATTGTCAAGACCGGTAATAGTTGAATGCTGTCCTCAGGTAAATGATGGTCTCGGGCTGTATTATTAATAGTGGGTTGCTTGTGTTGGAGCTATGCAGAAAGAAGTCACTCAGGTTTGGTGAAGCATATTAATATTTTTACATTTGGTTTTGTTTGGATTAGAAATGCAATACCCAGATGTTGAAAACCTTCATGGATTCAGCAGCAGGGGCAGCCCAAGCCGTGGGCTTCCCCAAAACCAGGATCACAAGGCTGCAGCTCCTCATTTCTGCACAAGTCCAGGTAGACTCAGATCTCAAAATTTATGTGAGAAATGAACTTATCCGTCTCTGCTGAATCTTTTTTGTTCTGAAAGAACCAGTAATTTCCAAAAGCTTGAATTTTTCTACCGATCTTTCCTAGCCCCGTCCAAACGCACGTGGGGAAAGTAGTCAACTAATGGTCTCAACACAGTGAGAGAAAAGGCAAAGAAGGTCCTCAAAAGTCAGTAAAAATGTTAGAAATGCTCCAGTGGCCAGAGATTTGGTAATTATCTCGCTTAAAGAGATGGGTACGTGATGTTAAGAGGGTCAAACGATCATAGTAGGTTTGGCAGGGAGAAGGAATAGAAAGGTGAAAGGAGAGAAATGAGGAGTAGGGAAAGGCACAGAAGCTGAAGGAATCGCCCTTGTTAAATTAAGGCAGTGCGATAATAAATATCTTGGAAAGCCCCTAATGCAGTCCCGCAGTGCAGAATGACATTATGAAGAGGCCTGCATGTCTCTCCTCCTCCTTCTGGTGGCAGGAAGTCGTGATTTTATCAGGAGAGTGAGAAAAAATGATGGAGTGGCACATCCATGAAGCAATATAGCGAGGAAATAGAAGGTGCATGGCCCCGGAGGCTCGGGGAGGACGGCCCTGGTGTCTCTGTGCTCCTCTGGCCCTGGGACTCGGAGCACACACAGCCCATCTGATTTAATAAAGGCAGGAAGCAAATGGTGCCGGAGCCATGAGAGACTGCAGATAGGGGTTGAAGAAAGGTCAAACTCATTAGTCATCCCATGTGATGTAGGGTGTGGGGAGGGGGAGAAGCTTTGAGGGTGAAGAGGAGTGGAAATAAGTTACAGCGCTCGAAAAATTGATGTTAACGTTGCTGACCTGAATGCCGTGGCGCAGTGTGACTTCTAGGGGTAAGGACAACGGCCTGGCCTTTCATGCTTTCCGTGTTCTCACTTTGGGTCGTGATTTTATAGTTTCGTTACAGCCTTTTCCAATATTGCTAAGAGACCACTATGCTTAGTGTTTGTAGCACACAGGGAGGGGACCTGCAGGGCTGTTGCTGCTTCAGGTTCAAAACATGTGTCCTTCTTCCAGAACAGAGGCTTCCTCCTCATTGTAACAGGGGCTAAGCGTGAGCGTCTCGATTTCTCATTCAGCAAGACTTGAAATGAACCTTGACTCGCATGCAGAAATCCTTCAGAGGGTGTTTGTTGACCATGGCAAGTGATGAAGCGTAAACTAGAGAGATAGCAAGGGACAATAAGCACAACCACAGCCCACGCGTTCGTTCCCTTGCTCTGTGAGGAACCTGTCACAGAGTCATAGAATAGTTTGTGTTGAAGGGCCCTTCCCAGCTCCCCCAGTGCCCCCTCTGCCATGAGCAGGGACATCTGCACCAGCTCAGGGTGCTCAGAGCCCCGTCCAGCCTGGCCTGGGATGTCTCCAGGGATGGTTCATCCACCACCTCTCTGGCCAACCTGGGCCAGGCTCTCACCACCCGCAGGGCAACAATTTCTTCCGCACGTCCAGCCCGAATCTCCCCCCATTTAGTTTAAAACCATCACCCCTCGTCCTGTCGTAACAGGCCCTTCTAAAATGTGTCCCCATCTTTCTGTTATTAATGACGTTTCCTGTGTATACATTTATTAACTGCACATTGATATTTTAAAAAGCGGTTTCCATTGTTCGTTCCAGGGGAAGTTCATGAGTTGCAGGTACTGTGTTGCATCACAGGGCAAACTTTGCTCGTGGCAACGAATCTGCTTATTTCTAGTGTTGCCTCTTTTTTTTAATATGAAACTAAAAATAATCATTATAGGCATCAGGTCAGAAAACAATTAGAACAGATCTGAACTTTCCCTCAGAGATGTTTATTAAAGTTCAAGGGTTTTTATCACTCCCTCTCTTTTGCTGTGGAAGGAAATCCTAAAATAGCACAGTCAGAACTTTTTTCTCAGCATGTTTCTGGTTCACCAAGGAGTTACAATTATTGAGTCGTAAAGGGTGGAAAAATGCACTTTTTAAGTGAAAATATTTTCCTAATTTTTCTCCTTCCTAATTTCTCTGAAGTTTTAAAGGTATCTGCAAAATTCCATAGCTTACGTACAACTTCTGCAACTCCTAGAGCAGGTCGTGTTCCCTGTAGTCTCCATTTCTCTACTCAGTTAAATAAGTAAATTTGATTTGGCAAAATCTCAGCCTGTACTAAACATTATAAGCTCACCAGTCCTAGAGATAATTTTTCATTCTTCCGTGCCTCTTGCATCAGTATTGTCTCAAATAAATGGGCTGATGAATGAGAAGGATCAGGCTGTTATCTGATGTAGGATTAGTAAAACTATGCAGATTGACACCCTCGGAGTATCTTGTCCCGAGTTTATAACAGCATCATGGTTTAATGCGGTATCTTTTATAAACTGTTCTCTGTCTCGGGGGTTCCTGTGCAGAAAAAGGATAAAATGCCTCTCTGGACCTTCCAGGAACCAGAAAACCCACACTGGGCTTCAAGCAAGTGGTTCTACCTAGAGCAGGGTAAAGGTGGGACTGACAGAATATACATTAGGCTGACGAATGGGGAAGGCTGTATTTTTCATACTTACGCAATGGTTACAAGTGCTAGTGATAAATGGGGAATTAATGCTGATTAGATATGCTGAACGGTTTAGAGCTGCAGCTGAAATCCTGGGAATGTAGATACCATCAGTTGATGGATTAGTTGTAATCTCATCACAAGCGCTGTATGACTAAACTATATGAAATGCAACATTTGGAATAGGTTTTGGTGCTTATTTGGCCTATTGTATCTTGAGATACACCAAAGGTATCAAAGTAAGGGACCAAGCCTGTGGTTGCAGCAGTAATTACACAGCTATGGATGCGGGTCCTGGCTTTCCCCGTGCACCAAAGTCTGGTTCCTACCTCAGGTAGGAACTCTGTATGGAGCTGTGGAGTTGGGATTATGACAGTGTATAGTGAATATTAAGCCTGGTGTGCTCTGACCACCACGATGTTTTGTCATCCTGATGCTTTTGTGATGTTCAGGCCAAACATTCAGCCATAAAACATCGCACTGGTTAGTATGTTTTTTCCTTATCATCCTGCAATCTACTACATTTACCTCAATTTTCCTGTGTTGACAGTGGCAAGACCATATTACATTCTTGATATTGTTTTAACGTATTATTATTTTACTTACACTTCCATAGGTGCTCCTGCATTCTGGGACCAGATGCAGATCCGCCGAACAGTAGCGATTTGTGCTGTACGCCGTCTGCTCTGTTGTAATGAGGGTTTTCTCCCTTCCTCTCTCAGCCGCCTGGACTAATGTGTCCTTTTTGCCGCCTTCACTGAGTCAGACAAACACGTTTCTTGGAAGGTCAGTGTAACCTGTAGGAAATTCCTTCTGTCTCAGAGCTGGCTCATTCATCACTAGTCATAACCATTCTGGAATGTGAACTCGTAGTCTGTTATCTGGCTACCGCTAGTGATGATGCCCGGAGACGACAGCTTGGTTTTCAAAAGCCGGGTTGACCCCGAGGGGCGAGGAAAACTTGTTTTGACAGAGCAAACATGACACGGAAGCAGCGCAAGTGCCAATATGTGCAGGAACAAGGTGTTATTTTCACAAAGTGGATTTTTTTTCTTCTCCTGCGACTGGAGAAAACACAGCAATGTATGGGAAACAAAATATTCTGTCTGGTTTTTTTCTTCCCCCAAAATACAATTAAAACAGAAAGGCTATCTGTGTGTATTCTGGCTGAGAGGAAAAAGAACGAAACAGGTTAATGTGGGAAGAGAACCAGCGGTGTCCTTGTCCCATTCCTCTGTCCTGGAGCGGCTGTGGAATGGTGAATGGGGCAACGGGTATTGAGTTATGGGTCCTGAGACCCCTCTGGTGTTCTGCCTGTTCACTTTATGCCACTTCCCACCTGTCTGTGTGCAGGATGATCGCTCCGCACGGTGTCTCACACGGGGAGGCTTCTGTCCCGGGTGCCGCTTCTTACACTGCGCTGCTATGAAGAATGGCAGCAATCTCAACTCTTGACCCTGGTGTGATTATTGTTCCTACATGTTCTGCTTCCCTCAGAAACAAAACAGATGACTGTGTATATTTTTAAATGTCAGACTGACATTGTGGCATTAATATAATTTAAGGCAAAGATTGCCAGTTCATTCTGTTTGCTTTCTACTGTCCTAATGTCTTGCATTCCTTGTTTGTGGTGCTCAGAGTCATGTGGTTCCATGACACCCTTGATCCTGCTAAGCCAAGGCTTCCAAATGTTCCCAATTTGAGCAGCCAGATGCTTCTTCCATCACTTTTGCATGGCCTGGGAGCTGTGACTGTCACCAAGTGTATCAGAAAGAAGAAAATGTCCCACCTGAGTGCTTCTCTGTAGAACCAGGGTTGTCACTCACCTGTGAAGGAAGAAGCAAAATACTAAGGCAAAGCATCCCACTGGTACTGATGTTTGTGAAAACCCAAAGAGTGGGATTTGCCTCTGGAAAGAAGCCTCTTTCTTTAACAACATCTGCTCTTGACTGGTTTTGCGTCTGGTTCTGTGTGCGGCTAACGCACTTGATGGACCTACGTGGCATTTTAAAATGTAAGTCATAAAGAACTTGAGCTGTTTTAGCAGCAGCATTAGGTCTCACAGAAATCTGCATTTAAAGGCAGAACCTGAACACGTTTAGATAAGCAGACATGTGATGTGTAGATGCAGTAGTGCCTCTAAAGTACTATAGAAGTCTGAAGACATTTTTCATGACTTTGGTGTGAAGCTGAAAAACACTTGCTGAAGACTTAACAACAGGCTGTGATTGCGATAAGCTAAGATGGTTTATGTTTTAACACTGACAACTCGCTTCCTCCTCGTGCCAGAACCAGTAATGACCTCAGAGCGGTGTCAGGGCGAGAAGCAGCATCTTTTTGTGACCGGTGGGAGAGCAGCAGTGGGAAAGTCCATCCAGGGACGGTCCCATGCAGGACGCTCCTCTGCGGAGCTCGGCGCTGTCCTCCAAGGTTAATTCCGCCGCACAGCTGCGCTGCTTGGGGCGATAAGGATGCATTAAATGAAAAGGGATTTCCCTCTTTGGGAATCAAATTAGAGCAATCCAGATCAAGCCAGTTCTTTTATCTCTTTCTCACCCCAACAGGAAGTTTAGACACAAGTCCCCAAAGGTCCTTTTCTGGTCAGAAACATCTGCGAGGCGCTGAACCGAAAGAAGCGTGGGGCTGGTGCTAATAGCCTTGCTGTTAACAATTGAGAAGAGAGGCTGAGTAGCTGTGTCTTGTGAGAAAAACGAGGAGCTTAAACATACAGACGGTCGAGATTGCCCAGAGTGGTGGATGAATCCCAGGCCCGAGTGGCAGAGTGGTCCCTGGGGACAGGTGCCACCCACAGCACAGGGGTGGCCCAGAGTCCTTGACCTCTGTGCAAAGACCTCAAAATAAGGAAAAGAAAGAGTACAGCTAAAACTAAACTTATTTCTGTTGTAAAGTTGAGTGTCTGAGCACAGGTCAGATACAGTGTGTTCAAGAGAGTTCTTTGGTTCGGTCTTATTCCATGGAGAAAGAACAAAAATAACTCTCGAAGCTGAAAAGGCAGTGGCTGGGTGGGAATTTCAGCGCAGACCTAATTCTTGATAAAAACAAATGAGTGTTGCTCTGTAACTTGAGTGTCAGGGGTTGGTGGGCTCAGTCCCATCCTAATTAGATCAGAATTGACAGCATTAGCAAATGAGCAGTGGCCTTGCTGCCGTTGTCAGCGGAGCTGTAGCAGCTGATGGGGCATGAACTGAGCTGCGGCTCCTCTGTACGTTGAGCCGTGCGGCTCAGCTTCCAGAAGTCTCTTTCCATCGTACAAACAAAGTAGCTGTACAGCATTCCTCATGCTGGCCCATCAGTTCTTCATGTGTATTTGCTGGCATCAGGACTTGTAAGATTCTGTTCTTTTCCCTGTATCAGACCTATGGAACCCTCCAGGGACTAGCTACACTCACCACGAAATCCTATAGAACTGTCTGGTAGCTGAGGTAGCAGAACCTCACCCCAGTAAGTGGCACAGAAAGCAGCACTGATGAGATGCCTCTCTCTCTTCTTTTTTTTGCTATGTGCACTAAAACGACCTTTTAAAATGGGTTCTGCTGAAGGTCACTTGAATATGGCCAGTGCTGTAGAAACCTCTAATGCTTTTTGCAGTAATAATGCCTTCATTGTCCCGGCAGCTAAATTGCGATCAGTAGAAATCCAGAAGTTTGTCTGAAAGGGAGAGTGTGTCAGAGCGTTATTTACCTTGTAGCGCAAACCAGAGATGCTAGCAACAGCGGCACGTTTATCGGAGTTTTGGCATTAATCCCATTAAAACAATGGACCAAAATCATCTCTGATAAAACTCTATTGTTTTAGTGGAGTTACACAAGAAGAGACATTGCCGGGTAGAAAGATTGTGTTGCCTTTCTTATTGGAAAGGGTGGAAAAAGATTTTGTCTCCTTTGATACCAGCACAAATGGTCTTTTAATCTCAACTGGCACACGTGAAGAATTATCAGCTTTTCAAAACCAATACATACAAAACAAGACAATAATTGTAAGGTTGCCAAGTGACATCCTTAGATAATTTGCAGGGTCTTTTGTTGTATTCTTTTTTTGGCCACAATTCCTTTGGTCTCATTGGTGTTGCTCTCTGTGCATCCCATCATTTATTCTGTTCGACAGCCAGCGTCAGAGACGGAGAAATCCAGCAAAGAAAGGCAGAGGTCAGACTTGTGACATCTTGTGAGCTATGTATGTTTATGTAACCCAGCAGGGTTCATTTCCATCAAAGATGGAAATAGCGTCTATGGCTGCTGCTGCGAGTGCGGATGGGAGCGCGGTTGGAAGGAGCTGGTAGGGAGGCAGCTCTGCTGTGTCTGCGGGTCTTGGGCTGAACTTGGCTCAATGGCTTCTTAGAGAGCCCCTTCTGTTTATGTATTGCTCGGTAGAAGCATATATGCTCAATAAGGAAATCAGGAAAACATTATTCACAGAAAGGGCTGTGGGGCATTGGAACAGGCTGCCCAGGGCAGTGCTGGAGTCACCATCCCTGGAGGGTTGGACAGACAGAGATGAGGTTCTCAGGGACATGGGGCAGTGCTAGAGTCAGGTTGAGGTTGGAATCAATGATCTAATGATCTTGACTCAATGATTCTATAAATGATGGTGGAAAGGATGAGTAAAAGCCTGTAGCAACCCAGTGCGCAGACACTAACACGTCCCAATGAGTGACCCTGTACGGGGGCTCTTTGGTGCTCACAGCACCAGAGGGAAAGGAGAAGCAGCGCCGAAAGCCTGTTGGGCACGTGCTGGGAAACACGTGGAACTGTGAGACCTTGTGTGCATGTGGGAGGATCAGAGTGGCCTGGTCCTGCTCTTCCAGCCGTGGCGACTGTCTGATGCACGGCCATGGCAGAAGGACCTCAGTCTTTGCTTCCACTTGAGAGCAAGTTGTTGTTTTCTTCTAGGTCCCCGGTTAGTTATTTCTAACAAGGCCTCGCCTCAGTTCTGCCCACAGGAGCTGGAACTTGTCCCTTGGGAAAGTCTGGCTAAAGTGGACTTGTCACTAGGGGCAGCAGAGGGACAATTCTCCTTTGGACAAGTCATTGTTGGAACCCTTCTGGCTTTTTCTGTGCCTTTGTGGAGGAGACACTCTACAAGAGTTACTCATTAAGAGTTTCTGGACTGTTATGTGCTAATTGTTCCCCTGATCTCCTAAGTTAAGATCTGGCAGTTATTACCTGCTACTGATTTGGCTAAGACCAGTGAGGTGACTCCTGATGTTAATCCTGACTTCCACGCGCATGCCGTGACACTTTCAATTAAACACACATGCTGGAAACAAAGATGAAATTTTCATTTATTAAATTGTTAGGAAGGTGTTTTGTGAATGCTTGTGATGTGCTTTGAGACCCAGGTGTAGAAGCTGCCAGATTTATTCAACATACCAAAAACCCCACAATGAATAACTCTAAACCATAGATACTTTTAATGTTAATCTTGTACTCCTCACATTTTTATTAACAGTAACAAAGGTGTGTGTATGCTAGCGGTGTGGAAAACCAACACCAGCAAAACTGGACACAAATTCACTATTCGTTCCCTGGACTTTGCTGTTCCTTCTCATGGCCCTAAACAGGAGAGGAAGCTGAAGATTTGCTTCAAAGCCAAGGATTCACAGGTGACTGAAATACTGCTCCTTTATTTATTTAGTTAGTTAGCTACTTGAAGTTCGCTGTCTGCACTCCTGATCTAGTCAGACTCCAGCAAATGAGGTAATGGGCTCTGTGTGAAGCCAGTTCAGAACACGTTCACTCTACCAGAACCTCCCTTGCAGACAGTAAATCACCGTCCCGAGCAGGTTGAAGACAGCTCGGTTAGATAACGGTTCTTTGCGGGGCATGGTAACCATCAGCCCCTACCACGCTCAAGTCTGGCTGCTGAGTAAACACCCAGGGAGACATTTTTCTTGTCCTGCGGAGCTTGCAGTCCCTCAGACGAGAGGCAAAGGGGGAGTCTGAAGAAAAACAGAAGCTGAGTTGCTCGGCCAACCCTGCTTGTCAAGTCTGTGGTGGAGTTGGACCTGACTGCGGGTTACCCGACTGCATGAAGTGTCTTAATATATAGGGGCTGTATCGCCCTTACAGAATATTTCCTGACTGTAGCAGAGCCAGGGAAACCGGAGTGCAGCTCTGGGTTCAGGTCACACAGGTAAATAGGTGCGATGGCCTTGCATGACTATAAAGGGAGATCTATCAGGAGAAAAGGCTTGAAACCAAACAGCTTTGGCACGAACAGGAGATGCCCAGGAAATCAGAAGTGCCCATTTCACATACAGACCAATTCTAGACCGGTCACTGGCATTAGCTGGGCTGTTTTCACCAGGCCTGAGCGCCCTATTACTCTTTTGTGAGCACTCGCATTTGTTCCAAAGTGCTTCTGAAAACTATAAAAGCTTTCTTTGGTGTAGAACTATTTTTCTGAGCGCACACAGGGGTCAGAAAGCTGATGAAGACAGTCTGAGCATCTTAGCCAGTTATGCAGCCATAGCTGCTTTCCTGCCACTGGAATTAGGAATCCAGACGATGTGTTCAGGATTTATGGTTTCCACCGGGGTTTATGCTGCTGATATTCATTGTGCTTCATGCAACATATTGCGTCTCGTTATGAACTCTGTCAGAAGAAGAGAAAATAAAGCCATTGTCTCCTGGAAAACCCTACCTGGGCCGTCACCCTTCAGGAGAAGATACGAGTGTGTAAATATTCCAGAATGTGATGTGTGGCTGGAGGCTATTGAGGTTGGTTCTGGGAAAAGGAGAAGGGGCTTAGGATGTGTTGGTGAGGGAAATAAGAGATGTAATGAAGAAGTTGGAGGTTGCTAACAGGGACAGGCTTTGGCCTGTAACTGAAGAAAGATTTGGAACAGACACAGGGTGGTTCTTTTCCAGAAATCTTGACCCCCGGAGTCTCTTATGCAGCACAGTTATTCAGAGGGTGATTTTGTGAGGTCGGAGGTTGAGCGCAGGTTTTTGTCTTTCTTTGAATAATGAAATGGGCAACAAAATCTACAGAGGGCCGCATTCCCCTCCATAATTACAGTGCACAGGTCATTTGCTCACTGTATATGTCAAAGTGGATTCTGGTGTTGTCCTGCTGCTCATGGTGAGATATGCAGAATGTCCCTCCTGCTTCGAACGGCATCTTTAGTTAAACTCCACACCTTGATTGCCCATTGTAGGCATAGATGTACCCTCTAAAGGTATATACAGAATAATAAGGTTTATTACAGGTGGGCTTCATGTAATAATAGATGTGTTGAAGTAAAATTGGTGTCCTGCAGTTTGTTCATGTGAAGAGAACACTGGATGGGAGGTAGATCAAGAGCTTTCTCCTTGGTTTTACCACTGACCTGCTGTGTGTGACAACAGGCAAGTCACTTCCATTTTCCCTGTTGACTGGTGAAGTCATAAATCTTACAGGGACAGACTTTATTCTACCACAGAGGAGTCCCCCTGAGTTAGTGTCCCAAGCGCTACTGAAATAATGAGGTAAACCTCTTCTTCCTTCTCTCTGCTAAACTGTCAAAAAAATTATGTCATTTTTGGAGCAATTTGGTCATGATTTGGAATTTTGGGATGTGTTATTTTCTTCTGGTTAAGAACGTGAAATCCCGGTGTTGTACAACATCTGCTGCTGTCAACCTTAACGTTGTCTCATTGACCGCCAGAACATTTGCAGGGCTGCTTGGTACCGTCTCTCAGGGTCCCAGTGGACCAGTTTGAGTTGCCTCAGTCCCACTGGTGTTCTGGCCCATTGGGGGAGTTTTGGGTGTAGAAGCTGCCCGTCACTGGACATGCACGTGTGGGTCAGCAAGTACAGAAGAGCAAAACTGTCCAGATTCTCCTCATCTGAATGCCTGTTGTCCAGGTGAAGAAGATGAGGTGACTGATATGCCTGTCACGTGCCACCGTAGAGTGTTTTTCTGTATATCTGAGGCTTCATCACTATGGGATGGGTCACTGAGATTGTAAGGGAAATAGGGTAATGCTGCATAGTGCTCTCCAACCAAGGCTCGGGATTTTACCTGCAGAGCATATGCACTTAGAAACACATTGCTCTAAGTAGAGCTGAGAGAAGTTGGAGATTGGAAACATTAAAATACCACAGCGAAGGCCACTCTTGCAGTATTTATGACGCGAGTGAAAGCAGAATGTACCAGAAAGCTTCTGTTGGTGTCTCTTAACTCTTCTCATGAGGTTTCTCATCCTTCATCCTCTAGAGCCCGGGATAATTTGGATAGCCTTCAACTACACACCCAAACTTTGTGTGGTTATCTGAACTGAACATCTGACCCCTTTTGAGGTTTGGACATCCTTGGGCAAATGGAATCTAACAGAGATAAAAATCAGACTATATTTTTCATGTCTGGATTTCAAAAGTCCCTATTTTGGTTAATGAATCTGTGGTATGCTCATGGGTTTTTGTGTTCCTCTATCTCTTCGCATGACCAAATGTCTGGCTAAGAATAGTTCTTGTTGCCAACATGCTGCCCGTTATTTGTTCACAGATCCATCATTAAATAATCCCATTTTCTATTCCGATAGATACGTTCTCCTTGCTTGTATTTCAGGGATGGTCTGTGAGACTGAATTGTAGCTCCTGGTGGCTGCAAACTAGTGATTCAGACTCTTGTTTCGGTTGCTCATCCATTTGTGCTTGTGCTGTGGGGTTTATTATCTCTCAAAAGAAAAACACTTCCTCAGTTGCTGCAAAATATTATGATTCCAAAGGCCTCAGTTAAGCAAGCTATGAAAAATTATACAAGCTGAGCATTTAGATACTCCATGGGTTTATGATTATTTCTCAATTTAAATGGACTATGTGAAACAGTTAAAGGAGAATGATAAATGACCATTAGTGAGTAGTGAGAAATTGCTATTATGATTCTTTCACATCCTTTGTCACCCCAAAGGTCTTAAAACTTTTCTGTGTATTCTTATAAATCATCTCAATATTTGCAAAATGTAATTGCTTCTTGAATTATACCAAAGCAAACTCACTGGGATTGATGGGCCTTTGACCTATAAATTGCACAGTTATTCATACCAGGGCCAAGCGGAGCTGAAATTGGACCTTCTTGATCTGGCAACATTTTTACCTCCACTTGGAGCTGATTTTGTGGGAGAGAAGTGACCAGACAAGATATTGTCTGTTAGATGTGACTCAGTGAGCTCTCCTGGAGCAATTTGGAGTAAAGGGGGTGTAAAGCCGGTGTTGTTTCTGCTCACAGATCCCCTCCCAACCCAAAGCGCTTTGTACAGACACATCAGGGCCGGGACGCGTGGCGAGAGGAGGCGGAGGGAGACAACAGTCTGGACTGACAGACAGACAGACAGGGCTCCATAGACAGCCAGACAACAATTATAAATAGCACCCTTTTGAGGTCTGTTTGATGTGTTGCCCAAGGCCAGGTGGAAAATCTTTCCGTTGCTGCCTCTTCAACTAATCGCTTTCCTCTCATTTTTCAATAAAGATTCCAAGTTTGGTCACTTCTTTGGCACATTTGTTTCCCATTAGAATACTTTGTGCTATTTCACTGTGTTATGCTAGATAATTGCTCTAATAACAAACCGAGGAAAAGCTTTTGAACATTTTAGGAAGTAATTTTTTCCCTTATGAAAATTCAGCGCACACTAACAGAGATCTGGGGAATAGCTAAGGAAAGTCAAAGCAAGAAAGTGAGAGAAAGGGGAAAAGGGAATGTATTGACTTTTACTGATGGTATTTCTGCACTTACATGTAAACTGCATGCCAAAAATTTAATTGCCATCCAACCGAATATTTATATAGCACTTTATCATTTTCAGAGCGTTTAAATGAGTATTGTTTAAGTGAACCTCGCGGTTTCCTGTGATCGGGGACACAAGGTTATTGTCCTCCTGCTGCTGGAGGAGTTGAGACAAAGTCGTGTTTGAGTGGCAAAATGGTTGCAAAGCAAAGACTTGAATCAAGAGGTCCTCGCATTGCTGAACTTCACCGCTTTCCATATATAATGGGCCAGATTGTTCCAAGTGCCTCGGTAATTGTCTGACTCTGCTTCCGCTCACGGCAGAGTGAGTTTTAGCCGAGTAGTGCAGGAGAAAACAATTAGAACATGTTTAGTACTTTCAGTAAACTCCCCCTCCGTGTTTGCATACTGCCAAGATGCCTTTAAGAATTTAATGTGGTCAAGGGGATAGGGAGATAAATAATATAAACTGAGGAAAGGAGGCTTTGGGCTGATTTACTGAAGCCTCTTAGCTAAATTCTTTCCACTCGTAATCCAGAAGAGGTGGAGCTTTTTGTCTGCGATGTCTGTGCATTTCCCATCTTACAGAACAAGCTCCAAGTGCAGTCGGTGCTCGGGATTAATTCTGGCTGGAGGTGTCTGAGGTAAGAGCCAGATGTTGCGGGCGGTGCAGGACACACGATGTCTGTGCCTGGCCTGGTGTTGGGAGTGTTGGTGTGTGCTCTCTCCTTCACCTGCAGCTTCAGTTCCCCTATTACACAAAAGAGGAAGGATGCCACTTATGTCTTCTCTGAGTGCTTTTACATCTTGTCTTGAAAAACATGATGTGAGAGCTGGGTCCAGAGCTCTCAGCTCCTCCCAGAACTAGCAGAGCTCTTGTCTTAAACCAGGATTTTAACTTACTTATTGTCTTCCTTTTTTTTCAAACCATCTTGATACTTGTGGTGAGAGGGGAAAGGAAATAAGGAAATAATCTGTGGCGAGATTTTACTTAACCTGACCTCTATGTTTGCCGCAGATGGCCCAGCTCAGATTCCTCCTCCGTTGTGGCCCGTACTGATTGCGCAGCCTTAGGCGTGACCTAGTGCGGTGCTGGGTTTCCCTGGAGCTGTGGAGGAGTCAGTCCTACTGAATCCCAAACACCAGCATGGCTATTGCTTCCGCTGATGCCATCACCACAGCCTTCTCCAGGCCTTCGCCGATACCTGGTTTTGCTTCACCTCTCAGTGTCGGCATTGAGTTTTCCTGAGTGTGGCAGCTGCTCCGCTGTGCAGACTTGGTCCTGCTCTGGTGGAAGAAAAAGGAAAAGGTAATAAAAGTCCCGTATGTCTCCTTTTTCCCCTCCTGTTTGGATGTTGCAGGATGGGTGGCAGGAGATGCACATGCTGAATCCATGGGTGAAAAGGCTTTCAGCCACTTTTCTGCAAATTCCTCACTGTGCAACCTCTGCCTGAGCAGCTGACAATCCTTTGATGACAGCCCCGGAGAGTTAATGAGCTAAAAGGGCTATGGGTTATCTGTTCCCAGAGATTGGGGAGCGTGAATTAAATGGTCTTTTGGAAGATGGGAAATAATTATTCTTCTGCTTCAAAGCCATGTCCAATTGAATGATGTCGCCAGCACGAATCAGCAATCACAATCACTGATGAAGACCCATTAAACAGATTGGGCTGAGTAATGCATAGGAAAAAATGTCAGGAGCATCTTTAATTCTGAGTCTTTCAACCCTACAATGGCCATTTTTATCTTCTTTTTTTTTTTTCCCTTAAGAAACTCTTTAAGTGCCTTGAGCTTTTCTATCTCAGCAGCTTAAAGCTGGAAATAGGAATGCATTCCTACACCATCCCTGATGGGAAAGCAAGGACTCGAGTAGCTCCGTTTCCTGGGTATTGATGGGGCTACCTGAAGGGTGTTGTTTGGGATATGTGAAGTGAAGAAACATTTTAGGAAAGGGCTTGGGTAAGAGCAGCTGGGAGTTGCTCCACTCTCAGCTGTGGTTTATTGTTCTGTACAGCACGTCCTTCTGGCAGGGGCTGGGGAAGGAGAACCCCAGGGCCAACACTTCTGCACACTGCAAGAAAAGGGCGAGCGTTGAGTGATCCTTACTGAAGGAAAGACACATTCTCCTGTAGTTTAACTATTGCAGAAGTGACATAATGAAGTCAAACATTAGGGCATGATCATTAGGGAAATTCATTAGAAACGCTTGGCTGTACAATGAATTCAGTTGGAAGTTATGAACTATAACTCCTTAGTGTTATTGGAGGGAGGAAAATCTTATTACAGTGGTTTTGCTTTTTCACCGTATGAGCTGTAAGTTGAGGGAAGTTGTACCAAAGATAAACTTGGCCATTTTGCTGATGTGCCAGAGAAACTGGTCAATAGGTTGGGCAACAGGTCAATCGAGTGGGTTAAGTCCAGCATCTCCTCCAGAGGACAGAAAGTTACACAAATAGTAAAAGGAGACTGAGAAAGGCCAATTTTAGGAATAAAGGAGTTATCACTTGCGATCAGACCCAGGGTTACCTAAGTTTGCTAGTGTGGCTCTTACTAGTGAGTTACCTCCCTGTTACACCTCATCTTAATCCCGAATAGGTCAAATCTGTTATATTTCACAACATTCACAAAACAGATAAGGGAAGGGGCAGCGGCACAAGTCTTTTGCAGAGCTGTAGCAAAAGGCAAATTCCTTAGAGTTGTACTAAATAATGCTCCTGGACTAGTTTTGAGGATGGTGCTCTGAGGTGCTGAGGAGCCGTAGCAGCAGCTCAGCAGCAGGTGCCCTTTAGCATCACACAATATAGCAAGAAAGGGCTTCACAACAGAAATGTTTGTAACCTCCGAACAGAAAATATTGGGAACTCGTTTGGGGACTTTGAGTCTGCACTGTCACTCTGTGATGCTGTTCATTGATATACCTGTTGGGTTTGGTACACACTGGTAGTCCTGGTGTCCCCTACCCGGATATGGGTACGTTCCAGCTCAGTAGCAAGAGCGTTTGTGGCGGCAGGATGGCAAACAATGCCTGCTTGTGTTGACCGCGGCTTGTTAAAATGCTTCTTTGGAGGCTGTGTCATGATGTTGGAATGTGATTCAGTATGAAGGACACAGCAGTGTTTTAAAGGGGCATCACGCAGGTCCCCGCTCAGCTGCGGGAGGATGCGCGGGAAGCGCTGCCGGGCATCGCGCTCGTGCTCCCTGTGCAGAAACACGGCCCTTCCAGCCTCTCTTTGCAGGTTTTGTTTTCTGCAGTTCTTCTGTTGCTCTCTTGTGGGGTTTATCCACTCTGTATCCACCTTTCCCTTGGATAGCAGCCTCTGAAAACTCGATGCTGCAGGTAGCATCCGTGCAAGAAAGAAATTGCTCCATGACTCCCGTTGAGTACAATGCTCCTGGTAGTACACTGTGAGATTGCTCTTGCTCTAATGATCGAACAAAAGCCAGAGGATTAAAGTGAGGGAAAAAATATTCATAAGTTCCCTGGAAAAAGGTGTCTTGGGGACATCTAAATCCAAAGGAACCTCTTCAGCATCTGAAAACTGAGATGACAATCACTGGAGGTTGGAAGGGCACTCTGCAGTGGAGATGTTATATCCTTGTCCTGTCCTTTAAGTCTTCCCTGGTCATTGTCACATTTGGGTAAAGGACAATGGGCTGAACTGTGGCCTCACCAGAAATGGCTTTTGACATGACTCGAGAAATAAAGGAGACAGAGATGCTAAGGAACAAGCGCCTTGTTCTGCTGCTGGTGTGCTGGGCGGCAGCTCTGCCTCGTGCCCTTCCTACAAACAGGAACAACTCGGGCTTTGGACAGATTTGTCCACCAGTGGTACTGGAGAACTGTGTGTATCCAGGCTAACATTCGGTGGGGTTAATAGGATGGATTCATGAGTATGGTTGGATGGGAAATTTGGAGATGCTAGAAAGTTGTCTTGTGCCAGATGAGTGAAAGTCCTGAAAAATGTTGTGTGCAGACAGACTAAATGGAAAAAATGTTAAGTTTCGCTCAGTTGAAATGTTTTGGTTTGTCATCTTTATGAAAGCTGAGAAAAGGAAAAAATCAAAACGAAACATTTTCAGTTTAACAACTGCACAGAAAGCTCTTCTGAACAAAAAGCAAATGTCTTCAGTGACTGTTCAAGCAGCATGTTTTGATTATTTCCAGTTTTTTTACCCCAAATATATTTTTTTTCCCTTGAATCTGGAAAATTAGTGACACCAAACAGTTCCTAGAGAAAAAGGTTTTGGTTTAGATGAGCCCACGTTTTTCAACAACAACGTATTTTGTGAGAAAATTCCCTGCTGCTTCTGCTCATCAATAAAGTTGATGAGTTTAACCAGTCTCATGGCTGGCTAGGGAAAAAAAGATCCCCCAGTCAGGGAAGTGGATAAATAACTTGGCACAAAGTCCTTCTCTGTTGACTCAGTTTACTTTGTGGACCCGGGCATGATTGTCATAATAAATTAAAGCATAACATTCCTATTTGTCACTTCACCACTTCCTTTTGCTGCCTTCCAACATGTGGTAAAACCATTAGTTTTAACACGGAGAGAAAAGACCAGATGAGGGGAGGAGGAGGAGGACGCCAGAATGAAGGGGAGAGAGGTGAAGACTCATGGCGTAAAGGCATCACTGAAGCAGACACAGCACCAGGGGCGCAATTATGGGGGCACAGTCAAAATGAAGCCATCAGGGTTTATCACCTGTCCTTGGAGGAGAAAAGGAGACGATGGTTCTTCTGGGAGTCACTAAGAGCCACCCAACTAATTCATAGGGCAGCCCAAAAGCTGAAGGTAGAGAAAGAGACTCTCAGTGACGCCCTGTCCCAGTGTTTCAATTATCCCTGCACTGAGCTGCCCAGGTGAGACGCTGGCTGCTGTCTCTGGTTCCGCACAGCCTCCCCGCTGCTCCTCGCCGCCGTCTGCGGTGATTTCCTCCAGCGACAGGAGGACGTGTTCGGATCGGGGCCCTGGCTGACAAGGTGTGAACAGATTCATAGCCGTCCTGTCCCGTCCCACCTGGCGGCACAGGAACAGCCTCAGCCCGAGCGGGCTGTCCGGGAATCCCCCACCGAACGTCAGCCCCTCCAGAAACAAAGCTCTTCAGCTCTGAGCGAGAGCAGAGGTCAAACTCAGAAACAGAGAAGGGCGGGGGGGTGTGTGTATGGGCGGTGGGAAGCTCGGAAGAATGTAAGTTTGGGATTTGAAAGCATCGCACTCCTGAATTATGATTATTTATTGTCATGATAGCGCCTAGAGGCCCCAGTCTCGTTGTGCTGAGGACTTCACAGACATATAATGAGGAGACAGTCCCTGCCTTGAAGATGAATGAAGAAAAGCTCCCTAAAGGGGGCTGGGAGCAGGTGTGACATGTATCCATCAGGCCCATGGAGCCTGTGTGTCCGTGGACGCAAATGTGAGACACGGCAAGAGGAGGAGAAAGTTGGATGCCAGTTTCCATCTTGCTGGCTCTAAAGAAGGGGTTTGATTCTTTTTTTTTTCTTTAAGTTATATTTATCCTCACCTTTCTCCTTCATTAATGATCATCCACAGGCAAGATATGAATTAACAAAAAAGTTTTAGTGATGCTGAGAGGCATGATTCAATAATTCACAGTATCTTCAAGCAAGCCATTTCTGCTTAGACTTTTTTTAAAGGCAGACTGGTAGCTATAAAAATCTATCTTTTTTTATCTTTTAGTGCTTCAGTTTTACTAAGCTTAAGCAAATAAGGAAGGGAATGAATAAAGAAATAAGTTTTTACATGAGCAGCAGGTTCAGTGTTGGTTTCCCCATGGACTTGTGTCTCTTGTCTTACAGCTCAGATGACTTGTGACATCTCTGTCCTTGCTGCGTCCTCCACCGCGCTGCTGCTGGGCAAGGTATAAAACGTACTGCTCAGAGCTCTTGGGTAGGGACCCACTGCAGGGAAGCTGCTGGGTTTTTATTGCCTCTCCTTCATTTGGGAAACCCATTTGAAACCTCTGCCGCTCCGTCAGATTTGTCCAAGGTTGAACCATGAAATTATATGTTCAGGAGAGAGATCAGCAAATGTACTGGTGACACAAGCACAGAAGATGTGATTTTTTGGGGGGGATTAGGGTTATAACTGCAGATCACTCACTTAGAGCAACCTCATGGACACCTAGAGGTAGAAACTGCTAAAAACTGAGGCATGCTGGGTTTCTTAAGAGTTAATGAAACAAATGCTCTGAAGCTCATAAAAGAGGGGAACAGAGCACTCTGCACATCGGTGGGACATGGTGGTTCTTGAGTACTTTAGGCAGAAAAAGGAGCAGGAGAGAGATATATAATTTCTTGTCTTTAAGTTCTTAGAACAATCACCAACAAGAAGAAACTTAGCTATTCTTAGTTGCATCTAGGGGCTATGCATAATCTTTCCTGCTGAATTATGGAATATGATAGCTTTTATTAAATCCATTACAATTACAGCCTCTCTGCTGCACAGGTTTAGAATATGGAATAAGTAGGGTGCATAATTTCAAATAAATATTTAAGATTTTGATGCGTGATACGGTTTTAGACTCTTAGGAGATAGAATTATATTTAGCCAGGGCTGTTTTCGTTCAGTTCACACAAACTTTGCCTATCCAGCTAATTTGTAGTGCTGGATACTTTAAAAAACCCTTTGTACTGGGGAGAAGATTGTGACTGCTGCAGTTTTGCACAAGGTTTTGTCTGTATTGGTGACTTGGGACTTCTCTAAAGTAGCTGGATATATAAAGCCAGAATTTTTATTTTTAAGTTGGGACTAACCTTAGGATGCTGGAAGCTAGAAAAAAAGAATAATAAAAATTCTGACAAAATTTGTGGCCTTTCTCCTCTGTGGTGCTGGCAGCACCAGGGGCATCTGGATAAGGTTGAGGTTGGATGTGGGGAACAATTTCTTCCCCAAAGGGCTGTGGGGCATTGGAACAGGCTGCCCAGGGCAGTGCTGGAGTCACCATCCCTGGAGGGCTGGACAGACGGACATGAGGTTCTCAGGACATGGGGCAGTGCCAGGGGTGGGTTAATGGTTGGATTCCATGATCTTGAGGGTCTCTTCCAACCAATATTATTCTATGATTCTCAAACAGGGGCAAGTGGAAGCTCCTTTCCTTGTCCCTGCTGCATCCCTGCCCGGGCAGATTGTGTCTCTAGGCACGTAGGAGCGGTGATGTCCCCGCGGCAGTGCTGCTCCGCGCCTGTCCATGTGTCGCTAAAAGTCTTGGCTGTTGGAGCTGACAGCTCTTTGCTGGCTGCTTAGCAGGGCCCAAGCGATTTCAGATTTCAGTCTGTCGCTGAAACTTGTTTACTAAAGAAATAACGTGGAAGGTTACAGGCATGCTGCTCCTTGTGGTCGGTGCTTCACAAAACCCACTCGAGGTAGGAATACCTGATCCCCAAAGTAGGAAGGACAATGAGGAGAAACTCCCGGAGGAAACAGGCCAGAGTAGCTCCCTGCTCCCCTTGCAGGTTGCGCAAACCATCGACAGTGCAGCTCGTGAAGAGCAGCTGACCCTATTGCCTCCTCATGAAGCAAGGATGGAAATTTCTGAGCGTGAGAGCATGAGGAAAACCCTCTGTATGACTCTGCTCTTCCTTTGTCTGCCCCACACCTGCTCCCTTTGCTCTTCCCTCCTCCCCGCCCGCCCTTCGGGAGGATGCTCTAGGTGTTGGCTTTGACTTGGCTGCCAATACTCCGCGGAGATGTGTTAATGATGACTGGCAGGTTTTAAAAGCGCCATTTCAACACCTTGCTGTCACCACACCTCATACTTCAGCGGCTTAGCACATGTTCCAAGGTGTTTAAAGAGCTTCCCGTGCAGCCCTTTTCCAGGCACTAACCTCTTGCCAGCAGCAGTAGCAGCTCCTGACCGCACTTTTCTGGCTGCGACCTTGTTAGTATTTGCCTACGACATGTAAATGAGCAGCGCGGTCGTTAGCTAGCGAAATGTGTAATGTTTTCCATTGTGTGGAAGGCTCCGAGCTGACAAGACCGGAGCCTGTGTTCCAAAGTCTAAAGCAGTTGGCAGGTTTCTCAGTACCAGTTTTTTATGCCCCCGAGTGGGTTATGGAGCGGAAAAGGGGGTGGAGAGGGAAGGAGAGGGAAGAATGTGTGTGGATGTGTGGTGGGGGGAGAGTTAGCGGGAGAGAAGGGCCATTTGCAAGCCACCAGCTTTGAACGTAGCTCGCATGGGCCTTGTGGTGGTGCTGAAGGGCCTGTTGTGCGCCCGTGATTGACTCTGGCCTTAATGCTGCTTGCCACTTACCAGCACTTGTCTTTGCTCATTAGCAGGGGGATTGTGGGCAAATATTTAGATATTCAAGAGAGGAAATGTTAATCTTTGCAGTGTTCACTGAATATTTAAATGAGGCAGCAGGCGGTTTTGCTCGGTGTTTGACCTAGACTTACAGCGCTGAGGAAACGCTGGAGTCTTGGGCTGAATTTATGGTCTGGCACCTCCTTGCTCTTGGGGTTCAAGTCAGGCGGTGAGGTTGAGGCTGTTTTGGAAAAGGTTGTGCAATCCGTCTGCAAAGCCCTACTACGTATAAATGGCACAAAAGCTTTGGGCTGGCCAGTTTTAAGCACGGTGAAGTGCAATCGCCATGAAGCCAGAACAACATTGGCCATGTTGCAGACCCTCTGCTCTGTAGGCAGGAGGTGGCCTCACAGCGAAGGCTGTAGATAGTGGTGGCTGATGGTTGCTGGTAGACTCAGGGTGCTCCTTTCAGTAGAAAATGAGAAAAATACAGATATTCTCTTGAGGTTTGGACAGGCAGATCTCCCAAATGAAAGTACAAACATGTCTGGAGATGAACAGGTATTCATGCTGACGTCTCTCCTGTTGACATGGTTGATGGTGGATAGACCACCTATCTCCTTGGAATGGGAGGCGGACTCTGGTGAGGTTAGTCTACACTGACAAAGTTGAAGCAAGTAATGAGAAGTGTCTTGTATCACGTTATTACCCAGAACTTTTCTCTAAATTTGCTTAGTTTGAGTTTATTTCCTTTTTCATTGCTACCTTCTGGGATTATTCTAGACAACAAACGTGAAAGCAGCAAAATCTAATTTGAAAAAGTTGCAACTTTGTAGGAAATTAATATTGAATTTGCAGTGATACCTGCACTCGAATCTTGATTATTTTGTATCAGAATAAGGTGTCAGGAATACTTTGTGCACAATGTATATCCTGTTTGAATTTGGGCTATTTAATATCTACAGTAGTTCCTTACAGAAGAGCTCTGGACTAGGATTGATTCATAGGAATAATTTCAATGGATAAGGTTAAAATAGAAATGTGTCTGTATACATCATAAAAGATGCAGGGCCAAGAGGTGTAAATCTGATTTAATCCGTGTTTTAAGGCAGCATGAGCTAAGCTGAGCACAGTATTAACTTTACAAGGTGAAGGAGTAGGTAAGTTCATTTCAGATTCTGCCAGGTGCTGAACACCTCCCCTGATCTGATAGCATTTCTCTGGATCGGAGCCTCTGTATTTAAAGCATTTCTGTTAACCTGAAATGTTTCTCATTTAATTTGATTAATTTACATCAAAATCACCTGAGAAATTATTTACTTATTCCTAAATGCAGTCACTGGCTGTGTCCTCACACAGTAACGTAGAAAACATTTATATGGATTTTACTATTGACAGAGTTCCTAAACACAGTTTCTTTGTGTTTTCTGTGCCTCATATTCCAGTAGCTGCTAGTCAGTTAAATATTTCTGCGGTAAATTTGAGGCTTGGAGAATCACTTGGCAGTTGCAGAGCTCTTGTAGTGGAAATTAAAAGCCAGTTACTGTCAGTTCAGGCACATCTGACAGTTCCACCCCCTGTGCTGTTCCTCTGTTTGTGGCTGCGCCTTCTTACCTGGGATCTCTGCTGTTTTTTCCTTTGTCATTTTTCCTTTAGTCTTTTATTAGTCTTTATGTCATATTGCTGCTTTGGGGAATTTTGGGGAGGACAGCAAGCTCTTGTTCCACTCCCCATTTGACCTTCACTCGAGCCAGGGCCCCAGCAATGCCAAGCACACCGTTACCCGCATGGCCTGGGGATCCACTGGAACAAGAAGCAGCAGATAGATCCCACCCAAGCCAACTTGTGACCCCGCAGAAAGCAGCGACTTCAGCCACAGCAAAAGCTTTTAATCATGCCGCTGAATTCCACCTGGCAAGCTGGTGGTGATAGGCACAAGTTTGTACCGCCTGGTTTCACTAGTCTTGATTTTCTTAGATAGCCGGTGCCAGGCTGGCAGAGCTTTTCCCTACATACAGTAAATGGCTGCATGTGTTTAATTTTTGAAATGCCTGCTCTGAGTCTGCCCTCGTTGTCAGACTTTGGGCACTGGGGAGGCCAAACCGTGAATCTTGGGGCAGTTCTGGGCCCCTCACCCCAAGAAAGGCCTTGAGGTGCTGGAGCGAGTGGAGAGAAGGGAACGGAGCTGCTGAGGGGCTGGAGCACAAGTGTGATCGGAGCGGCTGAGGGACCTGGGGGTTCAGCTGGAGAACAGGAGCTGAGGGGAGACCTTCTGATCTCTGAACTGCCTGAAAGGAGCTTGGAGCCAGGGGGGTCGGGCTCTGCTCCCCAGGAACAAGCGCCAGGAGCAGAGGAAACGGCCTCAAGTTGCGCCAGGGGAGGTTGAGGTTGGATGTGGGAACAATTTCTTCCCCAAAGGGCTGTGGGGCATTGGAACAGGCTGCCCAGGGCAGTGCTGGAGTCATCAACCCTGGAGGGTTGGACAGACGGACATGAGGTTCTCAGCGACATGGGGTAGTGCCAGATTTAGGTCGTGGTTGGACTCGATGATCTTGAGGGTCTTTTCCAACCAAAATGGTTCCATGATTCTATGAAATTCCCACCTGTAGAGTGCAGATCATTTGCAGGAGCATCCCCGTCTTTGCACTCTCTGAGGGCTGTTCTCCAGTTGCTCTTTTAAGCCGTCTGATTTTGAAATGATGTTAGATGTAAGAAAATAAAAGCATGTTTAACTGGGGCTTGTGCCAAAGACGCAATATAATGTATCTCTAGGTGGAAACAGGCTCCACGTCTCCATCCATTGCCTCTTCTGCTGGAGCATCTGCCTTGGCAGGTGTCTGTAGAATTGATGGCAAACTCTAGTGGGTTGTGCTCAACAAAGTTCAAAGCGGCAGCAATAATCCTGATAACAGGGCAAGTCAGCTGTAGGATTTCATAAATAAAGGCTAATGGGGATTTGCATTTGAACATTGTGCCTCTTCTCTGTGTTTTTCCCTGCGTGTGTTGCAGGTGCTGGTGCTGGACTGATGAGCTCAGTGCAGAAAGCAGAGGGGCCTCTGTCCCTTCATGGGACAGGCTGCAGGAATTGTCATCTGTGTCACTTGTTCAGTTCTCCCTGCGATGATTAAAAAGATGAAAGTCATTCTCTGATAGTGTTGGGAAGCTGGTGTGAAACAGACCCACAGATGTCATTGCTGACACCTACAGAAGCTTGTCTGATGAAAACGTGTCATTGTTGTTGATTGGGATGGGCAGTAACGAGCACTGGGACGGATCAGCAGAAAGGTCGGCGTTGGCTTGAAGAGCTATTTGCAGAGACAGGGATGTGTTCTGTACTGGTGCAGCTATTCTTTGTAAGTGAAGAGAAGCAATACCCTATGCTCTCTTTAGCCCTCACTGCTGACCTCCCAACAGGAATTATTGTGCCGACTTTTACATAGTAGTGCATTTTAGTCTATGTGGATGGGGTCTCCTGTCCCCAGGGTTGTTCCTGTCCTGTTCTTTCATTACATTATGCTCTTGTTGATTCATTAATTTTGAAGGGTTTTGTTCTTTCCTTCATCCCCAACCAAAACCAGAAACCAGAAAGAAAGCAGGCACTTCACGATTCCTGATTGCATGCGGCAGGAAGAAAATATTTAATTCACTTTTCATTGTGAACTTGAAAGGGATGTTGTCAAGTAATTTGGATTTTCCCACAAAGTGTTGCAACCGCTGAAGGAGTGTCGCGTTGGTGTGCTGGTAGATGCAAGCTCCGGAGAGGAAGATGCCAGTGAAGCGGTGCCAGCTGGCTGGGGCCCCACGCTGCGTTCCCAAAGCCGAGGTGATGGCATCACAGATAGAGCAAAACCACCTCGGGGTCTTGAGTGCAGGTTCCCTTTGGAGCAGCTTCTGCAACAGGAGGTGGGCGAAAACTGTTTTCCCAAGTAGAAAGTGTTGAAAAAAGTGTCCAATGAAGCAAGTTGTTGACAAAATGTGCGGTTGTGTGTAAATCAAAAGACTCCGGGGAGCAGTCAGCCTCAGTGAGGTATTTGAGCAGGAGAAAATCTAAATCCTCAATTTTTACATGTAGCAAATGGTAAATGTTGACAGTGTTGAAACGTGATATTTTGATAATTCCATTTCAGTATTTTATGACACGGTAAATTTCTAATTCTGAGGAATACATATTTCATTCATATATGTTGTATTTATTATTAAATCAGTATGAAATCAAATACTGTTGCTATCAAAACCTTTAAACTCTTCCAAACTGTCGTTCCCCCAGCACTGTTGGATCTTGGTTAATTCTGAATTTAGAGTTTCACGTTCCGATTCAGTGCAGTTAAGCAGTTTATTTCTTCTATTACAAAAATTCCTACAGAAGCTACTTCTAGACCAGTGTTAACCAGGCCGTGCTTTGAAAGTGTTTTAACTGTAGAGACACAGTTTTATATTTCATTGCATTTTAGAAGGATAAGAGGACCTGCAGAAAACCATGGTTTTTGGCATGGGCCCGTCCCCAAAGGGCCGTTCCCTGCAGCATGGGGCTCATTCACTGGGCTCCCGTCCCATCAGGTGTGTCTGAAGGACTTTCTAGTAACGGGAAAGGTTTTTGTTCTGCCAGCGAGGGGACGAGCTCACAGCCGTCTGCATCCATCCGTTCGGGTTCAGGTGACGGCAGAACCGGCTCAAGGGATTTTGAGGTTGTTAGAGAAGTCAGAGGGACTCACAAAAGGTCCAAAGTGTCGCTTAAGCATCCTCCGTCAGCCTTACGTTTTTTTCTTGAACTAATACTCAAATTTGTCACTTCTACAAGTGTTGGGTTGAGTGGGTTTTTTCATTTTTGGCAGGCTCTTTGCAGTGGGGAGAAGGCAGAATTGGGCCGACAGCCCCGCTGAGCTGTACAATGAAGTGCTGCGTGTCATCTCAGAAATCACAGACTCCTGGGCTGTATTTCAGTCCCTGGTAACTCAAAAGGGCTTTGTGGTCAGAAAGCCATTGATGTTTGCTTCAGAGGTAGGAGTTATTGGCAGATGCCCAATAAAAGGCAGAACAATTTTATCATCTGTCAAGGAGACAGGATGGTGGGTTTCAGGACTACTGCCTCGTTTTATCATGTAAATGCCCATGTCTGTTAATTCTATTCTTAATTAGCTGTATCAGTCTGGGTTTTTGCTTTTGTTCGGTGCTGTGTTTTAGCTGCAGTTGGCTATTTTCATTTTCGGAAAGCCAAAGATACGAGGAGCAGCTCTTGGAGTCAGTCTTTATTGACTGCCGGTGCGGTTCCTGGTTGCCCTGACCCGTGTCAGGAGCCTGTGCCCAGGCAATAATTCGTCTGTCACAAGAACCCCTGTGTGGATCTGCTGATCACACAATCCCAGCAGCTTCCTTTGCCGAACGGAGACGGAGAACGAAAGGGCCTTTTCTGCTCCATGTTTCTCTGCTCTTTTCTCAGGCCACCCAGGCCTGTTCCTGCTCTGTAAAACAGAGCCTGGTGTTGCATTCCTGCTGAGACGAGCACGTGCAGAAGGGCCGAGTCATCGCCTATTTTCTCCTTTGACGTCAGTGATGCCAGCACACTTGGCCCTGATCTACGTGGGGTTTAAGGTGAGGAGCATCCAGCCCTTTGGAAGCCAAAGGGGAATGTCTCCTGGTGCGAATGGCTCCCTGCCCCGGTTCATGCTGGGTGCCCAGGCTGAGGTGTGGCGTTTCTCACCCGGTGCGTCACTGGTGTTTAAAACCAGTGATGCAACCTCTTGCAATGTTCAGGCCTTAGAAGATACTATCAGGACAAACGGAGACTGTAGAACTCAGGCCCTGACAGGCAAATAGCAATCCTGATCATCTTCTGAAATGCAGTTAATTGTGTGCCTGCATACACACCCTGCTAATTAATACGTAGTCTCTAAAATATCAACTTTTACAAATACTGGCAAATTGACCCCGAATGGTCTCTCAACGCAATTAAAAATGACCTTGGGTCTCTGATTCACAAACTGTTCATAGCTGGGAGTGGATCCACCTACAGATGTAGGTGTAAAAATGTCAGGTGTCCAAGAACTAACCCAGAAATAACTTCACAAGAAGTATTGTTGGCTCTTTGACTCTTACCCTTGGGTTTTGTTTCTACTTTTTACTTTTACGGATCTCACTGAATGTGTTAGAAGGATCTCAGAAAGATAACAGCAACTGTGTGGTTGGCACGAATGGCCTGAGCGCTGATGGCCCAGCCGTGCTTGTGGCGTTGCACAGCTGGCACAGCTGGCACAGCTGGCTTCTCGCACGTTGAGCTGAACCAGCGTATGGGCCAGGCCATGTTTGGCCAGGCCTGTGGCTGCCGGACATTGACCAGCCCTGGCTCCCTCTATACCTGCGTTAACACATTCCTTTCTCCTTTTTATGCTGAGATCGTCCTGTGTCTGTCTGTCTCTCCCTCTCTCCCCAGCCTCAAATCATCAGTCTGCCCCAGACATCACTATAGTGTGTGCATTATTCCCAAATACGGATTATTTTCTTTGACAATAGTCAGAGAGAGAAACTTCTTTTCTTTTTCTGTTATTTTTCTCTCCACACCCACTTTTCATCATGTTTCCCTCCCTGCTTTCCTTTATCCATCCAGTTCTTTTGCACATCTCTCTCATGATGTGAGCACATTACTCCCGTTAAAGCTAATGGCTTTTACCTGCTAATGGGAGAACTGTTCTCTTCTCTCCTTCGCTCTTTGGCAGCCTCTGAGCTTTGCTATTTCCTGTGATGTTTGGAAAGTCGGGAAACTCCTTTGGCAAGTACCCGAGCGGCTCAGGACTCTCACCCGCTTTGTGTGTTTGAGTGAACAGTCTCAGGTCCTCTTGTGATTGTAACACCCCCACGCTTTTACGGTTAAGTCCTGTAAACCTTGCAGAATTTTTACCAAATGTCTAGCTACAAAGCCAGTTTTATGAGCCGTATTATGGGTATGAAGCAGCTTTTATTAGGGAGGAATGTGTCAGGGGAAACTCTGCAGGGAAGGTTTCCCAGCTGTGGGATGACACTGGCTTAGGGACATGGGTTAGTGCTAGATTTAGGTTAAGGTTGGACTCAATGATCTTAAGGGTCTCTTCCAACCGAAATGATTCTGTGAATGCACGCTGCGTCCTATTTTCAGAGGGTCTAAGGTACAGCTCTCACCACCCGGGCTGACTTCAGTCCCCTCTGTATTGGGGAGGGTTGTGTAAGCCGCTGCCAACCTGTACTCAGCATCACAATTTCTTGATTTTGTGACTGTCCTTTCTGTGGAAGGGCACTAACTTATTTTGTTTTCATCGGAACTTTCCAGCATTTTGTAACTGGTCCATCAGGCTGGCAGACACACAATAAAACTGTGAGTGGCCCTGGCGATGTGGCATCTTTGGCATGGACTTTGCAATGGCTTCATGTTGTGCCGAGGAGTCGGGAAGCCTGGAGGAGACGTCGGAAGCCCGGGCTATGGGGCAAAGAGGCGCTGGGACTGCCACCCTGCGAGGACAAGGCATTCCGGAGGCTGCTGCACAAACAGCTGTGAAGCAGGTGAGTTTAAACATGTCATTTTACAGCAAGGGCGGTAAATCAGTGAGGACCAATGGATAAGACCTAGCTGGCATTTGGAAGACGCAGGCTCTGTCTCCAAGTCTGAACTGCTGCACGGTCTTGGTTTGATCTTTCCATGCTGTGTTTTGGCTTGTTCAATAACATCGTCAAGGCAGTTGTGATTTTTCTTGTACGTATGTGTCTCTGCCATGTTCAGCACAGGGCTCTGGTCTGAGAGGTTTCAGGCTGTAGTTGTGTATTGATCAGACCTCTAACATTAAGGTGACCTGTAATTCTAAGAAACCAAACAAGAGCTAAATCTGGGAAGTGGGTGCTCAGCCTGGCTTTTCATCCTTTTTTCTGCTCGGCAACTTTCAGTTTCTTTGAATAATTTTGACAGCAAATGGGTAACGGGTGTAGCTGTTTGAAGGAGGAAACACCTACCTGATCCTCCTGCTTCCCCTATTTCTGCATCTTATCAAAGCTGAACTGGTTTTGCATTTTTAAATACCTTCTCAAAGTAGAAGCCCCGGCGAGGCAGCGGCCACTGGTACTGGCTGATTGAAAGTAGGTGGTGTCTACTCCAGAAACATCAAATTAAGCAAGTGAGAGATGATCGCTACACACCGTTTCATGATAATAAAGTCTCCAAAGAAGGGAAGAGAGAGAAGGAAAAAAACAGCTCAGTTTCCTAACTCCCTTTGAATTCAGAAGGCAGCAAAAAGGTTTTGTTTTTTTGAGAGAGGCCAGCTTTAACGTTGTCTCTGAACGTGAAAATATGTTTCTGTGTTGATATTTTTTTATCTTTTATGTGATAGATTTGTATGGAGTTTTGGCTTACTGTATTTGCATATATTACAACCTCCCTACCCAGTAAACAAGAGATGCCCAGCTAAGCAAACAAGCCCGAGGGTGACGGGAGAGGGAGAGAGAAAGGAGAAGAATAGCGCGAGGGAGAGGAAAAGAGAGGTGGCAATAGGAAAAGGGTAAACAGACAAGCACTAATTAAGGCCTTCATCACAAGCAGGGAGATGTGCGAGGCTGACAGTCAGTCAAGCAGATAAGGGGAGATGAGTTAAAATCTAGCCCCAGGTTTGGAAGGCCCCAGGGCCCTGGCAGACAAGAGCACAGTGAACAACAGGAAGCCACTGAAAGGTCATTTGCATGAAATGATGTTCAGGATCTTTGCTTTTGTTGTTGCCCTGATGGCTTTAACCCGTTCCTGGCCCAGGAGACACACTCGCAGAAAAGACACTTGCAGCCAGTCTCTGCCCATGGCTTGAAGGCTTCTCTTGGTGGCCTTTAAAGAAGCCGTTCTCTGGGGAGAGAGGGCTCGGGTTGCCCACTGAAAGGAAGGGGAGCTGAAATTCCTCGGCAAGGGATGCGATCGCTCTCTAGCAGAGCATAAAATGGAGGAATCATCAGAATGGGAGACTCCAGGCATGAGACAAGTCACAAGCTTGCCAAGGTGAGGGAAGGTGCGGTGGCATTCAGGTGTTGTCGACTTTGAGTTTTGTTCTTCTTTCCAAGAGCTCTGGACACAAATCTTTGGAGTTTCCATTGTGGGGCGATGTCAGAATCTGTCGTCGCTTGCCCTTGCTGTGGTGTCACGAACATGTCGTGACTATCAGGAGCATTGTGCAGGTGGCTCCTGTCTGCCCCTTCAGCTGGAATTGAAAATAGATCCAAATTTTTAGTGCTTAGGAAAGAATGGGCAAATTGTAGTTGCAGCCTCTTCTCCCTGAGCTACTTTAGGAAACAAGATCTCGCTCACATCTCCAAGGGAATTCTGACACTATAATTATTATTATATGTTCTCAATGTGCTTAGGCATTTAGACAGATTGTAATTCTTAGTGACACGGCAAGGGAAATGAATGCAGGAGCGCTCACCATGCTGTGATAGTCAGACAGCCTACCACACTTTCCCCCCCCCATTTCTGTTTAGACCTTTGGTAACTCACAGCCGTTACTCTTCTGCTTTTCCTTCTGAAACATAAAAACTGGTTATAGCGAAGTCTAGTAGATTAACCAAGGATCTGGACTGTTTGGACTTCTGGATTCTACTCCAAACCACTTCATTACTGTTTGACCTTCTCCATCTCATGTCAGCTCATAGTGAGTAATGTGTCTGTCTGCCACAGAAGGGCAATAAGCTTTACTTGCCTCCAAGAAAGGGGATGTTTGGAATTATTATCTCTGAGATTAGCGGCGTGCCCTCAGCTCCTTGGCTGAAGGTGCCGTGGAAGGCAGAGCAGTGGTTACATGAGGAAAGCTCTGGAGTGGGTGGTCAGTCCGGCCTCTGACACGTCAGGTTTAAGGCCAAACTGTGCTGGGCATGCAGTGGGGTCTGGGGAGGTGTCAGCCTGACACGGTGTCACATCTCACAAGGAGCAGCTCCGTGAAGATTTCCAGTGGGGTGAGCTCCGTTCAGGTCATTCTCAGGTACAAACCTCTTCCAGTTCCTTATCTGCGCTGGAAAATTTGAACCTGAAGTCCATCTTAGACCGAGACCGAAAGCATCTGGGCTGTTGTGGTTGGCCAGCTCTTGGGTTTTCCCGCTAGAACCAGTGCTGTCCAGAGCAGTGCATTCCCAGTCCGGCTATGGGAACTGGCGCCAGCCCAGCAGATCCATTGTTCCGTGCTGTGTTCACCACTTTCCTGGGGCTGATGGTGCTCGCTGGCACCTGGTGGGACTAATCTCTTACTTCTAGGACACAAATCATCTTGATAATAGCAACATTTTTTGTTTAAAAGAAAAGAAAAGAAAGCTCCCCAACTTTTCTTCTGCATTCCACAGCAGGCTAGTATTACAGCCTGCTACAATCCCATTTAGATAAATATTTTTAAAAGCTACTGTATGGAATCAGTGGAGATGATGGCGTGTAGGATTACAGGTAATTGTTCTGTGTTATAAATACAGTGTCATGATTGTGAATGGACTTTTCTAAAGCAGGAGCTACGAGCACATCTAAGAGCAGCAGAATACAGATAGCCTTTGGCTAACTGCTTAGTGCTCCTGCTCTCTGCAGAATTTTAAAAGGCCACTGTCATCAAGCAATTTTTCTTCTACTTCACTATAGGTAATAGCTTTTTTAAGAGCCTGGAAATGATTTTATTTGCCCTTTTACTCTGAACAAACAGCGGTTTCTTTTTTTTGGCCTAACATTCCATCACGAAGACAAACCCGAGCCCTGTTCAGCGTGTTTTTGCTCTAAATTCCACGTAATGTCAGTGCTAGCATCAGCCTAAGAGGAGGAGATTTCTGAAAGTGTGATTAATCTGTTCAACATATGACCTTGAAAGCTGAGCAAGTGGAAGGGAAATATTGATTATTAAAGGTGAGGTCTATGGTTTGGAAAGAAGCTTTATGTTGGTGTAGGAAGAGAGGTCAGTGAATTTTTATGTTGAGAGAAATCCTTTGCATGAAAGAAGAGCCCTTGTGCTCATTTAATGAGGAAATATGTGTCATTCCATTCTGTGTTTTATGAGAATACGCTGCTGTTGAAAGACAACCCTGTAAAAGCCCTACAGTGTAATATCCGAAACTTATCCTGTACCTCAGGGCAAAAGGCAACCTGGAAGTGCACATTTTCCTTCATGCCAGTAGATAGATGGCTCGGACTGAGGCGGTTGCATAGACTCTATAAAGCACGTGGAAGAAAAGTTGTCCTGCTGCTTCTCAGCCCCCGAATTGAGTTGTGTGGTGGAAGAGCGAGTCTGCGAAGAAACGCAGCCCTGTCCCGTCCTCCCGTGCAACCCTGACCCGGCTCCAGCTCCACATCACACAGGAGCAGCCCAGGCTCCGGCCGACTGGAGAGAGCGGTAAGTCCTGGTTCCAGTGGGGCTGTAAGTGACCGTGCGAGTGGAACCGAGCAAAACATCTGCCAGCAGTGGCAGCAGAAATTGCAAAATGCTGAGCTATTCTGTCTTCTCTTGGCAGTTCATCTTTAGTACCGAATGTGCCTAAAAACTTGGGATTCTAGGTCAGGCAGCTGGATGTTTGTTCGGTCCGGAGGGTGGAACAGACCGTGATTGTGTTAAAAAAATACTGAGACATTTCAGACTTCACATTTTTAAGCTCTCATTTGAAGACAAGGCCAGGCTCTGCTGTGCCGGTGTGGTGCGAACCGTGCCCAGCGCTGTGGCGCAGGGTCGGGGAGGTTTTCTCACTGCGGGGAGCAGCTTGTGATTTCCCAAAGCCCAAGCAGGCGATTTCTCTCTCTTTCTCTCTCTCTCTCTGTTTTTTTTCCCCTTTCCGCCTGGGAAGGATGCAGCATCACAGACCTTGTCACCCGGAGCTTAGAGGACAGCAACCATATGCCTTCCGACCTCCCCTTGCTTTTCTAGGAAAGATTCAGCCTGCTGGGCATTTTCTATCAGAACGGTGAAGAGAGGAGGCTGGGATGTGGCCCGGGCTGGCTCCCTGGTGCTGTGCAGGGGTGGAGGGAAAGGGGGAGGGCGACAAGGGGAGGAGGAGGGTGAGGAGACTGGGCTGCCAAAGAGGAGGAGGAGGGATGGAAGAGAGGCGAGATTGGCATCTTCATGTGCATGAGGCCGGCCAGCGTCAGGACAGCTTGATGAGCCCGCGGGGTGCTATCTCTCGCCGTCGTTCTGATCGCAGTGATGGGCTTGTCTGGTGGCTTGGACACCAGCTTTCATTATCATGCTCCACAACGTTTGCAGCGGCGGGGAAAGAAGGGAATGGAGGAGGTAGAGAGGCCCCGGAGTTACACACACACACAAATCAGAGACAGGAAAGACAGAGAAACAGCTTTGGCTCCAGGCTATTGATCTTGTTCTGTGACACTTGCTCGGTTCCCACTTAGTGCGCTTCTCTGCTGTCGAACCTTCCCGGTACGGCTGCAGCAGCTCTCCGTGAAAGAACAGTGAACGCAGAATGGTAGCAAAGAGCTTAGCAACCCATGGGTTGACCCATTGATTTGAAGCCATTTTGGAATCAATCCCGTATGCTTGCAGCAGCACAAACCCTCTGACATGTCTCCATGCTCACCCAGACACACTTCCCTGTGCTTTTCTCACTGATATACACATGCGTCCTCTTCATGGGTCTGTATTCATGCTCCTTACATGGGCTTCCGAATACTCAGACTCACCTTTTCTCCTCCAGCCTCTCAGCGGTCTTGTCTTTTTGTCCAGGTAAAGGAATCTGGAGGCAGAGCTGTCAGAAATGTCTGAGAATAGTGATGGTTTGGGGGGCCTGGCCCCTGATGTTGCACTGTTATTACTAAGGCAATGACTTTAACCCCACCTGCACTATAGGCAAAAATACCAGGACAATAATGTTATTCAGGCAACATCAGACTGTTCTTGTTTCTTTTTACCTCCGTTGTAAGTTTGTTCCCTGTGAACTGGGCATTGCTGCCTCAGTCATGTGTGACTGTTGTGGCAACAGCAGTTTTGATCTTTTCCATGGGTTTTTTTGTTGGTTTGTTTGGTGTGGGGTTTTGGGGGTTTTATTATTATATTTTTAAATTGTAACCAACTGCCTGACCTCAGGTAAAGGGAAAGAAACTGCTGATGGGCAGAGTCAAGTGAACCAGGGTTGTCACTGAATATCACAAGGCTTGTGGTAAAATTATATGACACTGTGCTGTGGCTGCCCATACTTTTTATCTTGTGAGGATCTCTGGGGTTATCAGACAGTTGCCTTCCCACCAGAACATTTTTGGGCATGTGGGAGATCTGCTGAGTTGATGCCACTTTGCTGTTAGCATCATTTTCCTTTATTTGGCTCCTTCATCTAGAGCTTCTCCGCTCCTCAGGCTGCAAGTTTAGTTCAACTGTAAGACCAAAAAGGAGTTTTTGAGTTAATGCAATTTCTCAGTTACTGTCTCCCTTTCTGGTCTGAACACAGACGTATGCACATGCATGCACAACCTATACATCCTCTGTATCGCAGGCATGTGCGCGGTCAGTTTTGCATTGGGGATGCTGGAATGCCATGGCTGACAGGAGCTGCTCGCTGGATTAGCTGGTAAATCCATCTGGAACTCCCAATGGGAGGGATGGGCAGCTTCAAGATGAATGACAGCTTGTCTGAAGCAGCAAAATGGATTATTTTATCAAAAGGAAGTGGGGGAATACTCTTTTTCTCCTTGTGGACATTTGCCTGAGATGGAGGGGAGTGGTTTCAAGAAGATAAGAAAAGAAGAGATGGTTTTTGAAGAAGAAATTATTCTTACTGTGTTATTCAATACAGTTGTCAACCCTTTGTCAGTGTATTTAATTGCATTTGGTCTTCCTATTAAACTGTTCCTTATTTCCTAAATCTTCGTTATAAATGTGAGATTGTAAGGGGCGAGGCAGCTCCTCATCAGCTTTCCTAGTGACATGATGAGGAGGGTTGTTTTCATTCCTCCATGTCCTTCTTTTGCTGTGCAAGTTGTCAACCGCTTCCAGAAATGCGTTTTCCTCGGTGCTGACCCCCGGGCTCGGCTGCAGCTTTGGGGCTGAAGCCTCAGGGTTGTGCAGTTTCCTTTCGTGTCCAGAGATTTGACATTGACTGATGGAGTAAAACCAGTCGCTTGTTTAAGAAAACCTATGTGGAGATCAGCCAGCTTCATCTGGCATTCAGCAACAGCCGTACTTCAGACCTACCTGTGCAAAGGAAGCCAACCAGCAGAAACTGAAATGCTGGTGAGAGTGGGTGACACTCTTTATGAGCACCGACAGGCCCGAACCAAGTTGCATTTGCTGATGTATTGCTTAGATAAGTGACTGAGGAAATAAAAATAGCTATTCCTCCCATTGCCCTCATGCTGTTGCATAATGTTTCCTACACAAAGCCAAACACTTTGGAATGAGAAGAGCTTTTCCTTTTTCTCTGTGGTTGCCTTATCCATCTACAGGGTTGCCAGTTGTATTGCAGGCTTGCAAAATACGTGGTGTGCAAGTATGTGCCGGCTTCTGGAAGCGTTTTGTTATGAGAGATGCTCAGAGCCTCTGTTTCTTTTTTGGGGGGTCTTCAGTTGCTTTTTTTGTGTTTGCTTGATTGTTTGGGGTTTTTTTTAATTAAACTTTTGAAAAGGAAGGTCATGTTTACAGGGAAAACGCTTTTGGAAGAATGGCCATCCTCATGCCAAAATGTCATCGTGTATTTCAGATATAATGATTTTTGAAGGCAGGTTAATGGCTTGCAAGGGGCTGCTGTGGGATGAGTGCTGTTAGGATGAGCACATGTCGCATCAGGGTTCCAGTCCTGGTTCTGCCTCAGATTTCTGGAATTTCGGACAAAGCACTTAGCTGTCCCTGTACCTCTAATTCTCTCATGTCTAAAATGCAGAAAATAATATCTAATTTATGGAACATGCTTAAAAATAACACAAAACTAGTATAATGGTGTTCAGGTCCCCTCAGCCTTTAGCGCAGTAACATGATGTGCTGTAACTTGAGTTTATCATTCTTTGCTGGTGAGCTTTCTGTCCGGTTCTTCTGTTACCTCTTCCAGAGGATTCCATCCTGCACTCTGTGCGTCTCCAGGGCCTGTGGAAGCTGCTAACTAAATACCTAGGCAGAGAAGATAAAAAGCATGGCGCGTTCGGAAAATATTCAGGAATGGATTCAGTACCAAGAATGACCTAGCTAAGGATCCCGACTGATGGAAACGGCCTCATTCCGAAATGGGAGCAGACAGGTTCTTTGCCGTGTTTGTTATCCCTTTGGTGCATGTGCTAATAGCTTTAACTGTTAAAATGAGAGACGATTCCTGGTCCTGAGCGATCCCACCGATCCCCTCTCTCTTTCCTCCCGACTGCTGGGTTCATCTTACCTGATTCTTGCGACTGTGGTGGAGTGGGGCAACGAGGGGATTTCCCACTTCAGCCTGTGTCCCGTGTTAAACGCATACAGGCAGGAAAAGAGAATGGCCTGTATGTTCCATATGTAGGCTGTGGGCTTGAGGCTGCACTAAGAGAAGTGCGGTGTGATGAGAGGTTTATAGTCTGGAAAACACGACTGAATTATCAGAGGATGATTCAGGGAGTCACTAGCATCGTCTGAAAACCACGGTTCTACAGAAAGCTCTCGCACCTCGTTTTATGACTGCATTGTGCTTTGACGTCCTGTCTTAGACACAGCCTCTCATGCTGTCGGATGTGACACTGTCACCCCTGAACCTTAAGGCAGGAGCTTGTTTTTCGTCTTGTGTTAAAGACAGTATTGCATCCAGAAATAAACCATCTTTAAAAGAAAACAGCCCGTTGTCCAGCAGTTGTGGGCTGAGGCTTGTCTGGTGACAGCGGCGTTGTGAGGGGGTTGAGGAGCACAGGAAGAGGTCCCAAGGGACCCCTTGCTTTGGTGCTGAGCTGGGAGCGCGTTGTGCTCCACACACAGCACAGCTTGCGGAGCCCAGGGAGAGCTGCAGAGCAGACCTCTGGCCAAAAGTGTACAATATGTAGCATAAAAGGGCCTATGTCCTGTAGAGGTTCTTAGAACCAAGGCTAAGAGCTGTAATTAATAACAATAATGAAAATAATTCTGGTGCCAGTAAGCTGTGACCTGAAAAACAGACCAGCCGATGAGAAGTTGCGGTCTGATCTCTCCCCCTCCTCCTCCTTCTCTTCCACCCACATCTCTATGTTTATTTCACTTTCTTATTTTTCTTTCTAATTTCTTTTTTTTCTGCTCTGGACATATCCTTGAATCCTGGCCATTCCCCCAGCTTATGGGATTCCCATTATACACGCTTGATATTTAACAGCTTTGGCGTCTTCCATAGCTGGGAGTGAAAAGAGAAAAAACAGCTCAGAAATGTAATGGAGCAAAATCTGCATACTGAGCCCTGGTTCCATGTCCCTTTACACTGTTTACTTAGATCTTAAAAGCTACGAGCTGTGGCATGTACTCAGACTTCATCAGCCCATCCTGCCCTGATGCTGGCCTGGGAGACACTGCCAGCTCCCAGTTCCCCTCATTAGACTGGGAGGATTTTGTGGTTCCCGTGGCCGCCCCATTCCTTTTCCCATCTCCTCTCTCAGCAGGGAGGGGGCTGCGGGCTGCTCCTGCATTTGCAGGGGCAGAATATGTTGTATTCTCTTTGCTTTAATCAGAAATCCATGATTATGCCCAAGAGCTACATTCCCCTATGTAAATAACTACTTTATTTACTAGGAAAGCTGTCATGCATCTTTATCACTGGGCAAGATGTTGGTGTGGTCTGTGCTGTGCAAATGGGACGAGAGGATTCTTCTCTCAGGAGATCCTGACTTCTCTGTGTATAACTGTACATACCTGGATGTTTTAAAATCGTTGTCATCATCTGTTTAATATCTTTATCAATGATTTAGACAAACGAATTGAGCGCACCCTCGGTAAATTCACAGTGTCAAGTTGGGTGGGAGTTTTGATCTGCTTGAGGGTAGGAATGCTCTACAAAGGGACCTGAACCAGCCATATCGGTGGGCTGGGACCAGTTGTGTGAGGTTTAATAAGGCCAAGTGCTGGGTCCTGCACTTGAGTCACAGAAACCTCGTGAATTCTCCAGGCTCAGGAAAGAGCAGCTGAAAAGTGCCTGGAGGAAAAGGACCTGGGGGTGTTGGTGGCTGAACATGAGCCAGCGTGTGCTCAGGTGGCCAAGCGCCACCAGCATCCTGGCTGGTACCAGCACTGGTGTGGCCAGCAGGCCCAGGGCAGTGACCGTCCCTGTGCTGGGACCTGGGGAGGCCAAACCGCCAATCCTGGGGGCAGTTCTGGGCCCCTCACACCAAGAAAGGCCTTGAGGTGCTGAAGCGAGTGGAGAGAAGGGAACGGAGCTGGTGAGGGGCTGGAGCACAAGTGTGATGGAGCGGCTGAGGGACCTGGGGGGTTCAGCTGGAGAACAGGAGCTGAGGGGAGACCTTCTGATCTCTGAACTGCCTGAAAGGAGCTTGGAGCCAGGGGGGTCGGGCTCTGCTCCCCAGGAACAAGCGCCAGGAGCAGAGGAAACGGCCTCAAGTTGCACCAGGTTGAGGTTGGATCTGGGAACAATTTCTTCCCCAAAGGGCTGTGGGGCATTGGAACAGGCTGCCCAGGGCAGTGCTGGAGTCACCATCCCTGGAGGGCTGGACAGACATTGAGATGAGGTTCTCAGGGACGTGGGTTAGAGGTGGACTTGGCAGTATTGGACTTGATGATGTTAAGGGTGTTTTTCAACCTAAGTAACTGTATGATATTCATATAAAAAAGAATGTTATGCCATGAATGAGTGGGACTGTTCAGTATGAACTAAGCTCTTTAGAAGAAAAGGTAAAATATCTTCTTTGAAAACCTGTCTCCTTACATGCCAGTCTACTTCTGCATGTTTGGCATGGGGAGATGCTCTTGGTTCTTCACGAGTATCCTTTGTGGTTCTTGCTGTACATCCACTTGGCTTTTTTCTGGCAGCAGCTCAGAAGGAAATTACCCTCTCTTGATACACTTTTCTCACCTCGCAGACTCCACAGAAATGTCTCAGAGGTGAAATTTTTGGTCTGTTTTCCCAAAGGATTTTTTCCTTTTGCATTAAGGGAGAAGCTCTGGCTGAAGCCCTGTTCACCAGAGAAGAAACTTCCCCTCGGTGCTGTTGTCTTTGGGTCCTGCTGAGCTGCAGATGTGGCTTTTTGGGGTTGTTTCATGCCCAGCCCAAGAGACGTGGCCACAGGAAAGGCTTCCATCCTGCATTTTGGGATTCATGTATTTGAGAAGCCATCACAGACTGTGGGTGCCAGGGCTGGGCGATGAGGATCTCTGGAGTTAACTCTCCTCTCCCAGGATGGCTCTGAGCCCATTAAATGACTGGGGGCAGCTCCTGCACTGATTGACTCCCCTGTTTAATGATACTATGAAAAAGCAGCAACAAATAAGTATTATATAGAGTTCTTTCACGCAAGCTGCTGCCAGACACTGTTGTCCACTGGGACTGGAGAACCACTGCATACACAGGTAAAATGGCCAATTTCCATGCTGGAAGTAGGGTGAGAATTTGGCTTGCTGGGTTAACCCCCTTTTTGTAGTTGCACCTTTCAGTTTGGTAGATGTTCACGTATTTATAACTCTGCGTACAGGCGGGTCAGCATATTCTTCAAGGGCCATTATCCCGCTGCTCCCTACAGCGATAGGTACACAGCAGGGAGTTGCATCAAGGAAATGCATTAAGACGAATCAGCAAGAGAGAAGGGTACCTCTGGGCCAACTCCCTGCTTCTCAATTATTTATACTTCATAATTTCCAGCAAATCACTGGCTGTTTATTGGTGCTCATGTATAATTGAAAAGTTTCCTAGATCACTGGCCAGCTTTGCTTAAGATGGAGCTGGCCGTGCTTCTGAAAGCTGTTACGAAAAGCCCACAGGGAAAGGCAGGGTCTCAGGAGTGGCTGGTCATCCATTGAGGATACACCCTTTTAATTTTTGGCTTTTGTGGGCACCTGGGACTGGTAGGTTTCCAGCCTGTGGTTTACCATCTCCGTTTGACCGCACCGCATCGTGTAGGGACTGCATGCTACAGTACTGAGATGACCCTGACCAGGAGGTATGTGAAGGATCCTGCCTTTCCAAGCATTGCGCGTACACTGTGCCGCTTGTTCTGCCAAGAAGGCAAAAAGCCACACACCAAACCAAACCCAAATGGAAGGTTTTGATGTTCCTAAAATTCTCAAAGAGGCCATGAAAAAGGGAGCTACTGTTCTGAACGGAGATGAAAAGCCAAAGCCATGAAAACTTTCAAGAGCTTGAAATCTAAAAGGGAAAAAAATAATCAAGCACATATTTATGCAGGGGACAAAGTTGGCTTTGCGTACTTTGGATGGCTCCTTTGTCAGGCCTGCCTGGGCTTCCTCCAATAACATTTGGACTCAGCTTTTCTGTTTTAATTTCAGAACAAAATTATTTTGGCTGAAGCGGTTGAACTTTTCTGTTTAGAAACACTCGAATGGGCTATTTTGATTTTTTTTTCCTAGTTTTATTTTCAAATAAAAATATTATCTGGACCCAGCCATTTCAGTGTGAACAACTTCACATTTGAGCAACCAGAGAAGTCTAATGAAAAAATGTCTTGTTGAAATGTTCCCAACCAACTCTATCCATCACTTCCTTTCACTACTACCCAATAAAAATAGCTCCCACATACCGCTGTAGTCAGGAGTGCCATGTTACAGAAGAAGAAATAACTAAGCCAACAAAATGACTCACATTCCAAAGATAATATATAAGGTAGGGCCCGGCCAACTGGTTAGATTCAAATTAGAACCAGCCTCAGCCTTCCTGCTTGAAACAAAATAATCATAAAATACGATCTGTTGTTATTTTTTGATGTTTACTCATTTTGTTTTCTCACACTTCTACTCATGATCCCACTTCGGACTTAGTGGAAGTGGACATGCTCTTAATGCTCCAGAGGCTGCAATTTCGCCTCATTTTTAGGCTAGCTAAAAGCAGGAAACACTAGGACTGTGGCAAGGGGATTTATTCTTATAAACAGGGGGTTTTTAGCTCTGTTTTGCCAGGTTGGAGTTTGGATACTCTGGTTCAGGTATGTGTGACGGTCTAGACCCTGTGCGATTGGAGTTTTGCACTACTGGATTTCTCTTTTTGCAGTGATATATTATGAAGTAGCCAGAATTACAAACCTCACAGAAACCAGCTGATATAATTCTGTGGGATGTGTTATGTATGACCATAAAGAAGTGGACCACTATGGTCCCATACGTCCTTAGAGCTTCAAATATCTTTCTTAGTTTTAAACATATCATTCAATGGCCTAAAATTTTAATTTTATCATTGTTTTGAGGTACTGAACTAATACCCTGCAGTTTTTAGCTTGTTAATTCTGTTATCTTCACTAAAGCACTCGTTCCAGCAGAATGAGTCCTTCATGTACATACAACTTTTCAGCCAGGTTGGTAGTGCTTTTAGGAGCAGCTCATGGTTTAGGGTGAATGCATTTGAAAGCAATCTATAAATCTTTATGATCTTTGTTTTTCTTTCTCTCGCCTGCATACTTGGCAAGGATTTTCAGTTTGCATCATTGGGAATTTGATTCACCTACGTACAATGGATGAGATTTGTCCGCATCTGAAAAGCCAACATCAGGCCCTTTGCACCTTCTAAATCTTCAAAACAGGACTGAAGCAGGATGTTATGGTTCGCCAGACTGTTGCGCTGCCTTCCCCAAAGCTGAACCAAGGTTCAGCCAGGCAGAACAAAGAGGGTGATGGGGGAGAATGAATTACTGTAACCTTGCAACGTGCTGTGGAAGAAAAGGGTAATTTGAGGGCTGCAGTACTCATTTTTGCTTTCTTTTCTCCATGGCTTTGGTGCTTTAGGTACCTGTACTGTTGCATCCCATTTTGAGCAACCTCTTATCAAAATTTGGAAGCTTAGAAGAAAGTAAATTAATGTTAAAGGTCTAAAGAGACCAACTTGTGGGGAAAGGTTTTGAGTTTAGTAGATGTAGTTTAGATGGGCAATATGCAGCACAGACAGAGTAGGAGACCAGCGCTTGATGAGCATGCGCACAAAATAAACCAAAGAGTGATGATGAGGGGGCTGCTGGGAACAGTGACCAGGTATGAAAAGGGGAGATTTTTCTGGGCATGGATTTGTCTGTTGGAGAAGTCAGGGTGTGAGTCGGGAATTTTCAAAGGGAGACTGAACAAAATCCTGGATGATGTGGCGGGCATGGCCGCAGGGTCACACTGCGCGGGAGAAACTGAAATTCTCTGCCTTTGGCTTCGTTTTGTGATATCTCAGAAGAGTGTCGGGGATTGGGATAACGGAAGCTTTGGGTGTTAGGTCAAGATCTCGGCTGCACTCGGCGGCAGTCGGTGTGTCAGGACAGCACTGTCACAGAAGTGTCCCTGCTGCCGGCACCGCCGTGGCAGATGGCAGAACCGCCGTGCCCGCCAGCACAATGCAGCTCACTCCACTTCATCCCAGTTCCCTCTTGATGTTCGTCCATCTGGCCTCTCCTCTTTTTCTGAAAAGACAGGAAATCTGTGTTTTGCAAACACCTTCTCCTGACCGCAGCCTGGAGCCGCCTCACACAGGGCGAGTGCGTGTGCTGGGAGTGCGGGGCCTGAAGATCCCCAGGCTGCTGCCACTGCTTTTTGGAAGGAAGGATTGGGAAAACAGCCCGCTAAACACACGAGGGTTATCCTATTCAGACACAGTTCGAAGTGGCCGGGGTCCTGAAGTGCTGCCATGTACGTGAGGGCTGAGAGGGCAGGAGGAGCGGTGCTGTTCAGGAAGGGACAGCCTGAAACCGGGGCTGGGATCCTTTGCCTTGGATCCGGGTAAAGAAATCACAGAATCACAACCTGGTTGGGGTTGAAGTGACCTCTGTAGATCCCCAGCCCAGCTCTGCTCACGCAGGGTCACAGAGCAGATCACACAGGTGGGTCCAGGGGGTTTGAATGTCTCAGAGGAGGAGACTCCACACCCGCTCTGGGCAGCCTGGGCCAGGCTCTGGCACCTCCCAGCAAACAAGTTTCTGCTCATGTTCACATGGAGCCTCCTGTGTTTCAGTCTGTGCCCGTTGCCCCTCACCCTGGCGTTGGGCACCATGAACAGAGTCTGGTCCATCCTCTGACACCCACCCGGAGATATTGATCCATTGATCAGATCCCTCTCAGCTTCTCCAGCTCAGCAGCCCCAGCTCTCTCAGTGTCTCCTCATCACAAAGATGCTCCAGACCCCCTCAGCATCTTTGTGTCCCTGCGCTGGACTCTCTCCAGTAATTCCTTGTCCTGAACTGGACACAGAACTGTAGATGCGGCCTCACCAAGGAAGAGGGGAATCCAGACAGGGTGAGGGCATGAGGCATTTCACAGGAGAGCTGTCAAAAAGGCTTTTGTGAAATGCACCTTCGAGTCTCACTGGCTTCGAATCAAGCCTGGAATCACCAGTGGTCACAGCTGAGCACAAAGGGGACTTGGTGGTGTTTGGTGCTTGGCCGTTATTAAACATCTTTGCTGCTTGTGAACTTGGCGGTTCCTGGGGACACTCAGGAAGGTTGAAATGACCCAGATGGGACTTGAACATTCGAGTGGGTGCTGGGAGTGCTGCAAAGTGGCCGTAGTTGGTTATGGTTGAGTCCCTCGTGTGAGCTCTGTGGTTACACCAGTGAGTATCCCAGGCCTGCGGACGTACCACAAGGAGCAGATGCTTTGGAGATGCACTGACCGTCCCTGAGTTGTCTGGTAGCATTTTGCTTTGCCCAGGTACAGGGGCACTTTTCAACGCCATGTTCAAATGTCCCTGGCAAATGTACTGATTACTGAAATGATCTGTGCTAGGAAATAAATAAATGAAAGACATAAGAACAGAAAATGCACCCTCCCAAGATAGCTTTTATGTAGCTAGAAAAGTGAGGTGGTTTCCTGTTCTAAATATTTAACATGATGTTTATGATGTGTCCTCTGGGGGGAGAGATGCTTGAAAGCTAATGTTTATGAAGTAAGTCTGGAGGGATGGAAAGGGGAGGGAAGGCACACTAACTACCAAAAAAAACCCAGAACCTCAGGAGATGTCCTGATTTATGGCTTTACTTGCTGGAGAAAAACCTCTGTTTTGTTAAAAAGGTTGCAACTGATGGAAAGCAACTTCAGCTCAGCTCCTTTTGAAACTAGAAACCGGTTCCCTCAGTCCAGACAGGATCTGAGTCGGGGCCAGCAGGGATCTTTTACCAGCCGCTGCCTCCGTGCTCTCCAGCCCTGCACAAGGCGTACGTGTCCGTGCATCACGTGAGGGCTGGAGTGATGGTCTGATATTTAAGAAGCTGAGCTACGTTTCAGAAAGGAGGGGTGAGTTCAGTTTCCTACTCTGCCAAAGGCTTCTAGTGTGATATTTTGGGTGTTTAATCTTCCTTTGTCTCTGTCCCCTGGCCGGGAATAGCAACGGTTTCCTGATTCACTGGAGAGATTGAAAATAAATCACTTTATTGTTACATACTTTAAAAATAAAGGCCTGGATTGCCAGTATTTCAGGAGGGATGACTGAAGTCCTTGGGAAGCACGCTCTGAATGGATGGTAGTTTTCAACCCAGTTTATTAAGAGGAAACCCATGCGTGGTTGGTTTTACCTTAGTATAATAACTGTGTATGTAAACTGCAGCAGTTCAGGACCAACTTCATGTATGGCTCTGCCATTCCTGCCTCAGGGAAACCTGTAGATCAGAGGGATGGAAACACCAAGTGTTCCTCCTGCTACTGATTTTCAGTAATGCAAGTTACTGCAGTTTCGCATACCAACAATGCCTGATAAAGGGTGTGTTTGAAGGTTAGTGCAGCTCCTTTGGATTTTCCGGTAATGTCTTTCAGGGTCCTCAGCAGACCCTTGGTGATGCTTTTGGCACTTGCTTGGGACTGGCTGGAAGATAAACATCAGAAATTTTGAACATCAGGAGTTTCAAACATCATCTTGTCTAAGATGAAACTCCCTGTGGCTTCAGCATTGGACTTTGAAGGTTACAAAGAAGTCAAAGGCCAGGTAGAAAAATTCCGTGTCTTAATCAATACTTTAGGTTTCTTCAATGCGTTGTGCTCAGCCTGACTGAAAGTCAGGCCATTTGTTTCAATTATTAAATACAGATTTATGACCTGTTGTTTTTCTTGGAAATAGAACCGGGCTTGGGACCAGTTTTCTCCTTGCAAATAACTGTTTGGCTGTAGTCAGCCCATGCAGGTAGAAACGTGTCCGTAGCATTTATGAACATCCAGTTTCCTACTCCCTTTGCTCTCCATCCTCATGACTCTGCCCTTTCTCATCAAAGAGTAAGTTACACATCCCTTTTTCTGGGATTATGGCATTTTGCACAGCACTAATCTGCATTTGATGGCTTTTCTTTGGCATGCTATCTGGAAGCTCTTACATAATTTTCCAGCAGAGAAAAATCACTGCGCTGCAATAGTGACCACTGGGCAGTCGTGTTCTGGTGACGGGCAGGTCCGATTGCTCCCACAGGGGAACATTTCAACTAGTGTTGAGAACGGAACGGAACGGAACGGAACGGAATGGAACAGAACAGAACAGAACAGAACAGAACAGAATAGAATAGAATAGAATAGAATAGAATAGAATAGAATAGAATAGAATAGAATAGAATAGAAGTGCACTTTCTCACTCAATTAGCTGCTCTGCTATAACTACTGTATCCTGCCAGTAACAAGCATGGATATTATCCTTTTATTTAGATATTCGTGTATGACTGTTACTGAATAATTTTGATAGTAGTTGAAACAGTGGTGGTTCAAAAGGCCTTTGAACCTAGGTAGACTTCAGATGTTTTGGGTAAAAATTTACCTAACGGTGAAAGCTGATAACGTGTGCTTTGTATGCATCACGTTTGACTGTAGTAACACATTAAAAAAGCAGGGCAGGTAGGCAACCGTCTGCTGTTTCTACCGGATAATCAGTGGACCTATTATAGTTAGAGGTGTGAGGAAGGTCCCTTCTTTAAACCTTGTTGATAATACACAGAAAAGACTTGCGTGTATGTGGCATTTAATTTGTTTTTAATACTCCCCTTTGCCCTGAGCTTGTGAATCTCTTAAATTTCCAACATGAGAAATTACTAAACATAAGAAAAGCAGCAAATCCTTCCCCTCCCCGCAACCCTACCATACGCACACCTCCAAAACACATATTACCTGAGCATCTGGAGCACGGGGCTGAGGGAAACATGTTTTTTAAAGGTTTTTTTAAGCAAAAAAATCCCTAACCCTAATCTACAACCCCCTTCAGACCTGCCTCTAGGGACAAACCCACCAATTACTATTTACTTTACCAACCTAGAGTGATTTGTGGACATATGTAAGAATTATTTACGGTTTCATGCAGGAAAAACTTTCAGCTCCCTATTTGCCCTTGTAAGTAATGAGTCGCCTCAGGGGATCAAAGGTCAGATTTTGGTTTTAATGCCCACCTCCTTTTAAAAAATAAATAAAGCAATCTATGTGAAAAGAAGAAGAAAAAAACTAACAGTCTGAAAAGGCTCCGACTCCTGCTCCGCTTTGATGTTTTAGGTCTGGAAGGGATCATAAATTTGCTGGTGTGAGATAGAGTGATAATAAATGTAGCTTTTAACTGCCGGGTTTTTAGCTCACACAGCATCCATTATCACTGGCAACTGCAAAGGGAATGTACTTTTTTTTCCTTGTTGCTCTTAGGAAGATAAATACTCACCCCACTACCCACTGGCTTCCCAAAGCTCAAAGGGAACCTCTGCTCGTGATCAGTACCCAACAACTTTCATTCTTGATCAAAATTATTCAGTGGCATTGATAAGAGCCTGGAGGAGTGTCGAGGGTTTTGATTGTGGGGTGACAATAAAAGGCAGATGTATTGTTAACCTCCTCTCCCCTGCTTTCTCCTTCCCTCTCCCCTCTTCCCACTCAGGACGGGCGATTGGGAGGGACAGAAGGACAGAGAGACAAGAGTTGGAAAAGTTAAGAATGTTTTACTAATGCTACTAATAAGAATAGAGAAAATAATACAAAATATACAAAACCAATCTTGAAAGTCTCAGCAACTGCAGAGCCGGCACCCGAAGTCCTGGACTGGACTCTGCAGCCAACCGGAGCTGGATTCAGTCTGTCACTGGCCTCAGTTCGCAGGGACGACTCGCAAGGTCGTGTCCTAATGTCGGCCATCAGGAAAACGGAAAAGAAGGAAAAGGGACAAGATCCTCGTGATCTCCCACTTTTATGTGAAGTATCACGTGAATGGGATGTTATACTCAGTTGGTCAGTTCCTTGGTCACCTGTTTCTCGTCGCCCCTCTCCCGAGATGTCCATCCATGCTTATCAATAACTTTGCATTCCATTGCTGTGTTCACCAAAACATGTATCTGGTTCTCCAGGAACATGCAGCTGATATGAAGCTTTAGCTGACGGGCAAATTCACTAAAAGAGAAACTTGTTTTTAACAAAACCAGGACAAGGGGTCGGTCAGCTTGCCACTTAGATCTCCATTTCAGCTCTTAATTGGATATTTTTCTAGTGGTTTGAGGCATGGGGAGCAGGGAATAGCCAAGGAACAACTTGAAACAGAAAACTTATTTGGGGTTCAGAGTTTGAGGTTCCCAGAAGAGCTGGAAGCACAACTGCCATTTAGTTTGAGAAGGACTTTTGCGTCTGTGTTATCCAGATTCCTGCAAAACTCGGGCCCTGGAGCAATTCCTTCTTATTTCTTGCTGACCAAGAGGCCAGAGGCAGCGCGGGGCCGTCTGCCTGCCCGCTCAGCACCTTCTGCCGGCCCCGCCACCGCACCGACCTCAGACGAGATGCACTATTGGAAATGACTTTGTGCCGGTACGGAGCGCTGCTTCCAGCGCAACGGCTTAGTCATGTCATCACATTTTAAAACTACGTTGTTAATAAATGATTTTAACCACTTAGGTCTTAGATGTCTTTTAATGTCTTTTTACTGAATGCCAGCAAACTCATATTCCAACAATTTCCACAAGGACTTATTGATCATGTATAGATTTGGAATGAATTTTGCCAAATCAGTTTATCATCCCTATATATCTCTTTCTATCTGCTTTGTTGTGTTGAGTAAACACTTCAGCTCTTGTTTTTATTTTCCCTAGATCAGCAATTAAGTCATTTTTACTCAACTTACATGCATTATGGATCACTTCTGTTAGTAGTATCATTTATCATTATTCTTTTAAGTTCAACCATAGATCTGTTTCTTTGGTCTGCTGCAAAACTTAATGATTTTCCATATATTCTTTCAGGCTTCCAGTCTAACTGAGAATGTCATCTACTCTAAGTTCATCATTCTTAGAGCTTTTAGAAACTGTTAGAAAACTCTGGGAGTAGAACAAATACTGGACAGCACTTATTTAAATAAATAACATTCCAAGGGTGTATTAAAAGACACTGACTTGATCTTTACTTGCAACTTGTATGCACTTAATACTGTTCATGCTTTGATTCGTGGTTCTTATTAATCTTAAGTGTTGTAAAAAGTTTTTTGTATCTTTATTAAAATCACATATATCAGAGGATACCTTTTCCTACTTGGGTTTTCTATTCCAGTCATGGAAATAAGCCTCTTATCAAAAAAAGTTAGGATCAAAAGGATGTATCATGTAGTGTGAATTCTTCTGCTAAGGAAGCCGCTCTGTTTGAATCCATTTAGTTATAAGTAGCTGACACATCTTCCAGAAAAGTGTCCAAACTTTCAAAAGTAGACAGTGCACAGCACTCCTTAGCAGTTTCTTGTAACAGTTAATTACTGTGACTTTGGGGCATTTCACTGTTCATTTGAATTATATTTGGCTGTGGCTTCTGATCCCTCTAACCCACCCGTGCTTTTACTTGAAGCTACTGTAGTTTGTCTTTTCTGGTTCTCAGCATTACTTCTGACTTTATCTTTGGGGCAGACCAAATTTTTACTGAGTCCATCACCTTGTTTGGATTTCTTTGTTGTTGTTGTTAAGCCTGTGTCTTTGAAAACATCCAAGAATTACTTCTAAATGTTGTCTGTTCGTCACAGGGACTTTGGCTGCTCATTCTGCCCATACTTGATGCTTCTTTCTGGGCATACCTGATGCCCTGAGGTGGTGTCTCACAGACCCTCATTAAAAGGTGAGACATTTCTTCCCCTCAGTTCAGGAAAGAGATTGAAGTGCTGGAGCGGGTCCAGAGAAGAGCAACAAGACTGGGGAAGGGACTGGAACACAAGCCCTATGGGGAGAGGCTGAGGGAGCTGGGCTTGTTTAGTCTGGAGAAGAGGAGGCTTAGAGCTGAGCTCAGCACTCTCTACAACTACCTGAAGGGCAGTTCTAGCCAGGTGGGGATTGGTCTCTTCTTCCAGGCATCAGCAATAGGACAAGGGGCCATGGGCTTCAACTCTGCCAGGGGAAATTTAGGCTGGATATCAGAAAGCAATTCTGTGCAGAGAGAGCGGTCAGGCACTGGAATGGCTGCCCAGGTTGGTGCTGGACTCACCAGCCCTGGAGGTTTTTAAACTGAGATTGGACATGGCACTTAGTGCCATGATCTAGTCAATGGGCTGGAGTTGGACCAAGGGTTGGACTGGATGATCTCTGAGGTCTTTTCCAACCCAGTCCATTCTGTGATTTAGAACCGTTGGGTTGTGTGAGCTCAGGGAGAAGCCTGTGCCATTGCCTCAGCAAAGAGCCTGGTGGATTATCTTGGCTGGACCTCATTTTCTGACTACTAAAATTAGCTAAGATGAATCCTACTCTAGTTGCAAACAGTTACCTAATTTCTATAGCCCTAGAAATGTTTTTATGGAAAATTCTATCTTAGGTATGTGATTTTATTGAAAGAATCTTCTTCAAAATGGCCATTTTTAGCAGTTCATTCTCAGTTCTCTTTTTTTTCATTACCTTTCTGCTCAGACCAGCCCAACTGTCTGGGATACCATGTAATAAAGTTTGTGTGATTGTCAAACAAGAGAAAATGGATCTCCCGTTTGGTGAGTAATCTCCCAGTGAAAAGCAGACCTAGATTTCAGTGACCACCAGGAACTGAGTCTGGGAAAATATCTTGGCATAATGTAAACTTGAGCCGGACTCCAGTGGCCGTGCAGGCCGGGCTCTAGATAAGGTCTGGTCTGTGATTAGAAACATCTGCTTCCCTGGGCTGGATCTTATCCATCCTCCTTGGAACAGGAGAGCTGCTCACGGGGAGACGTTAGCCAAGTTCTGGATGCAGCTCTTGTTGTAAAATCTCTCAGGAACCTCCTGCTGTTCTTCTGCACACACCGGAATTGAAATACATGGGGAGGATACAGACACTCATCTTTACAGCTGCTGTTTCAACTTCACTACCAAGAACTGGCAAAGCTGAATGTTCAGGTGGAACGAACTGATGGTGACCACATTGAAATGATGCTTCAATGATTGTGATTAGGCAGTAAAATACAAAGAATATCAGGAACTGGAAATGAGTATCCTCAGCTAACCTGCAGTTGCCTTTTGAAAGGCAGTTGTATACGTGTTTTTACGTTCCTGGAAGCTGCACATCCGAATGCAGTGAAGTCATTATTGCTGTTGTAGCTGTGATGGTCCAAGGGTTTGAGAGAGGCAAATTTTATGGGCAGAGGATATATTTTTCTTTTATTAAACCTAGTGAAATATTTAGCAAAGCAGTCAGGGTTTTGGGTGATCCCTCTGATGCCATTTCCTATTTCGGGCAGGCTCGCCAAAGCTGGATACCAGCCTGAACACATACGCTGTCCCCTTTGGGGAAGAATTCCAAGGGTGAAAACCAAAGGATTCCTAGTTGGCCCCAGGAATGAATATCATATTAACATACTGTTTCTTTTTGTTATCAGCAACCAAGACCTGTTCTCTCCATGACCAAAAGAGTCGCTGTGGTGTGTTGGGTTGTTTTAAACTGGGCAACGGGGATAAAAAAGTTTGAACATCAAAGCAGTCATGAATGAGGCTTTTCTGTGGAGCAAAGGTGGAGTGAACATACACCGATGCATTTTGGAAAGTTAACCTCAAGGTCTGCTAATCTGCATCACACGAAGATGCTGTTGGATTTCAGCAGTCAAATAGAGACAGATAGAGAAAAGAAACATTTAGCTAATGAGGATTACACCCAGCTAATGGAGAGAGGTTCTTTTTCCCCCCTTCCCTATCATCCCGGTCGATTCAAATTGATCCCAGTTCTGCTGAGCGAGAGCAGTCCTTCAAAGTTTATTCTGGTGTCAATTTTTATAGTTTCCCCCGCTGATCAATAGAATGCATAATCATTAAGGCAAAGTTTGTGAAAGCTAATCCTTCAATACGCATTTTATGAATGGCTCGGAGTCATGGCTCTAACCATTTGGATGTAAGTGGAACCTTTAATCAGGTGAGTGACAGGAGACAGTCAATAGGATTTGCTGAGATTGGATTCTGATTTTCTATACAGCTATGCAGAGTGAGCAAGAGAAAGGGGAATGGGGATGGCCAGAGGAACAGACACAGGCTCAAATGGAAGTTTCTCTTTTATTATTTATAAAATGTGTTTCCAGTATTTTTTAAAAACACTTTGCACTTGCATATCATTTTTCACCTAGAGACCTCAAATGGGGACGTTTGCTGATTAAACACTACATCATCTTTTTGTGAAGGTAACAATTCGTGCTACCTTGGTAAGAGCTCACTGCACCAAGCTTTCCAAGTACAATGCATCCGTAGCTTCTCAGGAAGGTGAGAGAAAGCAGAGGCAGACCAAGTGAGTTATTATACATTACATGTCATAGATCAGTGGCAGAGGACAAAGGATCCTTGGAATTGGAATTGGTTTGGTTTTGACCACTAGACACGTGGGTGTTATTGCGGATTTGGGTTTTCTTCTGTTTTTGACACATCCCGATCTCCTGAATTGGCGTGGGAGGGGTGATTTAAATTGTACATACTAAGAAGAAGAGTAAGGAATTATCTAAATCAGGGAACTGGAAAATCAGAGAATGAGTGAAAAGATGAGCTGTTGAACTGAGCTCATCACCGCTGTAGCTGCCCAAAAAGTACTTGGTGACAGCATTAATATCTCTTCTTCTCTCCTTTTCTACCTATTCAAACGTGGTGAAATCAGAAGAGCAAACATACTGGCAAGACACTTTTTCTACCAGCAAGAAATATTTTTATTTGGGCAGATAGCTTCTTTCAGCTGAAGGATCTGCCATAGAGTGCCAGGATGAGAAGAAACCAGCCAAGGGAGAATTTGTTTCCATTCCGTGTTGAAAAGCAAAGAGCTGGGTGTTAATCTTGGTACAAAGACCAGTATGGCAATGAGATGCTCTGAGCGTTCAGCCCCAACACTTGTCTGTTACATTGAGGCAGGAAAACAGAGCTGCTGAAAAGCAAAGCTGGTGTTTCCATGTGCACTTTGCAAGAAGAACAGGATAACAAACCTGAATAATGTAAGCAGTGGTCAGTAAATTCCATTGCAGCCATCAGATTGAGAGTTTGCTAAGGATTTTTGAAAGTAAGTTAAAATTTAAATAAATTTTAAATTTATAAATTTAAATAAAACTGATAGAGCTCCCTTGGCTTCTCTTGCTCTGCCTTAGCTGAGGAGTTGTCCTAGGGCTCATAAATCACCCTTTGGTGATTTAGCAAATGTTTATAGAGCAGATACTCATTTGGGTGATTGAGCCAAGTTGTCTTGAGCTTCATCAGCTGAGGACCTGGCACTGTATCTGTTACTTATCTATTATTAACACAAGTGGGCTGATGTGGCAGGTCTGGCAGGGGCTGTGCCCTGGCACTCTGTACGATGAGCTTGGTGCATGTCATGCTCCTCACCTTCTGACATTGCTGGAGTGGGAAGCTGGTAGATGTTGGAGTTTTATTTAGCTGAATGTGTTTTCTTTACATATTGCTGTTTCATAGTCCCCAGAGCATTTTGTCACTATGAGTAAACAGCAGCATGAGTAGATGGATGACAAGAAATACAGAAACTCTGCTTATGGCAGCATCCTCAGGAATTACGAAAAGACAGCCCATTGTGGGAAGTATTCCGCCACTTGCTAAGAGGTGATCTCAGAATAGATCATGCCACGATAAACTTGAGGACTGTGGGGACTTTTGCCGCACATACTGTGGAGATATTGGCTCCACATGCTGGCACAGACCTGGAAGTGTGGCCTCGATGGTGTGAGATGCAGAGGTGCAGATGGCGGTAGGTTCTGAAGGCTGTGACGGGGCAGCATCTCTGCTTCCCCATGACACGGTCTCAAGGGGAAGCGTGTGATGGGTGACTGTCCCCTGCCTCATAGAAAAGCTACTGCCTGCTGACTGTTGGTAGTTTCACACCTAGATCAAGATCTAGGTCTGAACTTTGCTTCTCGGCTCCATTGCTAAAAGATTGCTTTTCAGCATTTTCTGTGAAATGCTTGCAAGACTCTACCCTGCATTTCTTCTGAGTGACAAAGAAAGACATGGGGGCAGCTCCGAACTTGGAAATTAGTAGTTGCTGAGATGTATTTCAAAGCTTTTGGTCCAACAAGAGCTAACCTTTGGTCTGGTAAATGAGAACTTTACCCTTGAGAGGTGAGGGAAGGGGTGGAGAAGGGAGGATTGATAAATAGGATAAGAGTGCGATGACTTGCGAAAGATCAGTGGGAGCTGAGCGCTGGGTTTGTTGGTTCAAGCTCAGCTGGAAGGAGAGACTGAGGAAGAGGGTAGCACGTCCTCCATGAGGCTCAGGAAAACACAAGTGAGCTTGTAGACTGTGAGAGCGCTTCAGCTTTCATTCCTCTCCCATTCCCTTCTCCACCTTCTCCTGAACACACTGGCTGGCCTTGCTGGGGCGACTGGGGAGCGGGCACTGGGTGTTAGGGACTGGGAGGTGTTGTCCCGCTCGGTGGCTGCCCCGGGGTGTCCTGACCATCCAGCTGTGGAGCACACACACGGATTTGGTGGGAAGCTGTGTGTGGAGAGGTTTCGCTCTCGGAGCAGGCAGTGGTTGTGGTTGGGGATTTGGGGAGCTCGCTGGACCTTGTGTTCACATTAACCTTGAGATAGTGTTGCTGTGAGAATCAGAGGGCCAAGGCTGCTGGAATTCACCCTGGCCTTGGCAGGACTCAGCATCAAAGCTGCTTTCCCAAGGTTATTTCTCCAAGAAGTCAGGGGAGTTATAAGCATCTCAGCTCACCCCAAAGCCAGAAGGCTGTGTTTATGACACATCAATTTTGCCATGTTTGTTGTCACTGCTTTTCTTCTTCTCGCGACTTAATGCTGACCAAGAAGTTTTTCGGTTACTCCGAGTGCTCCGTTTCCTGCTGGTCCCTTCCACAGGCTGAGGGGCCGTTACAGGCGCTGCTGAGATGTCTCTGTGAGTGATGACCCTGCTCCCGGCCCTCACCACACACCCACCCTGCCTTTCACTATGGTAAATATTTTAGTACTCGTTGAAATCAATTGAGCCTCATCAATTGGAAATAGAGTGTAAATCACTGGGACTTGCGCATTCACCCCAGAAATCAATTTTCACACATTAGGGCTATTAGCTTATTGAGAACTGTGTGATAAATGGCTGCGGGCCATCGCGGAGCTGCACCTGCCAGCTCTACATTTTGCATCTCAAAGAGGGGGATGCCAAGGGAAGGGAGATCTCAGGTGGGCAGAGGGGTGCGGGGTAGGAGCCACACAGAGTGTGCAGCCAGACAATCCGTGCCGGGAGATCAATAACAGCTCCGAAGCACTAACTCATCCTCGCAGGGGCTGGAGACGGGAGGCGGCTCCGAGCCAAAGTTGTGGTTAGGCAGCTGATTGGTTTTTTCTCTCACAAAGATGAACATAATTTGGGGAGGAAAGGTGAAATGTAGATTATGGACATTTAATAAAACTAATGCAGTAATTTAAAAAAGAAGCTTTTCCATGAGTAAATGTCTTTCTTTCACGCAGCAGCCGCAGGAAGGGTGTAGAAATGCCGCCTCCTCCTGCCGTCCCAGCGCTCCGTGTGAAGAGGTTATTCCATTCGTCACCAGCTGTGATATGGAGATAGCTGAGGTTTCTACTCGCTCTGTAATTCCTTGGATTTTGATTGTGGCAGCTAATTAGCCTTTTGCTGAACAGGTCCAGGAGAGGTAAGGGATCTGGTGGTCTGGCCAGATAAAGTGTACAGTGCTCAGCTAGTTCTTCTGTGGCCATCTGGAAGACCTTGGTCTCTGTTTCCAAGACAGGACATAAGTTATTCTGGTTAGTTACTACTGCCAATCAAAGATGTGTGTGACTCCAGGGATTTGGGGGCTCTCCTGTGGTGTACTCTACATTTATATGCATCGTAGTTTGGCGTTTTACTCGTATAAGCCGCCCCTGGAGCTGAGGCAGCCATGCGTCTCTTTGGCTAGAGATCTTATTTCATCCCTGTATCTTCTCCTAAAAACTTGTGTAAAGCATATGTTGGATATTTGTCGGTACAACAGTGAAAAAAAGGAAACCTGGAACAATAGATCACCAAATAGATTGTGCAATAGCGATTGATTTTCTTGCTGTGAATAGTGTGCATGTATATCCCTGCCATTCTAGGAACGAAAACCGGAGCTGCTTTAATAGATCTGCGTCATCAAAGGTTCTTTCTCAAGGGGACTGATGGGGGCTTAGAGAAAAAGTTCCTCCCTGCGAGGATCTGGAGGAGAGCAACTGGGGTGCTGTTTGCTCTGTGTGTTTTGCCAAGGAAGCCCAGGACAGTGGGTGAGAACAGACGTTTCCTCGCTCAGACGCTGCGAGACTCGCCTTGGCTTGGTCGTTTTTAGTGGCAGTGCTATTGGGTGGACTTGAAGGGCATCAGGAGAACATCCCAAGAGCAACAGGCAGCCAGGAGAGCCAGCGCACAACACAGAGATGCGCAGCACCGCGGGGCTTGGCGTACACGTGCAGGCAGCTTCGACCTCCCCCCGGGATCCGCTGTTCTGATGTTGATGCTTCATCGCCCCATGTGCCTGTTTCCTTCTTGCTTTAAAAGACCAAACGGAGGGACTGAGGGTCCCAATCCATTTTCGTAGGCTCTTTCCAGGCCAGCTGGAAGCAGGAGGCAATGACCTGCTCCCCATAGAGTGCCAGCGTGGTTTGGCAGCTCTCATAGCAGCAGACAGCTGGCTTTAAAATGTTTGCACCTAAAAGCTCCTGTGCTTCATTCGGCCACATTTCTGGAACATTTTCCAGTCACTCCATCCAAAGTTTTGTCTTTCTTCTTCCTTACAAGTTTCATATCTAGCAACACGCCCCGTGCTGCGCAGACCTGTTGCTTAACTTATTCCCGGTATCTGGAGTTTCAGTCCGGCTGGCTGCGATCACAAGTCCCGGGCAGGGGCTGCGTTACTTCTCTGACAGTCTTGGGCTCTCACCCTCAGCTAATTACTTTGATCCTTTACACTTTGTAAAAGTTCTTACAACACAAAATAAGTCCCCCCCGGCTTTAACCTTGTGACCTGACTGGCCCTTGTAAAAGGGAGGGGGAAAACACAGTCCTGCACGCCCAAACACACGCACTCACGCATGTGCCTGTATACACATCCCCACAAACTGCCTAAAGCCTGTTCCTTTAATAGTTTCCTCCCAGGACTCCCACAAAAAGGCAAATAAAACTCCTTTTACAAGATAGCAGGGCAGCATGAAGGATCAGCTTCACTAACAACAAGTTCTTTCTTCAGTTCATTTGTTTTAAACATACTTTTCCTCCAGATTTTGATCCTCTAAGTGCCTCTCCCTCCTCTTCCCTTCCCTTTGGAGGCTTCCATGGTTGTTGCTCTCGCCTGCCCTGCTGCCAGCAGCTTAATGGCTAAAACAAGCACAGCATTTTTTTCGGGATCTGCTTGTTCACAGGGAATAGCGTGTGTGAACACATACTTAAAAGCTCCCTTTCCACAAATAGGGAATGTTTCTTCTTTCTTCTCCACAGGGCCCAGCTAAGAAATCCAGAGGAGAGGGGAAAGGATCATATTTACGAAGAGCAATTAAATAGACCAGGGATCTTCAGTCTGCAAGGTGGCTGACGAGAGGTACAGCAGAGGTTTATAACATCATAAGTGGCCTGGAAAAATGAATAGGTTGTTACTTTTTTACCTCGGTGACTGCAAAAAGCAGATTGAGTTCTTCACAAAACGTATATGTCCCTTTCCCTGGTAACCAGGGCTGGGGGAAGCATTTTGGGGATTGTAATTTGGTGAACAGCATAAAGAAATCTAAATTTCTGTATGGTTTAGATTAAGCATGGAGACACAAATTTGTATCTTACTCCTTTACTGGCTGACCTGTATTTATGAAACTTACACTCTTAATAATCTTGAGACATGTTTCTCTCTGACATATTTGGTTAAGAATGCTCAACATTTTCTGAAGTTACCGTAAACCAAAAAGTAGTGAAAGATGCATCCACATCATGATTCACAAGCTTTGCCTCTTAAGAAGAACAGATTAAAAAAAAAGAAAACCTTGATTTGCCAATAAAACCCACATTTGGATGCTTTTACCATTTCCTCAGTTAAGCCAAAACTCAATTGTTTGAGAAGTTTTAGGCTTTCATTTATTTCTCCCTTCTTCCTAGTATTTTTTGTTTCCCATGCTTGACTTAGAACTGGTAAAGGAAGGAGTTCGGCAGTAAAATCCTGCATAATCTGTCCTTCTTAACAGATCGCTTGGTTATGATAATCGAATCATTTTCTAGGCTCAGATGAAAGCAAGGGTGTCACCTCATGTTTTGTGGGAGCCAAGAAATGGATTCTGGGAACATGGTTTGAGGGGAAGAGCACCCAGCCTTTTGTTGAAAGGTCTGCAGAATACTCTGCTCTTTGATTCTGCCCAGACACCAAGGTCTTGGATCCGAGGCAGAGAAAGAAACTGCCACAGCGTTGCTACAGCATGACTGTGCGTAGGCAACAACTGCACAGAAACGGGCTGTATATGTTCTTTAATGAGAAAAAATATGTATTGCAAATGTGGACGGTTTCTGCAAGTACATTTGACAATTCCAGTCCAAAAACAGAGGTTCCTGTTGGCGCCCCACATGAAGTCTGTTCTCCTCTTTGCACCACACAGGACAGTGTTGAGTTCAATCTGTGGAAACCAGTTCAACAAGTAGGGACATAATTTGAAAATGTCTGTGTTGGAAGCAGCAGCAGATTTTGCTGATTGATTCAGCATTAAGACTTTGGGATCAAAATTGTGACCAAGGGACTATGAAGGACCAAGTGGGAGTCTTGATAGGATTTTCATGCTCACTTCTCTTGCTTGTCTCTGAAGAGGATGGTTGTGTAGACAGGATCTCACTGTTTTTTATATACCACCTAGCACAAGACTGCCCTTACTACTTAGGAACCTTTGGGATTCTTGTGCTATGCCTTGACAATGCTCAGAGAAGAAACTATTCATGCAAGAGAAATACCAAGAAAGACCCTTCCCCAGCGCCCCTTCTATGAGAGATTCCTTGTGGGTTTCCTCGTACCCTCCAGGCTCGTGAGCGGGATTTGATCCCATGTCAAGGGACACTTGAATTTCCCAGTGCTGAGATTTTGCTCCATTTTTGTCCAGGTCAACTTCCCCCATGTGTGAGTCTGAGTGGAGCCGTTTGGAGGCTCCGGCTCCGTAAGGTGCTCCCCATGCCAAGGCTCTGACCACATCCACATTGGAGCAGAAGGCTCTGAGATGGCCTCTCTTTCCCCAAGTTGCCTGCTTGTACTCAATACTGGGGCAGCTCTCTAAAATACTGAAGGAACAAAGCGTGCAAGGCAGTAAAATGAGGCAATTAAACCTATAAAACCAGGGTTTACAAGGGAATTTATAGTGTCAGAGGCTTTTTATAGCTTTTTTAGATTAGTTTAAATAAAAAAGGGGGAGAGAGAAAGACAGAAAGAGAGAGGGAGAAAAAGAGGACCTGAAACTTGAGGAGACTTAAAAGTTCGGAGAGAGGCTTTTAGGAAGCACAGAGGGGTAATAATTAGAGGCACATTTTCCATTTCACTGTCTTGCAAATTGAAATTAAAGGAGGAAAAAAAAAGCATGCACAGAACAACAGGCAGTTTGCATTGCTCCCACTTCCTCCTGGTAGCGTTTGATTTTGCTATTGCTATTCTTTTGTTTTCTGGCCAGATGAAAACCTTGTTACTCGGGCAAAGGGACTGAAGGTGAAAGCACGATCTCAGATAAGGTGTGAAATCTAGATTTGGGTTTTTTCCCCTTCTGATAGGCCAGCGCTTGCTTGGTGGTAAAGTTCACCCTGCGCCTTGCAGATCTGGGAGCTCGTACTCAAGAGGTGAAATGGAAGCAGCGCCTGGTTGAGGCAGATTGGTTCAGGTGAGGCAGTAGACCCTGTGTTTTAAAGAGTACATCGTTTTTGACTAGTTCCTCCAGCTTCCTTTAGCATTAAACATATACAATGTACACACACTGGGTGAGTTGGCTTCAGCTTGGCTTTGGTGTGCCTAATTAGACCCATTCTTGGTTTTTTTCAGTTTCTATGTAGAACTAAGGAAAAGGTGATTCAGGTCTCTCAAATCCTGCATCCTTCTCTCTGAATCTCCTTTATTCAGGCCTGATTTCCTCACCATCAGTAGAACGCAGTGCTTTTAATGTGGTGTTTTTCCTTTTACTCTACTCATGTAATCATAGAACAGCTGTGGTTGGATGGGACTGCTGGAGATCTTCTAGCCCAACGTGCTACTCAAAACAGGATCAGCTGGATCGGAGTGCTCAGGACTTACCAGTAGAGACTGAGGTGAAGATGACATGGTGTAACTTGGCCTTCTCCTTGTCCTTTTTCACCGTGTCCCCTTCCCCATGCATCAGCATGCCCACATGGATCTTCCTTGTGCTCCTGATGCTGCTGTGGAAGCCCTTCACTTCCCTCACAGTATGAAACTTCAGACAGGCTTTGACTTTTACTGACTCAATCCCAGCATCTCTACAGTCCTCCTGGGTCACTTGACTCTGCTTCTACCTCTTGAACTCTTCCGTTGTATCTTTGAGTTGTGTCAGGAGCTCCACGTTCGTCCATGCAGGCTTCTTGCTGCCTTTGCTTCATGTCCTGCTTGTCAGGATGGGCCGTTCTTGTGTTTGGAGGAGGTGATTCTTGCAAATCAACCAGCTCTCCTAGACCCCTCTTTTCTCCAGGATTGCATCCCATGCAATTCTTCCAAGTAGATCCTTGCAAAGACCAAAGTCTGCTCTCCTGAACTCTAAGGCTGTGATTCTGCTTTTTTGCTTTGTTGAATAACAATTTGGGTCTCTTTAGAAGTGGCCCCAAAGTGTGTGCTCTGTGGTGACATGGACAATAGTCTCACCTTATACATATGGCCGTTTCTTCCTTACGTGAAGGGGAAGTGTCTGCTGGCAATCTTATTGTCATTGCGACTTTATGCCATTGGTAAAATGACCCATTCCCTGGTGTTCCTGAGCTGTTGCCCATTGCAGTGCTGCTTCTGTGAAATACTTTGCTTCGTTCCTTCTCTTCACACTGTTTTCCAGGTAGGGTATGCTGTGGTTAGTATGGTATAGATCCTGAATGGTTGCTAGAATATGCAATTAGTAAATTGCTAATTCACTGTAGCAATTAATCGTCCTTCTGCTGTGTAGCTTTTTGCATAAACCTACCTGTTCTCTATGGCAATGTGAATAAAGGGCCCATCCTTTGAAAAATAAACTTACAACAAGATAAAAATCAGCCGCCTGCCCTTCAGATCAGTCTAATTAGCTCACATGGGGAGATTTTTGCTGGTGGAGAAGGTGCTGTAAGGGAAGTTTTCCACCATCCTTGGGTTGTTCAGTGGAGGGGAGGGTTGGTCATGATAATATTTGGCTTTTCTGAGCTGATGCCTTTCATTTGTAACAAATATCAAATACAGGGTGAAGAGTACGCAGGAGAGACAAAACCTGAAATGAGTGTGTACGTGTGACAGAGAAAATGAGGTGAAGGCAGATAAAGAGGAGTAAATTCAGGTCTGATATGGGCACATGCAGCTCCAAAGAGTTCTCGGGCCAGTTTGCAAAAGGTACGAACATTTCTGAATTGTAGCTCCACACGACTTCTCATTGGAAAGAAGGGTGAAAAGAGGAGGGCAGTGAGACAAAATTACCTGATTCTGATCACATTTACATTGGGGTAATTATCTTCATTGGACACATGATCATTTTATAATGAGATTAGAATCAAGCCCAGCATTTTTGGAGCTGAGCTTTAGTTTTTGAAGTCTGCAAGCGTGTACTATTGCAGTCACATGATAAATAGTTCTGAAATCAATATAGAAAGCTATTAAAAATGTGGTTTTGTCTCTGTCTAGTATGTTACATTAAAATACATATATCACTGTACACTCGGTCTCTGTATACATATGTATGGGCGGAAATTTAAAAAGTACTCAACATTGGTCTAACTGTCCTCAAAGGAAAATATAACGTTGTCCTCAAATAGCTTCACATTTTAGGTCAATGATGAGTGATTTTTAAAATGCTACCCTTAAGTATATATTTAAAGAGGCATCAGTAGAGCAAGAGTAAGTCCCTAAAGTTCTGTTTGAGAAATGGTGATGATAGGGAGAAGATGACCAGGCAGAGCTCCCCGTTTCGTTCCTCCTCGTCCGTACTGCTTTGGCATTTCTGTTGTGATTTCACACCAGGGATTTTCTTGTTTTGCAACTTGAAGAGCTGTTCAAGAAAGAAAGTGAGACTGCAGTGACTGGTTTATGTCGTCCATGTTATCAAATGCACCAAGAAACAATAAGCTGGCTGTATCAGGCTCTCAAAAAATAGGGGAAGAAAAAAAAGCTTCACATTTGCTTGTTGCTAAATACAACTTTTGGTAAGCACTGAAGTCAAACAAACAACTTTTACGAGTGAGAAGATCCATCTGCTATCACTGATCTTATAGATCGTTCTGTTCTCTGATACTTCAGTATTTTAAATAACATCTAATGGGCCCGAATGTACAAAGCAATCGATGTTTTTCAAACTCCACAGTCATCAGCAGCAGGTATCTGCTATCCCAGAGCTGTAGGCTTGGAGCCAGAGCCCCGGCTCATTTAAATCAATGTCAGCAGTTTACAACTTGCTCAGAACCTGGCCCCATAGCCTTTTTAGAGAAAATTGTTGGCCAGCAAATAGTCTGTCTGTTCTAAAAACAGATCCTTCATTGATACCATCGGGACACAGAGCCACAAGGCAAACCTCATTATGCTACGTGGGTGCTTGGGCATGAGGTTGCTCTAACTCTTTCCGTGAGCCCCCTTGGGGTTCATCAGGCTGTAGGAGAGGGGTGATCCTGCTCTGCCCAACAGAGCAAACAGGGACTAGCAAATAGAACAAGGCCCATACTTCACGCGTGTTTATTCTTCTCTTTATGGTTCGCAACACCAGGGCTCCCAGAGACCTCTGCTGGGAATCGGAGAATCACAGAATCATTCCGGTTGGAAGAAACCCTCAAGATCATCGAGTCCAACCCTAACCTGACTCTAGTGCTACCCCATGGCCTGAGAACCTCATGTCCGTCTGTCCAGCCCTCCAGGGATGGTGACTCCAGCACTGCCCTGGGCAGCCTGTTCCAATGCCCCACAGCCCTTTGGGGAAGAAATTGTTCCCACATCCAACCTCAACCTCCCCTGGCGCAACTTGAGGCCGTTTCCTCTGCTCCTGGCGCTTGTTCCTGGGGAGCAGAGCCCGACCCCCCCTGGCTCCAGCCTCAGGTTCTCCACCCTGGTTGGGTGCTGGGCCATGCACCGATCTCAGTAACTCTCCCCAAATTTACTGTGTCCTGGTGGCGCTGAGTGTCTGCCCGTCTGTCTGTCCCATGGACTATGGCAGCTCTGACCCATCCTAGCTTGTGGACTCGTGGTGGCCAGGAGAGCACGGGGTTGGCCTGCGAGCCTGACAGTCTGTCTCTGCCTCTCTCTCCTTCATTTGGTTGGCTCCATACGTTATATCAAATATCTTTAAAGAGCACAGTTTGAATGATGGAGCTTATAATTCCATCTCAGGAGTTCTGGTGACTCAAGTTTGGTTCTTGTGGTCTATGATGTCACCGGGATCCATCGATGGAGTCGTAGCCCCATAATTCGCCACTGCCCTGTTATTTATTCTGTGCAATAAATGCCTGCATTTTAATCACCAGAGTGAATTGCTGAAGCATCTTTGTGGAAACTATAATGTTACTGTACCAGTATCTATGGCAACAATGATTCAGTAGTGGTGGTTAATGCTGAGAAAACCAGTAACACTTAGTCCTGTGCACCCAGTTAGAAAGGAGCACGTACCAGCCTCAGAGAGATGAGAACCTGAGGGCCAGATCCAAATGCGCTCAGAGTGGGGAAAAATCCATTTTTTGCTATATAGGTGCATACACTGTGTAGCATTTGTAGTCTCTGTGAAATTAGAATGTGGATCCGGGTGTTACCAACCTTTACGGACTTGTGGTCTTCATTTTATGCAAAAAGATCTTTAGGGAAAGCTCATCACTCTTCTGCAGAAATGTATGCATCTTTTATACCTTTTTTATTCCCTTCTTCAGTTCAAGTAGAAAAAAGAACTGAGGGTGCTTGAGACAAATGGTTCTGAACTTCATACAATTAAGGTCTGTGTTTGCTTTTAGTATAGGCAAGAGACACAGAAGATTTCCTATTTTATCTGAACTGTCTCAGTTGTTCTTGCTTGTTGTGTCCTTGTATCTCTCTGCTTAAAATGCCATGTAGGATCTTGTATTTTAGTGTTGGTAGGGCATGATGTTCCTTAAACTAAAAATTAAACACTTCTTTTTGGCAAAATACATTTGCCATCCTATTTCATGCAACGCAAAAATGCCTCGTGGTTGTGGATATCCAATTGGCACTTGAATAAGCATAGGGCTGTGATGTAGTTATCATAATAGAACTATTATTATTATTATTGTTATTGGTTTTTTTTAGTAAATTGATATTTATGAGAAAGTTTTGCTTTCCAAATCTTAAGTTTCCATTCAACACCAGATTTTCTGTGTTCTCTGCTTTCTTTTTCCCTCCAAAGAAGACAAATCTTGTAAGCTCTAACTAAAACCTCCCTGTTCTCTGATGGTAAGAAAAGGAGTAAGACACTTTTCAAATACGTCTCTTTCCCCCTTCCCTTCTCCTTTGCTCCTCCCCACTTTCTATATTCATTAATTCTCTTTTTGGGGAAGGAAATTAGGAGAAAAAGCGTTCTCTGTTTGTCCTCTTTCAATACCCTGTGAGTGCTTGAAATACTCAGCTCTTTTTTCCTCATTTCCTCTGCAGAGCAGCCCGTGGTATCAGTGCCCTGACACTCTGCTGCTTATGGTAAATGTCATTTTACAATGTAACTTCTTTTTTTTTAACTAGAGGTTTATTATTTTCTACAAGGATCCATTGTTTTAAGCCATGCAACCAACATGTGTTTCTTGAGATATCACTTACCTTTTAAAGCAAGTAGCAGTTGAGTTTGGGTCGTCAGCCTTGGATTCATACGGTTATTCTGTTCTGGTAACCTGATACAGCACCACAAGGTAAGAACAGAAAGAAAAGCCTTTTAATTTATGATGGGTCTCAGTTCTAATCATGTAGTTGCTTAGACTTGGACTTTATCATGAATCATTTTTAATGACAGTTGGAGAGAAAAGGGTTGAAAAGCAAATCTTACCTTTCTCATCACTGGCAGCTTTTCATAACTTAAATCAGACCTTTTTATGGCCTGGCCTTATGGTATGGGCATTATGCAAATGAAAGGCTAAGCTGCAGGGCTGTCCAGCAGGGGAGCAAAGAGCCTTTTCTTCCTAGCACAAGATAGATCTTTACAGCGGCGATTTCAACGTGGTCTTTAAATGGAGAGCAGGTTTTCAAGTCGTGGATTCCTAAGCATTGTGCATAGGGTCCCCCATAGGAAACTTGTATTTTGCCGTAGGAAACTTGTCTTGGTGACCTTTCAGAAGGCCATTAGAAGATCTTCAGGAATGTCCCTTGTCTCTATGAGCCAAAGGGTGAAAAATTTAAAAGTTGGTGTCAAAAGCCTTCATGAATGTCACTCTGTCCCTCCAGCATGCCTGGTGGCATCTGTGTGTATAGAGCTTGGTGGGTTTGGGGGTCTCCAGTTGGTCGTTTTCTTTGGGGTACAAGTTGTCGGCAGCGTTCAGCCAAGAGGAATATCTGAGAAAATTGCTTGTTTGGCATCAGCTTTCCAAGAGACCTGGTTGAAGGGGTCATCTTTCTTCAGCAAAGCCCATGGCTGTGCATTCCATAATCAAAAAGCAGAGTTTAATGTTGATCCACTGAGCACAGGCAGGAGAAGACACTGTCAGGGATGCTGATGTGGTGCCCAAAGATGCTCTCATTGCAACCAGAACTTCACTGGATCCTGGCAGTATCCTGCAGTGTATCTGCATGGCTGGTTGCCATCAGTGCTAACGTGGCTTTCCAAAAGCTGATCTCCTTTCCTGGCATGGTGTTAACTCCCCCATCTTTCGTGTGCTTGGTCTTTCAAGTCTTCGAGTTGCCATATTCTTAGTGTGTTTGTACTGGCTGTGGCAAGACCCTACACCAGGTTGAAGCTTTTCAGTGCAACCGTGAAGCCAAAAAAATACCTTTCTTGCACCCCACATTGCCACGGACTTCTCTTGGCTTCTGTCATTCTTGCATTTCCTCCGTGACCTCCAACTTTGTCCTGTTTGGAGACATGTTTCCAACTCAGGTTGGCTATATACTGTGTCCTTTCTGACACATTTTGACAAATTCAGTTTGATTTTACCCTGGAGGTCTTTCTAGACTTAATTTTATTGTTGCGGAAGGTCATCAAAAGGGTAGTGCTATTTAAAGGCCAAATTGTGTCACATTTACTCATGGGGATAGTACTCTTCTTCTTGAAGATGTCCATTCATTTAAACGGAACTACGCATGGAGTAACTGGCACCCATTGTAAACCGAGGCATCGGAGCCATTGTAAAACAGAGACATCTCAGTGGACTAATCAAGGGAGTCAAAGTCAAGTCCTTGTCCTGAAGGTTGTTTTCCAGCCCCTGTTGTTACAAGGTGGCTTTCTGGCCCCCTCTAGTGACTGGCCACATAGACATTTATGAGTAAGACACAACCTTTTTGCATCCAACAGTGAATGGCTTAAAATTTAGAAGTGGCATTTACAATCCTGGCAGAGTAGATTTGTTCCCCTTTGCTCACAACCCTCTCCAGAACATCATGTTTCTGACTTGGTGGGACTACTTACGGAGCTGGAAACTGCTCGCAGTTATTAAAGGTGAAGCAAGCCATGCTGATATTAATGTTGTGCTCCATTAGCCCAAAGGTTCATGTTCATTAAGGGAAGCTGGATGGTTTTGGTATTACAGCTACATTACCGAAGAAGCAGCCATGAGTTGAATGGGATATCGAAAAGGGCTGAAGTGTGAATTGAGATTTAGAACCTTTTATTGAATCTCAATGAAACCTGGAATGCAAATTTGAGTTGATACTGAAAAGGCATTTTCAAAAGCCTTTATTTTTCTTATTATTTTTGTACTACTGGAACTGCAAAAGGGTATCTCATTTAAAATATGAATTAGTAGTTTTATACTTCTTGTGGCTCTGCATTCTTGAGAAGCAGATATTTATCACATACCTGTCTCCTTGGGAGAGTGTGCAAGGAACTTTTGGAACAGGTTTTCTACTCTTTGGGTAATGAGGAGCAGGACAATTATTTATCCCAAGAAGTTGGTTGACAGCCTGGGGGTAGACCCAAAAGCGCCACAACGCTTTAGGCTCTACATGCTCTGAGATCCTTTAGAAACAATTCCCTTGATCTTTTAGTGCCCTGGTAAATCATTTATTCTGATCACCGATTTACAAAATTCCTCCTCAGCCACCCCATCAGATGAAATGTGCCGGGTGTGCAGCTCCCTGGCTTGCGTACATACCTCGCTGATCATAGCCCAGCAACAACCCAGACCTTCCGCAGCGCTCCCAGAGCCCAGGAAACCTTCTCACTCAGCAGCAGCCTCCAAGTCAGAGCTGAAATTCAGATTCCCCTGACAAACAGGGTGTCTGGAGCTGGAGGGTTTGGATGGGCTTTTTTCCCCTCTCATGTAACGGAGCGTTGCAGACTGCGATCAGGATGGATGCTGTTGAATGTGCTGCGATCCCCTCTGCTTCTCGCTCCTCGCGCCTGTCTGCTCTTCGGCAATCTGTTTCAATTCTCCTTCACCTCTGCACGGCCGGGGTCCCCCAGGTTACCCCGTGATTCATCTCTGTGGAATCCGGGGGTGCTGCTTCTCTGCTTCTACCCAGGTTGGCAAGAGGGTTATTAAAGTGTCGGAGATTAACCAGAACCTCCTTTGGTGAAGGCGTCTGCTAAGAGCACTCGATGCCAAACGTGTTATTGTACATGTGTATTCTGACACCACACTTCACTACCACACCTCACATTTCTCTGTACGCGTGGCTTTGAACACCTTTTCCAACTATGATCCTATTAGAGGATCTCTGGTGCTTTGGGAATGTGCATGAGGATTGACTTCAAGTAGAAGCACGTTTGGATTGTCCTGTTTCTATTTCTGAAGCCCTCTCAAGGAAGCTCGCTCTCTCTTCTCACCCCATCGCTTCCGATGGGACCGAGTCATCGCATTCAGCGCGCACACACTGACACCTCAGAGAGACTTGGACTGTTCTCCTGTCTCACTTCCACTCTCTCCCAGGCTGGATGCACACCCTGGAGGTATGTGGTTTGTCTCAAGATATAAGACTTCCCCCCTTGAAAACGACATTGCTTCAACAAGCCACAAAGGGCTGGCAAGAGGGAGAAGGATGCTCTTGTTAGTGCAGCTTCCCTCTGAGATCTGTGAACTCCGTGCAGCTGGAAACATACTCTCCCTCTCCTGAGCTCACATGATGTGCATGTACACAGATACTTGCTTACAGATGCACAAATACTTCTCGTTTTTTGTACTCATACATACATGCAGAGGCGGAAATTCTCTTATTTGACTATATGCAATAAAACCCGTGCAAACTTCAAGCTGCTCGTTTAGACACGCACGTTAGTGCCCCAGTGCACACGTGCCTCTCTCTTACAAACATGCATGCACAGATACAGGTGCATTTACGCACCCTGCAAAAACATTGCAGAATTTGGAAGGAGAGATGAATAAACTGGGCCTTGAGGGACCTCTGGAGGTTTAGTCCAACCACCCGGTCCAAACAGGCTCAACACAGAAACAGTTGCTCAGGGCTTTGTCCAGTCAGATGTTTAAAATCTCCCAGGTCAGAAATGTGATACCTTGGGGTTTTTTTCCTTATTTCCAGGCAGAACCTTCACTCCTTCCATTTTTGACCTTTAGTTTCTGTCTTTTGCTCCCCTGCAACACTCCTGAACAAAGCGCCTGAGTCCATATTCTTATACCTACAGAGTTATCAAGAAAGCTGCTCTTAGGTGCCCCCTAAACGTTGCACAGGGTGAACAAACTCACTTCCCTCATCTTATCTTCACAGCTCCTGTGCTTCAGCCCCCCAAGACCACCTTGGTGGCTCTGTTGGACTGGTCCAAGTTTATCAGCATCTGCCTTGTACTTGTGGGCCCCCAGCTGGGTATAGACCCAGCCTAACAGCTGTGGGAGGAATCATGGTTTCCCTTGATCTGCGCTCCTGTTGGTGCAGCACTGTCTGCTGTTAGTTTCCATTGCTGCCGTGTACCTGTTGGCTGGGTGTCTGGATGCTCTGGGCTGGAATTGGACTGATAACAAAATGGTAAATCAGAAAAACAAACCTGAGCTTTACCTCTTACTAGTCTGAGTTAAAATTCAGTGGATCCAAGATCTCTCTTGGGGAGATGGCAACAGTTGATCCAGCTTTGGGAGAACGGGGTGCATAAGATGACCTACCAGATCTCTTGGAGGGCTATTTTATAATTCTGTGAATATGACAAGCTTTGCTCTTCTTTTTGAACTTAAAGATCCACTGGACATTTTACCTTCCCTGTATTTGGAGGGATTCAGGCATTGGAACTCTCCTCCTTTTCCAGTGGTCAGTATCCATACTGGTCGCCACCATAACTGCCCTGTCCAAGTCCCATCCTTCAGAAGGTGTATGAGATATAGAGATCCACAGTCACTGACTCTGCTCATCTGCTTAAGGACAAACTTTTATTAGTTTTTATTATTTTATTAGTATTATTATTTATTAGCTTTTATTAATGCCAACACTCCCACAGTAAGAGGATCCCCAGTGGAGGTAATAGCTGTGCACTTAGAGCTTGTTGTGATTCAACCACATCACCTACAAATCACAGGTTTAAAACCTTGCAGCGTTTAATGCATGGAGGAATTTCAGACTCTGCAGAGACTCCTGCCTCCCTATTATCTTGCAAGGTGTGCACCAAAGGGAAAGAGTTTTTCTTTTCAGCTTATTGTCAGACTGCAGTTGGGAAGATCCCTGTTCATACACTTTCCAGCTTCAAGCAGAGAGGAATCCTGAGCAGAGTCACTCAGGTGAATGCAAAAATGGAAGGAGCAACTGCAAGGTTTCATTTTAAGAAAAAATAGAAAGGAATCTTGGACTTTTTCCAGCCTTTTTCCACTTTTTGCAGTCAAAAGCATTTGCCAAATTCTGCAAATGCTGTGGGATAACCCAAATCTGGATAATTCTGGTGACTAAATTATCAGGCTAAAAAATTCACCCAGTGTCAGATTCTGTTCTGTTTCTGACAATAATTTCACATAACTCTGACTGTGGTGAAATCAGGACACCCGAGAGATGGGCATTAAGTGATGTGACTTGGTGGCCATCACAGCTTAGTTGCAAACCAGGAGGAAGTCTGGAGCATGGAGCAGTTTTCAGTGTGGTGTTTCTTAGAGGAATTCTTTCTTATACAGCGCTTATTTTTGGATAGGGATCATGATAGTGGCTGAAGAGCTGGCCACTCTTATTAGTTAAGTATTTGTAATATTTATTTTCCTTGCCCATCAGTCAGCCTGCTTGGAAGGTGACTTCTCCAGGAGCTCTCCAGTGCTGCTGAAGGAGCTGAAGGTTTAACACTGTGATCTGTCCCAAAAAAGCACGACGCACAGGAAGGCGGTTGCCGTGTATAAGGTGAGCACAGCAGCCTAAAATGGCTTTGATGGTTTTACTCTACACGGTGCAAAGGCCACTGGTGTGCAGGAGTACGTGTGATACTGGTGGTTAACCAGAGGTTCGTGCAGCTGTGGCCTGTGACATCTTTCAGATGTGAATGTGTGTAGATATATGTTTATATACATCTTTTTAGCTACTGTGGTTCAGTGTCAGGGAGACTGGGCTCTGGTGCTAATTATAGATTTGCTCGAGAGCAGAATTTGGTGGAATAGCTTAATATTGATAATACTTTGACTAAAAACATCAGTTACCTCCATTATATGTTTCCACACATGTTTACCTTTAAGACTTTAGTAATGATTATTTGTGAGCTAGCTTCAAATAGACACAAATGTGAATATCAATCTCTGTATATGTTCATGTGTGCCCCCTCAGTGGGCACGTGTATGGGGACATCATGTCCATTCGAAGAGAGATTTATTTGGTGTGTACGTCCTTCCACCCAGCCAGTCCTGCGGAGATGTCCATGGGTATGGTCGCAGACTCTGTTCACACGTGTCAGGATACACTGTTGTCATAGCACAGGTTCTCCAAACTTCTACAAGTGTGCCGTTTAGCACAGGATAAGCACTGGCTAATTTGGGAAGTGACACATGCTTTACATTTAGGGCGCAAATCCTGATCTTCCTAGTAAAGCCAAAAGTGTAAACAACACAATTCCTACTGAGCACGTTGCCTCTGGCTGGCAGCTCGGGTTGGGGGGTGACTGTGTTTGGCCTCGCTCTCCGTGGCTCTGAAAAGAGCAGTTGATGCCCTTGACTAGTGAGTGATGCCAAGTGCAGCATGTGTGAGTGTGGCCAGAGGCCCCGTCGTTCATCTCGGCCAACCCTCCATGGTTTTGTTTCTGGCCGTGATCAATCAGACTGCTTTAGAGACACGCTTCTTTGGGGACAGACTTTTTAGCAAGGCCTGTTGTGATAAGGGTTGATGGTTTTAAACTAAACGGGGGGAGATTGAGGCTGGACATGAGGAAGAAATTGTTGTCCCTGAGGGTGGTGAGAGCCTGGCCCAGGTTGGCCAGAGAGGTGGTGGCTGAACCATCCCTGGAGACATCCCAGGCCAGGCTGGACGGGGCTCTGAGCAACCTGAGCTGGTGCAGATGTCCCTGCTCATGGCAGGGGGGGCACTGGGGGAGTTTTGACATTCCCTTCTACCCAAACCATTCTGGGATTCTTTATGAAACTGGTATTGCTGCTCTATGGGGACCTAGAGGTTTAAGTCTCTTATCTCTCTCAGGTAAGTACAGACCAGGGTGTGAGCTGTAATCCTGGGGATGTCTGCAGGTTCACACATTGCTGTGTTTGTGCACGTGGATCTCAGTGTGCACAGAGGGCAGTTTTGTGCTTAACCTGCGCTTTGGTGTGGATGTAGAGCTGGGAGAGCGGAGTCTGAGCGCGTGTTTGTGTCGGTGCATCGGTTTGTGAACGTGTGTGTGTGTTGGAGCTGGCCGGGGAGGAGGGAGCGTGCACGCCGCGCTGCCGACGTGTGTGTTCTCACATCCTTGCTAGCAGCAAACAATGTCATGTCCGTACCTGGACTGCAACGTGACATACACCTTAAAATCAACAGCAACAACAAGCTGCAGAGCCACGGGAGAAGGCAGAGCTGCTCTTTTTGATCACGTTAGGAAATCCTGCCAGCCCCAGCAGAGCATGCCGGGATCCAAACCAGCTCTTGGATTGGGACTTGGGGAGTGAAAGAGAAGCAGTAATTTGCTTGCCATTGCCCTCAAGCCAGGAAATCCAAACCCCAAGCATTTCCCAGGCCACAGCGCATTCGAGTCGAACGAGAGTGTCAGCGAATCGCTCACACGTACCGACAGACGCGCACACCCGCGCACACGCACGCGCGCGAGGAGAACGTTGGGAGAGCAGAATTGTTCCAGCGCCACTGCGGTTAAGATACTGAGACAATCGTGAGTTTTCAGGCCATAGCTGTCAGGATGCTTTGGTATATTCATCACCTCCCACTCCATGGTGATAAAAATTTACACAGCCAACGAAACGAAGATTAATTTCATGTGAAAAGCTGACAGAATGGCCCATGTCATTGCTTTATTTGTGCCAGCACTCAGTAACTCGGTGCAAGTTCCATTGAGGTGGCAGACACCCCGTCCCCTTGAGCCATCTCTTCTCCTCTCTAATGATGCCACCGTTTTGACAAAACCAAGCAACACAGCCGGTATGTGCGAATTTGGAATTAATTTTCCTCAGAAAGGTCAAGTATGTTAATGAGCTTTTGGCTGCCTGTGTCTTCTTTCTTGTGTTTTTCTCTTTATTAACGGGTGAAGAGGGGGGAAAAAAGGAAGAGGGAGAAATAATTACAGAAATAAAAATGAAAGAAGGACGAAAAGAAAGAAACCGTGAGCGTTTAAGAGAGGTGAGGTTCAGCGTGGTTTTTCCTGAGTTCTCCTTTTCCAGGACTGAGGCAGACTAATTGTATCAGTGCAAGTCTGTGCAGTTTGCTTGGAGCTGTTGAGCGAGGCCAGGGATGTCAGGGATAGCGGAGTTGGTGTAACCTGGCACGGAGGAGGTGAATTACACCTCCTGTGCTCTCCGGAGTTGACGCAGCCCTGCGCGTTGGCAGCTGCCTGCGTTTTCCATCGCGGCGCGGCTGAGCTCGGCTCAGCGCGGGGCCGAGCGTGCTGGGGGAGCAGGGAGCAAATGCAGGTGAAGGAGAGAAAAAGGGTTCACGGGCTGGAGTTCTCCTGCCCATTAGCGGGAGGAAGCTGGGAAGAAAGCTCGGCTGCCTTGGGAGAAATGCCAGAGCCCGCTAATTTATCCAGCTTAGAAATACGACAAATAAGCAGGTTAAAGAGAAATCATCCCCATCTCATGCAACTGGCATGAGCTGTTTGAAGTAACCGTGATGCCAACCACCCTGTGTTCCCAAAATTCATGCCTTTAATCCTGCAAGTTAGAATTTGGCACTTTGTGGCATCCCCATGCCAGGGGTTGCTGTGATTTCTCAAGGGGTTTGGTGATGATCAACGTGAGTAAAGGTGGCAGAAGGAGCAGACGGTGTGTCGGGGCATGAGGAGGTGAGGCTCTATTCCTCATGGGTTGCACTTGCCTGGATGGGACATTGAGGGTCTTAAGCAAAGTGTCCAGCCTAAACTAATTGTCTAGGCTTCCTTTCTTGTTAACAGAGAATGGTAAGGAGCAACACGTATCCTGCCTAATTTAAGATGAGAGAAATTCCATTCTGGCAAGGAGTTTTCTTCTCCATTGAATATAAACTGAACTTAAACAATTAGCTTGGACTGAATCCCTGCCTTTTGGAGGCTTAAAATTATGGGGCGCGATTTCCCCCTCATTCTCCTTGCTCCCATTCTGGCTCTGAATTCTGTACTTAGTCTAATCCAGCAGGCAGGGGAAATCCAGCGGGTCTCGCAGAGGCTGTATTGGCAGCATAAAATCAATGTCTCGCTCCGGCTTGGCCAGGCTGGCTCCACGCTTATCCACTCTTGTGGCAATCCAACCTTTGGCTGTGAGCTGGTCGTTTCTCCCCAGCTTTGCTGGAGCAAGCCCAGCACATGGATTCTTGGGCATCATCCAGAAAGCCTTTGTTGACTTTGGAGGGTATGTGTTTTGCCATCCCGGTTAGAGTGCAAGGAGAAATGGTGTGGAATGGAACAGCACCAGTGTCACATGTGATATATTTAAGGGTGTCCTTAATTAGACTTATTTTGTTGGTTTGCACCTTACGCAGCTGGTCGTCGCATGTGTCCCTCTCCACGTCCGACCCTTGCGTGCTCACCCCATGAGTCACTCAGCAGCGGGGCTGCCTCAGACTCGCGTCTGGGCCATGGATTTCAAAAGCACTCCAGTGACCAAACTTAATGATTTTCAGCTGACTCCCAGTATTGTCCTAAACGTGGAATTCCTACCCATAAACCGCTGTGCTGCCCACGCTCTCGTGCTCTTTCCCAGGCTCTGTGGTGTGTGCACGGAGACACGGTCTGCGGACCCTGCGACAGGTAGAGAGCTCTGGCACACAGGTGCTTGGGGACAGTGACATTCGCCAGAGGAGCCCGTGGGCTGTCTCACTCGCACGTGTTTGCACACGTTGTTTGAGAACATTCATGGGCATCAACAGCACTTCTGTGTATTTTTCTACTGTAGAATTTGTTGTGTTGTTAAGTGGTTACTTTATTCCTCCTTAGAGATCGCTGCACTTCTGTGATGGAAGGAAATGATTTCGCTAAACTCTGCTAAACTCTTCGTATAAATATAATTGCACAGGACAAAGTGGGTACAAGAGATATTCAAATATTTTGGTGGCAAATTATATTTCGAGTGTGCAATTCTAGCAACAAAAGGAGTCTGTGAAGTGTATGCGAAGAGCTTGCCTCATTCGTGGACATGAAGTAGGGCACCCCTGTTCCCTCTGGCTTGTTCTGGCCTGGGATGTCAGAAGAGGACAAGGTTTATAACAACTTGAATTCTTAGGGGAACTTCTCACCCAGTAGCTCCCTGGGGTTTTAGCTGAACTGTGGGATACTCAGTGTTTCCCAAGTCTTGTGTGGAGGAGCATCTCCTCCCCTCCCAGCTGTGAGCCGCGGCCTTGCCCCACATCTGTGCCCCACATCTGTGCCCCCCTCCCACGCTCTGCTGTCCACAGGGAGGGACCCCTGTGAGTCAGGGAGCTCTGGTCGTGTCACCCGTCTGAGCGACTTGCGACTGAGGCTGCACAACACACCTACCCCATGGTTTATATGGAGCCCTCGGGACGCTCAAAGCCACGTTTTTATTCAGCTTGCCAAGTTCTTGAGAAAGTCTGACCGCTTGTTTTGGTGCAATGGAACAGGTTGCCCAGGGCAGTGGTGGAGTCACCATCCCTGGAGGGGTTTAAAAGGCATTTAGATGAGGATTTTAGGGACATGGTTTAGTGCTAGAGTTAGGCTATGGTTGGACTCGATGATACTAAGGGTCTCTTCCAACCCAAATGATTTTATAGTTCTGTAGATAGAAACTTAACCCTTAAGAACAGGAATGATAGCTATGAGGTGTATCAGGGAAGCCAGTCTGCTGTTCCCCTCCTCGGGCTCCCCCCTTCTTTATAAATACCATTATCAAATGACTGGAGCACGGTGCCCCTTTCATCCCTATGCTGCAGTGGCTGTTTGCACCTTTCTCTCTGCTTCTGTTTCTTCCTCTCCTGTGTTTTTCCCCTGTGTGAGAGCACTGGCGCCTACGATGGAAGGTCACCAGTGAGGTTAGGCCACTGGCTTCGACTATTAAGGCTTCCTGTTCTGCTGCAAAGAGCTGCCAAGTCCCCCCTCCCTGCTGCTTACCACAAACCCCAGGGTCTGTTTGTCTCTCTCTCTCCTTCTCATCCCTCCTCATGACCAAGAAATTCAGATTTCTCCCCCGCAGACAGAGCCTCCAGCTGCCTTCGGATACATTCGCTTGAGCGCCAAAAGCAGCGTGTTCACAGGGTGATGTTCGTGATGTTGCTTATCGGTGTGCTTATCAGTGGTGCTTATCGTGCTGCCAGAAGGCAGGTTGTCCCCATCTGCAGTGGAGATGGCCCTCCAGAGTCTGTGATGTGTTCTCATGGGGATCTGACCCAGTAGTTGGGCTGATAAAAGCCTTTTGTTAACACTGGAAAAAGCCATCAAATTTTTCTCCCTGCAGGCTCAGGGGATCCGTGCACAACAGGCAAAGGGTTCATGAAGAGGAACTGGGGAGAACAGGGTTTTTTGTCAGCAGATGTGAACTGGCTGCTCAAGGACCTTCCTTAGAAAAACAGTAGGAGGTTACATATTTAAGAGAGTTAGAAGCCCCTGTCCTAGGCACAAAGGTTAGGAAGGACAAGAAATGCCATCCCAGCTGAAGGTAACTGGCAGCCCCAAGGCTGCCATTGTCCCCAAGGGCAGTGTGGCACTGGGTGTCTGCAGGGCAATGGGAGAGGTGTGGGGTCACCAGCGTGAGCCTCCTGTCCCCTCCGTTCTCCTGAGCATGTGGGGGACCTGAGCCTTGTGATCCTGCTCTAAACCACAATAGGAGCGGCTGCTTTGAAGAACTGACTTTAGTTCCTCCAGCTGTGGCTGAGTCCGTTTACCTCCTTCTCTTTGCTCATACACTCAATTTCTTTATATCTTCTAGGAGACATCCTGCTCTTGTGCAAGGCTGCGAGGGCCACCAGCCACAAGCTCCTCTTGTTCCTGGGGACTCGGAGGCTACAGTAAATACACCTCCAGGAGTTGTTGGTGAGCATCGCAGCTGAGTTTGTCCTGCTCCCTGCCAGTTTATGCTAAACTGAGACCACAGAGACCTCATTTAATTACTCCATTTGTGTAGGTGTAAAGGTATTTGAATTCTCTGTTAACATGAGTATTTATTAATGTAGATTTTGTTTTAATTTTCCTTAAGATGAATTCATTACCAGTGAGAAAGCCAAAGCCTCACTATTAAAAATCCAAGTCTGGGGTTCTTTATGGTTTGGTTTTTTGTTGGGGTTTTTTCTAAATGGAACAAGTCTTAAATGAACTTACTTCTAATTGTGGTCTTGGTGTTGGTCCTTCAGGGTGCCACCACGAGCATCTTAGCAGATCTGTGTTCTGGGGACACACAGCCACACATCGACAAGAAAAAGAGGAAAAAAGCATTGACATAGGTGGACCGGGAGGCAGTTATTGCCTTATATGATGGCACCCTGTGCTAGCTGCTCCTGTAGTTGTCAGGGTATCACTTTCCAGGTACACACTGCTGTGGTTAAGGGGTAAAGTGAGACAAATGAGGGGGACAGAGGTCACATACAAGGATGTCCCCATTTTTATGCTGGGTTTAAAAAAAATCAGATGAAGTATATCTGCTCTTGCCCTGAGGCTGAGAGCAGCTCAGGAAAAGAGCAGGGGATTTATCTCGCTGCAGTCTAATATTCCTTTGGCTGCAGCAAAGGCTGCAGCACTTCCCGACTATCGGCTGGCGCTTTCACTCACACACATCTGTGATTGATGGGCAGAGAGTATAAACACCTCATTAGTGCTATAATTCACTGGTTAGGGCTCAGACCGGGCTGTGGGAGGGAAACAAAAAAAAGAGTTGAGAAAGTTTAATAAAGAAAAAAAAAATGGAAGAGGGAGAAGAGCGGATGTAAAGGCCACACAAATCATTCCAGGGAGTTATCTGACCTGCTTTGAAAACTTTAATTGCTGATAATGGACAACCTGTTGGGTGGTATTTTATTAACACTAATAGATTTTTACGGGATATTTCTCACATTGCTCTCCCAGAGCCTGAGGAATACATTAAATATTAAAAGTTAATGCTCTCGGTTGCTGTTTCAAGGATGCCCCGCTGATAACGAGCTTTCCCGCAAGTTAGAAACCAGGAGAAAACATGAGCTGCTTTTGCCACTTACGGCCTCTGCAATAATAATGAGGAAAATACTTGAATCTTGTGTGCACCTTACAGCTGAGGTTCTCAAAGTCTGGCCTAAATGCTGGGTAATGGTGGGTATATCTAATCTTCAATCGTGGACGTGCAGGCGCTGGGTTCCCAAGTCCCACGCTGCAAGCAAATGCTTCTAACCCCCATACACTGCTTCACATTGCAGTTATTCAAAGCAGAGGCCTGAACTGACAACCCATACCTGTTTCTCAAGAGAGCTTGCGTCTGAAATGGATGTGCTATGATATTTTTCTTTAATATGCCTAATGGTTTTATAAAAGTGTTGCGTCTACACTAATTTGTAGCAGAAATGACCCGGCTACCTGGAACGTGAACAAAAGAGTCCCAGAAAACAGCTGCAGGAGCTCAAGAAATGGACAAAAAAGGGTTTTCTGGAGGAGGCTCTTGGCATCCCAAAGTCCTGCGTGCAGCAGAGAACTCTCAAAGGGTGGGAAAAAAGGTCAGTTCTGTTCTGTAGAGAGACAGATTCAAGCAGCCAAAAAGGAAATTAATGCCAACATAGTATAATGCTGGAGGAAAAGCGAATTTGGAACAGTACAAGCAGTAACCGGCTTCTGTGGTGAGTCAGTGAGGGCTTGTGTTGGAGCTGAAAAGTCACAATACACATTTCTGCTCGTGGTGAAACCTGGAGTTCCTCCTTAGTGCCTTCTTACGACACACCAGCCCCGTCAGCAGTCTTGGCCTGGACCCAGAAAGCAAACTTGTCTTTGTTAGGCCCTGCCTCAGTCAGTTCCTCGTGGCACCCTCTAGTTCTGTGAAGGTAGTAAAAGCTGTCAAAACTACCTACTCAGCCTTGTCAGCCTTTCCCCTTGCTCAAACAGGATTCTCTGTAATCCATGCCCTATTTCTGTTGAAGTTTTTCAGGTTAAGCAAAGGGTTCAGCTGCTTTGGGGTGGTGAGACAAAAGAGCAGGGACTCCGGTTCAGTGTCCTAAGTCTGGCTTTGATGTCCAAGATCTCATCTTTGCAAGAGCCACAGTTTTCTAAGGAAGTTTGGACTGACCACAGAGACCAGTTGTCTTGTATATAAGCCTGGCTTGGGTCACAAACGTGCAATGCAGGTTTCAGACTTGCCCGGGAAATACTTCCTTAATGCTGTCTACACCAGAGTTTTATGCTTCAAGGACTAGACACAACCTAGTCTACAGCAGTGAGTCTAGGTGCCGTGGTTATTTTCCCTACAACAGTCCACAAGGAACTGTACACCTTAAATACAAATAAATAGATGGTTTCTATGTAGAAGCTTTTTGTCTTGCATCATAGCAGCCACAAGGTAGGTGTAAATAAAATTAGGAACTTCAGTTTCTGGAAGGCCTTCTCTTTCAGGTTGGACGGGGCCCTCGGATTGCTTGAACTGAACTCCCTTCAGGTGGTTTATTAGTCGTTTGAATTGTGTAACTTCCATCTGTGAAAGAAGGGTTTGAATCTGGGTCGTGGCTGAGTTATGGAGGAGGTTGCTTAGATGGGGAAGAAGGGGTAGGAGACTCGGTACAATATTTCTTTCCAAAGGGGTAGATCCTTTGGCTCGGATGCTCCAGGATGTGCTGTGTTGCTAGACTGCTGTTTAGCAATAAAATGGTCTTAGTTACTTAATGGGAATTGACTGCTTGGTCACTTCTCCTCCCCCTGCCAGCCCATCCGTCCTCCCCGTCTCCCCTCCCATCCAATACCAACAGCTTTTCCTGATTGACCCCACAAGCTTACGAAAAACCTTTTTACTTAAACGTATATTGACCTCAGTCTTGCTGCCCAGTGAATTATGTCACAGCTGGCAACCTGAAAATCATAAATTAGGCCTCAAACCTGGGGAGCTGTCTCCTAATGACACAGATCTGAGCCTTTGTCGATGAAGTTTGTACCAAGTGCCTTCATGTCTCTGACAGCTTGGGGGGGAATACCCTTTTTATGTCTTTTTTCTATCATCATCCCATAAGCCCTGTGATTTTTTCTTTCCTTTGATTTTTTTATTTCCCTTCCCTGTCTTTGCACTGTGTATAAAATTTCATTACTTGCCTTAACCAACCTTCGAAAGGAAAAGGACACTGTCAGATTTGACATCTTGAATAGTCTTAATTCTTAGGTAGTGTTAATTTTACCAGTCCTCACTTCCTAGTTGATTTTGTCTTGATTTTTCTTGTTGTTTTCTGTGCTGTGATTCTTATGATCTGGACAAACGCACCGGACAAATGAGAAATTTAATGATACTGGAAGTGTTCCTCTCTTACTTCATAACGCAAAATAATTCCAACAGTTTCCCTTTACGTTCATCATCTTTTGCCCCATGACTTGGGATGTACTTGCTTGTTGTCACTTCTGTGGATGAGGGATGGGGAATAGTCCATGAAATGTGAAGCTCCACCACAAACTAAATCAGCCCTTCTGTCTCAGTACAAGTATTGATCGAGCGGGACTGAGAGAACTCGCTCCGTGACATAGTTTGTAAAAGAAAGATCTGCACTGTGCTTGACTTAAATAGTGAAAATGCCATGAGTTTTCATGATTCACTGTTCTTTTCCGGGGGGAAGGGAGGCATATATGGCTCTGTCTTCCTCTTCTAACAGACAAGAGGAAGGCTCGAGTATCTGCGCATCTTGCGTGGTGGCAGGAGAAAAGGGGGAATATTTCCTTGCTTTTTCACATCTTAAAATAGGGCTACATAAACAGTTTTTGCCTTCACACACAGAAAACAAAGCCGGGGTGGGGGAAAAGAGCTTATTTTTTAGTTCTTCCAGAGTTAGTGGAAATACTACCTTGGTGCCAGACCCATTTCTTGTTTGAGATCTTGCAAGCCTGGGTTTCTATCTGTGGCACATTCCTTCCGTGTGCCACGTGAATTCTTCAGTTCAGGAATGTCTCGAGTTAAGAGTATGTTGCCTCTTTCTCCGTGTCTTGCCTTTACTTTAGAAAATGCAGAAAGATACGTTTGGTGATAGCTGCTGACAGCGCGTAGCCAGACCTGGCAAGGGTGGGATCAGTTTGGGGCCGATGAGCTTTCTTGGCTCAAAATGTCACCAGTGAAGCTGCGAGGGCCCTCGGCTCCTTAAGGGTGTTTGGCGCTATGGATGGAGATCAGGCCCGGAGATAAAAAGGTGATGAAAAGCACTTTCAGAAATACTGACACATAGACAGATAAAAGAAGATGCAGTAATAGTGTGCAGAAATAAATCCTTCTCATTCTGCTTTTGATCTTCCGAGTTTCTTAAATGTAAGAGTTTTCTAAATATAAGTTTCTGGAGTCATTAGTGGGCTTATGTTCTGCGTTTTTAACAGCCTTACAGAATGTTACTAAAAGAAATGGGCGCATGCATTTATTTTGAAGACACTGAATGAGGCACTATCTTTATTTAGATTAAAATGCTCCCCCGCAATGTTTGCAATATAACATTTGTGGTACTGGCATGTGCAGCATTGCACAGAGAACGAAACTGCCTGGAAATTCCCTCATCTGCTTTTGTTACTGGAGAGAATGTAAAAGCAAATGACTTAAAAGTTGACCTGTTGGGAGAAAACTTAGGAGATTATGGATTTTATTTCTCTTTTATTAGCGTAAATTGCAGGCACGGGTAATGAAATTTGTGATTTTAATGCAAGATTTTAAAGCAGATTGTGTCCCTTCAAAGAAAATACGAGCTCATAAATGCTGCGAGATGAGAGGTGCTGAGGCCCGACGTGGCGATGGCCCAAGGTTTATGGCATTCCTCAAGACATGCAACATGAGATGTTCGGTGACCTGGCTTTTGTGAAGATCAAAAGGCTGGAAACTGTTGAGAATAAGATTTTCACGTCATCCAGGGGGTGACAACAAGTTGTCAGAGGGGAGGAGGCTCTTTGAAGTGTGGAGATAAGGACCTTTCCATCCTTCAGTCACGTATGAAGGCCATTTCCAGAGGAGCAGGAACGTGTCGGTCCCTTGGACTCGCTGGGCCGAGGTCATTCCCAGGAACGGAGCTGTTTCAGGTAAAGACCTGGCAGTATCAGCCGAAGTGTAGAACAGGACCAAAACTGAACATTTGAAGAGGATTGAAAGGACGGGGAAAATTTAAAAATGAATGTAATGGGAGAGGTGGGAATTTTATTTACACGTGTTAATATCTCCCTGTACTCCAGGACCAACCAGCCTGAGTCAAGCAAAGCACCTACGGTGGGGAGAGCGAATAACAACTCTACTCCTACACGTGTTATCTCATCATTGTATCTGAGTGCGGAGGAGCTTTGGGAATGCTCCTAAAGAGCTGCTGGGTGGGAAAAGGTGAAAAGAGACAGAAAATCACCTCACGTCTCTGCTTGCTGGCCAAGAAGTGGTGCGGGGACACGAGGGAGGGTGTCCCCTGCAGGCCAGGGTAGGAAATAGCTGTGGAAGCAGCGTTTTGGGGAGAAGCTCGTGGTAAAGGCAGGGCAGCCGCACAGCATCGCTTCTGACACTGTCCCAGAGCTCCCTGTCTGGCACTAACACTTACACGGTTTTTCATTCCCTTCTCAGATGCCTCACACTGGTTGGCATCGGCAGCCGGATTATCACGATGCCTTGAGAAAGTCCTTCTGCGCAGTATTTTTCATGCAAGCAAAAGCTGTTAGCACTGAAAATCTTCCCAAAAAAGGATTCTCCTGAGCTGGTAAGAATATTTTCAGGTTACATTTATAGAAGTTGAAATGGCATCTAGATAGGATAAATATTCTTTGCGTTTTGTCATCTTCGTGTTGACGAACTAAGCATACACTTACTTCTAGTCTCATGACTTTTTAAGAGAAAACAGCTAAACGAGATAGAATAAGAATAAGGTTTCATGGCAGATGCTGTCTGATATACATGTATTTTCTCTATAATAAGCTCAGTCTCTTGGCTGGCAATAAAATAGTAGTTGTCCTTAGCCCACACCTTGAAAGCCAAAGGTGAAAACAGACTGGTAGGAATCACGTGGCTCTATACTCCACATCCAACCATTGAATTTCCACACAGCAACATCATTTTCATAAGATCTTGTGTATAGTTGTGTATAAGACATTTCCAACATATTTCAGTGGGCTCAAAATGAAACTTTGGAGAGAATATTGAGATTTTGGGGGTTCTTTCCTAAAGCAAAACTTAACGAAACTACAAAATTATGTATGAAATGGAACTTCTGTTCTTTTCCTTATCCCAACACTGCTGTTACACACACAGGCTGAGCCATGCATGGTTTACAAATATTGCAGAATTAGTATTGCGGAAGGAGCTGCCTGTTTCTCTCAGCAAGGTTTTATTTTTATTTACTACTGACTATTCAGGTTTTCTTTGTCATCCTTCTTAAAGCAACAATTTCCCAAATACCAGAGCAGAGAGAACGATGGTGTCATCTTTCCACTCACCAGCGTAATCAATAGGATGGTTAACGGGCCCACAGGTCTGATTCAGCAAGGAAATTACTGTGTCCCCATATCCTTCTAATTGTAGGTTTTAAAACCAAAGCATGGAGACACACATAAATTATGACATTGTCATTTAATCTGGAGTCAGTCCAGTGTGAACCGTGAGCAGGAACAAGGCTGAGCCCTGGTAACCACCACACGATTCCTGCTGTTCGCAGGGCATCTGTTCTGCCTGCCCTTGCCGTGCCGTTGTCCGCTCTGGAGAAGACCCTGGGTGAGTGGTGGTTATATTATGGGCTGGCACATTGGAGGGTGAGCCGTTCGGCTGTCAGCGTGCTCCCACAAGAAAAGCATCCGTGGAAAAACCTTGCTCTGGGCTTTGAAACCTGAACTGCGGCCAATTCCAGCTGAGGGATGTGACGATCGCCTTTTGCTGTGAGGTTGCCATCTGAACAATGACACTGTTGTGCGGTTTGAAAAGACAACAAGCAATGAAAAGGAGAAGTGCCTGTCATATACGTGACTGGGTAGATATCAGTTAGAAATCAACCCAAGTCCTTGGCTTTTCCTTAGATGGTGCACCTCAAAATCCACATTTAGAGTTGTTTTGAGGGGGACACATATGCATCCCAACTTATCTTTTTTTACAGTCTTTGTTTTGCTAGGCCGTCTGGGCATGTTTCTGCTCCTTCAAAAGCTACACCTTATTAAATAGTCCTGGGAACTCAAGAAGGAAGGTCACAGGAGGGGAAGAGGGGAAGGGACATTTCTAAAAGATGCGTTTTCCTTAATAAAAAAATAGTCTAAGACAAGATCACAGCTTGTAACAGCCAGTGACATTCTACTGCTTATATTTATTGCAAAATAGTTCTTCTCAGGGCTGTGCTTCACAACTCAGACTCCAGCTGCATCGTACATGTGCAGCGCAGCTCTTAGAAAGTCAAACGGGCCACGGCACGGGCATGAGTAATTTTCTGTATTCATCCACATTACAACATCTCATCTTTTGTTCTCAATTTGTTGGGACGAACAGCTCCTCTCTTCTTATTTGTCATTCCTATAGGAAGCCATTGCACTGGGTCTGAGCTAGCTCATTCTGTGAAATGCTTGAATAAGCAGGACAGTGAATGGTGAGGGGAGGAGAGGGAGAGACCCATAGCTGCCGTGTCCCTTCGGCACATGGGGAGCTGAGGCCTGGAAACCGGACAATTTGCCCTAAGTCTGAAAAAACTGTGATACAACAGCAACTCAGCTCTTCTCTGTTCAAGACAGAAACACCGATTTTGGCCATTATTTTCTGTCACAGGTGAAATACCTGGCCTGAAGACTAACTGAGAAATGATTGGTTTAAAGATCAATAGTATTTATGGAAGAAATGCTGCTGTTCTTGGTTTTGTTCCTACCTAGTCATATTGCAGAGTGAGGACTTCTGGTTTTCCACCCAGGAACTTCAGGGCACTTCAGAAAGAGAATCACTTTGATTAGAAAAGACCTTTAAGATCATTGAGTCCAACCGTTAACCTGGCACTGTCAAGTCCACCTCTCAGATTTACCATTTGTGAGGTTTTTGCTTGGACTCTTCATGCAGGTCCAACCACAGATACTGCTCCAAGAAGCTGAAGTCCCAGGAGAGTGTCTGAAGCATTGAAATCCCTTGGGGAGAAAACTATAAACTGGACAAAGAGGGCATATCGAGGTGTGCCAAAGACAGATAAACCTCCAACAGAATTAGACAGTTATCCAAAATGTTGGTTACAGATTTAGAGTAACCCTGGCTTTTGGGCACCCCACCTGAGGTACATTAAGACTGATATTCAGGATTCCCATGGGAGCTGGGTATCTAAGGCTTTTTTGGGTCTGGATGTTGTGAAACTTGTGACGTTGTAGTGGGCCTGTATTGTCATCTTGTCCTGCGAAAAACAAGTTGACTAACAAACTTCAGAAAGATAAAACCCAAAGGTCCTTTGAATTTATCTAAGTAATGGGCCTTACATGGACAGTAAGAAAATCCACAGCTACGTTTGTGTTCTTATAAGGAATAGAAATCCTTTAAATCAGGGGACAGTGAAGTATAAATAGTGGAGATGGCTGGGTTACTTAGAGCCAGGTGAAACCAAACCTACCAGCAAGGGGTTATGTACATTTCCCTGTGGACGCCCATTTTGGGTGAAGCAAACCAGCACCCTGGTTGGAGTGACAACTTGGTACAACCTATTGGTGACCAGAAGGTAGAAATAGAGCAAAAGTATTAGTTCATGTTTTCCCAAAAGAATAAGAAAGCATTCAGATAAACAAATGCGTAACCCCAGACATGAAGACACCAGCTTCTCTTCGTCACTCTGCTGTCCATTCATTGTATGGATATGGCGAGTCTATTACAGGCTACAGATATTTTCATCTGTCCAGCACTGCGGTGTTGTAAGAAGCAATACAAATGCTATTTGCTATTTACTAGTAGAGTGTGCAGTGGAAAAGCTGGTGCTGGAAGATGAAGCATCCCTGTCAAGGCTACAGCCCATTCCAAGAGGCTGTCCGTACCCATTTCCCTTGAGTTAGGAGTACGCTATTGCAATTCTTCATGAGATCTTTCTTACTCAAGCTACAGACCTCGTAACATCTTTCATTCCCTTTGTCCAGACTAAGAGCAGATGTTGGGAGAGGATCCAGGCCTGTGTATTACACTTAGGAGAGGCCACATGTCTAAATCCCCTTCTTTCTACCGCTGTAATACACAGTGTATGCACCTTATTATCAGAGAGAGATCCAGAATACAGGGCAGAGTATAGGGTAACCAGAATAATGGGAGATTTCTCGCTGTTCAGAAAAGAATTCTATGAGAAAAGCCAAATTTGGGAGGAAAGGGACAGGGCTGAGGAAGGAGGAACCACTTTAAGTACAAAAATGCCTGAAGGGAATAGAGAAGTGAGAGGTTTCAAGGCTATATGAGCTAGTGTCACGTGGAAGGATAAGAGAGCCTTGATTTAGGCTAGAGACGAGCCAGCAGGCAAGGAATTTGCTCCAGACAGAGAGTCCTTCATAGATCCTGCATGCTACTACAGCTCACAATCATGTCAGTAGGGTTTAAAAGGTGCTTCAGAGGAATTGGGAAGCAGAGACAAATAAAGTGGGTGGTTGAGGGAGGAATGGAAAGTCCGGTGGTTACTGAGTGAGGCTTGAGTGTGATGAAAATCCTGGCCGTGCTCCAGTACAACATTTCCTATCACATTAATTATATTGCAACAGGCTCCAGGGCTTTCTGTGATACAGACATCGGAGGTGGAGGTTACAAGATAAGCTCGCTGTGTCGTCTCCAAGCCTTCCACGAGGATGCCTTCAAAGATGAAGCCTGAGACCCCTTGGTGCTCTTCCCATTGTGCACATGGGCAGAAAGCAAACGATTTATGGGGAACAAGGAATAATCAGCTCTTGGAAATGTCATGGTTCTCTCAAAAATTAACTCTGCTCCCTGTGCTTATGTTAAAATACGTATGCTCTCGGATGGCATTTTTATGACGCTAAAAGGTATTATTTGAAAAGTGTTTCTTGTCTTGAAAATATGGTTACCTAAACCTAGATGAAGATACGGGAAACACTGTGATACTGTCACTGTTGTGAGCAAGTATCTCATTAAATGTTATCTGTTCAAACCAGCAGGAATGGCAGCTGCTCCTAGTGATCAGGGTTTGCTGCCACCCAAAATCTAAAGTGAATGGATGGCAGCACCCATCCCATTGATTCCTTAGCCCTGATTTGCGTTAAACCCTAAGTACCTCCTGTGTTTTCTTCATCTGTCCTGGCCAAAGGGATTGGCCTGAAATTCCTTCCAGGGACTGTCACCAGCTGCCTCCTCTTTTCTTGTGGACTTTGTTTTCCTTGTTGGGTAGTGATATCAGCTGGTCTGAGGGATGCTGGTGTAAATGGGAGTAGTAGCCTTCACTCTGCTTTTACAATGGAGCATTTACTCTTCTCGTCCAAGCCGTGGGAAGGGGACTAAGGTGAAGACTCTCTCTTTTTCCCCTCCAACCAAGAAGTTTTCCCTTCTAGCCAGGTGCACGGGATGGCAAATGCCCTCGCAACCATGGAAGGACAGAAAAACAGCATGAAAAAAAGTGTGGGCAGGGGAAGAGGAGTAGCAGCAGGTCTAATACCATCTTGAACAGCAGTGAAACAAAACCAAAAGCCAGACAATATTGACAGAAAGAAAAGAGGGAGGAGCTGTGCCAGATTGGTTGTGTAGCGGAGAAGAAGAGTCTGATGTGGTGGTTTCCACTCCTGACTGCGCCACAGTTGGTTTCTGTCACCTGGATATGAGGTAAATGGGGTGGAGTGTCCCCAAATAATACCTGAGTAACCTCACTGGTTTTCTGTAATGGAGGAAGATAGGAGTGTAACAACCACCCTACTCTGGAAAAGGGTGTCGTTCAACCTAAGCCAGGGTTGCCTCAGACCAAGGATGGGAAGCCTGTAAGGCCTGGTTTTTACTGAGACAGTTGGGGTAGGATTGAGGCTGAGTTTTAAGCCTTTATCACTGAAGTGTGGAGGTGGAAGTTGAGGAGAACAGAAAACCACTGAAGCCCTGTTCATTGTGACCACACCACTATTGTTGTCCTTTGTGCTCGAGGCAAAGACTAAAGCTTTGTGCTGGCCCAGGAACTCCTTGAATCAGGAAACAGTCTTAGGAGGCTGATTCCAGACACTTTTTTTTTGAACCAAAGGCATATAGAAGGGATGAGAATTGGGTCCATTCTGGAGTACCCACCTGCCCCTCTCAGCTTTGTGGCACGTTGGTTGTAAAGATATGGAACATCCTCTACTTCTGCCTCCTTTAGAATGGCCAAAGCAGAGTTAAGCCTCCGTGTCCTTCTTTTCCCCCCCAAAAAAAGTGCATTATGGGATTCTCTTCTCCGCCGCTCCCTCCTCTCTCCATTGCTGTGTGTTTGAAATGATATCTATTTCTCTTTGTGACAGCACACCGTGACTGCCGCCTTGACGTTCTCCCTAGCTGACATCCCGACCGGTATGACACTGATGCCTTTGGGCAGAAATCAGAGCCGGTTTGCTCCATGGCTCCGTGCAGCCGCGCTGCCTGTAGCGCCTCGGAGAGCCCCCCGTGCCCCGCTGGGGAAATGGAGCGAGCGCCTGGGCCCCAAATGAACTCCCAGAAGAGAGCAGGCAATATCCGCAGTGGTACCCGCTTTCAGTTTTAAGCGTTCACATCAACACATTGTTTTCCTTCTTTATTCACTTCTCTCTCTCTCCCCTCGTTGCGAGAGGGTTGCTTTCCCGTTTCTCCCCCGGTTGCAGAGTCCTTGGGGATCTGGGCTTCTGCGAGCTAGAAAAGGAGCGCGCAAGCGTCTGATCAGCCCTTATTAGTGTTGAGAAAGATCTAATAGTTCTTGGCTTCTGGGACCATTACCTGTCATTTACTTTTATTAAGTCAGTGATGAGAAAGTTGAAAATTAAAGGCTTTGTAAATTGGATTCCGGTTTGAAAGGAGGCACCTACCAGGCAGTGAGGGCTGAAGCTTGCAGATGGGCCACTGGGAACAATACCGGATTGGAGCGTTTATCTTCAGCTTCACTGACAAAAATCCTGTGCCGAGGCGTGGAGAGGAGATAGTTTGTGGCAAAGCCTCAGGGTATCCAGAAATCTTCAGCTTTGTGAACCATATAATCCTTCCTTTGCCAGGCGTTCAGACCTAGAGCTACTGTTGAAGAGGAAGGGTGGTCTTCTGATTGAGTCGTTGCCCAGTGCTGGGAGGGCTGATGCAGCTGAAATGACACCAGGCGAGTCATTTCATCTCCTCATCGTTCATTTCCCTATTTATAAGGAGGGAGAGCTGGTGTTGGTATTGATTTTATTTTTCTTCCTTACCTGTTGCCTGTTGTAGGTAGTCAGATCTTTGGAACAGATCCTGTCTTTGACTCTCACCCTTACAACAAAAGCTCCAACTTCTTTGAGTCTTCAAAGCAAAACCAAAGATTTTTATTAAGTCCATAATGGCAAGCAAGCAAAATGGATGAGCCACTTAGTAAAGAGAAACCTCTTGTTTCAGGGATTGAGAGATTGTAATATTCTCTGCTTTTGAGACTTATCTTTGAATTGACCATCCAAACACACTTGCAAATGAAATACCCCACTTGCAGTAAAACAATCCAGCGAACTAATTATGGTGTGACAAGGGAAGCTTAGGGGCCAATCACAACCACGAGCTGCTGTCACTTCTGTTTTCTCCGTTGAATAAAAGTCTCATGGTGACATTGCTCTGATGAGAAGCAGCATGAACTAGTGGTTGTAAGTACAGTCTGGGAAGCAAAATTCTTGGTTACTGTGTCTCAATTTGTCTTTGACTTGAATGACGTGGGAGAGGTGACCTGAGGTCAGAATTTTAAGGATGACTCCTGCCCATCCTCACGTTGTTAAATACACAAGTTGTACTTACGTGGCTTTACATGAAGATTTAAGGTTCACACTTCGTCTCTGAAAGGCAGAGTACAGTAATCCACCAAAGCATAGGGCTTTTCCAGTTGATAATAGATTGTGAAATTGTTTATCTCCTGAAGGCAGAATGTACAAGGATGAAGCAGAGATTCCCTTTAAAATAGTGGTTTCTTGGAAAAGTTTACCTCAGGTTCTCCCCACGTAGCTTGGCATTTTTCATCTCGCTTTGCCATTTTTCTCTGGGTTTAACAGAGGTAAGATTTGTAAACCTTTCAGGCTGGAAGGGATGTTCTCTGGCCAAGCATCAGATATGAAGCCTCACTTTAAGGGAGGTCTTCTGTTTAAAGAACCTGCACCAAGAGCAGAGTCTCGCATCATAAAAACTCACAGTGAAAGACGAGTCTTCCACCTTCCTTCCCCAGAGGACTTCAGACCACCCAGGCAGGAGGTGGGCACATGTACCCAGAGGAAACTGAGACACAAGGAATGGGTAGGTGAGGGCGATACTTGTGCAGTGTTGCAACTTTGGACCCAGAATTCCTGCAAAGTGAGACTCGGCATGCGTTAACTCCACCCGTTCTTCCCGTCTCTCCATAGGCACAGCAATTCCTTGACTTCAGCTAATTACCACGTTCCCCTGAAGGAGGAGTGATGCCTCTCCCAAGTTCCCCTGCTTGCATCGTGAGAGAACTGATCTATGAGCTATTCAGTGGTTACTTACATCATTCTTGTGTTTCCAGCCATGCAACTTGACCGCAAGGCTTTCAGAAGGTAATCTGGGGAGATTTTATCAAATGTAAAATGTTCCTAGACATTACTGGAGTCATGATATAATGAACCAAGGTTTTGTTCTTTAAATTCCACTTTGCTGCATAACCACAGGCCCCAAAAAATTGTTCCGCAGAAGCTGAGGACTTTGAAGAAGGAGGCTGAGATCTTGTGCTGGGCTGAGCCGTTCTGTGCTATGGGGCTGGGAGAAAGGGTTTCCCACTAAGTCGTGTGTCACTGGCTTGGTGAGGTCTGGGCTGAACCTCTGGTGTGGACAACAGCCTCTTCACAACGACGATTCTCTTGTTTCTGCTGCTGTGATGGGACATGTTGCCAAAGGAGAAGGCAGCATAACCAGGCCTGCATCGCACTTCACTGCTCCGAGTTTGCTGTGTGTTTAGAGCTTTGGTATGTATTCTAATTTTGGCTGTTTCTGTTTTTGTAAAGGCAATTTCAGCCCAAAGTCTTGCCCCCCCCAAAAACCAAAAATGTCCCCTCATGTAACACTGCTTTCTTAGTATCATCTGTGCTGGAGCTGAGCACCTAGTTTGCAATATCTCAGTGCTTTGAAAGACCTTCAAAACCCTTTTTAGAGGAACATTGATTCCTGAGTCTTCCTGGCATATTTATATCTGCCAGACCAGGATGAGACTGTCCATGCTTTGATGCTTTGGATTTCAGTACCTGTTGAAATCCCCTGAACAAATGGTGCTATTAATTAAGGGGCCTGGCTTTGATGAATGATGCATAGGGGACGACATTTCATTTTGTCCAGGGGGAGGTAAGTGGGATGGGGCGTTTCTGAGTGTTCGGTGATGCAGGAGAGGTCCTGGGTGTTGCCTGATCAAGGGGAAGTTGCTTCCTCTCTCTAAAGCGCTGTAAAGTCAGTGTCAAGTCACCATGGCATCTGGGTTATGTCACCTCCTGATGGGGCCACCTCTTTATATGTCAGATTTGTTCAGACAGAAACCAATTCAGCCCTTTACCTAAAAAGCTTTTAGAATTACTCTAAGGGTTGCAAATAACTTTGTCCTAAATGGCTTCTACCTGCCTGCCCTGGACCATTTTAGCACCAGAGAAGTGAGTTTGGGGTTCAGATTCTTATTCAGATGGGGCAAGGCCAGGGGGCGTTCTCAGGGAGGACCCCAGGATCTTACGTCCATTTCTTTCCCCACATCCTTTTGAAACTCCCAGATGGGTGAACGGGGGTCTTACAAAAGCTGTTTATATGACAAGGTTATAAGAAAGGCCTGTTGGTGGAAAAAAAAGCTTTTGCAAAGCTTTGGTTCAATAGCTAGCCAACTTAATTTCTTATTTGTGTGTATCATTATGTTTAGGTGCTGGGAGGTCATGTTTATGCCAAAAAGTTGAATTAATTTTTGGGGCACCTGAAACTTTTGTTCTGTACAGACAACACTACTTGTCATTTCAGTTGAATTAATTACAGCATCTAGCTGGTTTTCACCAAGGGGCTTCTGGACAGGGTAATGTAGTGTTAGAAGAGTTTTCCATGGGACAGAAGGACTGCTCTGGGTAGGAGGTTTGTGAGATACCAGCTGATGTGACTGGCGGAAAACCAGACCATTCAAAAGGGAGGGGAGAAGACGGAAAGTGTGAAGACGGTGCCATTGACACTAACGATAATAGGAGCAGAGTATTCACTCCTTTTGAAGCACCCAAAATGACAAGGAACAAATTAGAGGACTTGATGTTCTCTTGTGGCCAAAAGAAGTCTTAGCGAAGACAGAAGGTATGATTTGTTTTAACTGAGTTTGGGTGTTTGCATTGTAGATGTTTATACATGATTTAGTCATCTGTATTCCAGTTCAGTGATTCACCTCAGGATAATCTGAATCACACCTTGGAAATTTCTACTTCTTTTTGAATGTAAAGATTTCCTAATGATACTGGCTCAGGTGAAGAAATCTGTACTGCATCCAAGTGCCTTTGTCAGGATTAGACCCAAAGTGTCTGGGAAGGAGAGTAAGTGTCAGGATTTGAGTGAGAGACACCCCACTGCAGTAAGGGGGCAAAAGCTTGTTCAACAGATATGGAGGTACAGGGAAGAAATAAGTTGTGGGATGGTAGGTAGATCTGCTGGAGAATCAAAGGTGTGTTTGGGCAAGTAGAAATTTGACAGTGAAGGTCAAGTGAACAGGGTTTTCATATCTATTCTAGTTTAGAACAAGCACCTGGCTATTCAAAACTAGAAAAACGAGTTCAATTACCCCAGAATGGTGGCATGTGGCTGTGAGATGGGAAACCAGAACTCACTTCTCTCTTTTGTTCATATAATGGACTAGAACCAGAGTCTTCCACGTTGGGGCTGAGTGTAGCAGCTCAGCTGCAGTGGGTGCCTGGGAAGAGCTTTTGTAGCTTGTCTTTCTGGAAACGTTCCGGTTTATATACATGTTTAATTACTTGTAAGTAGTGTGAAACTCTGGGTACCCCACATTACATGTGGTAACCCTAAAAATGAGATGTGGAGTGACAGGAGAAATCCATGCAGATCCTGAGAACATACTCTTTTTTAAATTCTCGTATTCTTTTAATTGACGTTTCCCAATGAAATTACACTGGACAGCTCTCATAAGGAGGCTTTGGAATCAGGAGGGCCAGAAGAACCCTTCAAGTAATAAGTACAAAGCAAATAAAAGGAAATAAGTTGTGACAAGAGTGGCTAAGAGATTGCAGAAGTCATCGCCAAGGAATACAGTGGTCAAAGAACACCTGGACGTGTAAATGGCAGGTGGCTCCGTTGATGGCTCCACTAGCCACCTGATGGAGGAAGCCTTTAAGCACATTACTAAAATGACAGCCAGGTATAACAGGGAAAGGTCAGTCATAGAAGGACCTGGGTTTTCTATCCTCCCTTAGGCAATCCATCCGTGCCTTCTGCTAGAAATCAGGTACGGAGCTGGATTGATTTTTGGTCTGACACAGAATGGCATTTCTTATTCTTGTTGTCAGTACTTCTGCATCCACTTGCCTTTGTGACAGGACTGGAAGGTGACACTGGGTTTGGGTCAGTCAGTCTAGTGTGTTTGCTGCTTTTGTGTCCTGTCTGCATACAGTGACACGGAGAAGTCTGTGATGCGACTACATATTAGTGCTCAGGCACCATTTCTACGCACATGTAGGATTAAGAGAGTATTACCCTTGTGCCTTGTTTTTCATAGGACGTGTAATGGCCCAAACCAAGTGGTCTTGCTTTTGTTAGTGCTTGTTAGAGCAGGGCATAAACATGGTTTAGTGCTAGATACAGGTTATGGTTGGACTCAATAATCTTGAGGGTCTCTCCCAACCTAAATGACTATATGAAACTCCAGAAGAGTTTTCCCTGTAGACTACGAAGCTGAGAATTAAAGACAAGTGCGAACCCTCTTGCAGCGCCCCCGTCATTTGGGCATCATCGTGCCACGTGTCAGTACAAACTGCTGCGACCTCTGGGATGGGTTCATGTGAGTCCGTGGGGTTGGGATCGTTTTGTGTGGGAAATCCCTCAGTGCTCTGCTCCTGTCACTGACAGGCAGCTCATGGCTCCGCATGACAAAATAGAGACAGACCCTTTGCAGAGCGTAACGGAGGAGGATGCTCTGATTGTCATCCAAAATTGGTCTCACAATAACATCATCTGACTAGTTTAGCCCTCCAGATGGGGCAGGCGCTTACATCTAGCACAGAGATCTGATGCATAAACATCTAGAAAGCTTTATTTTGTTAGTTCAAGGCAAAACCTGCTCCCATCCTCCTCAATTATACGTGTGTTTGATTCCAGTGATCCAGTCTCTGCGTGGCATTAACCATCGCCACATTGAGTCTTCCCAGCCGAGGATGTTTTGTACCCTTCAGCAGAAAGGTGCCTGACTCAGGTGAGCACACACCTGCAGCCTCGGCCTGAGCGAGGCATTTAAACTTATTCTTGGCTAAAACTGGGCCTAAGCGTGCGTGAAACTTGGCACTGAGGGGGTACATGAAGTGAATGCCCTGTGAAAAACATTTAAAATGCAGGCAGGGTATAAACTTGGAGCCAGTGTTTACTACATTTTTATGCGGTTCTAGGGCAGCTGTCTGACCTCCTCACCTAATTTGCAAATAATCTTGTCAGGACAAATTAGTCCATGCTGAGCCTGTGCTGGTGAGACTAGATGGTTATCAGGACCTGCACTAGTGAATTTTAAGGTAGTTCTGGTATCCCTACAGTATAATGGAATTACAGTGGAAGTGACTGCAGTGCAGAGATACACTTTTGTATTAAACAAAGCATATATACAAAAAACCTCTTCTACAGAAACCTGGAATTAATGGTTTTCCTATCTGGTTTCTTTCAGGCCATTTTTGCTGCAGGAGTCTTGAAAATAAAGATATGAGCTACATTTGAAACTGCAGCTTTGAACACTGTGAATTGCTTAATTCATCTTAATTGAGGTGTTCACTCTGAACCCAAAAAGCTTTTAGTTGAGATTTAGCCTGTGGTTTGATATTACAAATTGCTCGGTGGTAACATTGGTTTAAGACGTCGTTGTCTCCTGGCCTCTTGTTCTTGCTGCTGGGCTGGCACAACTGCTGCTGTGGTTGGGAAACTGATGGGAGGACCCAGCCAAATTAGGGGAAAAAAAGGTTTAGCGCTTGTTTGTTTGTTTGTTTAAAGCAGGAGAAGTTCCTCCATCTGGTTCAGCGCCTGGTCACACAGAGTTTTCCTGGCACAAACGCGTGGAAAGAGCATTTTGGTGTGGAGGGGAAATGAGCAACGGAGGGTGAAAGGTGAGCAGCGATTGCTGATTCTGGTAGTGCCACAGTGTACTTTTTAATATCAGACCGTGATCTGGAACTGATCTCAACATGTAAAAAATGCCCAAATACCTTTCAAATTGCCGGTTTTAATCTTTGCTTTTAGGTGTCTTGGCAGACACTTCCAATTTGTGTCCTTATCTCACAGTCTCCAGCCGCCTTCAAAGGCTTTTCCAGCTTCTTGTGTTTTACAAGTTCAAAAACCTGCAGCCCGCTGGTTTTGAGAACGTGTGAATGAACAAAATAATTGGAGTTGAATGACAGTGTAAGCATCCGTTGTCACTGCGAGGAATGTTTCCTTCATTTCCATAATGAGTCCATTGAGAAAGAACACGGCTTAATAAAAACGAAAGCAGGGTTTCCACGGTGACTTTCTCAGATTTAGAATATCTTGTCATTTAAATCCGGTTTGCCATGGAACATAAAGACCATTTGCTATATGCAGCATCAAACCATCTAATTTCGGAGGTACCGTGAAGAATCCGGTGAGGTGCCTGGAAAAACAAACAAAAAGCTATAAAGAGAACAGCGTCTCAAGGCACTAGAAAGTGGGGGGTTAATCTCATTGCAAGTTTGCCACTCTGCTCCCAGAAATGGAGTTGTCTGATAAATCAATTCCCTGCAGGCATTAGAAAAACAAGCAAATCCAGAACAGTGGAATACCCAAATGATTCGCTTAAAGAAATGTTTGGTTTCTTTAATGACTTATGATGGTTCTGATGAAATTTCCATTTGCAAATTTGAGTTGTACTTGACAGGAGTAAATTTGTGTCTCTAAAGCCTGTGAAAAAATATCTGTCTGCCTTCTGTCCGTCTGTCTCTCCTTCCACAGAACAAAATAGTTTCCAAACAGCATTTGCTGAAAGTGAAACTTAACAAAGTCTCTGGCTATAAATAGCCATATATTTAAATATTCTAGTGCACTGACACAGCTTGAAATCTCAAATCTGTCCATTGATTAACATATCTCATTAAGGGAACTGCTGGGAGCTGAAGTGTGGAGTTTGTTGCTAAGTTCACTAGGAGACTCATAGTGGTAGCTGGTGTTTGTGTGACAAGCTGGGATCCCCTTCTCCACCGTTTTACTGCCTTGCCCAAGTGTTTGTGTGACAAGCTGGGATCCCCCTCTCCACCGTTTTACTGCCTTGCCCAACACTGCGAAATAGAAAGAGAAGGAGAAAGGGATTTCTGCTGCGATTCCTTTGCAGCGACACACGGACAGAAGCAGCTCAAGGGAATCCTGCACAGCAGAGGTTAATGTGACCCACATATAATTGTGTGAAAAGATGCCACTCTGCGCCTTTGTCAAAGAGGCTTCTTGTTACAACCCAAGCTATCCAGTCCCCAGCCCCTTCAGCAAAGCAGTTTTCTTGCATTAAATCACCACTGCCCTCTTGCCAGCTGCTCGGAGTTTGCACATTATACAGAGGAGATGTAGAATATATATTTATATATTTTTAAAATGTGACAGATTGTCTTGTAACATATGTAGTATTGCCTTGAAATGAACTACGTACATGTGATGGCCAAGCCAGCAGACCCAGTGTGTGTGTGTATGTGTGTGGTTTGTATTTTTTCCCTTCTGTTGGAAATCCGAGAGGCTGGGACATTCGAGCTTTTCGTGTTGCTTCTCTCTGAAATATTCATGACGAGTTGACGACCTTGATTCTTTGATACCTGCCATTTATTTATGTGCCACTGAGAATAACTGCTGCTAAGTACATATGTCAGTGACATGGTTGAGTGAGTTGGATGATAAGGAGCGGGAGGGCATCTGAGGGGTGTGTGTGCTGGAATAAGATTACTTTAGAAACTCTGAGGGCATTTTAGGAAACTGCCATGCCATCTTATTCACCCCACTTTGTTTTTCTGACTAAACCCTGTTTTCTTTGCTTCTTCTCCAGCTTTTTCCTTCCGACTTGGAAATCTGCTAGTTTGCTGCTGTTTTTCTTAAAGATGATCATTGGCTTGTTATCAGGTGAATTGCTAATGAATTAGTTGGTTACGCTTACGTTTAGAAAATAACAGAGATGTGAGTCTGGGGAGACCCAAGGAGAAACGGATCCTCATTGAAATGAACTCCAGGGAGTTGGTTAGATGATACGGGGCATTTTGGTAGTCTGTAAAGGTAAGGAAAGATGAGGGTAGAGCAAGGAAGATAAAGAGCAGGTAAGCACCCGTATCACATAGAACCTTGTAAATGCGAAATTTGAGCAGACAAATCTCATTGCTTTTGGGTGATCCCATTCTTTGGAAGGATTGTAACCTGCAAGGCATCAGACATAAAGTTTTTGGGGTAAATACGTTAACAGAAAGGGTTAGAGAAGAGTTGAAATAATGAAATATATGGGGAAAAAGATCCTGAGTGAAAACTAAATGAAGTTGAACGTGAAATAGTCTTCACTGTGGTTGGTGAAATGCAAAGACTTAGCGAATTAGAGACATTGCTGGATTGAGGGGTAAATGTGGTTCCTTTTGGCTGTGAGTTATTCCATGTGCTTTCTGAGCCATAGGTAGTGTTGGGACCTGGATTCCTCATCCTTAGCTGGAGCCGTTTAGCTGAAGGATGTGATCAGGAGTCCCGTGGTCCTGGGCTGACTGACCTGCTGCAAGTGTCCCCGTTTTCTGCGGGGGTGATCCAGGGTTGACGGGTGGTGCTTTCCTGACCCTGATACTCTTGTTCGAGCTGGACATTTTCAGAATTGGAAGTTGGGAACTGGAAAGATCAGATGGAGACAGCTGGTCCCTTACTGTTGGATGCTGACAAAGGGACACTGATGGGTAGATGTATTGATGGAGTTCTCCTTCACCAAAACCAAGAGAAGCCAGAGCAAGGGAGACGATGGAGCAGAACCTCTCCCTTGGAGTCTCTTCTCACTGCATTTCCTATAGAAAACTGCAGCACTGTCTCTTCATTGGGCTGTCATTTTCCCTTTCAGAAGTCACAGTAAGCACACATCGTTATTGCACTGTACATCCTCCTAAAGATAACTTTCCCTCTATATAAGAAAATATGGGGAAAAGAAAGAGGACACAAGGGTGGAATTAGAATTAAAAAGGCCTAAGAGGCTTCTACATATGTTTCTTCATCCACAGCCGTTCTGGAGAGGCAGGAGATAAGGTGGCTTAGGGAATGCAGCTGAGTCCAGAGAGACATTTATTTAAGATTGATATCGAGCCTTGGAATTGTGAGTGGGAGGTTTTTGTGAGGAAGGAACAGGATGTTGCCAGGAGGGAGGGAGGCTGGTTAGGATGATTTATTATAAGAGGTCAGTAGCAGGAAGTCACTGGAGATACGTGATGGTGGAAAGCACAGGCCAAGGAACCCGGGTGAGGACACTGTTTTATGCTCTGAGATTCTGGCTCCTCAAACAGGGCCAACAGAGTGGCTGGGTGGTCTAATTGAGGGTCATCCTTGGTGGTCCTGCATACACATGTTTTGGTCAGTGTCCTTGTCTGCAAGTCTCTTTCTGTGCACAATGACCCATCCTGCTCTGGGGTTTGTTACACAGGCTTATATCATTTTAAAAAAATAATCCACTGTGCTTGAAAGAGAGATTTTGATCCTTTCTTGGGGCAAGAAGTTATTTGGTGCTTACACAGATAATTGTGCACATGGGGGCTACTGAGATAATTAAGTAGGTGTATTTATCATTAGACTCCTCCTCCCCTTGATAGGAAAATTCCCTGTGACACAAGAAATGAAAAGATTGGCAAGAGGAGTCACCACCGAGAATGACATTTGAGGCCATGAACAGAAAGTTCAGCTGGATGTGAAGCTTTAACTAGTTGTCCATCTGAAATCTGCAGCTCCACGTGAACCTAATGGCCCATTTATCTCAAGCAGGACTACTGCCGGCAGTTGCTTTTTTATATTTATGACTGTAAATAAATTACTGATTATTTCTCACAGCCACCTTCTGACTACACTATTCTGAGTGTCACTGGTGTCTATTTTGCTGTCCTGTCTTCTGACCCAGTCAGACCTGGTGTCCCCTTGTGCCGTTGTCGCTCCTGAAAAGACAGCCAATGTCACAGAGAGCCCTCGAGTCAAACAGGCAGGAGTGTGGAAAAAGGGATTGAGGCTCCTCGGGAAAGGCAGCAGTGCTTTGGCAGGATGCCCTTTGACTTCAGATGACCTTAAATGACTTGGCAAAGGTCACACAGAGAGGTCAGTGCTTGGATACAGGACTACGTTCATATCTTCTTTGTAGTGGTGAATATCTGGACAATTCTCCAATTTCCCTGTTCAGCTTCACGTTACTACAAACTCAGCTGTGTTGTGGGTTTTTTTCAGCGCATTCAAACCCCTCTGCTCTGCTTTGGTTTCTTTCTGCGGCAATTCTGACTGTCCCTGCTGATAATAGCTCAGATTAGACCTACACATCTGAGCTTTCCATGCTGTCCTTTTATCTCGTGTCCTCCAGCTCGTGGTCCTGTTGTCCCTGCGCAGCTTGGTATGTGGTGATGTTCACTCTCCTGCTTGCACTCAGTGAATGATTTATCATGTGTTATCAGTAGGACTCTGTACAGTGTCCAGGGACAATGTTTTCCTCCATCTGGTTCCAAGCTGGTTGAACACCCTTCCATATGGTTTTCACATGCGGTTCTCCTAGTGCGTCCCTTCTATTTTTTCCCTCTGGATTCATCGTTATGCAGTTTGTCTAACAAGTACACTGTGTTTCACTTTATAAATTAATCACATGCATGAATTAAAACTTCATCAAATGTGGATATTTCTTGTATGACAGAGGAAAGCTTCACAGCTGGGTGAATCTATCTTCTGGAAGAAATATCCAGTCCCACGACATCCTGGAAATTAACTGCTGCGAAGTTTCACGCCACTCTTCAGTCAGATATTACCTTATGGCTTGTTCTGGAAGAGTCTTGTAATGTGTTGAAGAGTCTTTTAGCTCAGTTGTGTATTATGAAGGTGCTGGTTGCAGTTATAGGTTCATGATGTGGGCAGGACAGAGACCACGAAAACATCTTCTTATGTAAACCATCTTGAGATGCAGTGATTCTCAATTACTTGATACTGGGCACTCCAAGAGACAAACATCTTCATCTCACCATTCTTCTGAGTGATCCAACCTGCAAAAGGGCTCCTCTGCCAGAATCACTCGCTGCCGAGTTTGCTGGTCTTTGCAGATAACTCTTCACCGCCGTCTTTGTTGATTTTATGTTGTTAGACCTGGTGACACACTTTTATCTTATCTGGCTTTCTCTCTTCTTTGCTCTCCATGTTGTTTGCTATTCTAGAATAAATATGCAAGACCGCGTGCCCCGGGAGGCCAGTGCACTGCGTTCCTGCCCCGAGAGCAGGCAAATATTTGCCCCACACCAGCGCCTGAGCCCCGAGACATGAGCGGTGACACGAGGAGGTGCGGCGGAGCCCAGGGCTGGCGGGGTGTGAAACCAGCTGGCTCAGAGCGTCCAGCAGGCGGTCGCCTTGTCTTCAGAGCCAGAGCAGGGAAAAGGGGACTTGACTTTGGCAGGGTGTGTGTGTCAATGTGCACACCCGGGTGAGGCTGTGGGGTGCGTGGGACGCCGATGGGCTTCGGCTGGTGAATGTGTGCGTGTGGCAGGTTCTCAGGAGCAGCAGCAGGGGTGGTGCTCCAAGCTAAGTGCCATTTTCCAGCATTATCCATTTTGCTTCCAGGCTCCTGCGTTTCAAAATAGCCCATATATCATGCACATACTCTTTTGTGTTTCTGTGTTTGTGACATGAGTGGACACGTTGGTGACGTTCTTGTGTGACTTGGTGAGGTTGTACACTGTGTCTTGAGTTTTCTGCCCTTGCAGGTGCACCTGTTACCTGTTGAGGATTCAGATCTTATTCCTTCACAGAAGGGATGATAGAAACAAAAATACTCAAGGTGCGCAGTGTCTTTAGGCCTTTCTATGCTACTTAGTTTCTCTTTGGAAAGTCTTTCCTCAGTTTTGCAAGGGGTCACTCTTGATTTGAATCCTTTTCCCCCCTGCCTGTGGAGTACTGTTTCAGAAGCCGTTTCATCTTCAGAAAACTCTGCTTGTGAAGTGACTGGTATCTTAGAGCTGCTTCTCATTGTAGAGCTACATGGAATATCACCCCTACTTTACACCCCATCTCTAAGGAGAAGACCCTAAGTACCTTGTGGTCATGTTACCTGTCCAACGAGAAATAAGCCATTTCTAGAACTGCTGCATCCATCGCACCCTGGAGCGTGCTAGATAGTGATTTTGTAAACTCTTGAGGCCACTGCAAGCCAACATTCTCACCAGAAAAAATATATTTCCACTTTTCCTCCTTTCTTTACCTGCCGCTTTCACATACCATCTCCTCCTTTCTTTACCTGCCGCTTTCACATACCATCTCCTCCTTTCTTTACCTGCTGCTTTCACATACCATCTCCTCCTTTCTTTACCTGCCGCTTTCACATACCATCTCCTCCCTTCTTGTCTGGTGAAGTCCCCGAAAATCTCAGGGGTTGTGGTTGGTTCTACCTTGATCTGTTTCCTGATTCACTTCATTGCGGAAAGGGTGTTTGTGCGGCTGTGGTGTTGGTTTGCGGAGGTGTCACTCGTCGCACGGAGCGGTGGGGGGCCAGGTACCACCAGCTCAGACGTGTGTGGTTTGAAGGCCACCTCCCCATCACCTCCCTTGTTTGACTCCCTGCGCGTCCTCCTGTCTCACCTCACTCGGCTTCTTCGATTCAGAGCCGCCGCTGGGTTGGCCGAGAGGGTTTCTCGGTGTTGGTTTTGGGGGTTTTGTTGTTTGCTCGCTGTTGCCTTTTCCCAGTTTGAAGTTTGCCGCCTTCTGGCCTCTGGGCCAGTGACCCCCCTGCGAGCTGCCCACGGTGTCATCGTCAGGGAGGCTGTTTCGTTTCCATCTGGGGCTTTTCGGCCTGGATTGGATCCATCGAGCCGGCAGGTCTGATGGATGGCCTTATTGACAATCGGGTTGACCCTTGTTCGGCAGGCTGACATGCTCCGTATTTCACGGGCCGGCGTTTGATGCGTATCAAAGAGGTGGTCAGGTCATCAGAACAGCCAATTAAAACGATAAAGAGGGAGGAGTGGAAGATGAGGTTTTAACTCCTTCCAGCCCGTCATAAACATCTTTATGTAGCAGAGGTGTGTTTTGCTGCCAAAACAAGGGCTGAGAGGGAGCTAAAAACAACGAGCCATCTCTATAAATTTATCTGTGGGAACTCTTTAAAAATCGAGTAAGCAGAGATCAGGAAACAATTAACTGTCTATATAGCTGTCAGTTATTTAGAGTCTGGAATGACACCGGATCAATTCCCTGCCTTTCAATTTTTTCTTTCTTTATTTTTTTTTCTGAACAGCATATCGTAAAAGAGACTATGAAGTTCAGCATACGTTAATTAATATATATAGTATATAAACCTCAGATTCACACTGCTTAAAGGGCAAGAATTTTATATCATCACTGTTGTTACCTGAAAAGGAGAAAGGCACTCCCCTTAGGGTTGCTGGCAGAAGGTAATAAATTTGGGGGTTATTTAGCATCAGCTTCTGAATAATGGCATCAGAAGAACATGCTCTTCACATGAGGAACCTAATGAGGGAGAAGTGCTAGAGCCGGGATTGAAGAGCATTGCTGGGATCATGGGTAATAAAAGGTCTATCGTCCATCAGTGGCTGATGTTCATACCAGCGCAGGGTCAGTCACCGTTGCTCCGATGTTAATTTGGGGGCTGTGTTTTAAGGTAACGCAGCCTTTCCTAAGATGCCAGCAAAAAAGCACTAGATCCCAGACTTTTTTGCCTGCTGAGCTTTAGTCCACACTTGTGTTAAAAGTTTCCAGATACCAGTTTTAATGGAAATGGTAACAAAACAACAAACTCGGATCATTGTTACTTTTTGAATAGTCCAGCACATCCAGACTCAGTGCCTGGTTCAGATGTAGAATTTCAGGGCGGCTTCCTCTGTGCTGTACTTCATTTTCCAGCCTATAAAAGGGGGAGCAGCTACCTAATTTTCCCAAAAAAGTTAAAATCTGTGGAACACTTTAAGAACCATCATGGTGTCTGAATAAGAGAAGGAAATAAATCCCCCCTTACCCTGTGCAAAAGATGCCACGCCACACTTGCAGCGCAGCACCCGCTCCTCTAAGATCTTCCTTCACCTGCTTGTACTTGTTCAGTTTTCGCCTTAATATCATAATCTAACTAATGCAAAGGCATTGAATCCATTTTCTGACTGTTGGGTAAATGATGGTTAAGCATCAGGAGATTTATTTAATTGTCTAGCTATTAAAAAAAAAGGTAGTTCTGCTGAGTGAAAGCTTTTATGCTTTTAAATGAGGTATTGTTGTGATTAGAGTTTAAACAGCAATGATTTCTTCAAAAACGCATTGGCAATAATCACTGGCTTGTTTGATTGTCCACATAACTGTACCACCCTCACTGCCAAGAAACTCATCTGAACCACCAATGATAGTAATAGCTATTTTTTTCCATTAAGTGCGCAGCAGATATAATATTCAGGGACAGGAACATCTTCATTAGGCAGTACGGAAAGTGAACACATTGTTCACCAATCAGCCTTAAGAATAATGGACTAGAGAGACTTCAGAGGTGAGAGATGAAGGTTGTGGGGGTGGGAAAGGGGTTTAAAGCTTCATGAACCACATACAGAGAGGATTTTAGTGAGATACGGGCAATTGATCCCCTTAAGTGTCTTTGAAGAGGCTGGTCTAGAGGTAGAGAAACTCCAGATGACTCATTATTGTACTGCTTAGGCTCATCAGTGTCTCAATGATCATTTTTACTCTTTTATATTTCTTTAATTTAAAAAGCCAAGAATACAAAGCTAATTCATCTGGCATAATCAAAAAGAAGAGCACAAGGATGGCAGGTTTCTGAAGCGAGCTGCTGACCTGCAGGTGAGAACACGGCCGCCCTTTGGTTTACCTGGATGTCTCCGAGACTGCTGAAAACCCTAGACATTTGCAAAATGCAGACAAGCCAAACTCGCTCTTTATGTATTTTTCCATGGGAAATCCATCTCCCAAGTGAATGCCACTTCCCTGCTAGCTCTTGTCCCAAAAATCCAGGGTGAGTCTTTGCCAAAGCATTTGCTGCTTGGGGGGGTGTAAGGGGCCTGGCCTCAAAAAAATACACCTGTACCCAAGGGCAAAGAGAGAGGTTCTTCTTTGTCCTTCTTCTTGTCTTTCTTAATTTCACATTCCCTAACATATTTAGGTACCAAGAGCTACTGGTTCCAGGTGTCATGCTTGTGTAGGATTAAGGCTCCTGCTAAATCCCAGCAGGAATATTAGTTTCCCATTTCTCATTGCCACCCCCTGCCTGGGAAATCCCAGCCAGCAAGGACAGATCCAGTTTGTCTCTCTGTCAGCACGCTGCACCAGCAAGAGAAAGGCTCCATGTGAGCAGGGCTAAGCTCCTTTTTCCTCCTCCTTGCCCTCGTCAGTCCTCAGTGCCATTTAGCAGCGTTGGCCGCCTGCTCCTCTCGGCTGGACACCGATTGCTCCCCGGTGGAGAGCTGTCAGTAACGGGAAAGCCAAACGCCGCGGTGGGAAGTGATCTCACCCGGCAGGAGGGCACCTCTTCCCAGCCAAAACAACGCGCCTTTGACAGCCTTGATGTATTTATTATCTTCTTGGTGCAGAAATGCTGCCACAGCAGGTAGCAGGGCCGGGGGGAGGATGGGGAGGATGCTGCTGGTGACTTGGAAGGGAAAAAAGAGAGGAGAAGTACGAAGTGTTTTCTGCAGAGAGCCGATGGCAGGGTGTAGGAAGGGCTAAGGGGAAAGGAGGATACGGAGGAAAGGAAAAGACTATCATAAAAAGGCTATTGCTTTTACTTATGTGCTTAACTCATCTCCTGAACTGTAGGGACTCAAGAGTGCTGACAAAAAGCAAACAGCAAGTGGAAAACCAGAGAGGTTACGGGGCATGGTATCCCAGCCAGGCTGAGCCACTGAGAGCTGTCACCTCCATGAGATGTGCGACTCACTGGCTCTTCTGCTCCTTGTCCTTCTGGACTGGGCTCCCTCTTGGTTTTATACCGTGATCTGGGAGGGTTTCACACAAGTGCCATCTGTCAGGCTGTTTTGCCAGCCCCAGTTTGGGTCCATTTTCCCTGCAAAGTGTCAAAGGACATTTTGACTCTAAGGAAAAGCAGCCAGGAGCTTTCAGGGGCAGAATCATGTTGCAGCCTCAACAGCTGTGCCAGTTCAGAGGCTTAAGTTAAACTCAGCACTCCTGGGCAGCAATGAGGGTCGATCCTGTGCTTTTGAAAGACAACCAGTGTTTCACACTCTGACAACGAAGACGACTCTGGAACTAAAAAAAAATGCGGATGTTGAGATGGGAGATATTTGGGGGCAAACAAATAAATTTCAGTCTTAAAAGAATAACATTTTTGTCTGGCTTTTGGGAACCTTTTTTGTTGTTGTTTTTCCTTTGTGGATGTGTCTGATGTGGAGCTTGTTATTGGATTCTCTCTAGTGGAGCCATTTGTTTCTGCTGCATGGTCCTTTCTCATCTGCTCCTTCAGACAGGAGACACCAGAAGCAGAATCTGTTCCATTGTAGTGAGAGAACCCCCTTTTTTTTGGAGGGCAAAATGTTCTGTTGGTTTTGTATAAATAGTCTCGTGTTTGTCTCTGTGTTTGCATCGGGCACGTGTGGTGAAACAGAGTGTGAAGGGTGGTGCTGTGAGATTCCTGCGCCGTTCTGCAGGGCTTAAAGGAAAGGATCTAAAACCTCGTGTGCTTATTCTGGCTGGTGGGCAAGGAATAGGCGGCTTGTTGGGAGACACTGGGGATCATCCTAAATTTTGGTCTGTGTCTCATTAGTGGGAATGTTGTATGTGCCACTTGAAACTACAGATTTTGTCAACCCTCCACCAAGTGGATCTTGCCCAAAGCATCATAAGTTTGCCTCATGAACTTGGTGTTGCCCTGGTTGTGGTGTGGAGGACCTGGAGCTTACATGGGCTGCAAAGTGGCCTCAGCCAAGTCACTTCTCTGCTTTGTGCTTTATTCCCCCGGCTGCAAAATGGGGATGATAACCAGCTTGGCTGATGACAAGTGTGAAAGGAGAAATAAGCATTCTCATCTGACGTTTGTCAGGCTGCTGACCTAGATCTGCATGATCAAACTGCATGTAAGCTACATGCTGTAGTTTTGCAGGACAGCATCTATGCAGATTTAGGCCGGCTGGCAAGTCACTGCCATCCATGAAGGTTACAAGCATCAGGATGAGGCAAACAGACTGTCTGATACTCCCTATTTAGAAGGAAAGATGTGACTTTTCAGGCAGCAAATTCTCTGGAAGAACAGAAGGAAACTTGTAAGGTCCAAATCTCTTGGTGCTGGTGTGTGGCTTCATCTACACTCATCGCAGGGTTGTAACGGATGATTTTCTTGCTTTGGTGCCATTTAAATGTTGTACACTATATTGGCTAAGGGTTGTGACAATAGAGACCTGAAATACTGAGATACATATGAAGTCCCATACACTTCTAAGTCTGGTGTCCTTAAAAATCCCGTAAGACCATGTGTTCCTGGTTGATCCCAGGCTCAGTTCAGAACAAGTTTGTGTCTAGTCTGGGGTGTTACTGACTTTTGACTCCTTTGGCTTCACCTTTGGGCTTTTTGCCTATTGTCCCTTCTCTGTCCCAGGTGAAGAGGACTCCTCCCCGTGCCCTGCACAGGGACAGGGGATCTCAAGGGTCTTTCACAGGGAGCCCATCACTCCAGGGCCGCCTGCCACTGCTGCGTCTGCGTTGTGCAGGTCGGTCCTCCGATTGCTGACAGCCAGCTTCTCCAGGAGGGGGATGAAATGCGAGTGGCAGGGCAGGCACCTCTGAGGAGATCGCTCCTAACTGTTCCCACAGAGCTTGAAGAAAAAGATTTGACGGCTTTACAGAGGAAAACGGCTGAGAAGGGATTGATAAACACACAGAGATCTAACTAGTGTGTCCCATCACTCCGAATAGCTGATCATAGCGAAAGTGCTTCAGGGCAGTGTCGGGAAGAATTTGTTGATGTGAACTCGTGTCTCCCTGAGAGAATCGCACTGTTTCGGGGAAAGGACCATCCAGAGAAGGTTGTGGTGAAGAATGCAGGAGCAGTAGGGTGGGCGTCTGTGTCAGGAGGAGCTGGCGAGATGATCACCAGTGCTTTCTGAAGGCAGAGCTGTGAGGATGCCGGCAAGGACCTGGGAGCTGAGCTTCCTCGCAGCACCCGTGGCAATGCAGACTTCATTCCCTTCGGTGTGAGCATTTACAACCAGCAGCTCTCGGTGCCAGCTGGGATCCCGGGCCTGAGGAGTTCCACGTCACACTTGGGAATCTCCCGTAGCTCCCATGCTTAGGGTTGCCCTGATGTGACCATCTGCACAACAGGTCAGCAGTGTGAACAGACTTAACTGATCATGTCTGAACTGTCGTAAACCACTTCATATGGTCCCTCAGTGTGGCAGTAGCTTGGCACTCTCTCTCCAGTAACCTCTTCAAAGGTCCATCTGCTGTTGTCAGAAAGGCTTGTGCAACTCTTGCTTGAAGATTTTTGGGTAATGTCCATTGTTATGCATCAATAGTTTAAGAAGGACCACGTATCGCAAACAGCTGGTGTTTGAAAACATGATGGGCTAAATTGGGGAGGCGGTTTGAAGTCAGTGTGAGCATTTGAATGGCACATGTGTTGGGTGTACCCTGCCAAAGTGCACAAACACACAGAGCTGCAGGAAATATTCCCTAAAAATGCTGCTTTGGCTTGATACAGTCCACACGAACCACTGGATGCATCACTGGGGAAGCTCAATCCTAGACTTGGTCCAGGAAGAGGAGTTTGACCAAAATGACTGTTCCCTTATGTGGAAAACACCACTGTTGAGGGAGTTATTTCATTTTTTAATGTTTAGTTCAGTTTCACCTTGATTGAGACGTTTGCTTGGGCACTTAATGGGCTGGAAATATAGACACTCCCAGCAGGGCACAATGTTTAGAGGGGTGTTATAAAAGATTTTATTAGTAGATATCTTATGCTTACTGGATTATATATATATATATATATATACATATATATATATATAAGTTTTGCATTCAACTACTGGATTTTATATATATATATATATATGTGTATATATATATATATATTAGTTTTGCATTCAACTATTCTGCATGAGAGTTAGTGTTTTCTGGTTACCAGTAAGGGAAAAGATCCAAAGTTGCAGTGCTAGTGGAACCATCCCCACAAATATTTGTACCATGCTTTGAAACTCAATACCAGAAAGTGATATCTAAATGCAAGAGAAAATAAGATATACTAAGACTGTGGAACTTTCAGATGTGCAAATATTTCACGTGTTCTTTAACAGGAGAGAGGTGTCTAGCTCTTTGAAAGCTTCTCTATAAAACAAAGCTGAATGGAGATGAGCCCAGGATTGCTGGTGATATTTGTGTGCATCAAATAAAAGCTCTGATTGTCAACATCTTCCACGAGTAGGATGGCAGCAGCGTGGTCACCGTGTCCCTTGGCTTTGGAAGGGTGTAGTGAGTCAGTCCCTTGTAACGGTGTTTTCAAAAGCTTTGGTAAACAAGATGCGTGTGTCTCTTGCACTTTAAGCAAGGCTAACAAATTGAGATGAGCCGCAGCAGCTCTGCGAAGGCTGGGGACGCACACACAAGGGCCTGAGGTGATTTATCTTGATGTTTGGTTGAATTCTTTGCATTTTGGGTCCCTTCTGTAACCTTTTCACCTCGTTCTTTTTTAAGGTGGCTGCCTGGCTGTTACAATTTATCATGAACGCATCTCACTTCACTTTTGACTCCTCTGACGGAAGGAACAGCCGGTCTCTGGGAGGTCAAAGACATTATTTTCCCTTCATCTTTCTCAGTTTCCAGCACATATTTGTCACTTTGAAAAAGCATGAATTCTGGATTTGATGCACTTTAATTGATTTCACCCTCAACAAGTCCAACTGTCCATCAACCTTTCCTTTCTCTTTCCTCTCCCCCTTCTCTCTCTCTTTCCCCTGTCCCTTTACTTTGTGAGTGATGTTTTCGGCCGCCTGCACGTTGAAGCTGTCGCAGAGCCTGTGACCCTATGGAGGCTCACTGTCACTAGCCATTTCTCTCGTTTTACTTGTCCTCCAAGTTGAACTTTGGATGCTGAGCGAGAATGAAGCCGCCTTATAGCAGGACTGGTCTTGCAGTGCCTTAGTGATGTGCTGCTGCTCCAAGTAAAAGTGACTGCTGATAGCTGGCTGAACTTGGCTCATAGTCCACTTCTTTTGAGGCAACTGTCTAGAGTTGGAAATGTGAAGGAATAAATGATTAGTTATTGATATAGATTGGTATTTAAAATTATTTACAGCAGTACTACGGCCGAGGTAGAATGTACTATTTCTCTGTTTCTCGTGGAAGGATGTACCTACCCAGTGATGTATATACATCCAGTGTTGCGTGGGTGTAAATTCCATTGTGTAAAATGGCATTGACACATCATAAAATGAGATGCCATCATCCTGTCTGTTGCTTGTTTAGTGAATTTGTATGGCGTAAACAGAGATGTGGAGTAAATAGAGTATGTGGGTAACTACTTGGCCTTTGCACAGAAATCTGGGCTTGGTAGCCAGGGACCACGCACCAGTGGAAGCTGAAAGAGGTTAATAGGTGTTCCTCTGCATGCTGCCATTGCATCCCAGTTATTATCAGGACACAGACTGGGCTCACAATGCTTCATATGAGTGTTTTCAACTGGTGGCTCATGGTAACTAAGACAACAAACGCTCTTGCTGAGATCTGTTGGGTACAGGTCAGTATTATTTGCCAGTGTACGTGGATGGGGCAGTGACTGTTCTTTACGGGGGTATAAAGAGCCTCCACTAGTACTGATGGGGCTCATACCGACCCTTTCCTTCCATGATTTGCTGCTGAGAGGGTTGTTGGAGCCTTGTGAAGACTCTTCTTGTCTTATGAGGCTGGATGGTCATATATTGGATCATTATCTGAATCTTCAGAGGAGCAAATCCTGGGCCACTGTTATCAGGGACAGATGGGATTCCTCACTAGCAGCCTAATTCTGAGTTTATGTATTCCTAGCACGATAATTCTTGCTTGAAATGTTAGATTGACAGCAAAGCTTGCTCTTTTTCAGTCTGCACGTTCATTTGATTCCCATATCAGGTGTAATTCTTTCTGTTGCGTGGTTACAATGATTTTTTGATATATATATTTTTATCTCTCACTAGGCTTCTCAGAAAAACACAGCAGCTTCCTGGTGTCCAGATCTGTGATGTGAGGGAAGCTAACCAAAGCGTTCTATGCTGGTGTGAGTTGATGTTAATAGCTCCTTGCAGTGTTGGGGAACCCAGGGCTTAGAATAAAATCTGTTACTAATATGACATTAGAATGTTTTAAAGGACATTCAAGGATCTTTGGTGGTGGTGTTTTGTGCTAGGTAAGTAGGTTCTCCTGGGGGAATGGTGGGGTGGTGGAAGGGCTATCATATACTGGGAATGAGTTTAGAATTTTGTAGAATCACAGTAGTGACCACTATTTCTGCTTGGTTTTACCTTCAAATACTGGCATACAATGTAGCCTAATTATTCAGTATCTCATGTATTGATTCTTTCAATCTTGTGAGTATGAGTAAAGCGTGTTTTACTCACAAACACCTGGAACTAACTGGTATCTCACTTTGCAGTGTACTTGCAATATTATCAGAGATAAGGAAACAGAGGCACTGAGAGGTGAAGCAGCTTGTGTGGATCCCCTAGCTGAACAGTAGCAGTTTCAGGATGGGCAATCCAGGCCCTCATACAATAATGACCTATTTTATATACCTGGTTTAGGCATTGTGGTGTCTGAAGTAGATGCTTGACCCAAGGGAATGGCATGGGGATGCTCAGGCCCTTTGGAGGTGACCAAGAGCTGGTGCCTCCAGGAGCATCACAGTGTCCCTGGTGCTGAGCTGGGAGCTTGGTGGTTTAGCTGGTTTGGCCCCCGGGGCTGTGGACGGCTCTCTGGCTCTGGACCACAGCAGAACATGGGATGGTGTTTGTTTTTTAGCTGCTCAGAGGAGCTTCTGCACAGATGCAGGGGTGAGTGTTGCAGCCTGAAATAGGTGTCGATGAGATCTGAGCCCCTTCTGCATTAGACAACACGTGAGAGTAAATGTTCTGGTTTCTTGAACCAGTGGTGAGTTGAGGTACCTGATCTGAATCCTGCTGCAGGTTTCCCAAATCCCAGGCCAGTGCTTTCTCCAGGAGGGTAACCTGCCTCAGTAAGTTTTCTTTTCCAGCCAGCAAGTTGGACAATAATCTGATGTGAAGCCAAAAATTGCACGTCTTTTTGAGGGATTAAATCACTTAGCAGAGCCTTGCTAAACCAGCGGGGAACTTTCCAAACCATGCACAGTCACTCGCTTGTCTCTTCTGTCAAGAAAAGTACAAACTGGGGAAACTACTGTGCAAAGGTTACTTAGTGTGGTGATACTGGGCTGGGAACACCGTAGATCCAAGGCCTCCAGTCCCTGGGATGCACATTAGGAGAGCAGCAAGCACTGACACCCCATCACAGTGTTTTACAGAAACTTCAATGTAGTCTTAGGGGAGTGAGGATGTTCAGCTAAAATTAGAATAATTTCAAGCTGCAAGCTCATCTTTGATGCTTGGATCAGGATTTAAACTTAAAACTTAGTCCAATTCAGGTCTACTGCTCAGAGCATCCATCTCCAGCATCCCTTTGCATGCTGGAGGTTTGGAGTTTTTAACCAGTTTAGGTGTTTCCTTCCATGGTATCGGACAGACATGAAGCATCACATGCTGCTGACAGCTCCACGCTCTGGAATGGAGACGCTTTTCCTTTCCCCAGCCCAAATCCAGAAGACAACATGAATTTAGCCGAGTGACCACACAAACCATGGTTTGGCAAAGATGTGGTACTGTTCATACCACCTATTTTTAACAGTCACACAGAGAGAGAGAGATGGGAAAAGATCATGAAAAGGAGATGCAACAAGATTGCATTAGGCAGTTGATAATTTCAGTGTGAAGAGCTCTAAATTCCCCTCTGATATCTTCTCTTGGGAGTCTTAGTTCTTAAGTTAAATGACTAATTAGGGTATGTTCACACCACAAATCAGCCCAGCAAGGCAAACTCGTAAGAGCTAATGCTGCTCACTTGCTCCCTGTGGAAGCTGAACATCTCAGGAGCTTGTGGAGGCATCTGTCCCCCTAGAAATCTGTGCCTGTTAACAGGACATTGGAGGATTTAGCAGGGGGGAGGAAGCAAAGAACAATCCTCCCTCACCGCGCAGGACCTGCATCAGTCCCTCTCTCAAGCAGATTTCTTTGCCTTGTTCTTTTGCTGCTCAAACATCTTGTTTAGTAGGAGGAAAAAAAAAATGGGAAATTTAAGTACACCAAGCTGAGAGGAGATGTACAGCACCCAGCGGGACCCTGACCTTCCCCGTGGGTGACAAATGGGATGGCACAGACGCTGGGGATGCCGGAGCGGGGTTAGAGTTACAAAGCCAACATCTGCTTGTGAGGATACAGGCTGCGGTGCTCGGCCGATCCCCGGCAAAGAGGGCTGGCTGCAGGCGGGCACAGGGGAATGGGCACAGTGGGCATTTCTGAGGGGCTATAGATGTATAGAGTAGATCCTGAGGTGGTGCTTTTGCCGGGGGAGAATGAGTCTTAAGAAGGAGGAATGTAATGTTCATCTGTGGGGTTTTTGCTAATTTACAAAAATCTGAGTTTGGTTTTCTTATCTTGGGGCCCCACGTAATTTCTGAGCAATGGAGGGAAGCATGGCCGTTATTCATCTCCCAGTTACTACAAGTCTCTCCTCTGATAACTTCCTATGTTCATATTCTCCTCAATCAGTCTCTAACGTCAGTCTTCCTTGATAATTCAGCACTATGAGCCATTCCAAAAAAAAAATGAGGACTGGCAGCCTTGAGTCCTCTGAGAGATGCTGTGGGGCCCCAGCTTTCATGGAGGAACACGAAGCCTGGGCAATGGCATCCCTCTGGCATTCAGCTGGGAGGCTTTGCCCCAAATGCCTTCTGTCATCTCAGCAGACCCCATCCTTTTTGCTTTAATTGATTCTGTCTGCCTTTAATTTGATGTGAGAATAGACCTCCCACCGCGAGCGCTCGAGTGGCTGTTTGTGCAAGGGGGCTCGGGCTGGGTGTAGCTGTGATCAGAGACAGGGTGATTTTATTGTCAGAGGGACACCAGGATGGTTTGGGGAGCGCCACCGAATTCTGTAAACCCGTTAACAATTGAAATGGGGCTTTTCACTTCCATACTGCATTTATGGGAGGTGCTCGTACAACAATTTGAAAGCAAAGATGTGTAGTAACAACTGCTCATTGTAGCCGTGCGTAGGGTTTCCTGAAGAACTCTAGAATCGTGTTGTGTTGGCTTCATGCAAGTGTGCAGCAGGAGACCACTGAGAGGAGCTGACCTTCAAATGAGTGAGGAGGGGATTGGGGCAAGGACAGAATATATTTGGCTGTGGTCACCCAACTGCGTGATGGCAGAGATGAGAATAAGTAGGGAAGCTGAAAAGGAGCCTGGTCAGCCAAATCTAAACAGTTGGTGAGTTTGTTTTATCAAATCAAAATATTTTGGTTCAGCAGTGTGTTGACTTGAGGCAGTGTTTGCCTAGGCTGACATGGTGTTGGAGAAACAGGTTGAAGGGTCCTGGGTCCCTGTCACTGGAGGAGTCCACAGCACTGCTGTCTCTGCTAAGACACAGGAGAGCGATGTGTTGCTTCTGGCAAGGGCAGGCTGGCTGAGAGCAGTCCTATTTCCCATGGCTTCCTTTGAGAGTCCTCGGATATTTTAAGTCCTCTTCAAAGGTGCTTTACGGCCCTGTTCAGTCTGATTAAGTGCGCTGCTGCTCAGACCACAAATAAGGGCTTTAAGTCAAATGGGAAGATTTTTTGAGGGGAAAAATAGATGAATGAGTATTCAGAGTTAATTACCTGCAAATTCCTGAAATGGCTTGAGTAATAAAATATAGATACATACACGCTTATTCATTTCATGCCATTAGTCTGTGCTTCTGTGCCAGCGATAGTGTGCTGTGGAGGGCTGCGATGCATGGAAGAAAGAAGATATTCCAGAATACTAAATTATTGCCTAATGTCGCCGAAAGTCCAGGCCTTTGAAGAGATGATCTGGTTGAGGTGGTTTTCCAAAAGTACCTTGCCCAAAACCATGCTGAACACAAAACAAGTAAAGAGAATGAAGTTAGGCTAGAATAGACCCCAAATAGCTTCCAACCTCACCCACATCTCTATGACAGAAATTGTAGATAATAATACCATGTAGTTGCTTTTACTCGAAATACTTCCTTCTTTTCTTCCCTGTATCAGAAATCTTCCCATTTTTTAACGTATTTTTTAGCCGTTCCACCTGATCCTTTAGTATTTCCATATTTCAAGGAGATTTAGCCAAATGGCATGTTTCCATGGCTGATAACACAGCAATAATGCAGGGTTAATACCTAATTAGTTCCCAGGGACATTGAGTTTTCATGGATATTCAGTAACAAAAGCAACAACAAACAAGCTGAATTCCTAGGTCTTAATTCATTGCGGAGGAGGAAATAGGAACCTAAAAATGTGGGAATTATCCAGTGCAGTATTGAAAGCTTGGTCCTTTCTCTCATGAAGCTCAGAGGATGCTATAGCAGCTGACAGGGAAAATATAACCTCCTCCTCCTTTCCTCCCTCCCTTCAGGGGGACTGTGTATGTGTCTGTGTTTGCAGCCCTGACATCTCCAAACAGGAAAATTCCCAGTTCTGCAACACGCTTTAAATAGCTCCTTGCCCATTCCCCTCCCTGCCGCAACCCCCAGTCAACCCGACCCCGTTTGTGCGGGTTTTTTTTCTGTTTTGTTTTTGACATTCAGCCATACCTGATCAGTCGTATCCTGAGCAGCTGGATGTGATCAGAGCTGGCCTTCCACCTCGCAGGATGGCGAGCATATGGGCTGGCGGGCTCCAGCCATTATGTTCCCGAGCACTGAGCTTGTCTGCCTGTGGCTACAGAGCTTTTTCTTCCTCCCTCCCCGCTTCTCTCAAGCAATCGCAAATAAACCTTTCTGATAAGTAACAGGAAAACAAACAGGCCCTTTGGCTCTGTAGGCAGCGAGAAGGAGGGAGGGAGGCAGGCAGAGAAAACAAACTCAATAACAAAATCTTTGCCATGTTTAGGCAGCACACGGAGCGCTTCAGAGCGCCTTCGGGATGGAGGAACCGTGTGTACCCTCGGCCATAGGTTCCTCGGAGCAGAAAGGGCTCGTTTCAGGATGATTAGCCCTCAGCTTTACAGCCAGGCTCTGGTGTGGGAGCTCCAGGGGATGGAGAAGGTTTGGCTGGAAGGAGAACAGCCCTGGAGATGGTCTAGAGCAAGGAGATGGGGTTTTGAGCTGATGGATGCAGGCAGTCTGGTGTTAGCCTGGAAGTCGTGGTGGCTTGAAGGCTGAAAAGGGCTGTTGTGAAGGTAAAATCAGGCGTCAGCCCTGGCAGAAAGGGGGGACCAGGGAGGGTGGCGTGGCACAAACCTTCAGGATAGTTGTGGGGAAAGGCTGTGGACAATCCCAAACTGCTTCTTTGTGTCCTTCGCCATTCCCAAAAACGGTCTCAGCTTCTGGAAGGAGGCACAGGAGGCCTCTGGCACTTTGCACTGGATGTGAAGGAAGCCAAGCAGAGCGTAAGGGGGCAAAGCAAAACAACATTTTGCCATAGTGCTTGGAGAGCTGAGGAGGGGTCCCCGAGTGACCTGAGCCCTCATCACTGTGGAAAGCTTGGGGCAACCAAAGAGAGTGTTATGCAAAGAATGTGTTGTAGAAAATGTAGGTCTTGCCTTCCTCATGTTTTCCTCTCCTGTAGGCCAAGGAAATAAGGATTCAGCCTTCCCCAGCAACGCTGGCTTCCCAGAAGGATGGAGCTCAGCCACCAGCAGTTAGAGGTGGACACTAGAGCATCCAGATGGGGCCTGGTGCTGTCTTAGAATTACAGTCTAAACCTAAGAATGGATAAAACCCCCTCATTGTGCCCTCTGAACCCTGTCAGTACAACACCCAGGCTATCCCTGTCCCATGTGCGAATGGCACTTGAGTGCACTAAGGCCACAAGAAACCTTTAGACATGCGAAGTGCAGGGGAAATGCTTGCTCGGGGTTGTTCAAGAAACACATGATGAAAGCTATTGGGTTTTGCTGCTGCCATGGGCTAGGAGTTATGTGCCAACAGCACAGAGACATGCTGCTGCTAACACAACATGTTTTAGGAGTCTGCATTCTGGGGAGATGTAAAATTTCTTGGTGCTCCATGGAGAGTTCAGCCTCTCCAGTGCGTTCCCAGCTGGTAACAACGTCATTCCCTGAGTCAGTAGGTGATGGACTTCTTCAGCTTGGAAGTCAGGCCTGCAAGAAGCCTTTTGAAGCTTTTCCTTGGCAGATATGGCCAAGGTTATCATCCTGGCACATCTGCAGCGAACTGTCTTGAAATGCTGCCAGAGTCAGCAACTCGCTCGTGCTTAAATGCTGAAAGCAGATGAAGGGGCCTGTGGCCCTGTCACCTCAGCCTTCTCCTGCCTGAAAGGAGCCAGAGCAGGAACGTCACCACCAAGTTGCAACAGATGGTACCAGGTATGAGTATGCACAGCCGGTGCATCCACTCTGAGGCCTTCAATGGGAATCACTCCTAGAGTGGTGTAGTTCTGTGGCCCTAAGTACTTGAACTGTGGAGAGGAGTAGGAAATCCATGTGGGAAATTCAGCCAGAGAGGGGAAAATGAGAGCATAAGCCATGGGATCAGCACCAAGTGGGCCAAACGCGGCTGTCAATTACTTCCCAAGCAACTCCGCTGAAGCAAACAGCATTAATTGTAGATTTATGCCAGCGTTTCCGAGAGCCGCTCTTGGGACGGAGCCAGTTCTGGTAGAGGATTAATCTTGCTGGAAAACTCCCTGTTGTTCGTTGCTCGGTCTCTGACACTCACACATGCACACAAACAAATCTCGGTGACCCTCCGACAACCCAGTTAGCTAGCAGGGTATTAAAGGACGTGAAACCCTAGCTTCCCTTCAGCACAGCCCTGCATCTGCCACAGCCCGTTCGGAAGGCAGGACTAGCCACCTGCTAGTTGTTTTGCTCAAAGAGAAAATGTCTATTGGCCACATAGGAAACAACTAATCCAGTCCCCTGGGAGGGACTAACCATTTGTCATTCCCACAGTCTCCAGCACAGGTACTCAGCACCTTCCAGGAATGGGGCACTGAGGCTTTTCTCTGGTGGTTTTTCCACCTGGCGGTACTTTTGTATATTGCTTTTATCTAATGTAGTATTTCTGGGACACTGACATTTGGCCGTCAGCCTCAGGACAGTGAAAAATATAGTGTGCCCTGTCCCCACAGATGCATTCCTTCTCATCTTAAAAACTAATAGAGAAGGCCAGGTACTGCATGTGCGGATGCACGACATATGCACACATGATTTCTGATGGTACATTTGCAGTTTAAGACCTTTGAGAATCATGGATCTTCTCTGGTTACTGCTTCTGTACCTCTATGCCCTAAGGACTGGTCCGTAGCATCCTCCACTTACATAGAGTCATTGCACTCAATATGCCACTGAAATATGATTTTTGACCCAGATTTGCCAGTGCAGTAGATGCTTCTCTGGAGTCTGTCCCACCAGCAGAAGGGATAGCAGCAGACCAGGAACATCTCCATTCCTTGGGAACAGCAGGTTCAGCTCCACAGCCTGCTCAGCCTTTCCCCCTTCAGAGAGCAATAAATCGAATAACATGCAGTCTAATGCCTGCCTGCAAGTTTCAAGTGAAAGAGGTAATGGGGATAAAAAAGAAAACCCTGTGGCCAGCCCCTCCGTGGGTGCAAATCAGGATGCCTTTGCTAGCTTACACCAGCTGTAGCGCTGGCCCCGAGGTTTTGTGTTCACTTTATCCTGGGGCTCATATTGCAAGAATGCGGGGCTGGCCAGATGTGCTAGCTATGGTGTATCCCCTCCCATCCCAAAATGACAGAGTACCAGCTGCCACTCCCTGCCCTCGAAGCAGCCCGGCTCCTCTGGCCGGGGGCAGCTCGGAAGGTGCTTTGGGGACCTCAGGAATGGCTCCGGCACAGAAATGCTGTCCCTGTTCCAGGACACAACAGTAAGAGGGTAAGAGCAGCAGAGGAAGTTTTTCCCCTTGGAAGTGGTGTTCATCTCCTCCCCCAACTCAGCATATGGAATTCTGGATCACATTTCTCTCTCTTGCCAATAAATATTGCAGATTTATTGCTCTATACCTGGTGGGTAGTAAATTGCATTCCACCTCTGTTATAAGGCTCTTTGCTATGACACAGCCTTGCAGCTCCATTAAACCTTAATTACAGCAACACTTCATTGGGTTGCTGTGATGGTCTGAGTGCCATTGCAGTAGGGAGGATGTATGGCCAAAACAGGCTGATGCAGAGAGGCTTTGTTTTGTTTTGTTTCCTCCCTTTTTAAGGATTATGGAGAGTTGAGCCCAGCAAGGGGAATAGATGGAGACTCAGCCTCTTGCTCTCTGCTCATTTTCCACAACAGCTGGCTTCACCTGCCAGCGCTTCTGCTCCCTGATGAAGTGCTCGGCAAACAGCGCTCAAAGTTGCCTCTTAAATGGCTCATTTGCATTTGTGCTTGTGAGTTGCATCCTAGATTCAGTGTTACCTCTGGGTTTGTTAGCATGAGGAACATGTGGTTTAGTCAAATAGACTACTAGGAGCAAAACACGGCTTGGATTTCTATAGGGTGTAGAAAGGTGAATTTTAAGAGTGCTTTCACTGGTATGTAACTCATCCTTTGGTGGTCAGATGGCTTCTGCATCAGCTCAAGGCACTGTTTCTGCCAGCTTGCCACTGTTCTTCCCTGCAGCCCACGAGGAGAGGGGCTTCATGTCAGCAATGGTAGGGTGCTCTAGCAGCTCCTCGGAGGTCAACATCTTCTGGTGTTCTCACCATCTTCTCCAGCCTCAGCTGCCTGAGGACTCACTGAGGCCACAGCGAAGGCTGGGAGAGCATGGAGTCAGTGGGCGTGGGATGTGGAGGTGTCAGTGGGTGTTGGGTGTGGAGGTCAATGGTTCTCATGTCCCACCTCCATCCCTGGAGGACACACAGCTCAGAGCTCTGCAGTGCCCCTGCTCCCTTCATACCACGCGTGTTCTGCTCGGCCTCACAGCTCTGGTTTTGGAGACCACTCCTGGTCTGGGATGAGTCCCCAGCCCCTCGTGCAGACCTGTGCTCGGTGCATTGCACACACACCCCTTCTCAGACTGATGTTCGGGTCTTTCTGTGTTCTGATGAGCTAACCAGATAGTGCTAATGGCTACACCAGCCCCTTGGATTCGTTGGACTGTGTTCTCAGATCTGCCCAGGAGAAAGGCCTGTTTCATTCCCAGTTTGGAAGTGATTTGCCTCAGCCCTACTGGTGTGATGCCAAGTGTGATACGTGGTGTAACTATGACAATAACTGAAACTGCTGTAGATTATCCTCAGGATTATCTTCTGTTAGCATAATGCCCACGCTTCAGTGATGATTTTGACTGTTGTGGTTACTTTGTGTAATGCTCGTTATCCTTGTAAGTCCACTTGTATGAGTAAGGATGCTTGTTTGACTGCATTTTACCACATCTATAACTTTATCTGGCCAAACATCCCTATAGCGTGTGTATTCAGATACCCACAGGTATTTGTAGATAAGCAGCACAGAAACCCTTGACACCACTGTAACTGCAAAAAGCAGCTACCAGAAAGCAACTAAAATCTTCCTACAAATTCAGTTGCTGAACTCTTTAACGAGTAACTAATTCATGGGAAACACTTTTCTTGGGAGAGCCTGTTACAGAGCCGTGTTTGTCCTTATTCTCCCCTCTTGCAGCAACCTTGAGATGTCAGACGTAGGAAATGTGGCCACAGCTGTTTATGCACTTAGGGGTTTTTTTCCAAGGCCACATCCTTCTGTTCTCCCGTAGATTGCTTGAAAAGATGCTGTGGGGACTGGAGAAAGCCAAGGTCTATGTGCCATGTGCAGGTGTTGCCAGGAGATTGACATTTCCAACATTTGAAAACTATCTAGAGAACTAATTTGGTGGTGGATTTTTTTCCTTCTCCTCCTTCCTTCCCTCTCGAACTGTGTATTAGAAGGCTCTTGGTGTAGATTGATATTCCTGCCACAGACACATTATTCAAGCAATAGTCGAACACGATAGCACATATTAAGAGGGAGGTACTATGTCATTTGCTGCTAGGAAAAGCAGTGTTCAGCTTCTCTGGATCCCAGACTGGGATAAATTGTCATTGCAAAGCCCTGTCCAGCCCTTGACTTGCCTTTTGCTGTAGGGCATTTAACTCATGGCCATGTTAAGTGCTGCAAAAAATGCCGCTGTACTGATTTCTTCTAGGAAAATGTCATCACTTTGATGAAAACTGAGTGTTTTTCTATGTGCAAATGGATACACTTTCAGGAATTATTGTTTTAAATAACATAAGAGGGAAATAATGTCGAAGGCCTGACTTGAGTAGTTGCAAACTAAAGGAGTTTATTCTTTCTCCTTGAAGGGAAAAGAATTTTAATTTTTAAAATGCAGTTTATATTTAGACAAATTGAAGATGTGTAAAATTAAATGGGAATGTTTTGAAGGGACTGAAAATATATATTTTGATTAACTTGAAGGAATTTAAGAATAAATCATGGGGAAAATGAAATGTTGGTGGGGTTTTTTTGGTCCTCATTTGAAATGAAAAATAATTTGCAATCTTGACACTTTTCATGGAATGAAAAGTCCATTTGCTGATTGAGGCCCAGCTTCATCCTGGCTAATTTCAGGCACTATTGAACTGCTTAGTGCCAAAGGGCACTTTAATCCACCTGAGATTTAAATTGCTCTCCGGAGGTACCTATTTCTTTCTCCTGTAAGATGAGGCAACGTGACTTCTGCGAAGTTTGAGATAACTGTCTGAAATTGAGTGGCATGCAACAGGGTACTAGATATAAGTTACAGTTGGACTCGATATAAGTTATGGTTGGACTCGATATAAGTTATGGTTGGACTTGATGATCTTTAAGGGTCTCTTCCAGCCCAAATGATTCTATGATTCTAGGGTGCAACACTCTTCCCTTCTCTCATCTGGCCTCTATTCTTGCTGGTTTTGTCTTTGTATGCCCTTCCCTCTCCCCCAAAAAGTTGGGAGAGTTGGGTTTGGGTTGGTTTCTTGAAGGAGGAGGAGATTTCTATTAAAATATGGGGTTTTATAGATTTGTTTCCTGTTGGTGGAAAACATTCTGGAGGACTGGCAGGAGGAGAAAAGAAAGAAGATTTGTAGTTAAGATTAAGGACATTTTTGGTCAGGTTGTTCGTTCTCTTTTTATCCCTGCGTACCAGCACTTTGAGCCCTCACATCTGGTGGGCAGAAGGCAGGTCCTCTTCAGCAGCTCCTCCCCAATGTGCTGAACACGCTGCTCCATCCTTAGTGCTCCTTGACACAGAACAAAAGTGAAAATATTTGGCACGCTAGAAAAGGTTAACAAATAAAGAGATGAAGAGCCTTTTCCTCCCTATGACATCACTGTGATATGAAGGGAACAATCTTGATGGAATCATTCCGGTTGGAAGAGACCTTTAAGATCATCAAGTGCAACCATAACCTAACTCTAGCACTAAACCATGTCCCTAAGAGCCTCATCTGTACGTCTTCAGTTCACAGCTGACAGTCTGGTGACAGCAAGGGGACACATCTGCTACGAGTCATCTCCTGCACTTGTGTCCCACAGCGCTGTCTTTCCTGGCTGAGTTTTCCACCTTCCTCCAGGTTGAGGAGGTGATGTCCAGATGTCAGATCTGGCCAACTCTGTGTCACAGTGCCAGCCAATGGCATCCTGACATATTTGTGAGGGCTTTGGTCATCTGTCCAGTTAACTAGATGGATTTGCTTTTAGGTAGCTGGACATTTGGGAAGTATTCTTTTATTTTTTTTAATATGTAGCCTGTACTGTTGTTGTTTGGGGCTCATAAACATAACGAGATGTGGGTCAACGCTTAAGTCCTGTGGAAAATCACACACTGGAAGACTTTGCGGAGCCCAAGGCTTAGCTGCTATTAACTCTAATTATACTACATCCAACTGTACAACAGGAGCTGTGGCCTTTGACTAAGACCTTATTCTCTTTGCTGGAAAACGCACCGTTACGTTTGCATCGGAGCGATGGCACATGAGCCCATACGAGTGAGCAGCAGCCCTCCTCTGCTGTATTGTGGTGGGAACAGAGCATCTCCCTGCCTCGACCTCCTTTAGTGTCCACGATGGAGCATTTTATTCACCTTTCAAGCTTCCAGCAACTATTGCAAACCCTTGGCAGAGCACGTAGGATGCGCCCAAGTGCTTCAGTCTGAATATGGCAAGCGAGCCTGCTCTTTTGGAGGCGAGCAGGCAGCATCGGAGGCTGGGGAAGGAGATTAAAATACAGTTGTTGGCTGATATGAAAAAAAAAAATTAAACCACAAATTACAAAAAAAAAAAAGAATCCTGTGAGAAAGCAAGTAAGTAACAAGTCTGTGGAGGCTGGATGTTTGGAACTGTTCAGCCTAATGCATGCCAGATTCCTTCTCTCCCCCCGCCCCCTCCCGCTGCCTTCCCCTTACCAAATGCTGTCTGCTAAACTTCTGAAACACCCTTTGCCTTTTTGACCCTTCAACTCATCTTGAACTTAGGAAAAATTGGGGGGGGAGCGGGAAGGAATAGTTGCCTATATAGTGCATGTGACTGGGCTGGGGGTCTGTGAGTGGGGGGGCTGACATGAGTTTGTGTGGTTGATGCTCCCCTGAAAACAATTTGTATCCTGTTAATAGAATTAGTAAATATTTGTAGCTCACTTTGAAGCCCCTGTCCCCAAGGGATGTATGGGGAGGGGGGCAGAGAAATTAAAGAGACAAGTTAGTGATTTAGTCATCTCGCCCCCTTCCCCCAGCCTCTTTCTTTCATTTTCTACCTCCTTTATGAAGACACTAAACAGACAAATCGGGGGGTTGAGACACGGCTTGTGCTGCTGCGCGGAAGTGACAGGGCTGGTACCCGGGGCGAGGGGTGGAGGAGCCGACCCGGTGTCTGCTTGTGCAAAAACCATCTGCATCTCATGAGCCCAGTCTGGAGCCGAGTCCCTGAGTGATGGTGGGGACGGGAAGGTGACCGGGGGTGACAGGACTGTGGGATTGAGCTGGGGGTGGCTCGTGGGGCCGCTTTCCAGGGTCCATCACGCCCCGAGTGACCATAAAGGAATATGTGTATCTATGCTTTTAATCTCACTGCTTCAAACCCCTCCTTCCTCTTCCCAGTGAAGTGTCATAAACTGTTAAATGACAAAGGAAGAAGAAAGTGAACTCACATCGAAAAACTGAGTCACGTCGGGCTGAGACGTTTCATTTCCCGTTATTATTTCCGATGCGGTTCTTTACAGAGCTGCACAGATGCGCAGGCTGAGGTTAGATCACCTGTGAATTTTTAGGTGCTGGATGTGTTCCAGCTCTTTGCCTGGAACAGCTGGCAGCTGAAATACACGTGAGTGACGAGGGCCACCCAAAAGGACGATCAAGTTGGAAACAATGGAAATTCAGAGAACTGCAAGCATCTCCAGGCATGGCATTACTACTTGGGAGTGATTTCGGTGGGCATTGGGGAGGACATTTGTACAAGTTACATTATTTTTCAAGTGCGGAAGGAACCTATGTTGTGCTCCGGAATGTGCTCTTGTTGGCTTGCCAGGTCCGCCCGTCTCCTTAGTTCTCTGATCATGCAAAACCGCTGAGCTCTTACAGGTGCAAACATACATCAGTATGTGGCTTTTGCCTTGTATGTAGACCATAAAGAAATTGTTGAATGAGGGAACGGAGGAGGAGCCACCACATCTCCTGGAAACCATTTGGGCCAGGTTAGAATCGCTTAGCTTGCGTGACAGGAGTTGCAATGCTTCAAATGCTAAATCTGATAACCTGGATCCTCTTGATGCTTTTCCAAATTAAACCGGTTGGACTTGAACGCCCATATTTTGTGCATTGACTGTAATATTAATGCTTTCTGTGAAGCCATATCGATCCTGGCTGAGGAGAGCGTGGATCTGCTTCAGCCCCGCAAGCGTGTGCTGGTGGAGAGTCAACTCGTGCTGGAGTGGGGAGGCGGAGAGGACTAGATATGAAGTATAGTTATAAAAATTAACAGCCCATCACGCAGCCTCACTTGCATACTCTAGTGGATCAATTTGTGCCTTGGAAACAGAGCAAGAAGCAAATCCCAGCTGGGGATGTGGCTGAGTTAGACCAGGCCATGGTGTCATCTCAGGTGGCTGATAACGTTGGGGAGGTCGGAGAGTGACTCCCCAAATCTGGGTTATGGGGTTAGAAATTTGCCTTCTGATTTGTGGTGGCTGTGGAAAGCAATGGAGAAACCTCAACTGGCTAATTTCTGTCCTGAGGTAATGAAAGAGGCTCTCTAATTGCTGAATAGTGAGTTGTCTACGTGCCAGGAACATCTGATGGGATTGATAGGTGGTCACTTCTTTGGTAGGAGGCAACTTGATGTCACCAGTCAGTGGCATCTCCCACAGGTGCCAGTGGAGAGAAGTGGGTGGTTGAGGAGGGTTGTCCCTTTCTCACCATGAGCTACCAAGTCAGCCAGGGTCACTACCTCAAATACGGGGGTCTAACTCAGAACAGATACATCCATTTTTTTAGCTGGGAGTTTGATGTCTTGGAAGACTGCAAATAGTTGTATTCATTCTCACTTGAAGGTTGGTGTTCAATGTTCACCCCAAGAATGAAAACATTTTAAAAGGCCCTGACCTTCACTTGAAACACAAGCCTGTGGAAGAAACAAAACCATAAATTGGTTTAAGTGTTTGTATTTTCCTTTCTTGAGAACAGGTTTAGAAAGGGAGAAATAACTGCAAAAATTGTCTTATATATTGTTGGGTTGTTCTTTTTCAAAAGGCAACAACAGAAACATCCACAAGTCTTTACAAAGGAAAATAGTTGCAAAACACATTGAGTATGCTTCAACCAGCTGGATTTTCTGGCAGCTCCAGTGAAATCTAAACAAGGAAAATGATTGTCTTTTTTTCTTGTGTTTTGCGATATTTTTGTTATCCAGACTGGACAGTACAAAGCACGTCCTCCGTGGGAAGGTGTCGCAGGCTGCAGATGAGATAAAGTTCCCTGTGATTATATGGGGTGTTTCTCAGTGGAGAGCCAGCACATGTGGAGGTCCGACCCTTTTAACACACACATAGAGGGAAAGGAGAGGAAGTGGAGTCCATTAAGGAGAATAGTAAAACCAGGAGTCAAGTAATGAATGAGCGACTGGTCCCGCGATGTCATGCGAGCGCCTTTCCCTCCCACTCGTCGCAGGAGGTATTCGCCGGTTTTGCAAGGCCAAGCCCCAGATCGTGTGACCAAGGGCCTCTTTTGCAATTCTATATGTCTGCTCTACCTTTTCCAGACGTGCATCTCTGGTTTTATGAAGCACGGGGCTTGCCGTGGTCCCTGAGCTCCCACCCAGAGCTCAGAGACCCATTTACCAGGTGATGATGTGTCAAGTGCTAGGCAAAGTCCGGGAAAATCACCGAAGGAAAGCGCTGATGTAGCGGTGGAAGCGTCTGTATTTTTATTCTCCTTCCTGACCTGGTTTTCTGTACCCACAGCCTGTCCCTTGCTGATGTTTCTCCTGAGATGATGGGTGGGTTTGGGGACTGTCGGAACGGCTGCAGGTCTTGCCTAAAATGTGTCACAGCATCTCTCTTGCTGTGCTAAGGTTAATTATGTTTTCAAGTGCCCAGGCATGGAAAGGTTACTTTGAAGTAGTGAGTTTTAACCTCACTTCAGTCTATATAGTGACAGAAACAGCTGAATTATAGGATCCCAGAATGTCAGGGGTTGGAAGGGCCCTGGAAAGCTCATCCAGTGCAATCCCCCCATGGAGCAGGAACACCCAGATGAGGTTACACAGGAAGGTGTCCAGGCGGGTTGGAATGTCTGCACAGAAGGAGACTCCACAACCCCCCTGGGCAGCCTGGGCCAGGCTCTGCCACCCTCACCATGGAGAAGTTTCTTCTCAAATTTAAATGGAACCTCCTGTGTTCCAGTTTGCACCCATTGCCCCTTGTCCTGTCACTGGTTGTCACCAGAAGAGCCTGGCTCCATCCTCCTGACACTCCCCCTTTCCATATTGATCCCCATGAATGAGTCCCCCCTCAGTGTCCTCTTGTCCAGCTCCAGAGCCCCAGCTCCCTCAGCCTTTCCTCACACGGGAGATGCTCCACTCCCTTCAGCATCTTCGTTGCCCTACCCGTAGTTTTATCTGAAAACCAGTAGTGAGAACTGGTGGTGCTTTTATTTGGTGGTCCAGGTCACTAAAAATATGACCCGTCTTCCTCCAAAATTGAGTCGGGTTAAATTCAAAACTCGTCTTAACTTTGTCTGAACCAGCCTTACCAGGGACCAAGCCAACAACAGATGATTTTTCTAAATCTGCTGTCTGGGCAGAACCAACCTGGGATGCAAAGCCCGACTGGAGGCTGCACGTTTAGTAGTCCTGGTCTCAACCTAAAGCAAGGGGAAATCTTGCCCAGATTATTTCATGGTTTCCCAATATGTTAAACACTTTCTCAGTAGGTGGGAAATCTACTATTTCTCATGAACTTGATATTTAATGAAGCCGTTTTGAAATGATTTCTGGATAGCGGAGTCTGCAAATGTTCAGAATCTACTTATTTTTTTTACATGTAATGCTCAGCATTGTGTTGTGAGATCCCCTGCAGAGACTCGAGCTGAGATTGTAAAATGCCCTTTGAAACATAATTTCCATTAATTTCAGATTAAAATCTGAAACTCCACAAGGAGAAATATTTTCTCAGTAACAAAACAAATTCCAACATGAGCTGGTGTCAGATTTTATCAAAAATCTTTTAAAAGCTGTCATTTTGGGTTGTTTTTGCTTTACAAGGTTGAAATGCTCTAGACTAGGGGTGTCAAAGTCATTTTCACCAGGGGCCACATCAGCTTCGTGGTTGCCTTCAAAGGGCCGAATGGAATTTTAGGACTGTATAGATGTAACTACTCCTACAATGAGTGAAAATGAGTTTGACACCCCTGCTCTAGAAGCCAGATCGGTTTTTAATCTCTTTAGCAAACTACTTTAAAAATCAGCCACCGTGTCTTGGATTACAGCAAAGCTCACTTGCTGAAAACAGTGTCTGTGGTAAGGGAGGAAAAAGAATATATTCTTGTTTCGCAAACAGTTTTTGGTAGGTTTGATAGAAGTATTGATAAGTTATTCCAAAAGAATCCGACAGACTTTGGAAAATGCTGACAGTAAAGAAAAATTCTGGCTAAAAATGTTGGGTTTAGAAAAGAGGAAAAAAAATACTGGTTTCAACATAAAATGCTTCTCATGCCAAGAATTTAAGCCAGCTGTCATTGTCTTCTGTATCCATAAACAAATGCTTTGGTCTCCGTAACGCATGTCAAACGAGCAAAACGAGGATGGGAGAAGCAGGGGCTGTCTGCGGTGTGTGTGCCATCCAGCAGCCCGCAGGTCCCGGGATCCGGGGCCGTTCCTGTGAAACCCTTAGAGCGTCCGGAGCTGCCGAAGGTTCTGGGAGGAGAAGTCAACCCCCACCCAGCAAATCCAGGAGGAGAGGATCAAATCCAGACTGGGACGTGGGTGCTGGAGAGCTGGAGAGGATCGGGCGGGCAGGTGTTGGACCGTATGGAACCAGCGATTTGCTTTTCAGTGCCTGTGCTGGGGAGGGACTGGGCAGAGCGATGAGTTTAACGTCTTGTTGGAACTTCTCAACAGCTGGAAGCCAGGAGAGGTTTGCTCCTCAGTCGCTTTGGTCCCACTTTCTTCTTTTTTTCTTCTCTCTTTAAAACTCCCAACTCCAGCTGATGTTACCTCAGCGATGGGGGGACGGTATCCCCCCCATATCCTCTTCCTTGCAGCGCTGAGAGATGCGAATGAAGATATTTAGTGCTTGCTCCATGGCTCCATCAGATCCCTCTTTCTTCTGTCTGATAGAATTGTGGACATCTTGTAAGCTGGTTATCACCCGGGCACTTCTTCACGGGTGGAAGAAGGTATTCTTCGTTCCTGTGATCATCATTAGGGATTTTAGCTGAAGTCATTCTGGCTGTTTCTGCCTCTTGTGAGGACTCAAGTTCTGCAAAAAAGCGATTCGATGTGGTATTTTCTCAGAAGTTTTCCATCCCTCTCTTTTCCAGCATTTCAAAGGCAATAATTGTATTTGGGATAATTTGGGGTGCTCTCATCTAAGTAATAGTGTGGACTTACAGAGGAAGGAAGAGCTTTTCTAAAAGGAATTGTTTAATGAGCAAATTAAGCCTGAATTGCTGTGATTTTCTACCTGGTAGGATTCTCTGGTGATGACTAGGAGTTCGAGTTTTCCCTCTTTTGGACCAACTATGGGAACTCTTTTCCGCTTGGATTCCTTGTAGTATGATACTTGTAGGAACCACGTAACCCTGAGATCTTTACTCTGTTGAAAAATGTAGTATTTCAACTAAAATAAAGATCTGTGGCTCGAAGATCGTGGCGTAACTGTGGGCGGACAGGCTCTGATCACACCAGCCTTGTCTGCGTAGGAATCCGAGGGGGGAAAGCAGCTTACATCATTTCTGAGCCTTCTGCCTCTGTTTAGCTTCAAGTTGTTGGTGGAGGTTAAACAGAGATGTTCACCAGATGGTTCATCTTCCCAAGTATCTCTCCTTTCAGACGGGTATTTGTTTCTCTCACTCCTTCTTCCGTGCTCAGCTTTGGAGTATTTAATCGATAGGAATACTTGACATTTTTCTGAATCTATTGTTGCGAGTCCACCTCGGTCTGCGGAGTCCGTAGATGTACCTGCTGGAGCGACGGATGCACAGAGCAGGTCGGTGTGTGACCGCGCAGTCTGCCACCTGCGCACAACGTACATGTGTTAAACACTAATGTAAACAGGAGACCCCACTCTTCTCCTTGCACTCAAACCCAAGGTCAGGACAACATAAGGTGCTCAGCTGCTCTTTACACAGCGTGAGAGATCTGCATGAGGCGTTGTCTTCACGCCTCTCGGGATGCGCTTGAGTTTGTGTGGGTTGTGGTGTGGACGGGCTGTTCTCCTTGTCCTCCAGCACGGGAACCCCGTGGATCCGTCTCCCGTGAGCCCATCAAACATCTGCCTTTGTGCTAAGACAGCACCAACACCCACAGCAGTGTCACCGAGCTTGAAGATCGAAGCTGAGCAGAACACAGAGGTGGACTGAAAAACCTCCCAGTGTAATGAATCCAGTCATATTACTCCAGCTTTCGGCTTCTTTTTTTTCCTAAAACTGGCCTGGCCTGCAAAACCCAGGTCTCAATTAATACTATTATCCTGGGGATGACATTTCCTCAGTCTGTCGTCGGTTATTTTTTAATTCTCTAATTTGTTCTAATATGCCCATTGCCTGCACATCAAGTCAGCCATGAAGACGCTGCGTTTCCAGGTTCCTTCCTCTCCATCCTCCCAAAGAAATTAAAGCAAGGAGGCTGCGGGACCACAAGTGCAGGAAATAGAATTAGGGAACATATTAATTGGGGCATCGAGTAGGATTTTGTTCCAGGCGGTTTCCTTCCGTGAGCCACTTTGATGCTTCCCCTTCGCAGCTCTGTTTCTCATTAAAAGTATCCCTTAATGGCAAATGTTGTTTATGCATGTTGCAATTATGTCATGCTGTAACCCCTATGCTGGCAGGCAGGGCTGATTGGCGGCAGGAGGAGGAGGAGGAGGTCAGTTGTGGGAGGAAGAAGGGGGGAGGACGTGGGGCGGGGAGGTAAACAACAGAGAAATAGTTTTGGCGTGGGGCTGAAGGCGATGGCCGCTCCGAACCCTCCGTGCGCTCCACCAGGGCTTGTCGCTCCTTTTTGCAGCCGGGTTTTATTCTTTCTGCTATTTACCGGCTTTGGGGTTTGCAGCGCTGCCAGAAAAATGGTCGGGTAATATTAAAGCTCTGCTTTTCCAAGTGAAACCTGGGCTCCCTTTTGCTCTTTTAGCTACTGTTTGATTTAAGAGAAGTAGGATTTGGGTTTGATGTATGATTTTGGGGGGAAAGGAGTGGGTGTATTTTCCTTGTCACCGTGTTTTTCCTCGTCCTCCGTGGCTCTTGTGCATCTCGTCCCAGCCACGGCTGCAAACCTTCCACAGGGATCTTCTTCAAGGCCCCAAGATGTGCTCTGATCTTTTCAGCCCCGTTGCCTTCAGCGAGACTTTTACCAGCGCTAATTCAAGGCTGTGAGAACAGCTCATTTGTGGGAGGGTATTTGTTTTTCCATCCAGGCAGCCAAAACCTCCAGCTTCCCCTCTCCCTCGCTGGTGGACCGGGATTGCAAGAGGGTTTGTTCTGCCCTTGATCTCCCAGCTTATGTGATCAGCTCAAGACAAACCTGCTGGTGAACTTAACTTTTTCCTCCTTTTTTTTTATTAATCGTGCCTACTGTAAAGTAGATTGGCCCCCATATCTAGATCTCAAAAGCAAACAATTAACAGCCATAATGAAAGAAAACAGCTTGTGTATGTGGGGAGAGCAAGCCAAGCCATGTCCGTGCCCGAGCAAGTTCAGAAGCCAATACAAATACCGCCGCTGTGTTTTGGAAACTCTTGGCCTCTCTGGATTTTGGGAGCCAACGCGCAGCGGCTGAAGGCGATGGCGAAAGCAGTGCGCAAAAAACCTCAAAGCTGTAAAAACCTGAATGTAAAACAAATCTAAGAGGGGGGAAAAAGAAAATATAAACCCTCCTTCCTTCCTAGCTAATATCCTATGTGAAGTGAGTGGAGCCTGAGCAGGCAAACAGGCCGAGGAAACCACAAGAGCTGGGGCTGACAGGGCCGGAGCTGGTGGCTGAGGGGAAGCAGACAAGTGGAGGAGTCGCAGAGGAGAAGTCACTCGGTGCCTAGGGCCAGAGCTGCTGCGAAATGACTCATTTTCACTTTGCATGGATGATATTTGCATGCAAAACAGATTCTGCGAACCGTCACATGGGTATTCTGCTCGTGGGTTTTGATCCGGGATGAAATTTCACCCTTTCCTCCAGCAAAGTCGTTTATCTTTCTTTCAGGGAGGAGGGAGGAAATGGGAGGGAACTGCAGGGAGAGAGAAAGAAATTGTCCTTCAGGCATAAAATTCAGGAATTTATCCCTCAAGTGGGTCACTCTGCTATTTCCTAACAGGGGGACAAAAGTGGGGAATGCTGGTGAGAGCACAAGGTCAGAGCAGAGGTCTTTGCTGCTTCCACCCCACCACAAGACCAAGCTGGAGCAGTCCCAGTGCAGCCCATAGGCAGGGACCTGGAACCTTTGTACTGCTTCAACTTAAACCCTCATTCGTCCAAAAATCCCACCTGGAATGTAGCCAAACTCCAGAATCAGACCTGTAGTGTGTTCTAGGAGTCTCAAAAGTTCCAGGGGTCTCCTCCAGCCAGGACAGAAGATCTTTGCCTTTGCTCTGTCCTCTGAGAAAGACGTGCAGTATTTTGCCTGATCACACTTTGCAGATAATTCAGTCTGGGGCCTGATGTTCTTCACTAGGTGAGTCCCTATGGCGCTGATGATGCTGTCCTGCTGGCTCAGGCTGCTGCATGTGTGTCCTTCTCCATCACCACAGGAAAAAAAAGTCAGAGGCTTAAAAAGTTCTTGAAAGGATGAGCCCAGCTATCCTCCTGCCTAATCCTGTCCCTAGGCTGAGCCTTGCTCCAGGGGATGCTGATCCCCAGGCTTATTCTAGCAGCAGCCCTCTTCTTTTTCTGTGCTGCTCTCTTCCTGTACAGCTTTTCTTTTTCTGAGCCTTAACCCAGGGGTGGTTTGAAGGGTTTAACCCATTGGGTGTCCTCTGCCTATGGTGTGGGGTTTGTGCTGTGTCTCTCCACTGCCCTCACATCTGCACAGAGTTCAGGAGGAAAATACCTCTCTGTAAATGACCTTAACTGCACTTCTGGTGTTGGACCCCGCTGTCCCTAATTGAGGAGCAGCCCTGGGCCATATGGGACCATTTCACACTCCCTGTTCAGTATTTCTGGTGTTGAATGCTGCTCCTGAGGACAGCTGGTAGAGCAGCTTGTTCTTAAGCCAGCTGGCTTTTAGAGAGCTTCTAGGTCAGTCCTAAGGACCCCTCTGTGAGAACAAGAATGTGGGGCAGTGTTTGGGCAATGCTGAGCTTGACTTGGGGCAAAATAAAGCCAAGGCAATCATGGATGTCAGCTTCTTGAGATGTTTTGTTGGGTGTTTGTGTCTCTCCTTCTGTGCACTATATGCAGAAGAGAAGGGCCTTAGCAAAGGGACTCAGATCCTCAGTTACAGGCAAACAATCATGTAATAACACTAATAATGGCCAGCGTATGTGCCAGGCTGTGCTAGATGGCTCTTGGCTCCCCCATGGGGATCCCTAGGTTGGGAATGACTGAAGAGGCTCTTAGTTTGACAAACAGCAAACCTAATTCTGCAATAAGTCGTGGTGCTGTTGTTGGGCATTTCATTGCTCTGGAACTTGTGCAGACCTCAGTGTCCCTGAAGGAACAAGTCTACAGCAGTCTATCAGCTTCCACTGCCTCCATGCTGAAGGGATGGAGCTTCTCAAGAAAAGGATTGTATTAATGCAGTCTGTTAGCCTTCTCCTGCCACTTTTTCTCTGTCATTGCCTGTTTCTAAAGCCTTACAATGCCGTACATATCCTTATGGGAATGGTAAACCTTTGGTGTGTTGCAGTTGTGAGCAGGTTAGCTGGGTTTGTGAGCAGCTGCTCTTCGCCTTTCCAGTGCTCCCGAAGCAAAAGGAGCAAATCCAGAAGCCGGAGCTGGCCCTTTCTGGTGGCAGGAGGTGTGCCAGTGTCACCAGACCTCCAACTTCGAGGGCTGAAAGCCATTTAACTTGATTTAGCGCCTTGCATGTGCAAAGGGGTTTCTTTGGCATAGCTCCGCTATCGTCCCCTATGCTTTTGAAAGGGATCCTGTTGGTTTTGGCGTGGCACCTGGGGAGGCACACGGTCTGAACACAGGCCATGGGCATCAGGTTCCTCTGTTTGTGTTTGTGCTGCTGGAACCTTCATCCTCCAGCCCCTGGCACTGGTTGCTACATTTTGGGAGCCGGGGCAGGGGGACAATGTGTCCATCACATCAGGAGTTTCACCTTGCTCCGGTGGATGCAGTTGTGTACAGAAGTCCATGCCAGGGCAGACAACGCTACTTAGAGGTGACTTTTGGATGTGGATTTCAAGATACTACATAGTAGTGATTCTAGTGTAAGGCTCGACTGTGTAAGCCTGGTCGTGGGCACCTGCAGAAGCTGTGATGGTGGGTAAGGATCTACCTCGCAGGTACTACTCATGTTCAGACCCTTGACCTGTGTAAAATAACATGTCTGGGGAGCATGTCACAGAATTAAATCCATACAGTCGCTCTTAGGATATACCTGCAGTTTATATTGTGTGCAGACCCAAACCTGTGCCCAGATCAAACTTGCTGTCTGTGTTCTGAGCACCCTCAGACTGTGGGGGTGATGAACTTTAGGGTACACCGGCAAAGTGGAAGACCTTGAGACCAACCTTCCCCTAAGCCTGAGCTCGGTTTCACAGGTCGTGCCCAGGCTCCTGCCATGAGGTTGCTGGTGTTTTCTAACAACATAAACCATCGTGACTGTCATGGATATACCCGAGCACGTGAAGAAACATGGCATCACATCGCTGCTGTAGTCAAAAAGGCTTTGAAAGGACCTATTTTAGTGCCAAGGTAGAGGAAGGACGTCCCGGAACAAGTGCATCTTGTGAACATAGGTAGAAAAAGCGCCTCTGGCTCCTTTCTCTGAGCCCGTGATTTTTACAAGGACTTCTACCGCTCCCCGGCTGTTGGGGATGTTGAATCCGAGTTGGAGCACTGCATGGACTGCAGTGTATCAGTTCATTTCTGCTTAAATGTCATTTTCTCAGAAGCCTGAGCAAGGAAGGAGCGAGCATCACCTGGTAAACAGGCTTAAATGAAGGCTATTTTGCTGGAAATATTTATACATTGTTCCTGAAAAATACACAGAGCATCTTGATAGTGTAGTGGAGAGTTCAGCTTGTGTAATCAGGAATGTGTCTGTAAGTGTCTGTGTGTGTTTGCGAGATATGTCCTTCCCTGAAAGTAAGTTTTGGAAAATGCTGCCAGCAGGTGAATTCTCACATTAGAATTTCCTGAAATATCCTGATCCGTGTGCACTGGGAACAGCAGTGATAAACACCAGTGATTGTGTATTTGGTTTCCTGACAGAATTATATAGGCAGATGTGCAGAGGGGTGTGTAATAAATCCAACTGAGATGAGCTGGGTGCAGCACGTGTGTTCTGGGTCTGGCGGGTGCCAAAAGATGGGTCTGCTTGGTGGCACTGGCCTATTTCCAGATATCTGGGGGTCCCATTAGAGCCGCTGCACAAACCAACATCCTGATACCTCTTTCTTTACCGCGGTTGATTGAAATCTCTGGTAAGAAGAGGATGTGCGAGGACATCTGTGGTGTAGTGACCTTAATTAAACTCCTGATTCAAGGCTGGGGGAGTATCAGAAAGTCCCTCGTTTGATAGTAGAGTTTTAGTGAGATAATCCAATGAAACCCTGATGAGAGATTTTGGGTTGTCCTTCTCCTTGTGCCATAACACCAGGGAGAGATGCTAAATATGCTGCTGTTGAACAAAGCCACGGTGATGCCTCCAAATGCTCGTGAGGAAGCGACAAGGAGACGGCGCCGCTCCTCTGCGTCTGTGCCGGTTGCTTGGTCTTGGATGTAAAACTAATATGATTCCAAGAACTGGAAAAGTGAATTGGTCTGAAATTAACCCAGTTGCAATCTGACTATTCCCAGTGAGCCGTGCAATTTTCTGCCTTTTTCTTGCCGTGTCTTGCTTTTCTCCCCTCAATCTCCATTGCCCCCACTTCCATATACAGAATAACACGCTGCTTATTTTATACGCCCTCAAAATCACGTCAGTGCCCGTGTTCTGCTAATAGACACTGAACTTCACTGTCCCTGTGGTGCTGGAAATCTCTTAAAATGAAAGATTTTTCATATGAAAATTCCTCTGTAATTTAGTCTGCTTATGAAAAAAAGAAATGGGAACGCCTAAAGTCAACAGAACAACTTACAACCTGGGTGGCCGAGGGGTAGCAGGTGGGGGTGCCATGGTAAAGCAAACCCCGATTTAATTACAGAAACCTCTGTCAAAGAGGCTTTCTTGTTTTCTCACGCACACGTACGTACATGCACGCACTTATCTCCTGCAAATAGGCTTTTCTGAAGGCTCGGAGGAGCCGGGTTTGCCGTAACACACAAGTTATTCTTGTTGCCGCAAACCGTTTTGCTGACTCAGGCCTCGGGATCCTGGCGCGAGGGATGCCAAGTTGCTCTGTGTTGTTGCTCTCGATTCAGTCGCCGCTGAGCGTTGAAAAATAAAATCTATGTTATTTTTCCAGCCGACAGCTGAGATTTTGAGCCCAAATTTTCTCTCTATTGCTTTACAAAGCGCTCGGTGCACCTGCTTGCTTGGGGAAGGCGCCTCGGCGAACGCTCCCCGTGCAATGAGCAGGAGGAACAAGACCCAGTCGACAGCATCATCCAAATTCCGAAGTGTGGGCGGAAGAAAAGAGTCACCGTTTGTTGCCGAACCTAAAAATCCCGAAGCTTTCTTCGCCGTGTAATTTGTCGGCGTCAGCAGATTTGGGGTGTTTTTCCTGCCAGCAGTTCGGATTGAACTTCCTTCAAGTTGCAACATCGGGAGGGTTAATTATGTACAAAGCGCTGGCCAGGGCTGAGATCTGGCACGCGGGGATCCAGCTGTGCTGGAGAGACGATCCAGAGGTGATTGTCATGGCCAGTGTTTGCGTGTTCCTGGGGACTCTGGGCCAGTTGCATCCTCGGTCTGGGCTTGGGGAGGGCAGGGAGGCTCTGGAAGAGACTTTTCTTTCTGCGAAAGGTCCTGGTTTAGAGGAAATGACCTTAGTGTGCAGAGGATTTGTGTTCCCAGGAATGGAGCGGCAGCTCTTGCAGGCTCAATCTGATTCATTTGCAATGAAATTGTTGCCCCTGAGGGTGGTGAGAGCCTGGCCCAGGTTGGCCAGAGAGGTGGTGGCTGAACCATCCCTGGAGACATCCCAGGCCAGGCTGGACGGGGCTCTGAGCACCCTGAGCTGGTGCAGATGTCCCTGTCATGGCAGGGGGGGCACTGGGGAGCTGGGAAGGGCCCTTCAACACAAACTGTTCTGTGATTCTATGAAAAAAAGCGAAACACATTCTTTTTATTTTTTTGTATGAATGGATGGTAGTTTTACAGCTGTAAGACTTAGTGAATAACTGATGAACTGTATTCAGCTGAAGTGCATTAATTTTTTTTTTTGTTTTCTAAGGCATGGACTGAACTTCATTTTTGAGGAGATCCTCCCTCAGGACTCCTGCACTTGATTTGCTGGATCCTCCAAAGAGGAAAACAGCCTCTTCTGCTCTTTCCAAACAAGCCGCAGTGCTGCCAAGCCTCCCGCCTCCCCCTTCCAGCAGCACTTAAAATACAGTTTGTGCATTTCCCAATATTTGTAACCTCGTCAGTCAGGGCTTATCTCCCTGGTAAATAAAAGGACGCAAAGCACACACGTGCCTTATCGGAGAGCTAACAGAGCGCTCGCTGTGCCTTGCTGAAGGCGAAGACATGGGAAGCATTCTGTCAACAATTTAAACAGCACAATTAAAATACGTATCGATTCCTTTTTCATTTGCGCTGGTTTCACAGCATTTTGCTGCTGAAGCCATTTTTGACACCTGGCTTACCTGAGATGATGATGCAGAACCTGAGGTCCCCCCCAGCTGCTTTCTTCACTTACTGCAAGATCTCTCTTCTCAACAGCTTTCAGTTCAAGGTCCTTTGCCCTAATGGCCAAATACTATTCTCCTTTGGCTGATGCAGGGGGCTCCAATGTCCCCACTTCTTATTTTAATAAAATTTTTATTTAATTATGACACAATTGACTTACAACAACAGCAGATGAAAGGATACCTTAACTGCTTGGCTGACCTTGGCAGACATGCCATAGGTCAGGTGTCAGAGCTGCCAAATGTCAGCATTGTCAAACAGGGGATGGGATGGGACTTGAATACAATTTAAATTAAATACAATTTGAAGAAACTTTTTTTTTCCTTTTTTTTTTTGGCAAATTAGCTATTTTCCTGTATTCTGCAACACTATCTGAGTCCTCTACCCACTACTTTCCCAACAGAAAATACCGAGCAAAGGAAAGCACGGTTGTTACGGTACCAGCGGGTAATTTTAAACAGTAGTAGAGATTGACTCGGTTCCTGGCTTAGATACGGGCCGTGCAACCGTCTTGCGTCTTCTTCACTCTGAAGTGAATGGCTGTTTAATCTCCATCCCATGAAGAAAAAAAAAGGCAGGACATGCTTATCCCCTGAGATGGGCTTTTTAATTGCTCTAGCTTGACACTCCAACTTAGTGTCCTCATGGCCACTGATTGATTTCAATTAACATTCCCATGCTCCAGGCACTATAAATAACCCTTGTCTGGCTGCTGCTTCCCCACTGCCAGCCCAACCTTTCTCCTTGAGCTGCTGCTGCTGCTCATCTCGCTTCTTGGCTTGGCCTCAGGCTCAGTCTATAATTCTTTCCAAACTTCCCTGTATAAAATAATCATGTACATGAAGTAAAACAGGAGTCTCATATACACACTTAATAACTCTTGTGTACTGTATGAGTGGGAATTCCACTTTATAACCCCTAGAGCTTTCAAATGGTTCTCATTTTCGGCAGCATTCCTCCTGCGAGATCTAAAACTTCCCATTTTCTCCCAAGCTGTTTCTTTCCCTTTCAACCTTTTTATTTCTCCTCTAGATTTCGAGGGACGGGCGGCTGTGGTTTCGGTGGCTGGGAGCCGATAGTCTCTCTTCAGCTCTTAAGCCAAATGTCAGAGTTCTCTTCCCAATGCCACATTTTCCAAATTAAAGCTTCAGCTCGCTCGTGATACAGAGCAAAAGGCTCCAAGTCGAGGTTTAGACTAAACTGATAAGATAAGCTTGCAGGGACCTAGAGCTAATATTCTACATGTGTTCGTCTGTCTGCCTACCTGTTATCTCTTTCTGAATGAAAAAGAGAAGAAAGAATATCACATCTATTTAGACATGTACTGTATGTGGCAGATAGATAACATCTGTATGCATATGGATGCAGGAGTGAGACTGATAGGCGGATAAGCACGAGGTAGCAATGCACAGATTTGTAAGGCCAGCAGGGACGCTGACATCAAAGGCGCGTAGAAATGTAGTGTTTGGATTTGAGGGGGGTTTGTTAGTTTGATATTTGGAAGGGTAAGGGAAAATAGACACCTCTTTGATAAAATACACATGGATTTCTCTTCACTTTCTGCTAGCTGGGGATACAGTTGAAGTTTCCTAATCTTGAATTTAAAAAAGCAAAAAAGTTCATTATTTGTCTCTATTGTGTCTGGTTGTGTTTTTATTTTAGACACAGCAACGTTTCCAATGGAGGATCTCAAAACACTCAGATCCAACCGCATTTAGATTAGGAAGATTTGTATTGATTTGGGATTAATCCACAAGTACAGAAGAATTAAAGGAGATGATAGGCATTGGCCCCCAAAACCTCCTGCTTCAAAAATTCCTGATCCCTCTGAGAAAGGGGGAGGCTGTGATGAAACTAAAGGCAGGAGCTTCTCTGTATTGTTTGAAGTTGTTGGTGGAGATGGGGAGGTTTAGATTGGATATTAGGAAAAATTCTTGCCGGAGAGGGTTGTCATTGGAACAGGCTGCCCAGGGCAGTGCTGGAGTCACCATCCCTGGAGGGTCTTAAAAGGCGTTTAGATGAGGTTCTCAGGGACATGGTTTAGTGCTAGAGTCAGGTTATGGTTGGACTTGATGATCCTGAGGGTCTCTTCCAACCCACACGATTCTATGATACATGTGCAAGCAGGGGAAGCTCGCACATAAGAGGAGGTTGTGGTCACCTTTCTGCCAAGCGCAGTGACATGTCCCCTGTCCCGGGGACCCGCCACACCACCAACACCCTTTGCCACGCTGGTGGTTGTGACTCGAATCTTCCCTCATGTGCCGCGATCGCGCTGCGTGCAGAGCCCATGTGCTCCGTGCGTGTTGTGCTGTCGCTGGTTACCCGTGCTAATTGAAACATCATTTTCAATGGTACATTCTTAGGCTTTTTTTTGTTGTTTCCCCTCCCTGCTTTCCACATTTGCAGCCTGGCCTCAGTCCCTCTGTTGTGTCCCTGGCTTTATTTGCTGAGCTGTGTTAGTGCTGTATCTCCATGGGGGTCAGTGCTTGGCCAAGTTAAAGGATTATAAAACTGTAAAGATGTTGGGTGGCTGGGTCCCCTCCAGCATCTTATTACCTGCCCTGAATGGAGCAACCCAAAAACTGGAGGCTCTGGTCCAGATAGTGTCTCACCAGTGCCATGTAGAGGTGAATAATAATTTTCTTTGATCTATTGGCCACATTTATTTGAATAAATGGCTTGTACAGGGTCAGAGTGTGCTAGCAGCTCCTGCTCTGCGAAAAAGGACCCAGGAGCTGTGGTGACAGCAGGTTGACCGTGACCCAGCTGTGTGCTCTGTGGCCAAGAGGCCAATGGTACCTGGGGTGCATGAGGAAGAGTGTGACCAGAAGGTCGAGGGAGGTTCCTCCCTGCCTGTTCTGCCCTTGTGAGGCTGCATCTGGAGTTCTGCATCCAGTTTAGGGCTCCCCAGTTTAAGAAGGACAAGGAGTTACTAGAGAGAGTCCAGCGCAGGGACACAAAGATGCTGAGGGGTCTGGAGCATCTTTGTGATGAGGAGACACTGAGGGAGCTGGGGCTGTTGAGCTGGAGAAGAGAAGCTGAGAGGGATCTGATCAATGGGATCAATAGCTCAGGGTGGGTGTCAGAGGGTGGACCAGACTCTGTTCAGTGGTGCCCAACGCCAGGGTGAGGGGCAACGGGCACAGACTGAAACACAGGAGGCTCCATCTGAACATGAGGAGAAACTTCTTCACTGGGAGGTGCCAGAGCCTGGCCCAGGCTGCCCAGAGCGGGTGTGGAGTCTCCTTCTCTGAGACATTCAAAGCCCCTGGACCCACCTGTATGATCCACTCTGGTGACCCTGCATGAGCAGGTGGGTTGGGCTGCATGATCTCCAGAGGTCCCATCAACCCCAACCATCCCATGGTCCAGCCCGTGCCCAGCAGGGCTGTTCTCACACTGCGGTTTGCAGACTGCACCGGCACTGTGGCTGGTTCCAGGATGTTGGTCTTTGCTGCCATTCTTTAGGCTGAATCCATAAGCCACATCTCAAAACTGACAGCCAAGTTTTCCCCTTGCTGATAGAACCACCTGCCTGGTTTAATTCTGGGGGGATGTGGCGTTTAAAGCAGCATAACCCATGTACAAAGGGCAGGACGCTGCCCCGTGGTCTTTATTAACATTCATTTTTCTACCTGTTACTTGACAAACTCAAAACAAGAATTCAGTATCAATGCATTCAGTTTCTGTTTTGTAACTGGTGGTTTACAACCAGTTTAAAACCCCATACAAAGTAATTAAGTATATTTGCAATTAAAATGAACCTGAACAGTGATCTGCTTTGGAATGGAAGTTTAAAACATCCAAAGAGGAGTGAATTTTCTTTCGCATTTGGTACATCGGCAACAGTGTTCACATTCTAATTCCATTTAATGTTTTTCAAAGAAGAAAAGATACAAAGGAGTCTTTTCAAATAGAAATTGTATTTCTTGAAGTGTTGAAATTTGCCAATTTGATGGTTTGGGATTTAGCAGTAAATACAAGTGTAAGTGCCTAAGTCAGCAATATCAACATGCATTTGTGGTATGTTGTAGGCCTGAAATACTCCTCTTTTTCCACAAAAAACAATGTGAAAAACATTCGCATAGGTCTAATCACACGATCTCCCAAAGCTATTAGTGGACATGCTTATAGATAAACAAGGAGCAAAACATCCTGAGACCAGTGGGAGAAATAAATAGATTTTCTGGAAGGGAAGAGTGAGTGTGAGAGTGAGGGGAGTGATGGGGCAGATGTGTGCGAGTTTGAAAACTGGTTTTTGCATTACAGGATGTCATTTATTTAGCTTGAAACAACATGTTTTTACGGCATTATTCTGTGCCTGTCGGAGTTCTCATGCGCTGGAAGCCAGATCTGACTTCTGTGTCAATGGGCACTTGGGGACTCCGAGCCCTGAGTTATTTGACTGTCAAATGCTGCAACTAAGTCCCTTGGAATCACTTTTTTTTTAACAAAATTAATTTGTTTTACTCCAAGATGCCCAGAGCAATCATTTATATTATAAAGCTGCGAGTGACAGGAGGACATCTAAAAATAGCACATTCCAAAAGCTCAGATACAGATACTGGAGGAGAGATTATTTTTCTTTCCCTTACTCATATTCGGCATTGTTATTTAACCTGAAAAACCCCAAATAGGTGAATTAGGGAAAGTCACACGGTATTCAGCTGTATGTATTATAATATTGTCATTTGTGTCCAATTAATCAATCACAAAAAGTTACTGGGCCAGATCCTGCCAAGTTATTCATGCTGAACCAGAGTGGGAAGACTTAAGTCAGGAAAATTACTATTAAATTGAGAATATCGGTGTTTTATCTGCAAAAATATTGCTCATCACGTGCCAGCTTGGGGGTAAATTGTCTGAGTCTGCAGGAACGTCTGTGCTGTGGGAATCTCTGAGAGGTACTTTGGGCTCCCTTCTTACTGCAGGCAAAACTGGGTCTATTCAGGGTGCCGAACAACACAGCCTTCTGCGGGCAACTGACCCAGATCAGACGGACTGCTCTTTGGCAGGTTATTTTTCTGATTGCAAAGGGAAAAGCATGAGTCTGTGCTGTTTTGGCATCTTCTGCTAGGGGAGGACCACCCCACCATGGTTGTCTGCAGCAGGTAATAGGTGGGTTTGTTTCTGAGGGTTCGTAATCTTGGCATTTCTGCTGGAGTTTGGAGGTGGGATGAGCTCTTGCCTTAAACTGAAATTTAGCCCCATATCATTGGTTTTGCCTCATTTGAGGGCTTGTCCCCAGTTCACTGGGGTCTCCTCTCAAGCTCTTGGGAACTGTGGCCCAACCAGGTTGCAAAGAGATGTGGAGATGTGTCTAAATCCAACCAACCTGCCCTGGTTTTCCTTACACGAATTACTCCTGCTACAAAATTTTCACCAATCTAGATAAGTGATTGAGCCTCTTCTACCACCTGGAAATCTCATTCAGAAGGAAAAAATTTGACCTTTTTTCTCCTGTTCTGGTCATCCAACACCCTGAGTCCTTCTTGGCCAAGCTTCATTATGGCCGTATAAAGCAGTATCAAGAGGCTGACTAGACATTGCTCACTTCATGCCACGCTTCATTTATAAGCCTGGATTATTATTTTTATCCTGGACAGTTTGCCCTACCCCAAAATACTGGCAGTATAGATGAGAGGAAAATCAGATTAACTGTTCTTTATAGCTGAGACACAGTACGAGGAGCAGCTTCCACTTAGAGCAGCTGCTACTGCCAAGCCGGCAGCTGAACACGAGCATCCTGAGAAAACTCTGCCGTCGTCTAATCCCGTCTCCCGTCCCTGCTATGGCTGCATTTTGCTGCTCCTCCAGCACGTGTTCAGGAGGTTTGGCTGACACCGGTAGCTGGGAACCCCTGTAAACCAGAGGTCACAGAGGAGATGTTTAACAAATCCCAGAATCCCAGCCTGGCTGGGGTTGAAGGGACCTCTGTAGATCCCCCAGTCCAACCCCTGCTCACGCAGGGTCACAGAGCAGATCACACAGGTGGGTCCAGGCGGGTTTAAAAGTCTCAGAGAAGGAGACTCCACACCCGCTCTGGGCAGCCTGGGCCAGGCTCTGGCACCTCAAAGGAAAGGAGGTTCCCCTCGTGTTGAGGTGGAACCTCCTGTGTTTCAGTCTGTGCCCATTGCCCCTCACCCTCGTGTTGGGCACCACTGAAAATGGTGCATGTGATTAGACCTATGTGCGAGGGCTACGGCCTTTCCTTGAGTTGTGAACGAGCCGCTGCTACGGGAAGACCAGATTTGGTTTCTGAGGCTGCACTTGATGATCTCCGGTGGAGGAAAGTCCTGATGGTGATGGAGGGGGAACTTCCAGAGAGTGCCTTGGTCAGGACAGTGGAGCTGGAGACCTGGAGGCTGGGGTCAGGCTGGGACTCTGCAATCAGTTTGTGAACAGTGGGGTGAACTTTGTGAAATGCTGAGCATTTCCAAGAAATCCTCTTCTTGTTCACTCGATGCCAACATGAGTCATATCCCTTCTTCCAGGCAGGTGGGTCTGGAGCAGGAGGATGGAGATGAGGAAACTTGGGTGTAGTTAGAAAATACAAGTAAAGAGAATAAGGATGTGCAGTGTTGGGGTGTGAAGGGGGAAACCAGCCCATAATTGCTCTCCTTTGTGTAGCATTAACCCTCCCGGCCCCAAAGGGAGGGAGAAATGGGGCAGCCAGGTTCTGCTTAGCTGCCCAAGCTCTCCAGGCTTGGCACAGGGTGAGCCGCTTGCTTTCCAATGTCAGCGATTTTTCTTTGACTGATCCCAGGGAGGAAAGGTTTGTACAGTTTGCTGGACCATTTTGACCTTTTGCCTGCTTTATCAAAGGCCAGATAAAATATTTGGTATTAATGTTTTATTTTATGTGGGGGCTAGAGACCGACTGACCATACATGGTTATGGCTTTGATACAAGCCGAGGTCCTAAATGAAACAGTAAATTAATTTTGACAGCTTGAGTACATATCGCTCTTCTCATTCAGCAGCCAGCTGAGTGATTTCCCCATTTCTATCAGCTGGCCAGTGGCAAAGGGAGGCTTGGGCTTTGGGAAGCCCAGCGGCTGGGATGTGCCACCTCCATCCCGCAGCAGGACGGGGCCACGCTGTGGAGCAGACTCAGCAGGAGGGATTGCGAGCCTGGTCACAGATACAATTTGCAGAACACAGTAAAATCACCTTGTTAAATCAAAGCCTTTCTAATAGGTTGTTCTTCTCCTTGGGGTAGAAAAAAGCTTTCTTGTGAGCTTTGGGGGTAGCTCTCGTGCTCCATGTGCAAGCGTATTCTCCCACCAGCAAAATTCAGCAGGTGCAAAAAAAATCTTCACTATTTCAATTCTTCCTGTTTCGTTGATCCTCAGATTGTAATTTTAACAGTGCACAATGATTTCCTGTGCTTTTCATTGAACTTCTATGACTACACAGGCATTTAAAACGTTCAGCAGACAGACTCACTGCTTTGATTTCCCCCCTGTTTCTTGTGGTCCTGTTGCAGGGAACTGTATTTCCTTCTGCTCTTCATTGCCAGCTTCTCCCTATCATTACCTGTGAGCTTATTTCATCACTCGCAGTTGATGCTAATTTAAAGTCTTCTGCACAGACAGTGAGCTTTGCCCTGTCTAGTCATCCTTTTGTGTTTCTGGAGGTGGTCCCCAGACTTTGTATTGCAACTTTTTTCCTTTCTTCAGGAATTTCCCCAGCTGGCTGTGTTACCCAGCTCTCCTCAAAATCCTGAGGCACACAGACTGAAAACGAGGAGCATCTCTACCCTGCTGACTGACGTGACCTTGGTTTCCTAGTCTGGCCAGTGCCGATCGCAACCAAGGGCCCTGGTGAGATATGACGGATTGTGTAAAGCGCTTTGTTATCATAGGCCTTGTGTTTTTTCCCCTTGGTTGTATAGCATCTTAGAGTCTCACTTTTCTCTCACAAGATTGGATGGTTTCTCAGCTGGTCCATATGAGATCAGTTACTAGGAGTGGTTTGTACTGGGACGTGCTGTGGATTTGGCTGACAGTGACTTGATGTGCCTGTAAATGATGGGGATGCTTTGCAGGCTAGAGCCGTCATTTCTGCCTGTGATGTGTGGCAAGGGGTTTGTTCTTGTGCTTGTTGTGCCTTTGGCTGCCTGTTTGTTGTGGTCATTGTGTTTTCATGTTCTGATTTTTGGTTATCGTGTAGCCGTGGAGACCACCACTGTGCTCTGCCTCCCGTTGTTGTGGCTTCCTGCTAAACCAGTGTTTGTTGTGGGAGATAATATGCGGTGGTGTTTTTCGGTTTGTTCCTTTGCTCTGGTTGCTCGATGTTTGCATTGTAGCCATAGATTTCTGTGGTAAACCCTTTGAGCTCGGAAAAAAAGAACAAACAAGCTTTCCCTTTCTAGTCATTTGCGAAACTCAAACATGATCTTGTTCAGCCCGACCACGAAATCTTGGAGATCAAACTGAGTAAATTGAAAGTGTCCCACAACACAGAAATTCCCTTCTTCCGCCTTTCCACCCTTGTCTCTCCACAACCAGATTTCTCCTGCCAGCTCCAAGCAGAAGGAGATTTGTCTGCTGCTGAGAGCTGCTCTGGTCTCCATGGACTGGGGCTACACAGGAATGATGGACCATCACCTGAGCAAAATTGTATCTTTGGTAGCAGAAGACTTTATACACTAAAATACAAATTCGTGCCATTGCAGCCTTATGACTCCATTAATTTTTATCATAGAAGAGTCAGGTCTGCATCAGGGAAATGGAGAGGAGGGGTTGGGGAACAGAGGTATATGTTTATATCACATTTTTTCTATGCAGAGAAAGATGTACATTTGGAAAGGCTCCGTTTTGCTGCTTTGTCTACAAACTCTGTTCCACCCTTCTTGCTTCCCCCACTGCTTCGGTGCCAAATGTCTCCCTTTACCTGTTCAGATTAATGTGGGGGAGGTTCAGGGGTTTATGAACCCACTGTTTTTCCCTCAAGATAAACCCCCTCCATAATCAGGGTGGGAAAATGTACCTGCAAGGTGCTTAAAACAAGATGTTTGAAAGCTCCTTGTGAAAACTTTTCCGAAGTCTTTTCAACAGTTTGAAAAGCCCCTTCTTCCCTCCCCCCAAATGCGATCAACAACACTGAAATTCAGACAGTTGTAATCAGCTCTAATAGGAGCAGAAAAACCAAGTGCCACGCGTTGTTATGCCTCAGCCCCTGTAGTGCCGGTATCCGGAACCTCACTTGCGCCGGGATAACAGTAAACAGATGTGAGGGCAGTAGTTGCAATACTGAGTTACCCTTTAAAAAAATCCAGCTTGCCCCATGGATTTCTACAGTTCTTGTTAAGGCCTCTTCTTATTAAATGGGTTTTTTTCTTTCTCTCTCTCTTTCCTTCTCCTTTTCTGCAAGGTTATTTTATTTTTTGCAGGATCAGCTCCCGTGGCTGATTCACCATTGTGGCTCCATAAATAGTTGGATTGGCATAATTGAGGGGTGAAAGGGATTTGGGAGTGAGTGGCTGGTGATTGAGAAAGGAGGGGGAGTGTGATGGGATAAACCGGGCTTACCACCGAGAGCAATGTTTGTGGAACCACGGCTTTTCCACAAGGAGCCACAAGTCTATCGGAGCAGTGGAGAAATGCAGTGATTGCTGGAGGAGCGAAACTCCGCTCTCCGGGCCAGACGCTGATATCATTGCTCTGAGAGGGTTGTCTTTGGCTTTGACCTCGTGCAGACGTGCACACCCGTAGTTTGACACGCCGAGCAGTCGCTTTTGAGCAGGGATAGATACAAGAGTCCTGGGGAAGTCTGTAGGGTCTGAACATCTTTGACATCAGGGCAGAGAAGGCTGTTGGCTGCTCTGGTGCTGAGTTAGGCCTAAAAGTTATATTCAATATGTGTCTAAAGAGTTGCAGGAGTGGGACTTTACCCCCAAACCAAGCCTATTGGCTTTGAAGAGGAATAACCATTCTTGTCGGTGGTGGGATCAGTTCTAGGCTACACATGGATATTGGGTGCTCATGCCAACAGAAGAAAAGGGCTAAGCAAGCAGCCCTGAGAGGGGGAGCACGCGTGGATTTTGGACTGTTTTCGGCTGGCTGTGAAATGGCACCCCAGGGATTTCTTTTCCTATAATATCTGATCTGGGGTGGCTGGAGCAGCTGTCCTGCCCTTACCCCACTATTCCTGCTGCTTCCTGCTGGTCTCGCTGCTACAGGTGAGCTACATAAATCAGCTGATCCTGTGGAAAACAAGCCCAGCAATGAAGAAGATAAAGGTGGTTGGATCAACCTGCTGATCCCAATCCATTCTGCAGCTTCATTGCTGCTGGATCTGACCCTGGAGAGGGGCAGGGATGGACATGGAGCAGTGGGAAGCTGTTCCCGAGCAGGGACAAGTGACGTGAGTGTTTTGGGAACAAAGGAGGGTGAGTCTGACCTTTTCTAGTGCCCAGCCCAGCAGTCAGCCTGCCAACATTTGGTTTCTGGCAACATCAGTTCAACGTTGTCACCAGCTCTGCCCACTTCTTTGCAGGCATCCCCAAACGTTGTGATTTGTAGGTGTAGTATTTTTAACCACAAAAGCGGTGCCTCTAGAAACACCATGACCACAGAATGACTTTCAAGAAGAGTGTGGAGGAAAAGAAGGGGTTTGTTTTGGTTCCTGAGCGCTGTTGAAAGGGTTTCTCCGTCAAGAGGGAGGGCCGGGGTTCCTGTCCTAGAGCTCGCCCTCCTCTTCCCTCGGCCACAAGTCCGCAGGGAGAAGCCGGAGAGCTGGGACGTGCGTGGAGATGTGGGCAGTGACACATTACCCGGGCATGTGCAGAATTCCCCCGAATGACCACAGCACTTCGCTGAACAGCTACCGGAAGGTTTCTCACCCTTCCTCGAGGGAGGATGCTGCGCTTCCAAAAAAGCCTCCCAGCGGATGTAACGACATCCATCCGGTTCTGTTACAACCCTTGCTCTTCCTGTGGCTGTTTTGCTCTTCATTATCTCCCTGGGAAGAGGTTGTTCTCTTGAGCAACAACATCCCCAAAACAGTTTGGTTTCTGCACTGTCCATATTTAGCGGGACTGTTTCTTATTTAGCAGCAGCCTTTGCATGGGTGTGAAGATGCTCTGCGCCATGTGAGCGATGTTGAATGGGCTTTGCCCCCTGGTCTGTAGCTGGAGAAAATGTGTGAGAGATTTCCCTGCTGCTAATAAGCATTGTGTTTGCCTTCCTCTTTGGGGGCGGGCTAGATTTGGGGAAAGGAGAGAAAAAAGGCTTTCCAGTGGGACGTGGATGTTCCTGCCTGTGCTCCCACGTTGTTCCCAGCCTTTTGCCGGAGTCCAGCTGTATGACACAGGCCTCCAAAATGTAAGAGAGATTCCCCAATGAATGACGCACGCGATCGCAACTCGCTGCTTGCGTAGATGAGGCGACAATAGTCTTGTGGGTGGTAGAACACGTTTGCTGGTGGGGAAGAGGATGCTGAGAGCAGCATGGCCTTAACCAACAGCATGAGTTTGACCTTGGCCTTCTGCAGTACATTAGACCCAGACCCTTCTGTGGCCTTGGGCGTGTTTGCAGAAAGGTTTTAGCTTCTTGACGGCCCTTTGAGAAATGTTTGCTCCTCTGTAGGTAGCTAATGGGGGTCGCCACGGGCTGACAGGTACCCCCGTGCCCAAGGGTTTCTGGAGGGAAGAGCAGGAGGACGCTGGGCTCCCAGGAGGTGGGAGCAGAGGAGCAGCCTCCAGCAGCAGAGTCTTTGCTGCTAATGCTTCCAGGGAGGGAATCTGAGGAAATGCTTGGATAGGAATAAGTAGAGCTGGCAACAAATGTGCATTTCATTTTATGAACATTTCATGGTGAAACTTAAAACTTCCACCAAATTTGGGGGACTGGATAGCTCAGGGGATTAGTAATGGGATACAGAGCCTTTCATCTCGCCAGTGCCTTTTCAGTTGCAGCTCAAGTCAGTACCAGCGACTGAAAGTTGTTACCATCCGATGGCTTATGTGTAACGAGTTGACAGTCTCACTCGGTTTCCTGGTCGTCAGGTATCTGTGGCTGACGCACACAAACACACCAGAACGCCTGGCTGCTTGCCAGCCTTGCTGGCAGCTCTGCCAACGACCGGAGGAGTCAGAGAGTGAAATATCCCCTTGGCTTCTAGACGAGAGCTTTATCAGGTAGCGTCCTGGCACGTGAGAAAGCCGTAAGGCTGGGAAAGCAGTAGGCCAGTTTAGAGCGGTGGTTTCATGTACACGTTTTCCATCCGTACCGAGGTCTACAAGGAATAATGCTTTGACGCAAGGACCTCCTCTTTGGAAGCTCACCGTTCAGCAAAGGTGTGATGTGTGTGAGATTGATGTTTTGCAAACAGAGCATAGACGTTATGGCGTGGGACTTTCTGTTTAAAATAATGTCATTGCTTTTCTCCCCCGCCCCGAATAGGTTCTAAGTGGAACCTGGAGCACGTTTTATAGACGTTGGTTTATTGATGCATCTGTGATGTGACTCTAGTGCAGGGCTGCACCATCGTCTCCACTTACAGCTGGGGAAACTGAGGTAGAGAGAAACCAAATGAAGGAGGAGATACTCCAAGATAAAATATTCAGGAGTTTGTGGGTGCTGGCCCTGTGCCAGGTGTGATAATGGGTTTAGACCATCGGTACTCTCTGTTTCTCCCTCTGTTGGGAGATCTGCCCTTGCTCATCATGGATCAAAAAAGGGCCCCTCAGATGAAGCCTCAGAAAAATGCTGTTGCTTGGGGGATGTGTTCATTCACCATTTTGTGCTCTAGACACCTCGTAGTTAGGACGTAGTTTGGAACAAGATGACTTCTGATGAGGATGCCTGAGTGTAGATTTCGTTGGTTCTGCTGAAAGTCCCGGTGGGTGTTGGTGTGGAGTGCAGAACCCATTACAGATGGCTGAGCCATGGGGCTGGCTGTGGTCCCAGGGTGAGGAAGGTTCTGGTGTCCCAATGGGGCACCCAAGACTGAGCATCCCTCAGTACCCCCCTACATTTTAGGGATCTCTAACCCTGTATCTAACAGGAGGATCCCCCAGCCCTGCCAATGGACAATGGGCACAGTCTGGTGTAAATTGTCCCCTGCGAGAATCTGTGGAGCAAAGTGGTGATGGAGTGAGGCCCTATGTGTCCCGCTGGCCTTTCCACAATTACACGGAGCCAGGCACAAGCAGGCCATTAGCAAACAAATGATGTCAGCTCCCACTGGCGTTATTTTTAAACACTCTGTATATATTACTTGTCCGTATGTATCTCTGAACTGTTCTTTCTCCCCCTCCCGCTGCCTCTCAATCACCCACAGAGCCTTTTTTTTTTTTCTTTTGGTTAAAACCAACATCTGTAGATTCGTTCTTAACAAAAATAAAGCCATCCATCTCTTCTGGCCTGCCGTTCTGTCATGTAAGCTCAGGAAAACTGGCTCGGTCAAGGTTTACAGTAGCCGTCATGGGCTGCAGTGGGAAAGACACTTATCTGGAGCGGAGGGTTAGCAGTTCTCAAGAATGCATCCTTCCCTCGGACCGAGGGGGTGGCTTTTGTTTATCCTCTGGCACACAATGAAATGATGGGAAAACATGCTTGGATGCACTGCAGGAGTAAGGTGGGGCAGGGCAGCGGTTAAAAATGGAAACGGAGCCTTTGATCCCCAGCCAGAGCAGATGACTCCCAGGGTTTGGGCTTGAGGGTGGACGTCATGTTCTTTCTCTCCATCTCCGTGTACAGATCCAAGGGTTCCCCTCCTACCTAGCGAGCGGAACAAAGCCTCCCGGGCGGGCTTGGGGGAAGAGAGGGGGTTGCGAGTGATGTTGGAAGGAAGGAGGGGTTTGGGAAGCCCGCCAGCTCAGGTGGGTGCTGGAGGAGGGGGTGCAAGCCCCAGGCAAAGAGAAGAGCCGTCCTGGGGTCTCAGAGCAGCATCTGAACCCCTGGGGGACGCCAGGGCCGAGCAGTGAGTCACGCCAGCAGCCGAGGTTTGTGACAGTGTTTTTCCTGTTAATCTCCCCCACCATCTAACCCCAGAAAACACAATGGAAACTCCATAAGCTGGGAGATAGCCTGGGGCATACCACAACTCCAGAGGGTCCTCGCAGGAGGCTCCGAGTCCTCCCCAGATTCCCCAGCAGCCAGACCAGGTAGTAAATAACCTCGCAAAGTCCAGAAGATCGAAGGGGAGTGACAGAAGTATTACGTGCGTGCGCTTAGTCTTGCTCTATCCCGGATCTGGAGAGGGACGCTCAAAGACTCAGGAGCGCTGACTCCTTGGAGCCAGAGTAGATCATCTGTTAAGTCTCTGGCACGACAGACTTGCTTTAGAGTGAGCAAATTAAAGGTCGTCTCTCAAACTCTGGTTAATGCCACATGCCAAAGTAGACAGAGAGAGAAACAGAGGGATGATAGATCCTCAGATGTATAGATCAATCTGTGGCTCAAGGCGTGTTTGTTTCTGACTTGGTTTTGTTTCTGTAGTCTAGGTATATTGTTTTTATTATTTATAGTGTTGGGGGGGGTAGTGCTGTGTGTTTGAATTTATTCGCTGTGCTATGTGGCTGATTTGGAACACATCCTGTTGTGGGTTTTTTGTTATTTTATTGTTTTTTTGCTAAGGAGCCCAGAAATCGTTTGGCACTGAGTACAGGAAAAATGAAATAAATTTTTTAAAAATTCCAAGATTTCATTTAACCGTTTACCTTTTCAGCACTTAGCCACTGCGTATACGTTGGCGACAGCTGAAGGGACCCTGCGTGGCCTTGATTCAACAGGTCTTCAGTGGAATTCGAGCGCACGGCTGAAGCTGGGAATGCGTTGCCGAGCGGCGGGCAGGGTGCGGATGGCTTTGCCCCGGAGATGGAGCACAGCAGCTGCTCAGCAGCAGCTCCGGAGCCTCCGCCAGCGCTGCACGGGGAGCCAGGGGGAAAGAGGATCCGTTACATTGCGAGTTAGCTTCAAACTGGCTTCAGTGTTCTGACGTGAATCATTCATTCCGCTAGGGAGAGGGCTGAGGAGTCTGGGCAAACGAAAAAAAGCCAGAATAAACCACAGAGGAGTGCTGCAGAGGAGCATCTGAAGGGATGTGGATGAGGGACCTTGGACCCAAGGACTTGAACAGTCTGGAGGCATCCTTTGGATGCTTAAGCGGGAGTTTTGCTTTTCTCATTCTATTGATGAAGCAACTCAGGGTTCTGGGCTGGTGTTCTTCTTTTATTAATGTGTCTTAGTATCTCTATGACTGTAACGGTACCCTGGGGCTTTGCTTCTGAGCTGAGCCGTGGCCCCAGATCTGCAGTGGCTCTTGTCTGGGAGACATGGGACATCCCAGGAGGAGGGAGGCACTGTGAATTCTCCATTATGGGTACCAGAAGCAGAGACAGCTGCTTTTGTAGCCCTCTGAACAGGGGTACACCGGTCCCAGTGCAGACGTTAACATGGCAGTCATCCCTTTGGTCGCACAGCTGAACCTCAGTCAAGAGACTCCAGAGCCCAGTGCGTACAAGCGTATGGCTGGGGCAAGACACTTGTATTTCCCCTAAAAAACTGGGCTTCTCAAGGCACTGGGTGTTGAGTTGCATGGTCCTGGACAGAAGAGAAGGGTCACCCTTAAGCCTCAGAGCTCCTCAGGAATTCACTTTTCCACTTATTAGAATTCCTCCGCGCATGGTGCCCCGTGTCAGGGATTTCCCTGCACACATCTCTCTGCAACCTGAACTAACAGCTCAGACTGTGCAGCCAGAAGCAGAATTGGATGCATGTCCTGTGAGCACAGGGGACAGTTCTGGCCTGTTACATTTGCAAAAGTAGTTTAAATGCAGCGTTAATGCCAGGAAGCCCAATACGTATAGCTTGGAAGCTTCATGTTATAAGTAGGTTGAGGAATCATTAATTCAGCTGCTTTGCTCACCCGTGGTATTAACTCCACTTGTTTTTCACGTTACATGTAAAACCTTACGCTTTTCCATTTCTGACTTGTGATGTGTACCAAACCTGGAGACCCAACCTGCCTCAAACACATACAGTTTGGTTAAGTAGATACTTCAGTAGAAATTTGAGTTTGTGGAATTGTCCACCTTAGTGTGATTTCTTACTCTTAGACTTCAGGGGCTTGTGTATCATCACTGTGCATTCAGGGAAGAGATATTGCTGCTGGTTCCTCCTTTATATTTTGTAGCGTCTCATTTCCAAGGTACTGGAGGGGAAAGAAGTACACAAATGCTTGGTGTTAAAAATGTGCAGCATTGCCCTTCCTAATGAGTTTCAAGGTGTGTTACTATCAGCATGTATATTGGAATTATTCTCTCAGTATGTCTGAGAGTTGGAAATAACAAAATTCCTACTGATTTCGTTACTGTTACACAAGCGAAACGTCTCCATGCAGGCTGGTATAAAGAGACAAAAGGTTGTCCCACCCCACTGCAGGCTGCTCAGATGGGAGCCAGCTGGGCACGGACAGACGGACTTGGGTCTTTGCACCTCTTCTTTTCAGAGGTATCCTGCAGGATGGATCAGTGTTCCTATGGCAAAATTCAGCGCAGTGCGCAGTGTCCTGGGTCTCTGAGCGTGTTCCCAACAAAACTGGTCCAACCTTTCTACTCTGTGTAACAGGTTACACTGAAAAGAAAAAACAGATTTCAGCTGAAATCAAAATGTTTTCCAAGGCTGTCAGCTTCAACTATATTTTCCAGCGGATAAAGTTGGCATGACTTCCTTTAGCTTTCATGTTTTGTTTGGATAACATCAAAAGGCTCTTGTTTCAATGGACGAGGATCTTGTCATTTCAGCACTAGCATTTCACTTCATCTCGGTTTTCTCTGTTACGGTAAATAAACTTTTTGGTGTTGCAGTGAATGAGGGGGTTGGTGACCCCACACGAGGCATAACAAACCTTTGAAGGGAATGGATGATGCTTGTCTACCTCTTCCAAAAGGGACTTGGAGACTGTGGCTTCATAGGGTGACTGGAGGTAGGTGGGACTTCCCACCATGGTGACCTACAGAAGGAGGAGCTGGTCGCCTTTGTGGACTTCAGTATTCAGCATCAAACTGTAGCTGAGCTCTTCTCATCCTTTGGTTTCACCAGAAGAGATGTGGTTTTCTTCCTAATGGAAAATTCCGGGTCTTTTTACTTTGTAGAAAACTTCAAAATCTTGGTCGTTTATCCCCAAATGGGAATCTTAAGTGAGTTTGGTCACACTGAAAGTCGTGACAAATGGGGATGTTGCTTTGTGCCCAGCTGCAGTGCCCCAGAGCAGCCGGTGTTGAAAACCCTGACATGTACCTTGGCAAAGCCACCTTGGGCTCCAGCAAATGGGGCTTGTTTGGGTTTTCATCCACAGAGAAGTGTTTGGAACAAAGATACTTTGAAGGCTTTGAGGAGCACAGCTCCCCCAGCTTTGGGGCTGTTGAGTGTGTCCCTTGGGTAATACTGGTGTGTTCCCTCTTTTCATCCCAACTCTCTACTTCAAGGGCTTTATTTTAAATTATGCTATTTTAAATTCCTAAAGCCTCCCTGGGAGGATAAAGAAAGATCCTTCCCCCATGTCCTTAATGGGGGAAAAAAAGGCAGATAAGCTGCGAAGAACAGGCAAAGGTTCCTTATATTCAGGTTGGATGAATTATCGTTACTCACTATTTGGTTTTCATCTCATTGGTGTTTCCAAACTAAAGCCCAGAGGATGATTTTTTTTTGCATTTACAAGCCTGAATTCCTTGTGCATGTTCCTAAATTCATTGTGTTTCCTTGCTTCTGAGCTAACAATGTTTCTCAGCGGGTGCGGCTGGTGAAACCACAGACCTATGAAAGCACAGGCAGTGCTTTGGAGATACTTTATCTCCCTCGTAGGTGCCGATGGGGAGATGGGAACCTGCTGCTTTCTCTTGGCTTTGGTTACAGTCTCTTCTCACGGCTGTGGACCATTAAGCAGGGCATGCTGCCTTCTCGCTGCCTGCATTCGATGCTTGGCTTTACTCAGTCCGAAGATATATGGTTGCATTCTGAATGAAAACTACATCTGAAACCAGTTTTATCAGTTTCCTGGAAGATGACAGGGAGAAAATATGTGAAAAATGTCTTTTCACCACTATTGGTTTGGGGTTTTTTTTTGTCCTTTGTCACCCATTGCATCAAGCTTCCTTATCATTTGACCATGAGAAAATGTTTTCACCCAATAAAACAGAGGCCAAACCCTCATGAGTTCATTAAGGGGTGACTGGTATGACCAGAGATGCCTGATCTTGAGTGCGAGAGGAGCGTCGGCTCCAGGACCTGTGCTTTAGCCCAGCATTTATTTGTTTGCTAGTGATGTTTTGGGGCAGGGGAAGAGAGAGATGTGTCTCCAGCTTAAACCAGCTATGCTGGGGATGAGAAGAGCAGCCAGCGCTCTGCTGGGCTCCTCCTTTCCCCATCACTTGGTCAGGACAGAGCAGCAGCTCTCAGCTGAGCTGGGACTCGCACTATGGGCAGCCGTGGGAAGGAATAAGGGGAGATTTAGCAGCCCATAACTATCTTGCACAGAAACAGGGCAAGAAATGTTCTCACTTTCAGTGCCTTCCCCACTAGGCACTATATTTTTCCCATTTCTCCCGGTGGATGCAGCGTTCCTATCTGTGTAACACTTCAGTTAGGTCACTTCACAGCTATGGGGCTGTTGTGTGGATTCCCTCTCTTTGAGGAATTCTGCTGATGAATCATCGACACTCAAGGCCGTAGTTTGATGTCTTTATTCACACTTAATGCTAGTACTTGGCCGCAAAAGTAATCCTGTGGAATCCAATGGGACTAACTGTGGAGTAACATACTATTAAATCTTTGGCCTTTTAACAGAGTAATGGGTTACAGCCAGATTTGTGAATAAAACTGAAACGCAGTCCTGGCTTTCAGAGGGGTTAGGAGTAGTACAGGGCAAAATATTTCATGATGAAACCTAGACCCATGTGAAAATTCCCTGCTAGCTGGCTTCTTCATAAACACTCAGATGGGATCCACGGGGTCTCACTTCTCAGAGCCACCACTGGCATTGGGAACAAGTTGCACCCCAAGTTGGGGCTTTTTTCAGAGTGTTTTGTTTATTTTTTCCCTGTGTTTACTGTTGTGATTAAGACGTTTCAGAGCGTAATAAATAATTGTCTTTCCAGGGTAATAGCTTTTTAGCACTGGGTGCATTGGGACATTCTGCCTCATGCTGACTGCCGTGGGCTGTTGGGAGACACAGCCATGGGAGATGCCATCCTACTTTTTGGGAAGGGATTTTGCATTTGATGGTGCTGCTGTTTATCTGGAGTTTTCTGGAGTTGAAGCGATGTGCTTCCTTTGGAGGGTGGGTGAGTGAGTACCATTAACCTCATTTTCCTGTATGAATAAAAAAAAGACTTGTTTGAAAAAGCAGCAGTGTTATCATTGGTCTTCACAGTATCTTGGTAACGTGGTGCTTGATGAACTTCAGCTGTAACACTAATTGAGAATGGGAGTGCTGGATCAAGAGTTTCAGGGGGGAGGAAACCGCCCAGATTTGGACCTAATACAAGTGGGGATGCAGTTTGTGACAGGTACTCAGGTCCAGCTGTGTGTCAACAGTTTAGAAAGCATTCAGAGGCTTGTAAGAAAATGAGCCCACCTTTTGGCTCGTTCTGTGCCATCTGCAGCCCCGCTGCAGGCCAGCGAACAGCAGCGCTCCCGGCCACGTCATCCCACCGCAGCCAGGGAGGATCAGCCCGTCCCTCTCTGCACGGATCAGGCTGCCAGCGGCGTTAACATCGCAAAAAGCAAACAGGATCCAGACCTGGTGAATCATGCTCCTGCGCCTTAGCGTTATCTAAGAAAAACAAAACTAATGAGCAGTTGCGGATCGCAAATCTTGGTTCGATGAACTTTTAGGAGTCAACCGCAGCCGCAGGGCTGCAAGCTCAGCGAAGGGACGTTCCCCGTGCGATGTCCTGGTGTGACAGCTGGGAGCAGCTCCCCGAGCACGGCCATGCCGCGGGTGCCACGACAGCCCTTTGCAATGTGCCCAAGACGAGAAACACCAGCGAACAGCAAAGACACTCCAGTGCAGCTGTATAAAATTACACCGCGGGGGAGAGGGTGGGGAAATGAAGAACAGCCATGCGTCCTCCCTCGGACAGGGCTTGGTTTACACAGCTCTGCCGAAGGTTTGTTTTCTTTTGTGCGAGGTTGGATCATGGCAATGGGGGCTGTACATGAAAACATGACCCGGTGCGGCAGCTCTGGCTCACGGCGTTGCTGGTCCGCTTGCCCGAGCTCCTGCAAGGACCCGGCGTAGAAGCCTTGAAGTCTCTTTCTTTCTTCAGCCTCTGCCTCTTCCCTCCCCTCTTTCCCCTCCCAAGGTGCTTTTAATCCCTTCAGTTAATGTGAAATTAAGATAATGAGTCAAAGAGAAGAGAGGACTGTGAAGGGGGTGGCGGAGACATGAGGAAGAGGGAAAGAAAAGAAAACAGAAAGAAGAGAGATTCTTCTGACAGATAATTAGGGAGATTGGTTTACCAGCCAGGGACTAATGCTGGCTTCCCAGCTCAAACAGTCCCTCGTGACTCATTTGGTGACTTTAATTTCCATGGGGTTCCTTAAGCAGGTGCCCTGTGACAGGTAGTCAATAGGGGCCTGCTGGCCGAGCTCCGCCGCCTCTGCCGGGGGTCACATTCGGGGGTCAGAGAGCAAGGCCCGGGAGGCTGGCGGGTCAGGAGCCATCACGGTGACAGATGAACCTCAACGTATTCCCTTCTCCCTGGCGGAGCGGCAGCGCCGGCGTCTCTCGAGACCGGCCCCCGCTTTGCCGAGAGACGTTCCTGCTCATCTCCCGCTCGCACCTCTCAACTGCTCTTCATTAGCTGGAGGACAGGGCTTGTTCGCAGCCTGGGATCCGATGGGGAGAGGGTGCTGTCTCCATACCTCTCAACTGGTCCTCATTAGGTAGAACAGTCCCCTTTTGTCCTGCATCAAGCCCCGCTTTGTTTCTCAGCCGCAGCGGGGCCGCGAAAGCAGAACCTGATACAAAACAATGCCGCATTATTGAGCCGGAGCCGAAAGTCAAGGAGTGAGCGGCATTTCAAGAAGCTCTCGCTGCCTTGGTGTGTGCATGGGTAATCACCCACAGATTCTCTCTGTCCGTCTGTCTGTTATCCCTGCTCCGAACTTGGTTCCTCTTGCTGATGTTTCTAGCTGGAGTTCACACCATCTTCTACCAGCCGGTGTTGCAGGACTCCTCCGAGAATGTATTTTGAAGGTGGTGTAGCTACAAGGAACCCCTTCCTTTGATTTTCCTGCTGCCATGGGGCAGCTTTTATTTTGCTTTCCTGTATTCTGGGGGGAAGTCTCATCACTCCCCCCTCTTTCCTCAAGCAGTTTTCTCGGGGTCCCCTGCTCTGGCAGCATCTCCCTGCATGGCATGGGGGATCTGTGACCATTTTGCTTTGCTTTCACCCCTCCCGGGCTGCGTCCCTGCTGCCAGCAGCTGAGGTTGCGCTGGCTGGAGCCTGATTAGTCATTCTGAGATTTGTTTCAGATTGAGGATAACGATGGCAAAAAAAAAAAAAAAAAAAGAAATTAATTTTCTTTATAATTGGATTCCCACTTTTCCCTGAAGAGCTGATGACTCTTTAAAAAGCGTCGTCTATCACCTCCGTGCTGGTGACTGCGATGCTGCTGCAAAGTGGTATCACCACAGGGGTGTCTGGTAGGTTATAAATCGGGTGGCAGAATTAAATGCTTACATGCCTGGAGTGCCAAGGTCGGGTCCCTGATCCCATTAGCCGCCTCTTTCGCCTGGAAACAGCTGGAGCAGAGCTAAGCATCAGCTGCAAAATACCTTGTTCAAGTAGAAACTGTGGAGGCAAACTGCAAAGGAATGAACACGACTGTTGTGCTTCTGGGTCCCATCCACTCCAAAATAGTGAGAGGACTGGGATTAAACAGCGTTCAACCTCCAAGAAAGAAAACAAAGCCTGATTTTTTTATTTTTTAGCAACTGGAGAGCCAAAACGCTGCTTGCAATGATTAGTGTTTGCAGAATTAAGGTAGTTTTTAAGTTTTAAAAAAACAAGGAAAATAAAACCCAACGTGGATCAAGCCCCAGCAGAGTTTCATGGAAGCAGGAGTGAGGACAAGGAGCTCATTGTCCTTGTGCCAGCGATCCAGAGAGAGGAGCTTCTCTGTCTTGTGCCAGAGTCTGCATATGAAAGTCCTCTATAAATCCAACCTGATTTGTGAGTTAATTGGAGTGGGGAAACCAGGACAGCGGTGTGGAGAAATGGGGCTCTGTGGGTTTCCTGGTACACCTCTCCCAAAGAGATCCTCCTTCATTTGAGTAATGTTTCTGTGGCCTGCGGGGCGAGCGTTTACACTGACATCCCTGTGCCAAGTCTGTTGCGTCATATTGGTCAAGGTTTATTTTGATACGACCACAGACGGCGTCACGTGTTGCACAACGGCCAAATTAACATCTCGGCCACCTTGGGAAGCCCTTGCCTGATGACCTCCATCCTTGGCACCGAGTCGCGCTGTGGGAACTGGAGCGACGGCCGTAGTTCTGTGTCTACAGTCTGTTGGGTATCGAGTGTTCCTACCCTATTGTACACTTTAATTCTGTGCAACCCATGCAGAGAAACTCGTCCAGGCCTCCCGTGTGACTCAGAAAGCGGTGACACACGCGGGGTTGGGCATCTCTGCCAAGCAGATGTTTCAGTGGGCAGCTAAGAATTTTGGTGGGGGAGGGCGATTGGTGAGGTTTTTTTCCTGGAGAAACCTCCAGCGCTGTTTGCAGAAGGGCTGCAAATCCTGCTCGAGTGGCTGGAGCAAGGGTTATATCCACTGGTTCGGGCTTTCAGTTCATGCTCCCCACGTGCCAACTTGTGGTGGCTTTTTGGCACCACCATGCAGCTGGTTTTAGATGTTTGGGGCTCACCGCACCTGCAGCAAGAGTCAAACCAAGAGCATAGCAGGACTCTGATCAGATCCATGCGGCAAACCGGGACCCATTTGTTCCTGGAGGTTGGATTGGCTTTGTGGCCGAGGTGCGGGTCCGGCACAGCGCCGGCTCCGCAACTGCTCCCTGTTTACGGCTCTTTCAGCGCTGTAAATACCGGAGCAGGGTGGGACTTTCAGTCTTGCAACTGAGGGTTTTGTGTTTTGTTTTGAATCGTAAATATAACACAATTGTGTTTATGTAATACAGTTATGGGAGGTGCTGCGTATGGGTTTTAAATAGAATAAGGGTTAAATTTAGCCTCCTTTTTTTTTTCCTCCCATTGATTTTGCAGAGATAGACTTGTGTTTGAGAGACTTCTCACCCTTGAGTTTACCGCACTCTGTGCTACATGATCTCATTGCTAGCATCTCACTCTTTCTCCACCCTTCCCTCCCGTTGTTTGCTATTCTGACTGAAGATGAGACATAAAAACTTAAACAAACTTTTTAAAGACAGGGAACGCATCATCGTATGTGTTTATGCAGTATTAAACACAACAAGATCATTATCTGGAGGCACTGGCGACTGGATTCACGTTGGATATAAATGAGTACAGTTCCCATCAAGTACATGATTTACACCAGCGCAGGGTTTGGCGCCAGGCTGTATAAAGATGAGCGAGACTTGTACTTTTTAAGCCTGTGAGCACTTCTTATTATCCTCTAATTAGAAAGTGGAAAAAATGATTGGAAAAAGAAAACAAATAGGCTGAACATAATCACAAGAGCAAACTTTCAAATTAGGAATGTATTTGTATTTTTAAACCCGACTTGGGTTTTTTCCAGCCAGCAGCAAAGTGCTGGGCCCAATGATTGGGTGTGAATTTCCCCACTTCTTAGAGGTGGCCTCCTAAATTGAGCCGAAATGATATCTGGGATTCAAATCCAGCAGGCAGCGATGCAGAGGGTTACGCAGATTGTGATGGCTTTGTCATACAGAATTTTAGGAGAAGCTTTTCTTCAATTTCGGTCTCTGCTGAGGTTATTTTGGAGTTTCTGTTGTGATACACAGGTCCTGGGATCTCTGCAGTAAATGATTGTAATTTATGCTGGAAGGCAAATTCTCGGGTCAGCCAAGCCAGCTCACTCAGAAACAACTTCTCCATCTTTTCAAGGCTCTCAACCAGCAGCACCCCTCCAAAAGTTTTGGATATAAAGTGGCTTTAGGTTTACAGGCAGGGGCTCTGAGGGAGAAATTCCCAATGTACCCAAAGCCGAGCGGGATCGCGGGGCTGTTACTCTCCAGTGCTTTCACGCCGCCGCTCTTTCCATCAGGCTGGTCCTTCTAGGTTCTTCTAACACACCACAGCCATGCCTGTAAGAAATGTCCTTCTTTTATAGCATATAAAGAAATGCCTTCTCTATTTAACAGGAGTGGGAACTGGGGAGGCGAGGTTAAACCAGAGATACTTTGGAGGAACAGGAGGGGTGGTACGACCTGGGGAAAATAGGAAAAATTCTTGTTTCTCAAGGGATAAAAGACTGACCTGATTTAAAAATATTTGTTTCACCTCAGATAATTGGTATTTTCAGTGCTGAAAACATTAATAAAGACATGACCAACTTCTTTAACTTGCTGAATGTGATTTCCGGTTGCAAATCAAGGCAGAGTGAGATGTTTGGGTAAGCTGACAATTTCTTCCAACAGTAACAAGGACGGGATATATATGGGGAACTTGTGCATACAACAGGCAGTGCTTTTTTGTTTTGTTTTTTCCTAACATGGCTACAAGGCGTAAAATAATCCCTACACCCTGAGGACCTCTCCGTTATCAGGCTGTTCCTTCACAAGAGGGTTGCCATTGCTTCCCAGTAACAGACGTTTGATGCACAAAGGAAATCTGAATGATTTCTCACGCTGTGAGACCTGGAATGGTTTTCTCCCAGCCCACATAAGGTTTATATTGGTGGACGGACTGGCAGTCACATCGCTCTCTAGGCCATACCAAGTGTACGTGACATTTGTTGGTTTCAGGCTTGGCCTGCGCTGGGTTTGAAGCCCGGTCTTGTTTTTGAAGACGGGACGATGCTGTGGTTGATGCCCGTTTTTGCCGTTCGCACTGTCCATGGTCTCTTCCGTCGCTCCCTTCCAGGGCTCCCCAACTCCACGCTAATTGGGTGCTGGCTCCAGGCTTTCTATTTTAATAGCGTTTGATGATAATCATCATTCCCGCAGGATGAATGGTTGAGAACAAAGACAGGAAACGTCCCCCTGATTAGATAGAGGCAGGGGAGCCATTGGAGGGAAAAAAAATGTGACAAAAATGACAAATGAGGGTCCTGTAACTTCTACCATCTTCCTGGGGCATGTGGAAGGGCCTGGAAGGACACATGAAAAAGCCCATAATTTACTGGTTTGACAAACCGTATGTTGGAAGTCTTCAAGTATCATCCCCATCTGCAAACAAAGGGCAGCAGGGGAGATAAGGCCAGGCAGCCACCAGGACTGAGCTGTTTTGGGCACAGTTACGCAAAGCTGCCTTCATTCCCATCATCTTGAAACCAACTGTGACCTTTCCTGTTGCATTATTGCTGTTACTAGATAAGAGGGGAAGCAGCAATGCTCGGGTGTAGGTTTAGGTGATGAGCAGGATTTGAGCTGCATCCACAATGTATTCTGAGTGTAGACTTGAGCACTAGTTGGAGTCTGAGCTTGTTTCGTGTTGATGTAAGGCCATGCACAGGCTAAGCCTGATGTGCTCCTTAAATTGGGCCATGCTGTTCCTCAACAGCGACCCAGATGTGGACACATCTGCAAAAGTAGGTTGTTTGGATGCAGTCTGGCTTCTCAATTCCTGCTAAATCTGTCTTTACAGTATTATCAAATATTTCCAAGATCCTTAAAGTGTTTGCAAGCCTCTTTCTGCAAGGGCCAGAAGGTTGTGCAGGAGCCTACATTGGGCTTTAGGTGTCAATCCGCACATAGAAACACGAGCACATGGAGCTTGGGCTCTGCGTCCTGCCCAGGTACAAGAGATAGTCTTAGGATGTAGTTTTACTTGGGTGTCTTTCTTTCTCCAAATACAGAAATGTATGTAAACTGGTCAAGAGCAGTCTAGTATTTCTTGAGGGAAATAACCAACAAAAACAAACTCTCTGACTTAAGTCAAATTGTTGTCAGAATATTGTAGCTCCTTAAAAACAGAAAGGTTTTCATTTTCGGTGGTTGAAAACTGAGTGGGAGCTGGTTCTGATTAGCCCCAAGTCCCCACATGCTGTTGCGCATTTCGGTTGTATTTTTGTTTGTTAAACTTTAACTAATTCTATTTGGTCCTAGTTCTTGGAGCATTGCCTTGGTTTTGTTTATGGTCATTGCACGCTGAGGGTATGAACAGAGTATGGGCATCCATGTGAAGTCCCCAAAACCAGGGAATTTGGGCTGGAAGAGACTCTGAGGTGCCCAGGGAGTTTGACACTTCCATGGCTGGTAAAACCTCCTGAAGGTTTTCTGAAGCTGAATGAAACATAAAGGACAAACTTCTTCCTTTATCACGGTTTTGTGTACTGTAGAGGCAAAACCTGACCTGCAAGGTCTTGTTATCTCTGGTGTTTCTTGTCCTGTTCCTTACAAGACCCTTTGAATTAAGGGTTACTGTGGTTCTTAGGTTTGAAGCCAGTAGAAATCTGCTGACAGTAAATAAAAATGATTCTGACTTGGATAGCTTTAACTTCAGCTCTGGCATAAAGTACATTTTCTAATGCTACAAGGTTTTTGTTGATGGCATATTTGAAAGAGAGAACAACTTTTTAGGTGTGCTTTTATAAAAGCAAGTCTTCCATCTGTGTTTAGTGATAATTCATAACTGCTTTCTCAGACCTGTGCTGTGAAATAAATTAGGGACACGCATGGAAAATACTGGGTCAGCTTAAATGTGCTGCAGAACGCTTTTAGTTTCTTTTAGCCCGCATTTTTAAATTAAAGAAACGTGATGATTTAAGGCATTTCATCTCTGAATGTTGCAATTTTTATTAGCATTTGTTTCCAGTTGTGTGTTTTCCCAGTAATTGGTTTATGGAACCTTTCACCTCTCGATCTCCACCTCCAATGTCCATGATCCAGGACCTGGTTGCTCAGGTCCAGCCCATCTGGCTCTTCTCTCCCACCACGGAACAAGCAGGAGGTCACTTCTTTTTTTCCAAAAAGGGAGAAGAACAAATGCTCCTGCAACCAGCACTACTTGACAGCTCTGTTGGATGGCTCAGCAGGGTCAAGGACTGAAAAACTGTAGGGTGACCTACTGGTCCCTTCCTAGATTGTGTGTTTCAGCCTGGGACTGAGATGTACTAAGCTGCTGGAAGTTCTGCCAAACAAATCAACCTAAGACGTGATTTGAATTCTGAGTTGGATATTTTTTCTCTTTCCGCCTCCTTCGGAGGGTCTACTGAATCAAGATGTGGCTTGAAACCACTTATTTCAAAATGAGGCTGATCTGTCTTCCCCATCTTGAGACCAGTTCAAGATCTGTTTGGAGTCCCCAGCGTTCACAGGCAACAGCTGAACAACTGGCATAGGGCAAATACTGTATGAAGAGCTGGCCTAACTTCATAGGGAAGGTTTTAAAGAGGTCACTGAAGATTACAATTCTGTAATAATTCATCCTTATCTTTTATTTCCAGTAGAAACACTTCCAAAAACATTCCCATGTCACTCCAGTTCCCTTGTACCTTCATATACATACAAGGATGCTATTTCTGGGTTCCAGTAGACCACACTACTTCAGTTCCTCCTGTATGTGTCAGATCTTCCCATGAAGAGCCCACTTATCCCAGAACACTGTCCTGGCAGCTCTGATGTACCCTAGTTGAGCTACCACTGAAGCAAAGCACCATTCCCGTAGTAAAAGGGGCAAAGCTATAATTTGCTTTAAGCAGACGCAGCTTTGGGGCTTGGATTGCTCCCCAAGAGCACAGTCTATGATCCTGACCTTAAATAGGTTCCGTAACATGTCGTTCCAGCCTCTGTGTGTGTGCGCACGCGTTGTTAACTGTTTCCATGTTTTTGACAGATGGCTTGGTGTACCTCGCAGCGAAGCCAACATCCTGTTGAACAAACAATGAGGGAAGAGGAGGGAGGAGGAATGGGGTGTGGGAGAGAACACAGGATGCCATTTATATTTTTATTTATGCAAGCGTTGGATTATTTTTTTTTTTTAATATTATGCACGCAGCAGACTGAGAATTGGGGGGAAAATGGACCTTTGTGGCTTCATTTATGAGGAGTCTTCAAAGAGAAGATTTCTAAACCTCTCTCCAGAGACTGTGAGGCTTGTCATTACTCCTATTTGCACTGACATCCCAGGGAGTCATGCCGTTGAATGAATGGAGTTATGGGTTGTAAGTCTTTTGTAAGGCACTCTGCCCATCAGGACCTGGCAGTGGGGTTTCTTTGGGAGAAGCTTTCAAGGTTCAGCCTGTACAATGTTTTGCTTTTAAGCGAAACATTGCATTTCATGTCTGAAATGTTAGAAGCCCTCATCAGGCTTCATCTTTCAGTGAATTGCTCTGCTAAGTGACTCATTCCCTGACCCCGGAGTTGCCATTGTAGTCCAGCGCACACTTTGACGAGCAGATGGTCTCATACAAGATGGGGTGATGTTTCCTTTTGGTCAGAGCACGGGGCTGGGACTTGGACTTAGGGCTGTGGGGTGAACTTGGAGACACTGGGGTGGAGTCTCGTCAATCTGAAGTGTAAACAGGAACCTTCGACTGTTTTTGCAAAGTGTTTTTGAGACCTAGTGGTACAAAATGTTGTAGGCTTTGGAAACGGCTCCAGATAGTTGATAGCTGTCTGCTGTTGCGGTGGCCAGCAGAAAACTTTCTCAGTCCTGCAGGCAGGTTGTATCCATGGCTTTGGTGCCCGGTCTTGACAGAGGAATAACCCCAGGTCAGCCAGAGAGCAGGGCCGAGCAATGGAAACTTGTTTGATGAATGGCTGGAGAAGCAGTGCAGCTTCTTGTCTGTTATTGCTGAAGTCCTCCTTGGGCCATAACTCCCGTGCAGATTGTCCACAGCAGAGCACACAGTGGTTTCTGATGGCTTGTAGGAGCAGGTCCTGTCTCGGGTGTCCCTTCTGAACAGCAGGAGTGGCTCCTGCAGGACCCTTCAGCACTGTCCACCCTCCCTGGTCAGTGAGTGATTTAGATGAAGACAAAGACCCAGCTCCTCAGGGAAAAGCTGACTCTGCTTTACACCACTTTCCTTCATCCGTGCCTTGGTCTATGTGTTGCTCTGCTTTCTATCTGCCGCGACCCAGATCTTCTGTTTACTTTTGGTTCAGGTTTTTTTTCTTCACTCTCACGTGAACTATATGCAAATTTAATACTTTTCTCTCCTTCTTTGACCTTTCTGCATCCTTCCCTCCTGTGATCTTGTGCTAGTTTACAGCATTCTCCCTGTTCAGATACTGCGCAAGCCTATGGCTGATGGAAGTGAATTCCCCCCATTTGGGATTTTTCTGCCACAGAACAAACCAGATTTTGCTCCGCAGTCAGATGGTGAAGATCCCTGTTAGCTCCTCAACACTCTGCTTCATGGCACAAGGGAAGTGTGGCTGGTGAAAGTTCCCACAAGAGCCGCTGATTCCAATACCCCTCTGCTTCTGTGCTTGGGAACTCCAGCTAAGTTCACATCTGCAATCCCTTCTTACGATGCAGTGGGGCTCTGCAGAACCAGGCCATTGAGCTATTGCCAGAGGCAGTTGGACAACAGCATTCTGCTGCTCGAATATCAAGATACCCTTTCTGAATTACTGTTGAACACTGTGCCCCAAGGCAGCCCTCGTTATCCCAAGGCAGTACCTGTTTGTTTATCCCAAGGCTGTACCCGTTCTCCCAAGGATATATACCTGTTATCCCAAGGATATATACCTATTATCCCAAGGATATGTACCCGTTATCCCCAGAGCAGGCCATATCAGTACTTTCCTCCCCAAAACCTGCTAGTTCCAAGATCAAGAAGCAGCCACCAATCTCTCCAGTTCTGCAGAGGCACGTGCACAGATCCCAAGCAGTTACCTGCCCCTGAAATAGCCCGACCCGTTAAACGCTACCAGCTGAAAAAAACCCCCCACGCCGTGGCGCGGTTTGGGAGGCATCGCTGTGCCAAGTCCCCATTTGCAATACATCATCCCCCCTTCCACAAGTTTCCCTGGCAACGGGGGTGTTTTTTCCATCCTTCCCTGCTAGTAATGAAGGAAAGTATAAAGTGAGTTATGAAGATGTTTAAAGGAGGTTTTTGCCCTGGCCTGGAAGATCTGAGGTCATTCACAGTGCACATTAGTAAATATGTGTAGGGCCTTTGGAGCTTTCTTCCAGAGAAACAGCTAATAAAGCTAGCTGCCTGTGTTTGTTGTTCATGCCAAGACACATTCCAGCATCTGATTATTTTATGTCATTACTTTAATGTGGAAAGAAAGAGAGAAGCATTAATTTTTCCAGGTGGATTGGCCTGTTATGGGGAGGTCACAGCTTATGGGAAGTGGATTGGATTAAAACTGACCCAAACTATTATGTCGGTAATAAACTTAATGTAACTAAACTTTACATTTTAGCATGGCTAAAGCTGAAGAGGGAAGGGTATGGCAGCTGAGTTGCTGACTCTCATTCCAAGGCATTTCTGCATTTGCAGATTCAGTATGGGATTGAAAAAGGAAAGGAAAAAAGAGCCAATAGCGTTGTAATTGCTTAAGTGGCTCAAACTGCAAAGGAGATGTTAGAAACTCATGTAAAAGACCTCCTTGTAGCCATATGTAGTACAGAAGATACCAAAGAGGAGTTCCTGCCGCCTTAGAATTTCTGTAGTTTGAGAGGGAGGAAGAGATTGTTCCCATTTGGAATAAAATGCCAAACTTACTGTGTCCTGCAGGCCACCTTAAAAAGTGGATTTAACGTTGCCAAAACAATTTGTCAGGGAGATGAGTCACGTGAACCTTTTTATTGTGCTAAATAATGCAGAAATGTAACAAACAAACAAAACTCATCAGAATCAATGCTTCTCCTTAGATCTCTGCTCTCTTAAGATAATTACTCTGTTTCAGCTCCTTTAAACCAGTGGTGCTCTCAGTCTGAAGTCTTAGTCCTTAGATACGTGACCAGTCTTCACTTGTGGGGCTAATGAATTTTGTGAAACGGGATACCTGAGTATGGACTCGCTAAATCAGAAAAAGTCATAGATTCATGTCTGTAGGTCTGTTTTAATATGTCACTTTTGTGTCACTTTGCTGGCATTTCTCTTAATTCTCCCTAACGTAGCCAGAATTGGAAACAGGACATCGAAGTCTGGGAATTTGTGGCCAGCTTCTTATCTCTCATTGGTTTTCCACCACTATAACTTCAATGACGGATCATCTTTTTTTGTTTAAATATTCTGGTGTGAGAGAAATGAAGACCAAAGGACTCTGGATAGTTTATGATGGGTTACTTGGATAGAAGTGGAAAATTAGAAGTGATCTGTATCCGGTATATTCAACTCTGTTATCCATTTAATCATTGCAATTCCAGGCACTGTAAATTTCTAAACGTTGTTAGAAAATGAAGTGGCTTGTTACAACTGATGTTGCTAATCCTTCTGCTGGCAGTAGCTCCCCTGCTGAAATGACATAATTTGTGACTTGCAGTGATCAATGGTGTTGTATGTGGGTTAAATCTAAACCCCAGTTTTCAATGGGTTTGCTCATATCTTACAACGCAGTTGTTAACTGCTACATCTGGCTGTTATGTTTGATGTTAGATGGCAAAGAAGTGAAAATAAATATTTAAATGTATGTGTGGTCCTGCCAAACAGAATGGAGATAACAGGCTGATGTCCAGTGCTCTTAACTGGAACTACTTGGCTTTTGGTTCTAGCTGAACGTGGAGATTCCTGGGTTATTCCGTGCATTATGAGGGCTTTCCGACTTGTAAAGGGCATTATAAATAGAGTAGTCATTAATTTTCCAGGTCTGAGGATAGACAAGAACTAATAAGCCTCATTTTCAAGATGCAAGCGAAGACTTTTCTATATAAGTAGCAGAACAAGATTGGCTGTTCCCAACAGCCGAGTCTGGTCTAAATTGTAACATAGGATTCCTGTCCAGAAGTGAGCTGTAAGTTTTCCTCAGAAATGCTTTGAGATCCCATGTTCAATGTTTCCTAAAGCTCTGGAGATGCATTTCTTACTGCAGCTGTGAAGGTGACGGGCAGCACTGGACCAATCCAGTAAAAACAGTTTAATGAGTAGGAGAACATATTTATGCAGATCAGCCCATTATTCAAAAGTGGTATCTAAAATGGAGATTAAAGCATTTGAAATCTGAATTGGAATAAATTGACTTCAGCATTTAGCAGAACGTTGCAGGGATGAGCCCAAGGAGATTTTTGCTTTGCATCCTGATCAAAACTGTAAAGTTAAAAGATCAGATTTGTTCCAGTCCTGACAAACTGGGTCTAGTGTAGAGGGTGGAGCATCATTACTGATCTGTTGGTAGGCTCAGATCATTTAATCCCACTGTGTAAGCACCTTTTCAAAAGTGGTGCTTAGTACAGCTCTCACCCCTCTAATCCACATTCTCGGTTCTGTTCTGCATTTGTGGAAGTTCCTTATCAAAGGGAAAAGTTTCAAGGAGTGTATGTGCATTTGAAAAAGGAAAGTAAAAACACTGGCGTAGCAAAAGAGATCGCTCAGGTTGGTTGCTCAGCTTATTTAACAAGCTGTTGATGTTTAAACATGGCCTTGCTCCTGCAGCCCAGCTTTATTTTCATACTGGCTTCAGTTGTGGAAAAAATAACAATAAAAGTATATTGTAATTGTATATTGTAGCTGTATCGTAACGCAGAATGTAATGTTCACAATGTCAAGATTCATTGCATTCACCCATCACAAGAAAAACATGACCATGGTCTAGATCTTGAATGGGCTCCAGGAGCTGGATACCAGCAAACCCTATGGGTCTGTTTGGGTTTTTTTGTTGGTCTCTCATGCAAAGAACTCAAGTTCAAGGAAGCATTCTCGGTGTCTCAGAAACTGTTTCACAGCCATCATCAAGCTGTGAGCGCTGTGGCAAATGGACAGAACAGACACAATGATGTGGGACAGACCAGAAAACCACTAGTGACCTGCAGTGATTTCTCTTCTGCCCAGCAAAAGTAGTTGATGGAGGCCCAGGTTATACACTACATTATGCTGTGTATCATGGAAACCCTTCAAAACCTCTGGGGTTTGGACGTGCCTCCAGTTACTTGTGAAACTATTAGAAAGCGAGAAAGGATGGAAATACGGATGTGCTGGAAAAGGCCATTGGTTTCCATCAGATGGTTTCAGTGGCATTTTCTGGAATTGTTCTGGATATCGTGGGGATGAGTGGAGAAGAAGAAGATCTGCAAAATTTAATATTTCAGGAATATTTAGCTTTTTGATAACGATATTGGTGGAAAATGAGCTTATTCAAAGAAATGAGCTTGTTTCTTTTGTAGCCTTGAGCCACTTTCAAGTTACTTTTTCAACAGCAACAACAGTAACTGTTTGCATGGCCAGGGGAATGACGGGAAAAAAATTACTTCTTTATTCCAAACACATGAAGTTCACAGAATAGTTTATTTCCTGGAAAAGTTACCTTTCCAGGCCAGTTGGGCACTAATAGATGATATGTGCAGAGTGCTAATTGTGAACAGAAGAAGCTGGAAAGTTCAGTCCATGGCCCACAGTACTGGGCAGCGTTTACTGGGCATTATGAGAGATATTTTGCATGAAGTTTGGGACCTGTACTAAACATTTAAAATGAACAAGTAAAAAGCTACAAGGCAGAGTATTTTCCCTTGGTTTTCTGATTATTATTTTTATTGGTGCTGAAATGAAGTCGTGTTCTGAACTTCTTCAAATGCTCCCCCCACCTGTAGATCTACCTGCAACGTTGCCTTGAGTCCAGCTAGTCCATCGTGGAAGAAGCTGGACTATTGCAGAGCTCTAGGGATGTGTTGGCGCAGATTTCCATTGGAAACCCACATGGTTTATGTCAGGATTTTGTTAAGACCAGCATGCTTCTAAGGAACACGTCAGTATTTGACATATTTGGAGTCTGGAGTTTTCTGATGCAATTTCTGGACCAGTTTGGGTCACGGTTACGTGCCTTTGGTGAAACTGTAGCAATGAGTGCATCATGAAAAGAAAAGGATCTTATATCCACTCAGATCTGCCCCACTAAAGTAGGTCCAGATGGACAGATGACCTCCAGAGGTCCCTTCCAGCCTAAATTATTCAGTGACTCTGTCTCTAGCATTCCAGAGGGAGCGTTAGGTGAAACTGGGACCAACCCAAATGGGGAGGAGTATGGAGTGATATCTGCAAGTCCTGTATCTTGACCCCATCCTCTGCCCTGGCCATCCATCATGGGGCACTGGTATTTTATTCTACCAGGATGTCAATCACCATTTCAATTAGGGAGTGGGAGGAGAGAGTGTAGATGAGAGCACCCGATCTTCCATTTGATTTAGGATGAATCACACTTAAGAGGGCATCTGAGGTTAAAGAACACAGGATTCTGGACACATGTATAAATCAACAGGCTTGAGGTTTTCATTATTCACCTTCTAGTGTATGAAGCGATATGACTCATTGGATCATAAAAGAGATCAAATAGCTTTGTTGCTAATAATTCTTTCCTTGACCCATTCCCCGGCACATTAGGTTTGTAAACAGAGTTTTAATGGCATCCCTTGGAGGTAATAACATCACGCCTTTACAGCACCTTTGCTGACTGTATGCTCCTGGCTATAACTGTGCTGGGGTTTAGTCCTTGGCTGTTTGTGGGAACTAATGTGCTTTCATATCTTAAGTTTTCAGTTATTGCCTTTTCGAGATTGATCATCTCCAGTTACTCTGCCTCCCACCCTCTTCTTCCACAGATGACATTTGAACCCTCCCGGGAGCCCACAACTCAGCTTTCCCCAAATGATAAGCGCTCCCTGTAATATTCTGGTGGAGATAACATGCTTGAACCTCAGTGTGTTGTTAATGTCTAATGAGCTCACGGCGCCATTTATTGTTTTATGGCTAAATCATGATTGTTCATTAACAAAAGTAGCATGAGGCCATGTGCCAGCTTTGGACGGAGGAAAAGGTAAAGCTAAGTGGTATGATGGAAGTTAAATGAGAATATGGTACCTATAGTAGCAAAGCCAGCAAGCTTCCTGCTGGTTCTGTGCACTTGCTGCTGTGGAGGAGTCTCGGATGCAGGGAGAGCATCTCTCTCTGGTACTGGGCTCTGGTGTTGGGAGCAATAAAGTGCCAGGGCCACAGCACATTTATTATTATGCTCTGATGCTAATAATGGATTTTGTCATGCTGTGTGTCACCCTTTGCAGTCTGCTTTGCCTTGTTCCATTTGCCTCTGCCTTGAATGTCTGTGTTATTATTTGCTGTCTGCCCTTTTCTCTGCCTGCCCAGGCTGCAAGGAGGGCTTGCATATGAGGTTGGTGGTTCCCAGGGTGGGAAATCCCATTTTCTAAGGGGTAAAGTGGGAAGAAGAAGGTCCAAACTCCTTGCAACTTGTCCCAACCCTTCTTGGGAGATCAGATTGATGGGAGAATGTCTAATGATGGAGAGCCATGACCCATCTGCTTCACTGTCCAGGAGAGGGTCCTGTCATGGTGCATCCCTCTGATGGGGTTCTTCTGCTATTGATGATGGCAAAGTTGAAAATTACATTTGCAGGCTGCAGCCTTCAGGTCCTGGGTCTTGGTCCCAGGTAGGTGTGAACTGAGAAAATGCTTAGAGTGTGGTAGCCAAGATCTGGAGACAGCAGGGAAACATTGTCAGTTCTGCTTCAGGCTGCTGCAAGTCTTTGTGGACCTTTTTTTTGGCCTGTTCCTGGCTTGTGGGCTCATCTGCCCTCAGTTGAAGCTAACGGAGGAAGTTTGGTCCTTTAAAAATGGTCAACTTGAGCTGTAGGGAGAAGAGAATAGCTAAATGTAAGACTCTGTATTGGCCTTCCACACATTCCAGAGGTTTATTTAGATATCAGAAATAGGCAGAACCCAGGGGGAAGGGGAATAGCTTCCTCCCTGCCCGTCGCTTTTATTTCTGTCCTGTTCAAAGAAACAGAGATATCTGGTGTAGGGAGAGGAAGAAGAGGGTAAAGAACAAGAGGGAAAAGAAAGAGAGGGAAAATTGTGAAGGATGAGCAGTGGGGTTGCACCACCTCATCTGAAGGACATTCTGTATCAGTTTTCATATTACCACTGTTTTGGTCAGTTCCTATAGTTAATGCACAAGTTCTTGCATTGAAGGAGACCTAACAAAAGACCACTCAGGGCCTGCAGGTAAAGGACTTTTGGATCACTTTACACTTATATATATATATTTATCTATTGGTTAAGCAAACTTATGTGAATCAACAATAGCAATATAATGACCTTTTGATAGATCCTGCTTTGTACATGCAACAGAGCTGTCTGGTGTATTCATTCCAGCTTGTGAACCGTGTGTATTTAGTAGAGGATCTGTACTCTTCATCATTTGCAGTTGTTTAAATTGAGACCTTCATGGTGGTGCTATAGTCCAAGAAAACCATGTGAGCCTGAGGCAAAAAGTATTAGATGTCGGGGGGTGGATGTATTAAGCAGGAGATTTAATTAAAGGACCATTATGATACTTTCTAGCTAAAGAGGATATTCAGTTAAAAACTGATTAGAGCTGAATCACCATCTGACATCCATGAAAAACTTTTGGGTGGAGGCTAGGACAGTTAGATACCTTGCACCTATGGGATTTTGTAGAACAGGAGTATTTAATTACTATTAAAGTCTCTGGAGTGGTTAGTAACAACCTGAAGGGTGAATTCATCCCCGATCTTGTAAAATCACTGCCCTTTGCCAGGAACAGACTTGGCTCAGGGATGAAAAGCCGTTCTCTGATGTGTACTAGAAAGCAAACACTGAATTTGGGATGCACACTGAGCTCCTTCCAGCTCCACTCTGGAGGAGCACGGCCCAGAGAGCAGCAACGAGCAGTCCTTGCAGGAGTAACAGTGCTGAAGTGGGGAATTGTACCCCGAATCGTGTAAAGCTCTTGAAAAGACAGTTTCTCATTCTCTTTCCTCTGCCCTTCCTTACAAATATAGAAACGAATTGCAAGAACATCTCCAGCATTTAGGAACATGGAAACCTCGTGTGTGAGGACACATGACTAACTTGTTTATGCTGAGGGATTTCTCCCATTGGTGGTTTATTCCAGAACGGCACGTCCATGCAGAGCCTCATCAGTGATGCCCAGCTCTTCCCAGCTGCTGGACACAAACTCTTTCCAGAGGAATACTTGCCTCCCTGTTTCCAAGTAAGGGAAACCAAAGCAGAGCAAAGAGGTTGGAGTTCTGGTCGACAACAGGTCAGCCATGAGTCAACAATGTGCCCGTGTCGCCAAGAAGGCCAGTGGTACCTGGGGTGCATTAAGAACAGTGTGACCAGCAGGTCAAGGGAGGTTGTTCCTCACCCTCTGCTTTGCCCTGGTTAGGCCGCGTCTGGAGTTGTGTCCAGTTCTGGGCTCTCCAGTTTAAGAAGGAGAAGGAATTACTGGAGCTCAGTGGTGAGCTACGAAGATGATTAGGAGCCTATAGCACCTTTCTTATGAGGAGAAACTGAGAGAGCTAGGGCTGTTCAGCCTGGAGAAGACTGAGAGGGAATCTCATCAATATTTATAAGTATCTTAGGGTGGGTGACAAGAGGATGGACCAGATTCCTTTCAGTGGTGCCCAATGACAGGATGAGCGGCAATGAGCACAGACTGAAGCACAGAAGATTCCAGCTGAATATGAGGAGAAACTTCTTTACTGTGAGGTGGCAGAGCCTGGCCCAGGCTGCCCAGAGCGGCTGTGGAGCCTCCTTCTCTGAGACATTCAAACCTGCCTGGCCGTATTCTTGTGCAATCTGCTCTAGGTGTACCTGCTTTAGCAGGTGGGTTGGACTGGGTGATCTCCAGAGGTCCAACCTCAACCATTCTGTGGTTTACTCAAGCAAGAAAGCAATATCAGAACCAATGAGGATGTTAGGGTATGGTAATGTTCCCCTTAAATGCCAATTAGCTTGGACAAACCTCAGTTCTGCTTTGGGTGAGGTCACCTCTGAACCTTCCATGTAGATGGAGACCCTGGAGCTGCTGTTTGCTTGGCCGTCAGCACTTTGGTGCCTGGGCGATGTCTGCTGGGAACATGCAACCTATATTTTCTCAACTTTCATCCTGCTCTGTGGTGTTTCTCCATCACAGCAGTTTGGGTTTTCCCTCCTCTCTGGCTCTGTGTGCATTGTCCAGGACGGTTGGCTCCATGGCTGAGACCAGAAAAGGCCCATTACAGCATTATTAGCCTCTTCTTTTGTGTCCTACGGACTGAGAGCAACTGCCGAGCCCACTTTGCCTTCAAATATTTAACAGATTGGCCCACGTCTAATTTGTGCCGCTGTGTTTACAGAAGGTGAAGGACGGAGGGAAGGGGGGGCTGCTGCGCGAGGGAGGAGGGCACGGAGCGAAAGAGACATTACTAACCCTCCATCAAAGAGCTGCCTTCCTACTTGTGGTTTCAAAATGCTTCCTCCTTCCCCAGCTATCCTGTAATCACTCTCCAACATTCACCAGAGCAGTGTTTACATCCAGCCCTATTACCGGCAGGGGAGACAGGAGAAATTAAGGGCTCCCATGCCCCATTATCTCCCCCTCCCACAAGCAGACACACTTCTCTCCCCTTGCCCCTTTTCATCAAACGCCTCCAATTCGTGAAGGAGTAAAAGCCCTTTAATGGGATTCTGGAGATCTTAAAATCCAGGTGGTTTGTTTAAAAAAAAAAAAAAGAGAAGGGAGGCGGGGGGAAGCAAAAAAACTTGGAGAAAAATACCACCAGCTCACTCTTTTTGGCTTCTTTGTTCATTTTCCATGTTGTCCTGAACCTTTTTTCTCCTCCACAACTCTGCCTGGCAGCCAGGGTGAACTGGAGTTTGACTTGGATGGCTGGTGAGACCACACAGAGTTCACCCTGGCTGGAACTAATTTCCGATGTACAGCTGAAGAATGCCATGCGCGCACACAAGCGCAGCGAGCCCTCGCCTTGCCTTTTGATTTTCCCCTCTCGTGCTTCCTTCCCCAGATACCCTTTTTATCAGAAGCAGAACGGGCCGCGATGCCAGCGCAGCCGCTGTCGAGGCGACAGGCCCTGGCCCAGCGTGGCGGCAGAGCCGGGGAAGGCGGAGGCTCTTAGATGTCGAGCAGGCGAGCAGACGTGTGAAAAATGGCGAACATTGGACAACAATAAATGTGGATTATGACTTTTTTTTCAAGCGAAGGGTAAAAAAAGGATAGTCATCTGGTGCTGGCACTTGATGGGGACTTGAGGTCTGATTCCAATTCCTTGTTTAACCGCAGATTTCCTCTAAATAATTCTCGTAATCTCTTGATTCCCCAGCTGAGGTCAGGGGCCCATTGTTCTACACCCTGTAACAACACAATGGGACACAGTTCCTGCCCCAAAGAGCTTACAGTGAAAACAATCAAAGAATGAAAAAGAAACCCAGGCTTGCCTGAAGTTACACCCTGGTGTTAAATTGAAGATTAGAACCAGACCTCCCGACTCTCTAGGTTTCGAGTCTTCTGCAATTGTAACATTTTTCTGGCTCCTATCTTTAGATTCACACTGCAGTGTTGAAGACCATCAAAATAGAAAACACTGAACCCATTACCCCTTGGAGTAGAGGAGCGGGAGCTGTGTGTATGATGTTTCTATAGGAAGGACAGCCTATGAGTTATGCTGGTTGTTGGTTTATACTCAGCGCTACCAGCAAACGGAGGTGGGGAAACTGGTTAACCTTGGAGGTTGCTGGATTTCACATCAACGGAGACGATGGACCAGCACTGCGATGGGCTGGGTGGCTGGTAAAGACATCGTGTCAGACTGTGTTGAAGTCCCATCCTCAGCGGGAAGGGAGATGGCTGTGGGCATATGGGGATATTTAAGTGCGGAATATTCACTCCCACATGGAGTTGTTAGAACGGCTCTGCGCCCGGAACTTGCACCCCTCCCAGGGCACACATAGATTGAATGCGTGGGGTCGCGCACACGCGTGTGAACTTGTCCCAAGTCCTCATAGCGCTGGCACAACAGCACTCATGCCGCGGGAACGTTCATAGCGCAACGGTCCTGGTGAAAGATGACAAACTTGAATGAGGTTCTGGTTGTACTGGCAACGCTGAAAAGCAGTGACACGCTCTTTGTTACTGGAGGAGTAAAACTAAAGCAGGCTGGGCAGATACCACCCTCAGTATTGCTCAGTGAAGAGAGGATCTTGCCGTACGCGTTACTGGAAACCTTGCCTTGTTTTTCCTTTGTTTGAAGTCTCAATGACCTGATTAGATGGCAAGTGATAATTTGTGTATGTGCAGCCATATGTATGTATCCATACAGGCACTCTAAATTGTCCTTTGTTTTCCATAGGCAGCTTTCTACCTCCAGAGTATTTCAGTGGCACTACCTTAGCTTTGAATATTGAATGTTATTAGCAGGGAAGAATGTGAGTGCTTGTATGCTGTGCTTTCCTTTTCCTACCTGTCAGTTTATATGAAATTTGTAGTCACTTTGAGATCTCAAATTCAGCTACAGGGTAGATATGTTTCCAGACTCCTCAAAGAGATGGACACACACACATCTGAAGGGACTGCAGGATTCATCATCTCTAACTTCAGGCATCAGAGGAGATTTCCTCTGTCTACATGAGTGCAGAGATTACACCTTAAACGTGTTGTACATCTGCTCGAAGACGTAGAGATGTACAGGGAAGTAGTTGAATCACCATCCCTGGGAGTGTTTAAAAGACATGTAGATGGGATTCTTAGGGACATGGTTCAGTGCCAGTGTTGGGTGAATGGTTGGACTCTATGATCTTAAGGGTCTTTTCCAACCAAAATGATTATAGCCTGTCTTTTACGGTCAAGGGAAATGACTACTTCAGATAGCTTCAGCAGGATGCGAAGAATCACACAGCTGAACTGCCTGTTTCCTCTGACTGCAACCAGAGTCGGTTTTCTGGTATAAAAGGAGACACTCCAGCCTGCTGCTGCCTCACCCCACACTTGGTGGGTCAGCAGAGCTGCCTGGGGCTTTGTGAGCAAAGTTAACAGGCCCACGGGGTCGCTGTTCTCTTGGTCTCCAGGCCTCCATTTCAGATCCTGATGGAGAAGACTCGTGCAGAAGAGCATTATTAGGCACATAATTACAACTGGGGGATTTGTTCGTCAGCTCTGCATCTAAGATGTTGTATAAGATTTATGCTCCAAACTCAGGGATGATGGGTTTGACTGTACACTGGAATCAACTCTGTCCTCCTGATACCCTAAATTTCATTTTGTTTCAGAAAAATGTGGGGAAATTACTGCATTTCCGAACACACCTTCCAAAGGGAACTGCACTTTAGACCTCAGTTTCTGTGGAAGCACTGGCAAAGGGAAAGCGGGGGAGCAGGAGAATGATCTAACAAGTCATATTAAGATTCAGTGGTCATTTCTGCTAATGTGAAATGCATAAGCATCAAAAGCTGATAAGATTTAAAACGTAACAAGTCTTCTGGATTTTGTGCATTTGGGATGTCCTTGGGTCATACTTTCAAGAAGCAAGGAAACTTACTTCTTTTTATTTATTATTTTCTTCTAGTTGGACCCAAGACTCTCATGTAATTGGTTGTTTCCTGGAGCTGAGACCTTTAAGTAAATATCAAATATCCAGAGATTCGTTCTAAAGTCATGAGTTGACAAGAAGACTTTATTCATGTACAAGACCTAGATAGCTTTGAAATTGCCATGGGAAGAGAATTATCATTGGTGTTTGTTTGTTCTACTAATAGCTATTATAACAGCAGTTACGATGTTTTTTTTCCCTCTGAGAATTTCTTTTACTGGAAAAAACATGGGACATATCAAAAAGGTTTTTTTTGGTGAAGCCGAAAAGCTTCCTCTTGACTTAATTCTGCTTTCCATTACACTGCACATTCATTCAAAGGATGAAAGAGCTGAGTCCCATTTGAAATGCTGAAGTGGAAATTAGTTCTTACTGAAAAGAAGGATGGGGTGTGCCACAACAAACTATTACCATTAGTTTTCCTCTCCCTCAAGTCTTGGGGTTCAGGCTTTTCATGCCGATTTGAAACCAAGGCAATTATTTGAAATGTAGATATTGCAGAAATTTTTGCCATACAAATATTCAATAATTGACCAGGCCTTTCTATTATTTCAAGTTAAGATTATAATACAGTTTATTTGGCAAGAAATATAGCTGTTATTTTCTTGTGACTTATATTGGTGGCACATTTCAAAAACAATTGTTGCAGACCAGTGGAGAGTATATCTCGATGCAACATTAATAAGAACAAAGAGGCTTAAATTATAGAAATAGCTGTCTGTGTCACACATTAGTAGCTTTATTCTCCATTTGGCAGATCTATGGTGGATAAAACTATGTGTGAAGGGATGAAGTGGGAGAGACTTGGATAAGTGGTAGCATCTGATCCAGGGTAATGAAGAAGACATATCCATGCAGAGATTTATTTTATTTGCTTTTGGCAATTGGCATTAGCAATACTGGGAAGCTGCAACTGCCACAGATAATAATGTTATTGCTTTTGCGATGGTTTATCCAGCTCTAATAACAACAGCTTGAATCAACGGGGGCTGTGGGGAGTCAGCACCTCTGGATGTGCTCTCCAATGTGCTTTTAATCAAATAAACTTCTATGAATCCAACGTAAGGAGCCCAGGGCAAGAAAAGTTTGCTTTAATGCTGTAAGGTGGAAACAGACCTGCTCTGGATGTTTCAGAGCTGCGTTGCTCAATATGTCTGGGCCTAGGTGGGACTGCCAAAACTCAAATCATGCCTCGCTGGTGAAATGCCAACCTGTCTGTCATTGCCTCTCGTCTCCGTTACCTTCCTCTGTGAACCGGTGATTGGGATGGGATCCTGTGGCACCAGCCAGCTGTGACCAGACCCTGGTTTTGCTTTTGGGCTAAATTGTCTAGGCATTGCTTATGAACTAAAAAAACCCTTAGCAGTTAAGGCAGGCACCCGTTGCCCAGCCCACGCTTGCCTGCCTGCTGTGCATGGGTTGGCAGGAGGGGCCCCACTGCTTCTGGTGCTTCCATTCCCAACGTGTGACTGTGTGGTCTGCTCTGCCAGCCCCTCATGAGAGGGAAGAGGATACTGAGGGCTATGGTGTCTTAAATCACTTAAAGCATCAACTTGCAACAGCTTGAATACAAGCCTGGATGGTTTGTCTTGCATTTGTCCTAAATGTCCATCATTGCATATGGGAGGTTGCACTAGCTGACCTTTGAAGGTCCCTTCCAACCCAAACTATTCTATGACAGACTGTATATTTGCACCAGGGTTTTGTGCAAACAGGGTTTGGTATATTTGGTACCATGGGTCAGCTGAGACATGAGCTCACAACACTCTGGGCTATACTGGTCTATCTTCTTTATCTGACTACATAATCTCAGCTAGATCTTGCTTTGATCTGAGATGGAGAACTTGTTTCTGGTCTCCCTGGAATTCAGACAGTTCTAGTCTGATGTAAATTCACTGGCTGTCAGCGAGCTGCCCTGGTTTGACATAATGCAAATGACACGAGATGGTTCTGAAAGGTAGAAGCAGCCTGATGGATGATATTCGGGCAGCGTGGCTGCTGCGAACTGGCTGGCCTCAGCTCAGCCTGTTGCAGCTGCAGTAAAACCCACCAACGCTTGTGTGCTCACGTGGTTTTTCATGCATTTCACGATGTTGTCATAGTCCTTGTGACAACTTTGCGAGGATAGCAAAGCATTTCTCGCTGCTTTTTCTGATGTAGCAAGTAGTTGGTGCTGTTGTGAGCCACAGGGCAGCTTAGAGGAGGATGCAAGAACATCTCCTTGCGCCTACGCTGCAGCTCCTAAACATGCCACTGCGAAACCCCACCAAGGCAGCAAAGAGCCAAAGGGATATCTGGACCCCCTGAGCTAAAAGAAGAGCCGTTGGCTGACTTCAGAGCAGCAAACTCGGGTTGCAGGTTTGAGCAGTGACATGTGTAGTGCCGCCAGCCAGCGCCTCATGGCCCCGGGGCCACCGAGAACCTCGGGCAGCCGCAGCATCGGCCAACAGCTCTGGGCAGCATGTGCTGGAGGAGCTGTGTCACCCATGCCCGGGACGGCGACTGTGTGGGAGCATTGAGCAAGATCCTTAAGCCCAGGGGAATGTAAAACCCTCTCCCTTTCTTGTCTATGCTCTTTTTTTGTGCGTCTGGAAAGGAGAAGCGAGCTCGTGCTGCCTCCGTTCGCTACCTCCTTGGTTAGGTTAGGGGAGCTGGGAGCCAGAGACTCGCGCGCCCCATTCTGTCGCAACATCCCAACATCAACACCCTCTGATCTATGGTATCTTGAGAGTTTGCAGCTCTTGTGTGGAGATGGAGTATGAATAAGGGCCCCCCAGTGTATTGGGAATCGGGCCTGTGGGTCTCCCATGTCAAGTGAGTCATAATGTATTAGATTCGAGGACTTCCCCCACGGGTGTTTAGTCTCAACAAACCCAGCTAATTCAGATTTAACTTAGCTCTTAATATGCTACATTGCTGAGTCTTCTAATTAATGCCACATGTTGCAGTCAGCTGTCATACTGAATAAATGTTTACAAAGCTATTAATGTACTGTATTTGTAAACCAGACCAGCTCCTTTTTGGAAATCATGTGGTATGTGTTTTCCCCTCCAAGATGAAAAAAGTTTTTTAGCAATAATGGATACTTTATTTTTGCATCAACAGCCACTTCCCAAGAATTCATTGCTAACTTTCTTGGGCTGCAGCCATTATCCCAGGGAAGGGACGTGGGCAAGAGCACTGTCTTTTAAACAGAGACACCGAGCTGAGCCGCCCGGCCATCTTGCCGTGGTGGGCCAGGGGGCTGGTGGGGACCGAGGAGCCCTGTGGTGATGCTGGGGAGGAGACCGAGTCTGTGCGTGAGTTGGTGGCTCTCCTATCCCCAGCTGCTGCCATCCCCAAGCACGCGAGCACCCGGCGCTCTCCCTCCCCTCCGCTGCCACGTGAGCGGGGACGCACAGCCACAACCCAGAAAACGGGGAAGGAGACGCGTTGCCAAGCAGTCTGCAGGCCATCTGCCTCCTGCTCGGGGGCCCTCTCAGGGCTGGGGACCAGGGCTGGGGACCAGGGCTGGCCACCGCTGTCCCCACATGGCCAGCACTTGCCTGGCACGGAGACAGAGTGACTGGGGTGGTGGGATCTTGAGGTTGAGAGATCCCATCTTCTCCCCCAGGGCTGCTGCCAAATGACTTGCTCTGCACAAGTTCATATTTTCTGTTCTCTTAGTTCTTTTCAGTTGTTTAATTCCTTCCTTGGGCTCCAGGGAACCAGCTTTCTTCTGCTGGGTTTCATGTGCTTTGGTTTTGTCTTTAATCTGCTGCAGAAACCATGGGAGATGCCAAAGGACTTGGAAAGCTTAGGGACAGCGAGCCTGGGGTCTGTGCGCTTTCACCGGTTCCTGCGTAGCAAGGCATCTGGCATGGGGATTTAGGCACATTTATAGGTGAAGTCCGTGGGAAGGAAATATCTCACCCTAAAAATAGAGAATACTTAGGGTCACACCTTGCATCTCTGATCTACAAAACAGGGCTAATGGCAAAGCTTCCATCACAGGGGTTGGGAGGGTAAGGAGACCAGGGTGGTGTACATGATAGATGGTTACGGGAGGGATCCTGCCCTTGGGTGCAGGGCCATGCAGGGAGGTGGCCAGGAATGCTGCTAGGCCCTCAGCCCCTTCCATGTGCAGGTGTTTTGGGAATGAAGGCTTTCCATCAGCTCAGGGAAGGAGGATGAAGTGGGAGCTGGGATTTGGTAACCCTAAGAAGCTGCAATTCCGTTAAAAACAGAGGTGGGGGAAAAGCTTATCTCTTTTTCTTTTTTAGCTTAGCGTCTATACAACTGAAAAAATTAACAACAGCGAGCTCTCTGCCCTTCTTTCTTGCCCTTTGCGAATATCATTCAGTCTAAATTCAACAATCAGGTGCGTGATGCTCCCAGTGCCTTGAGAAGAAGGTGAATGTCCCTCAGGGAAACTACTGAGAAAGTTTTAATTCCAGTGATATATAAACAAATATAAATGGTGTTTTCTCTGCTTTTAATTAGTTGCAATAAGACTAACTTCATGTTTTGGAAGAATTAATAGTGAAACCTGTTCAGGTACACTGAGGCAAAGCAGTGAAATGATTTTGCTAGCGAGGCTCAACCTTTTGTCCTCTTGCTGCACTGGCTTCAGGTACCATCCCAACACTGGCTTAGCTGTAGACTGGGATGTCTGAGCAAGGCACATCCAAGCTTCTCCCAACCACTGTGCCTAGTTAAAAAGCTTAGTGCAATCACAGGAGAAGAATGAGTCTAGAAAAGAAAAAAGATAAGATACTTTATTCAGCCTTCTCTCTCTTTCTGTATGTCCTGCAGCCATATAATACTGCCGAGCTATGGCCTGTGCATCGGTTGTGTTTTCCATCCAAAAGGGGAGGTGGTCCTTTTGGCTAGAAAAGGTTTGATGAGTGTTTTATCAGGAACTGATGCTACATAAGTTAAGAACTGCACCTTGCAGCCTTCCTGGTTTGTTTAGTGTCAATTTATGTCCAAAGCACAATGGCGGGAGTGCGAGACCTTTGCTTTCTTGGTGCTGGTAGAAGGTCCTGCTGTAACACAACATAGAGTTGTGGGCTCGCTTTGTAATATTGAGCGTACTGTCTTTAATCCCTTTCTTCCCGGCCTGCCTCACCAGTGGGAAGTGTGCGCACAATGTTAAACTTCCCTCATTAGGCAGAACATTCCTGTTTTTAACCTCTTTAACCTGCAGCATTCCCAGTGGGAGGACCCTGTCTCCATACTTCTCAATTGCTCTTAATTAGATTGGGCATTTCTTGCCTCCACTGTATATTTACAATTTAGGAACAGGAAAAAATACAGCCTGCACTTAAGGGCTTTCTTCCCTTCGTTTGCTTCCCGTGCTTGATAAGTTGGACAGCGGGAGGTGGAAATTTTAAAGCCCAGAGGAGCAGAACTTGTCCGGGAGGAGAATCTGAGGCAGTTTCGATCATTCTTTAGGCAGGACTGATTTCATATCTTGATGGATTTTTACATCAGCTCTTACTTTTTTTATTTCCCTCCTCCTATGTGCGCATGTGCCTGTCTGCACACACACACAACCCTATTGTCTATCTTTTGCTCTTATTCTGCCATCAGCCTTTTAATATTATTATTGTTGATGTCTTTTCATTCCTGATGCCAAACCTGATTTGGAGATCACAGTACTGAGGGTTTCATTTTGAGCACTGGAGATGGAAAACTGAAGTCCTAAGTGACTGGAGCCCTCGGCCAATCTAATTGTTATTGACATTTGTGTCTGATTGTTCATCAAGGGGGATTTGACTTGGAGGCCAAATCATTCTATTACCGGGGTTCGTTTCAGCCTTTTCTCTAACAAAAAAATAGAAAAACCCACCCCAGTCAGTAGGAGAAGAATCAATGGCAATATCTCTAGATGTCCATCTAGCCATGCGTGAGAGGGGGGAGCGAAGATGCAGGAGATCCTATATGTCCCATTTGAAACGTGCAAGCAAAAGCTCAGAGAAACGGCGGTATTGCGTTACAGGGGGAAAAAGGATCTCATTAAGAGGCTACCGTTTTCATGGCAAGGTGAAGGAGGCAGAGGAAGGAGGGGCTGGCAGGGCTAATTATATTAAGGTCATTTCACCTGTCAAAACTTTCCCTTTAGTGGTGTCCCTGGTGCCCTGGGATAACATCCAGATTTGTCCTGAATGGCGTCTCTGTTCCTGCTCAGGAGCCTTGACTGGTGGACGGTGAAGCGAGCTGCATGAAAGGAGCCCTGAAGGCACCTTTTTGCCTTCTTTTCACCTCCTGCTCCCCTTTGATTTTTGCTTCTTCCCCCCTCTTGAGTTTCACGGCGGGTAATGCTGAAGCCCCTGCTGTGCCGCTCACCCGGGGCCGTCTTTTCCCCGGGAAGCCACCAAGCCAGCCCCAAGCCAGGTTCTTGTGCGTTTCAAACCCATTTACACCCTGCTGCAACACCGATTTATACCCCCTCCAAAGCTCTCCTCAGGAGCACAGAGGGATGGAGCCAAGCTGATTTAGCTCATTAGCCTAATGATGGAAACCAGAACGATGCAGATGCAGGGCTCTAAACAGAAACAAGGGAAATATTCTGTTTATTCATTTGAAAGAGGCAAGAGTGAGGGGGTGGCTGGTAAACCAGAGCGGCCTCATCCCGGTGATGAACCCTGGAATTACCTGCCCTCCTTCAGGGGCTGGTTCTGAGTCATTAGGTTATTTCATTTTCCAGGAGTTGGGGGGAGGAAAGGGAAATTTCGACAGTGAATCTTTCTCTTAAGGTAGGTGGAAGCTGTGCAGATGGCCTCGCTTTGCTAACATTAGCAGGTAGAAGTAATTTGGGGAAGAAGCCGATGGGAGGAACACAATGGGGTTCATTCACGATCACGCGGGTTACACTTGTCACCACGGAAACGCAGCAGAAATTTGAGAGATCAAAGGCTTCTCCACCAAAAGTCGCTACCTAATTGCGTTGGGTAGAGTGAGAGAGAACCGCGGATGAGGTGGAAGTGCCCCAAATTCACCTGGCCGTCGGCAGCCGCTCAGCGAGTCAGATTTATCCTGCTGAAATAGCATCGCTGGAGTTGAAGGATGGATTTGGCTGAACTTGCCCTGCCTTTGAGAGATGCTGAGGAGCAGCAGCAGTGAGTCATGGGCGGTTGTGACATACAGTAGAATTTGATGACTTCCTCTAAATTGGGGCACATTTGGATCCTGAGATTGCCTTTTGAGTAGGAAAATAAACAGAAACTATGCATATAAATGCCTTCTTAAATACTTATTTCATTTGGGAGATGAGCAAGAGGCATTGACCTGTGGAACATAAGCAGGAACATAACTGACCCAACTTGTCTTTGACTTTCTAATTGTGTTCTGTGTTTTGGGTGAAGTCTTTTGGGAGGTAGTTTTCAAGAAGGACTTCTTTCTCCTTTGGAGAGGCAGGCAGCAGTGGAGAGGGACCGGATAATGTTTTGGCCCTAAAGAAAGAAGGAGAACACCCAAATGAGGAGAGTGCTGTGCATCCCTTGCACTTGCTAAAATACTCCCTTGAGGCCAGCCAATGTTGCTAGTTCAGAAATCTTGCAGACATGCAAAAAACAATAGGGATATATTCCTTCTTCATAGTGTGATTTGCAATTTTGGCCTTGAGGAGGGTGACTGAATTATTGTAAATGCTATAGCCATTTTAGAAAAGGGATTGCTACGGTTTTGATCGTATCGGGGGCAAGGGGAAGCAAAAGTATGTGCTAGGGCTGGCACTTGAGTGTCCACCTCAGTCTCACTTTTGCCAGGTGTTTCTGCCATCCCGGTGAAATGAGGATGGAGACAAGTCTCCCAAGGCAGTGACGGTTCCAGTGCAGTAACCTGAATCATTTTAAAGAGCAGGAATTGGAGACAAAGCAGGGTATTGTAGGCAGCAAAGGCTGAATAAGAAGACCCTTGGGAGCCCAGCCACTTCTCCCTTTAATCTGATCAGCAAGCAGCATTCTTGTAATTCCCTCCAGGTCACTGAATTCCTGCAGTTTCTCAGCCAGGTTGAAGCCTTCCCCTTCAATATTCAATGTAATAATCTGCAGGCTTAGAAAAAGGAGCCGAGCAGGAGCAATGCAAGACTTAGTTTATATCAGAAACCAACAGGATACTGCTGCATCTTTCTCCCAACACCTCTAAGGCTCAGTAATTTTAAGTTATCTTGCGTGGTGCTCTCTGCTTTTAAAACACTTTGCAAGGTCATTCTGAGAGGATGTTCCTTTTTGTGCTTTTAACATTGAAGACACTGAATACAGCACCCTTGTGGTATATCCCGTTAGCTTTAATTGTTCCCGGCTTAATTCATGTGAAGCAACAGTTTCAGTTGTAGCTCAGAGACACAAGACTGCTCTCTTTTCCAAAGGGATGAGAATTGCACAGCCTGAGGCAGCTCAGGAAACCTTGATGTCTCCATTTGGTCAAGGAGACAAGTCTGGCATTGTGACTGCCGATGGCTAATCACAGCCTCTGCTCTGACTGACAGCTGTGGCAGTGGTTAGAGCCGGGCGGTTTGTGAAAGGCCCCATAAAGAGGAAAAAAGAGACTTTATTGATGCATAAATCCAGGGCATCGATACCTTTAGAGCAATGCACCCTGACAGATTCTGTGTGAAAGCTGGGATGTTGGTATATTTAAGGATAAACTTTCTAAAATTGTCAAAGGTGATTCAATGCCAGCTGCCTAATACCCATTCCATAGAACATAACTGCAGTAAAGACATGGTGGTACATGCTTCAGAGTGACCTGCAGGTTTGCAGGGCTCCCGTTCCAGCCGAGTCCTGCGCAGCCCAGCTTTGCTGAGCTCAGCTGGCCCAGTGACCACGGCTGCACCTCCACCTTCACCCCAAGCTTCGGTGCAGGTCCGGTGTTGGTGCATTAGAGAGGTTTCTCCCTATAAATGAGTCTACCTCTCAGCGAGCAGAGGTATTGCTGCCCGGTGTGAGTGCCATTCCACGTGGAAAAGCGATCTGCTGTGCAGTTTGCTCTGCCTGTGCCCTCACAAATCTGCCAAAACCCATGTTTGATGAGTGAAGGTCAAGCTACAAAGCATATTTATTCTCTCGGGGAGCAGGCAAGGTTTTCAGAGGCTGGGAAGGTGGATGACAGTGCAGGGAAAGGGACAGGAGACCTAATGCTAACGAAGGCAAGGTTGACTTGGTTCATATCTCATCTCTCTTGCATCTTTTGGGGTACAGTAGAGCCCATAGATGCAGAATGAGGAAGGAAGATTAATCAAGAGAATTAAAGCTACTTTTCCATCCCTCAGTGGGAAATGAAAATAGGATGTTGCCAGAGCTCCCTGTTCCAGGTGCCCTGGGAAGAAACTTCCGTTGACTTGAGTGGTTGATAACTCCAGCCTGATGTGAAACTCAGTAAAACTTCATGGAAGATTTTAAATTATGCTGAAGAGATGAGATTATTTTGAGAAGTGAAGTGTTACTATTCTTCTGGGAACTTTATTTAGAAAAAGAACAATTTTTTCTTCCAAAATATACAAAAGAAATACTCTTACTGTGGAAATGCATAGCCTGAAAACTCAAATGACATTAGGTCACTGGCTTCCTTTTATCAATAACTTTGAAGTCTTGTCCTAGTTTCTAATTTAGATTCTTGTGATAAGAGGTTCTCAGCGAGCCTGGGCAAAAGCCAAGTCCCTCTCCCTATAATAAGCTGGGAACACAACTACCAGTAGTAGCTCCACTTTTGAAGACAGGCCAGCTTTTAAAAGTGGCTGCAGAGACTTTGCAGTGACAAACCCTGAGACTTTGGACAGCTTGAAATTGCAGCCGCCTCTCAGACCCAAACGCGTGAGCCATACTTTGGGTTTGGCCTTTAAAAGCGTGATGCTCTTGGTCCGTTCCTGGGTTTGGCCATGTCAGCCTGAACAGGGAGCACGGGGCTGGTTTCCCTGTGCCTTGTGGAGCTCTTTAAATTCTGTCCTGGTATCGTACAGCCAGGTGTCAGTTCCCACTTCATCTGCTCATAAAGCCTTGTTAAAGTTTCAAATAATAAGATGGAGGATTAAATGGACAGGTTAGAGTTCAACTTATTTTTGAGCATGTGCCTGTGGGGATGAGCCAGCCCTGGGCAGACCCCAACTTGTATCTCATCTGAGTCGGAATGACATGGATATCTGTGGCAGGGAATGCAAACCCAGACTTTTCTAGAGAAAGCGGTGACCGATTTGTACCCGTGCTAGAATGCAGCTCTTCGTACCAGCTGAGAGAAGGTAGTCCTGAAGAAGGTGGGTAGGTACTACCATCCCTTAGAAGTGATTTTCTCCGTATTAGTGTTGGGAGGCACTAGACAAAAGTCCCTGCTCTGAGGGAGGCTGCCAGGCAATTGCAGTGCATCCACAATCACCAGGGTTTTCAACAATAAGAGGAAAAAAATGCATGATTGTGTTTCAGGGCAGCTCTCTAGGCACATCGAGTATTTATGGGGTCGTTTGTGCTGATGCCACAGCTCTGAGGGCAGGAGGGGACCGTCCGAGGGTGCCGGGCTGGGCACGGCTGTGTGCCCGAGCGAGGCATCTCCGCTCTCACATGCTGCGTGTGCAGAGCAGGAGGACCTGAGCCTCGAAAGCTACATTTCATTTAGTAATTAATTAGTGATTCTTGACCCCAGGCAGCTTCAGCCCGCTGACAATAACAAGATTGCAGCCCGTGTATAAGCTCGCCTCCGTGCCCTTACCACTCTCATTACATTAGCTGAAATCCCTTGCAACAAAGACACAGGCTGCCTAGCAGAGGGATAAAACCTTTTTCTTTTCATGTTTTGGGGCTGTTTCCCTGTAGATTTAGCTCTTAGGTGCTCCGCCCTGCCTGCAGCAGCTCCTCCTCGCCCCAGGAACATTGTCCCCAAAGGCCATGGCAGTGCCAAACAGGGCAGCTCACCCACATTGTCCACCCAACCCACTCGCCAGCTGAGACATGAATTATTTGGGAGTTCTTGGTTCCCTTCCCACTGTGTCCTCTGTAGGCTCTGGAGGAACAGAACAAGCAGGACTGGGCTGCAGCGGGGTAAGGCTGCCTGCAAGCGGGTGTAGCACCAGTGAGGACTGGGCTGTGGCTCCTTGGCCATACTGGGGGCACCCCAGTAGCGATAGCGGCCGTGCCAGCTGCCCGGGGGAGCTCTGCAGTGAGGAGGTAAGCTGGGAGCTGCTGGGAGCCTGTTTTCTGTCTCAGATGGGGGTGTTTCACACTCAGAATGTTTTTAATTATTTGTTGGAAGATTTTGAGAGCTCCTAGGGTAATGGAGAGGCATCAATCAGTGTTTCCTAGCTGAAGGCATCTATGGATGTGCATTCCCTCGCCTTAGTCATCACCGAACCTTGCGTCAAGAGCGGAGCCTGTGCCAAGCACCTGGGTGGTTCCTTGGTGACTCTGGTAGCAGGTCTTGGTGACTGGCAGCTCCGGGCGTGTTGGAGTTCGCACCAAGCACTAGGGAATTTGCAGTGAAGTGGCTGTTTCTCCTAAATTATCACTTGTTATTTTGCCTTGCAACAGAGCGGCGCACTTAGCCTCGCAGGGAAGGCAAAAAAACTCATTTGGGGGAGTAGCAAAGTAGCTCTGAACAGAAGGGGCTCTGGCTTGCCCAGGGGAGTTGGTGGCTGTAGCTGCAGCCCTGGGCTGTTGTTCCTTGTAACGCTCAGGATCGTTCAGTGTCAATACTCGAGCAGGGAATGAGTCTCCACTGATTCTCTTTTCCTGGAAGAAAATATCTGTGGATGCTCCTGACAAACCCAACTCATGGTGCCAAATAGGAAAAAGAACCAGAAGGAACAGATTCACTTCCCTGCTTGGCCTCAGACTTGGTGTCATCTGGGCAAATGGTGTAAGGAGCCAGTACAGGTTTTTTTAAATATTCTGGTTGCCTCTAGGAGTCGTAAAATTGTGGTTGTGGGGAGAAAGGGTCAAAAATGGGTGATCTGGAGGTGATGGCTCTGGCTGAGGGCATCTCAGCTCCAAGGTGGCCCATGGGCATGCTACATCACTGCTGCATAACCCATGTAACTGCCTGCGAGGCTTTGGAGTTCGAGTCTGAGCTTTGTGTCTGTCCCTGGGACCCACAAGCATGTTGCAGGGGACCCCGCGTAATGTCTCCTCAAAGGGATGATGCCGTGTTGTCGTCCTCACCAGTGCTGTGTATCTGGGAGAGATGGAGGAATGCCACGTGCTGCGGTTGAAAGGGCATTATAATAGAGTGGGGACAGATGTGGCCACATCAGTGGGGAAGCAGAGTGGCCAAGAGCTGTCTCCAGGACAAACACAACATTGACATATTGGTCCAACACTGTCCCCTGCTCTCTGCAGCTGCCTTCCCACCATCAAACCGCCTTCATCCCTCCCGTGTCCTCTTTCACCCATCCCTTGTGTTCTCTGGGGGGCTGCACCAGAGCTAATGTGTCTCCAGACTTGGTACCTGCTGCTAATCATGACAGGGGGCTGTTCCCACTTCTCTCCAATGCTTATGGATGTTACATGGGAAAGAGATGGAGGGACTCACGTTGCTGGGTGGCTTGCAGTGTGTGGGGGTGATGCTGATGGGCTCTGTTTCTGTTGCCTTGCACCCACCCTGCAAATTCTCCCCCCAGCAGTGTGATACTTCATGAAAGCGTATGACACAATGTGATCTGATACTATACTGTCCTTGGGAAAAATATATATATATATATATACACTGAGTGATTTCTTCTATTTTAAGCTGTGTAATTGCTAGGGAAAACTTATCCTCTTCTAGTGGATTTTCTTCTATTGTCATGTTTAGGAAGTTTTTTCGCACATCATAACATTTTATCTGTTTTTACCGAAATCCTTCTATCAAGGAATGATTGTTTGCACGAACAGACCGACATGTTGATACAGGCTGACAACTGCATGGCTAAGACCAAAATAAAATGTAAAGTAAACACATTTGCATAAGTTTATAATATGATCCCGTTCTTCCGAAGCAGAGGAAATGGGGAGATGTGAATCTAAGTAGCTTATCTTGCATCTCCCCTTTCTGCTGTGCCCCTTGTTCTTAACCTCTGCTCCGCGAGTGCCATGGGAGAGTTGTCTGGATTTTTCCATTCAGATTTGAAACAACAGGTCCCTCTTGTAGTTCACTTATGTTTTTGTTTTGCTTAGAAGGGAGGGCACGGAGGAGGGAGCATTCCCAGCTTTTACCCTCATGTGAAACTGGTTGGTCTTTCCATCCTTTTTCTTCTCAGTTACACTTTAAAAGTCTTCTGTCAATGTATTTTCCATCACTTTAAAATTGCATTGACATCCTGCTGTTTTGTGTCATAACTAGGCAGCATCGCAAAATGCTGATTTGGTACCATCTACTTCTTGATCAGCTCGTGGCATGATTTCCTTAAGGATTTTGAGACCAGCGCCCGCGTTTTCCAGATGAGGAAACCAGAGCACAGAGCAGCGATGTCCTTTTGGCCATCCCGGCAGCTCTGGGGTAGAGCCAAGAAGCAGGACGCAGATCACCAGTGTCCTAACCGAGTGCAGGGAGGTTTGTTGGTGCTCAGCGGCCTGGAGATAACACAGCCCAGGGCTGTTTGTCCCAGAGTTTGTGGCATGTGCTGTGGCATCAGTCAGGTCTATGTTGTTGGTTGACTTTCACAAAGCAAGTCCCAAAAACTGTGTGAATCTTGAAAATATGTATTTTTAGGGCTTTTTCTGAACCTGGTTGTTCCAGGAGCCAAAGGAGACCTTATTATCAAATCTGCAATGAACCTGTTCTACAGAGTTGGGGAGAAGGAATGAAGGAGATGCTGTAAAAATGATGTTAGGTCCTTGTAGCAGAAAGATGCTTAAACCAAACTATTGGATAGTAAAGATAGATTCCAGTTCCAGACCTTCAGAGGATATTTCCTTGACTCACACAATTTCTGCCCACAATTAAAAATCCCTTTGGCTCTTGAGTTTCCTACAGTCAACTGGTGGCAGAGGAATTGCTAAACTGAACACAACGTTGTCACCTCAACCTCAGGAGTTCTTCAGCCCTATGCAAGGCCATCCCATCTGATGTCCCTGGCCCTGATCATTAAAGGGGATAACAGAGAGGCAAAGTTAAACTTTCTAGTGGCTTTGAACATGGCTACTTTCTTTCTGATAAGCAGGATCCAGCTGGTGCAGAATTCTCTGGCTGACAGAGCCCTTGCAAGCAATTCTTGCTATGCATTGAACAGAATTGTAGTTTCCAAAATTCCTTGAAGGTGGCTCGAAGCCCTGGTGTCCTGGGGCATGAGCAATTCATCTGCATGATCACATAGTGTGTGAATTTCTGGAGAATAGTGTGGTTTAAGTGTATATTTGTGTCTGAGTTTCATTTGCCTGTTTTAGGCAGTTTCTACCTTGGTGCAAATGAGCAGAGTGACACAAGGGCGCTTTAAAGCATTATTTAGGGTTTTTTTTTCCTATGTTGTTACATATGCTGGTAAGAGTCTAAAAAGAAAAATGTGTTTATGAGAATCATAGACACAGTGTCCCCACAGCCAGACCCTTCACGTGTCTTGATTTAGTTGGATTTGGGGTGTGTCTGTCTCTTTACAGGAACTGCGCACCCAACCATGGTGTCGAGATTCAGGGTTACAAGCCATCACTTTGATTTCCAAAAGGCAGCGATAGCACTAGGGCATCCAAAAGATCAGTGCAAAGTGTTTGTCCTGTAGCTAGCATCGGATCTTCTCAGCTGGTGAGGTTTGGGTAAATAGGCTAGAATAGTTACCAAGAAAATACTGGGCTTTGTGGGGAGGGAAGGGCTGGGAAGGGGTTGATTTACATTTGTATTTTGTCATTCAGGGTATTTTTATGTGACACACACCCACTTTAGGACACTGGTAATGCTTTTTGAGCTCTGCTGTGGGGTGTTGCAGGTTTTGCAGGTTTTGCAGTTTTCTTAGCAGGGCTGGGAAGAGCTTTTCGGAGTATGCGGGAAGAACAGATGGCGGCGATCACTGGAATTGGGTTTGTGAACATGCTAGTTCCAGCCAACGTGTTTCTGTGGCCAGGATGCTCACATGGGAGCAGAGATGAATGTGGCTCATGATTTTAACCACGTTCTCCCATACTCCTCAATGATAGTTCTATCTTAACCAAAATGGGAGGCCTAGATACATATTACCAAGTTTTGTAGGTGGAGTAGAAGGGAAAATGTAGCTAGAGCTGGACTAGCTTGTGGAAGCACCAGGTTCTCATCCTGGCCTTGCTACAAGTGTTCTGAGAAACTTTAGACCAGTCACATATTTGCCTCCTCTGCCTTGGTGTTGTTATTTGTGAATTGGAAATAATTAGCTGTTTTTTGACTGTTGCATCTGTTCGGACCACAACTAACTGGAACTTGACTTCAAACTATGTGGCCAGACGCAATAGCAAGATGTTACTCTGAACATTTGGCTTAGTCTGAGAGTTTTCGTAGCTAATGTATCAGATAAAACTGAGCACAAATGAACGTGTCTCGTTCCTGACTCTAGACTAAATGATAGCTTGACAGTCATGTATTTCTGCACCAGTGGAACTTCTTTTTAAGCCAGTATAATTATGCTGCTGCACATGTGGGTGGCACTGATTTTTGGACTGAAGATGTTAATGTAAGAATTCAAGAGCAAAGAACATGAAAGTCTGACTCCCAGATCAGAAGTAGAAGATGACAGGATATTATTTGAGTCCTCTGGCAATCATCTGATATATATCAGGTCAGCTGAGTCCCCTGATGAAGAGGATGGCTAATAAATCCAACTAGTGGCAATTCCACTGTCTGAGCTGTGAAAGCTCACTTGTTTGTGCCGGTAGATAAAAAGATATTGAAGAGATGTGTGACTCTTATTTCTTAAAAACCTCAGCTTGCTACCCTGTGTCTCCCAGGTCAACTGCACTGGTTTTTCATGTCGCATGTGTTGGGGAGGACAGGGCTTGAGCTCTCATCTGCTGTGGGGAAGTGCTGGGCAGCGTCATCCCGATCATGCTCACGCTTTAGATCGTTTACACAAGCTTTGCAAATCCAGCGCTTTGGGAACACAGTTGTCCTTGCCCGGGTATGCTGGAATAAACTAAGCCTGCCCGTTCCATGGAGTGTGGGAGCAATGAGTCACATTGCACGGCTTGACTTACGTAGAAGAACTCCCTGCTAGGTGTCAGAAGAGAATGTGCTCCATGCCTGTAGCCTCTGCGGTTGGGCAACACATGCTGTAAAAATGTTCTGGATGTGCAACAAACCAGCTAGAGCTGGGAGCTCTGACCATATCCCGGCAACACACAAATCCTACGCAAATATCCAAAAAGCTTTTCAGTGGGAAAAGGGGACATGAAATAAATGTAGGGTTCTCGTGGTATTTGAAAGGGCTGGGATTTTTCCCTTATAAAGAGCGCATTTGTTAGATACAACCTAATGTATACTTGTTGCTTGAATGGAGTTGCTGCTGCTCATGGCAGAATATCCAAGATCACAAAATCCTTCCTTCCCCATTCCCATCACAGAAACCCGTGAGGAAGGGAATAACCTCATGTTGAAGTTAGAGTCACAGAATCACAGATGGTTTGCGTTGAAGGGACCTTCCCAGCTCCCCCAGTGCCCCCCCTGCCATGAGCAGGGACATCTGCACCAGCTCAGGTTGCTCAGAGCCCCGTCCAGCCTGGCCTGGGATGTCTCCAGGGATGGTTCAGCCACCACCTCTCTGGCCAACCTGGGCCAGGCTCTCACCACCCTCAGGGCCAACAGTTTCTTCCTCATGTCTGCAAGTTAGTGAGATCAGGATCCCTAAACTGCTGCACAGACTGCTGAATAATATATGTATAATTTTTTTTAATGGCTTTTTATGAAAAAGGAAGTCAGGTCTGGGCTGGTGAGACTGCAAGAGCAGGGAGTGGATGGGCTGTCAAGGGTCAGCCTCCCTATAGCCCTGTGATCAAAGGCTGCTCTCAGCGGCATGAGTTTATAGGCAGCCAAGACAAACAATGAGCAACTTTATCTCCTTTCAGGAAAGAAAAAAAAAATACTTAAGTTCCAGGAAACCATTTCTGGACCAGACAAATTTGGGTTGTTATTCCCTCTCTCTCTCTCTCTCCTATAATGCAGCTATTTCTAGATGAAGGATAAGAGGGAGATAGCAGGGCAAAGCCCAAACATGAGCCAGATTGTGCTGTGTTCTTGGTTGGTGTAAACTGATGCCGACCCTGGGATGTCAAACCAGCGTGACCAGTTTACTCCTGCTGAGAATCTGGCCTTCACCAGCAGCTGTTGCTGGAAAAGTCACAGGGAAGCTCAGAATTGAATCATGGCCATTTCCCCGAGTTCGATCCCTTCTCCAAAGGTGTTGCCTCATTCGTTTGCAGCTGGAATATTGCCTTGTTGGCTGTCCCAGCTGTGGCCTCCAATGTCAGCTGGTCAGAACACAGCTGGCGAGTTTTAAACATGCTGGCTTCGGCGTCAGCGCGCTGGGTAAAGCGAACAGAGGAGAAGAGTATTTTGGGCTCCTGTGTACTTGATTATTTGTTTGGGAGGAGAGGAAGATATGAGAAGAAAAGCCTCTTATTCCTAAAATGGAAAAAGTTGCAAAACTTTTTAGTTGGGTTTGGATCCGAGGGAAAGGAATCTTCTCAAAACGCGGAGTGTTCTTGATTTAGGATTTCCTGTTGGATACATTTCAGAAAGCTTTTTAAGTCATAAGTGGCCAGATTCTCAGCTAGAATAAATCTGTAAAGCTCTGCTGATATGGATCACTAATAGCACATTGACCCCAGCTTAAGACTGTGGGCTGAGGTCTGCTGGTGGACTGCAAAGATCTGTCCTTGTTCATGGATTCTGAGCGGGACTAAATCAAAAGGTAAGGGGTGGTCCCGAGGTTCAGAGCTGCATGTGGGTGTTTAACCCCCCTGTGATGCAGAACCCCTGGTGGTTTGGGGGTTGTACTGTTCTTAGAAGATGTAAATGTCTTAACATAGGCTGTAAGGTTTATTTTGGTGTTTAGATGGACCTGGTGCAGTGAGTCTTTGGGAAGGCAGGAAGCCCCCCAGATTTTCAACCAAACAGCCTTGAGGATTCTTGTAGACATCACAGCTCTCTTTACTACATATTTCTACCCTTCTACACACTGAATATGGAAAATACTGTGAGAAAAGCTTTCTGAGCCAGGATTTAGTGCTGATAATAGAGGCAAAAAGCCCTGGGGGCTCCAAGGGATCAGAGTTCCACAGTTTTTCCAGATATCCCTACAAAAAAGTAGTGGAGAGTTGAAAGATTATGACCGGTTCTAATGATGGGTGCTCCTGAAATGATAATGGGGATTTTGTTGCCTTGAGGTGTAGGAGCAGAGCCATGGGAATGGAGCTGCTGCCACGAGAAAGGATGAAGTACTCAAGAATAGTTCACGTTCTGTTCGAACGGATAAATCTGATCTCAAGGTATAGATTTGGGGTTGGAGGGGGAAGAGGAAGGAAAAGTCGGGTCCATCCCTGTGTGTCGAGGCCAGGGGCAATGTCAATAGCAGGAACAGGTTTGCCGATTCTCTGTCCCAGGGTCTTACTACATGAAGTTCATAAAGCCGTGAAAATGCAACCAGCCTAGAGAGAAAAGGAGTCATAAATGGGTTTCTGCACTCGGGCAGAAAGGTCTGAGCAGAAGCAGAGAGGCTTGCTGATGGTGTGTTGTGTACCTTTTGATTTTTTATTTTATTATTATTATTCTTTTTTCTTACCCTTCCTCCCACCACAGGAAGGAGCAGCAGCTGGAGACCCATGTATGGGAAGATTTTTAGGGCTGCGACAGGAATACAACAGGTCTTAGATGTTCTTGTCCTGACTGGCACTGCTGGTCCAGGAAATATTCCCAAATCCTTGACCTTCATTAAACTCCCGCCAGCGAGGGCTGGGCTGTGTCCATTGCTGCCGTCTCCCCTTGATGTCTCATTCTCCCTTCACGTACTTTCTGTTCCTTTTTCTTTTCTCCCACCCTTCAGAGTCAACACTGCAGCAGCCTGTGAGTGACAGCAAAAAACGAGCAGCTTTATTTTGTTGAACTTTATTGACTTGGAGGTTTTTGTTTTAAGCCCGTAGCATTCAGCTTGCTGCCTGCTGCTCCTGCCTCGTCAGAGCCATTGAACCCCAGAAACACAGGAGTTGACAGTTTGTTACTAATGTGCCCGGCACCTTCAGAAGAGAATTAGGTGTCCTCTTCCCTGGGGATTTTAGCGAAGTTCAAATCTCCAGTTCCTAGAAGGTGCCTACGACCCCCCACCGAACCGAAACATGCTGCATTTCTGTAAAGTGTTTCATTATTTATACAGTATTTCTGCATAATTACCAGACTCGCGTGAAGGTCTGGAGGTGCTTTGTGGATGCCAAGGGATGATCTCATCGGGTGCTAATGAAACCCTGGTGACCGATGGACCTGGGACTTGCTTAGAGCACTGGGCAGTGTGAGCCAGCTCCGTACCTCCGCCCTGATGAGTTACCCCCATTCTGCTGCTCCAGAGAAGCTGGAAATCCAGTTTAACCATCTCCTTGGGAATTCCCCTGTAGCTGGAGGGGATCGAGCATTCTCACACCCCAGCATCGAGGGTGCGGTTGAGATGAAGGACGCATGCGTGGGATTCGCGTACGCTGCCTAAGCCCAGCTGACCCCCAAAACTGGCCCTTTGGAACTGGGATGAGTGGTTAGGACCCAGTGTGGGCTTTGAACCACCTGCTGTTTCCAGGGATTGGACAGTGTGTCCGTAGCATCATCGAAGCTCGGTGACCGAGTTTGACTGTGCTGGGATGTCACTGAAAGATCTGATGTGTGGATGTTGGGAGTCTTCCCCATCTCGCTGGGTTAGAGGACCTGCTGAAACGTGGGTGTTACTTGCTCTGAAAGCAAATGGCTGAGCCAGAATGTACTCAGGCAGAGAGGACTTTATGGGGGGGTGATACTCTCAAAAAGGGCAAGAGCTCCCCCTACAAGTAAGGGCCTTTCTAAAAGATCTGTAAGTACCCTCAAACATTTTTAAAATGGTCTGCAGTGTAGCACTATTAGGATCTGGTCCTCCAGACTCATCTTGGAAGTCACATTGTCTTCCACTGACAAAGAAGTTGGAAAGATCCAGGTGTTGAATGACATATGGCAGCACATGCTCCAAACTCAGGGAGGAACCCATAATGCGGTGACTGCCAAGCCATAGTCTGGACCACCTTTGGTCTGCAGAGCTGGGGTTTTTTTAGCAGCTGGGATTGGATTTTTTCATTTATTCCAGTTCTTCATATAAGTAGTTGTTTGTTAAACCCAGTGGGCAAATGATTTGTTGATGGAGGAGTCTGTGGTTTGCTGTTGACTGTGGATTTGGAAGCCCAGCTGCTGTGACAGGACAGGGGATCTGGTGATGGCTCCGTAGATGTTGGTGGTACAGTATGAGCTGAGAACGTCGCCTGGAGAGACGTGGCTTGTTCTGCTCTATATGAGGTGAGGAGATGTTTTTCTCCTTTGCCAAAACCTGTAGATTATTGTATAAGAGCAGTGGGAGACTTGCTCTGTGCTGGGTGTGAAGGCTGTTCTTACAACCCAGTGGTCAATATATTGGATAAATCTGTATCCCACAATCAAGCCTGGATTGAGTTAGAATTGCCCAATGACCTATTAGTGCAATGTGCCTTTTTTTTTTCCTGGCATGCTCTACCCTGAAAATTCATTAGCGTTTCTTTTTTCTTCCATTCACAGATAGTTGGGAAAATGTGCTGCCTTCGTTTTCTGTGTGGAAAAAAATATCATCTTCTGCAGTTTTAAGCTTAATTAACAGAGCAAAATTGCTTTCAGATTCTGTTTTTCAACAGTCAAAACACAAACTGTCGGTTTTGCTTTGGGGTTTTTTTATGGCTGAATTTTGGTAAAGAGGGGATAGAAGAATTATTATTACCTGGTTTTCTGTAATGGGTGAAAACATAAACCTTTTCATGAAAATTGACTGACTTGACGGTATTTTTTAATGGGAAGGAGGGAGGATTAGGGTAAAGAGCAGAAAGAATAGCTCTAGTTAAAACTCATTTTGGCAAGTAAATGTGTATCGGCACACTTAACAAAATTCCACCCTCCCTCTGTTCTTGCTGGATTGATTCAGATGCCATCAACCTCCCAACTGCCGTTTCTTTTACCAATATGTTTTTTCATTCTGCATATTTTGCTGCTGTTTAGGGCCTTATCAGTTCTTGCTTGACAAGAGATGCTTCTGCTTTTTCTTGTTCGATGTACTCGCTTTTCACAGTCGAGCTTGAGCATTTACCATTATTGTCGGGTTGTTTCATTGCAAATGAAATACTTTTCCTCCCTGTCCCCCCTCCCCTGCTGTTGCGCTCCACAAAGGGGATGTGGAGGAAGGAAAATATAGAGCTCATTTATTTTTAAGTAACTGTAACTAATGGCTTGATCAGCTAACGTAGTGGAAAATATGCAAACTGCTTGGAGGAGAGTGGATGTTAAAAATGTAACTTCAACATTATTGAGACATCTTTCAGCTCTAATGACAGGCTGAATAACAAACATGTCAGAAACTTTGTTGCTTCTCTAAGCAAAACCGAATAATTGAATTTATTTTCAGTGATGGGTTTGCCTTTTACGTACTCAGCTCCTCATCCATTTTGCTGTAGTTCTTGTCAGATCTCTTTGTACAAACAGATTTTTTTCTGCAATGGTAGAGTGAGCAGCGTAACAGGACTTCTTCATACCTCCCTCTCTTCTTTGCCACACACCGTTTTTTGGCTTATCATCATAAGATTAATTTTCTTCTGTTGTGGCTCCAGCAGGTGCATATATTGGGTTTAGTCGCCCATGCTCCTTGAGCAGATGCTTGATTGAAGGGGCCTGGCACTAGGTTCTTGGAAATGATGTTACCTGGCATGGGCTGAGGTTCTGGTCCCCGTGGTCTGGAGCTGTGAAACATTTTGCCCAGTCTCTTTGTATAAATATGTATAAATATGAGGCTGCTCATTCTGCTGTGGACGGTGGCCCCAGCCTCGTGTCTGCAAACCTCCCATGATGCCAGGGTCTCTAAATAGCACAGTAGAACCTATGACGGGATTCTTTTCACAGCTCTCATGGGAAATTGGGGGGAAAATATCCATTTGTCTATTGGGAGAAGCATTGAGATGGTGTATATTCTCTTTGAAGGTGTCTTCTTAGTCCCTGTGTGAGGCAGGTTGATTCAACGAGGTTTGATTTCCATCCTTCCCTGATGGGGGTGCTGAGGAAGGACCTTGATGGCACCTTCATGCCTACTCTCTACTCCACAAAAAAGCTCTCTGTCCCAAATTACTTGCCCTTCTTGGCACAAGGAGCTAAATCTACATTTCGTCTTCTCGGAAAGAGAAGCGGGACCTGCAGCTTCCCTGCGCACTGCAACGGGGACAGGGCAGCCCAGACACATGGTTTTAGCCTCTGCGTTTCTTTTTAATTTAATGCAGAGCTGCAGCAAAACCATTCCACCCACAGGTGAGATCTTTGGAAAACTAACTGCCCAAAGCTCTGAAGCTTTCAGCCTTCACGCTAACGCACGGGCCCAGCTGGCTTGAGATTAAAGAGCGCAGTCGAAAACCAAAAAAGCATTTGAAATTGCACCACTGAGCTGGCAGGAAATTCCAGCTTTTTGTCGATGTCGGAGGCGTTGGAACGGCGAGGAACCAGAAGGTAATATTCTGAGGTGAATCGCATCATCAGCGTTTCGGTGGGGAGGATACAGCTTGTGCGTGGCGGGGGGGACACCATCCCCAGCCTTCCCAGATTCGGGGAGGGGGAAGAGGAGGGAAGAACATCTTGGCTTGCAGCCTGGCTCGTGCTTCAGCTATCTCTCTGTGCAGAAGAGGCCTCTTAGGCTTGGTGTGGATCCCAGCGCGGTGCTCAGCACTTGCTGTGTGGACGGAGCCCCAGGCGTGCCAGAGATCCCCAGGGCAGATTGGGAAATTCTCTTGTGCCCAAGATAAACGTTCCCTTTGCTTCTGGGACTGGTTCGCTCGTAGTCTTGGGAAGGTAACTCCCAGATTAGCGGGTTTCTTAAGTGCTCTGAAAGGAGTCGGTGTTTTGTGTGGAGTGATCAGAGAGGAGATTTGCCTGGAAGGAATGAGGACAGGAGACCAAGAGAACTAGAGGGTTTTCTGGACCTTTATCCTTTATTAGTGTAGGCATGTGTGAGGCTGAAATGAGACCGTTGGTGGACATCAATTCTGAAATTGTATTGAAAATCAGTATTGACTGCTCATTCCCTTTCCCTCTTAAACGGGCTGCCAAAGATTATCGCTCCAGCAACAATGCTCAGAGGCATCTGAAGAACTCGAGGCCTCCTGTGAAGCCATTGGCACCAATGGGAGACTTCTGCTTCCTCTTCTCTCATCCCCTTTCCCCCCCGCCAGCCGAGAGCAGCAGATCTCGGATCAAGCCCTGCCAGCACGAGCGGTGGAGAACAGAATCTGCATTGACGACAGATGGAACGAATGTTATGGATACAGCCCAGGCCCTGAGCTGTTGCGCCACATAAATCAGGAGCAAAACTTTGCCAACTCAGAATGCTTCGCAGGACTAGACTTTCAGCCAGCTTAATGTCTGGCTTTGCAACCCCAAAATTGTATGGTTAAAAAAGCAGTGAATGTGTGTGCCCTTGCTTGAACTTCCAGCCATTGGAGCTGGTTTGGGGCCAACTCGTAGAGATGAATGCGTCTCAGTGATAAGCCACTTCTAAAAGATAATTTATTGTTTGAAATCCTGTCGTTGCACCGTACCAATGGGCTGTGGACGCTGCAGATGAAGTGTGAGGTTCCAGGCTGCAGATGCTATCGGAGCTGCGCGGGCGGCTGGATGTGTGCGATGAGGCCAATCCCCACCAGTCAAACGCGATTAGATACCAAATAATCAGAGGACCGAAAATATTTCATCTTCCTCCCTTTGCTCGTGTGCCAGTTGCTGGACCTCTCCTTCGCAGAGAGAAACTCAAACCACACAAACATCGCGTGTGAAAACTCGCTCCCGTCATGAAAGCTGCTTCCCATACACTGCATAAATCCCAAGTGCTTGGGATTTAAGACAAAAAAAGGCAAATAAAAAGATTTGTTGTTAAAGTTATGACTTGGCAGCCCCCGTATATGTGTGTGGGGGGTAGTGCCTGCAACCTTTTTAGAGGCATACTTGCCCTTTGGAAAATGAACTTCCATTAAAGTAAAAAGGCTTCACCCTCCTTGGTGGGTTTTTGGCGGTGTGGGAGGGGAGGGGAAAGGCTAAACTGATCCCTTCAGCTTTCTCACTCCGTTTCAGCAATGGCAAAACAAAACATTTTAATGCAGCCCTTTATATCTCCAACAGCTGTGGTAGCCTCATGTTTACAGAAGACATCCTGTTGTTCAAGGGAGACACTTCTGCCTTGCTCAGATGAGTTTTGTTTTTCCCTGGTAACTGCTGTTTTATGCCATTTCCACTCCAAGAGGCTGTTACAACAGTGAGTCTCTGCAAAATCTGGGGTTTGTAGCAGTGGGTTCTCCACCAAAAAGCAGCTCTAGCTTATGGCTCAGGCCAGCACGTGAGTGTATCCTTCTGGTATTGCACCCCAGCCCTCGCGCCTGCTGCAAAGTGGGATGAATCAGAAGGATTCGGGATCCAGGTGGGGATTGGGCTCTTCTCCCAGGCATCAGCAATAGGACAAGGGGCCATGGGCTTCAACTCTGCCAGGGGAAATTTAGGCTGGAGATTAGAAAGCAATTCTGTGCAGAGAGAGCGGTCAGGCATTGGAATGGCTGCCCAGGGAGGTGCTGGACTCACCGGCCCTGGAGGTTTTTAACCTGAGATTGGACATGGCACTTAGTGCCATGATCTAGTCAATGGACTGGAGTTGGACCAAGGGCTGGACTTGATGATCTCTGAGGTATTTTCCAACCCAGACCATTCTGTGATTCTGTGTGAATTGCCACTCAGGGAACAAATTGGTCATTGTTTGAAAGAGCCTGTGGCCCTTGGACAAGCAATGGGATCGCTCGGAAAGCATCTGCGGGGAGGAGGCCGCGGCCGGCTTGCTGCACGCACGGCAGCGCTGCGCAAACACGCCAGCGAGGCCGGGCATGCTTTGCTGCCTTAGCAGGGGAAGAGCAATTTGCCTGTGTTTTTGGTTCCTTGATCTTTTAAAATAAACAATTTCTTTGTACTGAGAAATTTGGAAAAAAAAATCCAGCCGTTGCTGTGCAGCAAAGCTTTTTTGGGGGAAGCGGGGGCACGGTGGGGACCTCCACCTGCTGGCAGCCCCATGGGGGCTCGGCAAGAGCCTCCTCCTCTGAGCAGCGGGATGGAAATAATAGCTCCGAGCATTAAAAATAGAGGTTTTAGCTTTGGATCTCCAAGCCTGCTGCACGTTAGGAGTTTCCCAGCCTCATTGGGGGATTGTGGCTTTGTTTACTCGTTGCTTTGACTCTGGATCTGCAAAGACTATGGGTAAATTCATGCAACCAGAGTTAGTAGCTTGTGTGCTGTGGAGGAGCTGGAGAAGGGTGGATTTTGGTGCTTTGGTACTGTTTTGCTGCAAAAGGGGTTTAAGATCATAGAATGATAGAATAGTTTGGGTTGAAGGGACCTTCCCAGCTCATCCAGTCCAACCCCTGCCACAAGCAGGGACATCTTCACCAGCTCAGGTTGCTCAGATCTGAGAGTAAAACCTGGTTTTCCTCTAGAGGATCTTCAGTAGGAAATCAGGTGAAGAGCCCAAGTTTTTCCCTGGTGAGACACCACATGGGAAGCCCCATGAACAACCCCCCTCCAGCCCCTGACGTCTGTTTACTGCATGTTCCCACACGTGAAGCCATGGGACCTGTGAGCTCAGAGGCCCATGATGCCACCAAGGGTCCATCTTTGCAGATGCTCATGTGCATTCAACTGGGTTTGGTGGGATAAAGGACAAGGTGGGTCGTGCCTCCAAATGTGCGCCTAACACCTCGTGCCACCGGTCGAGGGGAAAATGTGTCGCCGTCCTGCTGTCTCCCCACAAAAAGCCTTACATGGAAGAAAGGGAGAGATCTACTGAGATCCCTATCAGTGGGCTTGCTTTCAAGTGACAACTGCGTCTTTAATCCAAAATCTTTCTGTTTCTATTGATGCCCTACAATAAAAACAAAAGTAAAGAGAGAGAAGAATTAAGAACGGGGAGACTTGGTTTTAAAAGGCTTATAAAAATACATATAAAGCGAGAGATGAAGAGAACAAAGGGGTAATGGAAGCCGACAGATAGTGCTCATGCCATTAAAACTGCATCTCAAAAAAAAAAACCTCCAAAAAAAAAGTTAATCGTTATTTGAGGGAGGGGGAAGTGTTTTTATTGTGAACATGTGCAAATGGAGGCTTCAGCCATATAAACCCCATGCCCACAATAAGTATATTTGTGTAGCAATTAATGTGAGATCACAGGCTCAGCTTTTGCCAAATAGTCGTGTCAGCATGGGGTATATTATGTGTGTCAAGAATCCAGTTTCCAAATGTGGAAGACATCGGGCTCGTCGTAATTAAATGTTTTGTCATCGCAGGGCAAAGCCGCGTGCGCTTCAGCTGAGCCAAGGGCTGCACCTCAAACGCCAGCGCCCCGAGTTCGCTCTTTTGGCAGCTCTTTAAATAACTTTATGCAGAAGGAATTTCAAGATACTTGTAATTAGATCTTGGCCCCTTCTTTCTCTTCCCCCCCCCAAAAAAAAAATGCAGGGGACAATTGTTAAATTTTCTCTCTCATGCAAAAGAAACTTAGTTTAAATCTCTCTCGATTGTAGCTGGGCTTATCTCCCTGGTTTGCTGTGATATATCATTTCCATTAGGTTTCTGTTAGTGTTTCTAGTAACACTTCTGTGAATCTAATACTGTCTGGGAAGTTTATTACAGCAGCTGCTAAAGGCAAAGCAGAGGCGTCCAAACAGTGCAGGAACACACATTTACTACACTTGTAACTCCAACAGATTGACTTACAAGTAGTGCTACAATTGTTCTTTTTATTTTTTACCCCCTTTTCTATTCCGTGTGGTCTTATTAAGGCTCAGCAAAGGCTGTGGTCCCTGGTACTGTGTCTCTGAATTAATTTTAAGGAAAGCAGAGGCTGGAGTGGAGTGTGGGAAGGTTCTTGGCATGGATGGACTTGGCTGAAATTTGCACAAAAAAGACATTTAAGGAAGTGGGGGGGTGAAGAGTGTGTGTATACGGGGGGGGGACAGTATCTTTTATACACTCTCTCTGCACAAAAAGCTATCTGCAGACCTTTCATCACCCCAGCCCGATCCAGGGGTGTTCAAGAAGTGAAACACATCGTAAATCTGGAAGGTTGGCTGGAGTTTGGAAGGTTTTTAAAGGCGCTGGGGGGTGGGAGCGTCCCGGCGGGGCTGGGCCGGTCAGCTCAGCCTGCAGCGGGGGAAGCACCTTCCGCGCCTTCGGGCACCTCGGGCGGGTTTTCATCTTCATGGATATCCTCATTATTCCCCCCCACCCCTTCCAGGGAGATGGGAACAGATGTGCCCCGCTGTAGAAATGCTGAGAAGCTTGGAGAGTTTATAGTGATTTTTTGTTTAATTCCTTGATGGTTTTCTCAGTGGTGACGTGAATATCACTTCAGAATGAAGAATGCACAAGTCAGTCTTTATTTCAACCTTCCCCAGTGCTGCTTCTTCAAGGGGTTTTCCCACTGATAGGAACTGAGAGAACAGCGTGAAAGATGAATAACAGAGGGTGCGAGGTTGCTTCCCCACCCTCGGTGCTGTTTTGTGCGTGAAGTTAAGCGCAGTGAGTCAGACTTAGACGGGCGGCGCTGGATTTTGGTGCCGTTCTCCCAGGTGACCTCCTGGATCATCCCGGTGGAATCAGAAGCGAGGTCATTGCCCCACACCTGCCGTCATTGCTCCTCTTTGCAGATCCCGTCTGATGGGCTGGTGCGCCCATACCAAAGCCTTTTTCAGGGCTTTTACCTACCTTTTTACTACATTATTCTTTTAATTTACAAAATAAATCTCTGCTAGTGATAGGGATGCATTTTACTTTAAATTATCCAAATACCCATATTTCAATTTTTGCCTTATATCAGCTTTTAACCACAACTCTTCAGGAAGGACCACAAGTAACACTTAGCGCCTGTATTAACTTTGGGAGGTGGTGTCTCTTAAAGACACTTGCTAATTTATTACAGCAAATATATCGTAAGATGCTAAATGAGAGGGGTTCTCACTAAGCACTATTTTATATGAGCTGGGTAGCGCGTGATTACACAACGAGCCAGGCTCATGGATGGTTCAGTCGTTTTGTTGTGTTGCAGTTTCATAGGTGTTGCAGTGGGATGTAAATTTTTTTTAAATATATACATTAACCAAAAAAAATCCCCCTCTCTGCAAATGATTCATCAAATGCTCTGTCCTCGTTGCATGTAATGTCTTGTTGATCCTGGAAGCGCTTGCACCGCGGGGAAGGCGCCGGGTGCGATGGGAGCCGGGGCGCTCGCGAGAGGAGCCTTAGCTCAGTCTGTGCTTGTCTCCCATGGCTGCGTCGCGGAGAAGCCGTCTGGAGGGGTAGAGGCCAACAGGGGTTGGTTTCAACTTGTTTCGAAGAGGCAAAAGCCTCGTTTTCTCTAAATCTCGCCAAGGACGCCTGTTTTTTTCACACGTTCCCTGCAAAAGCAGCGCAAACTTTGGCCGTGCTTGGGAAGCCCACTTGAAAGAGGGGGAAAAAAAAAACAGAATGAGGTGGTCTTGTTGCCAAAAGGGAGGCAAATGATTTGAAATGGGCGAAGGGGCCACCTAATCCTATGAGAGCTTCTCCTGGAAGGCAAAATTCTCAATGAATAATTTCGCAGGCATCTTAAATATTAACAACAAAGCCAGAAGGGCGGAGGGGAGCAAGTGGCAGCCGTGATTTTGACTGTCTTTGATTACATGGTGTGTTGCCGGAGAGAGCAGGGATGCCCTTTTCATCCTGGCTGGAGGGGCTTGCAAGTTCTTCTGTGCATTTTTTGCACCTTTTATCCTATGTTTGAAATAACATCTCTGGATCGCAGCACTGAAGGGTGTTGATATTGCTGCAGGTGTGCAGCATCCACCAAACCCCCAAACCTCTAAGGTGGGGGATTCCTACCACAGCTCTGAGACTCGCCCGGGGTTTAGGGGGCACTGAGTGTCTGTGCAGGAGGCGTTTGTGGTCCTTGTCCTCCCTACATAGCTGCCCCACAAACCCCATTGATACCAAAGGAGCTTTTGGAGCTGGAGCCACTTCTAGTGCATCACCTGGGGCCACCGTGCAGCACGTGGAGCTGCGCTTGGGGGTGACATAGGGTCGGTGCATCCTGACAGCCGAGGTGGTGGGATCCATGGACCCACATGGTCTGCACGCTCCATACACCATCCAGGGGAGAATCCAGCAGGATTTGGGGCTGCAATCAGTTTTTCCAGATGGATAGAGTGACTGGTGAGGTTATCTGTGTCTCTTCTCCAAACACAGATGAAGGGTCTGAGCCACACTGAGAGGTGGGCGCTGACTTTTTCGATCAGGGGCTTATTGTGGTGGTTTAACCTGCCTTCCCAGAAGTAACGCTGCTCTTTTCACTTGTAATAGTAGCACTGTGGGGCAGGGGCTGCTTTCTGCACACCAAAAAGTCCCTTTGGACTGGTGGGGTTACCGCAAGGGCTGCCCAGAGCAAGAAACATCACCTTTTCCTTCACTCCCTACCAAGACAAAGCCTCCCTGTCTAACGGGAGCTGGGCTGCATCCTCGCCCCTGAATCTTTGCCCTGTGAATTATGGCTCGGTAACACCTGGGCAAAACTTTCTGCCAACAAACCCAACCGGCGCTTCCTGCAAGCAAGAGGATTTTCCCCCTGCCCTTCCCCTGGCTCGTGGTTCCCACTTCCCCACAGAAGCCCTGGCTGAACTCCTGAACCTTCCTCCTCCAGCCCCAGCCAGGTCGTTATTTTTGACAACTCTTTACCCCCGACTCATTGCAACAGCTGAAAAAGAAATCGCGGGCTCCGCGCTGGGCTGGCGACGGCTCGAGCAGAGCTGGCTGCGCCCTGCCAGCCCTGGCACCCGTTCAGGTGAGCTCGGGGCGGCAGGGCCCTTGTGACAGCGCCATGGACAAGTGCCATCGGTGGGGAAAGCAGCCTGCCATCTGCTCCTGCTACTAGAATGACTTTACCCGAGTGTATTTTTCTTGAGCCCGATCCCACGTTAATTGTTTCCCAGAATGTTTTGCTACACGAATGTCACGCTTCTGTCTGCTTGGCTTGCCTTGAGTTGAGCAGAGGTATTTATGAGTGGGGTTTTTTGCGCATATTTTTCACCTTTTTGAAATGCTTGGCGCTGTTCTGGATGTTGGAACAAATCCTTCCTGTTGAAAATACAGAGCTAAGTTAGTCTGGTCGGGGATTGGAGGGAAACGCTGTGGTTTACCTCCTCAGCTCTGGCTTAGCAATGCTAAAAGCTCTGTAGAGATGGAGGTGGTCAGTGCAGAGGCTGGATCTCCTTGCCTGTGCCAATGTAGTTCAGGAGTAACCATAGGACGTTAGAAAAAGGGGCTCGGCATTAGCTCATTTTGAGCCCATGGATGGGTTAATGAACCCTTGAGCTGTGGAAACTCTGCTGCTGCTGCTCACTTTGGTTTGGTCCAGAATGCTTTCAGAGAATTATGCCAAATTTATTTGAAGCCAAGCAGAAACGTGCTAGCCTCGAACCTGAAGAAAGAGCCTTCACCAGGGAGTTTGCTTACTCCAACCAAATAGACTTCAAACCCTGTTGCTGGTGGGACACTGTGGCATAGACTGATCCTGAGCCCCATCTAAAGGAGCAGAGCAATCACATAGAGTCTGGACTAGCAGAGCTCGGCCTATTTGAAAACACGCCTCAAATAAACCCAGGTAGCACTGCACAGAAAAATCCCTGTGTGTCCCATTTCCAAAGTAAGCAGTGAGGGTAGGAGAGAGAGAAGTGTTAATTTTATTGGATTTGTGCACCTTGTCCATATACGCTGGCATCCCTCGCAGGGCTGACAGGGAGCTGTCATCAGAGCCACTGTGTGGGACCAGGGGAGGTTTAGATTGCATATTTGGAACAATTTCTTCTCCAAAGGGCTGTGGGGCATTGGAACAGGCTGCCCAGGGCAGTGCTGGAGTCACCATCCCTGGAGGGTTGGACAGACAGAGATGAGGTTCTCAGGACATGGGGCGGTGCTAGGGGTGGGGGAACAGTTGGACTTGATGATCTTGAGGAGCTTTTCCAACCAAAATGATTCTGTGATTCTATGGCCAGAACAAGGTGTCCACACCAGCTTTTGTCCACTGGTGACATCCCCACACCACAGCCCAGCATTCGGCACTGCCGTGTTCTTGCCCTTGCCAGGTCAGGAGCAGCAGGATGAAAGTTAGCTCTGATGTGTCTGTGGGAAGGGAGCCGCAGCAGAAAATACAGTACAAAGGACTGCGAATATGGCATGTGGCTGACGGCGAGGGAGCAGACAGTGTCCGCTTGCTGTGGCGTTGGGTGAAGTCGTTCCTAGGGTTGCCTTTGATTGAGAATCTATGTAGAGAAGCTGCTGAGGAGGGTGATGCAGAGCCAGTGTTGGAGCTGCCTTTGCCAGGGCCGCTGGACTGGGATGCGCGCTGACCCCTCGGTCTGCCCAGCCGGTCCAGCTCTGCGCGGCGGGATGTGCCGGGGGAGATGTCAGCGGCCGCCGCTTTCAACACCCCGTTATCGCCTCGAACTGGGGTCGCTGGACTGTCGCGGTGCCTTTTTGAACGAGATGCAAGACCAAGACCACGGGTGTTCCCAATCAGGAAGGATTCCATGGCACCCGTCCCGATGGAGCAATATCAACCCTCGCAGCTTGTCCAAACTCCAGTCGCAATAACGTGACACTTGGCTTATTTAACCCTTTCCACCTCCCTCGCCCTCTCGTGCCATGTCCACCAGCCGTGTGAGCAGCAGCAGCGCTTTGCAGTGGTATTTCTTCGCCTGCGTGCCGTGGCACCGGCAGGTGGTTGCAATAAATAGACGAGCGAAAGCTTTGCACGTGGGAGTGCAGCTGGGCGCTGTCACGGATGGCCCGGCTGAACATGGAGACGTGTTACAGCCGTTCCTCCCCGGCCAGCGGGTTCGCGCTCCATCAACAGGAGCGGGTTTCAGACCCAAGCAAGCTCTTCTCTCAGCTCCAGCAGGAATTGGGAGGTTGATGGTGAGCGTGAGGCTGTAAATCTTATTGGGAGCACAAAAGGCCTGTGAGCACCCCGTGGTTCCCCCAGGAGAGCTTTCTTCTCTTTTGCACCTTGAATCGGAAGGATGCTGTGTTGGAGGGGAGAACATAGCAGAGAGCGCTGGGTGCAGCCGTGAATTTTCAGGCTGAAAAATTAGTTGGGAAGTAGGAAAAATAGCTGCCGAGAGCTGTGAGGTATTTGTTATTGGACAGCCCCTCTCCGGTGGGAAGTTCCCAAGCTGCCTGTCAATCACAGCCCCAAATTGTCCATATTCCCAGGGCCTGACTGCCTGGCCAGTGGGACAACTGCGGTCAAGTCCTGTTGCAACTCTTCAACTAAACAGGAGCTTAACTGTGTCCTACCCCGGGCCAAGAGCTTTAGATCTGGCATAGCGAAACATGATTTGGAGATGATTAAGCATCTGCCTACGCTGTCTATTATTGGAACTGCATCGTAGCTGAGGCTGGGGAACCATTTTCTGAGCAGCCTTCTTGGCTTCCTGAAATCGATGATGAAAGTAAGCAAAACAACGTGTTTACGTTCCTCTGCGCTGAAAGACGAGCAGGTTTTCAGGTGCCACCTCGTAATTTCTCTTATTTTTCTTATTCTGTATCCCCCAAAGTACTGAAGAAACCCTGAGGCAATCATTTTTACTCTCCTTAGGGTTTGCAGAATTTTGTGGCTTGTTGCAAACAAACAGAAACACACTTTCTTGCAAAAAATGTGTGTCACTTTTGATGGGAAATACCTACTTACTCTCATGATTTTGGGGAGCAGTGGCTTTGTTTCGTGTAGCGCCATTAAACTGGTTTTTTTGTGTATTGTGCAGAAAGACAAATCCCAATTTATAGTAATGAGAAAATTCTGGTTTGGTGTTTGGCAACGAAGTACCCTGGTTAAAATCCTTAATTTTCTGCCTATTCAGACACTTCAGAATTGGCAGGCGTCAGCTATGAGCCTCCAAACCAGAGGCTGAACTCAGACCAGGAGCTATTTTCCAATTCAGAGGAAACAAAGTTAAAGCTAAGCATGGGGATAAAACTTTGTGGGCTTGAGAATTACATTTGTCAGGACTTGATTGCGCAGGAACATTTCTGCAGTAGGTTCATGAGCCTGTCTTTCTCTTATTCTTGTATTGTTTGTATGTACATCATTATAATATCGTTTGAGCTCTGCTGCTGTAGCTGATTTCCTCCATCCATGTGAAACCGCGGCTTCGTCTGATAGAATAAGCTGCAGCAAAGGTCTATTTAGACCTCGTGTTTTCCAGTAATTGCCCATAATATTAGCAAATAAAGAAGTGCCGTTACAGCATCATGCAGACCAGCCCTTGTCTCTCGGTCGCTGGCATAAATCAGAAATAAGCAGCTCGCCTGAAGTCAGAAGAAAAGCCGCAATGGGATGTTTTTATAAATGGAACTGGCTGCAGGTCCCTATGGATGTGCTGGCAGAGGTCCCCTGGCCCAGGAGGACGTCCCCCCTGTCACCCCCATGCTGCGTTGTCCCCGTGGGGATGTGAATTCATTATTTTGCTTTCTGAGCAGGGCTGCGACGTTCAGCCAACAGAAACGCCACGGCCTCTGCGCTAAATCAGAATTTCGCCTTTCATTTTAAGGGGGGGAAAAAAGCTGATTTGCACAAGCAAATTTGGGGGTGATCTTAAAGCTCCCCTAATGCCTGTGCCCCAGTGTATTTAATGATATTCCCCGGTGTGTCATACTAGAAATTCTGGATTTGCCTTTCATGTTTTCTTGGTAAATATCTGAATAAATGTTTATCAGTAAACAGAGCAGATTGGTTTGAGGACTGGAGTTGGCTGTGTTTGTGCATAGTTCTTGGAGAGGGGTTTCGGGAGCGGTGGAGGGATGCTCGGTCCCCTAGACTGATCTCTGCAGAGAGAGGAATTGGTTTTTCATCAGAAAATGTTCTTTTGATTGAACTATATGTTTTTTCCTTACAAAGAGTCACTACTGATGGCAAAATTTAGTGTAATTAAAAAAAAAAACATCAACACCAAAAGGGATAGGGAGTTTCTTTGCAATACATCCTATTTGCATGTTTTCAGGCTGATAAAGCTGGTTTTTATTTCATTTCTTAAACTCATTTAGGGAGTAACCTGTAGAGAAGTAGTTGAACAAGACACTCTGAAACCAAATAAAAGAGTTTGCCTTTACTGAAATGAAACGTTTTGTTGAACTTGCAAGTATTTGTGTGCTTGAAAAGAAGCTGGTTGTGTGTGTGCAGGGTTTGTTTTGGTGCTCCAAGAAATGCTTCTAAGATCTATGGGACCTGGTGGTGACTTGGAAGACAGAAAGCGCTTTCTTCAAAGCAGCTGCAGCCGTTTGTGTCCACGCGCTGTGTGCGCACAGGAGAGGTATGGAAACAGTAAATAAACTAAATAAGTGACAGGTTTTGGTGGGAGGGAGCGTGTGTCGGTGCATCCCACACCCAGGGGAATTGGGATTAAACACAGTGTTTCCCCCAAAGGGGAAAAAAGCTTTCCTTCCAATGGGATGCCCAGAAATACCATGATCAGTCAGAACATCCATGTCCCTTGTCCCTCTTTCCAGGAGCAAGGAAGTGCCTTTGCTGGAGCTTGGCTGGAAAGTGATACAGCCTCAAATTGCTTTTTGAGAGAAGGGAGGACACCGGGGAAATGCAGGACACGATATTTATACTCTGGTGTGTGATACATGAAAAGAGGAAGAAATTGTTGGCCCTGAGGGTGGTGAGAGCCTGGCCCAGGTTGGCCAGAGAGGTGGTGGATGAACCATCCCTGGAGACATCCCAGGCCAGGCTGGACGGGGCTCTGAGCAACCTGAGCTGGTGCAGATGTCCCTGCTCATGGCGGGGGGGGCACTGGGGAGCTGGGAAGGTCCTTCCAACCCCAACTATTCCATTATTCTATACTTTATCTAAGGAATGTGGCAGGATTGAGCCCTATTCAATGATCAATCTGGAACGATGAGTCTGGAAGAGGAGGGAGCTCCCACTTTCCAATCTTTAGGGCCCACACTGACCCTTCTGTGAGCAGAGCTGGAGAAACGTGGCGGGTAGACGTGTGAATGAGGAGAAGGGAGGAAATATCTGCTTTTACAGGATCATTTACCTTGGAGCGCTTGTGTGCACGGCTGCCGTTTAAAAGACACATTTATCTGTGCACAGATTTATACGTTCAAACCACAGGGGCTGAATGGATAAATACCAAGCACCAGGGGCTTACTCGTGACTGTGTGTTTAAGGCAGAGAGTTTTCCACTTCCTTAAGGAAAGTGTTGGGCTGAAAATTTTGGAGAAATCCAATATTTCCGCTTCTTTTAGAACTTTGAGGAATAATGACGAGAAAAATGTTGGAGGGAGAAGCACAGCTCTGGGCTGAGCCGTGGAATTAGTTGCCTTGAAATTAGGCAAGGAAATAAGCGCAGGAATAGGAGTGGGCTTAGATCCGAATGATTTTGTGTGATGACAGGGACATGGTCCTGTCCCTTCCCTCTGTCCCAGACGGAGTCCCTGTGAAACAGCGAAAAATGGTGGAAAATACATGACCTGGTGTTCACATCCCTGCTGATGGTGGTCAGGAGGAGCTTCTCTGACTTGACAGACGGGGCTGTTGCGCCGCGCCTGCCCAAAACAAACAGAAGAATTCAAAGCTACCGGCTTAGGAGCTGATGTGGCTTCCATTAACCCAAGGGGTTTGCCGAATAGACTCCTGGAAGGGCCGTGCATCAAACATAATGAATCAGAAGGGAAGCCCATAGATCAGGTGAGCCCGGTGACCTCTGGAGTTAGATAACATTGCTGACAATCAGCGCCTTGGGAAGGGGGGAACTGCGGGGAAAACCGGGCTGGGCTCATATTTATTCATTTCTTTAAAGTCATGATGTGCTGTTAGGTCCAAACTTCTTCATTTCTCCTGGTTCATCTCTCCCCATGTATAAATACATTTTTTTCAGCGGTCATAGCTGTGGGCTCAGCGTCTGCAAGTGTTAAAAGAAAAGCAGCCAGGGAAGAAGTTCTGCCTTCTAAGCAGAGACAATTTTACTGCATTACAACCGAAAAAATGCTGAGCCCTTCCAGGGAATTCGACTGCTCTTTGTTTTCTCTTTCTATGCTTGCAAATACATAAAAATATTGATACATTCCTCGAGCATCCATCTAAGCCCGGAAATGCATTAGGGAGCCCAAAAGCAATCCATGTACGCTGTGTGTGTGTAAATACATATCGATATGCTGAGACCGAGAGGCAGAATCATTCCTCAGTGGAACCAGATTAGTTTCATACACTGATTGAGTTCACTCATTGGCCAAGCGCTGTATAAACCACTGGAGGCATTTCTCTTTTTAACCTTAAAATAAAAAGGAAAATCCCTAAACTAAGTCCAGCAATAGTTAGGTGAGCCCCTTGCCAGCCAGGATGTGCGTGCACATACGGATATACAATAACTTTGTCCTTTGCTGTCATAAAACTAAAGGCACTTATACGAGGGTGAGAGGTCAGGGGAGGCCTTGATTTAATAACAGGGGAAACATTATTTTTCTGTTATTAATTACGCATTATCCGCAGTACATTTGCTGCGCTCACTTTAGATAAGGTTACATCTATATTTTTATTAGGTAAACTTCTCAGGTCACACAGGGGAAGTTGGCTGGAAGGCAGGGAGAAGAAATCTGTTTGAAAAAGCTGGGGGAAACACTGGGTTAGTGTCCGGCCTCCCCATCTCGATCTGCTCTTCTGGGGACTGATCCTTGCACATTCCTGGAATAGTTCTCAGTGAACACTGAAGGAATTGAGACTCCGAAGAAACTTGGGGCAGCACCAGCTTGGAGTTCCCAGAAAGTCCAAAGGGATGGATGTGTCCCTACATATAACACTCTCTGTAGCTTGTAGCTACTGGATCAGTCAAATTCAAAGTGAAAAGTTATTCTCAGTGAGAGGGGGACTTGAAAGTTCAAATCCAGGGCTAGTTCAGTGCGTTCCTTCTCTCATTTCTCATTTGGAGGAGTCTTCCGTGAGTATTTATACCGTATCATTACAGGGGGAAATGTGAGGTTCATCTCCAAGAATTGGTCCAAACGGAGAAGCGCAGGTGCTGCTGTGCTCCCCCTCCCACCGTAAATTAGGAGATAACGGTGTTGCTCTCAGGGATGCATCTGTCCCCAGTTTCCCAGCTGAGGATTTGCCTAAGAGCTGGGAGAAGGGACTGGGCACTGGTGTGAAAGAAGGAAAAAAAGTGAGAGACAATAAGCAACCCTCAAGGAATCCGCTCCATGCAGATGGATGGTATGTATTACAGCAAGATGACGAACCTCTTCATTGCTGGTGTCAGCACCTGGGAAATCTTTATAAATAGAGATTTGGGTGAGGAGGGCAGGGAAGGGAAAAAAAAGGTTTTGCTTTTTCAGCTTAGCAAGCCTCAGTATTGCAATTTGTCCACTTTACACCTGGCATCTCCTTTCCTGGGAGCACAGAGGGCTCTGAGAGAGATTCTTGCCCATTCCGTGGGCTCTTAATCCCGTGGTAAAAGTGCTGATGTTGCGCTGCGACCCTGAGATTCCAGTTGTTTTTTCTCTTCTGTCCAAGTGCATCTCAAGTGATGATGTTTCTTTTCTCAACTCCTTTAGGACACACGAGGATGCTACTCTCTGTCTGTCTAGTGAGAAAGCAAAGATGAAAGTGGCTGCTAGTTCAGGCTGTATCCATAGGAGATGGCTGGGGGCTGTACATTTTTTGCAGTAGTTCCTTTTTTCATGGTCTTTTACATATTCCAGCGTTGCTCATGGCAGTAGCATCCGCTGACTGATGTCAGGGAGGGATCTCAGCTGGTTTTCGCCCTTGGGGTCAAGGATGGGATGTCCCACACAAATGCAGAGATGCTTCTGCTCTGGCTGAGCTGGAGGTCGCCTGGCCCAAAAATCAAGGAGTTGTCCATCTTTGTGTACTCATCAATTTATTGCACTGCTTTCAAATGTGGCTTCAGGTGTTTGTGAAGTGTGTTTGTTCCCTTGGCTTAGGCTTGTGGAGGAAAACAGGTGGAATTGTCTCTTTTTGCATGCAAAAGCCAGATACAGCAAAATTCTGCTGCTGCTTTAGTGACTGACAAGTGAAACACACGTGGACTCGGTAAGTGTCCAGACAACAGTTTCTGTTATTTGACCATATCAATTGGGTATCGTGCCTGAAATCAGTGCAGCGCCTTGCTTAATTAATTTCCTTGATTAATTTATGTAAACAGTAACAAGTCCCTACTACAGAGTCCTGGTCCCAAAGCTGAGCATCACTTGGATGCCCCTTTGGGATGTTTGCTGCCATCTCCCACCGTTGCTTATGCTTTTCAGTAGTACACTTAATGTTATCATTTCTTTGGGGTTTGCTTTATTCCCCACTGCACCATTTCTCATGGGGGAAATCAGACAAACACAGAAATCATCTGTAGAGCTGAGTGTGACTGTTTGGTGCTCTAAAGGTGATGTGATCCCCACCGCTCTGCCTAGCAGGGCCCTATTACATTGCATGCGTCTTGCTCTAGGATATCCATTTATATCACGTGAAAATCATATATCTGTTTTCATCGCTGGCATACTCCTAGCAGGGCAGTTTGTGCAGGTAAAGCTTAAAAGTAAAATTATCTTAAAACTCCCCTACAAGTCTGGTGGTGGAATTTCTCTACTTGAAAATACTCATGGCTTAAATGAGGGGATTGATTTAAGTGCAGTTCTTAGGCTGACTGTCCCTGACTACGAGGATCATTGATGAAACACTCATCTCAACCTCTGCAACCAGAGCCCCCAAGCTTTTCTTAAGAAGTAAATGGGGTGAGGGGGGAAGCAAACCCTGAGCTGGATCAGGATGATATCGCTCCCATGTGAAATGGAACAATTTAAAAAAAAAAAGGATGTTTTTGTTTTAAGTGTAGAACCAATCATAATAGGCACAACGGGGAAGTGCTTAATAGGGTTTCAGCTTGCAAAACAGTAATTAGAAATGATATTCCTCTGATTGCTCAAGGCCGCGTTTGTGATAGGTCATTCCTCAATCAGGGCTGAATATATGTGATGTGGAGGCCCATACTTGCAACATTACAAGGCAGGCATGCTTTTCTTTAATCATTATTATTTCAGTTACAACCCGGATGAGTGATCCCAGCTGGTAGATAAGAATCAAACACACACAAATATGGCTCATCTTTCTTAACATATGGAAACCTGAATTGCAGAAGTAGTCTCCAGCTCAAACCCTGCTCACCCCCTATCCACCCAGATGGTGTTTCTGTCCTGTTTTAGCTGTAGTTAATTGATGAGCAACTATCTAACCCAAGCACAACTTCTTAGTGGGTGTAGGGGCAGAGATAACTTTGTTGATAAGGACCTGGAGTCCTGCCTGGCTCTTTTTCTGAGCTCAAGGTACAATCTTCTTCTGGCCAACTCAGAAACATGCTGTTTTCTGTCTGCTCCTTCTTCTTCTTGATAACAGCTTCATGCCCCAGTTCATGTATCCAGAGAGTTTTTATTTAAATTTAAGGGAAAGTATGTTATGTTTTTATGAGATATTTCCTATACAAGTTTTAGAGGGGATTTGCCTTTATTTAAGTGGGTTACCTTGCGCGGTCAGAGCAGCAACAGGATGATCTCAAGGCATCTTCCATATGTCAAAATACTTTGCCCTTTATATTAAAAAGCAGAGGGGGTAGAAAAATCCCTGATGAAGGGGAAGGGGTAACAATGTCTAATCACTGCAAAACCATCTTGAGCTAATTGAGTTTGTCTAAAATTCATCCAGCCTTTAAGGTTTAATAGAAGATGATGGTCTTAATGCATCACATGCCTTGGAGTAAACGGATACTCTCCTTTAAAGGCCCTGTTGATGTTATGTGAGGGGGAACAACAGTTGTTATGATTCTGAAACTCAGATTGAACCCAATTAATCAATGCTGAGATGATTTGAATCATGTGGCATGCATGGTCACCTCTCTGATATTCTATCCTTATCCCTCCCTAGACTGAGACATGATTGATGTCAACTGTACACCGAATTTTCAGAGGGAAGGCTGAGCCAAGTCATTTGGACAGAGAAACAAATTAGATCAAAAGTGTGATCCAAAGGAAAGGAGATCGGTTTCAGAGCAGAAGCTTAAATTTCTTTTTATACCTTGGGTGCTCTGTCCGGGTACACATGTCTCGGGGATTGTGTGTGTGCGAGCACCGTCTCAGGGCTGGGACCTTCAGTGGGAGATGCCTCTCTCAAAACCCGAAGTGCAAAACTCATCCGAAGGCACGTTTGCATCTTCAGCCAGCTCTTAATGTAAAAATAATCTCCCAGCCATCCTCCGTTCTTAGGTTACAGCCAGCCACGGTTACCTTGGGACTTTGCTTGGAGAAAACAGAGCTGGAGCAGGGAAAGGGGGGAGCGCTGGGGGGGCAGCAATGCCAGCCCCATCGAGCACCTCACACCCCCCCGGCCACCTTTCACTCATGGCTTTTACACCTTCCCCAGCCTGCTGAGCCTTGGCCAAGGGTTAACGGAGCGGGAGGGGTGGTTGTTTTGTTTTTTTCATCTCGCCTTCTATTTCCTTCGGCTTCTCCTCCTGGATTACAGAGTGGTGGGAGGACTGGGGCGGCTGCAGTTTCTAAGGGTTAGGGGGTAGTTTTGTTTCTTTTGTTTGTTTGCTTTTCCTGCTTTTTGATCGCTTCTTTTATTTCTTTTGGTTGTTTTTGTTTCTTTGGGGTTTTTTTTGTTTGCCTCTTTCCCCCCCCCAGCCCTCCCACCCCTTTGTTTTCCAGAACGGGGTTTTCCACCGTTGCTCCTCTCCCCAAATCTTACACCGCGGTTTTGCGGGTGGCCGGGCTGGCCTTACCACTGCTGTGCCAGAGTGAGCACCCAATTGTGCCCCAAATGAGAGTCTCCCTGGGGGAACGGGAGGGGGCGGCGGCTGCAGGAGCTCTGCCCCACCGCATCTGGTTCCAATGCTGCGCTCGGTAGTTTTATTCCTCCTCGGCGGTATAATATAATATAAACTCCACTGTTACACCACAGCGCGGTCCAGGTCCATCCTGAGCTCCCCTGGCAGCTTCACAAAAACTTGGGAGTTTGAAGAAAACTTGCCCAAAGCCCTGTGATCTGTGCTAAAGCGGGGGTTGTGCTCCAGCTCCCCCCTCCCCAGCCTCCCTGGTCCCCTCGGGAGGGACGAGCTGTTGACATGACTCTCCGGGATGCTGTGGTCCCTTATCTTGTCCGAGCCCCGTGACAGCGGCGGTATGTCAGATTTATTTCCTACAAGGAGCTAAAAATCACTTTCTCTTCATCCCGTGTCGCCTGCGGGATGGGATGGGGGGGACACCGGGCTGGGCAGGGGGTGCCAGCACCCCGCGGGGGTGGGACACGGGCAGCGGCTGCGGAGAAAGTGGAAGCAAAGAAACCTCCAGGTCCCCAGCGTGTTCTTATTAAAGGGGTTTTTAAGCCTTTGTGTCCGCCAAATTTTCGGTGTCTGTCTCCAGCTCCTGGCGCTGGGAAGGCTGCAGGAAAGCGGGCTGGTAATGCTGAAGTTTGCTGATGCTAGGAACTAATTATTATTTCTTTTTTAAAAAAATGGGAGCTTCCTTAATTATTATTTTAAGCGATTCCATCTAATTTTGATTAAAGCGAACATTGTAACAGTTCAATACAACCTCGTCTCATCTCTTTAATAGCTTTCAGAGCGTCTGCGGGGGAAAGATACCTTAAGGAAGTTAAATGATGTCAAGATGATTTTTCGTTACTGCAGTTTGGTATAGTTAGAAAAGCAACAAATACTGTTAATCTGGTTCAGTGAGGGGGCAAAGCCTTTAACTACAGATTCGTTTTTTTACTCATTAAGTTCATTTGTGCAAAAACTCTTGTAATGTAATTGCATGTTTATACTACCTTTGCTCGTTTTCCTTCTTTTTTTAACCCCCAATCGAAAAAAAATCGCTGCTGCTGAAAATCGCCGCTTATCCTGACACATTTTTCCCCCTCAGTGGAAACGATGATGAGTTGAAGCACCGGGAATAGGAAATTCTGACGAGAGATCTATTGTTTTTAAGAAAGATCTGAACAATAAGTGTCATGTAAGGCTCTGCCCGTGTATATGTGTTAATTAGGGGTTGTATAAATAGATGCACGTAGGTATATCAGTAGTTTCCTTAAGCGTTCAGAGCTGGGATATAGGTTATATTACGAACAAAAGAAAATGCAGTTTGGTGGGTGTTGTTGCTTTTTTTTTTAATGACAGCGCATGAAATCTTCTCACTTAAAAAGGAAAAGGGGGGGTAAGCGTTGAGAGTTTGGGTCGTTTTAATTCCTCCCCGCTTCTTTTACAGCCCAAATTCCCGCTCCGCTTCACACAGCAGCGGGGTGGAGAGATGGGGGTAAAATACCTGGGGAAGGAGAAGTTGTGCTGGCCAAGTGGGGTTTGCGGTGGAAACGCTGAATTTTGAGCTGCAAGGATGGCACTTTTCTCTCTTTGCCCGCTCCCCCCGCCCCGTTTCCGCGGAGGTTGGGCGGGTGCGGGGGCTCTGTCTCCGTGTCCCCAGCACTGTCCCACTGCCCGGAGCTTCCACCCTGCCGGCATCACCCCTTCGCACCAAAAATAAAATAGACACAAACAAAAAAAAGTGCTACTTTTGACTTAGAAACCAAACTGCGTGCCTCAAAACATAAACCAAACCACCTTTGGGTGGGGGCAGCAGCGCAGCCCGCACTTCCCACCTCCCGCAAGCCGCCCTGCCTTACTATCGATTTGATTCCTTGCCCAGAGCCTCCTACAAAATCGCATTTGCTGGGGTGTTTTTCCCCCGCGCAGCCTGTGTATTGTCACTCAGCGGCAGAGCTCCCTCCATCCTCCCTCCTTTTGTGTCCTTCCAGCCCTCTGCCTAATTGTATTCCCAATTGCATTTGCTTTGATGGATTTACTTCCTTTTATAATTTCCCAGTTATGGACCCTGGTTTTGCCTTCCCAACACTTAATGTGGAAAAAATGTCCCTTCTGTGTGCTCGACTTCGGGAGAAACAGCTTGCTTTGAAAGTCTCTGCTAGGATGCATTAGGGGTTTTCCTCTTTTTTTTTAATCAGGCCTTGAGATTTTTTTCTCCTCTTTTTATCAGTTCTGTTGCGTCTCCCCGTTCCTCGATCGGTATTTTTGCATAGCTATAAATCCCTCGCTCTCCACAAAAAGCCAAAGAGGAAAAGGCTTAAGGAGAAGAGTGTACGGGGGAAACTGAGGCAGAGGGCAGAGTTATTGCATGCAGAGCAATGGCACGAACGGGGCGACCTGCCACTCGCTGCAGGTCTCTATATGCGGCTGCCTCTGCTCCTTTCTATAGCGCTTAATGCATAAAACATATTGTTATGCAGACTAATGGAGATGAGGGGGTGTGTTGCCCGCCCTGGGCGCTTAGAGGACGCGAAAATACTGATGTAGATGGAACGAGTTTAGGAAGCAAAACAGGCAGCTGGGGTTTACTAGGCCGGGAGTCTGGGGGCTGGGGGGACCGGGGGCTGTCCCGCCGGGTTGGGGGAGCTCCCTGCGGGGGGAGCCGCCGCCTCTCCCCGCTCCCGGAGCGGGCGGTTCCCCGGAACATCTCCAGGGAGAGTCCCCGGGAGCATCCCGAGCCCGCGGCCTCTCCCCCCGGGAAGAAGCGTTATGGAAATGCAGGGGCGTTATGGAAATGGCTGCGGCGGCGTTTGCCGGGGCTGGAGGAATCCTTTAGGAGACGAAGAATAAAAGCTGGTGCTTAGAGCGGCGAGGGGCTGGGTTAGCGGCGGGGGGAGAAGGGACCTGTCCCGGACCCCGCTGCCGAGCCCTTGACCGCTGCCGGCGTGGGGGGTCCCGCTCCGCGGGCAAGGGACGCACGGTGAGGTGTTCTCAGGCCGTCGAAAGCACTTGGAGTGGTTTTGCGGGGAAATTTCCCGCTCTGTAGTGAGGAAGAGGAGCGCTTTGGTCTCGAACGCCTGCCCGTGGGGCAGCCTCGGCGCCGCCTGCCCGCGGATGGGGAGCAGGACGAGGGGGGGTTGCTCAACCCCTCCTCCTAAAAGACCCGAGTGCCACGGGGCGCCAACCTCTTATTCATCAGGAAAGGCCGCAGATGAAGGGGAGAAACCCCTCGGGGAAGGAGCCCCGGTTCTGTGGAGCGAGGGGCCGGGGGAGGCAGAGCCCCCCCGCAGACGCGGTGCTCAGGCGGCCCCGGGCGGGGGGAGCGCTCCTCTCACCGCCTCGGAGGGGGCGATTTCGTTTCCGTCCCCGAGGAAATAAGACGTGTGATGCTTCCTAACCCGGAGATAGCGGTTCCTCTGCTGATCCCCCCACACACACACCCCAGTAGCAGGTGGGGAATTGGGGAGAGTGCAGGAGGGGACCTCCGTGGTGACCCTTCGCCGTGGTGAGGGAGGGGATGCTTGTGCTCCCTCAGAGCTGCTGCTTTTTCTTCACTTTTGGGAAGATGTTATTTTTCTCCGCCTCTTCTAAGCCCGGCTCCGTCTTGGTTTTAAACATTTGCAACATTATAGAACCGAGAACTTTTCTCTTCGGGGGCAAACGCGGGTTAACCTGAGATTAGCGGGAGGAGGCCGGGGGCGTCCGGCTGGCAGTGCCGCTCGGCCCGGGGTGTCGGAGCCCATCGTCTGAACCCAGTGTCAGCTTCTCCCCAGCCCACGGGGGAGCTCCCAGCCTCTCACAGCTGTGGCAACGGCCCCTGCGTGTCCCGAGTTCAAAGGATGCTCGGGTCGAAGTGACACGGGCGGTGGGCGGGTGGACGCGGATCCGAGTGGGGCTGGGACTCAAAAGCGGCCAAGAACACATTTTATGAATTAAAAACAAAAAGGCGCGGAGCTGGAGGGTGAGGAAGGGAGATGCAGCCGTTCCGCGGGTGCCTCGGGACGGGGAGACCCCTCCGCGGGCGCGGAGCGGCTGCTGCGCGGTTTCCCGCGGGGAAGGAGCGGCCGCTTCTCCCGCCCTCGGCAGCGGGAGCAGAAAAAGGCAAAATATTTCCTTCTCTCTTTCCCTGCGTTTCCCCCGTGTCGCCTGTGCTGAGCGGGGATGATCTGGGATTCGGAACGGAGTGTATCGTTGCGCGGGGGCTGAGCCTCTTTACCCACCCCGTGCCCCCATCCCCCGGTTTCATGGGTTCATTCACAGATGTTGAATGCTCGAGGTGTTGGACTTGAAAAACATGTTTAAAAACCTTCTCAGCACCTTTTTTCCTGGCCTCCCTCCCCTCCTGCGTGAGCAGCTCCAGCAGTGGCCAACCCACCCCCAGTGAGCTCGTCAGGGAGAAAGGGGGTCACGCAAAGGGGGGGGGCAAAAGGTTATTGAGGCAGGAAATAAATCCCAACACCCTGTTCTCCCCATGTTCTTTCTCCCACCCTATGTATCAACAACAACAATAACAGCCAGGCTGACACTTGGGCAACAATCCTTTTAATCGGGGAATAATCCACAGGACACTTTAAAGAAAAGCTGGAGCATTAACCCTATGGCCCAGTATAATTCTTCCAAGAAGCATCTGGTACTTATATCACAACATAGGATTAGCTTTCTCCTTACAAGTATACAAGATCAAAGGGGTTTTCCCGTGCTCTACGGGGACCTTACAGAGGTGTCCCCACTCTGTGTCGGTGACATGTGGTGTTCCCATGAGCCACAGGACACGCGTGGGTTCCTGTAGCATTTCTGCGAGGAGCAACCAAACTTTGATAGGTCCAGCTGAGTTTTCTGCGGGGGCAAAAGGGAGATTCAGGTTTTGTCTGGGCGGGGAAGGGGTGTGGAATGTTTTGGGGTTTATTCCATCCCCTTCTGTGCCGCCAAGAGACTCTTCTGGGCATCACGGCCCCAAATTTTTGCAGTTCTCCAGCCCGGCAGAGATCGGGGTGAGACCAGAGCAAGAGCTGATCTTCTCCTGTCCTCTCTCCTTTACTCATCCTGCTCCAGCTCCAGTTTAGGCCTCACTGGTGTTCCTGGACTGGGTCATAAAAAGATTTACAAGACACTGTTAAACCAGCAATAAAAACAATTAACTTTAATGGCACCTTGGTTGGGATTTTCTCTCTGCTCTCTTCCCCTAGAGCCTGCAGCAGGCCAGGACAGCACAGTACCTGCCAGCACCCAGCACCCTGCCTTGGATGTCTGGGGAAGGGGGGGACATCCTGGGGTTTCAGGATGTTTGGGGAAGTGAGATGCTTTGGAGATGCTTTCCTGACCCCTCCGTTTGCAACCAGTCATGGTGGTTTTGCTTTCTTTCAAATACGGGAATTAATTTCTAAGAAACTGATATGACAGATACAAATCAGAAGTGGCCAGAGGATGAACATTATCCAAAGTGAAGCAATTTAGTAAAATCATCTCTTTCCCTCCATCTTTCCATCCCCCAATGCAAATTAAATTATTAGCCCAGCGGTATAAATGATAGTGCGGCACCAGTTGGAGATGCCATTTGGGGTGAGTTCATTAGATAGATGGCATAGAGAAAAATTACAAAAAATACAAATAAAAATGGATGCTTACTTCTGCTGATCACCAATATCTTTCAATATTGTGATAGCAAATATGTTTCTTGTAATGATAGAAGAGAGGGCCTTCTTTTCTTGGAGTACTTCTATATTAGTATTTGAACATCTGGACAGATTGTACAAAACATTCTCTGAAAACAGCATCACTTTGTTGATCTCAGAAGTTATTAAAAATAAAAGAGCTGGCAACAGAAATGAATCATGAAGTACATTTGGATTTCATATGAAATTTCCACGCTGAAATAAAACCGTAGTATTTCACAGAAGATGAGATATCCCAACCAAGTTAGGCTGCGTAAAAGTATTACCAACCCAAAAGTTTTGAGTATTTCTAAATAATCCACTTCTCCAGAAGCTTTGCTGAGGGAGAGAAAAACCTGTTTGTAAAAATAAATCCTTCCTGTGCAGAATCCTGGCTCAAGTAGCACCTCTGGAGCTGTTGTTCCCATCTCAAAGCCCTGGGTTTACATCTAAGACCCTTGTGAACTGCATATTGAGAGGGTTCAACCTGCAGGAGATGGATAAGGAATCCTGGCCGGGGGACGGGTTAACCAGGGTTGAAACCCTTCCATAGCAGCGACACCCATATCTCTCGAATGAACAGGGATGGTGTTTGCCATCCCTTCACCTTCCTGCTTTTTAAAGCCCAGCCAGCTTATTTCTCACGCTCTCAAACGCAGAAAGCGTCTTATTAGATGCCACCATGCAATTTGCTTTAGGTTTGCGCCTCGAGCTTTGCCTCCGTGCAAATGTCCAGAGAGAGGGAGAGAAGTATAATTATCCGGCTATGGCTGTGCTGACACAGGGGCAGGGCCACGCCGACAAGCCGCAGCCTGTCAGCCGCTCGGCACTAACTGTCCGTGGGGCTGCTCTTAACCCCAGCCCAAACGGAAACTCACCCGGAGAAGATCCTTCTCTTTCCCTTTGCACGCAGCGTGACTTTTTCTGCCTCTCCCCTCCCTGAAAATATTTGTCACGCTGCAAAAATGCTTTGAAAGCATCACAGTTTGCAGTATGCTGAGAGAGGTGGATGAAAAATAGCTGGAGCGCAGTTTTTCTCCGTAGTAGACAAACCATCCATCTTTGGCAGCTCCAACAATGTAGAAACCTCTGCAATGGGCATTTTAATTGCTTGCTTATTTATTTCTTTTCCCTTCGAGTGCCCTTGCGCTGCCTGTAGAGCAGAGAGCGGCTGCTGCAATCGACACCGTCTCGAGGCACTTCTCACACCTAGGGAATAAAAGCAGACGGGTAGTTGCTTGCAATTAAACCTCAGGAGTTCCCGCTTATCAGTGGGGCTGCGTGCTCTTGGCACGCTCTTGCCCCGGTGATTTCCATCTCTGCCAGCCCTCTGATGCTCTATTTTTTTCCACTGGGTGTGGATCTCTGAGTTAGTGGTTTAGCCCTGGTGACAAGTGGTTTGTTTTCCAGTTACCTTTGCGAACCGCTTAGAAACCAGCTTTAGACTTTGAGGCTGGAAAACGCCGTCCGAGCCCCTTCCCGACACAAATAAAATGAGTTTGCCCCAACTCTCCGTAGGCAGCACACACGCAGGCAGTTAATGCAGTTCAGCTAACGAGCAGTAACTCATTAAGTTTCAATGACTTAGTCCTTTATGTTCACCTGTCTATAAGGGAGACCACACAGAAGCAGAAAGAGCAGCCGGCTCTTGGTGGCCCTGCTAGCCAGAGTCAAGGGGGAGGTGATAATTATTTGTTTGAGCTCTCCTGTTTTAGGAGAGTTGCCGTTTGTTTATTTTTAAGCCGATCAGGAGTTGAACTGTGTTTTGCCTTTGAAGCTGGAGCAGAAGCGTCGCTGGCGGAGGCTGCGGGCGGCCTTTGGACAGCACATCATGGCGAGGAGCACGGAGGATGCACGGGATGCAGGGACGGGGCTGCACTGGGAGTCATTTGGGAATCTCAGCTAATGATAATTGTGTCTCAGAGGTGTCACACACAGGGCTGTCGGCAGGCTCAGGGAGACAGGCTCTCCTGACAGCTCCCTGTTTAGTGGAAGGGGGATTAGGGGATGGTTTTATGGCATTTAAGCGCCCTCCTCCCCTAATTTCACGACAGATAGCTAAAGGGTAGAAGTATTCTGTTTCCTCGCACTGCTGTCACTAGAGCTCTCAACAAAACAGAGACAAAACTCAAGCTTATCTCCTAAGCATTTCCCACCGCCTTGCTTAGCTCTTTGGCTCCTCTAATTCCAGCTCTAGGCCCCCTAATTCTGCTCTGGTGTTACAGGTGGGGCTGGTGACACGGTTGGGCACTTTGCAAGACCCATACACTGAGAGACACCAGAGCTTGACCCACGTCCCCATCTCCCACTCCAGTATAGTGAACATACAGAATCCCATACAGCAGGTCAGGAAAAAACTGATGATTGAGGCCGTGGGTTCAGGTGTGCGGCTGCTCCTCACCAGCAGGACACTGAGGGTTCTCTGTCCCCAGCCCAGCGTTTCTGCTGCTAACTCGAGCCCAAACTTTCTTATCATCTCCTATGGGAAGGGAATAGCAGCATCACACAGAACTCCTTGGGGCAGGGGAACAAGAACATTGAACTGCGACTTTAAAAGCCAGATGCAGATATGCTTCTCCACTTTTCCTTTGCTGGTTATACAAGTGCTACTTAGAGGGAAAGAAAAATCACAACATCATTGGAGACAGACTTGAAACAACTGCAGTCTGCTGGAAGAGCGTGCGTGTGAGATACGGAGTAGATTACAGCTTGACATGGCACGTAAAAACACTCTTTCCTTTTAACACCTTTATTGCGAGTTTTAAAGGGTAATCAAAATATGTTCTTAGCTGTTTGCTTCTGCGCTATAAAAGGACACTCAGACCTGTGAAATCCTATGACCTACAAATAGTAAAAACAGTGTATTTTTTGTGCCGGTGACCTTTTGAGTGAGGCTACATAAATAAAATGTAAGCAAAGTGTTGGAGATGCGTTGTATAACAGGGGGATGGTGGGGACAGTGCTGATTTCCCACAAAGTGACTGGAAAAAAGTGTCACGAGCATTTGCTTAAGGAAAATGAATCCGGTCCTGAGCTAACGTGGTTTCTCTGAAGTCGGTGGAACGATGCCAGTGTGTATTTGGCCTCGGAGAAATGCACAGTCCCGCTTGGAGGAAGGCACCTGTGTGTCTTAGATCCTCCCCTGCCTCTCGAATCTCCATCCCAAGGTTTGCTTTACTGCTTTTTTGTCCAGGAGGGCTGGATAGATGGATTCAGATTCAACGTGTTGAGAAATGAGTAAAAGAATGGGTGGAAATTTTTAAAAATATATATTAAGGAGCGAGATTGCCCTCCTTGCAAACTCCGTTCCCTTTGGCCTTATTTTTGTTTCTGATACTTTATGGTTTGTTGGGTTTGGTTTTTTGTTTTTCCCCCTGAGTCAAACTCAATGAAAGTCTGAGAATGAAGTCGAACAAGTGAATTTTGTGGCCTTGCCTACCCAAGGTCACGAGATTTTGCAAGAGACCAGGGGCTGGAATGCCTTGAGCTCTCGACGGCAGCGCCGCGCTTTGATTCCTCGGACACACTGCAGCTGGAGAGGGCGGTTTTTAGTAAACAGGGCTCGTACAGGTGCCTGGCCCTGCTTTGACGTGGTGTTTGGATAAAGGTGCGGGAGCGGCGGTAGCACTGGTTCAGCCGGCTGGAGTCTGACTCCATCCCTCTGTCTGGAAACGAAGCAAATGCCTCTGCCCCCACTATCAGCTCTGCGCATCATATGATTCATGCTCCAGGAGTCCCAGAATTACAGCTGTAAGGCACATTGTGTTTAGGCTCACTAAAATCATTCTGTCATAAAAGGGCTGGCGTTGTGGGTGCGCTGGGGAGGGAAAAAAGAAATAGACTCACAAAGACGACCCAGGCAACCAGCCATCTTGTGCAATCAATATTCCTGCAACCGTTCCCTTACTCAGAGTCCGGTTCTTTTAAAATGCCAAGCACCTTCTTGCTCAGAGCAGCTGCCTCGCTCTTCCCCTGGGGTCCAGGGGGGGCCGCGGACCCCCTGTGAACATCCATCCTTTCATGCCCATGCAGCAACCGCATCCAGCCTTCCCTGCCCCTCCGCATGCCTAAAATGTATCAATTTTCATTTGTTTCCAAATTATCCTGAGATCGCATGACTTGATTAAAGGCTGGTTGAAATGTGTAGTGCAATCTGGTTCATCTCCACACTGCTCATTTTGATTTTCTTTTTCCGCGGATAACAAGGGGCTGGGCTTGGCGCGAAGGATCTTTTCCAAGGCTGCGTCTGGGAGCGGAGCTGCCGCGGTGGGGGCAGCCAGCGCACGGAAAGCATCCCAGGTAGCTCATGTTTTCTTGTGTTTGGGAAGCGGGAAAAGGGCATTTTGCCGTTGTCTTTCCTACACCTGACTTGGTATAATATGCCACAGCAGTCCTTGTGTTTGTTCATGTGCACCGTGTGGCACCTGCAGAAGCATCACCTGGCAGCGTGCAGGAAAATCGCTTTGGTGCTGAGCTGCTGCCAAGTAAATCCCCATCCTCTGTCCTTGCAGAAGCACCTTTCAGCTCTGGAGGGCTTCTTGCCCAAGCCACAGGCTGGTCCTGGCTTGGGGGGCTCCCCGGGATAGCAGGTCTAGAGAGGCAGTTGGGGGCAGCTTCTCCCCCATCCCTTCACACTTAGGGGACTGACTTAGGAAAGTCCAGTTTAGGCTGATACGGAGCTGCTGCTCAGCTTTATTTGCTGGTATCCCACCCTTCTCTTGGATCCCTCCAGTATTTGCAAGCGTCCTCACTTAGGCTTGGCTTAGCTAACTGGTTTTTCATTGCAAGCAAAGCCCAGCGCTCGTTTTTTCCCATGGGTGTTTCTCAGCCGGTGGGTCGCAGCCCATACGAGCTCAGCAAAGGGAGGGGAGCAGTGAGGGGGAGGGAATTGCTGAAAACTTTATTGCAACCAAAAGCCAAAAAAAATCCTGCTCCTCCGCTTTCCCGGTGCCAGGTATTCTTTGTCAGTGCGCTCTCGAAATGTCTGCCCGATGGAAAGGTGTCATTGAAATGTTTCTTTTCTTACTTTTATGGGGAATGAATGGGAATAATAATGCTTTTTTTTTCTTTCCCTGAAGTAATCAAAAAAGTCTCATGGGTTGTTTTAGATCAGACTCTTCTTTGCAGCACATGCAAGCAATGGGTACAGGATCGATGTTGTTAGTATGCTTCTGGTTTATTATTCTACCAGGTATAATTGCTGTTAGTCATAAAGTCATACTACAGTTAACCACTTTCCAAATTCATCCTGAGGACACCTCTCCTAAATTATTTCCATGCTGGTCATTTGCCATTTATTTCCTTCTCCTCTGTTTTCTGTCTCAACAAGTTTTTAATCTATGACAGCACTTTATCTCCCAACCCCATGATTATAAAATTTCCTTCAGAGACTCTACTGAAGGGCTTTATCAAAAGCCCTTTGAACCTCTCCATAAATTAGAATCTCTGTTCTCCTTTTCCTACTTTCCTATTTTGTTAACTCTTTCAGGGGTTCATAGAGAGAAGGAAGGTTTGTTTCACCTTTACCAGCACAGGATTCCTCTCTCTTTTCCTTCACTCACAGCAGTTAATTCCTGTCGCTATTTTGGCCTTATTCTCTCTTTTTATCACTGCTCACTCTCCCTGCCTGACACATCCATATTAGTGGCTCGGGACTACATGTTGGTGCTCTCCTAATTGGGGTATGGCCTTGACGGAGCTCACAGTTCCCCTCTACTCTGCCTGGCACGCGTGATTGATAATGTGGAGGAGATCCTGCTGATCCTTCATGAGCGGAGCCCCGGCCGTTGGGGAACCGTCCTGATGTACTCCAGCCCCCATGTGACACCATCATTTCATTGCTGGCAACAGACACTTTATCCTCACAAGTATTTGGCATCCTCAGATGGTTTTCTCTTGGTATTTCTCCTTTTGCTGCTCTTTGGCTGCTGCCGAGCTGCTGGGTTTGATAGGAGGTGGCCCTGGCTCCCTGGCGTTAAGAACAGATCGAAGGGGTAGGTAGGGGCAACCTTGTCTGAAGGACAGAGTGTTGGACTGGGACTCTGGAGCCTTGGGTTCTTTATCCCTGCCTCTATTCTTGACCAGATAAGTAACCCGAGGTGAGTCAGTTCAGTTCTCCTTCACCCTCCCATTTTCCCTCCCACACTCTTTCTGTCTCTGCAGCTTAGATTTTAATATATCTAGTGCAGGAAATTGTCTCTCGCTGTGTGTTTGTACAATGCCTATTGCAATGAGATCCTGGAGGAAAAATCATAAGTCAACTTGCAAATCTCTTCCTTGAATATCTGAATCTCCTTTCCTCCTTTGATGGATTATTTCCTGTAGCTTCTTCTCTGGCTGCATGTGGATAATACACAATTATTCCTTTTTCTTCAGACAGTTCCTAAGAAAAAGAGGTTGAAGTGGCTTTGCCCTTCCCCTACATCCCCTTTCCCTACTAAATTTGGGATGCAAATGGTGGTTTAAGTCAAAGCTGGTGGAAGTTTCCTGAAACGTTTGTGAAAATAGAAGGAATAGGATAGAGGAGGAGACCGTTAGTGGTTCCAGCTGACACAGTGGATTTTCTGTTATCACAAGCACTCATTTCTGGGTAGAGGCCTGGGGACCTGCACTGGGGACAGCTGCTTGGTGCCCAGAGTAGGTGACAAAGCTACCACTGGTGTCCAGGTGTTAGTGGACACTGGAAAAACCCCTCAGTCCATCCCTTGTGCAGAACCCTTGGGGACAAACAAGGGATGAGTTCATACCTGAGCTTTTTTTTTTGCAATGAGGCAACTCTTCATTTTTTTTAAAAGAAGGAAATGGTGAAAGAAGCTGTTTGTGAGAGTAACTAAGTGTGAGTTAGTAAGTGGGCAGCCACCCACAGGTGCAGATCTGCTGGAAACCAGCACACATTAAGCCTCTCCTGGTGCTCGTGGCCCTACGTGCTTCTTGCGACAGAGGTGTCATTGAGCATCTGTGAAGATGTTTGGAATTATCTCCCTTCCTCCCACCCTTTGCCCACACACTGATCTCTCAGGAAGAAAAGCGGGAAGATGTTACCTGCTTGCTTATTTTCCCTTCTAGATATCTCTTCAATGAAAGTGCAGAAAGGTTGAGATTTGGGGCTCATTAATAACACACCCTATTATCAGCTGAGTGTAACAAACCACCAGTTTTGGATGCCCTGATTTTTCCTGATTGGGTGGTTTGGAAGATGATGGAGTTGACTTTCCAGACCACTGGAATGTCCTTTCACCAAATATCTGGCTGCTCAGCAGCCCTGAATACTGAAGCCTTTAGGGTATTTTTTGAGTTGGGAGTGTGGAAAACGAGGAACCCCGAATGAACAGACTCGTGAAAATTAGAGGTTCCTCTCCGCTGTGCCTCAGTTTACTCATAAGTAAATTGGGCAAAGTAATCCTTGGGTTCTTGCCTCAGGGGCCCCCCAGTCAAAATTCTTCATGCTTCAAAGTCCTTGAAGGCACTTGAATGAAAGACTCCGGACCTGGTAATTACAGAGCGTTTTGCTTGCATGAGGCTATGAGATAGGGAGACCTTTGCCAGGCAAGGTTTGGAGAAGAAAATCAACGTTGCGCTGCCAAACCCTCTGAGGGGAAAATGGAAAATTTACTGTTGCAAGCGTCAAAATCAGCTGTTGTCATTTCAGGCCATGGCAATCGGATTTGTGGGAAGACTTTATTTGCACAAACATGGCTACCAGGAGGAAAGAGCAACCTTGCCAAAGCAAGACTGGTGGTGGTGGCGGTGGGATTTGCATAGGAGCAGGTTAGGAGGCAGCTCCTGCCTGGCCAAAATCAGCTCAGCTCAGCCCTACAAACCCAGCCAAGCTCAGCTCATTTCCCTAAGCTGGATTTTTGGCTTCTTTCCTTGAAAAACATCTTCTCGGAGAGAGAGAAAGGAGGTCAGCTGTGTCAGAGGATGTTTTGCCTTTCTCCCTTAGGACTCAGTTATGGATTTAACACGAGATTTCCTTAAAGCCCTGGGAAAAAAAGACGTCTTCAAATTGTAGGTCAAAGCTGTGATTCACCCCTCTGTTTTTGCTTTGCTTTGAGAGGGAGGGGGGAGTAATTTGGACCAGTTTTGCCCTGTGCGGGGGCATCTCCGTGTCGTGCTGGCTCCGCTGTGGTCGTGGGATGCGGGATGGAGGTGGGAGCGGGGTTCTGCCCACGCCGCTGTGTCTTGTCCCTCTTGCTCTTGCTGAAGAGTGAGATGTGGCCCTTAGAGCTTGATTTTCATCCCTTGTGCGATGCCTGGCACTGGAGATAGACCGGAGAGGAGAACATAGGGTGTTTGATAATGTCACTCTTTCCTGCGCAAAGGCATGAAACCTGCCTCAGGTCTTCCCTTTGCTTGCTGTAGGAAAAGCTACAAGACCCCTCACAGCTCATGCTGCTGAAACCTCTTTTAGAAGTGCCATTCAGGAGCTTTCTGCATCAAGGAAGATGTCAGCGCAAGATGATAAATGATGAGGTGCCTGCATTATTGCTAAGGGCCCATTAAAAATGAGACACCTTTGAATTCACAAGGTAATAACAGGCACGGGATGTGGGTTATTGGTCTCTTTTTCAGCAGAGAAATGATAAATGTTCCTGTGGAAAGAAGTGCCACACCCCCTCGAACAAGGCACCCTTCCCTCTCCCATCAAAATTCCTAGGTCAAAGGAAAGGATTTGATTTCACTGTTAACACTCAGCCAGGAGAAATATGTGCTAGGTGCGAAAGCCACCTGTTCTCGGTGCAAACCTGGCAGGGGAGATGTGCAAAGAGCGGCGGCTGGAAGGCAATTTGGCTGTCACTCATCTCAGGAACTTGGGACTTGGGAAAGTTCTCAGTTGTGGCAAAAAGGACAAACAACTTTTTCCATGGTTTCCGTTCTTTAAAAGAAAATTAAAAATCAAGAGTTGCCTTCATTGCGAAAAAAAAAAAGGACTAAAGAATATTGGATCAATATTTTTTTGCCCGTCTACTTGCAAGGGGCTGAGTGTGACCCTTGGTAATCCCACCGCTGATGACTTTTGCTCAATGCTAATCTCCAGGTCTTTTGATCTTTATACATTTAGGGCTTGACCTGGAGTCTGGAGAAATTAATGGGAGCCTCTCGCTCTCTCAGTGGCTATTCGCTTAGGGACTGATTAATTGATTTTTGGGTTTGTTGACTGTGCCTATATCATGGACTCAAAGTACACCATGAAAGTTTAATGAAATATTAAAATGGGATATTTGTTGACAAGAGTGACCCTGTGTGTCATGCAAGAAAAACTGCACGTTTGGAATTGTCTTCTGAATGTCCTGAACTTGTTCAAATCCGATGTTTCTCAGCCATGTGCTCCATCTTCAGGACTTCTTTGCCTGGACAAACCATCTGATCGTGGCAGGTCCTGAGGAGGCTTAGAAAATGTCTGAGGTTTCTGAGCACACCCTTTTCCGTGCCTGGAAATTATGTCTAGGCTGAACGCATCCAGACTTCCCAGACACGGTGATTGAATATATGCAGATAGGCTGCGTCTTGGAGAGATGCAGCAAACCCAGCACTTCGGGGATGCCTTGGATGTGTTGTGTGTGCTCTGCAGAAGGGGAGCAGTGGTAGGAAAGGAATCCAACGTGTTTGGGACCTGGCAGGACAGAACATCTGGGAAATACTTGGTGGGGGGACAAAAAACGTAGATGTCCACCAGGAAGTAACCACATCCAGGCTGTGGTAAATGGAGGTGAGAAGTGGGTTGTCTTGCTAAGGGCCTCTTGCTGAGCAGAGGCTGCTGTCAGCACTCTCCCCTCTGCGACCTCCTCCTGGTGTAAACCTCAGAGCTCCCAGTGATGCCAGCATACAAGAGGGGAAGTGCTTTCTCTGAGAGATGGGGTCCAGATCATGTAAAGTGATGAGGAATGAGACCTTGAACTTGACTTTGTGGTTGATCCAAATGCAGGCATAACGCACCCTCTGTCTGAAATTCTGGCTGGCAATGGCTAAGTACCTCCATGTAGAGATGCACTGTGTGATCCTGCACCTGGATGGGTGCCTCTCTTTAAATGCCACCCCATCAACTCCAGAGCGACTGGGAAAGAGACCATTCCAGCCAGTATTGTATTCCATCCTCTTCTTCACTCTTCCAGTCCCAAAGAGCATCTCTGCTTCTTGCCTGAAAGGCATTTACTCTGTAGAGTAGTCACATGCAAATTGCTGAGCTGAGCTATTAGTGTTGCAGATGACAAACCAGCCGCATCTCTGCTCCGCTGCTGCTGCTCCACCGGTGCTGTTACCTGGACATCGACTCTTGCCTTGCTTTTGCTTCCTGCAATGTCTTCATTGGCAGGATCATCCCAGTAAGCCCCTGCCTCCAAAAGGAGATGCAGTGGGGAGAGGCACACCTGCTCCTTCCAGGCTGTGAAAGGTTTAACTTCTCTCCCCGTCCTCCATACTCCTTCATGATATTCTTGTCCATCTTCTTCGCTGGGGTGAGTTTTACCATGGAAGATATTATCTCATGATTACTACGCAATGGTGATGTGTATCATAGGTGAAATGGTGAGTTATTAATCTTAATTATCCTAGAGAAGGCGCTCTGAAGGTGCACAGCCTACTTTTCTGACCAGAGAGACCAGAGACTTGAAACTCAGCTATTAAGAGGAAGCAAGCTGTGAAATCTCTCTCCAGGCATCTGAAGAAGCCTTAAGAGATTTTTCAGAAGTGCCGAACCCTTAGATGTTCCCAAAGATTTTAGAGGAATCTCAAGTGCTTGCCGCTGGCTATAACCCCAGCCCAGGGCTTAGGGCTGTCGCTGTGAGCAGAGGGACCTGTTTGCAAATCCCCACGCTTGCCTCATTTGGGTCAGGTTCTCTACACTTTCCTAGCCCCGGGGAGGCAAGAGTCCTCCTGTGAGGCATTCCCAGTCTTTTCTGTTGAAACTATTTGACTTTGTGTAATTGGGAAATCATCACTGGAATGAACCTAAGAATAGGCATGGGGAGATGAGAAACCTTCTCTGGGTGTTTTGTAAGAACGCGTGACTTTGGCTCCATTGTCCTGTTGCAGGAAAGGGATCTCAGCTGGAGATTCTGAGCAGAATGTGGCACCTATCAAACTTTAGGTGAAGATACTTAGAGCAGATTAGGACCTGGTGTTTCTTCTGTGTGTGGCACCCTATGTCCTGTGCATCCAGTGTCTGAGCACTTTTCTGCCCAGGAGCTCTGTCCTGGGAATGTGGTCACCTCACATGGGATCCATCAGGGGACCTCAGTTACGTGCTGCCATGTCATGTGGCTTTTATATTTGGCTCTTTGAATATAACTTAAGGTACCCATGCTGGAAGAGAGAATCCAAAGGTCCTGTTGAGTGGTTTTTGCATGAGGTCGGGTGATAAAATGTTAGACTGTGTCGCTTGCTCACAAGATGATTTTGACTAGGGGCTACCAAAACTCATTCCACCCATCTCTCTAGAGGGGACAGGACCCTCAGCAACAACCCCCATGCCCTCAGCCTGGGTGGCTGCAGCCAGCCCCTCGTCCAGGAGTGCTGAATGCAGGGCTTGAGTGGTCCTGGCTCCACCAGACGCCACACTTGAGAGCTGGCTTTGAGAAGGGCTTTCAGCAGGCACTAGGAGGTGGCAACAGGCCCTTGGGGTGGAGATGGGGAATGCAGCCTTTGTCCTCACCACAGATGAAGATGGCAGCTGGGTCTGGCCAGATTCCAGAGGCATCTGGACAGCCTCTGTCATCAAGGTGGGATGGGAAGGGGAGGACGGGACATCAGGGGGGTTATCTCCCCTCTGCCTTCTTGGCTGGGAGGGGACAGCCGAGAATTGGAGTAGGCCAGCGATGAAACGCAGGAGGCTGTAGTGTGGTGGCTGTGGAGGCTGCGCATCCCATGCGGCCAAGGAGGTGCTGAGAAGGGGCTCCATGGGGTCGGCTGTGATATTTGTCTTGCCGGGACACGGGGTGACTGAGGGGGCGCGTATCAGGGTGATTTCTCTGTGTTTTGTGTCGTGCCATAAGAAAAAGAGGAAAAGGAGTAAGAAGCTCGTGGGGGTGGGGGGGGAAGTGGAGACCGAAGAGGAAAGGGAAAAAAAAAGGCAGAGTGAACCTGCTGGCTTCCCCAGACTACGCGGCACCACTGGTCATTTCTGTAGGCTATAGGGGTTGTCAGAGTAAGCTGTAAGGACAGGTGTAAATCTGTCCTGTCATTCCACTCTCCCAGCATCTTCTCACCTGAAGGGCTCCCCATTTATTGCGGAGAGCAAGCAAATAAACCCAGCCATTGCTTTGACTCGCAAAGGGCATGAAAAGACACTCCATGCCGCCAGTGAACCTCCATCCTCTGCCTTTCCCCTCCCGTGTGGGGCTTTTACAGCCAGCCTGAAAGTAACCCCTCTACCCCCACAGCTGTTTGTTAAAGCAAAGCAAATAAGGGCTATTGCAGCTCAGACCAAAATCCACTTGTTTGCAGGCTGATTTTTAACTGTCATTCCCAGCAGAGAGAGGGCAGGGGGAGGGCTGGAGGTTGGCCCCAGCCCAGGGCAAGAGGGGCCATTTGTCTGCCAGGAGGAGAGGGTCTGGGGCAGGCGGGGGGAGATGCTATGGGCCTTTCTGAATCAGGGGAACATCTGCAAAACGACCCCAAAGTGTGTGCCGGGTGGGGATGTGACCTCTGGATGTGGTTTCTTTGCTCGGCTGAGCAAGGTGGATCCCTTCGCCCAACTCCTTCCTCTCCTTCTCCTCTTCCTTTTGCAAATTGTGCCATTGATTTTTGTCCTCAAACCCGGAGCATTTCGTCCTCAAACCCTCTCCCTCTTTAAGAAGCCATCCGCAGCATCAGTCTCCCCATGGTTTTCATTAAGAAGGAGATGGTGTGTTTCCCATCAAGAACGACTTTAATCTTGACTGAGTTCTGAAAGCTAAAGGTTTGCAGTTTTCTTCGGCCACCTTTGATTATTACTTCTTGTTTTCCAACTCAATATTATAGATCCTCCCTCCCGGCTGAAATCCTTAATGGCCTGATCCATCCCCACTCCCCCAAGTACCCATTCTGTGGATGTAGCAAACTCTAATTAATTATAACTTATCTCATGACTTGTCAGCATCACATGTTTGATCCTGTTTAGAAACCATATTCCCAGGGGACGGAAAGACTCGGGAGTAGGTTGATGCTACTCAACAGTGATTTAATGGACGCATTAATGCCGAGACAGATAACTGTGTAGCCATGTTAAGTAATACATCAAGAATCTTTCCAGAGAGGCAACTTTACAGGTCACTGCAGAACTGCTAACTGATAATAACCCGCTTTGCATTGTGCTGTGCAATATGGGTGCTGGAAGTTCATACACTTTTCTTCTGTTTGTTTGTTGGGGTTTTGTTTTGTTTTGTTTTCGAGCAGCTCCTTCCCATTCCCCCCTGGAAGCGATGGAGATATTAGACGCCTAATGACAATATTTCACACGCGGGGGTGGGGTGAAGAGGACAACAGGCTTGTTAGCCGGGTTGATTTTAAGCACACCCAATTACCGGCCCGGAGGAGCGCTGCAGCCCGGCCTCGGGGATGCTCCGGGCTGCGCTGCGTTGTCGCCGGCCCCGCGGTGACCGCGGCTGGCTCCGCGCCGCCCCGCACGGAAGGTGTGGGAGGAGGCGGCAGCTCCCGGGCACGGACGGGGACGTTGCGGTCTTTTTGCGAAGCTTCCCCTCCGGAAAAAAAAAACAGCGATATTCGCCTTCCTCCAGCCGGAGAGGGGTTCTTCTCTGCCCGTGCTCCGAGAGGGATGCCTCCCGCGGAGCTGCCACCTCTCTTGTGTCAAACTCCGTCTGGGTACGGAGGGACAACGGCGACTTGCTCTGGTGGCCCTGGAGGCTTGTGAGCTGGCGGGGAGAACGGTAGCAGCGCCTGCCCCGTCCCCGGCGGTTAGTTGGCGTCCCCGGGGCCCGTCCTTGCTCAGCCCCGGAGGAGGGGTGCGGTGTGCCCGGAGGACGGGCATAGCCCTGCGGCCACGCCGCTAACTACAGCGGGTTTCACCGGTGGAAAAGGTCCGTCTGTCCCTTCCTCGGGCTCTCGCAGCGTCACGCTGCGTGGGGTACCCGGCCCCGTCTCCTCCCGGCCCTGTTCCGCCGGGTTACCGGAGCCTGGGACACGGACCGAGCCCCTGACAGATCTCTCCAGGGACACCTCACTTAGTCCCTCCTTCCGGGGGACAGCGGGGTCTCCTCCCCACCTGAGAGCACGCAAAGCGTCTCGGGGTGTGGGGGGGGACCCCACACCCAGCTGTGAGTTCCCGTGGGCTGAGGGCTCCCCCTCTCTGCTCCCCTCGCTCCAGCCCTGCCAGGCTCCGCGATGGGCCCGGACAGCACCGGGGAACCCCGGCGTGCGGCTGCCGCCCCCGGAGCTCCGTTCTCGGGGCAGCAGCGCGGCGGGGAGTAACATTTGCCTTCCATGCCAAAGATTTTCCCCCCTGTAAGGATTCCTCTCCCGCAGCCGGAGGGAAGGTGCTGCCGATCCCTCGCTCGTTCCCAGCTCTTTTTCCTTCTCCCTCCTTCCTGCCAGCCGGACCCTTCAGGGCAGACGGCGGAGGGAGGGTGCCTGGGAATTCACCTTGCTGAGAGTGAAGGGAAACTCCCTTTCTCCAGCCGAAGTGACACCCTGGCAGGACTCCGCTGGCCTGGGCCCTCGGGACTCCACCGCCTGCCCGCCCTGCCCGTCCTGCCTGCCCTGCCCGCCGACGGGGCGGCCCGGGGAGCCCCGCTCCTGGCCGCGGGGACCGGGGAGGCAGCGGGTGACAAGCCGTGATTTCCTTGAGGAAAACAGGCCAGGGAGGAGGGGAAACCAGCCGGCGGTGCCAGGCTTTCGGCGGGGAACGGCGGCCGAGGCTGTTCCGCGAGTGCGCAGTGTGGACCGCCCCATCCAGCTCCGCGGGGAAAACTCCCTGCCCTGTCGGGAAAGGCAAAGCTCGAAGGAGCGGGGAGAACCAACACCAGCCTTCCAAACGCAAACGGGCGAAGCCCCACGTGTCCGGCTGGGGACCCCCCGCATTCCGAGGGGCCGCGGGCAGCCCCGGTTTAGGGGGCACCAGGGGCTCGACCGCCGCCTCCGAGTTCGTAGGATGGTTTCACTAACTTGGGAAAAGGGGGTCTGTTATTTTTTTCCCTCTCTTTCGGACCGGCGTCTTCCGGCGTCGGGCTGTTTGCAGGGCGGAGGGAAGGGAAGGTGATGTGGTTTGCCCAGGTTGCGAGGGGAGGATTGTGTGCCACTGTTGATTAAACGCTCTCCCCGAAAGATGGTATCCGACATGAGATAATGAGGCTCTGTGACTGGCCCCAGGTTCCCTTTAAGTTTTCCCATGGACTCGAGCTGTCGCCAGTTCACAAAACGACAGTGTAAGACAGCACCACGCTACTCAGATCCAATTTACGGCGCACAAAAGCTGATCCCCAAATCCCCACTAACAAACCGGGACCCGCAGACAATTCCGATAATGTTTAGTTTTTATTCATTTCTCGACTAATTAACTGGAATCCCACCTCCTCTCCCCCCCTCTTGACAGTGCCCAATTAATCCGCAATGTATGTCAAAGGTCTGGAACCCACTGTAAACTGCTGAACCTTTGCAAAGATTTGTGTGTCTCTATATTGATCTGATTAGGACCGGGATGCTTTTTCCTCGCTATTACTGCGTGCAAAATAAATATGTCGCGCTTTTATTTTGTCCCAAAAGCTTTACTTTCCCCAGCACTAATAGGATTTCTCCAAGGCGCCTTCAAACCTCCCTGAATGTTCATGGAAAGGATTGGGTTGTGTGGTGGTTGGGTTTTTTTTTTAATTTTATCAGAGTCTCCAAAGGGAATCAAGCAATAAAGTTATTTGCGAGACAGGAGGGGAGCGGCTGTGTGTGATAGAGGGTTAGAGTACATCTGGATTCGCTGTGAAATGCCCCGTCTTGAAAAAGAAACGACAGCGGGGAAGGCTAGGAGTGCGATAGCTCTTTTTGGGGGGCTACACCTTTTCTGGGGGGACAGGCTCGGTCGGAGGGAGCGCGGCTGCCCGGCCGAGCGGAGCCGTCGCTGGGGCTGGGGGAGCTCATTTCTAATCTTCGGAGGGAGCGAATATAAAAGAGGAATTTATTAGCTTTCAGGCCATCAGAGGGATAAACATTGATTTTATTGACCTAATTATGGGCCAAATGACTCCTTCCATCGATCACGTAAAATACTTCATTTGGAGAAAAACAGGCGCGGGCGCCCGGAGGCGGGGAGGGGAGCGGGTGGATATGCTGCAAAAGGGAAAGAAAAGCAAAAGCTAGAAAATGTATGGAGGGGTTTTAATGCAGTTAACGTGCCCGTCGCGCTGGAGCTCAAGCCCTGTCTTCCAGACGTTACAGTGCGGATGTTTTGCAAACTAAAGCTTTTATGTCGAATTCCAATCCGGCCAGTCAATTTGGCTAAAATAGCATTAAACAAATGGACAGCGGTTTATTTATATTCCGCTCCCCCTGTATTTTATAGACAGAGAAGAATTAACTCGAAATGTTACTTTACAAGCACAAGACAACACGTCGTTTCAGCCCGAGAGCAGCGATTTCTCGTAATTAGAGTAGGCTCGACACTAATAAAGAAGCAAACAGGCTCTTTTCTCTGCTTAAACCCAGCTACTGTCCCCAGCGCTTTGCTACGGGGTGGGATTGTCGTTTCACGGTGGAGAGGGCACACCTGAAGGCACCTGCCCCCGGGAGGGGGGCAGAGAGGGGCTCTGGGGTGACCGGCTCCTTTCCTGTTCTTGCCAGGATGAGCAGGGCTCACAAAACGCAATTTTGTTTCACTTTCTGGTGGGTGACAGCGAGACCTGGCTTTGGGTTTATTTGCTTGAGATTTTGGGGGCGGGGGGGTGATCACTGTATTTCGGGGGAGGAGGCGGTGCGGGACGAGGGGAGCTTTAGGCAGGGTCTTTTACTCCCTTCTTATTTCACCTGAAATATTAGATCTCGTGCATCTTCACCCGGCCTCAAATGTAAAGGGGGGATGGTGGATACTTTTAGTCTACCTGGTTTGTAAGACTCGATCTTTCCCTTCCCGGTCCCTAAGCTCGGTTTAGCGCTTCCTTCGCCCCGCCGCGTTATTCATCCATGACGGCGAACTCTGCAGCTCAGGGGCTGCCTCCTGCGCAGCCAAACTCTCATCGCCTGGATTTGAACTTCCCTCATCCCCTTCACCCCTTGCCCCGCTTCCCCAACACCCACCCCCGGGACCGCTTATTCTGCGTGACCCGGGGTTCCCCGGCGGAGGAGACAGAGATACTCTCCACCGGGGCACGTATTGTCTCTCAGCCCATAAACGCCTGGCTGTCACTTCTAATAGTTCTTTTATTGCAATTTGGTGCCACTGCTCCAGCCGCTGCCCCCCTCCTTGCCTCCAAGTCCCCGTCCCCCCGCCAAACCGGGGTAGAGCCAGGGCTGGGGGTGCGCGGGGCCGGGGGAGCGGGGCCGCTCAGGTGAGCACCGCTGCGGCAGGTGAGAGCGGGTGGCCGCCGCGCCATCCCGTGGCCGGAGCCCACGGAGCGTCCCGCGGGGCCAGCCCGACTCTCCGCAGGTCCCGGCGGCGGGGACCCCCGCACCCCCTCCCCGCCCGCGGTGGGAGCGCGGAGCACTCGGTTCAACCGGCGTTCACTCCCTCTTTCCCCCTCTCTCTCCATCCCTCTCTCCCTCCCTCCCTCTCTCATTAAGATAGAGCTTTATGCAGAACATCTGTAAGGGAAGGCAAAATAAATGACAACACTTTTACACCACTTCCTACTTAACTCCTCTTTTTATGTGGCTGCTCTGGATTTTCCGACGCTTTGTACTGCTCCAATCTTGTTTGGATGTTTGTACATGTAATACTTTGCCCACTTCAGCTCTTGGGACGGGCTTGTCTTGTATTTTCTTTCTCTTTTTTTTTTTTTTTTGTTTAATTTTTCCTCTCCCACCCTCAGCCCAGCATGCAGAGTCTTTCACAATATGCTCTGCTCACTTTGCTGTCGGGGGAAGAGCAGCAGGATTTGTGCTGCATCTACAGCCTGCGCCAGGGCAGGGGCAAACAGCTGCACAAGTGGCGGGTATTAATCATGCCTTGTCTTTGCAGAAGGTGAGCGCCATGCACGGTGCACCCACTTATTCGCTTTTAAAATCCCCCTTTCTCCTTCCAGCCCGTCGCCTTCCTGTCTCCACTGAACAGCATTTTTCCCTGACCTGGGATCCGGACAATTGTCCTAATGGTATTTAAAGAAAACACGGATTACACATTCATTAATGGTTTTCTCCCTTATTTAGACTGTAACCTCAGAAGCGCAGGGTGCCCTGTGCTCAGAGCGTGTGTCAAGCCTCACTCTAACGAGAAAAAAAGCTGTTTGGAGGGCTGGGGTGGTGGCTTCCACGGCCCCCGAGGTGATTTGGGCGCCTGAATGCACTTCATGAACTGGGAAACACTTTCCCGACTCAATTTAAGCTCCCAAACCCCCCAAGAACTGGTACCAAAGTGGTAATAAAGTGACTCTGCTCTCCGGGAGCGCGTTCCTCTTCTTATCCAGAGGATCAGAAGTGATGCCCCGGCTCCCAGTCTATTTTCTCCTACCCCATCTCCCGTCTAACTGGAATTATTTCCTCTGCCGTCGCTTTTCCGAAGCCGCCTATGAGTGGTTTAGCTTCCCTTTAAGTCCATGCCATTAAAGAAGCGGCTGCAGCAACAGGTGAACGGGCATTTTTCAGGGGTAGAAGGTGGCGGCAGTGGCCCCGGGGGGGCTGCAGGCACCGAGCCGCCCAGGCGCGCATCGACCGCGGAGAATAGAACGATGCTCCGCACCGCGGAGGTCGGCGCCGGGTAAAGGGCGAGCCCCACGGCTCCCCAGCAAAGCCTGCTGTGAGCAAACCTCCCAAACCTTTCCCCTCTAATCCTAGTTCCAGGAGGGGGAAAGGATCCGCTTGGTGAAGCGGAGCGAGAGCTGCACAAATATTGTTTACACCTGCGACGCGAAGTTGGCTGTGTTCTGCTCCCCTCTGCTTTAATTGGAAATCTTTTCCGTCTGCCCCAACTCCTGGATCATCTGGGTTTCATAAATTTTCACAACACCCCTGCTGCTCCAGAGAAAACGCTGCGGCAAGAGTCGGTTCTCCCTGTGTTTCTGAATCCCAGCAGAAGAGTAATTACCGGAGGAGCAAAAGTGGCCTGGGACTTGTTTTTGGTCTAGGGGAGGAAAGGGTGGGGGAAAGGGGAGAGAGAAACCTGGCCATGAAGTGGGGGCTGTAAAGCTCGTATATGTATATACACACACATACGTATGTATAGAAAAGCAAGGAGCAAGTGTAAGATCGAAAGCAGAGCCTTTTCTGCAGACACGTGTGCCATTAAAAGCGAATAATTCAAAGTAGTTTTAAACTATAAAAACATGGGATCTTTCCCCTTCTCCTGCTTTTTTTCTTTTTTTTTTGTTGGGGGGGGGAATATACAAATCCCGTCTCCCCTTCTCAGATGACCTCGAAGGACCGGTTTTTTCACTTTCCGATGTGTGCGCGTTTGCGCTTTCCGGAAATCAATCTAAAGTTCGTTCAAAATACTAAACTAAAATAAAACAGCGCTGCAAAACCTCCCACGCCTTAAAGACGGAGAGGGAGCCCCCCCCCTTTTTTTTTTCTGCCTATATATGTATATATATATATTTTTATATATATATATATGTTTCCATCTTATTGTGCTCCCTACGGAAATTATCTCCGGAGGTTTTGGCTGGGTCGTGTGTAGATGTGTGAGCACGTAGAGAAACGAGCTTGCTGGTGAAGCACCGGGGGGTGTCGGCGGGGCTGCCCGGAGCCCCCAGGGCAGGGGGTGGGCGTGAGGGTCTGGGCTGCCGGCCCCCCTTCCATCCCCGGTTGCCCCGGGATGGCTCAGTCCCCGCGGGGAGTTGTCTCCTTGGAGCAGAGAGAGTTGGAAAGCGGTGGGGAAGGAGAAGAGGACTTTCTCCTTCCAACATCTTCAGGAGTGCCGCTGGGACGAAGCCCCCCGGCCCCCTCCCCTGCACGTCGGGTCTCAGCTTCAGGCCGGCCGAAACGGCCAAGTTTTTCAGCGAAATTTGCCTCTACTCAAAAGTTTCCCAGGGCTGAGCTGCCACATTTCGGCTGCATTTTGCAGCCCCCTTATGAAGGCAGGGAGGGTAAAGCCCTTCCCTCGCCTTGCGCCGGCAGATGCCAGGGGTCAAACATACAGAGGGGCTGCGGGGGAAGAAAAAATCCATTCCTAGCCGCCTCTAAACCTTCTAACCGGGCACTGGAAAAAATAAAGCGCTTCCCTCCGTCCCCAGATTTTTATTTATTTATTTATTTATTTTTAATTTATTTCTCTGCGCTGGGGATACTTTGAGCTCCGTTTCAACCGAGAGGGAATGAGTGAAATGAAATTACTGGAGACACGGTCACGCCGTGAGTCCCCCACGGCCGCGACCGGGAGCTCCTCTGCTGCCCAAACGCGTCGGGAACATCCACTTTTAGCCGTTTTTTTGAAGTCTTGCAGCCCATGGCGAGAGCGATACCGGGCGCGGGCTCCCGCCGGGACACCCCGGGATCGGGGTGAATTCTCTTGAGCATGTCGAGGGCTCGGGGCTTGTAACAAACGTCGCGTACAGGCAGGAGTTGTCCCCTGCCTCCTCTTCTCTTTCATGTATCTCCTGCCTTGGGGTGTGCGTGTGGGGGTTATAGCTCTTTTTAATTGAAACCTAGTAAGGAAAATAGTAATGGATACCAGGCTCCGATGGAGAATACGTGTCCGCGGCTACATGATGAGTGTTAGTTCAGCAGACTTGAAGAAGCCGATTCTTCTCCTCTGTCATTTCTCTATTGACAGCAGCCCCTATTAGATTTACCATGTCCTTTTGCAACAGCTGGTCAACCCCCCCGCTCCTCCAGGCCGAGGTATCAATCGATGGCCGGGTGACTTGGTGGCATGTGGGAAGAAAACGGGAGCAAAGTGTGTGTCAGTGTCGGTGCCAGAGACTCCCGGATCCCCTCGTTGCTTTGATGTCACCCGGAGTTTACCGTGTCCCCGGTGGTGCTCAGCACTGCTCCGCGGCCCCGGGGGATGCTGCCCACCCACCCCTCGGGCCGGGGCGGGGGGATGGAGATGGGAAAGGCTCCGGTTCTGGGTTGTTAAAGAACACGGCTGATGGTCAAAGCAGATAAAATCGGTTTCTTTGCCGGGTACTCTCGAGTACCTTGTTCTACTGGGTCTGCAGGGAGGAGGAAGGGGGGAGCAAATGCCGCATCTGGAGAGCTGGAGGAACCGTCCCTCCTCGGTGCTGTTGTTGTGTTGTGTGTGTGTTTAAATAATTGAATAAACGTATCCACTCCTTCCCTCTTTCCCCTCGCACGCAGACACACACACAAAGACAGCATTGAAAAGATAGATCTGTTTGACCATAGGAAACGACAATTAGCGCTACTTCCTGAGCGGCAAACTGTATGTATATGCCTGGCTATTTAAAGAAAAAAAAAAAAACACTTATCCAAATAGTGAACTCTGTTCACGATTTCTGCTTGGCCAAGGGTGATGGAAGCAGAAGGATGTGTGCAAAGAGAGTAATGGAGGGCGCAGGGCTTTCATTTTGCCTCTGCCAGCAACACATCGGTGAGAAGAGCAAGACTGGGGCGGGGGTGGAAAGGGCCGCAGGGGCTGCGTGTGCAGCGGGGGATGCTTTGTGGCAAGGGGAAACAGAGTGGTGCAAAAACGGCTGGAAAAAGGTAAAAGAGATGTGAGCTGGGGAAGGAAGGGGACGAGCCCCAAACCTTGCTGTGCTCTGAGGTGTCCCGGTCAGTGAGGCTGCGCCCCACTGGGAGGCGAAGGGCAAAGCTGCCAGAGGTGGCTCTGGGTGCTCCTTAATTTTCTTCTGCCATCGGTGGTAAAGTGGATGCAACCGGAGAGTGTCAGAGCTGGCTGGGGACAGGAACAAAGTGAACACAGGTCTTGTGGGGAGGGGAGGAACTGGGTCAGGACTGGTGATCTGAGTGATGTTTGTGAGAGGAGTGAAAAAATCATCATCCTGGAGCCCTGATGTTTGGGCTCCCCCCTGGTAGGAGCCAGGCCAAGGCCGGGGGTGCTCAGGAGGAGCCAGGAGCCGGGGGCTGTTTGTGGCAGAGGCAGGCAGGGAAGGGCAGGCAGCTGCGGTGACCCCAGAACGGGGAGACGGTGCTGCTTGACCCCGCAGCGGCTCTGCCATGGTCGTGCTGCGCTGCTCCCACCAGGCTGGGATGAGCTGTGCCGGGGACATGAGCAGCCTTTCCTGGAGGGACACATCCTAGTGAGGGCTGGAGGGTGAGAAACCTCTCCAGCTGCTGCTTTCCTCCCTTTTTTTTTTCCTCGGTGCTCCAGTGAGGCATGTGTAACGCAGTCTCTGGGTTCTCCCTGGCCCTGCAAAGCCCTGAGCTTGGCTGTGCTGTGAAGGGCAGCTGACCCTGCTGTTCCCCACTCCACTTCTGTTCAGAGAGATGGGAACAGCCCCTTTGATTGGAGTGGGATAAGATGGGGCCCTCCCTGCTAAGGGAGAGACACAGGGAATTTTTTCTGCTTGCTATTTCTAATGCTTTACTGTGCTTTTTGGTTCTGAGCAGGTTATTTGGCAAAAATGTCAGGCTAGGCTTTCCATGAAATGCAACTGGCAATTGGAGGCAGGGTTCTGCCAAAGGGGAAAGCAAAGAGCTGCTGTAGTGACCCCCCCCTCCCCGTAGCAGTTTATATAGTCCGAGTGTATAGACTCACTTCCTCAGGGACCTGCTTCATTACACTGTGGCCTGCAGTGCCACTCTGGGATGGAGCTGTGTCAACACGGCCGCCGTTTACTGACACCTTTTCCTGGGCTGGGGAAGGGCCTGCACGGGGAAGGGGGAAGAGTTTACCTCGGAAGAAGCGTGTAATCACTGCTTGCCAGACGCCCCCCATGCTCCAGCCAGTATTTACTGCAAGCCTGCCAAAGTAAACCAGCCCGCTGCATTTTATTTCGGATAAACACAGCGCGGCCACGGTGGGGTGTTGCTTTCCGAAGGGCTGGAGACAGAGAGGAGGCTGCGGCGCCGGGGGAAAGGGAGGGAGGAGAGGGATGAATCCTGCAGGGTGCGGGGTGGGTGGCAAGCAGGATGGCTCTGGGCCCCTGGGGGTGCTTGGGACCAGTAGTGCGATAAGGAAATGCATAGGTAGGATGCAAAACCCTGCTTAAATTCTGCGTGTTGGCCCTGTACCAGGCCTTGTCCTCTCCTACAGAGCCCCTGCGAGCACCCAGCACATGCATGAGTGCAAGGGATACATCAGGTTTTGCTGTCGGAGCAGGGATTTGTATTGTCCCCTGGGGATGAATCCCTCCTGGATGCACACACCCACGCAACATCTCCATGTACACAGAGGCCGTGTAGCACGCACACAGCCTTGCCACGCATTCTCACACGCCTCGGAGCTGCTCCTGCAGGCCTGGGAGAAGACGTGTGGGCCCGAAAACTGGGCTGCCTTTATTTTCCTCTTGCCGCCTTCCTCCAGCTGGCTCTTCAGGCCACCGGGAGAGAGCCAGAGCCCACACCTCCCACACCTCCCAACACACACACACACACGGGACAGGCTCACTGCACACCCCGAGCTCTCGTGCAAACACCAAAAGTTGCTTAGGAGAGTGAAATCTGAGCAAGCAGAGTTCTCCCAGCCGCACAACCACCAAAGACCCAGGGTCTGGCCAGCTCCGCTTTCCCTCCAGCCTGGATTGAACCAGGGGAAACCCAGCGAGGTGCTGGCGGATGGCGGCATCAGGGAGCTGGGGAGGGAAGGTGGGAGCCGCCTTTAGCTCTTTGCGCTCTGAGATTAGAGAGCCCCGGCCTGGCTGCTCTCCGGGGAGACAGCGGAGACCTTTCATGCCTCTTTGAAGAGCCAAGATAGTGTCGGCCTTGGTGCGAGCCTAGCTTGCAGACGGGCCGGGAGGCGCGGGGGCAGCCGGCTATCGCAGATATCGCCCTTGCCTCCTCCCGCGATCCCACCTCCACCTCACTCCCGACCCGTCGCTATCAGCCGCCCTCATCTCCTTTTTTTCTTTATTTTTTCCATTTTCCGTACACCCCCTTCTTCCCCTTCGCTTTGTCATTCATTTTTTGCGGATCTCCTTACTTATTTCTGCGCGTCGCTCGTTTATTTATTTCTGGCAAAGAGGCGGCTAACAAGTAGCTGGAAGCACTGGCCAATATTTAACTAAGATGGCTGGCCATCAGGTCCCTTTTGTTTGCTTGCAAATTAATCATCCAGCGCGCAGTCGGCGCCAGGGTAGATTTATCACACACAGAAGGGGGAATGAGGCGGCCGAAGGGAGACAAAGACTGTTCGCACCTTCCCGCTTTTGATCTTAGATTAGTGCAGCCTCCCTTCATAATACGAGTCTCCAGGGGGCTTCGTCGGGGAGGTCACTCGGAACTGGCGGAAGTTTGCACGCCATTAGCCAGACGCTGAAATTGGAAATCATAAGCGGCAAACATTTTTATTTTCCTCCGCGGGCCGCTGCGCGGGTGGGTGCCGAGCGCGGTGCAAGGTGCGGGGCGGGCGCGGAGGGCGGCAGCGACTCCCGTCTCTGCTGCGGCGCCGAGGGCGCGCACCGGCGGGGCGGGCGCGGGGGTCGGGGCGCGGCGGGGCTGGGAGCGGCTGAGCTTGTCCCGCGGGAGCCCGTGGGCACCTCCTGGTCCCCGGCGAAGAGCGGCGGCCCGGTTGGGGCAAATTGCGGCAAACTTCATGAAGCTGCCGGGAGTTTGTTGTGGGCTCTGTTAAAGGGAAGGTGTAGGATTTGGGGGTTCCCACCGCGGCAGCGGCTGGAAGCAGGAGCCCGAGAACCGGTTCCGAGCAGCGGTTGTAAAGACTCGCTTCCTTCGTTGGTAACTATCTGCACAGCTCAGCCGAGCGCTGTGCGGGTAGCCAAGCTCCTGGCTCCGTGAAACACATCAGACTTTACCCCCCTCCATCCTCTTTGAACGCATTACTCCCGCTTCCTTTCCTCCCTCCTCCTCTTTTTTTTCTCCATCCACTCCCACCCCCGACCAAAGCGGAGATATTTTGGTGAATGCAAAGCGATCCTAGACGCTGGTTACTACAGGGACTTCACCAAGCTGGCGCCAAGCGCTCTTAACCATGTGCGTCAAAAATGCAATGTTAGAAGAGCTAATCACTTTAGAGGTTCCGCTCCCATCTGCGCGCAGCCAGCGCTGAGCCCCTGCGCTCCGCCGCTTCGCTCCCGGAGGATTATCTTCCCTCTTTAAAGCAGGATGGAGGGATTGTCGGGAGAGACCCCAGGGCCCCCCAACGGAGGGGGGGGGCATTATAATTCGGCACATTCCCAGCACTGGGATATCCCTCCTGACACACGCGTGGACGCCCCGTGCCCTGCATGCCCACGGCTCCCACCGACACGCGTCCACACGAAGCCCCGTCTTGCTGCCCTGCACTGTCATTCCCCCGGGAACATGCCTCCCCTCCCCAGAAACTTCCCAGGCGCGGATCCTGCCCGGCTCTTCCCTCTCAGTGGAGCCAGTGCAGGCCCACGCGTGATGCCTTCCCCAGGGGGTAGCTGGCTCCATGCGAGCCCGGGCACGGGGGCACCCGGGGAGGGCCCCCCCCCGGCCCGGCGCTGCCCGGGCGCCGGGAAAGCCGCACTTCCCGTCTCCTCCCCGCGCACCTCATGGAAGAGGAGGGGTGTGGGAGCGTAACCCTCTCGGCGCCGGTGCCAGCGGACTGGCCTTAATCCTCAGAGCCAAAGAAAGAAAGAAAAAAAATAATAATACATTTTTTTTAAATTCCCGTTTTCTAGTCTCCCCCCTTGCCCCCCAACCCCGGCGCGATTAGCAGCCGCCGGGCCTGGGGCTGAGCCGAGCGGCGGCCCCAGCCCGCCTCGCCGCAGCCTGCAGCCGCCCACGACAACAATAATAACGGCGGCGGCGGCCGCTGGGGCAGCCAGACCCGAGTCCCGCGCCGGGGGGAGACCGGCAGAGCCACCCCCTGGCCGTCTGCCACCCCCCCGGGGCTCGCCCCCAGATTTGCGGGGGGAAGGAAAGCGCCCGGCCCCCCGCCTAGGGGTGTTGTCTTGTTTGAAGAAAGCAACTTTCCCGTAGCGAGAGAACGGGGCGGGGGAGTAGGGGGTGCTGCGGAAGAGGGGGTGTCACAAACCCCGGCGGCTGCGGGAACCGGCGGCAGCCGCGACGCAGCGGGGATGGGCGTGCGGCCGGCCGGGCCCTGCGGCCGGCCGGGATGGGTCCGGCGCTCTGGGTGGGGCGGGGGGGGCTCCCCCAGTTGCGGGCTGGGCAGAACTCGCAGTGCCCGGCCCGGCTGGGGTGCGGAGCGGCGAGGGGAACACCCCTATTCGGACCCCAGCACCACGCGTGGAGCCCCACCCGCTCCCGGCGCCCCCCGCCGCCTCTCCAGCGCTGCCAGCAGCCGCTGCTTTGGAAGCTCCTACCGGGGCAGGCGGCTGCAGGAGGGAGCGAGCACTGGAAATGCCCAGCCTGCCATCTCGCCGGGGCCGTGGCCGGGGGGCGAGGCGGCCCCGAACACCCCCCTCTAGAGGCGGGTACTCCCGGCCGCCCTCCCCGGGCGCTGCCTGCTCCCTCCCCTCTGATCATGTTGACATATTCACACGGCCCGGAGTACTAGTGATGCTTTGCTGCAGCGTTACAGTTTCCGACACCTTCTTTTTATAACTCGGCTCTGTCCCCCTTCCACTCGACCTGTCAAAACCACGCCTATGGAGCCACACAATTGGTCCGAAAGCGTCAAAGAGCCAATCAAGGAGGCTCCAGCTCCCTTGTAACCCACAACACATCCATACAATCTGGTGCACGCAGAGCACAGACTCACAGGGAATTCTCAGAGCTGAGAGGCTCCTTCTCCCTCTCTCTCTCTTTTTCCTCTCTTTCTTCCCCCCCTTTTTCTCTTCCTTTCTCTTTCCTTCTCTCTTTCTCCCTCTCTCCTTTTCTGAAGCGCTGCTGGAGAGGAGACGAGTGTAATTCTTCCTTTTTTTTTTTTTTTGTTTGTTTGTTTAAGGCAGAGTGAAAGAGAAAGAGAGGGGAAAATAATTTTAAAAAGGAAAGGAGGAGGGTGAAAGAAAGAAGAGATCCTGATGGAAATCAGGGCACTCTGACCAACTCCTGCTTGGAGAGGGGGGAAGGCGAGGCGGAAGCGAGATTTCCCTACAAGTTTTTGCTGCTGAAGGTTGCTCAGGAGCCTTCCCCGGTCGGCGAGGGGTGGTGGGTTTGTTTGCTTCTTTCTGCTTTCCCTCCCTTCCCAGCCTCTGCTCTGCAGCCTGACCGTACGGAGGAAAGGTGGAGGGGTGGGGGGGAGGGGGGGGAAAGAGCCAGTCACCCCAAAAGAGAACCCAGCTTCGAGCCGTCACCCTTCGCCACGGAAGAAGAGAAGAGGGATTGAGACTAAGAGAAAAAAGAAGAAGAAAAAAAAAAGGATCTCGGCTTGTCCAGCCCTTCTGCGGCAACACGAACAGGCAGCGAACCCGGTGGATTTTTTTTCCCCCCTTTTCGGCGTTTCTTTTCCAGCGCAAGGACTTCCACTCAGGAGAAAAAAAAATAAATACAACCCTGCAGAGACCGAACACAGAAAAAGCAAGACTAATAATGAACAATCCTGTTAATCCGCTGTCCCGAGGGCTGGGGATGTGCTCCTGCTCGGGAAGTTGTAGGCTGTAGAAGTTCTGCCTCTCCCCCATGTACTGTGCTGTCTAGAGCTTGTTTCCCCCCAACCCTATTTTTTGGTGCTTTAATGCTGTTATTGTTATTATCTTAATTTTTCTTCTTCATGATGTGCTGTTAGAAACCACTCCGGGACTACTCCAGCAGTAGGAAGATCGAGGAGTGGAGTGGATGAATATACCGATGAGAGATCCAGTAATCCCTGGGACAAGCATGGCTTATCATCCTTTTTTACCTCACCGGGCACCGGACTTTGCCATGAGCGCTGTGTTGGGACATCAGCCTCCCTTCTTCCCGGCTCTGGCTTTGCCTCCCAATGGGGCAGCCGCTCTCTCCCTTCCCGGGGCTCTGGCTAAACCCATCATGGATCAGTTAGTGGGGGCTGCAGAGACTGGTATCCCCTTTTCTTCCCTGGGTCACCAGGCAGCAGCCCATCTGAGGCCTTTAAAAACTCTGGAGCCAGAAGAAGAGGTGGAAGATGACCCGAAAGTGCATCTGGAAGCCAAAGAGCTTTGGGAGCAATTCCATAAAAGAGGCACAGAGATGGTGATTACCAAATCGGGAAGGTAGGTCTGGGTCGGGGGTTCGTGCCTTTTTTTTTTCTGCCCCCCTCCTTTCCCCACCCCTCAATCTCTGCACCCCGCTCCACAGCAAGGCTCTTTCCCTGAAAAATTCCTCCATAAAGCTCCTTTTGCTTGGGACTATGGAAAGTTTTTAGGCAGCTGAAGATCCGAGCTCATCTCGGGCACCACTTTGCAGGGAAAGTCCCAGGCACGACCCGGCCCTGCTCGGAGTGCGTGTGCAGGGGGCGAGAGGGTCCCTTCATGGTTCAGTGGCTTAATGCTTTCTGGAGGAGACTGGTAGCAGAAAGAAAATAATTTGAGGGTTGAAAAGGAGCTTGCCTGATTTCAGGCTCGCTGCACGGAGTTTTTCTTCCCTAAGAGAAGGGGGAAAAATATATTCGAAGCGGCGTATCGCTGCTGGTGAGGCGGGAGCTGCAGGTCGGCTCAGTTTATCAGTTGTTTCGCTCGTGTCTCTGTCTCTGATGGGATCTAGGCTGTGTTTGTGCTGACTAATTATATCTGGAAATGCACAAAAAGCTGGCAAAACCCCGCAGAGGTCCTGCAGCCGCTGCTTTAGGGGCAGGGAAGGTTTTGCAGCTCCATGCTGCCTGTCGCTGTATTTATAAAACCTTCACGTGGGAATGAATGAACATACACATCGCGTCCATTTCTGCTTTTAATAGCATTACCCCTCTGAAATCCTTTTCTATATTCGCTACTCATTGACAGTCGTGCTCTTTTACAACTCTACCTATTGCTACGACGAGTCGTAGGGAGAAAACCCCCTTCACCACCCGGGTGTTTTTTTAAGACACTCTCTTAGAAACCTCCCAAACAATTCGCGTGTAATTTGCCAGAATTAGTTGAGGAAGCCACTCCTGAAAGTCTTCTTAGATGGCCTTCAGCTGAAGCTTCACTTACTTGCAGAGCACCAGTTGCTGAGGCAAAGAAAAAATCCTAGAGCAGCAAGGGGAGACGGGGGGGGAAATCCCCTTGCCCATTTTACTGCTTTCCTGAAGTTTTCTCTGCTAATTGTGGTCAAAAGTGAGGGGGTTTTTTTGCGCGAAAGCCTCGGCGGGTATTAAGCGCTCTTACATGTTGCAAAGTCATGTGTTTCCTTTTAAGTTGAGATTGCCGAATGCCAACCGCTCGATATAATAAACAGCAAATTTGTGGTATCCTGTTGCAGTTTCGAGCTGGACTTGGGAGCGGAGGGGAGCGGGGTTTGCTGAGAACCCTCTGCACAAACGGGTTATCACCGGGAGGCTGGAGCGCTGGGAAACCCTCGGCAGCCACCCTGCCCTCACTGGAGGGGTTTTTTTCTCCTCATTTGCAAAGTGAAAACCTCCCCTCCCCGCGCTTCGTTGGCGGACTGGGCTATAATAATGCGGAATATTTATTTTATCGGGGCGCGATCTGTTCCCATTTCTTTGTTTAGTAGGCGAAAAGGAAAATAATGAGAGATCTGAGAGCCCTAAATGAGGCTTTGCTGTTTAGGAATGGCAGAGGGTAGGCGCCTGCTGATTTCTAGGGAACACACGTACTTCCACCCTCCGCCTCCCATCCCAGAGACCATTTTTTCCTGAAACTTTTAAGCGTTTGAGAAACCTTTTCGCTGGAGGCGGGGGGGAAGCCCTTTTGCTGGGGGGGTGAACACACGACTTTTCTGCTTCTGAGAGCTGAAGCGATTGCTTGGTGGACGCGCTACGGAGACTTAGGAGCTCATTTAAACGCTGTAATTAATTTTATTTTCGTCTTGTGTTTTCTTTATCCCCCCCCCCCCACCACCACTCTCTGTCCATAGGAGAATGTTTCCTCCATTTAAAGTGAGATGCACTGGACTGGATAAAAAGGCCAAGTACATTTTATTGATGGATATTGTGGCGGCTGATGATTGTAGGTACAAATTCCATAATTCCCGGTGGATGGTAGCCGGCAAAGCTGACCCTGAAATGCCAAAGAGAATGTACATCCACCCGGACAGCCCGGCCACCGGCGAACAATGGATGTCCAAAGTCGTCACCTTTCACAAGCTGAAGCTCACTAATAACATCTCTGACAAGCATGGATTTGTGAGTGCCTTTTACACCTTCCTTTGCCTCCCCTTGCCCTCCCTCGCAGCCTGGCTGGAGCGGTGGGTCCCGGTGAGGGGATTCGACCCACAGCCCCGAATGGCAGTTCCCACGGGCGGCGAAAATGCGGGGAAAATGGGGGATAAATACTCTCATCCACGCACACGGGAGACATGTGTCTGTCCGGTTTATAATATCCCTTCGGGTTTTTTTTCCCTATTGCTGAGGTTGGAATTAAACACTCGAGTTTATTCGGTAACCTCTCCGTGCCTTTCAGCATTAACTTTAGAGATATATTTCCAGTATAGTGCAACTCGATATTTCTTGAAGCTGTGGTGACTTTATGTATGTCTCTATATATTTTTTTAATAAAGTCGATCACACTTTTTAAGTGTAAGAAAATGATATGCATATGTGTATAAAGGTCTTAAAGGCCTAAGTATGCAAACATTTAAATATATATTAATCTGGATAATGTAAAGCAAGCCAGAGTGAAAATAAACAGGGACCAAAATCAGAGGTCAAGTTGCCCATTCATGTCTATCCACTCCTTTACATTTACTGGGTGTGCAGAGATAAAAACTTACCCTAAGAGTGAAATCAAACAAACCTGCTGATAAGTGCTGTGACGATCCTTGGCCATTTCTTTCTATTCCTGGGAAAGCGTCCGCCCTCGGAGCCGGGGGTTGCTGGTGGTGGCCGCGGTCAGGGGATCTCTAATGTGCCGAGGATTGCATTTGCTGGCTGTGATTTGATTAGACGATACATTTTTTGCCTTTCGCAGAAGGCCTTAAGTGGATTGGGGCGAGCAATTAGACCTAGCCAAGGCTCTCGCGGTGGTGTTGCTGTTGTAGCTGCTTTATTTTATTTTATTTTATTTTGCACGTTGAAATCACAAGACATCGCAGCCGGAGCCCAAACAGCTTCTCCCCCTCTCCTAAGAGAGCTCTGCTGGGATTTTAACCGCCCCCCCGTCCCTCGGAAAGGTCCAGCGGAGAGCTGGAGCTGTCAGTGCTTTTTGTTGGATGCTGCAAAAGGCGTGTGCGTGTGTTTGGAGTGTGCTCGGCGGGGAGGAGGAGTGAGGGGAGGAAGGAGAGGGAAGGCAAATTAGAGAGGAGAAAGTGCCGATGGCCGGGGGAAGTGCGAGGCGGGGGTATCGCTCCAGCTGACCCTCTTCTTTCCCCCCCACCCCGCCTTCTCTGCTGCCGGCCGCTTCTCCCCCCCGCCCTCCCCAGACCATTTTAAACTCCATGCACAAGTACCAGCCCCGGTTCCACATCGTCCGAGCCAACGATATTCTCAAGCTTCCCTATAGCACGTTCAGGACCTACGTTTTCCCGGAGACTGAATTCATCGCAGTGACCGCATACCAGAATGATAAGGTAAGGAGATTAAGAAAGGATTTGTTTTACGTGTTTTGGCTTTTAAGAGAGCTTTTGCTCTGCATTGTTCCCTCTAAAAATCACGAAGCCTGTCCTGTTCCCCTCTCCCTGTCTCCCACCCTCGTCTTGCCCCCAAAACCTCCTTGATCCACCTTCGGGAAGGCGCCGAGGATGGGGGTCGGGCACTCTCCAAATACCCACCTCGGGGAAGACAATTAAACGGGAGATTAGGGGGGAAGACGAGGTGCTGTTTAAGGTTATTTTCGTTCTTGGTATGGAGAAAAGGGGGGAAATGGACGGGATGGTGTGGGGATCGCTGCTCTTAGTGTGGATTTAATCTAAGATGCACCAGAAGAAAAAAAAATCGGGCTGCGTATGTCGAAAGACAGAGTGGGGAGAGCAGCGGGGCTGGAGATTTTGTAATTCTTCTTGGCCTTTGTGCTGTTTTAGCTCCTTTAACAGCAGTTGGCAATAAGGCTGGAGCGCACGTATGGTTCCTATTATTATTATATTATGAATTTTTTTTTTTGCATCCTGCAGTGTTTTATTATTTTTTGTGGTGCAGAAATATGCTCTGATCAGAGAGGGTTATCTCGCTTGAATTTAGCTGGAAGGTCTGAAAGAGCCGGTGTGAGAAAGTTTTGCAGCGCTGCAAACGCTGCCTTTCCGTTTCTCCTGGTTTATTGTCACTTGCGACGAAGGTGGTATATTTGGGAGAGCGGCAAACGGCGAATTTACGATAATTAAGTCAAGTGGAAGGAAGCGAAGGAGCCAAAAAAAGGGGCTTTGGTTTTTTTTTCTGTCTATAAATTATAACTTTGCGTGTGCGTTAAGCGCAGAGGGTCTGGATGTGCAGCGCCCGCTCGCTGCCGCTTCCCTGTTCCTTCGCTATTAAGAATTAAAGGGCGAAGTGTGGGGGGGGTCCTGCACCCTTCTACTCTCAGTTTCCAAAAAGTCGCTTCTCCGGAGTTGGACTATTTTCCTCTGTTTCCGCGGCCAAGCGCTTGCAAGGAAACGGGAAAAATAAACCCGTGTATAGAGAGTAGACTTTGCTTTGGGACTTATCAGCAGGGCTGTTCGCCCCGGTCTATCAGCTGAGGCCGGCTTGGTTGAAGGGCAGGAATGAGCATATTTGTGTGATTGCCATGAAATGGGCTGGAAAGCGGCGGTGCGGGAGCCGCCTCGGCGGCGGGTCAGGAGCCACGGCCGGATCACCTGGATCAAAAAAGCCCCGCTGGTTTTTAGCAGTGGGTTTTCCTGCCCCTCACTCAGCCGCAGACAGGGGTTTTCTCTTCGGGGTCGTGCTCTGCTTTTCAAATTGGAGGGTTGCGGGGAGCTGCGGGTAAGCGGCATCCCCGTCCCTACCGCCCGCGTCCCGTTATAGCTACGGGACCCCCCCCCCGGCCGGGCTTTAAATCCACCTCGACACATCGTACAGGGGACGGGGTGCTCCGCACCCCCCCCATCCCTCCGAACGCAGGAAGAAACAGCCATTCCCTGCGATAACCCGAATCGCGATGAAACCCCCAAGCAGTCACAAAAAGAACCCAAACCGTAAACCCCCCTCATCCTCCTCCTAAAAAAAAATCAACTGGCTCCTGGCACCCCCGGCGCCCCAATACACACGCACACGCGGAGCATAATGCGATTATATGAAGTATTTTATTATAGCGAGGGGGTGGGTATGATTCCTTTGCGGTTTAATTATGGCATTTAAAGAGTTTTAAGCACAGGCATAACTTGCATGGATCGCATTGCACGGCTAAATTAATTCCGATGCGGTGGCAGCAACACGGGGCTCTTTCATTGCCACCACAGCCCGGGGGACTGGGGACAAGCTGCCTCTAAAGCGGCTCGGGAAACCACGGAGATTCACCCCAAAAACAGGGACCTTTGCCCCCTTCCCTGTCCTGCTCCTAATGAAGTTCTGCCGGCGCTGAGGGCACCGGGGAGAGGTTATTCTGTTGTTTTTTAATGTAAAATCTCCTTATTTCTGCCCCAACCCCCTGCGTATTTTTTTTCTCTGTCCTATAGATCACTCAATTAAAAATTGACAACAACCCCTTTGCCAAAGGTTTTCGGGACACCGGGAATGGAAGGAGGGAAAAAAGGTGAGTCTGGATAGATTATATATAGATGCCCCATTTGGCTTCCGTGTGTAAAGCTCAGAACATGTGCAGAGGTCAAAATCACCAAACCACACTTTTTTTTTTTCCCCAAAATTTGCCAAAATTCATAAGGATCTTGTTGCTATTTAAGGCAAAACTGATTGAGTGGGAATTCTTTCCTGCTTTCCACATTTATTTTTTCCATCGCAGGCTTGACTGGCCAAAGGGATGGTGATATATTAAGCAAGTATCACTGGAGAAAGAAGTTTCCCTTAAAATGTTGGAAGGATTGTAACATTATAGTGTGTATCTAGGATTGGGGAAGAGGGAGAATTAGGGGCAGAGCTGATCGCTGGTTGAATCTCCTCTGGCCTTTTCCCGGGGACTGTATCAAAAAGACTGAAGTATAGAGGAGAAACATATAAATAAACTGTTTTGACAGAGGTGTCTCATGAATATGGAAGCAATTAGTGATAGAAGATTCTTTATTTTTTTCTAAAAGCAGCAGGACACAACTTGTGCCCCAGGTAGATGGATGGATCAAACTCATTTTAGTGGGTCTCAAGATTTTTATTTTTAATATTGGAGTAAATAGAGAAAGGGATTTTTTTTTTCCTTTTATGGGGCCTTCGTTTTGGTTTGTTAGAGCAGACAGGATATTTCAGCCATTTGCACTAGCGTTTGGATAATTAATAAATCGGTCTGTTTATCTTTTATTTAACCAAAAAAAAAAGCAAGGGGGAAATGTAGTGTAAGACAAGAGGCCTTTCTCCCTTCCCAGCACACACACACACGTCAGCTCCTCTTGTCCATCAGTGTGAAAATAAAGCCAACGCTGGAGCCACAGGACGGAAATGATTTCTAATTTCTCTCTAAATATAAATAGATTTTTTACTCCGGGTTAATTGTTGGTGAAAAGATTACATAAAGTGCCTAACAAAATAACCACTTCCTAGCAATCTTAGCAACCATTAAGATGGCTCATATCTCTGGAACATCCTCGCGTTTTTAAAAGCTAATCTCCAGGGAATGCTTCCCTCTCCCCTCCGCCCCTTCTCTTTAATATCTGCCCTTGCTGAGGAGCTGCTCAACCACTTCCAAGAAATCTCCTCTCATTAGCAGCCAAGTCCTGTCTGCGAGAAAACGTGCTCCCCCTCCTCGAGGGGACCTTGGCCCTTAATTCTCCTGCCCCAACCATCCCCAAACAGGGTCTCCAGAAGGGATGAGGGGTCCTGGGGGAGTGTCCCGGGGGGGGTGCCGGGGTCCGCTCACCCAGCGGGTGCGTGTGTCCGCAGGAAGCAGCTGACCCTGCAGTCCATGCGGGTGTACGACGAGAGGCAGAAGAAGGAAAATGCCACCTCGGACGAGTCGTCCAACGAGCAGACGGCCTTCAAGTGCTTTGCCCAGTCGTCCTGCCCCGCCGTGCCCACCGTCGGCACCTCCAGCCTCAAAGGTGAGACCTGCGCCCCCCAGACCCTCCCTGGCTCCCTGGGTGCCTGCTCTGTGCAGCGACGGATCTGACCTCTGCACCCTCTGGCACTTCTTCCATCCTTCCTTCTGTCTTTCCTTCCTTTATCTTTCCTTCTTTTCTGTGTTTTCTCTGTTTTATTTCTTCTCTCCTTTCTCTTTCCTCTTGCTTCTTTTCTCTTCTCTTTTCTCTTCTCTCTTCTCTTTCTCTCTTCTCTTTCTCTCTTCTCTTTCTCTCTTCTCTTTCTCTCTTCTCTTTCTCTCTTCTCTTCTCTTCTCTTCTTCTCTTCTCTTCTTCTCTTCTCTTCTTTCTCTTCTCTTCTCTTTTCCCTCCCTCTCTGTCTTTCCTGCTCTCTTTATCTTTTTCTTTGTCTCTCTTTCCTTCTTTCCTTCTTTCTCTTTCTTTCCTTCTTTAACCTTTTTCCTTTGCTTTTCTTTCTCCCCCTCTTTTTCTCTCTCTTTCTCACTCTCTGTCCTTCTCACTCACTCTCCCTCTCCCCCCAGCCTCCCTCTCCTCCCGCTGCACATTCATTCCTCCCCTTCTTGGTTCAGAAAGGAGCCAGCTCTGAGTCAAGGGAGCAAAGACAGACCACGGGGCAAAAGTTCAAAACTGGAGTCACTCCATTAATATTCCTCTCTGAATCTGTTATTAGAGGAAGGATCTTTTCCCTGGATACAGTCCCGAACTTTGTTATAGAAAAGTCACCCTCGATTTCTCTCTGTGCGGGGTTGGGAGCTGTCTGCAGCTCTCTCACATGTATTAATCCATCCAGGGGCGGGGGGGTGCAGGGGGAGGAGGAAACAACTTCTTTTTTGTTGTTGCCTTACTCGCTCGTTTAAAGTCCTGCCGAGCGGAGGGGAGGGGAGCTGGGAGGGGACCCGAAAAGCAAACCAGAGCTTCGCACCTGGGGCGCTGAAATTAGGAGATGAAGTGCAGAGGAATCCAACGAAGCCGTGCATGCGTTTGGGGAGGAGGAGGAGGAGGCCGGGGCGGGGGGAGGGGGTCCAGGGAGTGATGGAGGCGACTGTATGGGTTTGGTTCTTCTTTAAAGTTTGCCCATCGAAAGGGTTGAAAACTTTGGAGAAGTTCTTAGGAGACACAACCCCAAGACCCTCTAAACCTGCCGGGAGGACGCTGCTGTCCCTGCCGGGGCCGGGGGGCGTTCACCGGGGCTTCCCCGCCGCCCGGGCAGCCGTGGGTGCCGCTTTCCCGGGCAGCTCCGGCAGAGCGGAGCCGCTGGCCCCGGGCCCGCCCGGCTGGGGGGTCTCTCCTCCGGGCCGCCGCTTTGTTTCGCAGCCAGTTTTGCTGCGCTGTGTAAAAGTCGGGTTGGCTCGGATGTGGCGGGCGGTGGGAGCCGGGGGAATGTATTTATTTATGTAAGAATAATAATAAAAAAAAGAAGGAAGTATTTACATTTAAATCTCTGGCCGGCCAGGAAGCCTTTCTGCCCTCTCTCCCAACCCGACGGGGTTTGAAGGGACGTGCTGTGCCGGATCCCAGCCCCGCTTCCCTTTGTCTTGCAGATCTCTGCCCCAGCGAGGGAGACAGCGATGCAGACAGCAAAGACGATCCCTTGCTAGAAGCCAACGAGTCGGGCAAAATCAGCACAACCACCGCCACCACCCCAGCACCGGCCAGCTCCGCCGCGGCCGTGGGAGGCGACTCCCGGGACAAGGGGGGCAGCCCCTCCAAAAGCCACTTCTTCCCCGGTGACTCGGCGGGGAGTCGGAGCCGAGAGAGGACGGAAAAAGTCCCTCCGGACTCCCGGCACAGCCCAGCTACTATCTCTTCCAGCACCCGAGGGGGAAGCCTGAGCGGCGAGGAACTGAAAAGCCCCCTCAGGGATGGTCCCAAAGTAGATGAGAACCGGCTGTTGGGTAAAGAGCCCTTCGCCCCCCTCACGGTCCAGACCGACAGCACGGCCCACCTGAGCCAGGGACACTTGCAAAACCTCGGCTTCCCCCCTGCCCTGGCCGGCCAGCAGTTCTTCAACCCGCTGGGGAACGGGCACCCGCTGCTGCTGCACCCCGGGCAGTTCGCCATGGGGGGGGCTTTCTCCGGCATGGCCGCGGGGATGGGGCCCCTGCTCGCCACCGTCTCCGGGGCATCTGCCGGTGTCTCGGGACTGGACAACACGGTCATGGCCACGGCGGCGGCCCAGGGACTCTCGGTAGCATCGGCGGCTGCTTTGCCTTTCCATCTGCAGCAGCATGTCCTGGCTTCTCAGGTACCGCGTCCCCCGCGCCGCTGCCCCTCCGGAGCAGGGGGGGCTCCGTCCCGGGGGAAAGGGGGAGGCAGCGGAAAACCCCCTTTAGCCTCCCAGCTGCGGGTTCCCACCCCAGCTCTCTCCGCAGGGGCAGGCGGTGGGTTTGGGGGAAAGTCAGAGGTGGGAAAACCCCAGGGTGGGGGGCGGGGAGAGTGGGGGTGGCCCAGCTTGAACTCCCGGGGCTCTCCCACTAGTCCTCTCACTCCCGTGCGCCCTGGGATACTGTGCCAGGCCTCTGTCCCTCCCCACCCCCCGCCTCCCCCGTGGTTTGGCGGCTCCCCAGGAAGTCCCAGCGCGCAGCTCCGCGCTGCGGGGCGCGTCCCAGCCTGCGGAGCGGAGCTGCCGTGATGGGGGGAGGGATACCCGGGGCTGCCCTGCGCGGAGGGCAACTGTACCTGCGGGAGGAGAAATAAAATCTCCCTGTGGAGGAAAAGGAGGAGGGTGGGCAGTGAGACAGCACGGCCTTTATCTCATTTCGTCCCTCTCCCCTCTCTTGGGCCATGACCCCCGCGACGGGGTGGGGGCTGTGCAGGACAGAGCTGACTCGAGGGGGGTCCGGGTGGTTTTGGCTTCGGCACCGGCAGGACGGGTCTTCATCCCCTCCCGTGGGCAGTAGCAGTTCGGCCACTGTCAGCTCTCCAGTGGCGTGTGCCTGGAAGGGGGGGGTGTGTTGGCGCGGGGGTGCCGCGAAGCATCCCCCGGGGGAAGATGTGCAGGCCGGTAACCCTTCCCTTTCTCTCTCCTCCCCTCCCGCAGGGCCTGGCCATGTCTCCCTTCGGAAGCCTCTTCCCTTACCCCTACACCTACATGGCGGCGGCGGCTGCCGCTTCCAGCGCCGCCTCCAGCTCGGTGCACCGGCACCCGTTCCTCAACGCCGTGCGGCCGCGGCTCCGCTACAGCCCCTACCCGCTGCCCGTCCCCCTGCCCGACGGCAGCAGCCTCCTCACCACCGCCCTGCCCGGCCTGGCCACCGGCTCCGGAGAAGGCAAAGCAGGGGGGTTACCCACCACCAGCCCCGGTTCCGTGCCCCTGGACTCCGCCTCGGACCTCACCAGCCGCTCATCCACCCTCTCCTCCGGCTCGGTCTCCCTCTCCCCCAAACTGGGAGCAGACAAGGAGGCGGCGACCAGTGAACTGCAAAACATCCAGCGTCTGGTCAGTGGGCTCGACCCCAAGCAGGACAGATCCCGCAGCGGCTCCCCGTAACCCCCCCGGCCTCCGGGAGCTCATTTCAAATCAGTCTTGCAGTGCACTTTGTTTGAAAGAAACCACATCCTCCACCCGCGAGTTGTTGTTATATATTTTTTTTTTACCCCCCTCTTTTATTTTGTTTCTTCTTCCCCTATTTTTCTTTTTTTAAATTTTAAAATATAAAATCGCCCGACGTTTTGTGCGTGCTTATCAACAACAAGGTATCTGGCGAAGCAGGGGGGTGAGGGCAGGGAGAAGATCGTGGATGGGGGAGCAGAGCCGAGGTGGGAGCGCTGGGTCGGAGGCTGCTCGCAGGGAGCAGGCTGGCCGGGCCGGGTCACCGGCGGGGTTGTGGCATCCTCCTTTTTTTTTTAATGAACTGTGTAAAAAAAAAAATCAGAAAAAAAAAAGAAAAAACGTAAAAGCAGAAATAAAACAACAAAAAAATCAAACAAATGTATGAATAAAAATTAAGTAAGAGAAGTGATTTTTTCATTCCGAAAGAAAAGTATGTAAGTAACTCGCATATCGGTTCTTTAACAGTTGTTTCCTGGGCGGGTTGTTACCGACAACCCCCTTAGTCAATATTAAGGGAAGCTGTGTGTTTAAAATATTATTGTGATGTCTGAGAGCCAGTTGGTGGCTTTTTTGCATGTTCCATAGTAGTCTGCTTTTTTTTGGGGGGGGGGAGGTATTTTTTTATTTTGGTCGGGTTTTGTTGTTTAATGCTCGTTTCAAATCCCAGGGAAAAATGAATAATAATAATAAAAGCAAAAATAAGACCCTCATCCCTCTCCCTTAAACATCCTCCCTGTAGCAACAACAATAAGAAGTGTAGTTGGAAAGAAAAAAAACAAGTGAATTTATTTTATTTGAAAACCTCTGTAGCTTGACTGTAGGTTTATCACAGCTTTCCCTCTTTAATTTTATATGCAATAACAAGGTTTAAACATACTGAGAAGAAGAAAAGAGCGGACACTATTATTAAAGCAAAGTATTTATGTAATTATTTGATAACTCTTGTAAATACGTGGAATATGAATACTCGAAATTAAACTTTAATTTATTGACATTGTACATATCTCTGTAAATACGGTTGCAGCTGTCTTCTTTTTTTTTTTCTGTTGTTGTTTTTAGTCGTTTTCATTTCAAAGTCGTAATTCCTTTAAACATACCCCCCGACCCAGAGGAGAAACACGCCCATTTCTGAGGGCTCACTTTTTAAACCCCGAGTTCACCCCAGAAAAACCGACCTCGTCCTTCTGTAGAGGAGCCGAATGCAGAAGGCAAAGCAGAAACAAACAGAATTAATCAAAGACAAGAAAACAAAAGGGAGCAAAAGAGAAAGCAACGTGCCATGGTAGCTTTTAATCCTCCAGTTCTACAGTGTTCAAAGTTCTACTTTCCGTATAAAATATCAACAACAACAAATATATATGTTACTACATGACAACAGGCTTCTCCAGTGGCTTGAGAGAGAGAGAGAGGAAAATAAAAGGAAGATTCTATGATTTTCTTTACTTCGTATTATTTTTCCCCATTTCCTTGGTGTGTCAAGAAACAACCCCACGATGGTGTTTTACTACTGTGCTTATTGTTGTCTTTGTTTGAGTGAGTGCATATTTTCTTGGCTTGAAAGTCAGGTGCTCAGAGCTGGTTCAAAGAGAAAAGGAAAAAAAAATGAAGGTATATTTTGTGTTATATAAATGTTGAGAAGTTCTTGCTATTTTTTTTTCCTGTATTTTTTTTTCTTCCCCTTTTAAAAGTCGCTGAAGTTTCAATAAATTTTTATTGAAATGTCTTGGGCGTACTGTGAAATGCCTTCACCCCAACCCTCCCGAAAGTGCCTGGGAGGATGGAGGGGTTGAAAGATATATATCCCTCTTCTGCCTTTCTCCTCCCCCCCATCCCCTTCCCAATATTAAGACGTTTCTCCTGGAAGGAGCCAGTACGAACCAGTCGGGATGGTGCCGTTTGAATTGTTGGTGGGGAAATACGAGTTTTAAGCAAGCTGTTTAATGTACCTTTTTCCGTCTTCACCCCTCTCCTTTATCAAGTCGATCCAGAGGCAAACAAGTCACCTCTTTTAATGGAGCAATATTAAGTGGCGTTTGAAAAGTTAATGAGAAAGGCTCAGCTATGCTTTTATCTGTCATAAATTAATAACGCAAAAGTGAAGAATCAGAGAATAGATCGGTTAAATTTTAATGCGGAGCCCTCCTCCAAAGTTTCCAGGTAAAGTGCTCAGGAGTTGATGGTGCTGCTGGGCTCATTTTCCCTCCCGTCCGGGCAGAGGAATTGGCTTTTCCAGTTAGTTATCCCCTGGAAATATATGTTTGTGCCTTCTTATTTTTTCCCTTTTTCCCCCCTCCTCCCTTGGACTCGACCCTTTTTCCCCTTAGGCTGATGATATGTTGAGATTAAGCTAGAAAATGGCTGAAACGGGAACAGGCATCCAGGCTGCAGGCTGGACCAGTGGCCTGGAAGGTCACTGGGAAGAGAACTAAGGAGACCTGGCAGCCCCTGTCTATACCTTTGCCAGTCTATGAGCACATCCTTTAGCAGAACATATATATTTCTCCTTGTAAAAGAGATTTCCCTCCTCCCCCCCCCACCTCCCTTGAACAGTTAGTGGCCCGTATATTGGAAAGTGATTCATCCTCCGCCAGTAATAAATATTATAAGGATGTACTTCCAGCCTGTATCCTGTTTTATTCTCTGCCTGCCTCTCGGCCCGTGGCCCCCGGCTCCTGCTCCGCCGAGATAAAAAGACGTTCAGTGGGTGAAAGTGGCGATAAAGAATTTTTCCCCCTGATTTTGTAACAAGTCCCCCCAATGCACATCAAACCCTGCTCAGGTCCCCTTCATGGGGGGACGGGACCCTTCCCGTTCCAGCTTGCGGGGGGCAGGGGGAGCGTATGTATGTATATTAAATCCACGGCGCTTGCAGTGGGGGAAAAGTTTGGGCTGAGCAGGATTTTTTCTCTCCCTCTTCCCCCACCCTCGGGTGGCCCAAGGTGATGGCTGCTGGCAATGTCACAGGTGGGGCTGTTAGGGACAGAGGTGGCGTCGGGTCTGGCGAAAGAAAGGAAGAGAAAAATAAATAAATACAAACAAACACGAAAACCCATCCCGAGAAGCAGCAGCGTCTGCAGGCAGCCAGCTTTCGCGCTGCGGCCCCACAAACCGGTTTCCACCCGGATCCTTCTCGCGGGTGGGAGTTGGGGCTGCTAAGGGGGGGTTACTCGGCCCCGGGTGGAGGGGGTGGTTTCCCGGCCCCTGCGGGGGTTTCCCGGCCCCGGGAGGTGAGCAGAGCGGCGGGTTCGGCCGCTCCCAGCTCCTCTGGACTGTACAGCCATCCTTGACTACACCGTTCGACTTCTTTCTCCTGTGCTCTGAGCTCCGGCCTTAGCGGCAGCGCAGAAGCTCCTTCCCGTGTGTTACAGACCCCCACAGCCCCTCTGCTCTAATTTCTTCGGCTTCAGAAATCAACCTATTTTTTTAATTCATTTTTTTCCCCCTCCCTAGTTTCTGGTCCCCCAAATCTCTCTTACAGAAAGAGAGCTGTTATGATCTGTGCGTGGGATGAAGATTTTCGTAGTTGGCGAGGAAATTCGCTGCTGATGTTTAGAGGAAAGCAAACACCCCCCCAAGCCCCCCACCCCCCTCGCTTTCCTGTTGGCCCCGGAATCCGGTAGCGGCTCCGCAAGCCAGGCGGGCACCGGCAGCCCCGGGGCGCCGCAAAACCAGAGGTCACCATTTATTTTTTATTTATTTTTGTTTAAAGGCTGGGTGTGCAACCTGATTGATTTACCCCCCGCCCCTTCTACGGGTGTAATACTGACCTCCCCCTCCCCATGCCCTTGCAAGAAATCCGTGTACCGCAGGTGTAACTCTGACTTGCAAATGGCTTTATCTCTTGTGTATCTTATTTGTATATAGTAACGTTAATGAGTAACTCTTGTGGCGCTTGTGGAAGGAGGTAAACAGCGAGCAATCTCTCTGGATTATCCTGTCTATTACTCACCTGGCGCCTGTCTTGATATCCTCAATGGTTTTATGGCTGATGCAGGCGACCCGGCGCTGGGTGGGGGGGTGTCCGGCGGCGGGGCGGGGGGGTCTGACGAGGCGCCGGCGCCACCTCTTGGGCAGCCCGAGCAGTGCGGAGCGGCCCCCGAGGGGACCCACGGCCCATGGGATGGGGGCACGGCACCCACCGAGGAGGTGCGAAGGAGAGAAACTACACGACATCCTTTCCCCCCCCCGCCTTCCGACCCCCAGCCGGGCAGCGAGGCGGAGCTCGCCCTCGGCTTTGCTGGAAGCGGAGCCGAGTTTTACCCACAGGAGTTTGAGTTTAGCTCAAAGTCTTTGGGACAGCGGGGCTGGGGTCGCGCTCTGGGCCCTGCGGGAGCGTCGGTGCCCATGTACCCGCCCCCGGCCACTCTAGCGGGGAAACGGACATCGACACCCCCGCGGGGCCCGGCGATGCGGCGGCCGCCGCCGTGCTGCCGGCCCGCTCGGCCCACGCTCCGCTATTAGTTAATTATTGATTGATTACAAGTGAAAATTTATTACCCTTCCCCCCCCCACCTTCCCCTCCCCCAGTCCCCTCGCACGCACACACGCTCCTGCCCTCTGCAAACACTCCGAGGGAGGCGGGTTGTTGTTTTTGGCCTTGACAGCTTCCAGGAATACGAAATATTTAAGCCCTTCGGTCGATCTCCCGTACCCTGGCCGCCCTTTTTTTTTTCGTCCTCCTTTCATGTCCCGGCTGGGGGGGTCCCGCGGTGACCGAGCCCCCTCCCCGCACACAGCCGGCGTGCGGGCTCGGAGCACGCCAGGCCTCGCAGATCAAAGGGACCTCTCCGGCCTCCGCACAGGGAAAAAAGAAAGGTTGATTTCTCTAACGATTGTTCGTAAAAGTCTTGGAAGCAGGGACCATCCCACCTCCTCCCTTGCCCCGGGCTGCAGGATTGCACCGGGAAACGATTTTGGAAAGGGAGACAGAGAGTTAGGGAGAAGGGAAGAGAGGGGAAAAAAAAAAAAAAGAGAGAAAAGAAAAGAGGAAAAAGTAAAAGGAGAGGAGTTGCTTGAAATTTAGCTGCCGTGTGTCTGCAGGAGCGCACACACCCGTCCCGGTGGGAGTTAGAGCCGCGGGTGGGCAGAGGGGCCCGGGCTGCGCTCAGCCGTGCGCCCCCAAAGATGCGCCCGCAAGATCGGGGCCGAGGCGAAGCCCTCAAACCTTAGTGTGGCCGTGGGTTTTCAGGGGGCAGACAGGGTGCACCCCTCTGTTTCTGCAGCTGGGGTTTTATTCGTACTGTCGGGAATCCCGGTCAGAGGGACCGGTCACCGGAGCGCGTTGCTCCGTGCACGAACACGCGCTGCCCTGGCCAGGGCTGGCAGACGGACGGACGGATGGATGGACGGATCGGTTGTTTGTTGTCTCGGGAGGGTAAATGGTCTCATGTGGTGATTGCCTTGAGGCGCTGGTGCTGGACACCGCGGAGGTGAGCGGCCGTGGCATCCTGCGGAGACCTCCCTGCTCCTCTCCCCTTCCCCGGTCCCTTGTCACCCGGCCCCGGGGAGCAACGCTGGGGCCTGGCCGGGGGGGCAGCGGGGGCAGCCGGCCTGGCGGATTCCGTCCTGGCGGCGCCGGGACGGCGGGGTTGGGGTGAGCTTGGAGGGGAAACGGGGCGAGAAAATCTTCCCTCCTTCTGCACCTAGAGCTGTGCTTTGCCAAGAACCCCCGTCCCCAGGGGCACGGTGACACCCCCGAGTCCTCATCCCATTAAGCACTGTACAGGCACACACCAGGAGAGCAAACAGCCCCGCACAGGGACATTCCAGCTCGTGTAGCTGGAGGCTCGCATCGCGTTATCGCCCTGACCCGCCGACCTCTCCCCGCAGCCAGCCCCTCCGTGCATCCATCCCCCGGGTGCTGCGAGGGCGGCCCTTTACACCTGAAGCCTTTGGACTGCGGACGGAGAGAAAAAGCCAGCGGCTCCCGGGGAGCCAGCTCTGCAGGATGATGCACGGGGTTGGTTTGGGGTTTTTGATTTTTTTTTCAGCCAGCACCAAACTTCCCACGTGCTTCTCCCAAAACCCCGCATTATTAGTGAACAATTAAGGCGTGTAAAAACACGGCGAGGCGAAGCTCTTAGCTTGAAGTGGCCGTTGAAGGTTCTATTGTAGCTCCTGCCTCCAGCTCCTCGCCCCGACACGGGGGACTGGAGCGGGCAGGGTCAGCCCCGAGGCCAGGCCGGGTGAGGGGCTCTGCGGGGCTCCCATCTTGTCTGCTACCGCTCCTCCTTGGGAGCTCAGCCCACAGACACCACCTTTGGTTTTTTCCTTTTCTAATCTAGTTTTAGTTATTTAATTATTTATTTGTTTATTTTTAGTATTTAATTATCCCGGAGAAAACTCTTTATTTTATTTTAAACGCTCTCAGCCGAAACAGAGTTCGATCTCCAGCGCAGGTAACCGCGGCCATAATTCCTGCTAAATGTCACGTTGGTATAATTAAACTAAGCTTCACCTCTTTCCCCCAAATAAAGCCCTTCCTAAAGAAGGCATTGAAAAAAAACCTCAGGAACATGATGGCAAACGGACTGGGCTTTGCCGAGCCCGACTCGACCCCACGGACACCTCGACCACCTTCCCCTCCCAGGACAGCCCCCCTCTACCTGCGGCTTCTCTCCTTTCCGAAGTTCTTTCAAGGTTTATTTCCTTGCAAGCCGCCTAAGCGCCACTGACAATGAAGTTAACAAGGAAATAAGCTCGACAGAAAAAGCCAATGATGCTTTCTACCCCCCGGACCTGCTCGTTCCAGTGAAGGTACGAGCAGAGCGGCTCTGGGGAAACGGAGGACGGGCAGAGGATGGACGGGGGTCCGGGTTGGGGCATCCCACCGACTGGACTAATGGAGCGGTGAAATAAGGAGCCTTTCTTTGGAAAGGAGGAGGCGGCTGGGAGGGTTTGCTCCAAACTTTTGTGCATGACTTGGAGTCACACTGTTAGTCCCTCTGCAGGGAAATGGATCCCCGCCGCCGCAGCCCGCCGCCATCGCATTGTCCGATGGCGTTTCTTAGCAAATTTGGCATCGCGATCATCTGGCAGGATTATTTCCCTTCTGCCGTGCAAGTTTTCCTCGGCGCTGTCGCATTTATTTTTGATAGGTTGATTGACAATTATTTTTTCCAGCTCTCCCATGCTGTCCATTCGGGGCCTTTCCCGAGGATTTTTGAGGGGCGCTTTTGAACTCCGCCGCTGTCCTGAGTCCTATTTCAGCCGGTTTCCATTTCTCCCGGTCCGAGTTAAAAAACAAAAAGGGGATAAAACTCAACTCAGACCTTAAATACAAATATAAGACAGGTCAGGAGCGGGTGGTGGGGGTAGGGGCTACCCCTAGGAAAAGTGAAAAGCTTGTTTTAATGGGCGGTCATTGCTAAATCTCACCTTAGGGCCAAAACGACTCGCGACCCATTGCCCTCCTTACGATGTATTTATTTGTCTCAGTGGCACCAGCCGTCAGTCATTAGTGGGGGAGTTAACCCGAGAGCGGCACCACCATGGTGCTGGTGGTTTTGTGGCTCATTGTTTTGTTTTAAATATGATTTCTCAACAGGAACCTGTCCAGAAGCGGAGGAATAATCTGTCCCGGGAGAGCACCCTGATGAAACACGGGAGGGAACACGCGTGGGAGCGCAGCGAGGGATGAGCCCTATGAAAACGCGGCTGTTTAGGTCCGAGGAAGCGAGGCTTTGGTTTGCACCCCGAAGGATTTTCTCCCGGGAAAAGCGGCGGCTTGGACCGGTATATATTTTATTTAAGGAACCTGGAGATGTTTTCCAATATTCTTAAAAATTATAGAGGGGGGAAAAATTAAGCCCAACTGCAACAGCCCCTGTGCGAGTCCATGGGCAGCCGGACCGTCCCGGAGCGGGGACCGGTGAGCGCACCCGAGCAGCCCCGGCCGGTAAAGATCCCGACATCCTCACCCGTGTTTACATACATGCATTTCTGCTGCTAAAGCCATACCATGTGCACAGCTCCAGAGCCTCTCCGTAGCTGTATATTACCTCATTTAGATATAGCTCCTTCCGTACGTAATACGGATAAAGCGCTAGACAGCTCTGTATATTTTTCAAACATTTATATAATTCAAATACATATAAATATATGTGTCGGTGTATAAAAAAAATGCCAAGGGATGAGGCTCTGCGCGCATTTCTTTCACTTTGCACAAGATGTGTGTGGTGTGGGACACTGGGCACGGTGTGCCCCGTCCCCCGCAACTCGAACACAACCCCCTCCAGCCTCGGCTTTTCCAGGCTCTGTCCCGCCTGGCCGAGCACAGACACTCTCAGGCTGGGGCCGGGAGGCTCTGACTGGTGTGTTTGATCTGCGTTTCAGACAGCTTTGCATTATCTTCACTATCGTGTGTCCTGGGTAAGTTAAACTCTGCAAAGAATCGCTCGTTAGCCCCTGGGCAGCTTTGGGGTGTCCCTGCCCGTTGCCCCTCGAGGAGCGGGAAACATGCAGGAGCCTCTTCGCTCGGCTGTCGGCCCGGAGCTCCTGTGCTTCTGTTCACACCCCTTTTACAGCCGGCTCTCTGGTTTCTTCCCTCTGCCAAATATTTAACTGGGGGCGGGGTGGGGAAAAAAGATAAAACATAAATTTCATCCTCCTTTTTTTTTTTTCTCCCAGCTCGGCATCCCGCTGCTCCATATTTCTTGCTGTGAGGAGGATGGACCGACGGTGCGAGAGAGCTTCCCGTGCACCCGGCTTGTCTCCGAGTGCGGCCCCGGATCACCCCGGTCATGGGGCAGGGCAATGCAGGGAGGGAGCTCCATCCTCACCCCACGTCTCATGCCCTCCTGAAACTGCGAAATAATGAAATTAGGGAATCACCGCGCCATGGCAGCAGACGGGACTTGGATGTCTCATGCCAGCAGCCCGCATGGTTAGGAGGAGGAGGAGAGGAGGGGGCCTTGCTGCTGGGGGCGCCCCCGCGGCCGGGAGCGCTGGGGCCGGAGTCGCTTCGGGGCCGTTCCGAGGCCGTTTCGGGGCCGTTCCCGGGCCCGGCCGCCCGCTCAGCCGCTCCTGCAGTGCCACCTGGCGGGAACAGCCCGCTAGATCGGGAAGGGCTCGGGTCCAGGGGTCCCCCGCAGCCTCCCGGGTAGCATTTCCCCAAGGCTGACAGGGGGAGCGGGGCAGTGTAGGGGGGGTGTGCAGGGGATCCCCGACTGCCTGGGCATGGGAAACGCTGAGGATGAGAGTAACTTCATTAAAAAGATATGTATTGAAAATGTTTCTCCTTCAGAGTCTGGGAAAAAAGAGATTCTTCTTGAAATCCCAGGTGCCCCTCTTCCTTCTGATCGCTTATAATCATAATTGCATGTGTGCAAAAATGCCATCAACACCAACATGATGGCTCCTGGTGATGTCAGTGAACTCCAAATGAGAACTCCGGGGCTGGGTACTCATCGGGAAGTGGTGCTAGGCCTGGCAGTTTTGTAGAAAGCCTCCCAGGTGTGTGTGTAGCTGTGCTGTGAGAGCAGGCAAGGTTTTAAAATGAACTATCACTCTCCGCCAGCTGCAAACATGAGCTGGTTTGTGTGGCACGAAGCCTCTCTTGCTCTGACTCCTTGGTTTCTTTTGCCACCACTCATGTATCCACATGCACACATGTGCAGAGCTATTTTGCTTCCATATTTTCATCTTTTCTCATATACTGGCCTCATCACTTGCTCACTCATACACACACAAAACTAATCTTTTCATGTTTTGTTTCATAGTCATATTCTTCCAACTTGTCTTAATTTTTTTGCTCCCTCTTACACACACGCAGCTATTCTTCATAAGCAGTTTGTCTTATTATATTCTTATTTCTGTTTTCTGCCTTTTCCCTCATTACAAAACTATTCTGCACCAGAAACTGTCATTTTGCATGAAACACTTCGCTCTGGGCTAGAGGTCAACTTGCTTTGGTGGAACTGAGGGGGCACTAAAATGTGAGAACAAGGATGTAAAAGCAGGAAGACATGCATCAAACTTCAGGGTAAACAATGGGAATGATATCGATTGCCTTTTAATGTGCAGTGGTCACACAATGGGGAAGAAAGGCTTCCCAGGAAAAAAAAGACACTTGCCCCACTTAAAAAACTGGTAGCAGATATATTTCAGTGAAACTTCTGGACCAACTCAAAGGGGACCTTATCCCACAGCTCCCATAGGGAAGTGGCTTTCCAGGTCTAGCAGAGCTTCCAAATGAAGTGCTGTCCTACTTTCCCACTGTCTCTGATGAGTGATGAGAAATGCCCATTGTCTCTGCCCAGGCTGGTGCGTGCTCTCATTAAGGCCCCTGAATTGTGTGTGTGCACACTGGCGTCAGAGCTGTTTGGCAGGGAGGGCCGGGCCGGGTTTCTGTGGAAGGTAATTCCCGTGTTCCAGTGGCCTTAGAGGTTTCGAAAGGAGTTAAAGGCTTGGAGTTCCAATGCTTCCAGGTAGGGGAGGCAGGATGATGGTTGTGCGACTGCATCGCAGATGTTTAGTGAAGCTATGTAAACAGAGCTCTGGGGGAATCCACAACTGCAAGGGCAGTGATTTCGCTGGAGCGGAAGGTTTAATGTGAGATGTATCGAAGTCACCCCACTTTGCTCCTTGGGTGTTGGGTTCTGATCTGAATTGACAGAGGTTAGGCAACCTGGAAAACAACCATCCCATCCTTTAATGAGTTATTTCAAGTCCAAATCACTATGTTTTCTGTGGGGATGGTGTAACACACAAGAAAAAGTGTCAGGAAACATGAAGGCACAGCTGCTCTTTCCACTTGGGTAGCTGCAATCGGTTTGAATAATGGATATTCTGTTCAGCTCCTTCGAGGGGAACTTCAGGTCTCCAGCTCCTCGCTAAGAGGAGACACGCTGATTTATCATTTATTTATTGGATTATAACCCTATTTTACGGGTAATCAATTGCTGCTTTTTCAGCTTCCTGTTAAATCACATCACCCCAGTGCAATCAGGGGGTAAGACCACTCCAAGTGCGCAGAGATTTCCCTTCAAAAACTATTTCCATCAGAGTTTTAGATGTTAATGCGGGCAGTCAATGGAAGAAATGACAGCCAGGCTCTGATGTGGCTGTGTAATCTGGGGCTGGGTGACCACCCTCATGCCCCTGCCCTGAGGACGTGGTGATGGAGGGTGATGTTTTCTAACCCGCTTTCATGGCTTGGGCACCTTGGTGCTTTGCCTGGTCTCCTCTGAGCACTGTGCGCATTGGGTCCATCCCGCTCTTTTGTGTTAAAATGAGCTGTGACAGAAATGACACCCAGCTTTGGGGCTGAAAAATAGATTAAAAATGGAGGAAGGAGGGGCAATCTGTAAGCTCAGACAGAAGGGGCTTTGAAGGCTGCCCTTTATTTCTAGCATGTCACTTGAATTCCCTTCCAGTATCTCCCCACCCTTGAGTGGGACCTGACGTGTCATGGGGCCACTCAGAGCTTTGCCACAGGGCCCCTGTTGTCACTGGGCTCAGGCTTTGCAGAGGTGCGAGCCGTTACCCAGCAGGACCAAAGGGAACCAGCTCCTATTGATAAGCAGATAAGTAAGGTGTGAACTTCCTACAGGATGGAAGAGGGGCCTGAGTCTTTATAAGTTGGGCTCAGGCCAAGGACGGGTCTTCTCCAGAAGGCTGTAGTGTTGGGGGATCTCTGAGGTGGGAGAGGATTTTGAGAGGACCTGCAGTGGCTACAATGGGAAGCCTTGGATCTGCTCTGTAGGCAGGAGGCTGTGTTGGAAGTGATGAGGTTGTGGTGCAGGCACTGTGATGGATAATGGTTGTTGTGTGGTTTCTTTGGTACCCTTAAGAACTGTGGGGTGGGTGTTTTGCTGTGTTAGATGTGTCTTCCTGGTGGCTCAGAGGTCTTCAAGGACTTGGTGCTTCTGGTTTCTAATTCTGTGGGGAATGAACAGAGATGCAAGCACCGTGATTTGTGTGGAACTGAAGTGTGGAGGAGGAAGCTGCTCAGTGTAAATCTGTGAGAAAACCCAAAGGGATGTGTGTGTGGGGCTGGTAGAGACTCCTTATGGTGCTGTTTCTCTTTGTTGGACTGCTGGATTGACTGGGTCTTTCAGCTGGTGCTGGGTCTACTGGCCTCCACCTCATGGCTGTGAGTGCCATTCAGGCAAAGTGTTAAAGAACATAAGAGGGTCCAGATTTTCAGGTGGTGACTGTCTATACATCTAGTTGGTTTCCTGCCTTGCTGAAGCTCTTCAGACTTAGCCTTGCTTGTCTGTGGGACTCAAACTAGAGCTAAGATATCTCAGCCTGGTTTTTGGTCCCCAAGTGCCAATGTGTCCTTGCAGAGAGGTTGTAGCCAATCTGTTCTGCACCTGAAAGTGAATGTGAAATGATTTCATTTATACATAGGGTTCTATGATATCAGTCTCTTGAACTCTTTGATTTTTTGGAGTTTCTTGGCTGAAGAACAAAGGAGGTGGCCTGGATTTGGGGAGGATGTTGAAACTCAGGGATGAGCGTGGCAAAGATTTTGCTCCAGAGTCAAGAGTATAGCTGGAAGGGAAGGAACTTGATAAACAAGTGATACGTTGCCTCTAGCTGGCCTGGCAGCCTTTTATCATCCTGCATTCATCTGCCAGCCTGGCTGGTCCGTTCAACACCTGCTTTCTTATGTGAGAAGTCCCCAAACTCCTTACGGCGTTTCTTATTTTTAAGGACCTCAGTCAAGTAAAGCATCAGTGTGTAATTTTCCATTCTTGGTGAGGCACACCCCAGTAAATCTGGGCTAGTCATCTGCTGATAACGATTGCCACTCAGGGCTGTGGGTTCTCTGGGGCAAGTACTGTCAGTAACCAGCACACAGGAATATGATAGTAGTTGTGATAGGTGCTTCTGGATGTTATTCAACACTATGATCTTCTTCAGTCTGAAATGGAGTAGAAATAAATATTTTTTTAAGCAGCTATTCCCAGGGAACTGTGATCTTTTGGCTTTGAAGTAACGTGTTACCCCCTCTAGAGATTTAATGTAGCAAAATGAATAAAGCCTGGAAGGGTGCAGAGGAAAATACTGGTTGGAACCTTCTTCTGGTGACTGTTCTTGTTGATCCTAGCTGTTGTCCCATTATTCCTTGCAGTTTTGGTTGAATGTCCTTATGTGCCTCTTTATGAGCGGGTTTCCCTGTGCCCAACTCAGCCAGCCAGCTGCCCTTCCTGTCATGGGAGGTTTAACTGCAAAATAGGCTGGGAACAGAGTCAATGACTTGTGCTGTGCCTCTTCCAGAGGTCCAGCCTAACTTGACTGTAGGAGACACAGGCCCTCACTTCTCTGGCCTGTTCTAGTGGTTAATAATCCCTCTGAAGGGTCTTATTTGCCTTTAAAATCTTCAAAGCTGTAGATACCGCTTCTTGTGCCTTTTGTCACTGGGCTGCAGAATGTGCTGGTCTTTGCCACAAGGCAATACCAGATACCTGACCATCGAGGAAATATATATATATATTTTTTTTTTCCAGGAAAACTAATAAACTGGATTCATTTTTCATTTGCTAGAAAATGAGATGTATGTAGGAGTGAATAACAGAACCTTCTAGGCTGTGTTATGTTCCCAATAGTCTATATCTGCACAAATGTCAGTGAAGACTAGAAGCATAATAATATCTGTTATCTTCATGTTAGGGGCCAATTTTCCTTCCAGAAGGACATGAGGAAGGAATGGCACAACTGTTACCAATCCATTGTATGAATGCTGTCTGTCTGTTGACTTACTGATGACCAATCAGTCCCAGCTGGGGAGGAGGAATTCATTACGGACGTGTCCTGCAACTGAGGGCTGAAGAGCCACTTTTGGGATTTAAAATGAGTAAATAGACTCAAAACCTCAGCCTTAGCATGGAGGGAACAGAGCAATGGGAGGGGGATCCAGACCACAATCCTGGCTGTTCCTGGGCTCAGAAATCCAGTTTTCTTCTCCTCTGTGAGAAGTTGTGCCCAGAGAAATGCAGTTGCTTCTCTGGTGAGCCCAGCAGCACTCTGCAAAGAACATTTTTCTAGTGTTCACTGACATCTTCTCCTATATATGAAGGAAAGAGCTGGTCTAAGTCCTCTGTCATATAGCTGTAACCTGTGTGCAGGGATAGGGCTGCCCTCATCCTCCTGGTTCATGCCATGTTGGTGACTCAAATCTGGCTTCTCTTGGGGCCAGGCTTTGAAACCACTTTAGGCAGAAGGAGGTTACTTTGGACCCAGGGCTTAGTGCACAGAAATGGCTATATATGCATTATGTAAAATGTAATTTGTAGAATGTCTGCTTTAACAGAAGAGTAGATGTAGAGGTACAGGTGTTTAAGTCCTTAACTTTGAAGGAGAAAAAACCCTTGGACTCAGCAGCCTGATCCTTCTGACCTGGTTGTGAGGTGCCAGGCTTGGTGACCCAGATGACTTTCTCACAATTAATCAGCCTGCTGCCTTGGTGAAAACATATTTTTGGATTGAGAAACCTCATCTGCTCTGTAAATGATGATAGTAAATAAAGGAGAAAAGGGAACATACGCTGCTCCTGGTCTGTCAGAGAAAGGGCTTGGTGCTGGTGAGGTGGCAGGGTAGCTGCTGTTGGAGGTGGTGGTTGTGCTGGAGATCCTGGTTTGTGCTCAGATGCAGCAGGATGCTCTCAGAGCCACGTTTGCATAAACCCCAGGTGAACGTGCTTGTGATTTAAGGAACTATATTAAAATATGCCACTAGATGGCCCCAGGAAGAAGCCGGTTCGGGCTGTGGGGCCCCAGGGCACCCTCCGGCAGGCACCTGGCTGGCCCGGCCGCAGGGCTCCTCATTCCCCTGCTCTGGGGAAGGGCTGGGATTTGCACAGTCCAGCTGCTGAAACACCGCTGGTGGGAAAGAACAAGGGCAACACTCAGGGCTCTCACACAGCCTTATCTTTCACAGCACCTTTTGTTGAGTTTTGCACCATGGGAGAGTGCTCCGGGGTGCAGGGGAGTGTGCAGGTGTGGTGCCTCCTTGGAGGAATGGTGTGAGCTGTATGTTCTAGTGTGGTGCCCTGTAGGAATGGCGTGAGTTGCCTGTTCTAGGGTTGTGTCCCATAGGAATGTTGTGAGCTGCCTGTTCTAGGGTTGTGTCCCATAGGAATGGCGTGAGCTCCCTGTTCTAGGGTTGTGTCCTATCTCAGCACCCATTGGTGAAATGGGTGGCAGCCCAGTAAACCTGACACACGCAGGTGGCTCTATAGCCTGTGTGGAGGTCATGTATCTGAGTGCCACAGTCCTAATCAGGCTGGAGAATTAGTTGGATTTCTTGGAGGCTTGGGTCACCCACAAACAGCTCCCTCTGAAACCAAACCAGCAACTATGCCTGAAGTCACATGTTGGGGTCAGTGACACATATAGCCGTGTGATGAGTAAATCCCTGGTGTCTGCTGGCCTGAATGATGGGACTTGGGTTGAGGGCTGGTGTTCAAGAGCCTGTCTTCTAGCTGGGTTGCTGAAGAAAGGTGCCTTTCTACCACTGTGTAAGACTGACTTGCCTAAACACTAAGTTTTTAGTTCTGTTTATAGTTATAGTTGCTACTTCAATGAGAAGTAGGATACCAGCTAGATATTTAAGTCCTGGTATAACTTCAGGTCACCTGGAAGGACCTGAGCCACTGGGAGCTGGGAGGGCTGTGAAGCTTTGGATGGTAACAGCTGAGCAGTGCTTCTCTCAGGTGCTGATGAGCTCCTGTGGAGGCTTTAATGAATGGAGCTTCACTGATGGATGAGATAAGAAAAATCTGTAACCTGGGGAAGTGTAAAATGGAGACTGGGCCATGCCATAGAGTGAGCCTGGTCTGGTGGTCCTTCGGGAGGCTGCTGCATAAGCCAGGTAGGAGGGCATACATAGGGAAGGAAGGAGCTGTCTGGAGCTGCCACAAAGTCATCTTTCTGGGACGTGCTGGCACAAAAGTCTGCACTAAAATGAGATCTTAGAGACTTTGCAGTGCCGTGGGCAGGTGTGAAGCCTGTGGGGCAGAGGCTCCTCAGGGCTGCCGGGGCTGCTTCCCTGCCTCGCGGCTTGCCGCTGGCCGGGGAAGTACCTGCTCTCTGTCAGACAGGGAAGCTGTGTCCCTCTTCCCTCTAATATGGACTTCTTGTGTGGCCTGAGGTGAGTGGCACTGCTCTTCCAAGCCAAGCTTTGGTCCTGAGGCAAACTGGAAAGGGTCCAAGGGTTTGTCTGGTTTCCTTTCTGTGTTTCCTCCCCTGTTTAGTGGGATTAATAACACCTAAGGGTGTCAGAGTTAATTACTCATCAGCTTTCAAGTGCTCTGAAAAACCCTGTGGAGTCTATTGTTTGAATTTACAAGATGCTGCTGCCTCCTGTTTCCCAGAAGAGTAACTGATGTTGAAGGACTGAGGTCCTTTGAAGGACTTGGATTTTGAAGGACACAAGCTGAGGCCTTCAAAAGATCCTACGAGCCACCTGTCATGCCTGCTGATGTTATCAGGAATTGATGGTGCACAGGAGGGAATCCCTGTGCTCTCAGGAGTAGTTTGATATAGGAGTTGGTCAAAGAGAAAGAATGAGGGCTCTTCCACAAGACCCCTTGCTCAAAAGAAGAAACCAACCTTCAGATGGAAACCTCAGAACAAGCTGTGGTTTAGTAGGTGGCATTGGCTGTCAGTGGTAACACTCCAGAACAGAGTTTAAGTCTTTCTGATGAGAAACACAACTTTGATCCCATGAAATCCATCCCTGTGCTTGAACTGGCAAAACCAAACTTAGTTTGGGACATTTTATCCAGGTTTTAGCCAAATATCCCTTTTTTTGGTCTTGATACAACCAGTGTGAGCTGAAATAACATCTGCTAAGAAAAGAGGCCCTGGATAGCCATGGATAAATCCAGTTATGCACGGCTCAGAAAGGGATCAACAAACCTGAGACACTGTCTTTGTAGCCAGGAGCTTTTTGCCTGAAAAACTTAATCTTACACCCCTGCCCATCTCCAGTTCAGAGCTTTTATTTTACTCCCAGTACCATTTATAGAGAGCATCCTGAAAAACAGCTGTTCACTGAGCAAATTCCCTCTGTGATAGATAAACTGAAACCTGCTATTGAACCCTTTTGGGCTGGGGATTCAGCAAAGCTGCGATGCATTGGATTTTGTTTCTTTTGTCAGGGAGGTTTAGTTCCAGCTGAACCGTAGCAAGTACCTGCTGAGTCAATCTGTCTCGCTGCTGCTGTGTTTGGTGGGAAGTGAAATGCACTGCCTGACACCTGCTGAAGATCTCAGCCAGGATTTTTTTACCTGTGGGAGGAGGAATTTCTGGAAGGTGAAATGCAGAATAGAGCAGGAATGAGTGTTTGGAGTCGAGCTCAGCCTGTTCTGTGGGGTGCAGGTCTTGCTGCAGCACTTAAACATTTGCTTAGATCACTGGCTTTGTGGGATTAGGCATGTGAACCTGCCAACACACCACTGCGAGGTTTTTGCTCCCAGACTTTGTTAGTCTGGTTGCTGCTGCGTTTATTAGGTAGCAGTGGAGGTAGGTTTGGATCCCTTGTGATCTGGGGGATGGTGCCATGAATTCACCCAGCTAATTGCATGATGCACCTTGAGGCTTTTGGTTTCTTGAATTTTAGGCCTTTTAGCGATGTGGGGAATTGAGTGTTTTGTGGTGTGCAGGATGGATGCAGGAGGGGGAAGTGGGTATTCAGTGGCCCCTTTGGGATGGAGAATAGTGTGGATGGCTGTGCCTGGAGGAAATTGGGGTTTTGTTGCCTTAAATGGCTCCTTTTGGCCTTACATTCTGTGTAGTTCCCACCCTATAGTGCCAGTATGATGGCAACTGTGGCTCGCGTCTGAGTCTTGACCGCCATATTCATGGGAGTCCTTGGAAATTCACGGCAAGGTGGGGAGGAAACTCTTGGAAGGATAGGAAAAAATGAAATTACCTCTAAATACTGACAGAGCTTCACTGAAGGACCCAGCTGGCTGTTTGTGCAGGGTGCTGGGGTTTGGAAGCAAGCTGGTCACCTCCCATCCCCTGCTTGGCTGGGAGTATTGCATGGAGGAGGATCCCAACCGATGTGTGCAACCCATCTCTTAGCAAATTGCTTGGGGTGGGATGCAATGTCCATGTATCTCTGTGCTCCTAAACTGCAGCCTGTGGTCAGGATAGGGGTGGAGTGGGTCTTGCTTGCCCCTGCTTCCCTGAAATGGATGTAGAAGGCTGGTCCACGAGCTGGTTGTAAATCAGTATGCATGAGGAAGGCAATTTTCTGCAAGTGAAACCTGCCCTAACCAAGCCCTGGGGGACAGAGGAGAACTGCAAGTGTCAAGGTGAGACGGAAGAGCAACAGAACGAGATTTAATTTCCTTCCCAATAATTTTCTCAAGCTGTATAAACTTTCCTTATTTAAAGTAAATACTCCCTGAAAACACATTCTGTGTCAGTGGCCCTGTGAAAACACCCCCAGTCACAACCTGTGCCTGTCCTTTGCTTGCAGCCCGAGCCAAAAGCCAGCAGTTTTACATTTTGCTCTATTAACTTGAGCTGTAAATTTCCTTGTGCAAAGTCTCCCAGGCTGTGGAATGAATTTAAGTAAACAGGGCATACAATAATAGACTTGTGTTAGGGCAGGTTTTGCAAGTGGCCTGTAACTCCTAGAGTAAGTTCTTCTAAATCTCTCCCTGTTATGGTGGAGAGTGTGTGAGCTTGTCCAGAAAGTGAAGAAAGTAATGGAAAAGACCTGGCTGGTAACCTCTGGGATCCTATCTGTGGTCCAGAGAAGAGCATCCAGTGTTTGACAAGCAAATAATTCAACTCAGACAATCTCTTGCCTGGCATTTCATTGTTTTTTGGTTCAAGACCCCCATAGTTCTTTTTTTCTCAGTGACAGCATCTGTGTGAGATGCTTATAAGGACTTTGTTTTTCCCCCTTGTTCTACAACATGCTGAATGCATTAAAATCAGTTTTGAGAAAAGGTTTTAAGCTTTAACCTCTGAAGAAGGCATCCAAAATTGTTTGCTGCCTTGGAGACTATAGGATTAGTTCCTTCTCATAATTATTCTCTGGGGGGAAAAAAAGGCAGGAGGAGTTTCTGCTATAAGACTGGTGGAAAAAGATATTCTGCTTCAGGTTTGTGGGCATCATTGCTCTGAGATTCCTGCAGTTCTGCCTGCTCTTTGTACAGAGGTGCTGTATATGTTTCTGCCACATATTGCCAAGGAATCTGAAGGGCTTCTGGGATGTTATGAGGTGTTCATGTTTCTTGCTGGACCAGGGAAGCATCTCTACTGGGATCACAACCTACTTAGATCATTGTTCAGTCTTCAGTTAAAAGCAGGTTCAAGATGAACATGATCTAGAAGGTTTAGAGTGAAGATAGACTGATCCCACTTTGCCAGCTAGGCAGTTTTCCTACCTGATGCTTCTGAAGCAGATGATTGTTATTTTTCCATGAACTTGCAGTTAAAAATGCACATCTGTTCGGTGTTTGAGTTGTCTTGTAAAGGGTACTTGATGATTAGATAGAGGAAAGGAACTTCTGGCTTATAGACAGCCCTTTCCTGAAAAAAAGAAGGTTGTAAGCAATAACTTGGCGTAAAAGCCCACAAATAGGGGTTTCTTTAGACTCCCCTGGGTTTGGCTATGTTGTCTGGTTATCTAACCTTTCACCAGCTGCTTCTTGTAAAACTGTATGCAAAGCGATTCTGACTTCTGCTAAATTGTGGGGGGGGAAAAAAAAGGCAAGAAAACGTCTTTAAGACCCTTATCCATAACTCAGTAAAACCAATGGAAAACCTCTGTGAGTCTGGGGGATATTGGATCACTTCCAAAGTGTGGAGAGCATTGGAGAAAGGTTGAGCCCAGCTTGTGTTAGATCTAGAAGCCAAGGGAAATTCTCTGCTCCTAGGAGCAGAGAAAAGTCTTGGCAAAGCCTGGATCTTAGTGTTGGAGCAAGTGATTGACTCAGAATGGTAGAAACTGTGATTTAGAGGATAGAAAGATGATAAAGCCTTGTGTGCTGGGGTACTTGAGCAGCTCATGAACTGGACATTTCCTCTTGATCTTTTGATATATCTTTTATTAGACAAAAAGAGTGACTTACGCTTCATGATGACTGCTCTGACTTGGCCTCTGCTACCATAAATCTACTGTTTCTCTTTGGAGAAAAGTGTTTGGACCCACAACTCTCACTTTCCTCCCAGTAGGAGAGTGATACTGCAACAAGGCTTAACTGGGGTGTTTTTGTAGCAGCTAGCACCAAAGGATTTGAGATATGTTCTTGTGGGACTGAGTGGTTCTGGACCTGGAGTGTAACTGGCAGCATAAAAAAAAAAAATGTGCCCAGCTGAATGCAAAGGCTTTTAGACAAAACAAAGTGTTTGCTTTGGCATGCAGAAGCATGGAGATGCCACAAATGTGGAACTGCCAGCTGGCTGTTCACCAACCACTGATTCATAATGTAAAAGTGTAGCATGAGCCTTTTTTTTTTTTTCTTCTTGATAAACTTTACAACTGGCTTTTTTTTGGGGGGGGGGCGGGGGGGAGGAGGAGGGAATTCTCATGGTTTTAAGCAAATCACAACTGACTCAGCCTAAGCCCAAGGGTAGAACGGCGAAGGCTTGATGGATTAAGTGTCCTGGAACAACTGGCTACACAGCTCTTTCTTGTTTTCTGGCTGTGAGGATCATCCTTTTGATCAGATCCTTTTCCCTACAGCTTTCTGGGTTGTAAATCCAGATTAGTCATGGCAGGGTGGCAAAAAATTAATGGAGTAGAAGGTTAAGCCCTGAGAGTGTGAGTGGTGGCCCTTGGGGAGTGAATACACTCTGGTGGCCAGGTGGAGAAGCAAGGACATCCCACTTGAGGCCACCTGCCATGAATTTGCTGTTTGGAAGGGCTGAGAGCCTAAGACTCCTACAACAATCCATATTTCTGTAATTTGTTCGAAGATGTCTCTAGCTGCCCCCATTAGTTATGACCTGCTCAACTATGTCTGGCTTCCAAGGTTCTGAGTCTTGCTGTAAGACTCAGACTTGTGTCATGTAGCCAGGGGAGGATGCTGTGGTTTGGCCTTTTATCGTCTCTCCTGGATATTTGATCTTTATTGCTTCCTAACTGCACTGCCTAGGTCATCATTACCCTCAGGATCCACTGGTTAACTGGTCTTTGAGGGCATTAATCAACTGCTGCTCAGCTCCTCTTGGATACACATGATCCCCACTGTAAGTTGACTTTCTTGCTTCTCTGGTCATACAAAGGACCAGGAAACTGGAGTGTTTTTAAAGGCCACCAACATGGGGAAAAAAACCAGTACTGAGTGACTCGTCAGGTCTTCAGTGACCATGAGGAAGTGGGTTGCCAACTCAAATGTGAAAAGGCAAAAGATTAACATGCAAGGGACAAAGTATCCCAATTCCCTGGCAGCTGTGCTGAGGGATGAGCAGTGGTGTGCACAGGAATGCCACAGCCCTTTGCTTGTTTTTGGTTGAAAACCCTTACCAGCTGCTGTACTTGTGTGTCACTGTTGCCAGGCTCATTTTGAAGGCCAGTTAGGGCTATACTTCTGCAAACAGTTTCTGCTGTGGCTTTGAATGCAACTGCTACTATATGTTATTTTAAGGCAGTACTTTAAAGCAGTAAATTTGCAACATAATCTGTCTGGGTGGGGTTCTGAACCTGGGTAGCTTGCTAGCAAGTGGTGCTGTCTGAATCTGCAGGTTTATTTGCAATGAACTGATTTGCCTGATTAACATGGCTTATGAACACAGCTGCTGCTTGGTGCGTGGCTTTTGACATCAGTAGTGTTATACCAGGGGTGAAATTGGCCTTCCCTGTATTGCTGCCAGTTGCAAGAATTTATCATCCACCTGTGCTCTGATTTACGTGTGTGTAAATCCCGAGTAACTCCATTAACATCAATAAAGCTGCTTGAATAGATCTCTATCTGAATTTTGTGCTGAAGACTTCTCATGTTGCTGCTAGCTATGCAGGTGCAGGGATGTGGTTGGGTTCAGCTGGGAAACATGATGCCATCCAAGTGTGTGTCTGGCATGCAAACAAGAAGAAAATGCTGAGCTGAAACCACAATGCTCATTTAAAGGGGTGCTATCAAGCTTTCAAGAGAAGACTTCTCTTTGCCATCTTAAAATATTTGAGCAGCAGGAATTTCTGAAGGGTGTTTCCCTGGTCACTTGGAGGGGGAGAAAATGGTTCTGTTCCTTTGTGGCGGAAGAGATAGTGGACAGAGGAAGATGGGTTGGTCACAGATCAGTTTTGGGGGTAGAAAAAGGAGATCGGTTTCTATTCCTCATTTACCACCTTCACTGTGCTTACACCTTAAGCAACTCTATGCAAAGACAAAAATGATAACTTGTCTTTTGTGCTTATTTTGTGGGCTTTTTTTGCATAGCAGAAATTGTGGAAACTGAAAACACAGAGATGTTAAGGGCATGGGGTGGAGCAGTGCCACCTTGTTGTACATATTTTGAGGGACAGAGAAGTCAATTGTCCTACTGCAGCAGCAGAAATGAAAAGCCACCTGGAAAAAATTGTCATAGGGAGACAAGATAGCTGAGCCCTTGGATAAGCTCTCCTTTGAGCTGGTGGCTATCAACCCAAGGCATTTGGCCTGATAGCTCTTCTGAACCACTTGTGATGTTACTAGAGACCCTCATAGATAAGTTATCTATGCAAATTCTGAACCTCACTAATCTTTGTGACATCTGTTTGTAGGAAGATTTGGGGATTTTTGGGTCTCTTGGCAACTTCACAGATTTAAGGTGCAAACCAGTATCGACTGTGTGGAATGCAAACCTGTTAGCTCTGGTGGAATTTCTCCTGGTACTAGCAGAAACAGAAGGTTTGGAAATACAGTGTTCAAGGTCACTGTGTGCACAGGTTCACTTTTGGAAGCAGATGTTCATATTTTGAGGACTCCATCACTTACCCGAAATTTCATATGTGCAGGGGAAAAGGAAAGCTTGTTACAGGTTGTATTTTTTAGGAGGCTTCAGATAGTTGGCTCCTTGGAGTGAAAGGTGGTATCTCATTTAAGGAAAAGGCTTGTAGCATTGTAGAGCTTTCCATAGCAGGCCAGCTGGAGGGATGATTGCAATGTGCTCTCAGCTGGTGACAGTCTAGGGAGAAGGAGGGAGATGATGGTCTCAGACTCTGGGCAGACTGAGCATCTGTGTTGCTGTGAGGTTGTAAATACTTACTATGCTCTGTGCATAGCTGCTGTGTCCTACAGGTTTTCACTTTGGCCAGCTTCTCATTGTAGATTGACCTCTGAAAATGGCCAATAGTGGGGTGGAAAACCCGGCTTCATTTTTGTGATGTGTTGTCTTGATGGTAACATGTCCCTCTGAGCTGGAAACAAACCTAAAGATAAAGCCCAGAACCTCAAACCAAGTCACATCCCTCCCCATACCCTTCATCCCATAGAAAAATATAAAACCACCTTTGGTATGAGTAAAATGTGTGCTTCTAAGTTGTAACATTTGGAGCTGGTGGCTCTTTCATGTGAAGAAGCGTTAGAAAATGTCAGTTTGGGTCTGATACTCATCTACCTCCTACATCCCCTGAAGCAACTAGTGCAGGAGTTGCAGTTCAGGTGTCTCCTGTGCCTATTTTTCATGAATTGGTTTCCCACCTGGTCTGTGTCTCCCATGGCAGACCATAGCTGTAGGTGTCCCTTGGGTATTCTGGTTTTCCCACAGGCTAATGCAAACTACCACAGGAGATGGGAAGTGGGCAGGAGTCTGTACAGAGGGAAACAGGGGCCTTGACTAGGAGCTTTTCTGCATCTACATTTGGAACGTCTTTTTGGTAATAGTGCCTTTTGTCGTGATATTTTTCTTCATCTGGGGAGGCTGTGTTGCAGACAGCTGTCCTGGGGGATAGAGAATGGAGTGGCTTTTGTAGAAATGCCACCTGCAAGGTGATGTGAAGGAGACCATAAAATCTCAGAATTCCTTTCCAGCCTCAGTATTCTTGTAGGTGTACACAGGTTTTCTAAAAATATCCTCCTTATGCTGACTGAAAATGGGATGCCCCAGGCATTTGACTCTGCGCAGCTCTCCTCCTTCTTTCCCTGCTTTTGAAGTTGAATGCTTGTGGATGTTTTTTAGCTTATCGTAAACCCATCACAACTGGCAGTGCTCCACGGTTCCAGGATTGAGGGTTTTCTTTCTCAGCCTCCACCCATGCATGTACCTCAAAGATCACGTGAAATCCTCTGCCTGCCTTAAAGAGAAGGTTGTCACTTCTCCATGCCTTAAAGATCATGCTTAGCATTTATTTCACTGAGAAAATTTCCCACCTTCTTAAGGACCTCAGACATTGGCTCTGCCCTTGATCTCAGCAGCTCCTTCCCTGTGACAGACTAGTTCTTGTGGCCTTTAGTCTCTCCACTGAACCCTTAAGCTTGTCCTAAGGGGTTGGATCAGCTTGTAAAGAGGATGGTATTTTTAGGAGTCCTTCTGTTTCTCTCCCAGAGATCACAAGGAGAAGAAAACTTGCTGTTGATACTTGCTGAGATTTAAGGAGCTGTTGCACTATCAGCAGCTATAGCAGCTGAATGTGTCCCATGCTGATCTATGTCTGTGGGACTGTGCTCTGTAGAGTGTTAAGGGACAGAACTGTACAGGGGATAACCCAATAGGAGGCAAGGACATTTAGAAAATGCGATTTGGTCCACAACATGGCCCTGTGAGTGTGAGGCTGGTATCAAGGTTGCAAGGCTCTACAAGGTGGATGGTGATCCAGCTGGTGTTACCACCAATAAAAGGTAGATAGAATAACAGGGTGACTTCAACAGATCGGTGCTAAATGTCCGGGTGGGATGTGCACATAAGCGCTAGAAGAACCTAACCACGGACAGCTGGAGGCTGGGAAAACAGCATGTGTGTGCTTCCATGTTGGTTATATCTGAAGCCTTGAAGTGTGGAGCCACCCAGCTGATGCTGTGCATGCATCTGGAATGGAAGTTGTGTGCAGAAGAGATGTGTGGACTGACCACAACTGGAATAATCTATTGAATATGGTTATGTTCTCCCTACTCTCTATCCATGAATCACCAGGTCTTGGTCAGCATGTCTGAGTCAATCCTCATTTGTGTGATGAGCAGACAGAGAAAATCACCCCAGGTAGGCAGCATGATCATGGCTTTGCTGCCTTTTGAAGCAAATTTTGCTGAACAGGCCATGTGAGTGATGAGCTGCTTCTCCACCAAGGCCCTTGCACCCCAGCACAGATTAACCCTGTCATAGCTGCTGGATAGATAGTCCGTTCCTTAGAGAGTAGAATGGAATTTCCCCATAGCTGACACCCCGATCCAAGTGTATGGGCTTGAGGCTGTTGGTCTCTGTACTCAAAGGGAATATGAGGGATCTCCTATGAATCCCCATCACACTTGCTAGTATGTTTCTGTTATGGGAGTCTTTAAGGAGGAGGAGACGTATATATGGTTGTTTGTGTGCTTGTTTGTTGGTGAAAGGTGTATTGTCTCCTCCTTGAATCCAGCTGAATGTGCTTGGATTTGAGAGCTGGGCTGGTTCAAATTGAGTTTGGTTTTGATTTCCACTGGGTGAAAAAAAGAAAAGCGGTGGAGCAAGAAAGCTATTTATTTTAGGAAGAAATCTGTGAGATTTCCTCAAAAATCTTCCAGAGAAAGGAATAGAGTAAAACATATAGGGAAAGACTTAAGGCAGAGAGCTAGTGTACACGGTATGACCTTTTTGGAGGGCCGGTGTTTCGTTTGGGTGTCACACAGGGAAAGGGACATCCCTGCAGTGTCACAACAAAGCAGCCCTGCTCCATCCTACAGATATATGTAAGAAAAGCTCAGCAAGAGTGTACGTGCAGGTGGAGATGGACGTAAATCTAGCCAGATTTCAGTGCTTTGTGACTATGTTGCTTCAGGTGTGTGTCCATGTATTGCAGCTGGCTTGGATAGCTGTGCCAGATCCCATCCCTGTGTCCATGTGCCTTCTGCTGTAGCGATCAGTGATGTCCATGGTCTGACCCCTTTCTTGTCAGGGAAGTGGTGATGACTGGCTTTCCAGGTGTGTTATCAATGCTAGTTCTTAACGAGACGTTAGAATTCACAAATCTGCTTTGGAACAGTTTGTCTTTCTAAGAGCATTGCTCCCTAGGTCAGGCTCACAGATAACATCAGTGTCTATAGTCAAGGGAAGAATGTATTTGGTGGATGTTGTGTTGCAAACAAGACAGATAAATAATAGCAATCCATGTAGACAGAGGTAATTAAAGTGACAGCCACACTGACAAATAGCTAAGTAAATAGATGGGGTGATTTACTAATGAAATGAGTATAAACGGATAGATGGACATGCAAGATGGGGAAAATGACAGAAATATGAATTTGGCGTACTCCCAAAAGGTGCTCTCAGGGCTGCCGTGTGTGCTGTGCAGTGATTGTTAGTCAAAAGAGGCTTCATGTCCTAAATCATGATGTTGTTGCAGATTGCAAAGACTTTTTTTTTCCTGTGGCTAGATGCAGGATTGATCCATAATTGGGGTAAGACTGCAAATTCCTGCCTCTCCAAGCAGAAAGGTGCAGAGCTGGCCAGCTAATCCCAGTGCTGTGCCAGTGACTATGGGCCAAAGAGCAAAGTATCTTCAAGGCAAGGAGATATGTAAGTAATTTGAGGAAAAGTCTAGGAAATGCATCTCCTGTATTTAGTCATGGCCCAAGGTGCAGGGAGAGTTTGGGACTGTTAGGAGTGGGCTGAAGTCAAAGTGAGAGGAGGCAGAGCTAAGATGTTCTAGTAATGGTTTGGGTGTCCTAATGGCCAAGTCATGTTGCCTGCAAATCCCGAAATGAGGGGGAAGAATAGTCCTAAAGGTGATATAACCACTAATTTAAGGCTGAGAATCTGATGTGTATCAGCCTCTCCAGACCCCAAGTAAGGGAAGCTGCAGCTGCTTTGCGTCTGGGATGAGTGCAAGAATGATTTAAGCTCACTCAAACAAATGTGAGTTTATTTCAGATCTTTGGTTATATACAACTTGACTGATAACTAGCTTGTCTGTCTTGTTGTGATTTTTTTTTTTCCTCCCCTATTCTATATGCTGAGGAACATCTGAGCGTTCTTTTTTTGGCACTATCATTCTCTGTTGGAGTAGAATCTGAAAGCCCAGCTCATGATCCTGTTAGTCACCAGCCAAATGCTTGCCAAAGATAAATATCAGTTCTTTAGTCACTTTGTTTATTTTGTTCAAGCTATCTGATGCAACATGAAAAGTTATCCCTATCTTTGCAGCCTCACATGGCTCTACAGATACAGCCAGCTGAGTGTACCAAGAGCAGTCTTGCATGTGCAGTTGTTTTGGGGAGAAATAAAACAAGGAAAAAATCAGGATTGTGCTGCTTTGTAAGTGGAGCTTGGGGTGATTACTATGACTTAATGGAACAGGCACACAGTGCTGTCTGCTAAGCTGTACTTCATGTGCTCAGGGTGGGGAAAACTGATCCTTTAATATTAAAATTAGGTGGTGCTTTTTTCCAGAAATAGTGTATGGTGCATGTTTGGAGGGTACACATTAATCTTCATTAAATTGGTGTCCTGGAAATTGGGGTGAACAGAGGTACAGAGGGGAGGCACTTGGATCCTTTAATATTAAAATTAGGTGGTGCTTCTTTTCCAGAAATAGTGTATGGTGCATGTTTGGAGGGTACACACTAATCTTCATTAGATTGGTGTCCTGGAAATTGGGGTGAACAGAGGTGCAGAGGGGAGGTACTGGGAGGAAATGGGACAGCACGTAACTCCAGCTTGGTAGCACGTGTACCCTGCTCCTTTGTGCAGCTCAGAGAACATTAAAAGTGGTGCCTGTTGGGACTTGAACTTGAGTTTTATGGAGGGATAAGATGGAGTAGGCAGGTGAAGTAGGCAAAGTAACTTTCCCTGGAGGCAGCATTTCTGCTTAGAGGCCTCTTTGTTTTGCTGTGCTCTTCCCTCCTTGAAATTAATTAATTTGCAATGATGCGGAAGCTTTTGAAGGCCGTGTAACGCCACAAGCCACACATGTCACTTTGTGTCCTGCAGGAAAAGCAGATAAAACAAATAGCAGGTCCAAATTGCTCCAAAGATAGAGACGTGCCTCCCAGCCTGGGTGGTTGTTTCCAGAGAGGGAAATAGCAGGTGTGCAGCATCCTTCCCTTGATGCAGAGCTTGCAAACAACTGCTACTGCTCTGCGGAGTTGAGCCCCGGTTGTAGTGATGTCTTGACTACCCCATGCTCTTGCTTGGCATGTGAGCAGTGAGTAATAAGTACTACCATTTGCAAAGAGTGAAGAATGAAGCAAGTGTCTCGCACCTTCCTCTAAGAAGTTTGCAATTTGCTTCTTGCACTGAGAAGAAATTGGGTACGGTGATTTCCCCAGGTGTCTCTGCTCAGGTTGCATCCCTCAGCTGAGGCTTTGTACAAAATGTTGAATAGAATCATTTTAGTTGGAAAAGGCCTTTAAGATCATTGAGTCCAACTGTTAACCCAACACTGCCAAGTCTATCTCTAAACCATGTTCCTTACCTACACATCATTTAAACACCTCCAGGGATGCCTAGAAACATTGCTCATGTTTCATGATTTCTTAAGGATTTTCCAATGTAGTCTTCAGATCAAAGAGTTGACAAAGCCCACTTCTGCATGTCTTAAACTGACTCCTAGCACATATCTGTTTCTTATTTTCCTCACTTAATATAGTGTAAATATTTTCCTGTTTCATGGTTCAAATATGGAAATAAGTGGATGTTATTGTTTGTTAATCTGTAGAATGTGTGACATTGTCTCTCTCGAAGTGGCACACAGAAACTAAAGCTGCAATAGGATTTTTTCAGCCCCCAGCTTGTATTGCTAACACTAAGATTGACGAGAACAGTCAAAAACTTACTCTTCCAACAGTGGCTGGATCTCCTCTGGGCCATACCACATTATTGTACAATAGCACAATAGGTTTTGTTTGCTTCATCTTGGTGCCTTTTCCAAATTCTGTTAATGCTGGCACATAGAATAAAATATGTGATTGGAGGTATGTACCTGTGTCACAAATAATGCAAGGCTTGCTGACTGTCTAAGCATGGAATTCAGGTGGCTAATCCTCATGCAGGGTGCAACGCAATAAACCACTCCAATTAGAAAACAGACTGATGTGCACATGCTGAGTTTAGCCAAGGTCTGCCCACTGAGTTGGCACAGGTTGCTTTTATAATACGATTAGAATTGTACATATGTATACATGTATGTTTGTCTTATTGTAGCTTGCTGGTGTTGTTGAAGAGTGGAGCTTTGGGTGCCAGGCATGGTAAGAGCATGACCTATGCCTCAAATCCTGGTGCTTTCATGTCACAGAACAGTAAGAGTTTGAGTTCTGATGCCCAGATAAAGTAATGCTGTGTAATAAACTCCTGTCAGCTGTGTTTTGCTGTAAGAACGAAGTTACTTATCATGCTTTCCCCTTACACAAGTTTATTTAGGTGTAACATTTCCCTCTAAAGAGAAGGATTTTCTCCCAGTATAAGACCTCTCTGTAGAGATCAAATGATGATGTATGTAGCATTGTACCTCTGTATTACTGATGTAACACTCTGATGCTTTAGAATATTTGAAAGTCATTCTGTTAACTGAACTAGTTGTATTTCATGGCAGAATATTTAACCTTTATTTTTTTGGGGAAGTTCTTTTTTTCTAGAGAGCTCAGAATCCTAGTTAATGGTGCAGGACTTGCCTGTTGTGGCAGACTCTTGTCCCTAAGAGGCATTGCAGGGCCATAAATGATAATCCTTGCTTTCTTCAGGGTTTTTTTTTTTTCCATCATGTGAAAAAGGGAGGAAGGGTTGAGATACAGAGCTGGTGGGAAAGGTGGCTGGGGGTGGTGCGGGGGCCACAGGCTGATGCCTGTAGCTGAGCTGCTAAGGGTAACTGCGAAATGTGGGGGGAAAAATGGGTTGCCATGAGGATTCCTGCCAAAATATCTTCAGCAGTGCTGCTGTAACACCAAGATTGGAGAGAAAAGGGATCAGGAGTGCAAATGACTGAGACAGCAGCAAATTTAGTATCTCGTTTCATTTTCCTTGGACTAGAGCTGAAGCAATTAGTATGGATGTGGAGCTTGGGATGAGCTTAAGTTGTCTTTAGGGTTGTTAAGGTGTATTGAAGGCTTTTTGCAAAGCCAGGGTTCAGGTGACATCCCAGCCTTTCTCTAGGCTGGTGTAAAGTCCTCCATGCTTGGACTGTTTCAGCTTGCAGGGAGCACTTTCTCAGAGTGCTGGGTTGAAATATCATGGGGGTGTTGGCACTGGAGCTCACCTGTGAGGTGTGGGTGTGTTCCCCATCACTGACAGCTTGATACTATCTTATTGTCTGAAACAGGGATGGGTGACTGTCGTGGAATTAAAAAGGCTTAGCAAAAATCAACAGTTATATTCTTCTTTTAGCAGAGCCACCCATGAACTTCTCTTTAAGGCTGGTTTCATTTCACAATACAGAAAACACACCACCACTTAGCATGCTCCATTGGCTTTGAAATGCCTTCTCTGCTGGGCAGGATGCTCTGATGTGAGACGATGTGGCTTTGCAGTGCTCCCTGCTGCTTCTCTGTGCTCTAGGGGAAGGAAAGGAGCTCAGCTGGTCACGGTCCCCCCATCTCCAGCCATTGAAATATCCTTTTCTAGGTGATTAGGAAACATTAAGACTTGAGGCCTCACACTTTGCCATGTGTGTCATGTCTGTTTGTCTTCCATAAAATGCTTTTGAGTTTAATCTGTTAGCTCATAACACCCATCATTGCTTGCAAAACAACGTGTAGTTATGAATTTGGTAGTAGATGATGGAAAACAGAAGATTGCTCTGCACCCAAGTGACTTCTACATGCATGTACCTTTAGTGCTGGGCCTTATTTCTCCTGTTTTGCAAATAAGCCATAATAAAATAACATCTTTGCACATAGATAGTACTCACCTGGCAATTCTTCTGGACTTCAACCTCATTTATGTGGTGCTCTTGGTTCTTTTGATATTTGCTGGCACTAAAATCTGCCTGGCAAGCACACAAGAATTGATAGAACCATCTGAAGACAATATGGACCCAGGTGATGGCTCCATCCTGTTTAGTTATGGACTGGGGCAAAGGAGAAATATCTGTGCCATGAGAAAACTGGTTGTACTGTTGTTACTTTGAAGATATCTTCAGGATCTAGCTAGGGAGCTGGGAGGTAGGATCCATCATCTAGGAACTCTACCCAGTTTGAAGAGTTCAGTGGATGGTACAGCTTGTTACAAGATATGGAAAGTGAAGATCCCTACAGTGTTAGAGGTTTGCTTAAGCTTTGAACCCACATGGTCAGTAGAGATGCTCAAAACATTGAACTCATATCCTGCTACTCTAGAAACCTCAAATCGCATTTGAGGTGGCAACAGTGCTAACTCTGTACCATCTTATCATGTGGTTGCCTCATTCGTGGGAGGAGGTAAAGCTCCTTCAGCTGGCTCACTTCTGCCAGTGCATTTCTGGGAAGCAGTGATCCTCACTTTGCCTTAGTTTTCTCATATGTGGAGCACTTGCAGCTCATTTAGAGGAACTGGGAGATATAATTAGTGTTTATGAAACACTTGGGGATTGTGTAAAACAAATCATAAAAACCAAGGAGCTGTGCCAGAGAGCTGACAATATTTACACAACATCTGAAGGCTGCTTATGTCGGACTTTATCATAAGGAAATATGTGTGGGTGCCAGAACTTAAGCAACTGTTAAATGCATCCTTCTGGCTCAATGGTGCCATCCATGAACCCTATGGGAACGCTCAGTCCTTGAAGCTTAAACATAATGTTCTTGCTGGTTATCATCCAAAGCTTTCTGAAGGGGGAGACCACCTCACTGCTGTTTGTCTGGAAGAGGGATGATGGATCCTCAGGGAAGCAAAAGTATTTGAGGATTGCAAAAGTGGTTTAAATTCACAGGCCTTTTCACCTCGTTCTCAGTTTTTTTTTTGCTCTTGGCTTTCCTTCTTCTTCTACACTGCAGTGTGTTGGGGTGGTGAGGGTTTAAACCCTTTAAAACAACCTGGAGTGGCGTGCATTCAGCATAGAGACACCGTTCTCCTTTTAGATAGCATCTCCAGTTATCTAGAAGGAGGCCATATCTTCTTCCTAAGTGTTTAAAGTCTAAATGCAAAGTCTATTACTGCCTTAATTTCAAAGATGAAACTGAAAACTAATTGGGGATACCAACAAAATAGCAGAGCTCATTCCTGCCCATTAAGATGAGGCTCCTCCCCTCCACCTAGTTGGGTATTTGAGGTGACTTTCAGGTGTATATTTGCTATCATCCAGGTAAGCATGACATATCCATGCCTTTTAATAGCATTTATGGGATCAAGAAATATAATTTTGAGCCCTGGCTTGCTCTGGTGCAAATACTGGCAGGTCAACAGCAGAATGTCTTTCAAAACAACAAATTTCCCAAATGAAAGATGAAAGGTCTCTGCTCCTGAAAGCTGGATTTTTATAGGCTGGTCAAAAGCCATAGCGTATGTTGGGAAGGAAGAAAAGCACTGGTGCTTGCAAATACCTCTGGTCTTTGAGCTCATTCATATGATTTAAATGTAAGAATATGGTTTGGTTTAGCTAGAAGAGGGAGATTTATGGCTTTTGTAGGAGATAAGCTAAGCAGACAGATCTGAAAACCCTTTTGAATTTCAAACAAACAAATGATGAACATAGCATGCTTTATCTTTTAATTTGAATGGTTTCCTATGTCTCCCATAGACTGCAGGTGAATGCTGGGAATACTCAGTCTGTTTCAAAGCTTTTGGGTTATATTGATTGTGGGAGTAAATCACAAGGGACTTGAAATGAAATAAATTCATTCCTTCTGTACGTTTTATTATATTTCTTAAGAATGAGGAAGCTCTCCCTTCCTGGAATTTCAAATGCCTTTAGATGTTTGATCAGATCCCATGCGAGACCAAGCGGTATGTTTTGGCTCTGCATTAGACTTCTTATTTTCTTGAAGTTATTAGAGAAGCACAAAGCCCTGGCAAGAAGGGCTTTTCTTCAGCTCATTGCTGAACCTCATGTCTGGGTTTCTACTTTTAGTGGAAACAAAACTGATGTCTGTTTTCAACAAAAATCAGTTAGACTAAGGCGGCTCTTCCTGCTCTTCTGTATGTGGGAAGAAAGGGAAGGAACTGAGAGGGAAAGTGAGGCTTGACAACATTTCTAATCAAATCCATGGTCTGGTGATTTTTCTTAATCTAAATTAGTGAAAACATCCTCAAAGAGACTGAAGCCAGATGTAGATGCTCCAGGGAATTCAGAGCTGTCTTCTTTCTGAAAGCTGGAGCTTCAGTAAACACCCATCTGCTGAGTTGTGCTGGGCGTGTAATGGCAACACAGGTTGGCAGCAGGAACTATTGGTAGATGGGGCTTAAATGGACCTAAGCTAGCTTTCACCTATAGCTGGGATGACATTATTACAAATACTGGAGCCCTCAGTGACAGCTAAAGTCTATTTTTGATATTGCACAGGGAAAGAAGCAAGGTTTAAGCAGAATAGAATGAGTTTTATAAGACAGGATTTGCTGCTAGAGGAGGTGTTGGTTTAGCTTTTATTGCCTCTATCTAGAGTTTGTGTCAGATTAGTGGTTGTATTGCTGATTTGGCAGAGAGCATGGTTTTATCCATTTTTAGTCTTCTAGTGCTCTCCCCCATCTCCCCATCATGCATCTTTACAGCCAAAAATACATTTGAGGCACTAAATGGAGCTTGGCGATATCCTATAGACCATGAGTGTCAGTTCTTGCAATGTACTTCCAACATGCTACATTCAGTCCTTAACAAGGACTGTGGGGTATAGATGGGTGTAAATGATCACACAGCAGTTCTGTTAGCTTAGAAATGATTTAATTCTGCATGAAGTCCTCTGAAATATTAAGGCAGGCTTTCTGAGCTGGTTCTTCTTGAAGAAGGTATAAGTGAGCCTGTGCTTCACATTTGTCAGAATAGATGTCTCTGTTTCTTGACTCCAGAATACACTGTATATTTAGACATTTACTGGCTGTCTTGAACGGACTGTAGCAGTTTTCACACTTCAGGCTGGCAATCTGCTCTTGGTCGGAACACCTTTTTGGTTTCAATTGGCCGAAGTCTCAATTTTCTATCTTAAAAGGCTGATGTCTACAACTGCTCTCAAGTAGGTGCTCTCTTCTGCTCTGCCTGGATAACTGCTTTTCAGTAATCCATATAGACCTTTAAATCCCTTAATATATATTTCACAGGTTTGCTGCACTTAACACACCTGTAGTTAAGTCTGTCTATGTCTATAATGATCTCCCTACCTATACTATGTTCATGATTATTTATTAGGATCATGTCAGGACTGCATTGGTATTCTCCAGGTGTTACCCAAGCTCTCAGCCCTGTGGGCCATGTTCCGATCTCCTGACTTATAGTGAGGAATTTTTTGTCCCACAGACATAAAAAAGCTTCATTGCGAAATGAGTTCTCCTTGGTGAGATTAGTGATGTAGTGTTCTGTTTGGAAATTACCTAGGCTGAAAGCTTTTTTAAAAAGGAACATCCGTTCACGAGCTGGGTTACATGGAACAAGAATTAGATATTTTCAACTAATCCCTGGTTAATTTTCAGATATGTCACCAGACTGCTGGTTATTAAGATGGAACTGAGGCAGTAATGCTACTGGTACCATAAGGACTTGTTGATATAGTTCTGTGACAAGGTTCATCAGGCATCATATGAATTTGTAGGTGGTTAGAGATGCTTCCAAACTGCTGTTCCAGAGATGAGAGTTGGGTTGCAGTTTGCTTTTGGGTCTAAGATTTCCACGTTCACAGGAGTAGAGGGATCTCTTCACTGATTTGTAGTAGCTGAGCTGTGAAAATGGGAATTGAAGGGGAGTCAGCTGGAGAAATAAAGCTGTGAAGCTTCCATAATGTCAGTATTTAAGAGTGTTCACCCAGGATATGATGGAGGGGAAAGCATCTCTACTCAGAGAGGGAACACTTGCTTCTTGTGGATATGCTCTGTTGCTCATCCTTGTTAAGTAGGCAGAGTCTTGTTAACAGATAGGTTTTGTCACTGTCAGCAGCTTTATCTTTTCCTGCTGGCTTAGCAAATGCTTCTGTGGGACTACAGTTCCATCCTGAAGTTTTATGGTACCTCTGGGATAAAGTCAGAGGTTGCAATGCTGTTATTGCAGGCAATGGAGTGAAGGATTGGCCCAGGTGCACTAAAAGCTGGGCTCTCTGAGAAAGTGTGGGGCGTGATCTTTGAGACATATGACTGCTCACCAGGAGACTTCCCTGCTCAGAGGCTGTTAATTGATTCTTTTTTCTGAAATGAAGACGGCTACATTAAGCAAGCAGTTGGCTCTGCCATTTGACCCATTAAGTTGCAGCATCTTGCTGTGCATCTGTATCCCTGGAGAAGCAGCTGATTGCTGCCTCCTTGGAGCGCAGGAGGTGCAGAACAAAGAGCTGCTTTGCTGAAACAAAGGCAAGGAGCTGAACCAGGTGTGTATTGCTCTATACAGGGCTTTGCCTCTGTATATGAAGCAGGTTAACACTCAGTGGGCTCCAATGAAGAACTATGTCCACACTGAGACATCCTTTTTGTTACCTGACTTTATTGGTAACTTATTTCTTGTGTCTCAAGGCTCAGTGCTGCCAGGGGATAGAACAGATGCTCTCTGTTTATACATGCTTTACTGAAGCGTTCTGTTCTGTTTAGACTATCTTCTTTGAAGCCTGAAATGAAAATAGCTTGGATTTCTGCCTCTTAGCTGATTTTGAAGCCATGTGGTTAGGGGAAGATGTCTAAGGTTGTAATCAATGGGCCAGATATCTCTATCTGGGAAGCTGCAGGACATGGGAACATGCCACAAGAACAGTGAAGCTGGAGGGTGGGTGGATGTGCTGCTTGGGTATTGTCTGGTAAAGCATCATGTTTTGGGAGACACACTGCCCATGTGGGGTGTTCAGCCAGCTCTGAGGCTGAACAAACCTTTCAGACCCTTGGTAGTTGTATTTGCTCAGGTGGCTTGAGTCACCACTAGAATCTTGAGATGAATTGTAATACCAGCTGTACTCAAGACACCCTTTTAAAGGAAAAATGTCTCTGTGTTTGTATCTTTGCCACACAGACAGGTAGTCTGTCCTCCCAAGGTGGTGTACACCTGAAGATCTGATACTGGAGCTGTTACCCTCAGCTCCAGTAATCATGGGAATCCCAGGTTCGCTCGGTAGTCCAAACCATGAGTCAGCATGGTGTGGGGAGAATAGATGAGTATAGAGAAACTTGTAATTAAAAGTAGGGATGTTCAAAGAAGCCTCAAACAGCCAGGTATGTGAGCCCAATTGCAGTGTCTTGGTACTTGAACTCCTTGTGTTAGATCCATGACCACTCTGATTTCCCCTTACATGGATCCAGCTTATTTCTGGGACTGTCCCTTTGTCACCATCATGTCTTCAGCCTGCAGGGAGTGCAATAGCCAGGGCAGAAATTTGTTTCTACCAGAATGTAGTATAGATTGTGATCAGGACAGTTATGTGGGAGAGAAGCCAGCTGGGTGCTGGTCTCCTAGAGGCAATGTCTTAGGAGAGGCTGGGAGCACCTCTGGTCTAAAGGCTCTTGCTAAAGCCCCCCGCTCTTTCCATACAAAGTCATTTTTTGTGAGCTCTGGTTTCACAGGGCTTGAATTCCAAGCTGGTTCATAGCATCTACCTTTTCATCTCTTGCCTGGGAATTCTCTGCTGGCAGAATAGATGGAAGGGCTGTGGGTGAGCTTGGTGTGTCCGTCTGCCTGCCCGGGGCCCTGTGCTGCCTGCAAGGAGTGTCTGCTCTCTCACAGCTTCGGGTGCAGTGAGGGAATGAAAGGAAAACACCTTGGCCTGTGTGCCAGCAGCAAGTCTGGCAGGCAGCTGTGAGCTGTCAGAGCTGCGCTCTGTGTGCAGTGCCTGGGGAGCACCTGTGGTGCCACAGAGCTCCTCTGCTCCCTCACATAGGATCACAGAATTGTTTTGGTTGGAAGAGATGCTGAAGATCAAGTCCAACCATTAACCCACCCCTGGCACTACCCCATGTCCCTGAGAACCTCCTCTCCATGTCTGTCCAACCCCTCCAGGGATGGTGACTCCACTATGGCCCTGGGCAGCCTGTTTCAATGCCCGGCAGCCCTTTCCGGGAAGAAATCGTTCCAAATATCCAACCTAAACCTCCCCTGGTGCAGTTTGAGGCCATTTCGTCTCATCCTATCACTTGCTACTTGGGAGAAAAGACCAACACTCTGCATGCTCCAACCTCCTTTCAGGCAGTTGACTTCAGTTCACACTTCACTCGGGGCTCATTAGGTGACTACAGCCTACAACTCATCCTTCTTCTGATGCTCTTCTCCCAGCTGCTCTGCAGCATGGTTTTGCAAACAGCATGGTTATATGCAAAAAGTGGTCCCAAACTGTTTGGAATGGGCACTGGTTTGTTTAAAATCCGGATGAAACTCAGTGCAAGACAGTCCCTGCCCCTGAAGGGTTTGGTCTGTTTTTCCCGTGTGCCTTTTGCTTGCTTGGTGACACAGCAAGGACTTGTCTGAGGTCACGTAGCTGGTTTTGTGGCAGGGGAGGATGAACTTGCACAGAGGGCCAGCAGTGCTGCCAGGAGACAGAGCTGCAAATAAAGTGTATTATTTCTCCTGCCCCCAGCATTGCACTGGCAGGGCGATAGCTTAAAGCAGTGCCTGGGAGCACCTTGTCTCCTTCCTATTTGTTTTGCATGGCTGGAAAAGGCCCAGCTAATGTGGCAGTTTGGTGACAAGCAGGGCCGTTTGCATGAAGCTAGGTTTCCCTGGGCTCATCCTCATTCTACCTCCAGCTTTTGCCGAGGCAGAACTTGGGAACAAAGCACATTTTCTGATGTTTCCAAGGCTCTACCTTGCACAAGAACAAGCTTGCAGAAACCCATGTTCCTGGCAAGGGCTGAGAAGTGGGTGGGACAGCATGAACAGGCTGGAGACAGTGAAATCCAGCCTCAGAAAGCAGCTTTCACTCCCCTATGCAATGCCTCAGGCAAGGATTTGGATCTGAGGACTAGATCCTTCATCAAAGTTCGGAAGAAATGCATAAAAGTGGGAAATTTGAAGAGCAGTGAGAGTGTAGCCTTAGGCTCAGCTCTGTGCATAGGTGCTGTATAACTGGCATTACAGGTCTGCCTCTGCAAAGCACTTGCTCTCATCCCTGCTCCTCCCTGGGTGGATTTAGTGCTGGCTGTGAACAGGCTCGTGTCAGAGGGCGTTTTCCTCCTGCCTCTGTCACTCACAAGCAAACCTGTGCTTGGGTCTTGGGTTTGCACCGAGCTCCAGACCTGGCTGAGAAGTGAAGAGTCTGGATTATTCCTGCACCTTGGCCCTCAGTCCTGCCCTGCCTTGCACTCAGGTCAGATGGCACAAGGTCCAACCTGTCTACTGGCAACTGGGATCAGCCCAGTTCAGGCTAAATAAGGAGTATTTGGGGCTGCCAAGGCTTTTACAGGTGAAGAAAAACTTGTGGCCCTTTCCTTGTTTTTTTTTTGCTTTAAGAGATGGAGAGGGAAGGTAGTTTTCTCCTGCCCTTAAAGTAGCCAAATTACAGAGATTCACTCCTTCCTCCAGCCTTGCTGGATCAGAGCATGAAGTGACAGGTACAAACTTAAAGTCTTTTTTCTCTGCTTTCCCTTATGCAAAAGTTTTCCTTCCCCTTCAGGAGGACCCAAAGCAAAGCTGACTTCTTCCATGCTGAAAAATAGTTACGTCTGCAGGGAAGGATGTGAGAAAGGCTGTACTGCACCAGGACAAAATTTACCCTGCCCCTTACTAGAGGAGCCAGGAACTAGAGCAACCAAAAGGAGCTGAAGGTTTTTCCACCCTCTTGAGTGTCCTTAGGTCTTTGGAGAGCTGTAAAGCAAAGCAGCTTTGCTTGGGGTGACTCCCCTTTTCTTCCTCCCATTCCCAGTCTTTTGGTATTAATGTGGAGGGCAGATGGGGGAAAACAAACCACTTTCCCTCTTGTCCTGGTAAAGCACCTGTCCAGAGGCAGCACAAACTCCTTGGCTATGATGTATAATGGAGGTATTTTCCTCTTGCAAGTGAAAAATTATTTTAAATAAAAGGAATATTTTTTCCTCTTAGTGTGTGTTGCAGGGAGAGGTGAAGGGGGTCACAGAAAATACCACTCTTTAAAAACAGAAAACAGTCTAGGCTGAAAGCACGCAAGACAGTGTCCTGTTCCCACATAGAATTCTGAAGATCATCTGTAATTTTGTTCTCTAAATAGAGAACATTGTAAGGTTTTTGAACTGTTTGTACTATACTTTTCATGGGAAACTTAATGAAGGGGTGATTGACCCTTTAACAGAGGTGGGAGGGAAATGTATATGATTAATGTTCTGGTTAAGATGAAACTGCCTCAGTTATAGAGATAGTTGAGCTGCAACAGAGAGCATCTCCTCTCACACTTGTATGAGTTCCTGTAGTATTTCTAAACTTTTTAAGACTAGAGCTGATTTTGAAGTTGTCACGAATACAAAGAATATCTAGGAATACAACACTTGAGCTACAGAGAGAAATTTTGATTTGTGTATGTATGAAAAAACATGTCCAGGAGAGATGATATGGAATGGATTTTCATTATGTTGACTCCTGCTGCTTTAGGATGTGGGTCTGTGCTTCCTGGGTGTAAATCTCAAGCCATGCACTGCCAATGGAGTGGGATTAGGTTTGGATTTAATCTGTTCTCTTAATAGTTAACAAAATAGGCTGGAAGAGCAGGGAAGATCATACACAGAGTGAGAAAAGCTTCAGATGCTGCTACTATCCCTGGGAAAAGGGCTGGTTTGTACCAGTAAGTCAGCACTCAAGGTGTTTAAAACTGGTTCTCCTCCACATGTGGTCCCTGTTGTGGAACTATATGACAAACCTGAAAGGACACAGCTTGGGGTGATATCCTTGAAGAGGATGGCTTGGTTAGCCTGCAGTGGCCAGAGGAAGGTCCTGTTACGTGTCTGGTGTTGTGCAGTGCAAGATGGAAGTTGTTGTGCAGGAAGGGATTAATATTATACTAAGAGGTTTGGCTCCTTGGCGGCTCTGTCAGAAAGCAGGTGGGAAAAAAGAGGCTTTTTAATGTGAGCCTTTAATGAGGTGGTGAAAATCGCTGCTACAGGAGGTGAGGACCTATGTTAGTCTTGAAAAGACATTATCCCTGCTCGGAGAGGAGAAACCGTGCAAATAAACACCATGATCTGGATGCAGCCCCATATTTCGCTGTCCCTAAGTAACACACAGGTCCTGCCAGCATCCCTGGGAAAACAATTGTCCCTGTCTCCCCCGGCGATGTCCCTTCCCTCGGGCCACCATCCGTGACCGGGGCTGCAGCGGGGGGCGGCGGCCACGAGAGGGCACTGACATGATGCGGATTTCGGGGCGATGCTGCGGCTCTTCCGAACCATCCAAGTGCCCTATTTACCAGGAAAATTAGTTTCCCCCTCTTTCCCCCCGCTCCTCTTAATCAGAAATCAACACACTGCAGCTTGAAACAGGTTCGGACTGGTAAACCTCCAGCATCACTGCCTACTTATTGTCTTTTTGTAAGGGGATATTTTTCTTCTAATCCGAAATTTGGCAGTTTTTGTAGTGCTGTTGTGTTCTGTTAATCTTCCTTCAGTGCATCAGGGAGTCCTATTAAGCTGCAGCAGCACAGGTCTCCCAGGGAGCATCCTGGTTTCTTCATCCTGAATGCTGGACATGGGACTCTGAACTTAATCCCAAATGGGATATGCAGAGGAGACAAGTTCAAAAGGATCACTTCATCCTTTCCAGCTACACAATAAAGGTGTATTTTGTCCTGGTTGTGAGGCTGCAACTTCTGTCTGTTTTTTCTGAATATATTTTAAGCAGGCGATCCTTGGTTTCTTGATCCAAAATGGTGACAGAGGTTTCCCTAAGAAGTAGCTGTCTTGCCTGCAGAAGAAGGTGCTGTGGGAACATATCCTACTTCTGCTGAGTTTGAGGAAATTCCAAACCAGATGGAAATAGAAATGTTTATTTTCCCTTTTCACTTGACCTTCTTTTTTATTCTGACTCAGTTTTGTTCTGATTTTTGGGCCACGCATCAAAGTAAAAAGAAAAAATTTCCATCTTGGAATATTTCAAAATTTCCATTTTTGGAAAATATTTCAAGATCTTGACTTGTATTTTTCCTTTCAACCTGCAATCAGGAGGAAATGAAATCAACACCCTGGCATGTCTTTTGGAGACAAGCCGCTGTTTTCTGATCTCTTCCCTGACAGTGGCTTTCTGATTTTGCAGGTGTGTTGAACTGGGATGATGGCTTTGCTATGCTGGAACTCATTCCCAAGCAGTGCCTCACTTTATCCTCCACCTGGCATTTAGTACTATGGCCAACGTAAACCAAGGTGCAGGTTTGAGTCCCCATTGAATGCTGATTCATGTTTTGAGTTCTGCAGATGGGAAGTCTCTCAGGAAACAGTATTATATTTTCTTACAAAAACCAGTCCATGAGCTGGGGATGGAGCAGGGATATCGCCAAGAACTTTGCAAGCATAGGGAGGCAATATTTTTCACCTCTCTAGGTATGAAGTGTATTGTGAGCTGCACCAAAGTGGAGAGTCCTCCAAGCAAAATAGCAGCTTAGGCATTGCTAAATAACGAGAGGCAGAACTGGGGTGTGCGGATCCAAAATCCCTGGCCGGTCCCAGGCAGTTCTTCTCCTTCCCCTGCTGATGGCAGTGCTTGGACTGTGTACAGGGACCCTGCTGAGCCCAGCAGAGGAGTCACCTGAACACTTAAGGGGTTCAGATACAGCCCAGGATAAACCTTTAAAGGGAAAAAAACCTTCTTGCAGGGTTATTTTCAAACTAGTGATTTCTTTCACCAGAGCTTGAGATAAGTGATGTGTTGGCAGACTAAGCTTTTGGAGGGGCCAGAATTGCTGTTTGTAGCCCTGTGCTCACAAGCTCTTCCCCACATCTCCACCTGGAGCTGAGGGCTTCATTGCTGGATGCAGCCTGGCATGAGATGGGCATCTGCACCAGAGATTTCCCTTAGTGATCAGCTCGATCCTCAGATCTTTGGGAGCAAACCACAGGAGAGCACTGGGTCCTGCAGGGAAAGGGAGGCTGTCGCAGGTGAGAAATGGCTTTCAGTTGTCCCAACTGTTCATCTTCAAATGAAACCAGTTTATGCCAATAAAAACAAGCCACTTGGAATAGTTCCTTCAAGTTACTCAGTGGGAGTAAAACACAAAGGACATGTACACTCTGAAGTGACCTTTTCCCAAATTCTGAGTCTTCAGTTTGCGGTTTACAATTACTTTCTCTTTGATATAGACCTTTATAAAATAATGTAACATTAGAACAACCCCCCTCTCAACCAGAAATGGGAACCTCACTTGCAAAATACAGATTCCTGGTGAAGCTTTGATAATTTAATAAGACTAAAAAAAGGATTTCCCAGTTTGTAAAAACCCAGAGCTTTGCAGAGTGGCAAACAAGCAATTGAAGAAAAGGCAGAGTCAGCTCTCAACTGTGAGGTTTAAATCAAAACATCCACCCTTAAAAATTCTCGGGGGCTTTTGAGTCTCTGAGAAGGAGGAAGGGCAATTCATCTGCCTTGGGTTTAAGCTGGTGCCTTGGATTGTTCAAAGAGATAGCATGTGTGTGGGAATACTTCCCTGGTAAATGAAGATATTCACTCATCAAAGCGGGAACCTGCCAAATGTGTGTTGCATAAAGGGGGAAATTCCAGGCATTCTTGGGGAAATTGCAACTTTGAGACTGCAGAATCGAGCCCATACTGGGTGAAATGGTTGTTAGACCATCATGGGAGTCCATGTCCAGTGTATGAAAGCAGGCTTGAATTGGCAACAAGAGCATGATCATGGGTCGTAATGTTCCCATGTGAGGAGGGGAGGAGGCATTTTCTACTCCTTATGGACTGGAAATTTCTTCCCAGCACAGTGTTGCAGTCATACTGATAACCACAGCTCCATCTGGCCATCAATTATTCATGAAGACCCCAACACCGCTGGGAGTCTGCGTGTATAAGAAGCAGCAGTGTTTTAGCTGTTAATTGGATGGGTAAGTTCCCCTCCTGAGGGCCAAGGTTGAACTTCCCATTGACCCTAAAACTGGTTTCTGAAGGCTGGAATGAAGCCAAGGATGCTCAGGGCAGGTGGCTTTGACCAGTGTTTGCTGCACTTGCTGTGCAGAGATGGTGGGCTGCTGTTGCTCCCAGGCTTTTTAGAGTAATCTGGTGAAGGAGGGAAGGACAGGTCCCATCCTTGCTGAAAACAGTGGCATCCTGGCTCCCATGGAGTCACTCAGCCTTTGCTTTGGTGTGGTAACAAACTTCTTCCCATGATTCCTTTAATCCTCCGACTTCGTGAGAAGGTTTTTGTAAAAGAGCAGGATTAGGCAGCTCTTTCCTTCTTCTTGCTCTGCTTCAGGTCATTGCTGACCCTTTGACTTGTTCCCACAGCCACCTGCATCACCCTGACTCTCATGGAACTTCAAATGTTCTCTTACCTTGCACTGGAACCACCTAAAAAGCCCCAGCCTGCCATATGCAGATGTAAATGGACAAACAGCCCCTGAAGGAAGGGAGCCAGAGGTATTTCATTGTGCTGTGGGGATGGATAGAAGATGACAACTGAGCTGACACATTCAAAGCAACTGCCTGGTGATGCTGGAGGTGGCCATGTGGGGTTTGGAACAGGTCAGGGCTGTGCCTTGTTGTGGTGCCATCTGCTTGTCATCTAAAACCCCACAGCTATTTTGTCAGGATTTTTCTCTAGAAATCAAGGAGGGATATGTTGTAGGTGTGTTTCCTTTATCTTGGGACACTCTTGGTTATGTGTGTGTGGTGGTACCAAAAGCGCTTGTTCCTCTGTGCAGTAGCTACGTGGCACCACACTAAGGCAGCCTTGTGCCAACTTGTGTTGACTGTTTTCCCCAGTTTGGCAAACCACTGGAATGAAACCAGGGACAGCTGTCAGGAAAGTCTTAACATAGATCTGATCCACATCCTCCACCTCTCCTGTGTCCTCCTTGCTCTTACAGGGCTCCTTTTTTAAAAGCCTTTTGTGCTTGAGGACCTCCCAGCCAGCCAAAACTCAAGTGGCTAGAGCTAGAGAGCAGTTCACTAAGCAGCTTCACAAGAGCTGAGCAGTGTCCCTCTTTGCCTCTTCATTGTGAAAATATTCCCCTGCTTTCCTTGCCTTCATCTGCCCTGTAGCCCTAAGTGGCTTTCCAAATGTGTTTATCTGAAATTCTTTACATTTTTACCCTATGTCCCATGCATGGGAAGTGACTGGGCTCTGGGATGCACCACACTGAAATCAGCACTCAATGTACATCTGGTTGCTGGCCTGGTGCGGAGTTATCTAGAAGAGATGATCCTGTTGAAGGAAGATGAGTACAGAAATCAGAGCAGTGCCCTCAGTGAATATTCAGGTGATAAATGTCCCCCCGTGATTACATTCCTCTTCTGTGCATCTCGGCATCACTAACTAATCCCTCCTAGGAAGGCGAAGGAAGGAGGGAGCTGTAAATTACAGCTCAGCTTAATTGGCCGGTGTGAGTTTGCTGTGAGGCCAGGCTGGGAATACACAAAATATCTTTATGTAAAAGAAGTGGTTATTAGCAGGAGATGCAATGAAATGGGGGTTTCAACCAGTTGGTGTCTTGTGGTTGGATCCTCTAGTGTCTAAGAAGGCGCAAACTTCAACTGAAGCTTTTCCTGCCATTGGGGCCTTCTTAATATTTCTCTCTCCCCTGTGGATTCTCCAGTGTCTAATAATATTACTAATAAGCTGCAATGTGAGCTCAACAATTTCTTTCAGTGTGGGCATTAATAGGTCTCAGGATACAGGAGAGGGCCCTATTTTCATAAAACTTAGAGGAACTGTAAGACCTCTGCCTCCTCCACCACGCTGGGCTGGAGTTGGCCAACAAATTTGAAAGTTATTGGAGGCAGGGGAGATAAGTATGTTTATTTTATTTATATTTTATATATGTATCCCACGTGCGGACTGATTGCATAAACCTCATTTCTTAAGAGACCAAGCTTAAGCCTTATGTTTGCCTCTTTATTGTAATAAACTTTGTCTCCTTTTATTTACCCACCTGTAGGATTTGATGATTTCCCCTTTTCCCCCACTCCTTAATTTCCCCATATCCTGTTCCCGAAAGGGCTGGGGCCCTTCCCGAGGGATCATTTAATGCTGTTTCCCAGGAGGTCTGACTTGAAGGATGCTGATATGTAGGTGCACATATGTTATGCTTGTATTATTCTGCAGTGAGAGGGGAAAAGTGTATACAGAGATAGCCTGCTCTGGTCTCTCCCAAAGGCAGCTCAGATTTGTGTGCTTTCTTTTGAATCTGTCAAAGGCATCTACATCCCCACAGGAAAAAAAATACTGAAACAATGCAGAATAGGAGCAGCATGAGAATTGTAAATATATTTAGTCCAGGAGGCCACATTTATTGTCTTGGAAAGGATCTTTCTTTTAGGGACTGATGTTTTTTATGACACCAGAAAACCCAGCAATGCTGTTTCAGAATTTGGATCCATGAGTCAATATGCTTTTAATGTTCCTTCAGTACATGTGTGCACACAAATTATCCCCTCACACACGCAACATTATGTACATGTTTTCCTCTCCCAGCATTCCAGCCTGCTTGGGTTGACCTTGTCTCTCTCAGTGATTTAGGTTTTAGAGAAGGAATGGGTAAGGATTTGCTTTGACATTTAAAGGCAATCCAGGTAATTGATAGCACTGGCAGTGTCCATCTCTCCCTCCATATATCTGCACAACAGTATCTATTTTTGACGTAGCTGACACGCCATTTCCTTTGGCAGCCCAAGGGCGGCTCATCTTTAAATTAAACTCGTCTCCGACCCTTCCAATCTGCGAGCTGTACAGAGGCAGGCACTGGTGGGGTATATCATCTGGAGACTGTGCAGGCATATTTGAGCAGGGTGATGTATTATCAAAAGGGCTCTGCATTACTGCGCGCTGGAACCAAAACAAGCTCTAAAGTATTAACTAATGACATGGGAAGTCCCTTAGGTATCTAATCACCTTTAATGTTCAGATTTAGAAGACAACTTTAAAGGAAGAAAAAGAGATTAGCGGGTCAGGTCAGAGCACCCCTTCCCCCTCCCTCCGCCCCCAAAATACAATTGGCTTTTTAAAGTCAAAACCAGATTCATATTTCACCTCATCAGTAAATGCACCATTCAAAAACGAGCCCTAGAGCTTGGATCTTGCAGCAAAGCTTTGCTGAAGTTTGGAGGGGTTTGAATCTTTGGCTTATATCAGAAGCATTGATGGCTTTTTGGGGTCTGGAAAGCCCCCTCCGCACGGGTTTGAGATGCAATGGGGTGTTGTCTGGCTATAGGAACGGGAATCCCCTGCAAAATTTCAGCTGTAGAACCCTAGGTTTTCATGCACGTAGGCTGCTCATTCTCAAAACTGTGGTGTGCTAATCCCTGCAGCTCCCTACCTGGACAGAGGTGCTACAGGACGTGCCCATGTCATATAGGAAATCTGTGTGGTGGGAAGGAAATACTGATTTTGGCCTCCCAAGACTCAGGCCAGCATGTGGCTTGCAGAACTGGCTCTGTAGACTGAAAAAAAACCTCCTAAGAAAAGCAAAGCTGTTGTCAGTAAATTCACTTTCCTGCATTGATGTGGACCCAGCTGTATTCTTTTTGACTTAGAGCCCTACAAAGTTTGGGGCAAAGGCTTTCAACCCTCTGCTTTACCCAGTGGACCAATTCCTTCCTCCCACACCAGTTTCTATCCAGATTTGAAGGAGAGAGGGTGTAGGTTTCAGTTTCCATTTAGGAATATTGCTGCTGTTTATCACAGGAGAAGATCTGCATGTGAAGCATGAGGCATAAACCCCAGACCTGCCATGCCAACCTGGCTTGACGTCCTGGGGAAATATCAGCTGTGAATCAAGTAAGAGGAAAGTCTATATAGTATAAATATATGTCTATAGGCACAGATCTTCCTCAGGCCAGTTGCTCCAGAATTGCCCCACTTGCACCTTAGCTGTGGGTAATAAACCCTGACCTTGTAGGTTCAGTGATGTGGAAATGGGGAAGATGCTAATAAGGCTGTGGGCGACCTTGGGAGACTGGTCCAGCCTTGGCCATGGGCAACATGCTCAGCTCACCTGGTGCTAAACACATTGTCTAGAAACACTTTGTGTTGAATTTGCAGAAATATCAGGAATTGCAGTCTCTGCCTCCACTAACATGAGGTTTTTTCCAGTGTTGGTTCGAGTTCAGTTATGCAGTTTCAGATTGGGATTTCCAAAGAAGCTGAATGAGTTTTGGCGTCTGAAGTTCTGCAGAACTCTGCTGCGATGTGGATGTTTGTGCTGTTCTGAGCCCTTCTGACAGGAGTACATGAGACCTCAGTGTTAGGCACACACCTCCGCAAGTTTGGATGCAAGTGTAAAATTTGCAGGAATTGAAGTTACTTTAAAGCCCAAATTCTACTGATTTTTTGGAGGGTTTTTTTTTTTTGTCCAGTAGTGCTTTGGCATCCAAGTCACAGACTTGGGGTTTTTGAATGTTTTCCTTCAATCCTTGCTTTTTTTTAGGGGTGACCTGCAGTCCTGAATTCCCTGGTGTTTCTAGAAAACCAATGAAACCTGGAGATGCTCAGCATCCCTCTAAGTGAGGTTAACATAAAATCTGATTTCTCTCCCTTTTCCTTATTCTCTTCAGCCCTCTTCAAAAACTTCTTAGCAACAAGCCCAATAACTTTGTCATGTCCTCATATGCTTTTCTGGTTTTCAGCCAAGCTTTATGTACCTGGCTTAAACTGCTACTTTCTTTTGAGAGTATAGCCTGTATTAAGGGAAGATTTGATACCCCTGAACCACAGAGAAGACAGTAAATGAGAGCTGGCCTCAAGTAGGAGGACAAGCATGATGGAGAGGAAGATCAAAGTCTTTTATTCTTTGTGTGGTTCTTTGATTTTAAATAATCACACCCTAGAAAATAAAGCTGTGGAATCGTATCCAAGGGTATGCACATATCCAGGGGTTGTGATGACATCATAAGTCACTGCAGCTCTGTTCTCATCTCATTTGTTATGATGTCACCTCTCCAGATGTATTTATAACTTTGCGATGTGTGGTTCCCAATCATTTATTCTCGTTAGATAAATACACGGATGGGAGGCTTTGGTGACATCATGGTAAACCATGGGAGTGAAGCCTGAGGACTTTGTGATTGTGTGGCTGGGCTGGAGCGCTGGCAGGAGCCTGGCAGCTGTTGTCGTGCTCCTGTGGTCACCCACATTGAGCGATGCTGGTTGGAGGTTGCTCTGGAACAAGCAATGGGAAGTGCTTGTGTTTTCTTCATTTCTTATTAGCACTTGTAGATTGGTATTAAAGTTATGGTACCAGCTGGTGGTCAGTTCACCTGAAGAGTGTTTTTATAAGAATGAGAAGATGCTTCCTGGGATGGGAATTGAGGATTGTGGCAGTTGACACACAGCACTAACCTGCTCGGAGCACTGTGCACCAGAGATCAAAACAGACAATTGTGCCATTTCAGGGCTTTTCTAGTAAAATGGGCAACAAATCAGATACTTAAATGGATAAGAATAGGTGAGAACCTGTTTATAGACATGGGTCAAAAATTATCATCACTTCAGCAAGATGCCAGGGGGATTATATGTGAGATATGAGCACTGCAAGTGGGTATCTGTGTTGGGTCACTGACACTGAACCGATCCATCACCGGCTTGTGCTCCTTGTCCCTCCCTTGAGAGGAGGAGATGAAATGAGCCACTGAAAGCTAGTTGGCACGGCTGCTGCCTTCGCGCTCGACTGGAGCTCAGCCTACTTTTGCATTTCACTTTTGATTATTGAAATCCAAAATGTAATGGGAGATAATTAAAGTGGCAGAGAGCTGATGGTGCCCACCTATGTGAAAAAGCAGAGTTAGGGCTCCACCAAGAAAACTGGGTGGGTCATGAATCTGACTTGCTGCCGAAGGGGTAGGTAGTGAGCTCCTATGGAGGGGGGATGCCAAATCAGTAGAGGCTCCGAGGAAGGACTTTAGCAAGCATCTTTCCAGCTGTTTGCCAGTGACCCACCAGTTGTTGATTTTCTTTGAGCATGATGCTGTGGTTGGAGGTCTTGGAGCACAATCCATGTGATGGTGTGGTCCCAGCTCTCCCTTTGCCTTGCTAAATGGCCCCTAGAGATTCTGGGTTATTGGAGTGTCAAAGCATCAAACTTCGTTGGTGTTTCCTGTTGTCTCGGTAATGTTGTCTAGGAAGGATTTGCTTCCTTCTGAAGTAGTCAGTGGTATGGGAAAAACTAGTGGCTCTGTCAGCTAGTGCTCTGGATGACACTATGTTAGCATTGCTCCTTGAGCTTTTGGAGGACTGTGACACTGGTGTGTCACGTGCCGCTGGCCCAGCCCTGGGGATGTCGGCATTTGTCTCCCTATGTCTCCTGACAGCACTGTGAAAACCACTCTGGTCATGGTACAAATATTCTTAGTATTTGAAGAAGCACAAATATTTTCTGCCTTTTTATGCCAAAAACAACAAGGGTAGTTGAGAGCTATTTTCTACTGCTACATCCTTGCTCTAGTGTAAGGCTGTGGTTCCTAAATAGGGCCTTGCTACACTGTTACTGTGGTCTGTATCACTTGCTTTTCTCCTCTATCTGCCAGCAAGCACGATTCAACCACAGCACTGATTTTTGGGGGGTAACCAATGTATTTGTCCATCTGCCATGTGTCTGGGCGTGTATGCTCAGCTGAGCAAGGCTGATGAAGGTGGGCATGACAAGGAACCATTTGTTCTGTTGTGGTAGATTGCCTAGATGTTTAAGATGCTGAATTGAAGGCATGGAAATCTTGTAGGCTCCCTGTGCAGAAGATTGCACTGGTTGTACAATCAGTGCCAAAATGGCACTAGGTGTTAAACTCTTTCCCCCTCTCCTCTTCCCCAAAAAGGAGAATCCCAGCTCCTGGTTTGGCTGCCAGCATTTGGGCTGGGTGGATTCAGGGGTGGCTGCATCTGTGTCAAGAGGAACTGGTAGAAATTTTCTGCTCCCCAGGCAGTGCACATGCAACGCGCAGCTCTCTACAAACTTAACACAAGGCAATAGAGGAGATGGATGAGACTCTGTGAGAATGTTGTAAGATTGAGATAAAATCTGCAGTTCTCAGGGCAGGGTCTCTGTGCAGTGGTGTTGAGGGTAAATGGAGTTTACCCACTTGGAACGTGGGTGACACACTGTTTATCCATTTCTCATCTACACCAGGCAATGGAAATAATTTCTTTTAATATCCCATCTTGACATTGGGAGGGAGGGGGGAGTCACCCCACTGGGGGCTCAGCAACAGGTGCATGGGGGTCACAGGGAATGCCACCATTCCCATGGCATCGGAGGGGGCTCTGGGCTTACTGGGAAGACTATGCGGAGACCGTTCACCCCAAATTTATACAAAAGTTTGCTGCTAAGGAAAGGTCTGAAACTCACTGAGTTATGTTGTGTGCTGTGCAGAGAGCACCCTCACTTGTGTGCTCTCTCTGCTGGCATCTTCTCTCATAATCATTCATCCTCTCTATAAACAGATTTCCCAGTAATGGTTTTCATTTTCTTTGAAGTGTCCCATTCATTCTGCTGCTCTGCCCATTCATGTGCTCAGGGTTCCTTGAAAGGAAGACAGACACAAACATCCAAAGTGCTTGAAATATGTTAGCAGGGGGAGGGGATGGGTAGAGGCATTTCTTTAAAAATATATCTATTTGAGGAGACTATCATACTTATTCGTTTTTTTAAAAAACAAAACAATGAATAATGATATTTTTTTTCTGGTTTGGTGTTGCTTTCCCCCCTGCTTCCCCAAGATCCCAGTGTAGCATGGTTCTTAAATTCCACCTCCACAATCTGTTCTTGCTGCTTTAAACTATTAACAAATTGAAAGCACGTTCTGGAGGCTGATTTAATCCAGCCCCAAAGTTAAGCAGGTGCTGAAGCAGTTTGCTGATGGGATACCTTTCTGAATTGGGACCTTCCAGGCTAAGATGTGACTGCCATCAAGGCTTGGTGGCTGGGCTCATGTGAGCAGGAAGGAATATTTGGCCCTATAATTCAGGAATTACATCTCTTCCCTGTGAAGGTGGGGAATTGTAAGAAAAGGCTGCTTTGCTGTTTTGGGGCAGCAAAAACCCTTAATGATGGTCAATTAGGGCACATCATGCCCTGTAAAATTTCACGTGCATCAGGATCCCTTTCCGCTGCAATAGAGACGCAGATTTAAGGTTGAATCTGTGCAAATATTGCTTCGTTTTGTCCTGATGTCCCCCTCTATGGGATCTGAACCTCCTGGTTCTTCCTCATGGCACCAATCTTCATCAGTCCTCCTCCCTGGTTTAAGAGGACCCTTGCTGTATCCCCAGAGAACAGCGTCGAACCTATTTCATTTAAGTGACAAGTTGATAGCTTGCAATTTGCTCTAATTACATCCTCGTAGACTTGTCCCAGCATAAGGGAAGATCTTGTGATTCTTATTAAAATCAGAAGTGTGCAGACTTTCCAACAGAGACTGAGTTTGTGTTTAGAGCAGAGATGAGACCTCAGCCTGGGTGAGGTGACTGCTGCTGCTCTTGGGTGACAACCCTGGGCGCATTTGCAAAAGAAAGTGTCCCAAGTCAGTTCTCAACTGTGTTTTTCTCTTGACACCTGGAGTTTCTACCTACACGTTCAAGATTGTGCATGGCATTTGAAGCTGTATTTGTGGCCAGCTTAAGGGCTTGGGGTTGCTTTTAATTATTGTTATATCGTCATGGACTGGGGGCTTGGTGTATGGGAGCAAGAATGAGTTTACTTTTTCTCCAACAGCTTTTTGTATTGGGCTGTTTTTTTTTTTTTTTTATTAGGACATGTTTGGCTTTGATTTCAGATTTATATGTTGTTCTGTTCTATCAGGCTCCAATAGGCTTTTTGAATCCAGGCCTCCATATAAATGGAGAATTATGATTCTAACATTATGCCTAGTAGCAATAATAATAATAATAAAGAACTGGAGGTTCATATTCATATGAGCTGCAAGCCCGAATTCTCTTTCAGAGGACTGAACCTCTGCATGGCTGCAGCCCGGGGAGGACACTCCATTTCAGGGGGTGGAAGATCTGTGCCCACTCAACTAAGAGGGGTGGGGTCTGAACCAGATTTGGGTGAGGAAACAGAATTGGGGGAAAAGAGGGAGGAACAAGCCAGCCCCTAGCATACCACAAATGTGTTTTATATTGTAATATCAAACATTGGCTTATTCTGTGTTTTCTGTTAAAACAAGTCATAAAAGAACTACTTAAAGGGGACTCCATTCCTATATTTTATATATACCCACAGAGAACATGTGGAGCGCAGATAACGGTGACCAACCTTCCCCCGCCGCTTCTCTCCTTCTCCCCCCACCGCCCCATTCATCTCCGCCATCTAATAAGAAAAAGAACAGAGCTGGTGTTAACACAGGAGGGGTTGTTAATCTATTCGGAAACGGATTTTTTTGGGTCCAGGCATACTATTTTTTTTTCTTCTTGGCTGAGAGGGCCCAAGAAGGGATGTTGAGCTCGTTTCTCGGGGACGGAACCGAGGGCAAGCGCGGTAGCCGGGGCGGGGGCATCGGAGCCGGCCCGGGGGGGCAGCCGGGGTTCGCTCCCCTCTCTGGAGCAGAGGGCAGGGAGGAGTGTTTAGCTTGGGGTGGGATGTAATTGATAGCAGGGAAGAGCTGTCACAATAGCAGGATAGGAAACTGGCTATCCGGGGACAGAGCCAGCTTTTAAAAGCCCCTAATCTGCCAGTCTATGTATTAAAGGGTTGATTTGAGGGGAGGACAACGGGGGGAGGGGGGGTTAAAGAGGAGGCCTGACTCCTGTTAGCTCCTTCTAATGAGGCAGTTGAATAGCATTTAAAAGGACTCCTGGCCTGGCATGAAATCTCACAAAGGAACCTCCTTATTTTAATGCACGCAACTGACTTTGCTTTACAAATGCTTTTATGGTGTCCAGACACTTACAAATCGACCTTCAGTGATTCTTGAGTTAATATGAAGTCTTGGGAAACATTAATGCACTATTAAAAAAGTAAGTCTCTCAATAGATCTTTCTAGTCTTACAAACACGCTCAGAGTTCTTGAGTACTCAACTCTGGGTATAAAAATGTAAAGTCGTTTAAGGCTATTAATGGGGGGAGGGAGCCGATCCTGCATTCCTTGCCCAAGTCTCTCATTTAAGCTATTAACCTCCCGCTTGTAGGGTTTTTTTTCCCTGACTAAAGAGCAACGGATTTTGGCTTCGAGCAAGCATATTTAAAGCTCGAAGAAGGGCTTGTGTGTCGGCAAGTTTATCTTCCCTCCCCTCCATATGTCAGTTGGCTTAATAAAAAAACAAAACACCACCAACCCTATTACTTCTCCTTAGAGACCGCGGCTCTCTAATTACTGAACAATGCAGGGAAAGAATTTTTGGGTTCCCATCCCGCCGAGAGAAAATACTAGAGGGGAATGGGAACGGCGAGATCGGGTCCTGTCTGAAAGCAGCTTGGAAAATACCCACTTCTCAAAAAACAAAAACAAAAACAAAAAAAATCATTGCAACAGGAGGGAAACGGTTTAAATTGGCAAGCAAGATTAATGAGGGATGTGGAAAGAGCGAAGTAAATCGTAGTGAAATAGCTGAACGCGGCAGGAAGTGTGTGTTTGTGTATATACATGTGTAGTGTGGGTATGTATATAATACGTATAGCTTGTGCGGCTCTTCTGTGAGAGATGCTGGAGTAGGGTTTGGGAGCTGGGTTTCCCAGGGGCTTTGTCCCATAGACAGGGAAAGGGCCGGGGAAGGAGGAAAAGGACTGGGAGAGAACTGTAGTGATGAAGATGGGGCCGAGGTGTGTGTGGGGGGACTTTTGGGATAGGTTTTAGCTGGGGGGTGTCTCTTTCCCCGGCCTCTGCCTATTGCGGCTCCCCGGCAAACCCTGGCGTTTCTAACGGCGAAAACTCGTTTTTCATCTATTTCTTTTCGGGTTTTTTCCCTTGGCGGAGGCTCCTCCGCCGGAGTAATCGGGGGAGCGGTGCAGGAGCCGGGCTGTGGGGCGGGGGGGCTCCCCGTAGCCACCCCAGCGGTGCGGGCGGCGGCTGCCCTGCTAGGGGGTTACTCCAGAGCTTGGGAAAAGAAAAATACCACCCCAAACACCCCACTCTCACGGTCCAAATTATCTCCTCTTAGCCCTGGGCTCCGATAAGACCGGGCGCTGCGCAGACAGAGACTGTCGGCCCGGGGGGGTGGTGATGGGGGCGCGGACCCCCGCGCTGCTCTTTTGTCTCGTTTTCCCCCATCTCCCGGCTCTCAGATGTTGTTGCTATTTTTTTTTTTTTTCAGGGCACCTCAGGGAACAAAGAAACAATTTAAACCCGACTCTAGGCAAACCAACAGTCCCGTCCTAATGACGGGGCGTTGTTTGTGCAGAACCGGCCGCTGCGCTCCGCGCAGGCTGAGCGCGGAGGCTCCGCTCCAGCGCACCGCGGAGGGGGGTGCTGAGAGGAGCCGGGAAAATAAACAATGCTCTGTTTTATCTCTTTGCATCCCCACTCTTCAGTTAAATTCGCGGGAGGGGGGGTGTGTGGATTTGAGCGTACGAACAGCTGCTTAAAATCTAATATAGACAAATGGACATCTTGTATAACATTAAGTTTTAGTAGGCAACTCATTTATTTTGAAGTGCTCTTGCGAATAGTTTGGCAAAGAGCTTTTCTCCCTCCTGTTCCTGGAAAGTAGCTGGAGAATTTGCTGGGCAGAACTTGGGATCGGATGTTTGGGAAGGAAAAAGGGGCTCTGCCCGTGAAGATTCTCTAGATCTCAGGTCGCCCACCCCAACGTCCTGGCCCGGGGACGGTTCCACTTCATCCCGCCGAAAAACTATCAGGAACAACCCCCAAATAAAACGAAATGTAGGGCAAGACAGTGAGGATAATATTTATTAATCAGGCAACCTAGTGGTTCTGTAAGCGTCTTTAGAGAATCTAACACTTGCAGCAGTTGAAATGTAAAGCTCATGGGCATCCCTGTCTGTAGGCTTGTGCGATTTTAAACTAAAAAAAGCGTGGCACGGGGGTATTTTTAGTTTGTAAATGGCTCAGTAAAAGCGGGTTCTGCCGTGGGAAGCTGTTGCTGGGGGAGCAGGGTGCTCCTGCCTCGGTGGCTGCCCGGAACGGACACACGGACCACTCCGTGCCTTTGTCGGGGGACGGAGAGTAATAAATTCGGCTCCGGATTTTATAGGGACGGCGGAGCCAAGAGCACGCAGACTAAACGCAAACCTGTGTCCAGCCAACCGTGGGGAGAACGGCTCCAAATGAGAGGATTAGAGTTCGGGAAATTTTTTTTTAAAAAAGGTGCCTAACTAACTAGAAAATAAAGATTTTATTGGTAGAGGTGTGCGCTTGGGTGCTGTCACCCACCCAGAGCGCCGGTGTCCTTCCTCTCCGGGCAGAGGAGCTTGTTCTGCCCTTCCCGAGAGGGCAAAATCCGTCCCCGGATCAGAGTCTCTAGGGCTGGATACAGGGTAAAAAGGGAAAACTGCAATTGTTTGAGATACCAGGTCCCTCTGAGCTGTTATCCTCTCGCGCCTTACACGTTTATTTGTACGGACAAAATTCCCACAGGTTGCCTTAAACTTTTGTTCAGTTCGTTATAGGTGTGTGTATATATATATATTTCTGCTTCGTACTAAGACAATCTGGTGAATTACTAGATGGGAAACAGCCCGCTCACCAAGATAAAGTTTTCTGCCTGTTCAGGGGTTTGTTTATCGTTTTTCTTCTCAGAAACCACTTTCTTGATCTCCCAGAGCGGCGGCAGCGAACGAACACCCTTCTGCGCTTTACCATTGAGGGAAATAGGCGTTTCGGATTAAAATACCCGAAGCAACCCAGCCTAAAAACACCAGTATTTTTTCTTTCTGGTAATTTTTAAAAAAACAGGTTTGCCCTGTTTCGGAGAGAAAGAAAATGTAGAAACGTGCAGCGTGATTAGAAAACGCATTCTTGGAGCAAGAAGGCAAAATAGAGCTGCGAGAGTTTTGGGGAAAGGTATTAAATCCCCGTTCTCTGTAGCTGCGCGGGGCTGTTAAAATACCCTCGTAGTGAGATGAGAACCGAAGCGGAGCTCCAGCCGCGCTGCTGCCGCCTCCGCGCTTCCCCGGCTCGGGCGCACCCGCGGAGCGGCCGGACCGGGGGCTGGAGATGATTTATTGTGTGTTTGTTTGAGATCATTCCCCCCAAAACAGAAACAAACCATTGATCTCCTTGAAAGGCGAAAACACCCCGGCTCTGCTGAGAGGGTTTGCAGGCGGAGAGGAGCCGGCACCCGCTCCGCACCCGCGGGCGATGCGCACGGGGGTGGCGGCAGCTCCGCGCCCGCGCAGCCGGGGCGCAGGGATGGGGTAGGTGTTTTCTCTCGCCGCTCTCAGCCGGGGAATATAAATTTTGACTCCCAAAACCTTGGCTCGGCGGGGGAGGAACTCGCTCGCCGCTCTCTCTTTAGGTCCTGACTTAATGAAATTTTACCGCTTAAGGAAGCGATCGAGCCTGCCCGAGCACCAAAGGTGGCTGGACGTGTCTGTTAGCCCTCAATTATAACTTCATTAATATCCTGTGCTCACGGTCAGCGGCGCCTCGGCGGAGCGGGAGCTCGCCCTGCCTGCGCGCCGGGCCGCGGAGGCAAAGCGCACAGCTATTGCCAGGTATTATCATCATTATTATTATTTTTATTAATATTAAGATATTCGCCGGTGCTCGCTCCTCTCTGCTCATTCCGCCTCCCTCCCCGGCGCTGGGAACCGCACCAGCCCCGAGGTGTTAACGAGGGGACAAACGGCCGAGGCTGGGCCGCGGAGCGGGCGCGGAGCCCCGCGGAGGGGAGCGAAGCGGCCGGGCCCGCACCGCCGGTAGTGCTGGAGGAAACGCCTTGGGTTTCTTTACGGGCTCATTTTCTCAGAGGAGGATTTTACTGCATGCGTAAAGAATTTTGAAAAGCAGTGGTAAATATTTTCTCTTCTGGCAAGTTATTTATTGGCATGAAGAGAGGATTTTTTTTTTCTCCTCTTTATAAAGCTACATGTGGTGACCATATAGGATCAGAAATAATGTGGCCTTTCTGGTTTTGAAGAACTGCTAATGTCATTAAAGGTCTTCCTAACACGCCAGCTAGGAGTTCAAAAAGCCTCGCCTTTTATCCTGGGCATATATTTGGTTGTTTATAAAGTGCAGACTTCCTTATGCTTCAAGTGCATCAGGAGGATTTCTTAACTCTGTAGAAGGATCTGTTTTCAACTATATTCTTCTTTGGAAATTGGACTGTTTAACTAGTGTCTTTCACACTTCTTTTCTGGCTGCTATTTTTATACATTCAACCACAGAAGACGTTCCCGCACACAGAAGCAAACAAAGAATTTGCCCCTCTGCTTTGTATTACAGAAAATATCTGTGCTGGCCACTAATTGTCCATTAGTGCTAATAAGTGGCTAAAACAATATTAGAAGATAACCCGAGCAACCTGTCTTCTTTATTTTAATTTGACTTACTGAAGTCGGGAAGGTTTTGACGAAGACCCGACTAGACGTGTCTAGGGAATCTGTGTACTAAACTTTTGGACTGTTGATTTTGAGGGTCACTTATCTAAGCTAAGTTCAAAGTGTCACCTGCTTTAATCCTTTTTCTGTCATGCTCAGAGAGACTCCACACAGCACACAGTCCGCTTCTCAGAGCGCCGGCAAAAAAACCCTCTGTCTCCATTTTTCCCCCTTGTTTCCCCCCACAAATACATCAGAAATTTCTCCCTTCGATTCTAGACTCTTAGGAAAAACTCATTTGAATTCAATTATTAATATTTTCCGGACATGCTCCTTTACTGTGCCATTTGTAATATATTAAGATGAATTATATGTTTTCTTTTTAAAAAAAGGGTGGGGGGGAAAGGAGAAAAACCCAGAGAAAGAAGGCCTTTTCTATTAAATAGAAACAAGATGTTCAAATATAGAATGTATGAATTTGAAATCTGGTGTTTTCCACTCTTGGATGCTGATGGCGTTAAAAAAAAAAATCTACTTTGCTGCTTCTGCAATTTAAATCCTTACATAGAAACATAAATTATGCACCGGGATATTATTTTTAATTAAAATTCTCTTTCCTGAAGGAGTTGGTTTTAACTTCTCTTCGGTTTTCCTGAAGATTTTTCTTTTCCCTCCGATTTAACATTTTCATTAAGCGGGGGATTCTTAAGCCGTGTCTTGTAAGCGGGTTAGTGTTTTTGAAAGTTTGACAGAAAACAGTCCACTTGTTTTGTTTTGGGTGAATGGTTTTGGTGAAAACGCATAGTTTTAAAACAACTCAGAGGGAGTGGAAAACTTGGAGCTCCTCAGACATGTCGATGAACAGTGTTCACACACACACACAAAATCCCATGTTTTTAAAACGAGCTCTTGAATGTCAAGCTCCGCACTAAGGCTTTGGAGGGGCAAAGCTAAATTTATGCATCGCCAGCTGGTTTTAGGCACCTAAATAGAAACGGAACCGTTCTCAGAAGTGCTGAACCCTCAGAAATCTGGGTGAAGACAAGGAAGACAGCTCCGGTTCATCACCCCTAAAATCTAGTCCCTTTTCTCTCGCTGCTCACATGTAACTTCAGGCACTCGGAGTGGCTGTTGAGTTCAGCTGCCTTTATCATTTCCTCTTAGAGAAGACCTTGGAGAAGCGAGAACAAATACTTCTGTATTCAGCAAAGTAAGGGACTTGGAGCACTTGGTGAACTTCAAAAGGTTTGAGAGTGGTAGTGCAACACACCTGCTTTATGTTAGATGTTTAGATGGGCTGAGAGGAACCACCTCAGCCACTCAGTCCTAAATTCCTGTGCAAACCTGTAACGGGCCCCAGAAGAGTTCCCAGAGCATCTGTACCACACAACACCTCCTTCTCCTCGGGAAAACACACTTGAGGGCTGGTGGGACAGACCAACCTGCTGCCAAGTGGTGGAGAACTCCAGGACCAGAGCAGGGGACCTTGAGGGTTTGTGTTTTGAACACACATGGGTTTTTCTGTATTTTGAGTCAGTATTTTGTCTCTCAGAAGTTTTCCCTCCTGTTGTTTTGGGCTGACGAGGCCACAGCACTTTTGGGGGAAACGAAATTTCTAGTAAAAATGAGGAGAAGGTGAATATCATGAGCTTTTTTCTTTGTGCCTACTGAGAAATTATTTTGGGAAAGGAAAGAGTGATTTTTTTGCTACTTGGAGCTGGCAAGTATTGAGGTAACAGAAGTCATGATTTCTCATGGGTATTTTGAGGTTTTGGTGGGTTCTTTAGAAATGCTGGGGTCCTGGTGTAACACCTGAAGCTCCACTGACCTGTCCATTCTCCTCTCCATTTTGGCAACTGGTGTCACCAAACACGTGTCCTGTGTCTCAACAAATAAGGAAGGTGAACAGGTATAGAGGGCATAGAGAGAGATATTGGGGCAGGTATATCTGCTAATATGTCATAGTGGTTTCATTCTTCTTTTTTTTTTTTTTTTTTCCTGTATTTTCTAAATCAATCATTCTGCTATCAGCTACCTCTAGAGATGGATGAGTAACACCAGTGAGATAAAAGAGTCAAGACTCCCTTTCCTGTGATTTGGCTGCTTTTTGTTAACAGTGCTCTGACTGTCATTATTTCCTATAAAAGACATCTGGAAAATCATCAATGTGTGGTGGAGAAAGTGGCTCTTCTCTGCTTTGTACTCCCCTTTGATCCAACACGGAGCACAATTCACTGCCTCTTGAGATCAATAGCTCCCATCCTGGGACATTTTTCATTCTCCTGTGCTGTGGGTGATTTGAACCACTTTAAGAAAATATGAATGTCAACTCCTTTTTGTCTTAGAATGTGTTTATTTATGAATTTGTGATAGTGAGGCCAGCGCCAGGAAGAGAATGGCATGGACCAGCTGGCTATCCCTGCTGAGTACAACCAGTTGAGTTGTTCTGCTGAGTTTGATTAGCTTCACCTCTGTAATACCACCTGATTAAAGATTTGCAAAAGTATGGGTGGCCATGGCTGTGTTGGACAGCCTCATGGTCATCAAAGCAGAGACCTCCAGAGCTAAAAGCATCAACGTTTGTAATTTGAGCTTGACTTGTCTACCTGGACTAGTGATGGGTTCAAAACTGCATGCAAAAGGGATCTCTGGGGGAAGGGTGTTGTGTGCGCTCAGGTTCAGCAAAAACCTCACTTTGTTCTCTGGTCTTTTTAATCTGTTGTGCCCAGTTTTTCAGGTTTTTTTAACCTATTCTCAGTTGAGCTCTGGTCTTTTTAATCAAGATTCGTGAGCTGCATGCAGCTCTATCGTACTTCAGATATGGTTCCTGTGCCAGAGCTTTGTCATGATGAGCTTCCCACTCGTCAGCCTGGTCCAGGCAGGAGTTAGGGCTGAAGGGGCTGGTGTTAGACCCAGTCTCACATTCAGCACAGCCTCGTTCAAGGATGAATCATTGGGATCTCATCAACCATGTCCCACCAGTGACACACAGCTGGAGTCTTCCCCATCCCTGTGTTTTGATTCCTCTGCAAAGAGACATGTGGTTGGGTGAGAGTGACTGTGTAATGCCTTCCCTTAAGAAAGCAGCTCTGGGATATGCAAAAAGGCCTGACAGTGCCATACAGGAACTAGTGACCTATGTATTCAATGAATGGCTCAGTTGGATGAACTTTGAGGTGTTTGTCTGCTCAATGCCTCTGCTTTCCAGCACTAAATCCTGTAGTACTCAACCTGAAAGGTCCTGCTAATATGAGTAGGATCAAGCACAGGCCTACAAAGAGCAAGGGAGGTCATTATTTTCACAGGAACTGAAAGTCGGACCCTAAATCTTCAGAGGAGAGCGATGCCTAGAAACCAGCTGTCTAATATATCTGCTGTGCTAAACTGGTAGCAGGGAGGGGAGAATAAAAATGTGTTTTGCAGTATAATATTGCTTTGTGCCTCCAAAAAGGCTTCTAATTTTATGTTTTAAAGGCAAACATTACAGCTAATTGAAGAGCGGAGAGGAAAAATGGATCTCCTTTTCTAAGCGCCAATAAGACTGGGTTCTGGGCCAGTGGTTCTGTGAGAGGTCTCCATTTACTACCTGTCCTAAACCTCAGGTATTTTAGAAGGAAAATGCCTGCCATATATTAAAGAGAAAAGTCATTAAATGGATGTCAAAAAAAAAAAAAAAAAGAGAGGACAGAGAAAACCCATATGACTGAATTTATGGCTTGCTTAAACAGCACAAGGTAGCACTGAGGAAACATGAATGAGAACAAGAGGGTATCCACGCAATGGAAAAGGCATTTACCACTTGCTGCTTTCCCAGTGGTGACCTCAGGAGAAGTCCCCTAGGCTGGTAGTGTCACTGTCCCATCCCTGCAGCCTGGACCCTCCTCCTGCCTTTTCCCCCAGCCCCTCCCTAGAATGGAATAACCCTCCTCCACCTCACTGGGAGTTGGATTAGGCCCCATGCCCAGAATGTCGCTGGGTTTTTATTGCTCTGGTGAATGCACCCATTTGCCTCTGGAGGAAACAGGGCTGAGCTCGAGCAGTCCTGAGCCAGCAGGAAATTCAAGGCTTTGTGGGCATCCAGGCAGGAGCCAAGTTAAATGAGCAAGAGGCAAAGCGAACGCTCTCAGGGACAGTGGGGTTCAGAGCGAGGGGCTCGGCTTTTGGGTAGGAGGGTGCAGGAAGAGGGCGATGTGGAATTTCAGCCATGACCTTGGTGGAAGCAGGGGGATGTTCAAAGTGTTTGGCATCCCACCAGCATTCAGGTTCCTGTTGAACTTCAGGCTCTTCTTTTGGACATACAGGAGCTTACTTAAGAGAAGAACTAAAAATCTCATCCTAGAAGGCATCTGTCCTTCCTAGCCCCTGTCCTTGTTTTCTCTGGTTTCAACAATGAGACACTGCAGTCCATCTTACAGATGGGCTGAACCAGGACACAGTGATGGCTCTTTCTAGTTGTCCCAGCTGCCTGGTAGGGACACACTTTTTCTTAGACCAGATGCTGTGTGGTGCTGTTGCTCCTTATATCTACCTTCTTATATCTTGGTATACAAATCATCACAAGCTTTGGGTGTTTTGGGGAGAGAGAAATCAGAAAATACCAGTGTGGTAAGCAACAGTTGGATGAAATTTGGTTTGTTGTTTTTTCTCTGCCTCGTCCTGCATCCCTTGCAGCAGACCTAGCTGGTGGGTGAACAGGTTCCACTGGCTGCACCGATAGCAGGTTAATTCCATTGAAAATATAGCAAAGGAACTGGATTTTGTGTCAGATCAAGTACTGCATTGATCACCTTATGGTTGGGTCCTGCATAGTCCTGATCCTCTCTCTGCCTTTGGGGTGGCTTTGCTGTATGATCAAGCCAAGGGCAGCTGTTACCAGTAATCTCTTTAACTGTGTTGCCAAAGGGTTGTGAAGGGGAAAGTAGAAGATGGGATCAGTGAGAATCCTGCCCTGGACTTGACAGGGTAGGCAAAGAGCTTCGGAGAAAGCAGATCCATTTTCTCCTCTGCTACCAGTTTGTCCCCATGGCCTTGGGCACCCCACCTAATCTCATTGTGTCTATCTTGTCCCCATCCTTCTGCCTCAGTAGTTCTGGTGAGGCAGGACTGGCCTCTCCCCGTGTGTTTATAGGATGCTTCACACGGTGGTGTCTGTCATGTCCTGGCCTCTGGACTCTATCACAGCCCTACTACTATTAATAATCCAGAGGATTAGAAAGATAAGCCAGTTACAGCAAGACTCAGGCTAGTCAGTGCTGTCCACTGACTTGTGGTATCTTATAGGTGGGGAAACTGCTCCAGTCTGCTTATTTACAGTCTATAACTTTGCAAATGCTATAATAACTGCTCAGGTTTTATTTCTTTGCAAACCCCTCAGCGTAGAAGACATCTGTGCTGACAGAATTATCTTTTTCTTTTTTTTTCCCTTCCCTACAATGGTGCCTTTAACGAGAGCTGGGCTTTAATTGGTAGCTCAGATGGATCCCTCCCCCTCAGCTTGGGGGAGATGCCTGACAAGTAGTATAGAGGTAATATACGGGCAGACTGAATACATTTATTTTAGCTATGAAGCACAGTATGTTATATATTTAATATATATTTCATCCTAAAGAGGCACAAATATTTTATTTATATATAGGTGAAGGACCACAAATCTCTGCAGTTTTCTGTGTGCTCATTTCAGCTAAAGGCAGCAGTTGCTCTACAGTTCAGGTGTCTCTCATGCTCGTGCTGTGGGACCCACAGTCAGGCAGATGTGGGTCCTGGCTCGACTGGGCTCTGGCCGGGCTGCCTGGGCATCCCTTGCAAGGCTCCACTGGGGATGCTGGTGGCTTTGTCACATCCATGGGCTGTAGGACTCCTGGGGGTCACAGCAAGGTGAAAGTTGTTTATCCCACAGTGGAGGATCTAATCGAAGCCAGGGCACAAGGACAACCCTGTGTTGACTGATCTCCCTCTAGGGGCACTTTTCCTTTTTTGCTTCAATACTAAGTGGATTTGGTCCCCTGTCTGACACAAGAGGGTTTATTCCTGTATGAAGAGTCTTGGTCTTCCTTTTGTGAGGGAAAATGAGGCACAGAAAAGTAAAAGACAGGGATGGGGCTTTTGAGAGCCAGGTCATTACTCTGTCCCCTGGGCTGGGTGGTCCATGTCCCTGTGCACCCCCTCAATGTGCAAAGCCAAGTGGTAACACAGGGCTGATGCTCCTACAAGTGCAGATCAGCTCCTGGTCCTTCCTCTTACACAGGTAGAGTGTTGCAGGGATGAGGTTTGAATAAAATCAAGAAGAGAGCTGCTATCTCTGAGAATTCAAGGATTTATGAGACCATCCAGTTACTTTCAGCTGCAGGACCTGATATAGCCCTACCCAGCAGCCAAATTGTAACTCAGTTGCACATATCTGTTCCTTTTCTCTTTCCAGCTCTCCTATTTCAGCACAAGGGGGATTTAGGAGAGAGATGCTGTGTTTTGGGAAGAAAGGATGAGATAGATGTGATGAGGTTTATATGTGTGACAGATATTACCTGGGAACAGCACAGCCAGAGTTGGGTTTTGAGGCTTTTCAGTGCTGCAGGACAAACTAAACTTGCCAGCCACACAGAGGCCTGTGCTGTGGGGAAGGAGAGGAGAAGGAGCCAGCGAGGAGTTCACCTGGGCTTGGCTCACTGCTGCTGCTGAAGAACCTGGGCTTTTTGCTGGAGGAGCATTTCAGTGTGATGTGGCAGCTCTTTGCCCTTGATGGCAGCAGCCAGCCTGCCTCCCCAGGGCTCTGGCATGGACACCAGCTCTTTGATCGCATGGCACTCTGGTGCCAAGGCACCTGCTAAACTGCCTGTGCCTAGAGCCAGCCCTCTACTTTGCACTTGGTGCTGATTTTTCTGCATCCTCTTCCCATCCTTTGCCGTTAGACTAAGAATGCTCCCTGCCCTGCTTCCCTTCCTCTCTTCCTCGGCAGTTTGAGAACTTAAAAGCATGTTTGAAAGGGTAAATAAGTGGTAAAACTGAAGCAATTTGGTTGACAAACATTCTCAGAGCGAGATTTCATGGTGTCTAGTCTAGTGAACTTCTTGCTGTGAGTGCCACCTTTCTAATGACACTCTCATTTGTGTCTGGTAGTGTGGCTGAAATAATTTGGCTGTCTCAATGAGGGCACTGACGTTTTCTTCTTCCATGTTGTGTAGGAACTTCATTTCTAGAAGAGCTGTGGCTAAAAATAGTGGAAATAGGACCAAACATTAAATATCTATGAATGGAGGCAAGAGAGATGAATGAACTAACAGAGGAAGGGACATGCATGTGGAGCTCGTCTCCTTGCCTTAGGGAAACTGGCCAAGCACTGGGGTCTTGTTCTGCAGAGGATCACACCAAGCTGGAGTCTTTAGGAATGACCCTGGTGGGTTTTATGACCTGTAGTGCTGGATGCTGTGACACTAACTGCATCCCTTAAAGAGAGGGCTTTTCATCCACAAAACATCTCTAAGGTGGCTTTATTTAGTTCCATATTCTGTTAGTTTGCCCCAGGGTGGAACCCATCACTGTGGCTTTGGAAGAGTCTGCTTTTGCCCATGGCTGGCAAAGATGAGGAGTGCTGCCCAAACCATGGCTGCTCCCCGCTGTCTCCGATGGCTCGAGGTGCTGGTGGGGTCTCTGGAGGGCAGGAGTTGGGCTCTGCAATTTCTGGACCCAGATTTTAGGGATCTTATGGAAACCCTTTGTTAGCATCTCCCTAGCTCTTGACTCTTCTTCACCTCACGGACCCGGCCTCTCCTTCCTTTCTCCCCAGTGTCTCCAGGTTCTTGCTCCTCTCCTCTTTGATAGCACTGGCACAAGTTACTAAATAGTCTCAGAGCTTCTCTGCAGCCATTCACACTCACTGACACTCAGCCTGACCCTTCCTGCAGCCAGTGGGTAGGCTGACTCTGCAACATGCAGGTACTGGGAGAGATATTCCCCCTGTTGGAGCCATGTGTAGGACCCTTGTGACAAGAGCAGTGTTTACACAAGGGGGAGGCGTTGGGGTTTTCACACTGGGATTTGGGAACATGCCCCCCACCCTATTCCTCCTGAGTAGTTGGTCAGAAATGTTTATCAAGGTCTGGAAAGGAAACCCGTGTGTATAATACCCCAGACCAGAAAGCCAGAAAAAATCTAGCTGAAACCACAGGGTCAGCCTGGCAGATTTGCAGCACTAATTTATTGGTGGCTTAAACAAATAGAGGCAGATTTGCACTTCTACCTCCTCCTCTGCCGTGCTATGCTGCGATCCAGAGGGCAGCCAGGCCGGGAGCCACCTTTGCAATAGGGTCACTGGTGCCAGGTATGGTGGGGCTGCGCTCCTGGATGGCCCTTCAGATGGGTGTTGGAAGGTAGCAATGATTTCTGGTGACTACCCTTTCCTTCCTCTCCCTTAGAAGGAAAAGGGGATTGAAGACATAGTCTTCTCATCAAGCTGCTGAGTTAATTGTCCCCGTCCGTGCTCCCAGCCTGCAGTCGATGCCGGGGAAACACCGCTTAACTCTGACCCCATTTCCTTTCTGGTGACGTTAATTCACTTGACCTTGTGTTTGCTGATCTCGTGTTCCTTTGCAGCTGACAGGCAGGCAGGAGGCTCGGGAAAGGCAAGGGCATGTGTTTGCATCGTCCTGCACTGAGCACACAGGAAATTAGTGCTGGGCTCCCGTGCGGGAGCAGTGACTTGTTGATCCATGCTGAGGGATGCATTGTTCAAATTTGAATTTTAAAATGGGAATCCCTGTCCTAGGTTCACCTTTGCTATGCTGAAGAGATGCATCCTGTATATGGGGACCCTGGGTCTCCTGGGAATTCACATTTTAACCTTGTCTCTGGGTCTAACATGGGCAGAGGCAATTTGCTGCTGGTGGGTAGCCAGGAGCAGCTTAATGCTTAACTCGAGTTTATGTTGATGCCTCTGAAAATGCCCTTACTGGGGGTCTCTCTGCCTCTTTAGGATCATAAAACATGGTCCCTCTTGTATCCCTGGAACTCATCTTCCCACCTACTGTCCCTTGCTTGTATGATACAAAGATGAGTGTGTGAAGGATGAGGAGAGGCTCAGATATTTAAATATGTGGGGGGATGATTAGGTCAGGTCAGTGGTTGGGTTTGATCTGCTCATCAGGCTGTGGCAGGTAGGGTCTGCAATGGTCAAAACTTCTGCCAGATGCTTTGGGTCTCCCGTTGGGAAGGGGTACTGTGGTTTGGTCAATGATACTGGTTAAACAATGACTGTTTTTCCTTGAAAAACTAGCAAGTCTTATAGACATATCTCCATTGGTATGGATGGACGTGTTACATCTCACAAACAAAAATGAGTCTTTGTTCTGAAGACAAAAACTTGGACTTCCCAGCAGAAGAGAGAGGAGCACCTTTGTTGGCCCTTTGTCTTTATTTTGTCTCTGTGATACAGCCCTTTCCTCCCTGGAAGGTGCCATCACCGAGCTCACTTTCCCAATTCCAAATCTCAAGAATGTGATAAACCTTAGCTGATTTTTCCAAACCAAAAGGCTTGAACTGGTGTCACGGCCATCTGCTCTCCAGGTCATTATAAGAATTTGCACTGTAAAGCTTTGCCATGTGTTCTCTGCAGATTACATACACCTTTGGCTGTGCTCTTGTTGTTAGCTGCTCATTATTGGTTGGTTTGAAAAGCTTTTCTTATAAATGCCCTGTGTCCTAACCACACGTGTTGTATCAGTGGTTTTATAATGACCCATTTGGAATTATTTAGCCAGGGAACCTTGCAGTTTTTCCTTTCAATGTGTCCTTATAAGATGCCCAACTTCTACAGTTAGTCTATGAATGTACCCACACTATTAGATCCACTTGTTTATAATAGCAACCAAATGTCTTCAAATATTCAAGCCTCCTTTTATTTTTTACAGCACTGGCAATAAGCCTTTACATGTTAACTCTTGGCCTCTCTGGGTAACCTCTTATTTAAAAGCAACTTAATTGACTTTACCAGGCCTGGGCTATTTTTCATTTCTTCCTAGAGGACTCATTACTGGAGATGGATGTTTATAAACTGGATCTGGATCCTTCTCTCTCTCTAACACACACACACAAGCCCCTTATTTTACCCCTTCCTGCCTGTTTACATTAGCAGGCCATAATCATATTCATGGATTCACATAGTTTGGTGAAGATTTTTGTAGTGGTGACCCAGTGTAAAAAGAAAAAGGCAAACAGTTAAACAGCAAGTGCTGAAAGGGAAAGAGCAAGCATTAAAATACTCAGGTTTTTAGGCATTTATCTGTCAGTGAGATGGTCAAGATTAGAAGAGAGGTTTGTTTCTTTAAAACAAATAGGTTTTATACTGGTATAATTATTTTGTGTGTGTGATGTAAAACAGGTGTAACCCAATGGTAAACTGGGTCCAGTGCTGGGTTATTTTCTTCCTCCTTTGCCTTTTGGAAGTAGTGGTATCATTATAATTTAGGAAAAAGAAGTGAGACAACTGGAAGCAGATTTTAACCAAGCTACAGTCCTTGGCATGACAGATACTTGAGAGTTAAGTGTCCAATAACCTGTAAATGCTTATGGCATGAACACTTTGTCCTTGTCAGCCTTCCTGTCTTGGTGAGCAGGACACACACATAAATCCACAGCCTTTGGGTATTATGTACAATGCACCAGCTCCTCAGCCCAGCCTAGGTTGCTATACATTTCCTGGTGTCATTGGATCCATTCTGATTTCCAGCAGTGGAACGTCTGGTACTTTATGCCCATGTCCCTGGTTGGGTTTCAATCCACAGGCCTGTTCTGATAGAGGGGTTTTGAACAGCTGGTACATTTGTTCAGTATCTAAGCTTTTCTGCTAATACATGTGTAACTGCTCAAAAAGCCCATGTTGGTTCTTGCTTTGCAACTATCTCTACAGAGGTAGAAACACCTATTAGGCCATATTGTTGTTGGTTTGGTTATTTTTTGGTGTTTTTTTTCCTCCTGTTTCTGCTTTGTACCTGAAAAAAGATTTGTTCCCAGTCTTCTGTCTCATTTTAAATCAGTGGGGAACTGCAACACTTTCCACCCTTCTCAGGCTGGCAGAGCTTATGGGGAGGATTTTCCTGCCTATTCATCTGGAATTTCCCCATGTTTCATCATATCTTATCTTCCCTGGGCTGCTTGCTGCCTCGCTCTTGTTCACCCTGCAAGGATCAGTGGGACTGGATGCTCAGTCCCCACCAGCAGAATGAGTCAAAGTGGGGTGGCTGTAATGGGATCCCAGATTCTTGTTGAGAGAGAGTGAGTGCTTTTTTTTCTGCATGTACCATCTTTATGCTCATCCTCACAGACCTGGCATCGTGAGGAATGCTGTTTTCAGATGCTGAGAAGGAAAGGTGGGCAGTCAACGTCTGAGATTAGCAGCCTCTGGTGTATCTACTGTGGTCTGGCATCTCCATCACTATCACAAACTATAAATGATCCAGCTCTAACAGATGTGATGATACATGGGAGAAGCACAGGGAGTCACAAAAGATATGGGGGCTTCTCTGCATGAGACACCTGTGGCAGCTGATTATTTCTACGCCCGAAACCAAAGGTCTTTTTTTCAGCATGAGCGTTTATTTCTGCTCTTCTTAAATTTATCTGGGTTATTTTTTGCTCATTGCCCAGCAACAGGGTGCACGTCCCCTGCATCCCACCTCTGTGTGTGAGCACACCTCCTGTGCGGTACCTGCCCTCCCGACTTCTTACTGCAAATTCAGGCTATAACCTTCTGCCCCATGCTCTCTCTGGGACTAATAATTTATTTTTACTGGATTTTGGATAAAACCACAATTGAAGAATTTGGATTTTGAATAATCCTCCAGCCACCTTTCCCTGAATTTAATCCTCGCAAATAATTTCATGCTCTTTCTGTGTCTTTCCTTCCTACTTTTCTCTGTCCTCTTTTCCCCCCTTTTTAATTCTCTCCTGCTTTTCATGAGTTCCTTTAACGGGGTAGCATCTGCCAGTTTTATTAATGGGCTGTGTAATTCATTTACAGGGTCATTAATGAAAATATTAAATAAGGCCAGACCTAACAAAAGATCCTTGGAGTGCTCTGCAAGATACCTCCCACAAGTGTAATACTTGGCTTACTGCCTTTCTGGCAGGTTTGAATCCACAAAGCAATGTTCATATTATTGTTATTATTGTTATTATTATTGGCACTAGGTGATAACTAGAAATCCAAGCCAAACCCTGGGTTTTGTGGTGATAGGCATGGTGCACATATGCTCTGATTATTTATTAGAAAACACTAGAGTCATAGCGTGATGGGGGTCCTGGTTTTGGCTGAGAGCTACACAAAGACGAGATCATTACTGGTCCCAGGGTGGTTACAGTATGGAAAGAGGGACCTAAATGAAGGATGGGAAGGGTGACAGGGAGATCAAGGGCACTGCCAAAGGCTTTGCCCTCTGATGGTCAGGTAGCACTTGTCTCTATCTGCTTGATTTTAAATTCCCCATTAAAACGTGCAAGCCCTGGTTATCTCATGAGCAGCTTCCACTGCCCAAAATGGCCATTTTTGGTAAAATTTGTAAAACTGAGTATCTTTGGGGGTGGGAGGGAGGGGAATATATCTCTCTCTATATATATATACACACACATATAAACTAGCCTCTGTCTTCTGGACTGTTACTGCTCGACAGACCAGCTGAGTGCCTGATTTAAAACATAAGCGGAAGGGATTCAGCTGACCCACTGGAACTTTGCATCAGTGCTTTTTTTCTGCTGACCTGTTGTTCAGAGGGATATTCAAGTTGATTTTAAGATTTCTGGGTAGATCTCCAGTTGCTGCTTAAATGAAGAGGTGAGCACAGTGTACAGTAGATGGTAGCACAAAGCTGTAGGTAATCTGGAGAGAGAGCAGAGGGGGAATATAGTGAAATACTCAATGAAAAAGACTCTGGTGGGTGATATTCTGCAAGAAAAGTGTGAATTTCCAGAGCAACTTGCAGCATGGGGATACCCAGCTCCCAGTCAAAATCCCACCTTTCATGTTTATAAGAGCTGAAGCTAATTAAGATAAATGCCTGTATATGTAAAGTGTGCATCAGATGTGTAAGGAGGTATTTGTGTACACAGATGGTTAGTGTGGATTATTTTCATACCATACCTATATATCGAGCCTCCCGGATGTTGCAGGTTTAAGGCCTTTGGTTGCATTTCAGGAGACCTACCCTAGTGCATGTGCCTGTGTATACGATACTTTTATACAGTCTCCTTTCCAGGTGCATTTTCCACAATGTGTATGTGTATACCAGAACCCCTACGTGACTGTATATGGAAAACAAAGTCTTTTTGTTACTTTGCAGCTCCGTCTGAGCAGCTTTTGGGACTCCCAGCCTCACAATGCTCCTTGCAGACCCTTAAGTCCAGGCAAAAAAACCCCACCCAAACAAAAAGGGTTAGGGGCTGGGTGATGGAGGGGGAGATGTTTCTATTGAAAAGAAGAAATTTCGGACCATGTTAGTTTTATTGGCCTGGAGGAACCCTATAGATTAACAACCAGCAACCCCCCCCTCCTCAACAACACACACACACACACACACACTCCTTCACTGCCACCCACCCCCCACTCCAACCCGGAGACCTTAAACAATCCGGTAGAAGGTGTGACTTCAAACTTGGTGGTAGGGATAAAGAGAAAGGAAGCCGGAATGTAAGCACTTGTGTGATGTGATTATTCCCAGAAATGCCTCGACATCTCCCCGCTGTCCTGGCACGGCTGCCAGCGGTGCCGCGGAGCTCGGAGCTAAGGTACTGACCGCTGACTGCAGAGACACTGCGATACCTTATCGAGGGGAGGCATTGGGTCCCCTCATAGTTACAAGCGGAAATAGGGCCGGTAGCCAGCTGAGCCTGCTGCCAGGGCCACTGCGGCCTCAGCATCCATGAGAACTCTGCCAAGGTAAAGGGGGGGGGCTCCCCTGGGCTGCCCCCCACTTCCCCTGACTGGAGATCACCCTTTGGTTCCCTTGGTCTGGGCTGCACAGCCACGCCTGGCATTGGCACCAATGGGGTGGACACGAGTGGGGTTAGATGTGATGGAGGAATGTGTGGGGATACCTGAGTGGGTGGGCATGAGGGGGGGTTGGCCTTAAATGTGTGGGGTGGACCCAATGGGGCAGACGTGGCAGCTGGGACAGGGGGTGCTGGGGCCTTGTCTGTGGGTGCAGAGGATTTGGGGTTGCGTGGGTGTTTGGTGGTTGCCTCTTTATTCACTGCCCTCCAGGTGTCTGGACTCGGTAGAGGAGTTTTGGGGGTATGTCTGGGGTTGTCTCTGCCTGCGTCATGTTTTGGATGAGAATGTGCATAAAGATGCTCTGATAGAACTTGCCTAGTCACTTCCCAAATGCTTTTATTAGTCATTTATTCACCTGAAGTGGTGCCTGGTTCTCCAGCTCTGATCCCATGTGTCAAGGGAAAAAAACAGTATACTTATTCTCTCTTATAAATATATATATATTTTTTATTTAAATGATTTCATTTGCAGGGGAGGTGGAAGTGGGAGAGGGCTAATGTATAACAGGTGTTTTGATTTCATGTTACTCTTTGAAAAGCAAATCTCACCATTTGGACCCTGTATTCACCCTTGGTTGGTGAAGAAAGTCATAATAGGAATTGTTTAGGAATTCATCAAAGAAAAATCCACCCCCTTTCCCCGCCTCTCCATTCCTGCACCGTCGGTGGGATCCAGCACCCCCTCATAGTAGATGGCAGAAAGCTTTGGGGTGTTTTTTGTTGTGTTTTTGGGTGGTTGTTCGTTTTATTTTCTAAGATGCTGTTTGGCGATGTGCATTAGCAGCTTGTCACGGAGGGTGGGGGGTTGACTTTTTCCTCCTGGTGCGAGGGACGTGGCAAACAGGGAGATGCAGCCCCGGGGCGGGGGGCCGGCGCTGCCGGAGCGGCTGCGGCTCCGCGGGCGCGGATCTCCCACGGAGAGCGCGGAACCCCCGTGGGTGGTGGGGTGAAAGACAAGGCAGGCAGCGGCTCGGAAGCCGGGGGACCCACGCGTGTGTTTGCAAAGCTGCTGCCGCGCAGCTCCCGGCCCTTTCGGGGCTCTTTCCCGCATCTCCGCCTTAGCCGTCGTTCGCGTCCAAGAAGTAGCTCAACATAAATATATATATTTCTTTCCTATTTCCGCTTACCTCCCACTCGAAAATAATGAAAACCATTATTCATATAAACCACGGCCCGGCCACTGAGTGCTCCCGGTGTCAATCAAGCGGTCGATTAAAAGAGAAAACAAAAAAATGTGCCTGAACGGGGGCTGGCGGTGAGCGGAGTCCGAGCTGCGGCCCCCACGGCTCCAGAAATAAACCCCCGGGACACGAGGACGAATAAAGTGGGGCTTGGTGGAGTTTTTAAATTATTATTCTTTATTATTTTTCAAATTTATTTTAATAAATATATTATCTGCCGGGAAAAGCGCGTTTCGATGCTTTTCCCGTTGCCCGAGAGCCCGAAAGTGCCTCCCCGCCCGTTCACAAATTCGTAAAACATCACCGCGGTGGTAGGGCTGAGATAGATAGTTACACGGGGAAAAATGATGTGTTTGCACTGGGGTGATTTGGAGTAAAAACGGTGATTGGAGAATTAACATCGAGCTGGTTACGCGGCGGTAACGACATCGACACGCTGGGGTTTTCGGGGCTGGTTTTAGGACGGGGTTTTAAATGCGTCTAAAATGCGAGTAACTTCTGGCCTATATCCGTCCACGTCAGGATAAAATGGATTCAGGATCTTAAATGATGTCCAATCCCAAACCCAACCAATTTAACCAAATACCTGGCAATTCAAGAGCCAGATCCAGCAACTGGTTTCACGGCTTCTTTTGATGCTTTGGCAAACCCATGGGTAGACACAAATTCTATTTCACCGGCCCGATCCCGCTTTGTGCTTGTGCACAAGCTCACTCCTGGCTGCCATTGCTACTTGCTCCAAGAAAATCTATTTTTTCTGGAGCCCAGGACTATTTCCTCCATGTTTCGCTTTGCGAGGCTGCTCTGTCGTGCAGAAACTCCGCTAATTTATCCGACCCATCTTAATATTCACCACGAAGCTAAAGGAATGAACCGGCTCATTCTTCCTTCGTCTTTAGAGGTGATTTCAAAGCTTTGATTTGAGCTCAGGGTGGTGGGAGGAGGGCTCTCCGCGCCCCTTTTGAAGAGGCAGGGAGGAAATCAGAAATGAAACATCTTCCCTCCGAGATGGAGAAAGTCCTGCGAAAACTCTTCAGACACTCACACCCGCCCGAGAGCTCTCCCGGCAAAACGCATGGTCGTGTTTTCTCCAGCAAGTGCATTGCGAGAGCTCTCCAGAGCTGGAGATACTCGTGTTTCAAACTATGGGGAAAGGAAAATAAGTGTTTTCTGTATGGAAATCAGGGAATTCGCCTATGTCTTCCGAAGATTATTTTTTCCCTCTTGTATTGAAGCTGTTGTAATTTATCACTCGAACGGCTCTAATTTTGTAGCGATGGCGATGATGGTTTTTAATCCCGAGCCTACCGGTAGCCGGGTTTTGCCCGAGACCAGGCTGCTCTTTCTCCTCGTCTGCCAAGAAAATGGGTGCCTCGCTGATATTACCTACAAACAACTTTATTTCCCCCCAAAAGCAAAGGTTTAGTGGTTCTCTCCAAGGCCCCCCCGAAATACCGCATCAAACCCAACCCAGTGCCACTGCTAAACCTGATTTTGCTGGGAGTCACTTCGGAAGCGATTTTGGGGAATTTTGCCCCTTTAGATATTTTTAGGAGAAATCTTTTTCTCTCGCATTAGACACACGGAGACACCCCTGAATTTCTTCCCCACCCCGCTTTGGCTGGGGAGAACAGTCGAATTTAAAAGCCGCCGTGCGCAGCCCGAACAATAGGAGCCGTAAACCGAGACTATAAGAAAGTTGTCGGCAGGGACGTAGGAACCACAAACACATTTTTTTCCCCCTAACCATACAATGTGGAAACTCTTAAAGGGCGCTATCTGTAGACATCTTGCAATCACTGGTCTTCCTTGTCATCTGAAGGAGAAAGGGGAAAATATATTAAGTGAAGACACACTTTAAAATTACTTATACATTTTAAACATGCTGGCAAAGGGAACTGCCTGATAAACTCTTGCCCAGATTTCCTTTTTCTGGGGTAAATTATTTCAAGTTGTAACACAAATACCTCCCTCCTCTCCTTCCTCCCCCCACCGCTTAATCGCATTTAATTCAAACGAAAACAAACTCTTGCAGCCTCGCAAACAGCCCGAGTTTGGGGCAACGGCAGGGCCGGTCCTGCAGCCCTGAGCGGGTGCAAACACCCACTTCAGCTGGTTTTAGAGGGGGAAAAAAACTAAGAGTGGTGATTTAAATTAGTTAAAATGCTTAATAACAAGCCGGCGCACCGCCCGGTTTTGCAGCCAGGTGGGAGCGGAGCTGGTCGCGGCTGTGCTTGGGCCGGGTCTCCTGAGCCAAAATCACCCCAAAGCGGTCGGGGCAGCAAATTATTTCCCTCCTAGCGAATTTCCTAGCCCAGATTCCAGTGCCTGACGACGAGAGCTTCAGCCAAGAGCACTTTACCGCCTGTAAAGCCGCCAGCTCCAAACAAGTAAAGCGGCGGAGGTTTGGCCCCGGAATATGCGGGGCAACTTTCCCACCGTGTGAACGCGCTCCCTGGTTTTAGAAATGAGATTTATCTGTGAGAAAAGAGCAATGTTAAAGGAAAAAAAAAAAAAAGAAAAAAGAAAAAAATGAGGCTCTGGTGATTTTTTGCTCCTCGCCCCCCCCCCCCCCTTTTTTTTCTTCCCCGTTTATTTGGGGTAGCATTGGACATTTTTTTTTTCTCCTTTTATTTAAAATAAAAATGGAGGAAGGCCTGGGATGTGGTAGGAGTAGGGGATGCTCTGCCCGGTTGGGTATATCCCTTTGTGGAGGAGGGAATATCGGGCAGTGGGGAACGGAGGCAGCGCTGCGGTTCCTCACCGGCGGTGGGAGGAAGGATCGGGCCCCGACCCGCGGCTCGGAGCCCAGAGAAAGGTTGGAAGGGGGGGTTCCTTCCATGGGCTGGTGACTCTTAGGGTCTGCTCCGACTCTAACCCCATGCGGCAGGATCGGGCCCTCCTTTGCCAGCGGGGTGTCCCACCGCCCCCACCGCGCTGCCAACATCTTCAAACGGCGGCCGTCGCACAACCTGAGGGTAATGCGGGGGGGAGGTGGGATGGAAAGGGGGGCTTTTTTCTTTCTATTTTTTTTTTCCTTAAGTCTCTTTCAAGCTGAATTTATGTTTGTGTGATGAAATGCCCCTCTGTGTTTAACATTCCCAATGATCATTTGTTTCCTTAGCTCCATTACTCCTTTATGAGAGCGCCTTTCGCCCGGGCATGTTTAATCATAACCGCTTACGCAATATTTTCTTTGGGATAGATTCACTCAGCCTTATTACATATCAATTATTTCCTTACAACTTCGTTCCACACCAGCTGCTTTGTTATCTGGGCCTGCCACCCTTTACCCCCCCGGTGTGTGGTGGGAAGGGAGGGAGACGTTTGTTTTTCCTAGGATAAAATACTGCTAATAATAATGCAGATTGAGTGGAAGGAGAAGGGAGAAGCGGCGGTGGGGAGAGAAGCCCCGCAGCCGGGGGATGCTCCCCGATCTCGGGGGCTACACCTCCTTGCCACAAACAATTGGGAGGCAGAGGGAGGGGATACAGGACCGCTGCGGGTCGGGGTGCCCTTCCTCCCCCCGCAAGGGGTCCCTCCTCGCCCTGGGGTTGCAGGGGAGGGTCTCCCCGTTTCCTAAGGCCCCGGGGCGCTGCGCTTTTTCGCCTTATTTTGGAGCTGCTCCACCGTTTCTGCGCCTCTCAAGCTTCGTGCTGGCGCAGAGGAAAGACTTTCTGCTTTACAGGTCCCCGGGGGACCTTTACCCACCTCGCCGTCGTCCCCTCTGGCCGGTCTGCAGCCACCCGCCTAGAAAAGGACATTTTGAGTCAATCCGAGGTTCCCCTCCCGCCCCGGCTTGGGTTTGAAATTATTTCAGTGTCACTTTTATCGTGATTTTACATCGTGAACAGGCTGCCAGACTTGGCTTCTCTCTTGCGTCTCTTTTCCTCTTCCCTGGGGTGCCCCTGGATGGGGTCCCCTCATGCACCCGAAGGATGGGCAGCGGTGCTGACATGGGGGCTGCCTGGGTGCTCCTGGCCCCCGGGTGGGGGGTTTTCTCTTCATCCTGGTCCTGTCAGGTGTGGCAGGAGGGAATAACCCCATACACAGGTGGGGAGAACTGGGGGTCTTGGAATCCCAGCAGATCCCACATCCCTCAGTCCTTCCTCTTTCCCCCTCTGCTTTTTACTCTTTCTGCCCCAAAACCTGAGTGATAGCATTTTGTTTCCCATTTGAGGAGCCCACAGTACAGCCCAGATTCTTTTCTCTTTTCTCTTTTTTTTTTTTTTTTTCTTTTTTAGGTATTCTCCTCGGTGCCAAAAAGCACGAGATCCTTTGGTTAAACTGTGTCTTTATAGGGGAAATATATATATCCCTTTATGTGAGCCATAAAGCTGCCTTGGGGAAGCGAGAGGGGCCGACGTGTGTTGCGAAGTGGTCCCGGTTCACACGGGATCGTGACTCGCTGTGAAAGGGACCCTGAACTGCACCATCATCATGACATGAGCGAAGGGGGGAGGACACACACAGGTTTGGAGCGTGTCAGGAGCCTGGGCAGGATATATCAGGGAATTGAGGGGGGGGTTTAATGCTGAATTTCCTGGCTCTGGCGAGCTGGTCTCTCCATCATCTTTACGCGTGCACACATATATGTGAACAGATGACTTGGCAGCGGTGAAAAACACTTAAAATAATGCCTCTGCCTCTGGCCAGGCCTGTGTAAATATCTCACTCTCCCACATGCCCGTCTAGCTTTTCCTGATGCTGCGTTACTTGATCACAAATACATAATTTGCGCGAGTGTGTGTATACACAGGGCTGCTTTGATCTCGGCGCAGAAATGCCCCCCTTCGCCTTTGGAGGGGCTGCAGCCCCGAGAACAAAAGCGGAGAATAAAAATGGTCAAATAACACATTTTCAAATGGGAAGCGTGTGTCGGCTTCCTCGAGTGGTTCTGGCATTTGGAAAGGGGGGGAAAAAAGAGACTTTATTGAACATATAAATTTAAACTTAGTTACTGCTAACAGTTGCCTTATAAAAGAGGTCCATATAACCCATATCAATGTTTTTTTCCTAGAGTCCCCAGGAGCATTTCCCAGCGCACCCGATCTCTTGGCAGTGCCGGCCCACGAGGAGCGGGGCTGGCTGCGGGCTTTTGCAGGGGGAGATGTTTATTTTTCAGTCATTGTTGGCTCCCTCCCCTGGATTATTTTACTGCTGCAGATTTAAGCCCTCTACTTATTTCTTGATTCTCTGGCAGTGCTTTCCACGAGCTGCTCCCAGCTCTGTGCTTTCTCCCTTTTGCTGTGTCTCGGGGTGGTGAAATTATAGGGTATGAGGGAAATGTGTAAATTATAGGGTTTATTAAAATGTAGACGAGCGCGTCTCTCTAGGCGAAACAGATGCAGGATGGCTTGAAGTCAGCCGGCCTGACAAACTGCAGAGCAAGGCGGCAGGGGAATCATTAGGGGGGTATTTCCCGCAGGGAGAGAGGAAGCGATCCTGGGGTTGGGGAGGAGGCTCTGCCAAGCGGCTTGGGGCTGCCAAAGGTTGGGGTTCCCCCAGGTTCCCCCCAAAATCATGGCAGGCTCTCTTGGAGAGCACCAAGAAGGTTGGTCCCAGTGAGTTGGATGAGACCTCCGGGTGCTGGGCCCCTGCATCCCCTCGCTCCCAGCCCCTGGGGGTACCAGCCCTCCCCAGAGCTTCCTCTCCACACCTGGTCACAGACCTGGTCTCAAAGGTGATGATTTATTTAGGCTAAAGCATAATTCTCAGTTTACAGTTTGGCTTCTCTGATATTAACCTTAGCTGCTTTTATGTTAATCTTGGGAATGATGAAGAGATTTTCTGAGGTGGGAGAAAGCGCTCGGAAGGATCTTGGGGTTTGGGGATTGAGACTCACTTTTTGCCCTTTCCCTTCCTGCAAGGAAAAGCAAACTGGTGAGAAATGGGGCTGTGATGGAAATATGAAGTGGGGAGGAGGGTGGAAAACAGCCCTGGATGAGGTGGTCTTGGTGCTGCCCCATTCCCCTTGCAGTGCATCCTGTCGGTTGCCTGAGAGATGGAGGTGGGTAAAGCAGGCTGAGATGCCACCAGGATGGTGAGGGCTCATGGCAGGAAAAATTCTTCAGCCTTCCCCAAGTGCAGGTGGGGAGCACATGTCTTCTCCTTGGCAGGACTGAGACACCCCATGTGCCCAGGACACTGCTGTCACCCTGCAAGAAAACAGACAAATACCCAGTGGTCCCTTCTCCTCTTATCACAGGACTCAGGGGCTGGACCGTGTTCACACCATCACCCTTGGGATCATTCTCCTTGTCACTGCTTCTCCACAGACCCACAATTTAACGGGGAAGGTAGTCTTGAAGACAACATCTCAGCCACAAGTGACCTCGCACACCATGTCCTCCACACCTGGGGCCACAATGTCCCTACAGCAAGATTTGCTTTCACAGAAATACATTAGAAAAGCAGGTTATGCTGTTGGAGCTGCCTCAGTTATACACTTGAGCATATGGCAGCAAGGCTTAAAACGAGGTAGCAAGGCAGGGAACCCTGCTCAGGCTATTAAGATGTCCTCTGCGCATCCCAAATGGTCCAAGGTAAATAGTTGGGGCATTGCTAGGAGCATTGCACTTCTGGTCCCTCTGAGGGTTTTAGCAGCCCCGTCATACTGCAAGAAACAGGACACAGCCTCTGAGCTGCAGAAAATTGCACAAAGTCACACGTGGAAAGATCTTGCGACTCTCTTAGTCCCACAGTATCGACTGCAACCAGAAAAGATACTGTAATGGGAACTCTGGGGATGTTCTCTCCTATCCATCAAGTTAAGGCAACAGAGCCTTTTTGCACCACTCCTGTTTCAACACCTTGTGGAGCTGACCAAGTCTTTATTCACGTATTTTCTGTTTGTTTTGGAGAGTGTCAGATCTTGGCAGAGCAGCAAAAAGCAGACAGAAAGGTTAACAAAGGAAAGCGTTATTTCACTAATCCCTTCACACACTCCATTTAAGGTAACTAAAATGTGGTAATAAAAAGAGCAATTAAGGGCATTGAAGTATTTATTTAAGTCTCATCTCCAAAAGCCCTGTTTGGGGATCTCAACCAGCTTGTTTATCACAATGTGGCCGTCATCCCCTCCTGTTCCTTGGCCTGTGTATCAGTGGGAAAGGCTGCCCACCTTTCCCTCAGCCTTTCTCTGGTTTACAGCATTAGTTGTCAGTCTTGGTTCTCAATTTATGGCCTGAAAGCTCATTTACAAGCTCATCTGCCATTCTGCCCTTTTTTTTCTCCTTCTTCCCCTAGCTACTGCATTAATTTAAGAGGAACACACCGAATAGAAACGGTCCTTACACAGCTCTGGGAGAATCACTCTGTGAGTGGAAGAGGAAACAGGTCTGGATAGTAGAGACTGGAAAAGCAGCTGGATTTTAAATAATAAGGATGTGGAAGAGCTCAGACTGAATGGTGGGAAAGGGAAAAGAGGGCATGTCAGCGGGGAACAGGAGGAGAGAGCCTCCTCGCCGAGCTCCGTTCCTCCTCTGGGGCAGTCCTTGCTCTAGACAGATGCAGGAATTGGTGAGAGCTTTTTTTTCTCATTTGGTGAAGATTTCTAACTAAAATGCTTTTGAAAGACAAGCAGATTTGCAAATAAAGGACTGTCAAAACCAGCTTCTCGGTTCAGATATCTGTCTTTTTTAATTTTTTTTTTTGGAAATAGGAATGGGAGGCAAAAGAGGCTGGTTGCTGAATGGAAGTGTGCCTAATGCGATGTGGAGAGAGCTTATACACTCAACAGTTGTATTCTCAGTGCAAAAAGGGGTGGGGGGGGTTTATGCTGTTTGATATTTCAGCAAAAGCTTAAGAGGAAATGAAGCAAACTTGTCTGCATTTCCAGAGGGAATTCCACAGTGTGCGTGCTAGAAATATCTCCCTTTTCTCCCTTGGACTCTGTTGCTATTTTTATGTTACCTTAGATCATGATCCTGGATTCTTTGATTGCTACTTCCGGGGTGCTACTATTATTCCTAATAGTATTTGCTTTCTATTTTTGACTGTTTTCTTTTTAAATTCTTTTTTTGAGACAATGGCGTTGCCTCTTCTCTTTTGCTGCTGGCTCAGCCTGGTGGGAAGGAGACCTTTGCATAAAGGTCTGTCCTTTGCCTCTGTGCTTATCTCAACCATACATAATTCTTCCAGCGCTCTCCTGATTTCTGAGACACACGCGATGTGGCGAGTGCAACGCTCACGTCTCTGCGTTAGAGGACCAGGGGAGTGGGTTCATGTGTTTGGAAACATCAGGACAGGCGGTAGCTATCAAGTGTGAGGGTGATTAACTGAATGGGGACCCGCAGGCTTTAGCGGCAGCAGTTCCGTGCTATGAGGATGGAAGAAGGCAGGTGTCAAGTGTTGGCTCTCAGCTGCGCATGAAACTCGTGTTATTCCATGATCTAATGCCCGGGCCAGTCACTCCCTAGTACTGAGCTTAGATGTTCCTTAACTAATGAACTAAACAAAGCAAAGGTGCCAGCTGAAGACTCTCTGCTTAAAATTGTTCTGGTAGAGCTTTAGTTGCGCTCACAAGACATATAGGCAATATTCCTGACTGATGTAACTGTTGAGAAAAGAGTGCGAAAGGCTGGTTGTGTGCAGGAGGTAGTGATAAAACAGGTGTTATTCCGTGGGAGGGAGATCCTGCCTTACTACCAAGCAGGTCTGAGCTTCTGCTGCTCAAGTCCAGTGCCTTGGACAATTGCCTGTGCTCTCTGTTTCCCTGGGCTGCTCCTTCTCCTCCAGGTGGATCCATCAGCCTCTATTTCTACTCTTGCACCAGACTTACCCACCCGTGTCACGTTCCAGAAGAAGAAGAAGTTCCTGTACTCATGTTTTCTCTCTTCTGCTGCCTCCAAAGTTACTGCATTTTGATCAACATTTCTGCTGCTGTGGTTTGTGGGTTCCAAGTGTCTCAGCAGCAGATATGGTGCCACAACAATATTTTTGTTTCCATAGGACGGAGGCCTGGGCAGCTCTTGTCAACCTCTGTCCCTTTTCTGGTTGAGGCGGGCTTGGAGGGATGAGAGGTTTGCTATCTCAAAGCAAAGCCAGAGTGACAGTTGACATGTGAATCGGGCATCAGGCACTAGTGCTGTGTTTACAAGTGTGTTGATGCCAATATGGGTATTTGCTGTGTATTTTCTGCCTTAAAAACGCTTTAGTCAGTTGTAACGATCCCTGTTGAGATGAGCAATGCACCTCTCTTCTACTGCTGTGCCTTCAGTTCCTCTTACGGCCACTTGGGACTCGACGTCTATTTTATATACATAGACAGAAAAAACTGAAAGGATTTTATTGTGCATTACAGGGAGGACGGATTGAGATGGGAGTCCTGAGAATTCCCAGCCAAGGCTCGGCAGAGGCGTAAATGAAGCAAAACTGAAGCAGGCTCCTCGGGGAGAGGGATTGTTGCTGGGGGGATAGGAGCAATACCGGTACTGGCTTTTCCATTTGAAAGGAAGAGCAAGGATGTGGGAAGGGAAGAGGTATACGAGCCCACTGTGGGAGAGCAGAGGCTGAAAGGAGGCCCCAGCATGAATTCTTCCCTTCCCGCTAACTTAGAGCGTTTTCTCTATTTTGTACAGAACGTGATACTCTCTTAGGAGTGACCCCTCTGACCTCCCACCTCCTGATAGGATGGCGAGTAAGTGAGTGCAAAATAAATGGCACCGAATAGACCTTTTCAAAGAGAAGGAGGGAAATAAATCAGGTTATTCTGGTGCGGCATTGACAGCACGTCAAAACAACTCCCCAAAGCGTGAAACTTGGCTGGGGAATGGTAATTCCACTTACATGCCAGATACTTACATGCCAGATGTATGGCTTATCATCATGTCTGTCTGTCTGTCTACCTGTCTGCCTACCTGCTCTTACTGTAGTATCAATTCTTTAAGCGCACATAAGCTATTTATGATCTTATCTCCAGTTCTGGAGCGGAAACTGGGATCTGGACGTGTGAGAATTGCTCAGGAAGGAAAGTCTGCTAGATTGTAATAGCTGGTGACTCAATGTAGCAAAATACCGCACCAGTCAATGTTGTAGTAGATTGATGGTTATATTTTACTTACTGCAGAAGCTCTGCGGTCTTGCTGAGACACATAGATGTTAAGGCAGGTGGATGATAGAAAAGCCCAATGGACTCTGTAAACTCAGGCTGGTACTCAAGGCTTGTATTACCCAGACCCCCTTCCTAAAGAACAGTGACAAACAGATCTAGAGCTTGTCCTGCCAGAAAAAAATGCATTGCATCGTATTCTGCTGAGACCAAGCCTTCATAACGCACACAGAAAATCACCGCTCGGCAATTCCACCAGGAAACTGAGAGACGAAATCCAAACATGATGAACTCCTCCAAAGCCCTCAGCATTGATCTGCACTGATCAGTAAGAGCTGATGAACGAGGTGTAAGAAATCAGGCTAGAAAGCTCCCCACCCTCTCCTACGTGGTTCTCTGGACACACATCGCTGAATTTACTGTGTACAGGAGGCTTTGAGAGGGAATGCATCTGTGGATTTCATGCCTGTGAGCTTCATGGTTACTCCAGTGTGAGCAGAATAAAGAAGGCTTAGAAATGCTGATGAAGTTAGTTAGTATACTGGAACATTCCTGGAGATTCCTATAAGTTCAGAAAAACTGTAGAAAATTATACTCCCTAGTAATTTCCAAAGCTAAAGTCTGAGCTCACTTCCAGTAGTGCAGCTGCTGTAAATTTACACTAATTAGTAGTAGTCTGAGTAATTTGGGGAGTAGTTAATGTTTTGGCATTTGTGTGCTTGTTTGTTTTTTCTCTTTGGAGGATTGGGGGAAACATATCTGTGCTGCACATTGGATCTGGTAGCAGGAGGGGGTGTTTCTGTTGCCAGTTTCAGACCAGGTTTCTCATCTGTGCAGAGGGTGTTTGTAGAAATGGAGCTCAGGACACGGCCGAGGACTTGAGCACACAGACCCCTTGATCCCAAGTAAGGCCTATGGCTTAGTATCAGCAATTCCATCCATTAGGTATGTTGTGTTTCTAGAGGCGATCCTGAAGCTACGTGCTCTCTAGATGGGGAAGTGGAGGGGTTTAAAGGAGTTAAAGAAAATCACTGCTGTCTGTGAGAGGCAACTGAGCCGTGAGTAGCAGAAGCACTCGGATCAGGCAGGTAGGAGCTTCAGGATAAAAACTTTCCTGATAAATCCTGATAAAACTTTCCTGATCCACAGGCGTAATGTTTGCCTAGGCTGAAATTTAGCAACTTAGGACTGACTTGCTATGTAGGATGTCTCTTATTTCTGTTATCTTCCACTTTTGGAAACGACCAAGGCAATAGCAGTATCTGTCCCACTTTGTCTACATGGAGACCTTAATGATATAACCAGGAGTGAAACTTATACCCAAATACATACCCCTGTGTCACAGAGTGGGAGGCATTGTGCTGTGCCTGTTTGGTTTCAAAAATCTTGTACTTAATGTGGATGGGTTTGTCCTGGTTGCCTGTTCTGCAGGAGTGCTGGAGAACCAGCCAGGGTCAGACTCACAGCTCTAAGCTCATCACATATATTCATCAGGCCTAAGAGATCTAAAAAGCAGATACTTAGTTTAAGCTGGATGTTCAGGCTCTCTTTGTTAGTGGTGGATGGGTAAGGGCAAGCCAACCCTGCTATTGCAGGGAGGTGTCTTATGACTAGGTAAAACACCTTTCTTTTGACTTCAGAGGGAGCCTGGCGTAACCAGAATGGCCTAAATGTCTAATTGAGGGGTGTGAAGGAGGGAAGGGTCCCATGCAATCAGTAGCAAGACAGAGGCAGAGCCCAGTTTTCATCATTTCGAAGTCTTGGAACTTTCACCTTGTTTATTATCCTAATATCCCAAATCACCTTGGTTTATAAGCATGACACTTCCAATAAGAGAAAGGGGAGATGTCACGTGTGACTGTGTTTGGAGTGTAATTGTGTTGCTGGATGTCAGAGCTCTGCTACTGGAAGATAAGGGAGGGGTGACAGAGCAAGAGGAGAGACCACCTGCCTCATCGAGTGCAGGCGCTCACAATTACAGGTGACCATGTAATAGCTGCTTAATCCAGAGGGGTCCCCAGAACATCCACTGCATACGCCACAGGCCATAAAACACTTCCCAACACCCTATAACAAATTTAAGACCGTTAGTACAAAAGACCAAAAGCCACAAAAACTCAAACATGCAGGAGAGATCAAGGGCATTGCCAGTGTCCCGGGTCCCGGCAGTAGCAGGGAAATTGTTAGGTGAAAATGTCCAGATGATCTTAGGAAGTGGACCATGGCCCACCCTACAGAGGAAAGCAAGAAAACCTTACCAGTCCCTGCCAAATCTGACCCGGGGGGAAACTCTTTCCTGAATACAGGCCAAAACCCAAAGTAATTGCACATGTACTCTTTAAAAATGGATTTTATTTAGGAGAAACACATTGTCATCATCATCCTGTAAACTGCGCCAAATGTGTGCTAAGGACTTCCCGTAGAAGGAGAAATGGGAAGGCTCTAGCTTTTTTGCAGAAATGCTGTGATGAGTGAGGTACCTCCATCCCACCACAACCTGACTGGTGCTAGATGGAGAACCTTCTGGAGACACCCCAGGTTTCTTGGGGAAAGAGGCATTACTTAGCTTGAGCTGCTTTTTTTTCCCTTTCCTTGCCAGAGTCCCCAGACAGCTGCGGTATATTGAATTATTGAATTTATGGCTTCTAATCAATCTCAGTCTTTTGAAAGCAGGACAAAGCTTTTCAGAGGGTTTAGTCAAGGTCCTGGCCTGAGGAACCTTGTGCAGGGTTGGTACATCCATTGTGGCTGGTCTAGCATAATGCAGCTACTCTCTTCCCCCGATGAAATCCTCTCTGATGCACAGGGCTTGTAAAAGTCCTAAGTGCCACTTAAATCTAACTAACAGATACTGAAGGATTTGTTCTCAAGGCAAATTAGCTTCTGTTTCCTGCAGTCCCAACCCAGTTTCTCTCGTTTCCATCTCCATTCCCTTTGATTTGACTTTCTGTTCTCGGTTACAGCAGCAATTGCAGTCAGAGCTATCTAGGCTGCAGTTTAACTGTGTCTGTAGAAACAGATGGATTTTAGAGCGTCTGCCAGTAAGACTTACCGAAATTAGAAGACTGCTGAGTTTCCAGCCTTAAAACGTAGCCAGCTCTGTGCTCTGGATAGAATTAAGAGTGGAACTGGGAGGGAGCAAATAGACGTTCACTTGTTCTCTCACATTCTTTTGCAAGGTTGTGTGATGCTGAAGCCCCCTGTTTCTGCGACGGATGAGCCCACCCGAGGATCTCAAAGTCCTTGTCCTAACCCAAGACCTTAGTACTAAGTAATGGCATCACGAAAGTCATCGAACTACTCTGCCATTTTACAGACAGGCCCATAGTTGTTAAAAAATATGGCCCAAAATTGAACAAAGCAGTTGGTGTTGCACTCTCCTGCCTGGTGTCTGACAACCAGAGATGTTGCCTTTACTGTTTGGGGAGGATCCTGACCCGTCTCCCCAGGGTGCTGCTCTGGGACCGTTTGTGAGTGTGGGACAAGGTGCTGCTGGCCCTGAGGCTGCACGGTGTAATAAGGACACTCGTGCACTAGGGACTGCACAGACACCACCCAACCAGTTCAGAAGCTACCGAACAGGATGAGTAACAGCTTTTCCTCCCAAGGTTTCAAAAAACCATCAGAAATGCAGGCATTTGCATTGCACTGACGTTGAAGTGGACACCTAACTCTCTTGATTGCATTGTGACGATGATGCGCTCAGGGAACAACTATTTCCAGCTCCGCGGGTGCTGCAGAGCACTCCTGGGTGCAGCCAAGGGAGAACAAGTTGGGAAGACCCCAGGGATGGGATTTTTCTTAGGGGGAGCTCTTAGCCCTGCAGCCCTGGCATGTGCCATGTGTGAATCCGTCCTTCCTGCTCCGTCCCGGTGACGTTGTCTCTATTTTGGCTGTGCTGAGGAGCCTCTCTGGCCCCAGGAGGGTGGTTTGCAGGCAGCCTGGGCAGTGGCTGCTGTTTGTGATCCAGCACTGTGCTGCTCCTCTGGAATCTGGTGGCAGAAGAGCTTTGGCAGAGGGAGCGCTGTGAGCAGCGGTGTTTCCAGCACACCTGGCTGACCAGCGGGGATGACCCAAGACAGAGTAATTGATTCATGCAGCCACAACTTCACGCTTCTTCCTGGCCCTGAATCTGCTCTGGGTGGACATCCAGGGCCAACCTTCCTCTGCATTCACTCTCGGGAAGCTCGGGCTGGTTTCTGAGCATGCTAAGCTTTCTGGCAGTTTGAGTTTGATAGGAGCCTTGCTGCAGGCTCATTTCTCACCCCTGGTGAGGAGGAGTGTGGTCCATGCTCAGAGCTGGGTGCCAGACCCCTGCGCAACCCCCACCAGTGTTTCCCATGTGAGCCCTCCCTCATCAGTTGCTGCAAAAAATAAAATAACAAGATTTAATGACAGTTATCCTGTTAAAGTTGAGGAGCCGAGTGTTGCTGGGAGAATCTTGGCATCTTTTTTTTAAATATAAGGACTTTATCTATATTTGGAAGGCAGCAGGTTAAAAGCACAAGTCAATGCTAAGTTAAACCGTGCACGGAAGAAATAAAAATAGCCCAGGTTGGGCTAGTTGGGGAGAAGAAGAGGTTACACTATTTCCATTAGAAATGACATTTAAATGGAGGGTGAGCTTGAAACTTTGACAGGACCATGAACATCCCCTTTGGAGACTGCTCCTGCAGACCAAGGACTGCAAGGATTTCCCTCCTGATCATGACTTTGTAATTCATGTGTCCCTTTTAGGTGTGGGAAAAGCTCACTGAAAAGAGGGATGAAGGGTTATTTTCTGAAATACTTGTATGAAAATCAGCTCCTAAAGACAAATAGCTTTCCTGCTGGAGATTAGATTTAGGAACTAAATGATGCACTCCTCTTTGTTCCTCTCTATGGGGGAAAAAAAGTATTGAAGGATGTGCTGAGGTGCTGCTCCTGTTTATGAAGATCCATGGACAGAGCATGGGGTATTTGGACTTTAATTAAGTTCAGTTCCTCCGTGCTCCAGCACCCGCTGAGCCTCAAGGAGTGTGTTTGCCAAGATGTGGGTCCCAAATCACTGCACAGTGGGTCCGGGACTTTGCCTCTTCCCACGGCGCTTGGCCTTGCCCCATGCTGCTGGTTGCCGAGGCTCCAACGGGACGTGAACAGCTGCTTCTCCTTCCAAAACCACTCTAGGGAAATAATACCCAAAAAGTTGTGGAAAGGTAAAAGACATGAGCATAGAGGAAAAAAAAAAAAAACTAAACTCTAAAACTCCACCCATCTTCTCTCTGTGATTCTGAGTGGATGGTTTAAGGTGGTGAGACCCGTTTTGATTCAACCAAGCAGGACCATCCTGCCAGTGTTGCTGTGGTGGGGCAGAGCTGGGTCCATCCTCATGGATCCTGCACCCGGGGCAGCTGTAACCCCAACCCAAGGGGCTGGGCAGAGCCCTCGACAGGCATTAATAACCTGGGGGAAGGTTTCTGCTGCTCTGGCCAGAACAGGCCTCGCTGTGCACCGAGCCCTGAGCCAGTCGTTGGGGTCAAGCTAATGCTGACGCTGGGGCCTTTGATTGTGTTTGATTCATGTGCATACACCACTGGTAGGTCAGATGGGCTGTTAATCCCCAAGTCCCTTCCCCCTTCCCCAGGAAAAAAAAGGAAAGGAAAAAAAAAAGAGGAAAATGAGAAATAAGTTTAGCAGGCAACATACTTCCCGGCTTCCTTGAAGGCTTGTGATGCGAGCTGGCTGTGAGGTCCGGATGTTCAGAAATGCGTTTCCTCTGTGCTTTGGTGGGTACTTTTTGGTAGCCTGGTGACTAAAACGTGTTGGAGGGGAAAAAGATCTCAGCCGATGAATGGTTCTGGTGGTAAGATGGATGTAGCATGTTTCAGGGGGACCCGGGCTCTCTGTGAAGCCATGGGAGAAGGAGGTGACCCCACCTTCCTGTTTGTATTTAATCCTGGGGACTACATTTCTATTTAATTTAAGTGGGTTGGATGAGGCAGGATCAGTGCAAAACTGTGTGCATCCCCACCTCCATAGGAGAAAGCTTTTACCCTGCTTGAATGCCCATTTGTACACGATGGGAGATTTTTTCCAGCTGATAAAACGTATTTTGGTGTCGCAAAAAGACCTAATAAGCAGTTTGTGGGCACTCTCAGCCAAGACATGGAGGGTGGTTATTAGGACTGGGCTGTGGGGACAAACCTTCGTCCGTGGGCAACCCCGAGGGGGTGATTCCTGTGGGGGAGATGGGGCTGGAAATATCTCCCCCGAGGCCAAATCCCCCCGGCGGCTGCTCCGGAGGGTCCCCCCGGGCTGTGCCCTTGTCCCGGGATGTGGAGTTTCCCCGTCCGCCCCACACTCAATGTGTGCGGGTGGGTGGGAAGGAGCAGGAGCGAATTGGAGGGACTTGGGAAGGGAACAACCCGGGGAGCAGCAGCCGAGCGGGGTCCTGGGGGTGCGACACCCCCTTTGGTGGCTGAAAATAGCGTCTGCCGGGCCCCGGGCTGGGGAAGCTGCTGTGGGCAAATGACCAATTAGGGAATCTTTGTCAGATTCGAGAAAGCCGAGATAAGTCTCTTTTATCAGCCTATAAAAATACCACTTTCACTTATCTGGAGCTACCTACGCCGCCCAGCTGCGGGAGCCGGGAGGGGGGAGGCAGAGGAGGGATTACGGATGCGCTTGACAGCCAGGGGTTTTTTTGGAAAACCATTTTCTGCTGGAGAACAAGCCTTCTTCCCTCCTCCTCCCGGAGCCCACCCGCTCCCCTTCCCTCAGCCTGCCCAGGGCGGGGGGTCCTTTCACCCGCAGGGTCCCGCTTCTTCCCCCAAACCTTGCCTTTTCTTCTAATTTTCTACTCTTTTCCCAGGCATCATGCCGGGTGCCGGCCAGGCTGTAGAGAAACCGAGGAGTTATTAGGGCAACGCTGATGGCCTGAGAGGGGAAGGAGCACCCACGGGCACGGGTGGGTGTTGTGCCTATGCGTTTGCTAAGCACGATGAATCCACGGGGCGCAAACAAATCAACCGATGCTAGTGGGTAGAAGTCGTCTCTATGCTTGTTTATGCACGCATCTTCCTGTTTATATCTGTTTATATCGAAATACTCAGATCCACGCAGCCATTCTCACTTAGAGCCGCACCCCGAGGTCGTGGGTTCCCACGTCCGTGGGTCTGGGTGTTTTCTGGACACCCAAATGCATTCTGCATCTGTGCATCTGCATCTGAAGGCATCTCCGTATGGATACCCACAGGCAAACAGCGGATCAAGACGTGGAGAGAGTGCTAACATGCATTCCTACTGTGGGAAAACATGCTGCACTTTGATTATTTTCTCTGTGGTTTCCAGTCTATTTGGGCTGTAGGAAAACGAGCAGATAAAGCGTGGAGGGGGGAAAAAGCAACCCATCAGGCCACCCAAATCAAATCAGTGCTTTCTAGGTTTTTGAGGGACTGTTGGTGGAGAGAAAAATGCGGTGAAAACCACGGTTTTCGTTTAAATACCCTATGCAGGTTTTCTCAGGTGGGGCCTCGGGGTGGGAGAAGAGCGGAGAGACAGCGAATGTCCCTCGCCCCTTGTCCCCACAAGGTCCAGGCCAATAGGACAACCCTGCTATTATTATTATTATTATTATTATTATTATTATTATTATTATTAGGCAGAACAAGCAAATCTGACTGGCACAAAATTACACCCTCTCCACGATGCCTCAACCCACATGGTTGGGGGGGTGTTTGCTAAACCTTGGCTATCGCGGGTGAGAGTAGACTGGGGTGAAGTTGTGCCTCTTCGGGCTTGGGCAAAGATTCTCACCGGAGTTTTTTCTTGCGTCGTTTTTCTGTCGAGGAATTAAACACGCGGGTGCGGAGCAGGATACTGCCACCGGGGTGGCCCTCGGAGCTGGGGGGGCGGCTCAAGGGGAAGGGGCAGCCCCCGGGGCAGCCTCTCCCATCGGGCCGGTACCTTTCGCACAGATTTGTTGGAAGAGTTTCCAAATTCTTTTCCAAATATAGCTCCGGGGCGGCTGTCTGCCTCCCCCGTGTGCCCTTCACGGCTCTGAGCCGCAGCCGAGGGACAACCGCGACCCCCCCACCCCAGCCGTGTCTAGCAGGCGGGTGGAAACCCGACGGGAGTGGAGGGTGTTACTCCCACGCAAAACACGCGTGGAAGCTGCGGGCCCGAGCCCAGGTGCCTCCCGCAGCTGAGCTCTACTTTCTCCAGGTTTCAAGGAGACTTTTTGGGGAAGGCATGGGATGTTTTGGGTCCCTTCTCCTCTGCTGTCACCCCTGGTCCCTTCCCGGAGGAGGGGACCTTCCCCGCCGCCCTGTCATGGAGACAGCGAGAAGGGCCAAGAATTACTGCTCCTACCCACACGGCCTAACCGGGACCTGGACATTCCCACCCAAAAGGCCTTGGAAGAAAGCGGGGGGACATGGCTTTGGGGAGAGACACCCCCCCTCCCCCCCCCGCCCAGCATTCCCACCCCCGAGTGGAACCTGGGCTGGTGGAAGGAGGCAGAGGCTGGAGGGGGCTGGATACCCCGACCCGCATCTGGGGTGGGGGGACCCCTCCCCAACGGGCCCTTACTCTAGAGCCTTCAAAGATCATTTTAACAGCGATAAGTGTGATTTTCCTCCTCCCCCCCTTTCCATTATAAAAGGCTCCGCCTGGGATATTTCTCCCCCATCACGTTTTTATAGCGAGATCAAGGACAAACTTGTTGCGTTGTGGCGGGTCCTTTGGGGTTTTTTTTCCCCCTTTTTTTCTTTTAATTTCCAAAAGCGGGGTAAAGCTCGGAGAAGTTTGCAGTTCTCCCGCTGTAATTAAGAGAGAGAGGGAGCGAGATCTTGATTGCTTCTGCTCGTTCTGATCGCTTCGGAGGTGGGGAAGTGGAGGGGGGGGGAGGACGGGCGGGAATTGATTTTAGATTTCTCTTTTATGTTGGGTCTGGTTTCTGGTGATTAAATTTCTCTCTTATGTGGACTGAACCTAGGGATAACTGATTAATAACATGCCACTTGGCGCCAACACGGGGTCTCAAGGCCTTTAATCGGCAAGATGCACAAGAGAACAGAGAGAAACACAGAGCAGGACAAAACTCCACCAACTATTTTCGCTGGTTTCTGCCTCGGCGGATTTTTTTCTTCTTCATTTTTTCAGTATTTCCTGCTAAACTCGTAAACTTTATTTGATTTACAGCTATTTCATGAACCTGCTTAAACTAACATGTGTTCCGTCTTGTCCAACTGAATCATAAAAAACAATCTTGGATCCAAACGAGATTTTTTTTTTTTTAAAGAAACGAGTTATTAATGACAGAAAATAGGTATTGTCTTCAACGGCGGCTGCTCTGGATCGGGAAGGCTGGCGGGCCCCGCACCCGGCAGCCGCGGTGGGGAAACCAGGCTCGGCTCCGCAGGTACCGCCGCAGGGTTTTGTGCGGAGATTTGAGCGACTTTCATTTTCTTTCCCTAAAAAGTATTATTCGTTGGAAATGAACGATTTCCAAGTCTAAGGTACCTAAAATGTACTCGCAAAGGCATTAATCCCCAGTCCCCGTGCTGGCAGCCTGCAGACAGGCTCCGGAGCAGGTAAACACGTCTGTCTCAAAAAACAACCCAAAACGAACAACTCCCAAAACTCAGTCAGGCACAAAATGAGCACCTAATAATTTCTCAAATAGGTGAAAGCAGGATTTTCTGTGCCCACAACCGCTTCTCCACCTAGATCAAAATAGACAAGCACGTATCCAGCACAAGTGCTTAATATAGGTGCAATAGGTACAAATGTACCTATGTCTATAACATAGAAAATCGAATTCACCAAACCGAACGCTAACACCAGCATCTGTTCTCACCCAAATACTCAGCCCAGTTCCCCACCTCTGTTTGCGTGGAAAAACACGCCGGGAAAGCTATTTGCACCCCCCAGAATTGGAGCCCCCACGCTGCGGGCAGCAGGATGCGGCCGAGCGCCACTGCTCACAAATCTCGCTGCTCCTTCCCCGCACACCCGTGGGTCTCTGCCCCTCGGAAACAGATTTCTCTTGCAGCCTTGTTGCTGCGGAACCATCCGCGGCCGCGCAGCGCACAGGGCCCTGAGCTTTACAGCTTGCGGCCTCATCCAGACCTGGCACAAAGGGCAAGTGTCTATATGGGGCAAAGTGATTTTTCCCCCTTTTCTCTTCCTTCTGTGGATATATTTTTTTTGCACTTAACAATTTCTGAAGAGAACAAAAATACTTCTTAGGACCTGTTTAGGTAATTCACGTAATCTGTATTTTTCTCCCGATGTTTTTTAGGATGCCCATGACACCCGCACGAACTCGGGTTAATGCGGTTCCCGTCCGCAGAGCGGGGCTGGGGGAGCCGCAGCTCCCTCCCTACTTACTTCTCCCCCGGCTCCCAAAATTTGTGGGTGTCCTACGAATATAAATGATAATATGGTCATAAAAGTTCGGCCGCGCCTTCGCTCTGCGTTATTTAGGGCAGGGGAAAAAGGAAAGAGAGAGAGAAAAGGGGAGAAAACGGAAAAAAGGGAAGAAAGAGAGTGAGATGGATTGAGAAGGAGGGAAGTAAGAAAGAAAAACGAGCTGGGAGGAAAGGGAGGAAGAAAGTTTGCGGGGATGGGGGAGCTGTGGAGGTGCCTCGGGCTGCCCGCCCCGGTCTCGCCGGGGGAGCCGGGACCGGCCCTGCCCGCCCTGGGGGGAAAGGAAAGAACCGGTACAGGTGTCCCTTGTGAAGGGCTTTTTTTCAGCGATTGATTCAAAGCTTTTCGGTTCGGGCCCCTCTACCTAAGCCCCCCGTCCATCCTGCCCCCCCCCCCAGCTCCCTCTTCAAGGTCATTGCAAGATCACTTTCAGGGAAAAGCACGGGGCGCTGGAGACTTTCCCCCTCTTGCCCCCATTAACTTTCTTCCCAGGGCGAGAGCGAAGGCCTTATCTGCTTTTATTTTCTCCTTCGGCCCGAGATAACGCCCTGATTGACACCCTGTTTGGCAAGAGCAGATTAGCCTTTCCATTCTGGTATCGATAACGCGTCCCTCTCCACCGGGAGCATCAGTCATCGATCGGGGAGGGGCATCCGATGGACACCCTGTGCCAAAAAAATCACCCGGACTGACTCCCTGAGAGGGAGGAAAAAGAGAAAAGCAGCCTAATTCCTTCTTGCCCTGGGCAGCACTGTGGCCACGGGAAAATTTGAGGAAAGGGCCAAGCCCCGGCTTCCCCCTAGCTGCAGTTAATTCTGGGGGACATCCCATTTTGGAGGCATAAAGGGGAGAGCGAATAGACCTCTTTTGCTTCAGGGATGCTCCTAGATTGATTTTGGGACGCTCTTTTCCCCTTCCCGTTTGCCATCTGAGAGAAAAAGTGACCTCCAGCCCACGGCACGCGTGGGAGACTCCGAAGGGCAGCGCTGTGCCCACGCCCGGCTCTGCAGCTCTGCACGGCTGCTTATTGTTCATTTTCGTCACTGTTTTAAAGCCTGAAGTTCGCCTCCAAAATTAATGGGCTGAAGGGAAGGGGGGAACGGGTTTTAATTGCCTTTTTTTTTTTTTTTAAAGTAGCCAGAAGGGCGGGAAAAAAGGACCCGAAACCACAAACTTTTAAAGAAAAATACTGTTCACGAGTAATTAAAAAAGAAGAAGAAGAAGAAAAGCTCCACTCAGGTATCTACCCCCGAAGGCTCGTCTAAGCATAAGAATTCTAGACCACTAAATGCAGGGGTTTGTAATGGAAATGCTGGCACGAGTAGAACTGTATTGGCGTTATTTCGACACAAACATCTTGCTGATAAACCCTCAAATCAATGCAGTCACTCACTGCTCCAGTAATTTAGGGAATTAAAAACAAACAAACAAAAAAGTGAATGGAGCAAAATGCTTCCAGAGAGGATGATTATGTTAAATATTTGTTTTCTCCCAGGTGCGTGTATCGCTCAAGTGGGTATGCAGCCAACAGAAGGCAGTTAGAAATAAAAGAAAACAGGTCGGAGAGGGGAAGTAAATTACCTAAAAATGGAAGGGGGTGGAAAATATCTGTGTTACAAGAGAAGAGAAAAACAAAAAAAGGAGTTAAAAAGCCAAAAATGCCGAAGCGTGTATGTTTTACAAGGTGGGGGCGGCCAGCACCCCTGCCCCGTCCCTGGGTAGGGCGGCTGCCGAGGAGCCGCCGGCTGCGGACGAAACGCAAAAGGCTTTTCGGTTTGGTTAAGCCGCCCCAAGACGTGATTTTAAAGGGGGTGTGTGTGAGGAGAGGGGGGAGTGAGTTCATGCTCGGCACTATTTCTTACTGCTGACACCTCGACCCCACTGCAAGACAGCACCCCGGCCACCACCCCCCCCACCCCTTCTCCACCTCTCCAGGGTAAAACCTGAAAGGAGAAACCTCTAGGGTGAGTGACACCCTCCAAAGGTAGCGAGAGGGAGAGGGGCTCCGCAGGGCTCCGGCCATGTGGCCCCCAAAAACGGGGGTTCCCCGCGGCCCCCGAAAAGGGCGGCGGGGCCCTGGATGCGCGGGCCTGATCCTGCGCCCCTGACTGCGGCGAGGAGCTGAGCATCAGGGATCGAGCCCGGGGCGGCTGCAGAGGGCTCGGGCTCCCCCCGCCCAGCCACGTACCACCACACCCACGTAGGTAAGTGTATGCGGTGTGGGTGTTTGGCTCCGTGGCTGCTGATGGATGTCCCGGTATTTCTATGCATGCGGGACCTCATATATAGATGGAGTATATGGAGTACGATATATAGGCGGCGTTCACGTATTTATCCACTCGCGCAGATTTGCGCACACTCGCGCTGAGCTGTGCAGAGGGCTGGGGCAGACTGATGCTTGTGCGCACCCAAAACCTCTATGTAGACCATAGATGAAACGTAAAGCTTCACAGGCGTGTATAATATACAGGGCACGGCTGGCTTGCACTTGTATAGATGCGGTTGTGCGAGTGTGCGCAGCGATCTCCTCACCCGCAGATCCACGTACACACGGTTTTGTGATGTGTGTGTTTGTGTGTGCGTATATATATACATGTATATTCGCGCGTATCTATAGATCTCTGCACCCCCGCGTTTATGTTGTACGCTCAGCTTCCTGGTATAAAATTTGCCTAAACGCTTGAGCAAGAAGTCATCGCGAGTGTGCTTTTGGAAACTGTGTGTGTCCAGACTCATTTAGACATGCACACCTATATTGATATGTATACATCTGCAAACATACGTGTCTTGGCATTCCTGCTGCCCATCTTTCACCCGCTCGGGCGGTGTTTGGATCCAGCAGCGGTTTTGGGCTCAGCTCCGAGGCCGAGCGAGCGGCTCTCGGGCCGGATCCGGAGCGGGGCCGGTGGCGCCGGGCGGGCGGGGGGAAGCGGTTTCCCCTCCCCCGGCTGCAGCCACCTGGGGGTACCCCAGGGGGCACGGGGAGCGGGGGGACACGACACTTTTATTTCTGATTTGGGGTAAATTTTCGGCAGGAAGGTCCTATCCTGCCGTGGCAGTCAGTGCCAGCCCGGCTCCCCGCAGACGAAGGCGTTGTGAAGTGCACGCACGATCGTCCTCCGGGGAGGTTTTTCCTCCCATCCCGGTTATTTGGGGGCGACCCCGAGCTGAGGAGCGCGGCTGGATCCAGCACTGAGGCAAATCGAGGGGCGGCTTTTTCTCCCCGACCCGCCGGCCCCCCCTCTTTTTTTTTCCCCCCATCCTTGCTGGTGCGTGTTACTCAGGGCCTGGCTTCCCCTGGGTGTCTGCAGAGCTCGGTGGTGGCCGGGAGAGCTCAGCCTGGGGAAACGAGGTGAATCCAAGCAGGATTTTCCTGCCGGGAGGGGAATGCTGCCTGCAGCCCCCTCGGCCGGAGCTGGGCTGGGAACACTCACCCTCTGCAGTGTCCAGCTCCTGCAGGAACTTCTCGCTCTTCCTTAGGTGTTCCTCTTTATTTTCTCTCTCCCTATTTCTCCTCCTCCTCTTCCTTCTCCTCCTCTTTTTTTTTTTTTTTTTTTTTTTTTCTTTTGGAGGAAACAACGTTTTAGGGTTTTTTTTTCTTTTTCTTTTTCTTTTTTTTTTTCCCTTTTTTCTTATTCCTTTCCGACATCTTTCTGCAGTGACCGGGAGAGCATCCCAAAATCCCTCCAGGTTGAGGGAGCCCTGGGATGCGGGGAAGCACCGGCGGTTCCTCTGCAGCCACTGGCTGCACTTGTCCGTTTTTTGCTTTTTTCTTCCTATATTTTTTTTGGTAATGATTTTCCTTCACTTGTCAATCTCATTTGGCAAATAATCGCCTCGGTTTACTACTTTTTTTTTTTTTTAATCAGCAAAAATAATTGTTTCCCGAAGCACACTTGAATCTCTGCAAATAACCAGGTTATCATTTACTATATATAGGCCAGCGTACTTTCTTCCAGAGGCTCCTGAGAATTCATTTGACAAGTTTCCTGCTCACTCTAATGGCATTATTAAAAAAAACCCCAACTGAATAATGCCAATACCGTTGAATTGACTGGGCTGCTCCTGGTGTAGCAGGAGCTTTGCTACTGGTTTTCCGCTTTTCCAAGAAAGAGGGGGTTTTCCTGGAATTTCCATGCCTGCTTGGGTGATACACACTCATATATAACATATGGCTCCTCACACACGCATATATGCGTGTATGTTGTATGTCTCGGCGTGTGAGTATATATATTTACGTGTATATATACATGCACGCATCTATATAGAGAGGTTACATGCACACAAGCTCATTGATTTTGCATTGAACAGAATGGATTTATTTGAGGAGGAAAAAAAAAAAGATCCGGAATCTCACTGATAGGGCTTTAAAAAGAGGAGAATAATACAAATTAACCTTCCATTACTGCTGCAGTCAACCATGACAGAATAGGCCAGTTGCGTGGTTGGTGACGTCTCCGTGTCCTATAGGAGCAAAGCTCGTGAGATAGCAGCTATCGCCTTGAACTCTCTTTATTTTATTGGAGTATGACTGGTAATAAACAGTAATATTTAATTTGTCTGAGACCACAAATCGGCTTCTAGCTGGAAGGCTCCTTTGCCTTGACATTACAGTTGTAGGGAGCCTGGACTTGCCGTCCTTTACTCAGCTGCCTTTTTTTTTTTTCTCCTTCTTGACCCCCCCCAACCTGCAGAAGGAAATAAATTCGATTTATTTGCATCGTTTTCGACTTGTCTTCAAGGTGTTTGAGAGCTAGTTTGGCACTGGAGAGGTGAGTGCTTTCCCAGGCAGCGGCCGTGCTCGGGTTCGCTCTTCCGAACTCCAGAGATTTTCACTTTTCGCCTTTCTTTCCGGCGAGGGAAAGGCAGCTCGTGTTCTCCCTCGCTAGAAGCTGCGAGAAACCTTTCTCCTCGCTGCTTTCATTTATTATTTTAAGATAAAAATCCTGGTTTTGTTTTCGGTCTCGAACACCTCGGAGGATGCTCGCCGGTGCGGGGAGGCTGCAGCCACCGCGGCCGCGCTCAGCGCTCCTTCCCCGGCTTCCCAGCACCACGGTGATCGCCTGCTTTATTTATACCTTTTCATTCTTTTCTTTTTCCCCTCTCGATTTGCACCTTTCGGAGCAGCACCCGTGCGTTGGGAAGGGCTTTGCAAAGCCGCACGGTGCCCGCTCGCCCCAAGGCCGGAGCCGGGGCTGCTCCCGCCGCCCTCCCCGCGGGGGAAGAATCGTTCGGTTTGCTCGCTCGCTCGTTTGTTTGTGTTTGGAAGGGCTCCACGGCTCCTTTCCCCTCTAAAAATAATGAAATATGGGACAAGCTTTGTTCTGTTTGTTTAAGTAGCGTTCTCTGGCTTATTCCTTGTGGCTACAAGTGCAGTTATTTTATTATTCTTATTTGCAACCGTTTACTGTTGGCTGTTTCTTCTCAAGTAGCTGTTTGAACTGGCGTGCACATGGAGAGGGTTTGAGAGATGCCAAACTACACCCACACATGCACCCACCCCCCACAATAGCCGCTCACCCCTAGACTTTTCGCTTCCTCACCTCAAACTTTGAGGGGGCTCCGGTGCTATCGCGCCCTGCGAGAGCTGAGAGTCAGGGTGGAATTTGCTGAAAACTTCCACGAAATGTATAAAGGGAACGACCGAAAGGCAGAAAAGAGTGAAGGATTTTCTCTCCTTTTTTTTTTTTTGGGGGGGGGGGAACGGACACACAACGGAATACACTGACGAGAAGAGAGTGGGGGCAGGAGGAGGAGGAGGATGGGCAGAGCAGATCTAAACCATGCCATTTATTCCGAGTCTTATCAAAAATCCGCCTCGCCAATCTGGTTCTCTTCAGCCTGCAGAATGCGACAGGGAGGCTGTTTACCCTGCGCTGACCTATTCAACTTTACCCTCCAAATAATACATTAAAAAAAAGGGAGCAAGAGGGAGCGAAGGAAGATGCAGATAAACCCACATCCCCGCTCCTCGCTGACGGTTTGATTATTTGAGGACGGCAAATTGCTCCGGGGGCTGCGGCCCTCGGGCCGAGGCGGCGAGGCCACGGGGCGGCCGGGCAGCGAGGAAGAGGATGGGGAAGGGGCAGAGAAAGGTTCCTGGCTGCCTCTAGAAGTGGGGACAAGGGCCACAACCCCACGCACACACCCTGGGCTCCTCGATCCCTGGGTTTCAGTCCCACTCCGCCGCTTTTCATATTTCCTCTCACGCCTCTAGCTTTTGCCCATTAAGCGAGTCCATTTGGGGGGGATCCCCTCCCACCCCCTCAACAAAAGGCCTCTGTGAGCACTAGCAAATATAGAGCTGGGTCTAAATCCACACGTCTAGGCTGCTCTTTGAGAGCCGGGGGGGGTGGCGGAGCCGGGGGTGGTGCGAGGTTAGCGGAGCCAGCGATTTATTTAAAGGGGTGAGGGAGGGGAGGGGTGGGGGGATATTCCCAGGCGCTGAATTTTCTCTTTGGTTGGGAGAGATGGATGGAGGAGGGAGGGAGGGAGCGGGGAAGGAGGTAAGGGAGAGGGGGAGGGTTGCTGGAGAGTTTGATGATTGTCTTTGTGCCTTGTTCTTGTTTGCCGGCCAGAAAAATAGGCTGGAAAAGGAGGTTTGGGGGGGAGGGGGCGGGAGGGAGGGCTGTGTGAGAGTGAGTCTCTCCGGAGCAGGATCCCAGCTGGTTGGGCAGTGGGTCCCGGCACTTGGGGAACGGAGCTGGACGAACCCACGTCACCTCCGCGCTCCGCTCCGCGCACGGCTCCGCGCAGCCAGGGCGGCAGCGCCGCGAACCTGCCCGGAGGAGCGGCGGCTGCCGGCCCGCTCGAAACTTTTTTTTTTTCCTTTTTTTTTTCTTTTTTTCCTCCAAGGGGGTGCTGTTTTCTTTTTTTCGCTCTTTCCTTCTCTCCTTTTTTATTACTATTCTTATTTTTTTATTTTATTTTTTTCTAGGTGAGGAGTAGAAAGAGTACGGGGTGAGGAATCTGTATCTTCCAGATCAGGCTGAGGAAGGGATGGGGGTGGGGGCTTTATCTTGGTCTCAGGATCCTTTCTAGTGCGTCTGACAACCTGGAAGTGTTTGGAGAGAGCAGAGAGAGAGAGAGAGAGAGAGAAGCAGGCAAGCAGGCTTGCATTGGATAGATTTTTTTCTTCCAGGCTGGGTTTTCACATGCTGATCCGCAAATAAATAAATAAAAGGAAATATGCACACGAGAAGCCTGATCCCATTGTAATTTCCATTGCCAAGGGGGAAAATATACACATACTTTATATAGATGGAGATGCATTGATTGCATGGAATTCAACAAGCAAGGTAACAGCTCTTCCATTGCCATGTATGTCCGTCGGTGTCTGTAATCTGTGTGTGTGTGTGACCGAGGGAGAGCGAAAGTGGCTGGCTGGGGGCATTGTGAGACACAAATTGTCTTTGCTGAGGAGCTGCGAGGCCTCGGGAGACACGGGGTGCAGGGAAAGTGGGGGGGGGGTCTGTTCTCCCCAGGGCTCCCGCGGCCGTGTGTGGGGCTGGGGGGGCCGGGACGAAGCTGGAACAAAAGCAGAGGGTGGCTTATTTTTTTCTTCTCCTCACCTTTTATTTTTCCCCTCCCTTTCGCAAACCCACTTGGTGCTACTTTAGCAAGGCAAGATGCATTTTTCATACAGCCACCGCGGCCTGGTTCTGTCAAGCTCCATTTCTTCTCAGCAGCTCTTTAAAGGGGAAAAAAAAATTAGAAGCCAAGGATGACCAATTGCTCGTAGTTGTTGGGTTATATTTTTTTGCCGTTACCACCTCCTTTTTTATTATTATTATTTTTATATCTGCTTCATTATGTCTGGACGCGGAGAGCATCGGGGAGGCTTGCTGGGGCCGGGCTGATGTGCGCTGCCGTAGCTGGGTCCCTCTTTGTTTTAATAAATATGCTTTATATTTCAACCCTCCGCGCCTTGCCTTCCCCCCGTAACTTTGCCAGCTCAAGGGGGAATAATCACTCCAAGCTGGAGGGAAATCGATCAAAAAGTGGATAACCGGCACTTCCCAAGGAAAAAAAAACAACAAACAAACAAAACCAAAAAACTCAACTAACAGTACGGGGTGGGGGGGGAAGGAGGAGGGGAAGAGAAAAGCCTTAAATGGTCCCCGGAGCTGCGGCTCTGCCCCCGCGGGCTGGGCCCGGGGCACTGGCTCCCGCACGCCCCTGAGCCCGCTCCCCTCCGCGCACTTTCCGCGCTCGTAGCGGTTTTGCTTTGCCCTTCAGCCTCTCACTGCCGGGCTTCTGGCTGGTGTGCGGTGGGAAAGGGGCGTTTGGGAAGGGAGGGAGGGGGGCACGGGCCGTTTCTGTATGTGATCTTTACCTCTAGAGGTGTGGATCTGGAGTCCCTTCGCTTTTTGTCCTTTTAAATTATATATACGTATATGTATATATTACCACTAGCAGAGAAGATA